>NC_090265.1:902082704-903402704 GCF_040414725.1 Anabrus simplex
TTAACGTATCACCAAGCAAGTACAGGAACTAGTATACGTATAAGAATATGTATGCCCCGCTGCCTCAAATCTCATCCCTTATATAGGTAGATCTGTCTGGCGTGAATGGAGAGGGTAGGCCACGCCACTTTGCTAGACTTCGCTCCGTTAATAAGTGGTTCTAGACAGTGATTAAGGTATCAAATTAAAGCTTATGCACTCATGTTCTCACCGATCGATTTTCATTACGATCGTATCGTGGATCTGTCTATAATCTTGAAAGCGTCATCTGGCAATTCAGCGTAGGCGGAGTCTCAGCTCGGGGATATCCTGGGCTTCCTCTCGTTGTCGGCTTTCAACATCTGGACCCCATCTGACTGCACCCTCATTTACTGCGTATTCATTATTATTTCAATTATGTAAAACACTTCTTAGTGTTATAAATTAGCATAAAATTCACTGATTCTTACAAGACTTAACTCGTACATATCCATCACGTACTTCACAACTTTTATTATTATTATCAATACCAAAGACAGCTGAAGACTTTGGATTGGTACTAGTGAATATGCAGGGAAGCCTACAGAGATATACTATTTTCAGGGTTGAAAGCAATGCATCGTGACCTACATCTTCTGTTTTGCGTTGCGTGCCTCATCCTTTCTATGTCCCTCGGAAAAAACAGCGCTTTTCAATTACGAGCGCACGCAAGACCTGTTTCTGCTACTTGCGCCCAATGAGACCTCGGCCTCTCGGGCTAGCGCCGATCCACTCGTGTCCCGGGACGTGTAAAATGTGCTAGTTTAGGCACTATTTGTCGTAGAACCGTACGGGAAACGGCATATTCAAACTGCAGGGTATCATAACATGCTCTTGACGATATGATGAACGGTCACAGTATAAGGAGCGCCACCACTGGTCCGTGAACGACTGGGAACGCTGATTTGTTGTAAAATCACGCTACACCAGGTGGGATTCAGAATGGAGGATCTAAGTGAGGAAGTGAATGCCAGACGAACGATGCACGTGAACCTATACAGTGTCTACAGTGGAGGTGAAGAGACAGTGTGGGAGTGGTTTTGATGGAAGGAAAGTCATAATTCGCAGTAATATATAACGTGTTAAAGGTCATTGACCCGCTTGTGTGTAGTCTACTGAGGAAGACCTGCTTGGAGATTATTACAATGGGTTTCAGCATGATGATGCTCCCTGCCAAAATCTGGACACTGTTTGCGATGGTTTATGGATCAAACTATAACAGAAATAGACTGGTCATCCCGGAGTTTCAAGCTCAGTCCTATCGAACATCTGTGAGATTAACTAGAACACCGACTAAATTCCAGACCCCCAACGACCCACATCGTCAACTACGTTTTTTACAGCGCTTCAGAAAATGTCTGCCATCTCTCCACAGACGTTACGACACCTGGGAGGCAGTCTCCGTCGCAGAGTTCCAATTGTAATACAGGCGAAAAAGTGGACCATCCAACCCGCTACTGGACAGTATATAGAATTTAGTTTCAAGCGGGTGTCCGTATGCTTTTGATCAGATGGTGTATTTGAACACAGTAACCTAAGTATTTAAAAGGGAAGAACAATCAGATGTTTCTGCTTTATTTTTATGAGTCTGTCCAAGTGCTAAAATAGTAGTACAAGACGTGAACGAAGCTGAAGTTAAGTTGTTCCATCACGGTAACTTTCAGCAAATGTCATTGACTTGGGTGGTTCGAAATTTATTGGGGCAATTTCTATTTCTATAAAGTATCCTATAAAGGAGATATAGAAATATGCATAAATAGTTCAGTAAGTAGGTCATCAATAACTCTCACTTTTCCCTATTTCACTAACATTTCCCGCGAAGAGCAGGTAGGAACATCATTGATTCCCCTCACAGACGGGAATTGAGTTTGGGATCTCGATGCCCGATGTTCAAGACGCTAACCAGCGAATCATCCGAGCAGGACCACAGCTAGGTGGTAGTATGGGTTCATTTTTGTGGAACAATTGTGCGCATTAAGGATGGTACTACTTTTGTAAACTGATTTCGGGTGACGTGGAGAAAGAGCTAGGATGGAGAATACAACGGCCGTGACCTTAATTGAATATGTTGCGTTTACAACCGTCTACTTTACGATTAGTTTACGGTAAACTTTGCGCCCGATTTCTTGAAATGTGGATATAGGACTGTACGCAGCTACCATCTCGATGATTCACTCCCTCGACCGATTTGGTTGTGTTAGCGGTTGTTTGAGACCAGAGTTAACCTTGAATGTTCGACGATTCACCCCGTCTTCCTGTTTTGCTCATTATTTTGCTGACCAGCTATTTACAAACCTCCTCCGTTCACTTTCAGCGTTGGAAGCTGGAGGGCGAACAGTTATGAAATTCATCGAGACCATATTTAGAAGACATCTCTTCTTTATAAAGGCTTTCAGAAAAAATTTAAGACCTTAGTGGATTTGCGTCAAAGATAAACAGTCTAAATGTAAAATTAAAATAGACACTAAAGGTAATGACTTTTTACAGTAATCACTCTTGTGTGCCGGACATACATTTTCTTTTTCTTTTACAAGTTGCTTTACGTCGCACCGAGACAGACAGGTCTTATGGCGATGATGGGACAGGAAAGGGTTAGGGGTGGGAAGGAAGCATCCGTAGCCAGGTGTGAAAATGGGAAACCACGAAAAACCCTGCGAAAACATGCCGGTGAAGTAAGATAGCCCGTTCACGAATAGCTGTAAAGAATTCCAGTCTCCCTATAACAAAGGATATGACATGTTGGTGCCTTTGCTAGCAGGACCTAGTGTTTGCAGTGCACTATGTCTTCTGGTATGGGCTAGAGCAATTTTGTTACTTTCATTGATCTGTCTCAGCTTTATCCTTGGCTTTGACAATATGAAAGTGACTGAGGTATGAGTGATGCTAGTAATGCCATTCCTTCTGCAGCCAGTCCCTGCTATGAATGATGTGAAAATATTGCTCATAGGGTCAGTTGGTGCTTGCATTTCAGTGGGCTTGGCAGACTGATATGTACTAGCAACTTCTGACTCGGTGAGGAAAGCAACGGGAAACTACCTCACTCCTCATTTCCCTAGTACGCCTCTTCAGTGATGCCTAGGCCATTTATGACAGCTTATGGCGGAACTGTTGAGGATCCAACCAGCCTTCGGGCTGAGGACTAAACATACATACACATGACATGTTGACTGAAATACCTAACTTAAACAGTTTTAGAAGTGTTTAAAGATCACCGAGCTCGATAGCTACAGTCGCTTAAGTGCGGGGAGTACCGAGTATTCGGGAGATAGTAGGTTCGAATCCCACTGTCGGCAGCCCTGAAAATGGTTTTCCGTGGTTTCCCATTTTCACACCAGGCAAATGCTGGGGCTGTACCTTAATTAAGGCCACGGCCGCTTCCTTCCCACTCCTAGCCCTTTCCTGTCTCATCGTCGCCGTAAGACCTATCTGTGTCGGTGCGACGTAAAACAACTAGCAAAAAAAAAATGTTTAAAGATCAAACATTGACACAGAAGAATGTTCAGGAAAGAAGAGAGGAGATAGTTTTGAATGAAAAAATCTAATTCTTTGTTTATTGATAATAGCACCAAAGAATTACTTTTTTCTTTTAGTACTCGGGGAAAAAGATGCTTTGTGGGTGGTACTTTTAGAAGTTACAGCTCACATTTTTTCCAAATATACACCATACATGTATATAGGGAATGCATCAGACGAAACGAGAGTAGTACAAGCATTTTTTGCATCAGTACTAAGCAAAACTAGAAAGACTTACAAGTGTTTTAGAAACCAACCGAGGTGACAATGGACTTCGAAAGAGCTGTTGCGTCTTCTTTCAGAAAAATATAAGAACTTCAACGATCAGGCTGCATCTTTCATTTCAATTAATGCATTTGGAGTTAAATGCAGGATATTGAACTGTCAAGAGAACATATTATGGACAACGAGAAAGTTCGTCAACATTTAAGAATATGTGCGATGTTGGATTATCTCCCCAAGGAATACGTTGATGAAAGCTGGCTTTGGATTCAGGAAAGCGTTATGACCAAGGCTACGTCACATGTGTTCCTTCCTCTTCGAATATTTCATTGATTAGTGGTTGCAAAATACTAACGTGCTAGTACTGACTAGCAAATCATTTTTGATGCAATTTCTGTCATTTGTAAAGAGAAATATTGTATATCTAGAATCATTCGTGAGGAGATTGAAATTGCTAATCACCAGAATATTTTAATATAGGCGACGGATATATACTGAGTAGATCATGGCTACCCTCCATAGTTAACTCGCCAACATCTTTCTCCTTCCTTGAATCTGGAGGACCTGGAATGAGCTATATTTTCTAGCAGGGTCTCTCTATCTTGAGTCTGGTTACTATGGAGTGACAGTTGCCAGTAAAATTGTTATTACTCTGAAGACGATCCGGGTCGCAGGTTCGAAACGCGTCAGCAGATTATAAGCATTACACGACCTAACATCCCCAAAACTGTATATTATAGTGTCATTTAGTGGTCGTGAAAGTCTACGTTTTAAAATATTGTTTCAATTATTGTACGCTAATCATGAATTAATACAATCATCAGTGTTACCGCAGTG
Source organism: Anabrus simplex (assembly GCF_040414725.1). NCBI lineage: Eukaryota > Metazoa > Arthropoda > Insecta > Orthoptera > Tettigoniidae > Anabrus > Anabrus simplex. Next base: position 902,087,295 of record NC_090265.1, read on the forward strand.
AAAATACAAGAAGAGCAATATTTAAATCATTTAGAACAATATTATCTTCACCATCACACTCACCGACCCACTCTCTGGCTATAACATTAATTTTAGTTACGAGATAGGAATGAAAAATTCCTATGGACACATCATTTATATAGTCGCTTAAGAACCAGAAGGTAACCAAGTAAGGACAAAATTCTAATTTTATAATAATTTTATTTGTTTTACGTTCCAATAAGTATATTTTTATGATTATCGGAGACGCCGAGGTGCCAGAATTTAGTCTCGTAGGAGTTATTTTACGTGCCAGTAAATCTACCGACACGAGGCTGATGTATTTGAGCACCTTCAAATTCCCATTTTACATCAGTAGGAACGAAACATATAAAACTACAAAAATGATCCAGAAGACTTAGCAATTATTATTATTATTATTATTATTATTATTATTATTATTATTATTATTATTATTATTATTATTATTATTATTATTTATTGTCTTGTTTTATATGGCGGGACTCAGGCTATGAAGCCTGCTATTCTGTTCGACCATACATACTCTTACATGAAGAGTTAAATATACACTAAATTATCTACAATTTAATATCTTAAAGTATCAATTAAATGTTTAATTAACCTAATAACTTAGCAATGATCTAATCCTATTATGTTATAAAAATTATTATTATTATTAATTAACCAGGTTTTACAGAGTTTCTTAAAGCGGAGGTGGTTTGACACGCTCCTAATTTCAACAGGTAGGGAATTCCAAATTCGGCTGATGGCGATTACAAATGATCTACTGTAGCCAGTTGAGCGGTGAATGGGAATGCTTAGTACTGAGGTGGATGATGATCTAGTAGGAATACTACAAGGTGATGCTAGGTAATGGAATTGTGTAGCAAGGTATTCAGGAGTGTTAAGGTTCAGTATACGATGTAACAAGGAAACAGTGTGTAAATTTCGTCGCTCTCTTAAGCGTAGCAATGAAAGTCTATCAAATGCGGGAGAAATATGGCTAAACCTTGGTATATTTGAAATAAATCGAACACATGCGTTATGTGCCTTTTGGAGCTCGATGGAAAGTGAAGCGTTCAGGTTACTGTATACTACGTCACAGTAGTAGAATATTGGCATTACCATACTTTGGATAAGCAGTTTTCTTACATTTTAGGGGAGTAAATCTCTGAGTTTCTTACGGGAATGTAAGGAATAAAACACTCGCTGACATATACCTGTTACATGTTCGTTATCCATAATCATCCCCAAGTTTTTAACTTTGTCTTTGAATTGTAACTGAGCGCCTCTTAATGTTACTGGGTGGGTATGCACGTCTGTAAGTCGTGCATGGGTTTTTTGGGTAGCTAAAAGAATACACTGCGATTTTTTGGCATTGATTTTTAGTGCATGGTCATCGGTCCACCTACATATTCTTCCTAGGTCGTCATTCATATCTTTACTAGCTGATGTACCCGTGCTTCGCTACGGAATTCTACGTTGTATACAGAATTCTAGGCTAGGTAGTGTACATGTTGTGAGCAAGATTGTATTAATTTGCACAGCTCTTAACGTTACCCTAGAAACGCGACGGGAAGTCACCAAACGTCTTTTCTCATATGAAGACTGTGTTAGGGAATTTTCATTGTAATGATAGGCCCGCTTGCCTACCATCAGTCACCACCAGGTTGGGGAGTTTTCATTATAATGGCAGACACTCACTCTCCACCAGCCATTTTACATCCTCACAAAGACTGTCTTAGTGATTTTTCCAACTGAAATGAACATAGGTCATTGCAATGACGTCAGTAGGAACGGCGCGATTAAAAGCAATGCTTTCATATGAAATACTCTATCAAATTAAAGACCACACATTTTCTCACTTTTAACGAACAGTACTATGCTGGAATTCCAGAGCCGGAATGATCAAGTCGCAGACAGCTCTGATCCGTGAACACTCTTCGTCTTTTTTCGGCGGTGCGGGGCGGGGGAGGCGAATAGTGGAGAGTCCCAGGGCAAAAACTATGCCCTTTTACTAATCTGTTTCCGAGGAGTCCCCGATGAGTCGGAAAATCTCAATTCACTGCACTGGCAACGGAAAAACCTATCTGACTTGGAGGCAATTTTTTCCTCCAAGCCAGAGGAGAAGCCCCTTCTTCACTGCTAATTTGGAATTAAATTAAGGTAGAATTTATAAAAGTGAAGAGGAAGAAGCTTTTCTTAAGAAACGGCTCTTTTCAGGGTTGACTTTTGAGTTATTTAGTGAATTGTGGTACTATAATTTGAAATAGACTTAAATTGTAATTCTAGACCAGGTCATACTACTACTACTACTACTACTACTACTACTACTACTACTACTACTACTACTACTACTACTACTATTACGTGAGGCTCTGCCGTAAGTGTGCATACAGCTCATTCAAAACAGCGCGTCAAAGTAGGGATCGAATAGTTGGAATACTATGATGAACCAGTGAGTTACGTACCTGCAGTAACAGAAAATGTATGAACCAGAGGAAAATGAAAATGAAAACCTACAACCTGTTTTCCAGTCATTGACTGGGTCAGGGATGTAATGAATGAACCATATATAGGCTATTAGTACGATGGAGTCGCCACTCCCAATGATATTAATGATTGATGGATGCTATGAAATGAGAATGGAGAGTGTTGCTGGAATGAAAGATGACAGGGAAAACCGGAGTACCCGGAGAAAAACCTATCCCGCCTCCGCTTTGTCCAGCACAAATCTCACATGGAGTGACCGAGATTTGAACCACGGTAACCAGCGGTGAGAGGCCGACGCGCTGCCGTCTTAGCCACGGAGGCTACATGAACCAGAGGAATGGCATGCTGAAGAAGAAAGTTTTCCAACTCCCCAGCTATTTCCCGCCAATGTTCAGTCGGGCTGTTATACTCGGTACGCAGTAGTAATCCCATCTATCGGAGTTGAGCGGCACCATAAGAAACGAAGAACATCACAACAAACAATGGTCAATGTAAAGTTATTGTTGATCAGTGTTATGCGCTTTCGATATTGTAGGCCGCCTGAAATACCACTCTTATCATAGTCGGTACAGTAAAACTGAATGAAACATAAATGATCGGAAATTGTATTGTCTATAACTTTTGTTATGTAGTACTTTTCGATAGCACCAATAACATAGGTACCGGTATTTAAAAATTAAATTTTAGGCGCCTTCCCCTAAACTACCATTTAATTACGGGCGAATAAAATTATTTACAGCCTAGACTGTAGTTTCTTATTCCCCGACTCTATATATCGGTTTTCATTAAATTCTGTTAACCCATTTTCTCGCGCCTCGGCGTTGATATGTTAGCAATAAAATTACAAATTCATTAATATCTGTGTTATCAGAGCCGGTATGGTAAAAATGTATAAGACATAATTGATTGGAAATTAAATTCTATATAACTTTAGTTATATAGAATTTATCGGTAGGACCGCTGATAATATAAATATTCGATAATTAAATTTAAGGCCTTCCCCTAAATTACCATTTCACTCAGCGTGAATAAAATTATTTATAGCCTAGATTGTAGCGGCTCATCCCCCGACTTTACATACCGATTTTCATTCTCTTCAGCCGTTTTCTCGTGATGCGTGTACATACATACATACAGACAGACAGAAAATACGGAAAAGTAAAAAGTATATTTTCTTGTTACTATGGACATGACCGATACAGATATACCATTCTTTTCAAATTCTGCGCAATGTACAGACAAAACTCTTATTTTATATATATATATATAGATTGCAGTCGGTAAGTCACGAGGATATGCATGTGTATATATTTGTATGTCATCTGCGTACACATGATATTGACAATGTTTAATTACTTGTGTTAGTCCTGAAATGAAGATCGAAAGTAGGAGTGGCGCTAGCACTGACCCCTGTTGTATTCCAGTCTCTACAGCTTGCCATGAAGAGAAATTTTCACCTGTAGATACACACTGCCGGCGATCAGAGAGATAGGAATACATCCAGGATAGTGTGCTTTGTGAGAAATTAAGAGCACGTAATTTTGCTATTAGTATGTCCGTGTCAACGCAGTCGAAGGCCTTACTAAGGTCTAGAAGAGTTAAAACAGTAACTTCTCCCTTATCCATAGCTACTCCTATGTCGTTTGTAACTTTAAGTAGTGCAGTAGTTATGCTATGATTGCTTCTAAAACCAGACTGGTATTTGTCAAGAAGCATATTGTTATTTAAATATGCTGTTATTTGTCTGTTGTCTTTATTGATCGTGCAATTTGTCTCACTTCTGCAGGAGTTACTTCTTCTTCTTTTCCTACCGCTTTTTCCCACACCTGTGGGGTCGCGGGTGCGAACTGGGTCGCACATGTGGATTTGGCCCTGTTTTACGGCCGGATGCCCTTCCTGACGCCAACCCTATATGGAGGGATGTAATCACTATTGCGTGTTTCTGTGGTGGTTTGTAGTGTGGTATGTTGTCTGAATTTGAAGAGGAGAGTGTTGGGACGGACACAAACACCCAGTCCCCGAGTCAGAAGAATTAATCAGAAGCGATTAAAATCCCCGACCCGGCCGGGAATCGAACCCGGGACCCTCCGAACCGAAGGCCAGTACGCTGACCATTCAGCCAACGAGTCGGACTTCTGCAGGAGTTACGAGGAAAAAATATAACTGTTCTCCTCCATAGTTAGTATTGCCATTGTGCAGAATTCTGTTAATCGTCTGTTCTTTTGTTGTCTCGTAATGTTAACGGGTCTTGTAATAAAGTATTGGTTTAAATCATCCAGTGGTAGTTCAATGTCAGCAGTATGTATTCTATTTCCACCTATGCCCATTTTTAACGGTTTTCCAGATTGTTGTCGTGTTCCGGGTTAGCAAAATGTTCTGTGAGTGTCTTATTTTAGCATTCCTTACGACCCGTGTGGTCCTGTTACGAAGGGTCTTGTACAGGTAAAAATCGTTTGGTACTTGGCTGGTTTTAAATTTTCTGAAAGTTTTGTCTCTCTCCGTCATTAAAGCACGTACTTCCTGAGTCATCCATGGAGCCTCAGGGCGTATTAGGCGACCAGTGCGTTTCGACGCGTGTTCATTGAGAAGAACTAGCAGTTGTGTGTTTAAGAACTCCACTTTATCATCTATATTATCTAAAATATGGACATTATGCCAAGGTATGCTTGCAGCGTCTTCTAATAGGGCTTCGTTATTTATACTTTTTAGGTCTCGGAATGTAATTAATTTAGGTCTGTACTTCGGGTATTTAAGTGAATAAGCTAAATAAATTTAAGTCGTGATTGGATAGTCCGCAAGCAGACATTTGCCCGTGGGTCAGTACCCTGTCAGGGTTATTCGTCACAATTAAGTCCAGTAATGTATGTGACGTGGCTGTGTGATGTGTTGCGTTAAGTGGCAAAATTGTCATGTTACAAGTTTTAAATATCTTGATTAGTTGTTTAGTCTCAGTCATTTTGTCGTTAAGGATGTCAGTATTGAGGTCTCCTAGTAATAAAACATGCTCATACCTGGGTAAGAGGTCTAGTAGGATGTCCTCAAGGTCTGTGATGTATCCAATCTTTGGTGAGCGATACACTACACTCAGTACGCATTTTTCACCTAAAGCCTCAATTGCTATGAACATGAACTCAGGCCTTGCGCAGTATTCACTAATTGTTCTGTACCGGGCGAGTTGGTCGTGCATGTATAGGCGTGCGGCTGTGAGCTTGCATCCGGGAGATAGTAGGTTCGAATCCCACTATCGGCAGCCCTGAAAATGGTTTTCCGTGGTTTCCCATTTTCACACCAGGCAAATGTTGGGGCTGTACCTTAATTAAGGCCACAGACGCTTCCTTTCCACTCCTAGGCCTTTCCTATCCCATCGTCGCCGTAACCTTTTACGGTTAGATTTGTCTTTCTTTCTCATTTAAAAAACATTGTATCATCACATTAAGACACTTGTCACACTTCCTTACACACATAATGAATTAACATTTAAAAGCTGTGTCGGTGCGACGTAAAGCCCCTAGCAAAAAAAAATTGTTCTGTAGATTATTTTATATTTTAGGTCGTTCCTAATGTACATAGCTACTCCGCCGTCGGCTTTACCTGTGCGATCATTTCGGATCAACGTATAATTTTCGAGGTGGACAAGAGAATCTGACAACCAAGGTTTCATCCCAGTTTCCCCGTTCATGACGATGTGAGGGTTGGCATTAGCAATTATGTTACGGAGTTCCTTGAAGTGAGGAATTAGATTTTGAACGTTAGCGCATGTACTACCTGTGAGGAATTTGGAAAGTTGTTAAAAGCATTTGTAAGGGGATTAGTATTAGGGGGCTGGGTAAGTATGGGAGCGGAAATTCCGCTCAGCTGACCACCAGTAACCTTGCAGCACTCTCACTATGAGCTGCCAACCTGTACTCTATCTTGCCTAGTTATATGTAAATCTAATGAAGGTATAATCTAAAAGAAATAGTTGGAATAGTAAGTATAGTCTAGTAATTAAAGTCTAGTGTCTAAGTTAATTAAAACTGTAAAATATGTAATGTCCTGTTAGTTTCGGTCTGTCGGTTTATTTAATCCTGCCCAATTCCGCTCGGCTCGATACACGATATTTCACACCATTGTGTTCCACAATAATGTGCCGTCTATTGTCCAACAATTGGACACAGAAAATCTAGTGATCGCTTCTTGCAACAGTTTCATCCTGATTGACGTGAGGTCTTCTCTGATTGTTTTGCCCGTTCCTTTCAGTTTCTTTTTAGATTTGAATAGTTCGTTCCGTTTGCGGTACGACACGAACTTCACTATGATCGGACGCGGCTTATCTGTACTCATCTTGCCCACCCTGTGACTTCTGTCTATGTCCTCGTACGTTAAATGTACTCCAACACTGTCAGCTATCTCGTTGACAATTTTGTCCGTGTCCTCGCCCCTCGATTCCCGCACCCCGAACACACGCAGTGATTGCTGCCGCTGATATTGCTCGAGAGCATCGGTCTTAGTTTCGAGCTGTTCCCTGAGCTCTGATATTGTTTTGTCTCTGGCCTTGAGCGCTTCCCTCATCTCCTCGATTACTTTGGTATTAAAAACTATCGTAGCTTTAAGCAAATACAGTAGAAACAATACGCGACATTTACGGATTTAGCTTTTTAAAGTAGGAGACAATTCGATGGTGGCACTCCTAGTGACTTGACCTGAAAAGTCGCGCTAAATTCAAATATCAATGGAAATGCATATACGAAAATGCATAAATAAATTACGTCTAGAAAGAAAGTATTATTGAGATATTAACTTCGAAGTTGCTAAAGCAATTCTGGATAAATGAATGAAGAATTATTTAAAAGGTTATCATTTAAAGACTGAAATTAGACATATAAACAAGATGTGAAATGGACTGCTGTGAAATGGCTTGATCTTTCATTTATGCATTACTTTTTTTTTTTTTTTTTGCTTTAGCATTTCTGCCTGAACTTTTACGGTTAGATTTGTCTTTCTTTCTCATTTAAAAAACATTGTATCATCACATTAGGACACTTGTCAATAAAAATATCGGCACATTCCTTACACACATAATGAATTAACATTTAAAAGCTGGACAATTTTCCTCTTAACATAAAGCCTACTAACATAAAGAAAATCTATAAAATCCCGGCTTTAATCTGAGAAGAGGGATAAAAGAAAAGTATGAAAATGTTGTCGATAGTGATGCTTTGAGGAATATTTACGTACAATTAGAGTAAAAATGTAACATACCCTTGGCTGTACAGTCGAGGATTTCTAAAGTCGCTGGCCTGGAAATGATGTGAACAGATCTTATAATTCTTATATAAGCGTAAGGTCCCTTCTTTCTTGTGCACCTTATCCAAATCACTTCTGTGACATTTCAAAACCCACAGATCACACCTACAGCAACACATCGGTATTGAAGGTTAACTGCTACACTATACAATAAAATATGCGTATTATATTTTAAGACAGTTAAAATATAGGTCGAGCAGGTCAGAAAATTATGAAGTACTATAAAAATCTCTTTGTCACTGGAAGAATATATATACAAACACAATATTACATTTTCTTGTCACGAGGAAAGTGAAAGAAAGACCGCGCATTCTTCTTTACTTCATAGTTACTGCAGCCAAACACAGCACATACCTTTCTCCTCATGTTGAGAGGAGATATCAAGGAATGACACACGCTACTATTTAATTACGTCAACTCACTGAAAACGCATAAATAACACCAAAAACTTCACACACAAATACACGTGCTCTTATGACAGAATCAGTAGTCTCAGGTCTACCCGCTAGAGAGAGCTCTAATAGCTGTCCCTCGATATCTCGCTGAGTGTCGCGTATTGTCTCTACTGTTTTTGCTTTAAGCTGGTCTATAACAGCCCTGGCTACCTGGTCTTGTATGATGTTTGCTAGCGTGGCGAGTGTTCCCTTGTCTTTCAGAGCTTCCTGTAGGGCGCGCTTCACTGGTTTGTCTGTTGTTGCTACCTTTCCTTTCCCTGGCATGGCTGTTTACAAGAAGGATTATGTTGTTAATTACTTGTCGTGCACTTTGAACTCGCTATTCGTAGCACGGTGGTTTTACTTATCACTTAGTTAAAAGTTCCACGCGTAAATGCCGAGTTTACACCTTCAAGTCACTGATAAACCTGGAGACTGAAACATACGCTACTAAGCATCTGGTCGCCATCTTGGTGTCTTTTAAAATGGAATATTTCAACTAATTTGCACAATCGCGATCACAAGAATTCCGGGTGGAAAAGGAAACAGGTAACGTTTGTGCGAAGATTTTGGCCAACCCTGAGGATGAAAGAAAAGTAACCAAAGCTACGTCACATGTGTTCGTCTTCCAGGAGGTGTGGCTTGCCACGTTGCGCACTCAGAGGCCAAACCCCATTTTTTCGAGAACTGTTTATGATATTTCTATGGTTAAACATTCTGGCTATACTAGCTTTTCCTAATCAAGCAAAACAATTAATTAACTGTAATTTAATTGCGATGAGGTGTGCACGATGTAACCCCACCCCAATATATGGCCTTTACATGTTTGATCAGCGCTGACAATGACTTCATAGGAACGGTTTTCCAAACGCCCTTGTGTCACTGATAATCATAATTATTTAATGCCAGGTTATTTTTACTTTGGTTTTTGAGGATAACATAGTAGTAGTAGTAGTAGTAGTTATAACAGGGCCTATATTGACGAAAATAAGGGTCATTCTGTCTTACAGTGGTTGAGCGCGATGCCATCTGATGAAGTCATAGTCGAGACCGCTAACGTTTCAGCCAGACCTCGCACACAAAGAAACTGGAGAATTTGACCCTCAATGAGTTGACATACACATTACGTCTGTTGCCTTGAAGAAGGAGGCGCGTGGTTCCTCCCTTCATTCCCCTCTCCCTTCATTGTAAAGCCACTGGGACGTGTGGGCAAGCGGGCAAGCCAGTACCTTCCCCTCCGCGTGTGTTTCGGTCATGCTAGATATCCTCGTACTTCATTTTCTCCATCCCCAAGCCTTCCCCCTCACTCTTCAGATGCGTGCATTTGTTAACGCGTCTAATGGTTGTGACCAGTGAGAGAGTGTGTGTAAGCAGGCACTGGGTGGTTCTGAGGGCTGTACTGATTTCTTGACTTATGTTTTTGGACACGAGATACTAAAGATTTCGAGTGTACGTAAGGGAAAAGTCATCACCTCTATATGTATTTGTCCACTTTGCCTAGCTATGAGATACTGAACCAATGCATTTGGTTGCATTCTGAGTTGTACATTGAAGGGCAACACTGGTCGGCTATTAAATGTTTGGACGAGTACAACCGACGCATTATATTCGCTGACCTGTCGAATTCGAACCGAGTCTAAGCTTGTTTATGCAGGACTCTACTGTAGTCTCCAACGTAAAACCACCCCACACCGTGCTGCCACATGTTCGGCCGATATAACACAGTTGTCATGGCTTCTGAAACGACTTGCTTATGTACAAAGAAAGTTCAAGTTAATTCTATCGAGAAGTAAATATTAAGCCTAATAGTGGTATATTTGTCGTGACAAAATTGCTTCAGAGTATAATATGTTCAGTTCGTGTAACACAGTCGGTGAGTGATGTAATCATATATGAAGATCAGAAATGAGTAAGAGATGATTAATGTCTCAAAATCTTTTCTTCTCCAGAAAAAATGACGGTAGTTAACTTGTCACTCGTAGCAGACGTTCATTTAAGGCCACCCGGTTGCCGATCGATCGAAGGGTGGTGAATAATGTCAAAATGATTAAGAGTAATGGATACAGTACATTATTCTTAAATAACTGAATATGTACTTTAGAAATTTGAACTAATCTTTTCTTCTTAATGTGAATCACATCGTTGGCACACTTTCCAAATGTTATTCCATGTTACCAGAATGTTCTGAAATCTTCCTAAGAAAACGAATTCCATTAGTAGGTGTTGTTTGCATTTGGGAAACATTTCCTCTGGATTTACTGATGACTAACAAACTGCGCATATTCTATTGGTTATTCCGGGTAAACTTGTATTTACTTTTATACATTGCAATTATTTAAATACGGCTCCTTGGCTAAATGGTGAGCGTCGCAGCTTTCGGTTCAGTGAGTCCCGGGTTCGATTCCAGAACGAGTCGGAGATTTTTACTGCGTCTGGTTGATCACTTTTGCTCGGGTTCTGAGTGTTTGTGATCGTCTCAACACACACCTTCGCATTTACAAACAATACGTTCTATCAATCAATCAATACTGATCTGCATTTAGGGCAGTCGCCCAGGTGGCAGATTCCCTATCTGTTGTTTCCCTAGCATCTTCTTAAATGATTTCAAAGAAATTGGAAATTTATTGAAAATTTCCCTTGGTAAGTTATTCCAATCCCTAATTCCCCTTCCTATAAATGAATATTTGCCCCAGTTTGTCCTCTTGAATTCCAACTTTATCTTCATATTGTGATCTTTCCTACTTTTAAAGACGCCACTCAAACTTATTCGTCTACTAATGTCATTCCACGCCATCTCTACGCTGACAGCTCGGAACATACCACTTAGTCGAGCAGCTCGTCTTCTTTCTCTAAGTTCTTCCCAATCCAAACTTTGCAACATTTTTGTAACGCTACTCTGTCGGAAATCTTCCAGAACAAATTGAGCTGATTTTCTTTGGATTTTTTCCGTTCTTGAATCAAGTAATTCTGGTAGGGTCCCATACATTGGAACCATACTCTAGTTGGGGTCTTACCAGAGACTTAAATGCCCTCTCCTTTACATTCTTACTACAACCCCTAAACACCCTCATAACCATCTGTACCCTTTATTTACAATCCTATTTATGTGATTACCCCAATGAAGATCTTTCCTTATATTAACACTTAAGTACTTACAATGATCCCTAAAAGGAATTTTCATCCCATTAACGAAGTAATTAAAACTGAGAGGACTTTTCCTATTTGTGAAACTCACAACCTGACTTTTTAACCCCGTTTATCAACATACCATTGCCTGCTGTCCATCTCACAACATTATCGAGGTCATTTTGCAGTTGCTCACAATCTTGTAACTTATTTATTACTCTATACATAATAACATCATTCGCAAAAAGCCTTACCTCTGATTCCACTTCTTTACTCATATCATTTATATATAAGAAAACATAAAGGTCCATTAATACTGCTTTGAGGAATTCCCCTCTTAATTATTACAGTCAGATAAAGCTCCGCCTTCATTGATTCTCTGAGATCTATTTTCTAGAAATAAAGCAACTCAATCAGTCACTCTTTTGTCTAGTCCAATTGCATTCATTTTTTCCAGTAGTCTCCCATGATCCACCCTATCACATGCTCTAGACAGGTCAATCGCGATACAGTCCATTTGACCTCCTGAATGCAAGATATCTGCTATATCTTGCTGGAATCCTACAAGTTGAGCTTCAGTGGAATAACATTTTCTAAAACCGAACTGCTTTCTATCGAACCAGTTATTTATTTCGCAAACATGTCTAATATAATGAGAAAGAATGCCTTCCCAAAGCTTACTTACTGGCCTGCAATTTTCGGCTTTATGTCTATCACCCTTTCCTTTATACACAGGGGCCACAATAGCAACTCTCCATTCATTTGGTAGAGCTCCTTCAACCAAACAATAATCAAATAAGTACTTCAGATATGGCACTATATCCCAACCCATTGTCTTTTGTATATCCCCAGAAATCTTATTAATTCCAGCCTCTTTTCGAGTTTTCAATTTTTGTATCTTATTGTAAATGTCATTGTTATCAAATGTAAATTTTAGTACTTCTTTATCATTAGTCTCCTCCCCTATCTAGACATTATCCTTGTAACCAACAATCTTTACATACTGCTGACTGAATACTTCTGCCTTTTGAAGATCCTCACATATTATTCCTGGAATGTCCTTTTCGGAACCTGTTTCTGCCTTAAAATATCTTTCTATTTTTCACTAATATTTGTATGACTGCCAATTGTGCTTGCCATCATGTTATCCTTAGCTGCCTTCTTTGTTAGATTCAATTTCCTAGTAAGTTCCTTCAATTTCTCTTTACTTCAACAGCCATTTCTAACTCTATTTCTTTCCAATATACACCTCCTTCTTAGTCTCTTTATTTCTCTATTATAATATGGTGGGTCTTTACCATTCCTTACCACCTTTAAAGGTACTAACCTGTTTTCACATTCCTCAATAACTGCTTAAAACCCATCCCCGTTTCTGTTTACATTTACCGTTTTCCACGGATCATAGTTACTTTTTAGAAACTGCCTTATGCCTGCTTTAACAGCCATATGGTACTGCCTAATAGTCCTACTTTTAAGACCTTCCGTTCTATCACAATTACTTTTAACTACGACAAAAACAGCTTCATGATCACTAATGCCATCTATTACTTCGATTTTTCTATAGAGCTCATCCGGTTTTACCAGCACCACATCCAGGATATTTTTCCCTCTAGTTGGTTCCATCACTTTCTGAATCAGATGCGCTTCCCATATTAGTTTATTTGCCATTTGTTGGTCATGCTTCCTGTCGTTCTCATTTCCTTCCCAATTGACATTTGGTAAATTCAGATCTCCCGCTACAATCACATTTCTTCCCAGGTCGTTTCCCACATAGCTGATTATCTTATCGAATAATTCTGAATCCGTGTCAGCGCTACCCTTTCCCGGTATGTACACTCCAAAGACATCAAGTTGCCTATTGTCTTTAGAAATGAACCTTACACCTAGAATTTCATGTTTCTCATCTTTAACTTTTTCGTACCTTACAAACTCTTCTTTCACCAGAATGAATACTCCCCCTTCCACCATTCCTATCCTATCTCCACGATACACTCTCCAATTCCATACACTTGCTTTCTTCAGTATTTGAGAAATGTAGCTTAACTAAATACATGACAAAAATATCTCCTGTTCCAATTTTGTTACTTTCATAGATCTGTCTCTGTCTTACCCTTGGCTTTGACAATATGAAAGCGACTGAGGTATGAGCGATGCTAGTAATGCCAATCATTATGCAGCCAGTCCCTGCTATGAATGGTGTGAAAATGTTGCTCATAGGGTCGGTTTGTGTATGCATTTCAGTGGGCTAGGCAGACTAATATGTAATAGCATTTCTGGCTCGGTGAGGAAAACAACGGGAAACTACCTCACTCCTCATTTTCCTAGTACGCCTCTTCAGTGATGCCTAGGCCATCTATGACAGCTGATGGCAGAGCTGTTGAGGATCCCATCAGCGGCATCGCTGACGGACTGAACATACATAACCAGTCAAAAACCGGTCTCTCACTAACTTTATCTCTTGTCTTTGAGATAGCCTGTTCTCAAATACGTCATGATTGGCCTCCGGTCGTAAAACAGAGCCAAGTCCACATGTGGGACGCAGGTTGCGCCCACAAACTACCAGGATGAGAAAAACGGCGGTAGAACAATAACACATTAATATTATTTAAGAGTAAGTTATAAAAAGAAAAAGTTTATTATTACCATGAATTTTTTGCTGCTTGTTTAATATCGTACTGTAACATGCCGGTTCACCTTAATTTTAATATAAATAAATACTCACTCTTTTCCCTCTCCACATCCCCTAGGCACCATTCTTCAAACTTGTGGCTTTAAGACGATATTTGATAATTAAACGTAATAAGTTATGAGTCTCTAAATACTCCCAGAGGTGGGGTGACAGAACACTAACCATTAAGTACATTTAAACTAGGAATCACAGGATAATTAATTAGAATTTATGAGAGTACCGATTAAAATAACGATTTATTAGGATGATAAACGTGACGGCGTATTTACGAAAACTGAACTTACGGATACAAAAGAAAAATTGAATGTAATAAAATGTAATAAAATGAACTGTTACGCGGAGACTTGCAGTAATGTATGCCACTAGCTCACCATTTGTAGATTCTGGTATCTGGACACGTTCGATGATGTGGGAACTGTTGTTTGATGTTCCCCCCGTACTGTCGTTGTCATCTCTCGTAGTAAGTGCCGGTCCTATTTCCGTTTTGTGCATTGCCCACTAATTGGACAACGACTTTCCTGACCTTAACACTTCATATAATGCTCATTACATAAGGTGGTAATGACCCCTAATTTAAATATAAAACCACCTTGGGTTACGTTCATGGTGAGAATACACTTGCTTTCTTCAGTATTAGAGAAATGTAGCGTAACTAAATACATGACAAAAATATCTCCTGTTCCAGCCAGTCAAAAACCGGTCTCTCACTAACTTTATCTCTCGTCATTGAGATAGCCAGTTCTCAATGAGAGTAACTTTGGGTAGTGCTCCACTCAGATACGAAGTGAACTTGTAAACTAAACCGAACCGAGCTCGATAGCTGCAGTCGCTTAAGTGCGGTCAGTATCCGGTAATCGGGAGATAGTGGGTTCGAGCCCCACTGTCGGTAGCCCTGAAGATGGTTTTCCGTGGTTTCCCATTTTCACACCAGGCAAATGCCGGGGCTTGCCTTAATTAAGGCCGCGGTCGCTTCCTTCCAATTCCTAGACCTTTCCTATCCCATCGTCGCCATAAGACATATCTGTGTCGGTGCGACGTAAAGCAAATAGCAAAAAGAAAAACTAAACCGAGAACCTCCTCTTGTTATCTGCCCTGTCTTCTCTTGTATCATAAGAACGATGAGAAAGACAATCTTCCTCTATCATTATGACCACCAAACGCTAAGACGTTCAGTAGCTGAGACGTTAAGATGTTACGATGTTCTCTTATTAAGATGTTAAGATATTAAGAACTTCCGACGTCACTACCTTAAGCTTCCTCCATCTATCATATCACATGGTCCAGTAAGATCTGATGATCTTTCCCTTCTTCTTTCCATCGCTGTATATCCAACATCTTGTTTCGTAACGTTCATTCACATAGGTTGAAAGTTCGCGCGCTTGGTAAGCGTCATGTAGCAAGTTCGAAAAGTAGGAGTTAACAAGTTCTAACTGTCTCTTCAGAATATGGAGGGGACGGTGTAATTCTGCAATCTCGATGATGTCCTTTTCCTAGTAAAGGGCTAAATTTAGCATGGCGTGTCCGGTCTCCTGATCTCGGGCTACTGGAAAATTACTGCAAGCCATTAATACGGGTAATGTTGTAATACCATACTCAAAACTTAACTCGTTCATTTTTCGTCATTGCCGTGAAACAAAGAAATGAGATGATAATGTGAAATAGATCACTAAAAAACCGTATATATAAGCACAATAGTTTAAAATGGCCTATCATGAATTAAATATATACATATTACAAATTAATTGTACAGTTTAATAATTTTATAATTTAGAATGGCCTACCATGAATTAAATATACATCTTACAAATTAATTGTACAGTTTGATAATTTTATACACATTCTGTGATGTTCTAAACATTACAGCACTAACACATGGCATATTTTGTCGACGGAAGGATAGGCAAGAGCTAGGATTGAAAAGGTAGTGGCCGTGGCCTTAATTAAGGTACCTGATATGAAAATTGGAAAATCCCAGCTTGAAGTTTTACGTGATTGTTGATATTGTGATCCAAATCATGTGACCTCTACTTTTACGAGGAATCCGAACCACGATAACGAGATTTTTCATTTCAAATATTCCACATGCCTTAGTCGGAATTTGAACCACGGCCACCTTAGTAAGAAGCCAATAATAATGCCAGTCGGTTATCACGTCCGGCAAGTACAAAAGATTTTATTGCAAGGAATATACTACTGTTAAGCCAATTAAAAAGAAGACTCCATCTTCCGAAGAAGTGGGAGTACTGAGAAAGAAAACGTCTTAGGTTCTTCCTGTCCTCCGAGAAAATCCAAATTATTATCTCCTTCAAACTCTCGAACTTCTCCCTCATACTCCTTAAAGTCTGGCCACACTCACAGTCCCTACATCTGCATTCCTTTCTTAATTTTTCTTTAATGAATATTAAAAAATCAGCAAAAATAAAATATATTCTGCGGAAAGAAAAATCGAAGGAAAGAAATATGGGTTTGTTTAGTTTTACATGATAAACAAATGTCATTTAAAGCATGAAATGCGTCATCATAAATATTGGACTGAGCTTCAGCAAATCTTCTCAAACTTCCTACCATTTTGAAAGCTTCGGACGTGATCGGTACAGGCTTCCTGACTGCTCTCCTCTTCATCATTTGGATGGATTGGAGTTTTGTAGCACTTTCTGTGGAATCTCGTCTCCTGTCAGATCTCCACATACTGTAACGTCAGTATCAACAGTTAAGTATATGCCATAACTGACATCAGTCATTGCTTATTTGCATCGCGTGCATTTCTAGTTCTTCTGGAACAAATTCGGCATTAGTTTCTTTATTTTTGAGGCCTAACTTACGGAAACATAATTCACAAGGTGTCGCGCCAAGGGCATACTGTACAACCAAGGATACGACGCGATCTCATGGTCGGCGGTTTCAGAGTAGTATTCGGCCTACAAGTGACCTCGGCTCGTCCGTGGTCCGACAGCTTTGCGCTCCGACCGTCCAACCGAGCAGAGGAGAGGTGGCCACGGCCCTACCGTGGCTCTACGACTGTGTATTCGGGGGACGGAGAGGGGCTGGTCCCCACCGTCGGCTGACCTAAGAATGGTTTTCCGTGGTTTTCCATTCTCCTGCACTGAGGCGAATTCCAGGACAGTTCCTAGTATACCGGTAGGCGTTAGTCCGGCTTGAGCTGTGGCAGAGGACGGTTCGCGAGACTCTGCCTCCTTTCGTGTGATGTGTGGTGTTCTATTATTCTCTAGTGTAATAACGTAAAGTGAATATGGCAACAAACGGCATCAGGAAAAATACAATTAAATGTGCTTTCCCCGACAAGGCCAATAAACCTGGACCTGCGGAAATACACGAGTGGATCCAGCAAACTTTAAAATTAAATGTCGACTAACTGGAGGCCATACAACTTGACAATTTGGAAACGGCAGTCTACATCAAGTTAACCAGTAAACTGTTAATGGAGAAGATCTTACTCACGACCAATGGACACTCACAGGTACGAAAATTTAATGGCTCTCTATCTGATGTGGTGATAACATGTGCAGACGTGGATAGCAAACTAGTGAGAATCATGAACCTCCCCATAGAAATGCCAAATGAAACAATAATGTCTTTCTTTAGCAAGTATGGAAAGGCACGAGAAATCCGTAATGAGAGGTGGTCCTCAACCTATATTTATAATATATACAGTGGAATTAGGGTCATGCGTATAGAGCTAAAAACTGCCATACCTCCCATTGTCTCTATAGAGGGCTACAGGGCGCAGGTAGTATACGAGGGGCAACCGAAATCCTGTTTCTTTTGCAATGCTACAGATCATTTTCGATAAGACTGTCCCGTAAGGCGCGGTGAGAATGGCAATAAATCCGGACCTAGACTCCTCAGTGAGATAGTTGCTAATATAGACTGTAACAGTGACTCACCGGATGCACTCGAGTCAGGGAGGATGTCTACAAGCATAGTATACGCAGAAAACCCTGTCCCAGTACGATCACAAGCGGCAGAACAACAACACACGGATGACTCACTTAGCCACTCTACTGTCGTCTCGCCGACACCAGTCAGCCCGGTCGCCTCACCAACTGCAATATGTACACAACAACAAACACAGCAGTCAAAACCGGACACACACGAGCAACAACAAACATCTGCCAATACTCAGCCGAAGATAGATAGCCTTCTAGGAATAGAGACCCTGCTTGTCAACAACGCTCACCAGGAAACTAGCCGCACACCTCCCAACACTGACGTGGAGAGTGTGTTAACTACTAAGGTACCTGAGATAGCTGAGGAGGGGAACATAAATGTCTCCTCACTGAGTCAGAACTCCACTCAAAATCCAGTGACAAATAGCATGCAGTGGGCTTCGGCCATAGAAGACGACACCTCTACACTTATGGAAACTCAGGATACGGGGTCAGGGACCCAAGAAAGCATGAAGGTAGATGAACCAACAATCAAAGAAGCCACCGCGGCGAAAATCACACCAAAACTAGAAACACAACGACATTCGCGGGAAGAAACACATAAACCCTACACGACAAGAGATCCGCGTCTACAAGGGAGTAGAGCTGCAGAAAGAAGATAGTCTCTCTCCCCCCCCAAACCCCTGACCCTTCCCCCCACCGCTTACCTCTCTGTTCTTTGTACACTCAGGAAATGTCACCTCTGATGATGCGGCTGTTAACCTATACCCTGCAGACAACAATACTGAATGGAACGCCAGATAGTAAACAATAAACCCACCGGCCCAAGAGTAGGGCGTATACTCGTCAATTACACTTCACAATAATAACTCGGAAGACGACATATAATGGTCACTCTTAGGATCATGCTGCTGACTTACACGATACTATCTCTTAACATAAACTGTATCCAGGCTCCCAGTAAGCAGCTCTCGTTGCGGCAACTTCTGCGTGAACAGGACGTTGATATTGCTCTTCTTCAAGAAGTAGCTACGGAGGACTTGCAATCAATACCTGGCTATGAGAAAATTTTAAATGTTAATGAATACAAACATGGTACTGCCATTTACATCAAAGACAACATTCAATATACAGATGCCATTCTGCTTCTAAACTCCCGCGGTATTAGTATTCGTATTAACGATCTACTGATAGTGAATATTTATGCACCATCGGGCTCGAACGCCAGACTCGAAAGACGGATCTTTTTTACGACAGAAATCTTACCCCTTCTTCCACATTACAACGGTAATATGATCCTCGGAGGCGATTTTAATGCCGTAATTTCGCCTAAAGACCAAACAGGTCAATTTCAGGGCTGCCCTGCCTTAGCCGCGCTGATACAAGGTTTACACTTGAAAGACACGTGGGAACTGAAGCAACCTCACAGCCCTGGATATACATATTTTTACCACATGGGAGCATTCCGCTTGGACCGAATTTACATAAGTCCCCTGTTGGGAATTGATAGACACTACTCGAGATCATTCTTTGGACTGTGCTACGTTTTATATCTTTATTTAATATCATTGTGTCATAAGTGTTATATCTTAGATTTTTAGATTCTTTGATAACAATGATAAATAGAAAAGAAACGAGACTAGTGTGTTTACTTGACTGTTCTTCCAATATCACGATATAATTTTGGTGCCGGAAACACGGGAAGAACTACACTCCAGCGCGAATGGGCAATATATTAGAGACTAAATAGGTAATCATTGGTTTACTACACGTTCCGTAAGGAGACTGCGGGAAAATTGCTGCCGTGGAAATAAAACCTATCACGCCAAGCCATCAATGTACGGTAACATTTCTCAGGTGTAATTTTGTTCCTGTTAATATCTGAAATACTTAAGGAACTTCCAAATACCGCATAAAGCATAGTACGATAAAAAAAGGGGTAGAAGTAGTATTTGTAGTGCAAACGCATAGATAGTTTATTGGTTAAGCTGGAAGGGTAGCCATATTGTTTATTTACGTCACTTGGGGAAGACGTCACGCACGACTAAGTGACCAGTGCTGCCATCTGCTGGCTTTCCTTGAACTACGTCGCAATACATCGGAGTACGATTAATAATAGATCAAGTAACGAAATATTTCCCACGCTATTACGAAGTCCCTATCATATACACTATTTTACTATAGCAAATTCACGTCTAGAGGTCCAGTATGGAAGGCGGTAACGCAAACACACGACTACACCAATTGAAAAGAAGACGTGCTAGGGAAAGGGCAAACATCACTCGTCTCGTGGAGAAAGCACAAGAGTTCACTGAGTCTACCTCTCCCGAGGATTACGAGTACTGTAAGGATAGGTTACAAGAGACTTTGGATAAATTAAGAGCCCTGGACGATGAGGTTCACGACCTCCTGGATGACACCGCGTACGCTGATGACATAAGTACATGTGAGGAATATATAGAGAACGCCAAGCGCGCTATCATTCGCATTTCACATGGGATGGAGAAAAAACTTGAAAGCGCGATGTCGAATCTTAGACTCACGAACACACAGACGGTACCACCACTTGCCTCAGCTGTTCTCTCAACCACGTTAAGACTCCCCCCAATAAGACTAGAACCCTTCTCAGGTAATATAGAAACATGGGCACGTTTCTGGGAACAATTTGAACAGTCAATAGATAAGGACACGTCACTCTCTACTATTAATAAACATATATTTCTGAGAGGTTATTTAGAGGGGGAACCGAAGCACTTGATTGAGGGCATCGCAGTGACGGCCGAGACTTATGAAGAGACTAAGAAAATTCTTGAAGCTCGCTACGGCGACAAGAATAGAATCATACAGGCCCACTTAGACTACATAGAATGTATTAAGCCCATCCAGTTTGCCACACCGAACGCACTTAATTCTACGTTTATTGACTGCAATCGTCGCATTCAAGCTCTGCGCGCTCTCGCGGAAGATGTGAACGCCTATGGCCGAGTACTTGCACCGAAGATCCTCCGAGCATTTCCAGACGATATATGCCGTCGCTGGATCATTCACGCAAAGCGAAAAGACCTTTCGGAGGGTAACATCCTCAAACTAATGGAGTTTCTCGGTGAGGAAGTTGACGGAGCGCTTACTACACAAACGATTCGTGGTGAAACCTCCGTATCATCAAGCTACCCCCCTACGGCGGAAGCTCTTCATGTCCGTGCCGATCCTAAAGGCTTAGCAGGAAAAGAGGTTAAGGGGCCGGAACCATTTTGCGTCTTTTGTGAATCAAGAGGTCACTGGGCTCAGGATTGTAAGAAAATCACAAACGTTACGGAGCGAAAAGAAAGGCTGAAGAGAGCTAACCGGTGCTTCCTGTGCTTCAATCGAGGGCATACGGCGTTCAATTGTCGAAAGAAAGGACAGGCACAGTGTGCTAACTGCAAGAAGTCGCACCATAAATCACTTTGCGACAACGGAAGGAGTCACAAGACCTCAGAAGATCAGGCCAACACAGCTTCTGTAGGAAAAATAGATATCACCACACCAGGTTTCACATTCTTGCAGACAGCTCAAGCAAGAATCACTGGACCTACAGGGATAAGCCGACTTACTCGATGTATACTAGACAGTGGAAGTCAGGCAACATTTATATCAAGATCACTGATAGACGACCTACAGCTACTAACCACCGACAAAAGAGAACTGACTGTTTGCACATTTCAGTCCCAGACTAACCCATCATGTCAGCGCAGAGTTGTCAGGTTCAGTGTGAAAGGAGTTTACACAAACTTTAAGGTTTCAATGAAAGCTTACGAAAGTGCACACTCACTCTCACCTCAACCAGCAGCTCCACAAGACATCAAAACTTGGGCGCACGTACGCAAATTGCAGTTAGCAGACCCTAGGTCTGATTCGAAATAAAACCTGCCCGTGGAGATCTTAATTGGCAGTGACCAATATTGGAAAATAGTGAAGGACGGTTCACCGATTCGAATATCTGAATCGATCGTTCTGATTTCAACAATTTTTGGATGGATCTTAAATGGAAGCCGATCAGGGACTTGCGTGAATTCTACTGTTGTGAACTTCATTCCACAAGCTAGCTCACCTTCTGATGATGAACTAAGAAAATTCTGGGATCTAGAGACAATGGGAATAGTTGCAAATCAAAATCGAGACCTAACTGTGAAAGACTCTGCTATTCTTCAAGAATTCAAGGCAACCTATCGCGTTGAAGGTGGCCGGAGAGTGGTCTGCCTACCAAGAAAGCAGGATGTTCTCCCTTCAAGTAACAAGATAAACGCGGAACTTCGATTTGATAACTTGATCAAAAGACTTCAAAACAATAGCACTCTAAAGGAGATGTACTACAACCAAATGCTGGATCATATCATGAAAGGACAAATAGAAGTCACACCTACTGGAGATTCAAAAAACACCACGTTTTATCTCCCCCACCAAGCTGTAAAGAAGGAGAAACTGGGAAAAACAAAATGGAGAATAGTTTTTGACGCATCTTCTCACGAAACCAAGTCTCCGTCTCTCAACGATGCCTTAGAGGCAGGTCCAAATCTGCTACCGGAGACACTGGCTATTCTACTACGATTCAGGCTACATCCCATGGCCATCATTACTGATATTACACAGGCATTTCTTCAGCTGATCTTGCACGAGGATGACAGGGACTTGACCAGATTCTTGTGGTACAGGGTCACCCAGGACAGTAACGGAAGTTACCACACGACGGACGAGGTAGTGACCTATCGCTTCACTAGGCTCCCATTCGGCCTGACTTGCAGTCCGTTCGGGAACTCGCCGACAGATACAAGACGACATTTCCTATTGCAGCACCCCTCATAGATGACAATACCTTTATGGACGACTTCGTATCCGGCGCAGAGAATGACAATGGTGTGATTGCCCTGTATTACGAACTTACTGCACTGATGAAATTGATGAACTTCCACCTAGCGAAATGGGCCACTAATTCAGAATCGCTAAAGACCATCTGGAGAGCAGAAGGTCAAGAGGTCAACGTAGAGACGCAGGTACTAGGCGTTTACTGGAATACCGAAACGGATAACCTTTACATTAACCCAGAGGAGATCACCAAGGCTTTACCTGAAGGACCAATCACCAAGAGGAAGTTATTACAGATTACGGCTAGATTCTATGATCCACTCGGACTGTTATCCCCCGTATCCCTCCTCAGTAAGCTGTTATTCCAGGATACGTGGAACAGGGGAATTGACTGGGACGAGTTGCTACCTCTTGATATCGGAGCATCATAGAACACTTGAGCATCCTCCTTATCCTCTCTTTCACGGGTACAAATTCCGCGGTGGCTAGCTACTTCAACGGCGGGCAAGGTTCAGATCCACGTATTTTGTGATGCTTCAGAAAGGGCATATGGGGCGGTTTTGTACATTCGCACGAACGAGGGAAGCAACGTACTCGTCCATCTGGCCTGCAGCAAGAACAGGCTCACCCCGATCAAGAAGGTAACCTTGCCAAGGCTCGAACTACTAGCAGCGCTAGTGGGAGCACGATTACTGTCCTATTTCTGTGCAGCTACAGGCCACGATATCACTCAGGAAATACTATGGACGGATTCTACTGTCACCTTGGGTTGGATACGCAGTGACCCAAACAGATGGAAAACCTTCGTCTGCAACAGAGTAACGGAGATTCAATCGTACTCAACTCCAAGTCAGTGGAGGCATTGCCCTGGACATGAGAACCCGGCTGACCACCTTACACGAGGACTTCGTGGTGACCAGATACGGATTGAGCGCAAGTGGTGGAATGGACCCACATGGCTTGCACATCGTGAGGAATGTTGGCCATCTGGTGCTCAAACCCCAAGCGAGCAACTTCCCGAGTAGAAGAACAGAAACATAAAACATGTAATGATAACGACCACATATTCCAGCGTTATAGACAGTTCGAAGTTCAGTTCCTACTGGAAACTGATGCGTATTACTGGTTGGATTCTTCGCTTTACACACAACACTCGCAATCGAGAGAAGCTTACAGGAGAACTAACAGCGGTGGAGCTCGCAAAGGCACGTAGATACTGGATAGGAGCTGTTCAACGAGAATGTTTTGCACTAGAACTTCAAGCACTCCAAGACGGTCGACCAATTCCTAAAGAATCCAAAATAGGACCCTTCAACCCCTTCATTGAAGGCGGACTCCTCCGCCTCGGGGGTCGATTGCACTGTGCGGACCTCGCTAAGGAGCGACGGCACCCAATACTTCTAGACGGCTCTCATCGATTCACGTATCTACTCATTCGGCAAACACACATCAGACTACATCATTTTGGAATTCGGGTAATACTGTCGGAGCTCCGAAAAGAGTTCTGGATCCTTAGAGCTCGTCAAACTGTTAAGAGGGTCTTGCACGCCTGCCTCCCATGCAGAATCATGAAGAACCATAGAGGGCAGCAAATCGAAGCTCCACTACCTGCGGATAGGGTGAGACCGTCGAAACCCTTTGCAATTACTGGGATAGACTTCACCGGTCCCCTCTATATCAAAATAGGCATGACGATGGAAAAGGCTTACATAGCACTATTCACTTGTGCTGTTACACGTGCGGTGCATTTAGAGTTATGTTCCAGTATGACCACTGACACATTCCTTATGGCCCTTCAAAGGTTTGCTGGTAGGCGTGGACTGCCACATACTATATATACAGACAACGCAAGGACATTTCAGGCCACCAATTCAGAACTGTCGGAACTTTGGAAGGCACTGTCATCTTCGGAGACCCATCGATTCCTCGCCAAAGACGGTATAACTTGGAAGTTCATCGCCCCACGGGCAGCTTGGTGGGGAGGATGGTGGGAGAGAATGGTAGGCACAGTTAAGCGATGCCTAAGAAAGGTGCTGGGACTATCAAGACTTACAGAAGAACAGCTTAACACCACTCTAGTCAATATTGAAGCTGCGATAAATTCAAGACCGATCTCCCATGGAGATGACGCTGAACCCCTGACGCCGGCACACTTTCTTGTTGGTGAAGGACTCATGACCGTGCCAACAGGACCAGAACCGACTACCAGACTTGCCTTGACAAGAGAATTCAGACTGAGACAAAAACTTTCAGACGACTTTTGGAGAAGATGGACCAAGGAGTACCTCTTAGAACTCAAGAGCTTTCATGAAGCTCGAGGTGTGTCTGGGAGATCCATTGAGTTTCAACCCGGAGATCTGGCATTGATTCAAGAAGATGGGCGACCACGCCAATTATGGAAAAGGGCAAGAATAGAGAGGTTACTAGAAGGAAGGGACCAGAAGATAAGGACTGTGATTCTTTGAACCCCACAGGGACATAAAATAGCCCGACCAATTCAGCTGGTCATCCCCCTAGAAGTTGACCAGGGTGGGGAGAATGTTGGGAATTGATAGACACTACTCGAGATCATTCTTTGGACTGTGCTATGTTTTATATGTTTATTTAATATCATTGTGTCATAAGTGTTATATCTTAGATTTTTTGATAACAATGATAAATAGAAAAGAAACGAAACTAGTATGTTTACTTGACTGTTCTTCCAATATCACGATACCCCCTTTACAAGAAGAGCTACGCGAAGTTGAGGTATGCCCGGTGGAATTTTCGAATCACAGTGCTTATAGTTGTAAGATACGACATCCAGCTATGGGACCGGCCCATGGAAGAGGTACATGGAAATTAAACTGCAATATTTTGCGGGAAGAGGAGTTACAGGACCAATTCTCCACTAAATGGGCCAGATGGAAACGGCATATACACAGATATCAAGATATATTAGATTGGTGGTTGTTATATGCCAAACCGCGAACAATAGGATTATTGAAGGCATACAGTTCCCAACGTCGCCGGTTGCTCAACCAGACTACGGACTTTTATTACAGAGGTTTACGTTAGCTCTGTACTGAAGATCCTACCAACCCGCAAACGTACCAGCGAATCAAGCAGCTACGAGCTCAGCTTTTAACACTGCACAGAAGACACCAAGAAGGTTTGAAAATCCGCGCTCGAGACAAACATTATAACAGCGACGAGGCTCCGTCCATTTATCACTTACTTCGAGAATGTCGCAGGGGTCGACAGAAATATATCCATCAGCTTACTACCCAGGACGGACAAATTGTTCAAGACCACCCACGGATACAAGAAATACTTGAAAACTTCCTTCAATACTTGTATGGAGGAGGCGAAGTAACACATATTGATCACCGACACACGTTTTTCGATGGAATACGTGGAAGGCTTCAGCACCGTGACCAAGACAGTCTGCTGGCTGAGTTAACGGAAGACGAAGTATATCGAGCAATCAAGCAGAGTGCGTCACATAAATCACCAGGAATAGATGGTCTGGGAAGGAATTGTATGTACAGCTCTGGCCAATCATAAAAGACGAAATTGTGCTGATACTCAACTCCGCCCTGCAACCTGGAAGGAATATCGAAAAGTTGAAGGAAGGTCAAATAGTTCTAATCCCAAAGAAAGGAAAACCAACGACAACAGCTGACTTCGGACCTATCACACCCCTCAACTTTGATTACAAGTTACTCACTCGATGTTTGAAACAACGGCTCAATAACTTCTTAGCAGATGTAACATCCAGCCAACAATCAGGAGCTGTTCAGGGTAGAAGCATTTTGAACACTGTCTGTGCAATTCGCGATATGATTAGTAGGTCACTTATAGAGAATAAACGGAGACAGCTGACCTCCTTGGACTTTGACCAAGCATTTGATAGAGTCAACCATGGTTATCTGATCGAAGTGTTCAAAGCATTAGGATTCACTATGCCATTTACAGCTCTGATTGGTAAGATACTGACTGGCGGCTCTTCTAAAATTACTGTGAGCGGTTATCTTTCAAACCCTATCAAAATTAAACGAGGAGTACGGCAAGGCTGTCCCTTATCAATTATGCTTTTTGTGCTCTCCTTGGAACCCTTTATTACCAATGTATGATCGACATCTTTGCCTACGCTGACGATGTCACACTCATAATGGATCGCAATGCTGACTACCAGCGTCTTTTCACCGAGATAGACACTTATGAACAATATTCCGGTGCACAACTCAACTTCCAAAAAACTAAAACTATGCGAATAGGGCATCGAAGCAGGGCGTCCGAAAATGTTCCCTCATGGATCAAGATTACTGATGAGATTAAGATACTCGGTATCCTGTTCTATAATAGCATCCGTCAGATGATTCAGAAAAATTGGTCCCTTGCACTTGCATCTGTGAGAAGTATCCTGCAACAAGTTAAATATAAATTCATGGTGTTACAACAACGGGTGCAATATGTCAATATGTATGGTCTAAGCAAAATCTGGTATTTAAGCCAAATTTTACCAATGCCAAGAGTAGTTGGTATCCGTATAGCTTCAGGCTGGTATCTCTGGCAAGGATCACTTTTCCGCATCGCAAGATCTACACTCATATTAGCTACATCGGAAGGAGGTCTTGGTCTTATTAACAGCTTAAAAGTAAAGTGCTCTTCTTGTTACGGAATCTCAGAATGATGCAAGCAGTAGGAAAACATCGCTCCAACGACTTCTTAATGGAATTGTGTAACCCTGAAGAGATTAAGAACCCGCCAGCATTTTATGATATCCACCACCACGCGCCACATGCACGGTATATGCGCTGTGAGATGAGCTATGTTCCACATGATCTCCTCTTATCTCCAGACATAACAACGAAGAAACTTTATAAGTATATACTTACACAACAGTATAAAGCCCCGACAATAGTTCGGACAGCGCTGTTAATAAACTGGTCTAGAGTCTGGAGGAACATCTCAAATCGCATTCTCCCTCAAACAATACGTGATACTTGATATAAGGTAATTCCTACAAATAGCAAACTCCATCGCATCCATATGCAGGAAAACGACGCCTGTGGGTTTTGCCGAGCTCCTAGGGATACAATTCAGCATAGACTGACGCAATGTGACGTCACACAACAGGTGTGGAGGGACTTCAAAATGAAACTTCATTATGTTATAAATCAGCCCAAGATTTATATTGCCTCTGAGTGGACTATTCGACCTACTTTTAATTTGAGACCAGCTCAGCTAAATAGTACTGTAGTGCTCCTATTAGGCAGTTATGTGCATTGTGTGTTACAAGCCAAGAGACCATACACCCAACAAGAGTTATTTGCAGACATCAGTGTCAGTGTACACAACGTCCTCGCATCCCCCCAGAAGAAGCTATATATTGGGGAGTATATTAATAAACTTCTAGCAGTCATCTAACAACGCACTTGTGTTAATAGTTACTACTGTAAACTTTCTCATCTCTGTCACAAGGAGTGTTATTTAATAAGCGACCTCAACAGTTGTAAACGAGTCTCTTTGTTATTTAGGTTGTGTTAGTCATTAATTCTTTTAGCTCCTACTGATGTGACGCCTGGTTGTGTGGTATTTTGTGATTAGTATACAGAGCGTGTGTACTTGATGTAAAATTTTACTTATTTATCCCAATTATTGTACAGTGTATTGTGTCCGTTATCAGTATTACCCCACATAGTCTTTGAATCACAGACTGCATGTGTTTGTTGTTTCCGAATCTTCTCATTTTGAAGTATATTGGTATTTGCATTATCTGTATTGTAATATAACATGTTGACAATAAAAAAGTACTATCATAAAAAAATAGGTAGGCCACGGCCGTTAATCCTCTCACCTTCGCCTATCATCTCCTTCACCGTAACAAACCTCCTGGACTGAAAGATGGCGTCACTGTCTAGGACGCCCGCCTGCCCCTTCAGGGAAGGAATGCAAACAATTCAGTAGTAGTAGTAGTAGTAGTAGTAGTAGTAGTAGTAGTGCACTCGTTCATATACTCGCAGTTTTTTGTGGTTTCTGGTTGAGATTTACTGCAAGTAATTGTGCACTACGTGGTCGAGAATGCAACCAAACAAAAAAAACCCATGACGCAACAGCCCAAAGCTACCACTGCTCAGCCCGAAGGCCTGCAGATTACGAGGTGTCATGTGGTCAGCACGACGAATCCTCTCGGCCGTTATCCTTGGCTTTCTAGACCGGGGCCGCTATCTCACCGTCTGATAGCTCCGGAACCTGAATAAACTTGTATCGAGGAAGGGAATAAGGAATCCCCACTCCCCTATTTGAATAAATATTTAGAATTAGTTGGCCCTGAAAATAATTTATTTACAAGTTGCTTTACGTCGCACCGACACAGATATGTCTAATCGCGACGATGGGATAGGAAGGGACTAGGAGTGGGAAGGAAGCGGCCGTGGCCTTAATTAAGGTACAGCCCCAGCTATTGCCTGGCGTGGAAATAGAAAACCACGGAAAACCATCGTCAGGACTGCCGACAATGGGGTTCGAACCTACTATCTTCCGAAAACTGGATACTGGCCGCATTTAAGCGACTGCGGCTATCGAGCTCGGTCTGAAAATAATTAAAACACGAAAGTGACATGCAAACTTTGCTCGAGAGCGATCATTTTGAATGTTTGTTTAGTCTCTTTTAGTGATCATAGCCACTTACAGAGCTGTAATCGAGGGTATACGCCACATGTCCTCTGATATCTTGCGTTTCTTCCTTTTTCATTTTAATTTCGCCATTCTGTCAGTGGGTTTTAACTATCCAGCTAGCCTCGTAATCGTGAACATCGAAAGTTCAGCTGGGTGAATAACATTATCAGCCAACACTTACTTACGGTCATAACTCATAATCATAACTGTTCGTTGCTTACGTCTCCAGTCTTATGTTCTTACCACCGCAGTCTCAATCTCTATATAGGAAATCGAACCCAGGGTCCCTTAGACCAATGGCAAACACGCTAACCATTTAACCATGAAGCCGCACTAATCAGAAGAAAGAAGACTCCCAAGGGAAAGTATCTGCTGAAGAGACACAAGTTTATGAGAGGTGGAAAAATGGCCTTGCAAACAGTCAAAGTCGAAACGAAACAAGGATTGACAAGAAGAGGGTGGATATAAATGAAGACAATGTGACACAATTTTATTCAATATGCCTCAGTACCTTTAGGACTTCGGATCAGAAACTTACAACGTCGGTTCGACTGAGAATTTCGATTAGTGTAGGGTGTTCAATAGCATTTTGTTGGCACTTCAGTGCCATTGTTGGTGATGGTTGAACTTAAATGGAGGTTTCTTTGTTCTCCCTGTTTATTTCAACATTTGGAGATATTTGGAGAGTTGTGAAGTAACTGAGTAAAAGTATTCGAATTAATATAACGATTACTTTCCAAGTATTTTTACTTGTAATCGTTACTTTGTTACAAATATGATTTTTACTTGTAACTTCTTGAAATGAAAGCGTAATCGTTACATTCTAGTAATTGATATAAGTTACATCGCTCAGAAAGAGAAATGTGAAAAAGTAAATTATGATGAAGAAAAACGTTTTTAGTTCTATTACAGCAAACCAGTATCTTCACCAGTTCTGGATGGGGTACTGTTTTACCTCTCCAGTACTTTTAAAGACATTCCAACGATGTTCTCAAAATTAAACACATGTATTCCTTCAAGTGCCCTTGGAGGACGACTTCTCAGTAAATGCAAAGATGTACTTCCCCCCCCTTAAGGCCTCGAGGATTAGCGATGAGAATTTTAAGAACCGATTAAGTTTTTTGCAAAGTAAATGGAAAATTATTTCAAACGCTAAAAGTCAATAACTAAAAAGATGGGAAAAGATCGTTTCAAAAATTCCAAGGTAGGCCCTACCATGATGATAGCCACTAAGTAGCCTCTATGCTAAACAAAAACCACACACATAAAATGAAGAAATATATTCCTTTTCCTTGCAGAATTTTGTATTATTCCTGCCCCAAGAGAAAAAAAATCAGTGATTTCCTTAAAACTCTTTATTTCTTTCTTCCTTAATCCGTTTACCCTCCAGGGTTGGTTTTTCCCTCGGATTCAGCGAGGGAGCCCACCTCTACTGCCTCAAGGGCAGTGTCCTGGAGCATGACACTTTGGGTCGTGCTTTACAACTGGGGAGGAGGGCCAGTACCTCACCCAGGTGGCCTCACCTGCTATGCTGAGCAGGGTCCTTGGAGGGGGATGGGAAAATTGGAAGTACCATCCCGGCATTTGCCTAGAGGAGAAGTGGGGAAACCACGGAAAACCACTTCGAAGATGGCTGAGGAGGGAATCGAAGCCCCCTCTACTCAGTTGACCTGCCGAGCCTGGGTGGACCCTGTTCCAGCCCTCGTAAGACCTTTAAAATTTCGTGGCAGAGCCGGGAATCGAACCCGGGCCTTCGGGGGTGGTAGCTAATCACTAGACCACAGAGACAGACTCCTTAAGACTCTTTCTGTAACGTAATTGTAATTTTACTGATTACTTTTTGTAAAAGTAACTTGTAATCGTAATTGAGTAGAATATTTCTCAAGTAACTGTATTCCTCCCATCACTTTACTTACGGTAATACAATAAAAGTGACCACCGCGGAGTGTAACATATTTTACTTCCCGACAATCCCACCCTCATCCTTTTACTAATGATGAAATAATGAATATGACCGACCTTTCTATAATCCCATGTGTGTCAAATTATCTCTGTTCAAACATCAACTATGGTGTTCTTAATTGGATGGCTTCTGCTGTTTCCTCCCCTTGTTCACTGTCAGATACCGCCGGTGATCGATTACATTATCGAGGGACACCTTTATTCCGAGACATAAATTACGTTGTGGAAGGTCACGTTTATTTTTTCATAACATTAATTAGGTATGGATAGGTCACAGGGTTGCAGTTGTGCCCTGGCGGGGCAGGCGCCGCCCCGGTACGGTTTTCTAAACCCTGTAACCACCCTGGTATTTTTTCGAATTTTTGGAATCACTCTGCCTCTTTTCTTCTATTAAAATGATGTTATTTACTAAAGGTTCCCACAAAAATTAAATATATTGCAACTAGTATAGGTACACATAAATATGCATGTTGCAGAATTAGGTTTAAACTATCAAGTAATAAAATATGCATTCGGCACATCAATTGAAGTTCGGCGGCACAGTCACGGTACACAGAGCTTGGCTGGCTTCCGTATTGTGTTTATTAATTAACACCGCTCCAGTGGCATTCGCGTTTACCTTCTATCGGCATCGCATTTCCTTCTTCGTAGTACGAGTATTATTTGTCGCTACAACACAGCTGCATTCAAACTTATCTTTACTGAATTGCATTAGGAAATAGTAGCCTACTATCGTCTCGTTCTCGCTCATTGAGTTACCGTTGTGACGCGCGGTGCACTCTTCATTTAATACCACTCCAGTGAAATACACTGGCGGGAAAAAAAAATCCGAACACCATGAAATAAAGAATGTAGAATACGGAAATTTTGGCAATATATTTGTCGAGGTAACATATTTAATTGATTAAAGGTATCGTAAACTGGCGATACTTTGACCACTTTAGAATTTCTTTTTTTGCTATTTGCTTTACGTCGCACCGACACAGATATGTCTTATGGCGACGATGGGATGAGAAAGGCCTAGGAATGGGAAGGAAGCGGCCGTGGCCTTAATTAAGGTAGTACAGCCCAACATAAATTTAGAATTTCATTGTAACTTGCAAATCAGGCTTTTAACAGAAACATGCAGTTTTTTATTGTTTTATTGGGGGCATGAATGTGTAAATAGAATTTAGCTGAAAGTGCTCACCAATATTGCAAAATCTGGTGGCTATTTGCAGAAAACTGAGTGGTCAAAATTATCTGATGTTTGGGGATACTTTGACCAGAGTAGTAAAAGTTATTTAAATACAGTAAGTACATGCTTTGTTCAGTATTGAGCTTTAGTAAGCAAACTTTGACCACTACAAATTCAAAAACGTTAAGCTTAGAAAGAGAAAGTCAGGTATTAATTTTACTTTGAGCATGGTAACTTTCATTTATAACAACTGACAATTGAATTGGTAAAGTAAAATCCTCCAAAATTTCTAAATTGTTTACAAACTGAAATATCTATGTAAAATGTACTGAGTTCAAGGTGAGACAGTTAATATAACCCTCAAAACACAAATTAGCACAAACTGAAGCTATCAACTTCATTCCTTTCAAACATGAACTCTCATTTCAGCATGTCTGGTTTTGGAAGAATAAGAACAATGTGAGTTTGGTCTATAGTCCACACCAGGCCAAACAAACTTCCTGTTCACCTTTCTCAAATATCTGACAACATTTTAGCTCAGAGTTAATATTCAGAATCTCTGCTAAGTAATGCCTGAAAATGATCACTTTAATTGTAGGGACTAACAATCGCAAAACAATATATTTTAACTTAGGTTCCATCTCTTCAAGTACTGTCATTTCATTGGTTTTCTCAGCATCTAGTAGGGAATTGCTGTCCTCGTTACCTTCAATCCCAGTATCATCGGAAATGTCCATATACGAAACGTGAAGACTGCTTCACTGCTTTCATTGGTGGACGTAGAAAGATTCCTCCTATTCAATTTCCTAGATGGTTTTCTTTGTTTCTTTTTTTTTTTCGTTTTTTTTTAGGAGTTTCTGCGAATTCGTTCAGTCGCTCAGACTCATAATATTCAACAGTAATGCCTATTCCAGCTCGGCCAATGACCTAAATGTTAGGCCCCTTTAAACAAAAAGCATACCTATTCTAGCACAAACATTGACCTCTTACTTCTGAACTCTGAGTTGCCTGTTTCCCCATGCCTTATTTCCATAAGCATTTCTTTGACACAGTCTGACAGTACAGCCTCCATTCGATGTGCTGTTACTTTTTATACATGACTGAGTTATTTTCACCATGGTGGGTAACAATGACTACCCGGTCAAAGAAACCTCAATTTCTGTTTAAATAATTTCTCTGGATTTGACATAATCCATTACTAAGTTCTGAATTTAAAGATATATTTTGAAAGATAAACCAAAGATGTACATAACTATTGGTGAAAAATTGCAACATATTTCTCCGAGATGGGCTAGAATTGACAATTTTCTCGCTTACCATTTTTAGCGAAAAGCTGACATGAATACTCAAAAAACAGCCAAGCTGACCAAAATCACAACAAAGAAAAGATTGAGTTATCAGAGCCAACTGGAGGATCAAGGAAACTGTCTGCAACCTGGATTTTCAATAGAACCAAGTGAGTTCTGAAAGAGTAAACACAAAATATTTTTCAGTGTTACTGGTCAAAGTATCCCCAGGGTACAAGACTACAGGTTAATATCCGCCTGAGAAAAGCCATCACAAATGTGCCATGCTGGTCCATTAATATACGGTGTAATCGTCTGACTGTTGAATGCAGGCATCCAACGTGCATGCATTGTGTCGTCAGCTTATGGGGTGGAGTTCCATGCCTGTTGTACTTAGTCGGTCAATACAGGGACGGTTAATGCCGATTGTGGATGACGATGGAGTTGTCGTCCAATGATGTTCCATATGTGCTCGATAGGAGACAGATCGGGGGATCAAGAAGGCCAAGGCAACAAGTCGACACTCTGTAGAGCACGTTGGGTTGCAACAGCGGCATGGGGGCGTACATTATCCTGTAGGAAACTATCCCCGGGAATGCTGTTCATGAATGGCAGCACAACAGGTCGAATCACCAAACGGACATACACATCTGCAGTCAGGGTGCTCCTGCTCAGTGGCGGCTGGTGCAGAAAATCCACTGTGTGGTGTAACCCATCCCCACTCCAAAAAATAAAATTATTTAGAAACAAACCGGTATGCGGTTGAGTTTTCAACACTGAACAAACACGCAAACAACCTCAATACATATACACATTCCTCATAAAAGCTATAAAAGTATATAATTAAACACACAATAACACCTGCAATGGCAAAATATTCACGAATTCAAACACTTTGTGTGAGCGCGCAAAAACAGATCTTCCCAATGTTACCAAAATCATTGAAATAAAACTAGCAACGTCGTAATGCAAAATTATATGTTGTGTTTTTAATAGTGACATTTATAAACTATACATTTTTAATTAAAGGAAATCACAATATCCTGTCCTTATTTTGACAACATAAAAAGTACAATGTTTATAGTTCATCGATTTACAAATATGGCTATGGAATAGAGAAGTTGGGAGTATTCTATCCTCTTTGGAATTAAAAGACTTGGCGGGAACAGCTCTACAGTATTTTGTTTTCCCGTTTGCTTCGAGCGATCCACTCTTAAATACTACCGCTGAGTCGAGAGGGTGCCACCTGCCATTTCTCATTTCGGTCGTAATGCAAGTATGACTGGTGCTGCCTCTCTGTGGTCGAACGAAGAATCGCTGTGAATGGATGTCTTGACGGTCTTAGCTGTCGTTTCCACAGCCTATCGGAAAAGTTGGGCACGCATGCGCAAAAGGCAGAGTTCCTGCTTTCTGGCAACAAGCTTAGAAATTCTCGCTGCGCTGTGATCGCAGAGCCCAGCAAAGCCACCCGGCGTGGAGCACACGATTAGTTAGCCTGCCTGGTTGTAAGGGGAGTTGAATAATTTCTTATTCTTTAGCTGACGTCCTTTTCAATGCACTGTATTTGATTGTAGATAATTGCAGTAATTTATTTTTCAAATAGGCAATGTGCTGCAGCACTTCGTCACATAAGGTACGGCCGCCCCTGCTCCTGCTGTCATAGGAAATTGCTCCCCAGACCAGAACTCCTGATGTAGATCCAGTGTGTCGACACCGCAGACAGGTGGAATGCAGGCGCTCACCTGGCCTCCTTCTAACCAGATCACGGCCATCACTGGCACCATGGCAGAACTCCACTCCATCCTCCAATGAGCTCTCGCTTGATACCACTGCAGTCACAGACGACGGCGGTTTGGGGTAAGTGGAATGCACACCTCAGGGCGTCTGGATCCGAGCTGTCCTTTATGCAACCGATTTCGAGCAGTTCGTTGCGTCACTGTGGTGCCAACTGCCGCTCGAATTGCTGCCGCAGACGCAATCCGCTGCGCCACAGTCATACGCCGAATACGGCGGTCCTCCCTCTCGGTGGTGCCAAGGGGACGTCCGGAGCCCGGTCTTCTTGTGAGCGTACCTTCTCATGACCACTGCTGCCAGCACGCATAAGCAGTGCAGACATTCCTGCCAAGTCGTTCCGCAACAGCGCGGAAGAAAAATCCACCTTCACGTAGCCCTATCATACGGCCTCGTTCAACCGCAGTGAGCAGTTCATACTGGCCTCTTCGTCATCTTAAAGACTTTCTTGACCCACTCAGTCACTCCGTCCAATCTCACAGTACAGCCCATATTTAAAGCAAACCTGATGTGCAACACCATGGGGCCGCTCCTAGCGCCACGCTAATGCGATTTGCAGGAAATTTGAATCAACGTGATATTCAGATGTATAAACACGCCTACCATTGTTCGTCAATCTAGCACAACCCCTTCTTGGTGTTTGGATAGTTCTTTCCGCCAGAGTACTTAGTTACTTTTTCTCTGTCAATAATAGCCCGCTAATATATATCAACGGTGCTCATAAGCAAAGTGAATGTCGTGCTGTATGTGCCCTCTCATTTTGTCTCGAAATGAAGCGGCAGTGTGAAAGAAGGTAACAAAACTATTTCTTAAAAATATAGAAAACATAAAAGAAGTTACAGTGAATTCTGGGAAAGAAAGTGAACGTGAAGTGTCACTAAAATGCGTTCACAGTAGTGATACCCAAGAAAACAGCAAGGCCGTATCCAGGACATTTTTTTTTTCCGGAAGGGATTACGATTTATCGGGGAGGGGGAGAGGGGCTTCCGAAAACAAAATTTATAGCAACATATATTTTTGCTTTCAAGTAGATTTTACAGGAAGAAAAGTTTGAAACAGTTTTGGAGCAGTACCTTTTACAATTCAGCGGTTTAAATGAAAAGATAAGTTCATAGCAGTCTGTCTGGTGGGCGGCGCATACTTTAACATGGGTTTGCAGCGGGAGACAAATATTTCTGTCATTTGCTTAAACATGGTGGCAAGAATTTGTTTCACTGTAAATATTTAAAATGTTCACAGGTTTGATACACTTTTAGAAGAATTTGCTAGGGGCTCGATGATATGAAAATATTTCTGTATGTTTATTGAAACTGATTGTTTAATTTTTTAAATATACCATCTGTGTCATATTTAATAGTTTGTTCTTGTGTACATATTATACCTGAATTTAATTAATTTACAATGTACATTTATAGAGTAATGACATTTTTTGAACACTGGACAAAAGTTCCTTTCACTCTTCTTCATTCGAATAGACCTACAGTATACTTGGGACCGCACTTATTCAACAACTAAACTTTGATCGGGGCCGATGACCTAGATGTTAGGCCCCTTTAAACAACAAGCATCAAGCATCATAAACTTTGATCTTTGTCCAGTGTTGTCGCATCATCTTCCGGTGTACCTCCCTTCATTCCTCTAAAGGGAAGGGGGTGGTACTCTATTCCTGAAAACCACAAAAATTCTTCAGGATCTGTCTGTGGCCTGTCTAGTTTGTCAGTCTCCCTCAGCCCTGTGATACGGACTTCCTTGTTTTGCCAGAAGGTGAATAGGCGGTTGTTCAGTCTGTTTTTGGCGGCGGGGGGGGGGGGGGGGGGGGCATCATGCCACATGATCATACAAAACTACTTTCCTTTTCTTGGCGTAGTCAGAGAGCACTCTATACGGAAGTAGATCTCTGAATGTTGACGTCTCCGGTATTCAATCGTGCAGCCGATTTTGCACCTTTTGATCTGAAACATTCACTCCAGTGACCCTCCAAAGATCCTGGTAAAACAAGGTAGCAGGAGCAGTGGGCCTACAGCGTGACATGCTTGAAAGCAACAATACCACTCCTACCTGTAAGCTGTTTTGCATGGACATCTCCTCCATTGTCAATCAGTAACCGTTTGTGTCTTCCTCAATTTTTTCGAAACTCGGGAGACATCAGTACAAAAGCGGTGACATCCACTTGCTACCATCATTCATGCAACAGTGTCACAATTCAAATGCAATCAGCAGCAGAAATGGGTACGCTTGCCAAATTTACTCCAGTCCTAAATGTGCTGTTCATACACCTTACAAGTGATGATAATAAACTGACCAACACGACAAATGCATACTATCAGATAAATATTGAACCTGATATTGGTTTATCACTGTGCGTGTCAGAGAATGGCCTACAGTGGATACTGTAAACATGTTTGAGGTACTGTGAAATCCTAATATCATATCTGCCAACCCTTCCGATTTACCTGGAAACTTTCCGGTTTTTAACTCGTCTTCCGATTTTCCGATTTATTTTTACTTCTTCCGATTTTTGACTAACATAACCTCTAGTACGGCCAATACTCTTCCCCTACGATAAGGGATAAATTCTTACGTGTTTGTGTAATTTACGAACCTCATCTTCCAGCGTATTTATTTAATACTTTATTTCGTGAGTGTTTCGTCCGTCGCCTACGTGTATCGTGCTTCCCGCTCACCACAGCAGCGTGTGCGCTCGATACAGCTGGGGATTCGGGGCAGCGATCGTCCTGTAAGCAAGAGGCTAGCGCGCGCTAACGACTCAGTTAATCGGGACGAAAGAATGAGTTTTTAATTTTGTTCGCGCGCTGTTAACATCGTTTCTGTGCGTAGTTTCGTCGGAGTTATAGGCCACGTGTTTTTTCTTGCATTTCTATGCTTTCCCCCTCTGTCAAAGTCATATGTTAATAATGTATGGGACATATTGAATTGTTTTGTATATGGTAGTTTCGCGTATTTAAGTGCATAATTTTAATGAGTTGAATGATTTTTAAGGAGGGTTCGTTCGGCGACAGTTTCTGGGATTTTCTTTCCTCGTTATGGCCAAAAAAAAATGTAACAAACGTTATCTCCAAGTGTTCAGAGATATGTACCTATAAATTTCCGTTCATTTCACCATCGGATAAAGGAAACTACCGTATTTTCTTGCATAATTTACGCATCCCAATAATTTTGGGTCCAAAGTGGAGAAAAAGAAATGTTCACGGATTTTACGCACCCACAACTTCCAACATCCATCCCTCAGCTCCGGATGCGTTTCGAAATTAAGATGTCAACTACTCAGGTAGCAGGCTTCCTATCGCGAAGCGCGCATTCCAAATACAGGACAAGGTGCTGTTATTAGCCGTCAGGAAATCCGACCGGACTAGTTTTACGAGTGTTTCGGGTACGGAACATTCTGTGATCACAAAATTGTTTGTCAGTCCACGGTATTGGAGTAATACTGCATCATACAAACTCGCGGTGAAATGAAGTGGCGTATGACTTTTAGTGCCGGGAGATCCCAGGACGGGTTCGGCTCGCCAGGTGCAGGTCTTTTTGATTTGACACCCGTAGGTGACCTGCACGTCGCGATGAGGATGAAATGATGATGAAGACAATATATTAACCCAGCCCCCGTGCCAGGGAAATTAACCAATGATGGTTAAAATTCCCGACCCTACCGGGAATCGAACCCGGGACCCCAGCACGCTAACCATTTAGCCATGGAGCCGGCCAAACTCGCGGTGATCGGTTACGTCGAAACATACGGGAATAGAGCAGCGAGCAGCAAGTATTCAGTGTCCAAATGAAACGTGCGCTACCGCGGTAACAGAAGTGCAGTTCAAGCGGCCAACAAGTCTCGCAAAGCATTTCGCGGACCAAAAAGCGGCAAGTTTCCGCAAGTAGAGGATTATCTGCCTAAATATACGATTTTGTTACGCAACGTTGGATAAGCCGTTTCTCACAAATGCTGTATTTTAAAGAATGAGAAATAGCCGCGGCACATGGAATCAGTGTCTCGGATTTGAAAGTTAGCCGGGGCTTGATTAATTTTATGAAGAGAAATGGACTTTCTCTTCCACGAAGAACATTCTATCAAAAAATGACGAGTGATTTCAACCATTTTCATCGCTTTGTGATTGAGAAGCGTGAAGTAAAGGAATATTTGATCTCCCTTATAGGAACCGCAGGTCAGACGCCAATCAGTTTCCATATGCTACAAAGTCGAACAATCGATAAGAAAGGAACATACAGTGTTATCAAGTGTTATCGCACGCGCTATCGGAAGCAAAAAAAAAAAACGTTCCAGTACTGCAATGCTTGCTGTAACAGCTGATGGCAGAAGCTTGCACCTTACATTGTTCTAAAACGAAAAGCAATGCCTAAAGCAAATTTTCCGCGAGTGATCCACGTTCGTATTCAAGAGAAAGGGTGGATGGACACGTCACTCGTACAAGATTGGATACGAACGGTTATGGGTAATGTAGCAGAGTCCCTCCTTCGATGCCCGGCCCTTCTCGTGTTGGATAGTTTTCTTTTTTTGCCGGTATGTCGTTCAGGTCGTATTTTCAGCTCGTAGTGAGAAGAATATTTTCTAGTGTCGGTACTTTAGACCCACGTGTCTAACTTACCCCTACCTGATGTACCCTATTTGACTTTTCAGAAAAAATCTCACCCCGGAATTTTACGCTACATGACGAAAACCGCAAATGAGTTGAACCAATTTTGATTATATTATATTTGATGTATCTTTTAAATGTAAATAATTTGTAAAGATCTGAATTCCTTGAATAATTTACGCACCCGAAGTTTTCGCCTGTATTTTTCGTCAAAAAAGTGCGTTAATTACGCGAGAAAATACGGTATTATGCATTTTGTTGTGTGCGTCGGTGTGACACAAATATTATTATTCATATGTAAGTTTCATAAATGAGAGTGATTAGGTACATTTTCTTGTAACCATTTTTATGTTTTCTTAGTTTAAGATTTTAAATTTAATGGTCAATTCGCATTGTAAACTGTAGATATGTATGCCTTTTACCCTGACCTATTTTCACATTGACTGTGGTGGAATATATGTGATGAAATCCAAGAATAAAAAAATCTTCCTATTTTTGGTTTCTAAAAGTTGGCAGGTATGTAATATGCAAAACTTATTTTTAGCAATGTACATTATTTTTGGTTGAATAAAAGTACACCCGAACTATCTGTATTTTTAAGTCTAGTGAAAGTAATGCTTCTTCCTTCCTTACTTATACTTCTAGATTCAAATGTCCTTCTAAGAATCCTTTCTTCTTCTTTCCACGCAGGAATGAAGTTCCTTAGTACAGGTAAGCAGCTGTTCTACTTTGTGCCATGCAAGCAAGGGTCTGGAACTTTTAAATTCAAAATACTGTATATTCGAAGTATATGCCATTCCCCAGATTCAAAGGTAGGGTTTTATGTACTATTTGATGCAGTTAATAGGCCTACAATATATGGTTAATTTGTAATTCAAAGCTATTTTAGGGCCAAGTGTAATAATATGTGGGAATTTCACAAAATGGATGGCTGTTAATTTTATCCAATTATGAACTGTTACTGTACAGATCTTTACAAATTATTTACATTTAAAAGATACATCAAATATAATATAATCAAAATTGGTTCAACTCATTTGCGGTTTTCGTCATGTAGCGTAAAATGTAGCTGGATGGCCAATAATCAGGAATTTTGAAATTAACTTTTAGCAGGCTCCTGAGAACTGGCGCATACACTGTTTGCTACATCATGGCTTCCTCGATCTTCATTAATATAGTTAGTACATTAGTAATTAACAGATGTGAGTTTCGTGTCAGTGTATACAATAAAAGTTTAGATGCAGCTGTCAGGAACAAAACATGTGTGAAGAGAACCATTTTGGATGCAAAAACAGTTGCCAAGAAATAACAAATAATCAGACAGAAATAACTAAATCTTATGGAATACCACTCTCCTCGCACTCAAAATGTTTGAAAAATGATTTGCAGGCATTTCAAAATACGAAAGTTGATAAAAGAAAGTGAATTTGAGACGCAAAACACTCTGATATGGAAGAAGAGTTAATGGAATGGTTTTACCATGCCCAAGCTACCAACATTCCAGTTGTTAGACCAGTAGTTAAAAGAAAGGGCTAATGAAACTGCACTGAAAATTGGACTGGATTTCCAGTAGTCAAATGTGTGCTGCAGTGTTTCAAAGAATATCACCTGGCAAGCTGTTTGTGGAGAACGAGATATCACAGATATGTGTTGTCAAATAGCAAGAACAGGTGGCATATATTTTGGAAAAATGTATTGAAGGATACACTTAATATGGATGAAACAGTATTGTTCTTTAATGCTCAGTTAAACAGAATGGTTGCTGTGAATTTACAGGAGTCATGGCAGCAAGGTGTTTAAAGACAGACTATAAGAGACATTGAGCAAGGTGTGCCCTGTAATCATAGGCAAATTTGCAAAAGCCCTACTGCTCTAAAGGAATAAAACAGTTTCTATGTGACTTTCAAAACCATGTGGATGACAGGGGAGATATTTTGTGAGTGGCTGGTTTCCTCGAACTGAGAAATGGCTATTAGATTCCTATGCTCAACACTGTGGGATCAAAGAATGTTCTGCCTTTTCACAGACAGACTTCTGGGTATTGCAGAATAGGGCAGTCCCTTCACCTCCACACTGCTTAGATCAGGTGGCAATGAGGAATGTCTCTAATTCTTCTATTGGATAACTGGGCAGCCTACAACCATAAAGGATTGGAACTTAAAAATGTCCACCTTTTCTACTTGCCAGTGAACACTACTAGGTATGTACAACCTTCAAATCAAGGTATCATTTACTGTCCAAAATGTGTATACCAAAATCAGTTGGTGCATTTCTTACTTACTAAGATATCCAGAAATATTCCCCATTCAAAAAGAGTGGAACATAACAGACATGATGCAGGCTGTTGCTTTCACTCGAGTCTGTCATGCTCTCTGTAGACAAAAATTGTCTTCACCACCAATGCTGTGGAAGATAGTCAAAGAAGACGACTATGATGATTGGAAAGGAGTTACAGCACCACTTGGATTTTGAAGAAAATTTCAAAGACTTAACAATAATGACCATCAAATGCCAGAATTGGAAATTATCGAGGACACCATTTATGCAATAACAAATGAATGTGAGGGCTGGAAGTAGAAGCAGTAGTCAAAGAAACAGCTGTTTATTTAGAATCTCTTGCAACTTGCCGACCATCAAGGGATGTGATGTCAGCACTGTCAGTTTTGGCCACAGTCACAAGTGCAAGTAATGCTTATGATCAAGTACTGAATGCAATGGATACATTGAAAATGTTGTGTTTCAAAAATATATCAAAATTCATTTAAGCAGTGCTCAACTGTTTCTCATTTTAAACATTAAATGTCTTGAAGGTAGTGGCAATTTACTGTACTTATATTGTTCTTTATTT
This sequence comes from Anabrus simplex, assembly GCF_040414725.1. NCBI lineage: Eukaryota > Metazoa > Arthropoda > Insecta > Orthoptera > Tettigoniidae > Anabrus > Anabrus simplex. The sequence continues at coordinate 902,130,407 of NC_090265.1, forward strand.
GTTCAGTGAACAACATACAAGGTATGATGGTTGTCACGAGGAAGAGTACTGGCCTGTCTCTTTGAATAATGAGAAGTGGTGTGCTTTCTTTGACAAATGCATTCTGATTTGGTGAAATATTTTGAAAGTAGTGAGTGGCTCTGCCAAATGGCCCATCTGGCAGAAATATTCAGCAAATATTCAGCTGAATATCCAACTACAGGGATTTAATAAACATGTACTCAAGACACAGGATAAGATCAAAGGTCTCCAAAGTAAAGTTCTGCTCTGGCTTAAAGGTACTGATGATGGTAATTTTGCCATATTTCAAATTCTTCATGAATTCATCAAGCAAAATGAAATGGGTATTAGTGATACTGTGACTGGAATTATAAAATGTAATTTGATCAACCTTAGTGAAACATTTCAGAAGTACTTTTCACATACTGAGTCAGAAAACAAAACAGATGATTGGGTGGCAAATCATTTTGATACTAAGACAGTTCAATCATCTGAATTTCCAATCAAATTAAAAGATGATTTAATTTAAATATCTGTTAACTGTTCATTTAAGTAACTCTTTTGAAGACAAGTCAATCAGTGACTTTTGGACTTCAGTATGCAAATAATTCAAAGAACTAAGTGATATTGCTATTTTGAAATTTCTTCCATTTCCGTCAACATATCTGTGTGAACAAGGCTTCTCAATTCTGACAACTAAAAACCAAACACAGCAATCGTTTGAATCCTGAACCAGGCCTCATTCATGCACAGAACTTCCAGCTTCAAAGAAACAAGCTCATCCATCCCATTTACTAGGTGTACAAAAATGCTTATTTATGCTGCATTGCACTTTTTAAAATTTTTAGTTTTGAAATCAACTCATTGCCTTCAATTTTTCTTCAGTAGCAGTGTATACAGTACGATAGCAATCGTTGCATTAATAATACTCGTAACTTAGTTGCTAAGCAGCGATAACCTCATAATTCCACTCATGAGAAAACAACGTTTCTCCATCTGGCTTTGGAAGGCTTGCCACATTGCCTGAGAAGGGAGCAAAAGGTGCCCATTGTGGAATAATTGGACTATCATTAAGCACTGAAAATGGCATGAACAGTTCTTCAGCAATTGCTCACTGCTCAGTTTTTGGTTTCTTCTGTAAAGTTTACTCCAAAGGAGTCACGAGGTTTCCTTGGCCCAGTGATGGTATATACACACACACAAAACACATAATTGTTATTATTGGGGATTAGGATGGTGTAGTGGCTTAGCTGCTTGTCTGTCATCCCAACGACCATGCTTTCATTCCTGGTGTTGCTGGGGTAAATCCCGTACTTTCAGGAAAGTCATGTGACCTAAAATCCCCGACCCAACTCTTTTGTGCCTCAGTGCACGCAGGGACCCTGCACAAGTGGGAAAAGCTGCGAAAGATGATGATTACTGTTAATATTATTTGGCATCTACCAACAAGCACTTGTTATTTCTGCTATAATCACAATATACTCATACTTTGGAGGCATGAAGGTAAAACAATTGGATTTTGGGGGTACGCCAATCAAATAGTTTGAATACCACTGTTATAGAAGACAACAGTTTCCCACCTAATACAATACTTACCAACTGCCAAACAAGTGTACCTGTTGTAACTTGTGAGATTACGTTATAACGTTTAGAACTACTCTACCCTACCCAATCATTAGCTAGTAGTTCTGTCACTGCATCTGATAACTCTATTTTGTTTTTCAAATTTGAATTAAAATAATTATGCATTCTTTGAAATTGCTTGTATTTCACTGAAAATATAGATTATCGCTGTAATATTCACTTATAACATTAATTTGCAACAATGAAACTGGCCTTTAATGAACTGCAATTACGATGAGATGTAAAGGAAAGTGAAAAAATTTTAAAAAGCATAAAAAGCAGGCTTTTTATTCCCATAGTGTTAATCGCAGTTGCAATATTTTCATGCATCTAGTCATGAAAAATCACAATGGACTCTGATAGAATTCAGGTATGTCATCTTGGCCAATCACAGTGGCTCACTACGCCATCGATACAAAATGGCAATTCAATGACATTTCTTTAACCTGCCTGATAGGTATTATCTTTTTTTTTTTACATGAAGGAATTTTTTTTAAAAATATGGATAAATCAAAGAAATATTTCAAAGTACGAATTTGTATCCCAGGGACTTCAATTAACAAGCTTTTATTGTAATATCCTGGTGTTAGCTAGAAAGATAAAATGCAATTGTGAGCATTCTTTCAACTCTTGATTGAAAAAAACCAACATAAAGGGAAAAGGGAGGTAAGGAGAGAATTTCAATGAAAACAATTAATTTCTTTTGCTGATACTTGTTTACATCCCACTGTACCAAACAGGTGTACAAAACAGCTCTACCAATTGTACAAATCAATGACTGTATACACATAGAAACCACAACAGGAAATAAAAGAAAATTTTTACTTTTTCTCCGACAGGGCAATCCAAAGCAAGCGAAATGAAATGTATGCATGCCAAATATCCAAACTGGGACTTTTTGGTACTCCATTATGTATACATAAGTCTGCACAAAGGTATTAAAAATTTAAAGGTGCAAAAAAAAGTGTGTGACACCACCTTTCTGTACTATTATTGTTGATATGTCAGTGAGGCACACGCAATAAGAAGGTTGATACAAAATTAAATGTCTCAGCCTTTAAATACTTACTTATTATATACCATATACATAATTTCATTTTTTGTTTTTTGTTTTTTTGATGGAAGAAGCAAAGTGCTTTTCACTATATGAAATCAAAAGGACACTTAACTTGCATATTTCATAAAATGAATATGGCAAAATTTTACTCACAAGACGAGATGCAAGAGTATGAAGATGCACAAGTAACAAAGAACGTAACATATAAATAAACATTGCAAATCTGAAAACAATAAACCACACACACAAACATGCACACAAGTATATACACTTATATACAAAATAGATTGAAACCATTACATAGTAATATATGACTAGCTCTTCAGTTTGTTTTCTTTAACTTGCAACCTAGCAAACAAACACAAAGAAAATTGTGACACATCTATTATACATTCACAAAGAGGAAGTAACATACACATACCGCATTTTTATTCTTTCGTGTTAGAAAAAAAATTTTTAAGACAGCAAATTAGGATTAAATATGACACAAACTAGTATCTTGGTATACGAAGACCCCTAGTGAAGGAGTCTTGTCAGATTTCCATGCACCAAGAAATAACTTTTGCTTCTTCCAGATTTTGTAGATTTTTTTTTTTTATGGATTCATTTCTATGAAAACTAAACAAAGATATTTTCACTCAACTGCAAAAAGTAAGTGATTACTATATTGTCGACTGAAAATTTCTCTCAAGACACTAGTGAAATTCAGATTCTGTAGACCTCAATTATAAAACAAGAATATGCAGAAAATAAGTCAACAATCTGTCTTCTAGTTAGATGGGTCGACAATAAGACACCAATTGTATGTGTACAAATATAATGGCAGTACATTAAACACATTAACTTTCTCACCTCATCTTTTGTTCATTTGTGTTCTGAACATGAAAAATATAGCTACTAGTCCATGCAGTCCAGTCATTCATACAAATAAACTAGATAGCACATTACAAGTATAGGCATTACCATGTGTATATATATATATATATTATATAATATTTATGTTTAACACAGTACCACAATATTTTCTTTTGTAAGAACATATTGTTTCTATTCTTTCAAACTAACAGTTCTTTCTGGTAATGCTACTGCTTCCACTAATAAGGACTTTTTGATTCACATGAGGACAGCAGAATCCATTACATTTAAGTAACTCAATATCCTTTTATGGCACACTCTCTATAGTAGGATTCTTTCTAACCTTCAAGACAATTAAACAAAGTCAGGTGTGAAACATAACTAAAGCTGGTGGACAAAGATACACCATCAGGAACAGCATGTTAAATGCAAGTATTTTCCAATTTGCAGGAATGGCAAACCTTGATATTCTGAAACCTGTACATAACATAGGGTCAAAGAGATTCCTTTACCATTAGCAAAAATACAAATTAATTTGATCAAGCATAACTACTATAAATATTTCAGTACGAATTCATATGGGGAAAAGTGTCCGTGTACATCATCAAATAGTGCATTATGCTAGTGAAATATTTTCAAAGTTCCAGCTTCAAATACCTAATATTTATAAGACACATTTATCTCATTTTATTTTTCCAGTCACTTGAACTAAATATAAAACTAATATTGTAGTGAAAACAAAGTAATATGAAGTCAAACACATGAGACTGCCGTCAAACTAGAAGAGCAATTTTAATGATGTCCAGTGACAATAACTGTATATGATACGAACTGTCACAAGAACTGTTCTGGAACCAAATGAACTGATTCTGAGCTTCTTAGGCCCTCCTTCATACTTCAGCATTTAGACTCTTATTCATCAAATCATGTCAACAGTGATATAGTTAAATCTGGAGAGCAAGATATTCTTGACACAATCCATAGACAGTGACAATTCTTTGCTGCATACTTTTTTTCTCCTAAAATTGTGAAAGCCGTGCAAAGCTGATGGGTTTTTGTATTATTATCTTTTCCTAATACATTTCACACCTGAATCCTAAATAAAGTAGCATAGTAAATTTATTTCAATTAAAAGGAACCTTTACTCAACTTTTTGATCTTTCCTAAACCAATTATGATTCTAAGCATTGTACCTGTATAACAGGACAAGAAAAACCACCTTTAATTGTGTATTAGAAAGGAGTCATGACTTACTCATTGGCCTTCTTCCCACATGCCCAATTAAAATACTTAAGAAAAACATCAGCAGAACACACAGAGAACAGAATACCTAGATGTCACAACTTCTCTTCAGATTTACAATGAAACTTACTTTACCGGGCGAGTTGGCCATGCAGTTAGCGCCGCACGGCTGTGAGCTTGCATCCAGGAAATAGTGGATTCGAATCCCACTGTCGGCAGCCCTGAAGATGGTTTTCCGTGCTTTCCCATTTTCACACCAGGCAGATGCTGGGGCTGTACCTTAAGTAAGTCCATGGCCGCTTCCTTCCAACTCGCAGGCCTTTCCTATCCCATCGTCGCCGTAAGACCTATCTGTGTCAGTGTGACGTAAAGCCAATAGAAAAAGAAAAAAACCCTTACTTTGCACCAAAATTTGCCTGGAATTCAACTAGGAACAGCTAACAGAATTTATTTATGTAATTGTTATTGATTGGCAATTTAGAATCCTGAAACTGCTTTCAAGATTTAAGTGTATCAACTACCAATCTATTAAACAGAATAGATCCATTACTAACATGAATAAGAAAAAGAGTATTCACACAGAAAAAAATATATTATACTTTCCAACAACACATACAGAATGCATTAAAAGAAAGAAATGTAGATCAAGTGATACTTCGTAAAGCTCATATGATAAAATAAAAAAGAATGTTAGAAAACCTCAATATAAAAAAATGTTGAATCAACATATCATTTTCAAAAATGTTGAATCAAATAGAGTAGCTCTAGCTAAACTCATTATCAATGATTAAACCATTATGAAAACTACAGTTTAAAAAGGGACCCAAGGTAAAGTACTACTTAAGTTTCCTTATCTTCCTAGAATAAGGAGCATGTAGAATTATTTTTCTTGAACCAAGTAGTAAGTATAAGTTTTGTCTGAAATGAGAAACTTGGAGGGATGGAAAACAAAATGAAATTAAAAAAATGATTCCATTTACCATACACTTATCCTTCAATTCATAGTTATTTGGATAAAGAGAAAAGAAAGCTGACAAAATCTCCCAGAAATTCATAACAGTAATCTAACTTCATCACATTAAGATTACTTGAGGGAACTAGAGAAGTGTGCAAATAATGAATGTGTAAAATGAAGCACACAAACCACTGCACTCCTAAAATAATTGGCCAGGTTGTTCACCCATCAGAAATTCTGCATGAGTAGCTTACATTTCAAAAATCAATTTTACATTTAAAATTGATAAACATTCAATCAACATCGAAGAATATGAGTTGTGACATTGCCAATGGTTCTTTCTTCTGTATTACATTTTATTTCATAAAACTCTTAGTTATACTTTTCATGATAGTTTTACTACCAATGCATACTTGACAGAGAATTTCATCCTTCTTGACTAACAATATGTCTGAGTCTGTACAAGTTATGCTTGTTTAACAAAGAAAATCAAAATGTAATTTTCAAGATGTAAGTTCCTGAATTCTGAATTAATATTAAGAAATACTCCATTAAACAATGGAACATAATAATTGTAGCGAATCTTACAATCATCAGTAAAAATTGTAATGGAAGAATTTATTAATTGGGCATGTAAAATTGTGATCTCTGACATAAATAAAAAATAAATAAACAGAAAAATCATATTTTTAGTCACAATATATGGAACAATTTCTAAAGTATATGTCGAAAAATTTAAGTATAACATCGGAACATACATCATTATACATCTAAATAAGTTTGGTAATAAATATGAAAGAAAGTTAATATATGACTAATATTTAAAATGAGAAAAAAAAGAAACTCCTTTAATACGAACAAACCTTTTACATTTACACCCTCCACTGTCCAAACCCTTAATGATCATTTACAACCAATACTTTAACAAGAACGTCTGAAATGAAACTGGCACTATATAATTCGACTGGGTATTATTTTCCTCCATTAACAACCAAAATTAATAATATTGTTTCCTATAGATGGATGGATGGACTCTTGAGCAAAATTGCAGCAGAAAAAATTCATTTACATTTTATAGAACACGATGTGTCATACTATTCAAAATTTCAGAGTGAGGATTGAAGAAAAATATCTCTTCACCTCACTGATTTTTTTATATCATCATAATGTTTTATGGTTTGATCTGAAACCTTTTGGTAACATGGTGCTGTGGTAACAAATTCTGTAAAAAATTCTCTGAATTCTTGCAGATCTCTTAGAGATAAATATTAAAGGAGACTAGCCAGACATTCAAAAGATATCAACTTACAGTTTCCAAACCAAAATTTCCATTCATTTTAAAGCATGAAAGACTAACTCAAAATGGTCTGTGAATGAGTACAGCTTCAATGAAAAAATTCAGCTTATGCTGATATTGCGGATACTAAGGACTCCAACATGCACCAAAAATTGTACGAATTTACTATGTTTTCAGTAGTTCAAAGAATCTCAGAACATAACGAAAACAAAGGAAACAGACTTTCTCACCGACAACTAACCCAACACTAGAGAGCCTCTTGAAAGAACCAAATTAAAATTCTGGGTTGTTGAACTAAGAAACAAGCATATATCATCTCAAAGAACTCAACAACTCAACAGTCATAACATGAACAAAAGAGCAATCATAGGGGCAATAAAAGTAATCTATGGGGCATTCATTTCATATTTTTCACTGGTAGAGAAGAAAAAAGAAAAAAAAAAATCCTCCACACATAAAAGTACTTTTTCCTTATGTTGACAACAAAGTCTGAACATGAACAAATTGAAATTACAACCTGTTTCAGTTCCCAAAACTCCAAGAGGTTTCTAAATGCAAAAATGCTCTATCAAACTCTGCATAAGCTCCATTTTCTGTAACTTAACGCAACCTATTGATCCGAACCATCATTTGCAATGCAATATGGCATTCGCTTGCAAAGTAAGAAAAAGTTAAAAACAACTACTGAGAAGGGAATCCTTACAGAGATGTTTAAATTAAAAGAAAAGGAACAACATAAACAACAAATATGAATAAATTTCTACAGAAAGGTACATTCTGAATGTTGTAAAAATAGACTCAGTTAAAATCTTCGTCTACAATAGACTTAGGGTCATATATTTGACAGACAGATGACAGGAAGGATCAAAATGAATTCAGACTGTTTTTAGGGTTACAATTCTTACACATTTGTGCAGTGATAAAACTAAAACTAAAGCTTTCAAAATGAATCCAGCTTTTAGCTTCAGTATAAATGAAAAGCACAGATTATTTTAAGAGTACGTTTCATTTGAGTTTGGTAATTATATATCCTTTATAATTTTGAAGTCAATCTTCGTTATGGATCTATACAGCTTATGGTAAAACATGGCAATTAAGCCACACAGAAATAGGCCACTATTACACACCTTGGTATATTATAATTGCACACATAAGTACAGGCCATTGAGGAGAGAAGGAACTTGAAGGAGACAGCACCAAGACACCAAAATAATCATATCTTATCACCGTATAGCAAAATAAATAGACCTTTTTTTATCCAATTCCTTCTATAGTTCTTCATACTAACTTCAGTATATAAAAAAATTCCCCACACTGTAATTAAAAATACATCCTTTTCCCCCATCAAAAATAACTGGAAATTAGTTACTTTTCTCCTCCTACAACACAATAAGTATCATTACCTTCTTGACAGATTTTCTCACCACTCATAAGGAGACAGGAAGATAGCATGGGGAATGTGATGTGGAAAACACAATTTCACTTCAGAAAGCAACAGAAGCTTAAAGATCTTGATTTTGTAACTTGGTAAAATAGGGAGAGATGAAATTTCTGAATAGCACAAGAGTTTCCAAGCAATAGTATGTATATTTATGACTAAACAGCACAAAATTCAGTTCTAAACTGTTCAATTGACTTGAACAACAAAGCATTTAATACCTTAAAAATAATCCCTGTATACATTTGTTGTTCTTTGTACAGTGACAAGTTCTCTCTGGTGTTAAGATGTACAATCTTTATCAGTGTGTCTCTGAATCAAAAATTAGAAAATTACCAGAACACGTTAATAAAATTTTTACTATTTTGCCTAGTCTGACTCTCCTCCAGGCCAGCACATTAGCTTTCTCTCAATTCCCCCTCACCACCAGTTGTTAGCTGATCTTTAGACGTTTGGAGGCTGGATGGTGTCCAACTTCATTTCCATTCCCTATTAACGCTGATGGACCAAGCTTGTTTCCTACTCCCATGCTTAATGCCATGCCACCATTGCACGAACCAGGCTGCCCATAGCCACTTATATTGGACGGATTGTTATTGTATTTCTAGAAAATAAAAAAAAGGGATATCACAAATAAATAAAGAGGCAATGTTTACAACTGAAAAAGATAATACAAGTTCCAAATCAATGAACAGACCTAGTCAATGAAATCATTGTTAGAATATAATCATGTTAAATTATATTTGACATACTACATAAAGTTATGCTACATAAGCCGAAAAGAGAAGGACTTATTATTTACAACTTCTACCTACTGACCATGTACAGTATTCTAATTGCTAGTAGGGACAAACGAGATACCAGATTCTTTATCTTCTTTGCATGTTTCACCTACAGTACAAAATTCAAACAGCCATATCTCTAATACTTTTGGATCAACAATTGTAATTTTCTCACTGCACTGCACTTATCAATCAATCAATCAATCAATCAATCAATCAATCAATCAATCAATCAATCAATCAATCAATCAATCAATCAATCAATCAATCAATCAATCAATCAATCAATCAATCACCACTGATCTGCATTTAGGGTAGTTACCCAGGTGGCAGATCTCCTACCTGTTATTTACCTAGCCTTTTCTTAGATAATTTCAAAGAATTTGGAAATTTATCAAACATCTCCCCGGGTAAATTATTCCAATTTTTTCTCTTGAGTTCCTACTTTTATCTTCTTACGGTGACCTTTTCTACTTTTAAAACCACCCCTCAACCTTATTTGTAGACTAATGTCATTCCATGCCATCTCTCCACTGTCAGCTTAGAACATACCATTTATTACATGTTAAAAAAATTGTCGGTCCGTATTGACAGTAAGATACTTCAAAATAAAAAGACTTGAGACTGAGCTCGATAGCTGCAGTTGCTTAAGTGTGGCCAGTATCCGGTATGCAGAAGATAGTGGGTTCGAACTCCCTCCCCCCCACTGTCGGCAGCCCTGAAGATTGTTTTCAATGGTTTTCTATTTTCGCACCAGGCAAATGCTGGGGCTGTACCTTAATCAAGGCCACAGCTACTTCCTTCCCACTCCTAGCCCTTTCCTGTCCATCGTCACCATAAGACCTATCTGTGTCTGTGCGACATCAATCAATTTGTAATAAATTAAAAAATTGAGGTTTCCACCTTTCCAATACATCATATAATCAAACGATTAAATTACATTAATGTCAAAAATATTTGCACGACATGTTTCGTCCCTTTGAGACATCATCAGCAACTTATTTAGTATAGATTAAAGATAAACATGTACAGGCAGTAAAGAGTTGTCATATACTCATGATTCCTATAAATAACGAACATGCTCTTGTCCCCACTAAGATCAGAAAAAAAATGGTGCTTGAAAACACTGATTAAAAGTCTTTACACTTGTTCTTGCTATACTTAAAAATATACTTTTTATTTTTTTAATCTATGAGATAGAATCGTCCTTGTAAAACTGGTCTTGTTTCGAATCCATGCAGATGTACATCTGACAATTGCTGCACTGGGTCTTGATTTTCCTAGGTCCTGTTTCCCGCCTCGATGCTGTAGGCTGTTTACATTCCATCTCAGTTAGCTTGCTGCACTCTTTCAGAGTGCTCTGTATTCTCATCTTCATCTCCCTGGATAAACAATAAATAATTTCTCGATATTGGAGATAGTCAGGGCACTGTTGCCAGGAGAGCTTTTTTAAAAAAAATTCGTTGAATTATGGATTTCTGTGTATTTTTCATAAGGACAATGAATGTGTTTATCCAAGCAACATTCAGTAACACATAGAAAACAGTCAGTGGCAGCAACAGGTAATCTACACCTCCCTTCGTCATTTAAAAGTTTAGGAGCTCAGGTTTTCTGGCCTTTCCAGAACTCTCATCAATTGTGTCAGAATCATGGAAAGTAGAAATCAAAAAGCATAAGAGAGCAATGTACAGCCATCTCTAAATCAAAAAATACTACTGTTAATTGGCTTCTTTGGATCAATGAATATTGGAGGAATCTCTTTTTTGTTTTTTGGACAGTTTTGACAGTCATTAGACGGTGGTTTTCAAGAAGAGTGATGGCTAGTGGGGGGCATAAACCAGTTATCAACAGTCACATTCCTCCCAGTGCCTGATAATGACTGTACCATTCTTTCAATAATGGCTCTTGGTGAACTGTCACTATTAAATGGTCCTTCTGATTGTTGACCGGGAAAAATTTCCATACGAACTGTGCAAACTTAGGCAAAAATTTTTATGCCATACTCGGTCAGCTTGCTTGGTATAAACTGTTGAAAAATGCATTTCCCATGAAACGACTCCAGCATTTCATCAACTAGGTGAATATGCTAAAAGAGCATCGTCTGTCAAAAACCTGAAATATCTCATGGATTTTAGAAAGATGATCTGAGTTCTCCCATGTCTGCCATGAATGTTCTCGAATCTCATAGCTCTAAGTAAGAATTTGAAGCAACATAAGATTCATTGTTGTTCAGAAAATTTCTATACCTGTCCCATTTCCGTTTGTTCTATCCACATATTTGTAAACCCTACAATATTTTCAATTTTAGGAGTCTCTAAAATAAATACTCCAAGCTTCTATCGAAGAGCGAGCATTGTGAGATTCACTTTTGGCTCCAGGCAGACGAGAAATTAGATCGCGCTGGAGTGTCCTTCTCCTTTGTTGAGAGGAATGTACTCACAATGTTTTAACACTGTCTTTACCCATGCACACTGGTCCAGTAATTCTTCCGGTATTATATTTCATCAGGTTATCACAATCTTGTTCTTCTATGAGTCTGTGTTGCGTTTACTACAATCCAAGTAGTCCTCTTCACCTCTTCAAACTCCCCAGTACCCTCTTGCTATGCATCAAACAATTCTCTTGAAACTGTCCAATTCAACTCTGAGCACTGGGTTTCTGTTTCATTCTCTACACTCTCCATGAGCTTCCTAATTCTATCTTCTTCAGAGCCCATCATGAAATGGAGAATTCAGTAGGTTGTGTGTGTCTCAAAGGACCAGGACTGAAATAATTTGTAATTCATGTTACCCTACAGCAGCCGACTGGCAGACTACAAGAAAGTGTTGCTGAAACTTTCCGCAACAATTTGGGGAGGGTGTGCAGCAAACAACGATGGTGACGTGAACAATAAGAACCTGGTTTAAAAGACTAATGCGACCTCTCCCAGGTCCTTATACAGACTCATTTTTCAATAAAATGTTTATGTCTGTCAGTTATGCCTGCCATCATGTTATCTGTAGCTGAATTCTTTTTTTTTAGATTCAATTTCCTAGTAAGTTCATTCAATTTCTCCTCATTTCCACAACCATTTCTAACTCTATTTCTTTCTGACCTACACCTCCTTCTTGGCCCCTTTTAACAATTCTCTTGAATTCCATACCACCTTTAAAGGTACAAATCTGTTTTCACATTCCTCAACAATTGCTTTAAACCCATCCCACAGTCTGTTTACATTTTACTTACCATTTTCCACCACTAAAAAAAAATTTGCCTCATGCCTGTCTTATCAGCCATATGTTACTGCCTAATAGTCCTAATTCTGCAACCTTCCTTTCTATCGTGTTTATTTAAAAAAATGAAAACAGCTTTGTGATCACTAATACCATCTATTACTTCAGTTTCTCTATAGAGCTCATCTGGTTTTACAAGCACCTCATCCAGATTATTCTTCTCTCTACTTGGTTCCATCACTTTCTGATTCAGCTGTCTTTCCCAGATTAACTTATTTGCCATTAGTTGGTCATGCTTCCTGATGTTCGCATTATCTTCTCAATTGATGTTTGGTAAATGAGATCACCCATTAGATCACGTTCCTTCCGCATCATTTCCCACATCTTTTCAAATAATTCTCCATCAGCACCAGCACAATCCTTTCCAGATCTGTATACTCCAAAAACGTCAAATTGCCTATTATCTTTAGAGACGAGCCTTAGAATTTCATGTTCCTCATCCTTAACTTTTTCATAGCTTACAAATTTGGAGGAGAGATCCCTGCTGGACATCGCACCACACAGCTACATTTATAATACAGGAACTGCGTCCAATGGACATATACCTCCAGAACACCATGTAATTGGAGTCCATGAGATTCTCTCTCTGACTGTAACAATGCCTCCACAGAAAAACATATCGGAGCTTCACTGCAACAAAGGTATGGACACTCCACCATCTTTGTTCCTCAGAACGAAAAATGAAAAGATTACATACCCCCTACGCTTACTTTAAAAAAATTACTGTGTGAATTTTTAAATATTTCACTTCTGAATAGTCAAAATCGTGACCTTTTTATTCTTGCATACAGCTTCCTTTATCAAATAGCAGCAGTAACATTTCTCTTTCTTGAATAAAATCTCCTTGTTGTTGCTGCACTGTTCCTTCTCCATCATCGCTTTGTAATAATAATGGCATGTGGCCTCCGGAGAGGCCTGGTGCAGGTCTTTCGATTTGATGCCGTATAGGCGACCTGTCCGTCTGTGAGAATGGGGCCCTACCTAAGATGATTTCTAATGCTTAAGACAACACATACACCTAGCCCCTAAATCATCGGAATTAGCCAATGAAGGTTCGCCCGAGCCGGGAATCGAACCCGAGACCAACTGGACCAAAGGCCGGCAAGCTAACCATTTAGCCATGGAGCCAGACATCGCTTTGATGCTTGCAACTAATTAGTCCTTGATTGACAGATATTCTTGCTGACATACTTCACATAACTCTTGCCTTTGTTCTCCTTCTGACAAAATTTATTCTTCATTGTCTCCAGATTACAAATACTCCAAGATGTTCATTTCATTTATAGCTTCCTGTGGCATATGATAAAACTTTAAATTACATGCACTGTAAACTGCTGTATTCACTTTATCTTAATTCTGGATTCAGTTTGCATTATTTTCTAACGTTTCAATTATCCTAAAAGGTCCAATGTATAGGTGAGCAAATTTTGATTAAAATTTTGCTGTATGATTTGAAATTGTAGGTTTCCTCACCAAGTTACATTGGTCTGTGGAACCTCTTCTGTTGTGTTCACTTCAATTGATGTTCTACTTGCTTCTTCATGTGGCTAGCTACTTGCCTTATGCAGCTACTTGCCTTATGCATATTCCTTATGTGATAGTCATGTCCCTTGGGTGCACTTAATAATCAAACTCCGTGGTTGACTTGGATAACAAAATGAATTGCCAATGGTATGTTCCCTGTTGATTTGTGCACAGTATTATTAATGCAATCCATAATAATGGGAATAACACTGATTCATTTCCAATGACACAGTAATTGGAGCAGTAGATAAGCCATAATTTTCCAATTTCCTTCATTGCCTTTTCCGCTTAGTTTCAGGATTAAGGACCTAGTTGAATATGTGGTGAACATTCAATCTTAAGGGACCTGGTCCATGTAAGCAATTAAGTGAATAACTATAACAGATGCATACATAAACAGTGTATAAACCTGGTATAAAAGTTATACACTATTTATTATTAAGACTGAAAGTATACATGTAAACTAGCATCGGCAGTAAATAACTACCTTTCTCACTATTCTGAAATTTGCCCACTTTGTTTGAATGTCTGTTACCTTTTCCAACTGCTGCATCATTGCCACCACTTGGATCACTAAAATAACTGTTGCTATCAGCATCACTGTCTTCTAAATCTAACAGCATATGCGCGGTACAATTTTCGGCTAAATCCTTCAATTTGTTTTTGCCTCCATAACCACTGTTAGTCACCATGGTGATAGCACTACCTACTAGATGCAAGAGCAGTGTGCTGTAGGAGGGACAGGCAAAGGTCCTGAAGGCAATTTCCCTAACCCCAACTTGAATTCTGTGATCAATAAGGCGTACAACCAACACTTGATAGATGGCAGAAAGATTTGGAAAAGGTTTTATGCTTATAAGCGGCTCTCGCCACATATAGTGCTAATCTGAAATGGCTTGGTGCTTGAAAAACGGTTCACGCAACTTAATGTTGCTCTCTGAAATTGAGTTGAGGCAAACTAAGTCCCATGGTCTGTTAACTGCTTAGCTGCGTCAACCAATTATATTTGTCATAGCATACTGTCCGCTAGTTGCGTTTTTAAAATCTAAAATTAACTTTGGAATCTCTGCTTTCAAATGACATATAAATCATTCTTGTATGATATGTGAAAGTATTTCTTTTAATTTTTCAAATAACTCATGCATGAAAAGTTGACAGTTGGTAGCAATCATGGCCGACGGAGTTATCTCTAAGGTTTCAGTGTGTGGTCTGTGAGAGTATTTTAACTTCTGTAAAGGTGTTTTACACTCAGGAAAGTAATTTTAAACTCAGTGGTTGGCAAACCTGGTGGATGCTTGCCTCTATTCCCACCAAATTGTCAGGAGGCTCCTCAGATATCAAACAGCACGTTCTCATAATGGTTTGGAGTGAACTTTGAATGATATATAAGGTACGCAAAGAGGATAACTGATGGAAATCCTGTAGTTTATCAAATGACTACTTCAATTATACTCTATGTGGAAGACATGATATGCTTTAATGTTGAAAACATTTCTTAGCAAAGTATGGGTCCCCTTATTACGAAAAACGTAGTATTAAGCAATTTCCACAATTGTGCCGAAAATTGAAGGGCTAAAGGGCCCAGAATGGTTTCAAATTGTGAGTTTTGGAAACCTATATCAAACTTTAAAAAAACCAATTTTGAAAAATCACTTCCGGCCTGAAAAAATGTCTGCACGGCCGAACACAAAATCCAAACGAGAGTGTAAACAATGTAATCTGGAGTCGGATTCCCAAGACAGTGTTTGTGGGTATTCAAACCCTACACTTCAGAGTATTTGATGCAGTAGCAGCATTCAATGACGGGAATGTAACAACATGTAAGGTTTTGGAAAACCTGGGATTGGCTGTCAGGAGTCAAACTGTTGATACCATGCTATGATACGACAAGGATAGACTCCGAAATGCTAACCGAAAGTTCCAGGAATTAACCAAAGAAGCAAGAAAAGGACATGGAGCTGCCAAAAGAAAACTTCTGGACCAGTTTGAAGAGGCAGAAGATGATCCACGTAATGGGGCAGGCTTATTTTGACATTCTAACTGCGGACACTGTTTTTTCGGGAGTTTACTTTTTTTTTTTTTTGACTTAATGTACCTTTTCTTAGCTTCTACTACCGTTTGTTCAAGGGTTCTGTGTATATTGAAGGTCTTTTACTGCCTGGTTTCGAATTAATGTTCACCTTAATGAATGTTATGTTCTGTAAAATGTACATTCCCACTTGGAAAGAAAAAATTATACTTATTACACCCGAGGCACAATTTCAATTATGCATGCTTCAGTAGCTAGGCAAGGTTCACATCTTAAAACATATAAAAATTGCATACGACTGCCATGGGTAGCTTTTGGAAAAACGTACATCAAACATTGCCAATTTAGCATTGTAAGGATAGGGCATTCTGGGTCCCCTTAAGATACGGAGTGACCCATTTCTCCTAGATGATGAAAGTTTTAAAATGAAATATATATTTACAAAAGAGTATACTCAAATTGTCATTACCACAGACTGAAATGATTTAATGAAAGATTTAAGACGTGGCTCTACAGTATATTGTGCGAACTTTCTTCTCTCATGGTTTTTCTTTTTTCTCCATTTTCTTTTTTTTACATGTGATTTTGTCTATCATTTCTGGGTTGTAGCCTTTTGCTTTAGCAATTTGTTTTATTATTCTAACTAGCTGATGTACCTGTGCTTCGCTACGGAATTCTACATTGCATACAGAACTCTAGGTTAGTTCTTAACGCTACCCTAGAAACGCGACAAGAAAGTCACCAAACGTCTTTTCTTTTATGAAGACTGGGTTAGGGAATTTTCATTGATCAGTCACAATCAGGTTTGGGAGTTTTCATTACAATGGCAGACACTCACTCTCCACCTGCCTTTTTACATCCTCAGATGTGGTTTACCCAACTGAAATGAACATAGGCCATTACAATGATGTCAGTAGGAATGGCAAGATTAAAGGTAATGCTTTCATATGAAATAGTCGATCAAATGAAAAACCACACATTTTCTCACTTTTAACAAACAATATTACACTGCCGATCTAGCAGTCCAAAGTTCCGGAGCTGGAATGACCAAGCTGCAGACAGCCGTGATCTGTGAACACTCTTAATCTTTTCTCGGCACGGGGAGGGAGTCGAACAGTAGAGAGTCCCAGGGCAATCTGTTTCCTAGGAGAACCCGATGAGTCAGAAAATCTCAAGTCACTACACTGGCGGCGGAAAAATCTATCAGACTTGGAGGCAAATTTTTCCTCCAAGCCAGAGGAGAAACCCCCTCTCCACTGCTAATTTGGAATAAAATGAATGTAGAATTTAATAAAAGTGAAGAGGAAGAAGCTTTTCTTAACACACTGTTCTTTTCAAAGAAGAAAGTTTTCTAACTCCCCAGCTATTTCCCGCCAATATTCAGTCAGGCTGTTATACTCGGTACGCAGCAGTAATCCCATCTATCGGATTAGAGTGGCAGCATAAGAAACAAAGAACAGGTGGTGGTGGTGCTGATTTTTGTTTTGAGAGGAAGTACAACAAGGTAATCATCCTCTCTGAACAAATTAGTGGAAAAGAAATTTAAAATAAAAACAAAATTATTTATTCAACAAAGGAATTTGGAAACGCAGTACAAATTTAAACAAAAATTTATTGAATTAGGCCAAAAAGTAGTAACGAATCAAAAGAGAACGTGCGTTCCCTAAGTAACAGTACACTTGTCATTTATATACTCTTGATTGGGCCGATGACCTCCGATGTTGGGCCCCTTAAAACAACAAGCATCATCATCATCATCATCATCATACTCTTGATTAATCCAATGTCGCACATAAAGCGGATGACGAGATCAGCAGTAGTTGCATCATCGCTAGTATGCATTCAAGTGTTTCCTGCAGGCCTAGGCTCCGTCTTAGGCCAAAGAGATCAGCGCACTCTGTGAGGATGTGGGCCACGGTGAAGTCAGCACCACAAGAACACACTGGGGGGGTAAGAGTGCGTAGATCGTAAATAACCTATCCTCAGCCTACACAATACTACGGCCTCTCTCCGTGAAGGTCGGAAAGAGGACCGCCACACGGTAGTTGTCTTCTTAATTGCTCTCTTTTTTTTTTTTTTGCTAGGGGCTTTACGTCGCACCGACACAGATAGGTCTTATGGCGACGATGGGATAGGAAAGGCCTAGGAGTTGGAAGGAAGCGGCCGTGGCCTTAATTAAGGTACAGCCCCAGCATTTGCCTGGTGTGAAAATGGGAAACCACGGAAAACCATCTTCAGGGCTGCCGATAGTGGGATTCGAACCTACTATCTCCCGGATGCAAGCTCACAGCCGCGCGCCTCTACGCGCCCGGCCAACTCGCCCGGTCTTAATTGCTCTCAGCTTGTTGGTAGTTCATTTAGCTAGCCACTCCGATTCCCAGGACACCAAGATGGTTCGACATAGCTGAGAACAAATATCTTTAGCAGGTACATTGACAGGTCTTGGAGGTAAAAGTACCGCTTCCTTTGCAGCTTCATCTGCAAGTTCGTTTCCCGCAATCCCAACGTGGCTTGGAAGCCACGCGAAAGTGATTCTGGTGCCAGCATCACTTAACCTGGCCAGAAGGTCATGAATCTGCTGCACCAGTGAGTGTTGCAAGAAACAGGTTTCAACAGACTGCAGAGAGCTTAACGAATCCATACACAAGAATGTGGCTTCTTTCGTCACTCAGTGCAAACTGCAGAGCTTCTAAGATGCCGTAAAGCTCTGCAGTATACACGCTACATACACTAGGAAGCGAGATCTTCGAGCTCATATCATCGGTGACGAAAGAGCAACCAACATTATCTCTGATTTTAAAACCATCCGTTAAGATGTCTCGCGGCCGGATATTGGTGAACACAGTCCTGGAAATATCTCCGATAAATGGAGGAATCCGTGTTCATCCAGTCGCAGAACCAACCACGGAGGTACCTCGCTAAAAGTTTGTTCAAGACAACCACCGATATTGATATTCAAATCACGACACAAGCTATCAATTCGAAACCCAACCGGCCGTGTGGCATTCGGCTGGTTTTGGTACCTCTGGTGGTATTGGGTACTAAAGATGCATTCATAGCCTGGATGTAGTGGCACTTCACTAATTTTGACAGCGTACGTGAGGAGTAACTGCTGCCTCTTTATCCGTAAATATGGAACTCCCACTTCAGCGAGTAGGCTGGGAATGGGGCTAGTACGGAAAGCTCCCGTTGCCAGCGTAACTCCTCTATGGTGAATACTGTCTAAAAGGCTCAGCATAGATTTTGATGCTAAGCCACAAGCCGCACTTCCATAGTCAATTCGAGAGAGGACCGTTGCCGTGTAAAACCGCAGCAGCACCGCACAGTCAGCCCCTCCATGAAGTGCCGCTGAGAAACTTAAGCATGTTAAGTCTCTTCATGCAGGCCACCTTCAACTGACGGATGTGGAGCTGCCACATTAAGTCTCTTATCAAAATGGAGACCCAGGAATCTGCAGGTGTCTACCAGTAAGACACTGTTTCACAAGCGGAGCTCTGGTTCAGGATGCACAAGCCGACGTCAACAGAAGTGTACAACTGAGGTTTTCGCCGCTGAAAATCGAAAACCATGTTGCAGGGCCCATCTGTCGACTTAGTTTATAGCTTGCTGTAGCTGTCTCTCAGCAAACGCCACCCTTCCAGAGCGGTAATGTAGAGCTAAGTCGTCTACATACAGGGATAGAATGACTGCGGGCCCAACTATGCCGTTGATAGCATTACGAACAGCGTGACACTCGGTACTGATCCCTGAAGTATCACTATAAACAATGGTCAACGTAATGTTATTGTTGATCAATGTTATGCGCTTTTGATACTGTAGGCCTTCACATTTAGTTTTCTTCCGACTCTGAAACACCACTCTTATCATAGTCGCTACGGCGCCTTCCCATAAACTACAATTTCATCCAAGGTGAATAAAACTGTTCATAGCATAGACCGTAGTTTCTTATTCCTTGACTCCATATAGTGATTTTCATTAAATTCTGTTAACCCATTTTCTCGTGGCTCGGCGTTGATATGGACTTAGCAACAAAAATACAAATTCATGAATATCTGTGTTATCATAGCCAGTACGGTAAACATGTATAAGACATAATTAATCAGAAATTTAATACTATGTAACTTTAGTTATATAGTATTTATCGATAGGACCACTAATGATATAAATATTTGAGAATTAAATGATTAATAGCCTAGACTGTAGTGGCTCATCCCCCGACTTTACATAGCAATTTTCATTAAATTCTCTTCAGCAGTTTTCTCGTGATGCATGTGCATACATACGTACAGGCAGACAAGACAGACAGACAGAAATTACAGAAAAGTAAAAAGTGCATTTCCTTGTTACTATGGACATAACCGATACAGAAATACCATTCTTTTCAAATTCTGAGCAATTTACAGAAAAAACTCTTATTTTATAATTATACATACACCGTCTTACTAATAAAAAGTCCTTATACAGTTGTTTAACTCTTGTTTAGTTTTCAATGAATAAACCCTGTATAAGCGTTTTACATTTTTCTTACTAATAAACGAGGTATACGCATTGTATTACTATACAGCACGTATACACTCGTTCCGAGGCGTAGGAATCTCTTCCTGCAGTTCACTGACGTATTTCGCACGTTCACCGCCTTGATGATCGCTTCTGCTGGTTATCTACAAGCAAAACTTTCCGGAAAGTCGCATAGTAGCACAGCATATCGAAAAGGCAGTGGCAACACTAAGTGAGACAGCTGGAAATTGGCTTATACTGATATCAACATTTCTTCAGCTTGCTTGTGTAATGAACGCCCAAAAATTAAAAAAAAAAATTAAAAATGGAAAGGCTTAAGAAAAGATCAATAGCTCCTAACTGGGATAGTACGGAAAATGTAAGCAATTGTAATTGAATCGGCGAGTTGAAAAGGGTACACATTCCAAAATCCTTACTTTTCAGGAGAAAGGAAAACCTGTTTTGTAGCTAAACGAAAGGTTTGATCAAAAAAGTTTCTATTAGGCATTTATACATCATATTTCTACGTATTCAACTACAAAGTATGGAAATCATTTTACGCACGGTTTTCAAGTTATACCATTTTTTTGTCAAGGAATATGTCCCTTTTTGTACTCAAATTTGAGAAAGATCTAAGATCTTTGTAGAGGCAGATAATGTATAATAAACTCGCAATTTCAAAACTCTATTAAGCAGTAACACATTATTACACAATCATACGCCCAACCATCACTTCTTTTATAACTTAGTTATTCATTGTCATTCCGTGAGACAGCTGGAAATTGACTTATATTGATATCAATACTTCTTCAGCTTGCTTGTATAATAAACGCCAAAAAAGAAATGGAAAAGCTAAGAAAAGATCAAAAGCTCCTAACTGGGGTAGGTAGTACGGAAAACGTAAGCAATTGTAATTGAATCGGCGAGTTGAAAAGAGTACACATTCCAAAATCCTTACTTTTCAGGAGAAAGGAAAAACTGTTTTGTAGCTTAAAAGAAAAGTTTGATCAAAAAAGTTTCTATTAGGCATTTATACATCATATTTCTGCGTATTCAACTACAAAGTATGGAAATCAAATTATGTACGGTTTTCAAGTTATACCATTTTTTATCTCGAGGAATATGTCCCATTTTATAGGTACTCAAATTTGAGAAAGATCTTTGTAGGGGCAGATAATGTATAATAAACTCACAATATCAAAAGTCTATTAAGCAGTAACACATTATTACACAAAAAATACGCCCAACTATCATTTCTTTTATAGTTATTCATTGTCACGCTCTTTAAAGTGCCTTACTTTACGAAGATGTCTAACCTCCATAACCTCTGAATGGTGTATGTCTTCTATGTTTACAATATCGTGAAGATCATCAACGTTATCGTCCATTCTTTCAATGTGTGTTCAATGTTAAATGGATAAGCCGAATATTTCATCACGGTTATATTACTATAGACAATAAATACCACGAAAATAAAATGCTCACTCATTTCTCTTTCCGCTACTCACTGTTATACAACGCTATAACTATAACAGATGTATACACAGGAGGCTTATACACGGTTTATTAGTAATGAATTTCACATATACGGTATATAAAACTTGTATAAAAGTTATACACCGTTTATTAGTAAGACGGACAGTAGGTATCTTTCAGTTTGCTTTCATTACTCATGAGAATTTTTAATAATCTATTAATATAGCTGTAGTACGCTGCTTGTTTGTGAGTTCCTAGGTGGTTGGATTTTATGTTGATGGCGGCGATGGACTGTGTGGGTTTCCTAAAAATATCGAAATCTATCCTATTGTTTTTGTTAATGTGAGGTCTAAGGAATTAACTTTTTATCGTTTTCTTTTTCCATAGTGAATTTGATGTTGGTATCAAGCAAATTTAAACAACCCGGAAGTGTTTCAGGAGTGATGAGGTCTCCATTTAAAAATACAACCGTGTCGTCAACATAATGGACCTGTAATTTTATTTCCTTCTGATGTATGTCCAATATGGTTTTTCTCAGGTTATTTAAATAAATGTTGGCTAATAAATCTGATAGTGGCCCCCTTATGGTCTAATATTAGACTTAAATAAATTTATCATTTCATTAATTTCTAAGTGATTTAGTTTGTCTTGGTTCTTTAAGTTATCTTCTATTAAGTCGATGGTCTCTTTAATAGGAATGTTGGAATATATGTTGGTCACATCATATGATACCATTATAGTTTCCTCGTTTATGTCCGTTGATTGTATTTTGGAAATGGCTTCCAAAGAGTTTGATAATGATTTATTGTTTTCTAATTTGATGTGTTTTTGTAGGTGTTTAAGTAAAAATTTAGATAGTTGAAATATGGGACTGTTTTGACAACTTATTAAGGGTCTAATGGGATAATTCTCTTTGTGGATTTTTGGGAGAGACTTTTAAAGTTGGGCATCTTGGATTCATTGGGAGTAATTTTTGTTTTTCTTTTTTGTTTATTATGAATTGTGTGTCCTTCAGTTTTTCTTTTATTTTTGTGTTTAAATTCCTGGTGGAATTCTTCTTTATTTCCTTTATGTTGTTTGTTTCTAGGAATAAGGAAGGACTGCACTTGGGATTTAATCTATATACACTGACTGACAGTGACAATGCAACACCAAGGAGGAGTGGTTCGAAAGGGATGAAAGTTGGGGAAAATACAGAGACGGCACGGATGAATAATTGATGTTTATTTCAAACCGATATGCAGGTTACACAATGCGCATGGCATCGACTCAGTAGGATGTAGGACCACCGCGAGCGGCGATGCACGCAGAAACACGTCGAGGTACAGAGTCAATAAGAGTGCGGATGGTGTCCTGAGGGATGGTTCTCCATTCTCTGTCAACCATTTGCCACAGTTGGTCGTCCGTACGAGGCTGGGGCAGAGTTTGCAAACGGCGTCCAATGAGATCCCACACGTGTTCGATTGGTGAGAGATCCGGAGAGTACGCTGGTCACGGAAGCATCTGTACACCTCGTAGAGCCTGTTGGGAGATGCGAGCAGGGTGTGGGCGGGCATTATCCTGCTGAAACAGAGCATTGGGCAGCCCCTGAAGGTACGGGAGTGCCACCGGCCGCAGCACATGCTGCACGTAGCGGTGGGCATTTAACGTGCCTTGAATACGCACTAGAGGTGACGTGGAATCATACGCAATAGCGCCCCAAACCATGATGCCGCGTTGTCTAGCGGTAGGGCGCTCCACAGTTACTGCCGGATTTGACCTTTCTCCACGCCGACGCCACACTCGTCTGCGGTCACTATCACTGACAGAACAGAAGCGTGACTCATCGGAGAACACGACGTTCCGCCATTCCCTCATCCAAGTCGCTCTAGCCCGGCACCATGCCAGGCGTGCACGTCTATGCTGTGGAGTCAATGGTAGTCTTCTGAGCGGACGCCGGGAGTGCAGGCCTCCTTCAACCAATCGACGAGAAATTGTTCTGGTCGATATTGGAACAGCCAGGGTGTCTTGCACATGCTGAAGAATGGCGGTTGACGTGGCGTGCGGGGCTGCCACCGCTTGGCGGCGGATGCGCCGATCCTCGCGTGCTGACGTCACTCGGGCTGCGCCTGGACCCCTTGCACGTGCCACATGTCCCTGCGCCAACCATCTTCGCCACAGGCGCTGCACCATGGACACATCCCTATGGGTATCGGCTGCGATTTGACGAAGCGACCAACCTGCCCTTCTCAGCCCGATCACCATACCCCTCGTAAAGTCGTCTGTCTGCTGGAAATGCCTCCGTTGACGGCGGCCTGGCATTCTTAGCTATACACGTGTCCTGTGGCACACGACAACACGTTCTACAATGACTGTCGGCTGAGAAATCACGGTACGAAGTGGGCCATTCGTCAACGCCGTGTCCCATTTATCGTTCGCTACGTGCGCAGCACAGCGGCGCATTTCACATCATGAGCATACCTCAGTGACGTCAGTCTACCCTGCAATTGGCATAAAGTTCTGACCACTCCTTCTTGGTGTTGCATTTGCTCTGTCAGTCAGTGTATATATAAAATAGCTTGTCCTGACTGACTGACTGACTGACTGACTGATTCATCATCGCCGAGCCAAAACTACTGGACATAAAGAAATGAAATTTTTGGCATAGATTCATATTAGGATGTAGGTGCTCGCTAAGAGAGGATTTTTGGATATTCCTTCACTAAGGGGGTGAAAAGGGGGGTTGAAATTTTAAAATGTGTGTATCTATATCTCAAAACTTTTAAAGTTTACAGATGTAAAAAATTGGTATTTAGAATCTTTTTTAAAAATAAGGAAAACACGTATTTTTTTGTTTTCAGAAAATCCCAATAGTAGGGGTGAAAAACGGTGAAAAAGGGGTTGAATGCCTTTAATCAGGATACCGGTACTTATATCTCAGAAACTGAAGATATTACAGACCTGAAAATTGGTACATTTGATCTCTTTTAAAAATAAAGAAACACGTATTTTTTGGTTTTTGGAAAATCCAATTAATGGGAGGGTGAAAAGGGGGGTGAATTTTTAAAATGAGTGCATCTATATCTCAAAACTTTTAAAGTTTACAGATGTAAAAAATTGGTACTTAAAATCATTAAAAATAAAGAAAAACGTATTTTTTTGTTTTCGGAAAATCCCAATTGAAGGGGTGAAAAGGGGTGAAAAATGGGTTGAATGCCTTTAAGGAGGATACTTATATCTCAGGAACTGAAGATATTACAGACCTGAAAATTGGTACTTTTGAGCTCTTTTAAAAATAAAGAAACACATATTTTTTCGTTTTTGTAAAATCCAATTAAAGGGAGGGTGAAAAGGGGGGTGGATTTTAAAATGAGTGCATCTATATCTCAAAAACGTTTAAAGTTTATAGATGTAAAAATTGGTATTTAGAATCTCCTTTAAATATAAAGAAACACGTATTTTTTGTTTTCGGAAAATTCCAATAGGAAGGGTGGAATAGGGTGAAAATGGGTTGAATGCCTTAAATGAGGCTACTTATGTTTCAGAACCTGCAGATATTACAGACCTGAAAATTGGTGTTTGGGATCCCCTTTAAAAATAAAGAAACATATATTTTTTGCTTTTGGAAAATCCAATTAATGGGGGGGCGGGTGAAAAGGGGGTGAATTTTTAAAATGAGTGTATCTATATCTCAAAACTTTTAAAGTTTATATATGTAAAAATTGGTATTCAGAATCTCCTTTAAAAATACAGAAATACATATTTATTTGTTTTCGGAAAATCCCAATGGGAAGGGTGGAAAAGGGCGAAAAGGGGTTGAATGCCTTTAATGAGGCTACTTATATTTCTGAACCTGAAGATATTACAGACCTGAAAATTGGTATTTGGGATCTACTTTAAAGATAAAGAAGCAGGTATTTTTTCATTTTTGGAAAATCCAAATAATGTGGGTGAAAAGGGGGGGGGGGGGGTGAATTTTTAAAATGAATGTGTCTACATCTTAAAACTTTAAAAGTTTACAGATGTAAAAATTGGTATTTAGAATCTCCCTTAAATAAAGGAACACGTATTTTTTGGTTTTCTGTAAATCCCAATGGGAGAGGTGTAAAAGGGTTGAATGCCTTTAATGAGGATACACATATCTCAGAAACTGAAAATATTACAGAACTGAAAATTTGTATATGGGATCTCCTTTAAAAATAAAGAAATACGTATTTTTTGTTTTTGGAAAATCCGATTAATGGCGGTTAAACAGGAGTGACATATTGGGGTGAATTTTTCGAAAGACTATAGGCCTATCTACAGATTATGTGAGAAAAGTAAAATGTTACAGACGTAAAAAGTGGGTATTTGGAATTTCCTCTAAATGTAAAGAAACATAGGTGATTTGTTTTTGGAAACTCCCCTTAAGGGGAAATAAAAAGGGGTGAAATTTTAAAATGAGAATTTCTACAGTATATATATAAAAAAACTTAACATGTTACAGAAGTGAAAAATGGTATTTTTTATCTCTATTAAAAATAAAGAAACATGAATTTTTAGTTTTCGGAAATAATACTTGGGTGGAGAGGGGGGGGGGTAAAGTGAATGAAAATGGTGTTGATTTCTTTTAATTAGGCTACTGATATCTCAAAAATGAAGATGTTACAGACGTGAAATATGATATTTGGAATCTGCTTTAAAAGTAAGGAAACACGTATTTTCGGAAAATCCAATGAGGGGGGGGGGGGGCTGAAAGAATTGATAAATTAATTGACTTAATTGTATAAGAATACATACATATAATAAAAATAAAGTTGTTACAGACGTGAAAATTGGAATTTGGATTTCCTTTAAAAACAAAGAACACGTTTTGTGGGGGGGGGGGGGGCGTGGGGAGCCATCTTGCGAGGCGGGAGTGAAAAGGAGTTGAATTCCTTTCACGAGGACACATAAATCAAACACTGAAGAAGTTAGAGTTGTGATAATTGGTATTTAGAAGATCCTTTACTATTAAAGAAACAAGTATTTTTTGCAGGATAATTCACTTAGGGTGGGGGGGGTGAAAGGAAGTGAAAAAAGTGAATTATTTTTTGGGGAATCTTATATCTCAAAGCTGAAGGTAATAGACATGAACATTGGTGTTTGGAATCTCCTTTAAACATAAAGAAACACGCCTTATTTTAATTTCTTTTTTTTCGGGGGGGGGGGGGGTAAATAAACTTAACGGCGGTGGAGTGTAAAAGGAGGTGAGACCAAATGATTTTACTGTTCATAATGTACTTATCAGGAGCCTCCGTTGCTCAGGCGGCAGGGCGCCGGCCTCTCGCAGCTGGGTTCCGTGGTTCAAATCCCTTTCACTCAATGTGACATTCGTGCTGGACAAAACGGAGGCGGGACAGGTTTCTCTCCGGATACTCCGGTTTTCCCTGTCATCATTCATTCCAGCAATACTGTCCAATATTTCATTTCATTTGTCATTCATCGATCATTGCCCCCAGAGGAGTGCTTCGGCAGCCGGCACAATTCCTATTGTCGCCGCTAGATGGGGCTTTATTCATTCCATTCCTGACCCTATTGAATGACTGGAAACAAGCTGTAGATATTCGATGTACTTATTCTAATCATAAACCGATCATTTTTAATCTTTCCTGGGTTCGATTTCAACAGCCTTTTCTCCTTCGGAGAACGTTCTTAAATTACAGTAGACTCTCCTGGCATATAAATAAATATTTAAACACATTTGAAATAAACGATAGGAATGAGATTGACTGTCAAATTGTTCACCTCTATAATAAGGTCAATAATGCATGGAAGTATGTCATTCTTGCATCTTGTTGTGGGGTCCAGAACATCTAATAATAATAATAATAATAATAATAATAATAATAATAATAATAATAATAATAATGTTCTGGATCGTCATCAAATTGTGCGGACCGCGCTGGAAACGGGTCCTGGCCTGGTAATGACTACGAATACAGTCCGGCCGCGGGTTCAGTACCGTCAAGGCACCCAAGACGACACCACGCCGTATCTCCTTCAGGATTTGATCCACACTAAAAATGCTTATAGGAAAGGATGGCAAAGATTTAGGGACCTAACTGACCGCGTTGAATACCTGGACATAGCCCGGGAAGTACGAAATCGATTGCTGGAAAGAAAGATTGAAAAATTTGAGCAACTTTTCCGTAATCTCTCAGAAAACGAGTCAGATCGCGAATTTTGGCGGATTCTCTCAGAAAACGAGTCAGATCGCGAATTTCGGAGGATTATATATAAAACGTTAAGCATTCAATTACATATTTCAGTATAATACCGTAGTGAAGCACGGGTATCTTGCTAGTACAAAAATATAAGAAAACTTAAGGACACACAGTTCATAATAAATGAAAAAGAAAAACAATAATTAGTCTTGTCTCTAGTTCCTCAGTAGACAGGTTGGTAGCCTTGTGCACCGTACCATCGCATCATCCAGGAGAAAGAAACAAGTTTGCAATGCGAGTAGTGACCCATGGTACTAATGTTGTGTGGTGCACAGTAAAGGTTTGCTAGGGATGTAGAGATATATATTTAGAAAATACATCCAAGATTACGTGCTGATTTCCACATTTTGTCTTGGACACTGGTCCATACAAGCCAATGGCATCAAATTCTCAAGGTTTAGTTGGTGATAAGAGGATGGGTTGTTGCTTAACCCTCTACTGCCCAAATTATTTTGTTGTGTTTTAAAAAATTTTCTCTGCCATATACTAAGTAAATATGTTGTAAACTACACATAAATGCAGTTTTTATTGAATTTTCATTTTTGATTTTCAAAAATTAGGTTTGTGACTTCCAGGTCACACTGGGCAGTAATGTTCTGATATGTGAAAATTGACTAATTTATAAAATAACAGTCTCATAAAATATTCAAGATGCTTACCTTTGGTTTCTATATTTTTTATGCATATAATTTGTTAGTAATAACACAAAACATAATTGTAAAACTAGCTATCCGCCATGTGCCTGGGAAATGCTCCCAACCATACATTTGGCGCTTCCTGGTGGCTTATGCATATAACTATTAAACTATAAACAGTTGAAAATCACACAGCCATACTGTAACTTGAAAGTTACACTGGGAAGTAGTGGCTCAATTGCATTCTAAGAGTAGAAAATGTGTACAGAATGATGTGTGACTTCAAAGTCACATTGGGCAGTAGAGGGTTAAGTAAGAATTATGTTTGACCATCTGGCATATGTCGCGTGTTCTTATAAAATTTCCCACATTTATTCAAAGTCCTGTTCAAGTAAATGTTTTACCAGAACATTGACCACACCTCCATTTCTAGTTATTCAATGAATCTGACAGATGAAGTTTCAATGAACTTCCATTGGTAGAATTACTTGGAGTTTCGTGTGCTCATAGTCAATGTATTTGAGTAACAGTCCATCCTCAAATTTGCGTCGTGTAGCTATCTTCTCAAAATATGGGTATCATGGGTCTTCAATGTCACGTCATCTGCCACGGGTTAACTTCAGGTGTGGTTTATAGATGGTCTTTACATCATACTTGACTAATATCTTGCCGATTCCGCCTGCAGTGTTTCTGATGTACGGAAGTAGTGCTGTTTTTGGACGGGTCAGTTCTTCCTCCACTTGTTTTCTTCTATGGTGGCCATTTCATTGTTTTCTTCTAATTTTCTAAAAACTTGTTGGATGTTATTGAGCGAGTAGCTGTTTCTCGCGAGGGTTCCCATGAGGTGTTCTTTCTCTTCTTCAAGGATTTTTGCATCCGATATCGCTATGGCCCTGTTAATCAGTGATTTAAAACAGCTTGTTTTTGTGATGGGTAGTGGTGAGAAGAGGCATGCAGGTCTATCTGTGTGTGGGTTTCCTGTATACTGCATGACTCAAGTCCCATTGGTGTTACATTTTACTAGGACATCCAGGAACGGTAGTTTTCCATCTACCTCAATTTCCATGGTGAACTGAATTTCACATGAATTGAATTGAGGGAGTCTAGAAATAACTGCAGGTTATTGCTACCGTGAAGCCAGATGATGAAAGTGTCTACTCAAAGCGGAGAAAGCATTTTGGTTTCAGGGTAGATGTGGCTAAGGCTTTCTATTCAAAGTGTTCCATGTATATGTAATCAATTATTGGAGAGAGCGGTGATCCCATTGCAGCCCCTTCTGTCTGTTCGTAGAAATCCTTGCTGAAGTACAACTATGTGCCGTTAGGCATTCTTTGGCTAGTGTTGACAGGTCTTCTGGCAGTTTTTGGTCTAGCAGCACTACCTTGGTGAAAAGTGATGGGAATGGAACAACTAAAGAAGTACTGCAATTTATAAACTTCATTGTCAAGAATCTATATTGATGTTAAATCAATTGTAATTCAGAGATATCCCACCTTTTCAATACAGTTTACTATTATTTTGTCTCTACCAAGAACAAACACATAATTAGAATAACAATTAGTACATGTTTCGACCTCCTATAATTTATATCTAAAAAACTACAATGGACAAGTTGTTCAAGATAACATGAAAAATATAGTGACATACATTTTTAAACAACTTGTTCATTATCTTTTCTAGATATAAACAATCTTTATAGCTGAAGATGTCCCATATAGAGGGATGAAATATGTACTGTCATTTTTATTGTGTTTTTCTTCTTGATATAGATAAAACATTAACACATGTATTGAAAGGTGGGAAATGTCTCAATTGCAATTAAAGTACTGCAAGACAGTGTAGCGTGGGGAACCATGATCCATAAGGTGTTCAAGAGCAGACCTTGAATGAACAGATAGTGATGATGATGATGATTACTATCATTATATATGTTTGCAAATAAGCCCACGAGGACTCTGCAGAGTACTTAATGGCATGCGTTTGCCTTCCTTTATGCCCATATTTCTTTCATTCTTTTACTGTGGGCTTCCTTTCTGTCTTCAGACCAAGTTGTTCTGGTCTTCTTCTTTGGTCTTTCCTCTTGGTCAACTTGCCATTTGTGAACTTTGGATCTGAAGATTACCTGGTTCTGGACATCTCCTAGTGTAAATTCTACCTGTTTCAGATCAGTTTTGCTTTCACCAATCCATTTCATTGTGTCTGTTTTGGCTACTACTCTTCCTCTGCCTAAAGTGACTGGTTGGTGGACTAGTTTCAGCATGCGCTATTCTTGTACCACTTTTTCAAGGATGCAGTTGAAGAGAAAAGGAGAGTCACAGAGCAAGAGACCATGTGATTTGGATCGCGCAGCTGTGATATTGCATTCGGGAGATAGCGAGTTTGATCCCCCACTGTCAGCAGGCATGAAGGTATTCAGTGGTTTCCCATTTTTCACACCAGGCAAATGCTGGGGCTGGACCTTAATTAACGCCACGGCTGCTTCCTCTCCACTCCTATCCCATCATTGCCGTAAGACCTTTCTGTGTCAGTGTAATGTACATCAAAATGAAAGAAGAAGAAAAAAGTGAGAGTCCATCTCCTTGTCTCACTCCAATTTTGACATCAAAGGGACCCGAGATTTCCTCTATGAATTTAACTTTGGATTTTGTGTCTGTCAGTGTCTGTTTTATGACTGCAAGTGTTTTCATGTCTAAACCTTGTTCTTTTAATATTAGAAAGAGTGATTTAAGATCAACTGAATCATAGACTTCTTTTTAAATATATTATTATTATTATTATTATTATTATTATTATTATTATTATTATTACAGGAATGTGCATTCATTGCATGAAACATCATTAACAAGAGATCAGATTGGCTTGTAACAGAGTGCAATTACCAAAAAATATAGGGCTAAAGTATGTTTGACTCAGAAAGGAAACCACATAGAGCATTTTCCATAATGATGACAAAGACAGGCCATTGTGTGTTTCAGGATGTACCGGTATGTTGTATGAACTCCTTTCTTAGTACTGGAGCAGCACTATTTGCTGTAAACATAAACAATCTTTTAGCTATAAACAACCTTTATTTATTGTTTGATAGAGCATGTTTATCATAGCATGGGAAAAAGTTTCAACTATATGAAAGTGCATGCCATAATCTTGAAAGAATTAATGCAGCAATAAAATAAAGCTTGATAAAAATATTCTCTCTTCTTGGAACAAAAATGTTTCATTGTGTTGAAAAATGTTTTGCATAAATCTGGTGGTTCTGAGATTGTTGTGGTAAAGGAATTATCAGCTCTCTTAACATTAATTAAAAAGTAAAATCCTTTATATGATTAGGTGGTGGTGGTAATTATAGTATTAAGAGGAAGTACAACTGAGCACCCCTCCACTCTAAACACTAATCAAAGGAAAAAAGGGAAGAGGCCTAACACTTCGAAGAATTAAGGCATCGGTAAAAGAAAGACGAGGGCCACGAAGGGTGAGGAAATTAATGACTCCCTAGATCTCCCAAACCTGATACCATCAGGGTCAGAAAAGAACAACAGTTGACCAAGGGAGGTCAGATAGGAAAGATGAAAACATCTTGACACAAGTAGTGGAGGCAACGTCAGACTTCGCTGGGGGCCCGTGGATGCCAACCCATGATCCCAAGACCCAGGTAACCCTTTTACGATAGGCAGGGGATACTGTGGGTGTATTCTATAACTCCCACTCACAACGGGCGGGGACCTTGGTGATTAAGGCTATTAGCTAGAGGCAGGAAAGGATCACGAAAAATAAAAGACTCCCTGGCTCCTAAACGAATACCATCAGGGCTGGAAAAGAATAGTAGCTTGCCAAGGGAAAACAGACATAAAAGATAAAAGAGAGGAGTCAGATAATCTTCCAAGTAAAATATTTATAAGTTTCCCATTGAAGTATACACATAAATTGATATAAAATGGGTGGAACATCAGTTTCTCTTAATTGAAGGAGGATAAGGAAGACATCCAAAATTAGAACGCATACAAAAAAAGTGACGGGATATGACAGGTAGGAAATATTAGACTGCCATCTTGCAAAATAATACTATCAGGGTTGGGAGAGTATAGGGAATTGCCTACGAATAGAATAGATATTTTCACCTCCGAAGTGTGAAACTGTTGAGGAACAAAAATGAAAAACCCCTCACCAATAAGTGAATACTGGAGTCTATATTTTGTGCCTTATATCAAGAAATATTTCAAATGAGTCTTGTGATTGGGCCTTTAAAACTGTATGCTAAATACGGAAACTGTGATAAGGGTATATACCTGCATGGTTTTAAAACAGCCTTATATGGACACGTGTAACATTATCAGCGATTATTTTCATATATTTCAGTACATCAACAAACAAAACTGAATTACTATCATGGAAGCTACAAGAAATTACACATAAATGAAGAGTAATGTTTATAGCAATTGAAGTCTTATAGTCAAAGACTGTCCGAATAATATAGCAAGAAAGAAAAAACAAATAATGATGATGATTATGATGAAGATAAAGATAATGATAGCAATGCAAACTACATTTTTTAAAGGAAATATTTCTAAAAAGCAAGTCATAATGAAACACACATTGAAACAATGCAAACTACACTGTTAAAAAGGAAATAATGTAGTTCTAAAAAGCAAGTCATAATGAAACATATCAAATACAAAGATGAAAAGAATCAACTTACTAAAACAGTAATTTTACAGAATTAAAGGTAATACAACAACTAAGAGAGGATATATATTAATAAAATAGTCCATATTAGGTACAAAGTGATACTACATTTATTTGTATATTTCTTCTCCAGGATTCCAGACATTAATAGTACTAGTTTCGTACATACACCTTCAGAAAAGTTTGAAATTCAGAGCTATTCATAAATACCCAAACATGAGGCAGTTGTCATTACAAGTCTAACATCTACAGGATATGTTTTATCTAGTGTGGAAGAAATAACGTACACTTCATTGTTATAGGTAGGCTACAAAATGTTGTAGCCATACCTGACAAAAAAAAAAAAGACCTGATAATCAGTGAATAGTTATGATAAAACTGAAAGTAGATGCAATTACTGTACAACAGGAAAGGAGAATAAAAGTGTGGACATTGAAAGATGAAGAGATATAGAATGAGTTTGCACAGTAACTAATATACATATTTACTTGTGTGATCCCCCTTGGCTTTTCGAGATGAAGAAAATGAAAAAAATAAATCTTGCATATAAAACCCCCCAACGTAATTCATCAAAGAACAACGATTCCACTTCAAAGTCGGTAGCTGCTCTGATGACATCACGCAAATTTGTGAATAGTTTCGTCCGTACGACCCAAGCAATAAAAACGTGTCGAAGTCATGCAGTACATCTGTGCTTCGTAGTTACGAAATGTCCGCCTCCATAGCATAGGCCTACTGCACCTCTGATGACGTCGCACAAATAGGTGAATAGTTGTGTGTCCGACCCGCGCATTGCAAGCACGCATCAGTCACGTATATATGTCTGTGTTTTGTAGTTAAGAACGTCCACCAGCGTAACGGTTAGCACAATTAGCTGCCGTTCTCGGGAGCCTGAGTTCAATTCTCGATACCATATTGCCAGATATTTATGAATGGCAGGAAGGTTGATTTGCGGTAAAAATGGTACAGGCAACTCCCATCCACCGGGGACCTGTCTAAAAAAAAGAGCTGCACCACCTCGGGATGAGGAAACGAGTTTACTTTAGTTAAGAAATATTCACGGTTGTTGTTGCTAGGCAGGCGAGATCATTAACAAAGTGATCATGTAATATCTCATAACTCGAACCAAAACAGGGTTTTCTGGGAGAGAAATAGGTTTAAAACGTTAAAAACAATCCAATCACAATTGTTTTACTTTTTGTCGACATGCGGGTCTGGCTCCAAACTGTCTTAGTTCGTTCCAGTCCATCCACGGCAATTTATGAAGAGAGGTAAGTTAGGTAGGTATTCGTGATTCTCTCGTGTATCTTGATGTGTTATTGTGTGAATAGCTAACTCACTCAGTCACAATAAAGATGAAGGTAGAAATATATAAAAATGCACTGACTGACATCAGGAAAGACCTAGGATAGTCTTTCCAAAATTTTCAAAAGTATGACAGAAAAAGGTGTTGAATGAGAATAAAAATGGTATAAACACTGTATTTTAAATGATGCAGTTGGATCAAGACACAAGTAGAAACAACAGGATAACTCTGACATAAAAACCCCTTTATTATTTATAACGTGTTGGACAATATCATAACAGAACCAAGAGAGCAATATAGAGGTAAATGAATGGACATTATGTTATTTAATGATGAAATTGGGACATATTGTTGCAGTAAGTAGAGAGACTGAATAATAAGAATGAGGATCAATATGAAGAAAAGCATAATAATTAGTGATGACAAGTGGAAAGGATAAACAAAAATCAAAGTTATGGAAATTAAAACTAAGATATAACTTGGCAGCGACACCTATATTGTCGGCAATCATCAATATCCAAGTGAACAATGACACCTATACAGCAAAATGCCATTATAACGAAAGCCAGTTTAACAAAATGTTCAGAACAGCTAAATTATTTTTAGGCCCCTTCCCTTTTTCCCTATTTGCGTGTTAAAATATTCCATTGTAACAAATTTTGAACTTACAATACAACGAATTAAAATGTAGCCTTTTTGCTTAAATTTAACATGTTTTCCCTTCAAAATATAACTGAAATTCATCCTGTTTTAATCGCCGTGTATTTTGCACAACATGTCTCTATACAGCTAAGGCGAAACTACCCAATTACAAATCAGGGGATGGTAAGCAAACACAGTACAATTCTGACAAGCGGGTTGCCTACCGAACAGCAGGTGAAGATTATCTTATTCAATTTTGGTGTATCAGTACTGAACGTCATGTAGGATTAATTTCTTATACATAAAACACAAATTAAAGCCAATTTTCTACTAATAAAAATGTCTTCAAATATTGGGGTGCGCAGATTGGATTTACAATATTCGCGTTTACAGGATACAGTTCAGGTAGCCATTTTCCATACATGTACACGATTGGTTGAGATGGATATCGATTTCAAAGTAACCAATACATACAAAGTAACGCTATTGGCTGGGTAGGAACGCCACATTTACAATCAACCAATGAACGTTACGGTATCGCATCTCTACACTCAGCACTGCATTTTGTTTATTCACGTCTCATGATGCGTTCATTGTTTATCTTTCGTTCGTGAAGCAACGTATTAGTGTGCCAGTTAACTCTTTCACCAATATGGATCAAAAGAAGCGAAAGCAGTTTTCTTTAAAAGAAAAATGTAAAATACTTCGGGAAGTGGAGAAAGGAGAAATAGCGAATGACATCAGTCCTTCAAAGTCGTGAAATTACTTACTAATGAAAACAAAATTAAAATCCGTCAGAAAGTGGACTGGGCGATCACCAAAATGACGGCCAAAGTCATTCCTGCCAGTCGCACATGGTCGAGTGTAACCTCCAATTCACTGTCAAAGAGTGTGACCAGAGAATAATATTTAATAACCCCCCTACTCCAAGATAAAAGGCTTCTACTAACATTATTGTTTTAGAAAAAGTGTGATCTGCAATAATACTTTGATATTTTCATTGGCCCCCATGCACGTCTTCATATTTGTAGTTTGGTTTTTTTCACAACTTTCAGTGTACTTGTTATTTTGTGAGCCCCAGCAGAAAAAGTTTTCATATTTGTTCTCTTGTGTTTTTCAAACCTTTTAATAATACTTTAGATATGGTAGATATAGTTTAGACCCCGGATACACAACGTAAAATGCCCTCATTAATAATATAAGAGAATTTATTGGACTCCAACCTATTCAATACATTACAGGATGTTAACATTTTTAGTTAAACATTGTTAAAATGGAGACATGTTTCGCCCTCCTTGTGGGGCATCATCAGTCATATCAAAGCACCTCAAAATTAAACCAGACCTCTGGTTGGAAATTATGAACATAATATGTAAGAAAGAATACATTAAAAAACACGTACAAGGTCCTATCCTAAACGAAATAACAATAGACCAGTTACACATAGTAAAACACGCTAGTGGTTTCTTAATATTGAAATGAGGCCGTCATATGTACAGTATAACAATGAAAGTAATCAAAGTCTATATGATATTGAGTTCGATGGTAGTTCTACGTAGTATACACAAATGTTGGCAAAATAAAATACAAATTATAATTACTGTACACTTATTTATAATTGTTAAAATTGATGAGGTAAAACATTCCAATTTGTTTATTTGTAATTTGGCTCCAACCAAAATAATTCGCCCTAGGATTCATGAGGTAGTCAACTCCGTTGGTCACTCTCTATATGAATGGAGTGCACAGTGCAAGTGAACAGCTTTTGTTGATTATAAAATGAGGCTGTGCCAAGACAGAGTTAAAACAACACCAGCTTCAAATGAAGATAGTTAAAAACATCATTAGATTCTTCCTAGTTGACTAGAGGTTTGCGTATATTTTGTTGTTGAAGTGTGGGAAAGTCAGTTGTTGGTTGAATGGGCAACGGTCGAAAATGTTGTGCAGTGCAATCGGTGTTTGAGCTGTCCTACATGTGAGGGAATCTTGAAAGCTGTTGAGCTGTTACCTAATTGCTAGGAGGTTTGTGGAGCACAATGTTTAACTAAAAATGTTAACATCCTGTAATGTATTGAATAGGTTGGAGTCCAATAAATTCTCTTATATTATTATTGAGATTCTTTCAATACGGAAAATAAAATGATTTTCATTACTTGTAAAAATGCCCTCATGTCGGCAAAAGTCGTATTTAGCGTTTCTATATCCCTGTTAGATAGCTTTTATTTGTATATTCAGTAGTACGTTTTCTTGCTTAACCTGTTCTTTTTCGTTGTCCCCTGTAGAAACGTCTAAACGAGATTTTACTGTATATCATAACTGGAGACGGCCATGAAACTTTTCCAAGTCAAGGTGCTACCAACGCTCACATACGGATTAGAAGTAATATGGGAGTACCTATCATGTAAACAGCTACGAGATCTGGAAAGCATGAAACCGAGATACCTTAAGAGGGTCCTAGGGGTATCTAAATTCACCCGATCCCGGTACGTATATGTCTTAGCACGGGAAACCTTCTTGATAGAGGATTTAAGATTACAAATGCCTCTACAGCAAACTCCGGCATACGAGGAGCTGTTACGAGAACTACGGGAGAAAAGGGACTCGATCGAGGAAAGTTTTTACAGTACAGACGCACTGATAAATAAGGATTGGATGAAAGAGGAATATGAGTTGAGACATTTGGTGACGTACTTTGCAATACACGGCTTTCATCACCGTATCTGTGCCAAGAAGTCCTACCACCGGGCCAGCCAGGAGTGTGTATGTGTACTGTGCAAAGAACAGTGTGATACATATCACGTAATGAAGTGCATGAAGAGAACAGTCTCTCTGAAGCAATTCTGCTCTGAACAAAGTGCTCCTTAAGCGAATTATAATTTAATTGATGTAATATGTAAATTTTGCACATTGTGCGCAATAAAATGTATTATTATTATAAATCTCATAAAAGAATACTAAAACTACACTATTCATAATTCATAAAGTAAACAAATCCATAAGTTCAATAGTAAATTTTACAAATAGTCCAACCTATATGATAGCAAAATTTATACAGAATTTTTTTTAAAGAAAGTTTTTTTTACTTCAACAGCAGTACTCGATAACGATATTGAATTTTGCAACAGAACCAAGCATTTTGAATTAGAGGAAAGTAATACAAAGTAACATAGAAGTAACATAAAAGACATGTATTCCAACATACCGATTTTTGAAACAATAGATATTACAAGTGATAGGAGGAAGGGGAAGATATGCCTCAAAGTGTTCAACAGAGTCTGACTCTTGTGCAGGCAGCAAACATGGCAGGTAGTCCTCAGGATTTTCTTCTGTCACAAAGTGATGTGCCAGAAGCTGTGTTAAATTAAAGTGCAGTGGTTACTGACTGCCTTAAATATTCGTTTGTGTCTGGAAGTGTTCAGAAGAAAATCACAGACTTTTTCAAAATTTAAAGTCGAGGACATAATGTACCGGTACAGGGTACTATTTGAGATGCTGAAAACTTCTTGCAAGTACCTGTACTTTAAATCATTACTTCATGTATATATATATATATATGTATCCTAATTTTCCTTCCATTTAATAAATACAGTATTAAGGTTTTTATGTGTAAATTCATGTTGAAATAACGCAGATTCTTCAACAGGTTTAGCAATGGGCGAGTTCTTAAGAACTGATTTATTTCAGTTTAACAAAATTTCATTATAACAAATTAAATTCTGAGGACCCCAAAATTTAGTTATACTGGTATTTTATTGTACTGTTTTGTAATAATCAATCCCTAGTTGCATAAATATATTTGGTTTCCTATGTTACAATACCATGCAAATTAATCCAAACAAGGTTTTGCTTCTTCACAATTTTTCCAATGGTTGACAACAGTGTGCTACACTACTCACTGCTTATTCTTAGAACCCGCACTCTCTACGCATTCTCTGCACAGTAATTCATACATAATTAATCTGTGTGAAGACTGTTTTACGTTAAAAGCGTATTTACTTCAATGTGTGTAACACGATGCTCAAATGGATAATGATGCTGCTGCTGATAAAGATGACTAGGAGGATTCGTCCTCTTTGCAGTCTTCTCCAACTTACCACAAAACACAGCAGTCCTCATCTTCATACCCAAACAACTACAAAAAAAAAAAAGGAATACATTCCACTTTATTTAAAAACAAACTGTTTTATTTCAGGAAAGTGGCAAGATGAAAAATTTGTCATTCAAAAGAGTCCAGAACAAGCTGAAGAAATTAAAAAGCGGGGAAATTTTGTATGTATGGTAGAAGCAAGGGATGAGGGAACATCACTCACGACAAAGGATTAAAACAATTTGCTATAGAGCAAGTAATTTCATATAAGGAGCCGTGCCTTACATAGTCTATTCAGGCCTGGATATGGTTTATAATACAGATCAAAGCGGATTCAAGTTCAGGATTCACTCTGGAAGAACTTTCAGGTTGTCAGCATGTCGAGGTAGCGATTCAATCTATCTCTTCCATAGCACATATTTACACAATACACATCAACCTATATGATGGCAACTATCACATCAAGCAGAAAACTATTGTAACCATTTTTCATGTTATTGCAAGAAACAAGTAGAGAGTTTGGTCATGATAGAAAATGTTTTCTCACCTATAGGGATCTCTATTTTCTCAAATTGGTTTTTTAATGAATTCTACATTGAAAAGGCAAAAAGATTTATGTAAATTTGATGAAAGGAACATGAATAGTAGTTCTTCACGTGACAATGCATGGCTCTTAGTGTTATTAGTAGTTTCATTTTTTTTAGTGAAACTGATGACTGGGTTTTCCTTTTAACTGAGGAGTGACGTGAAATGTTATGACAATCCTTAACCTTTTCAGACAAACAAGACACATCTGCACTTAAACTGTGCTTATGAATTTTGTAAGTCTTCAAAGTTCCCATCTGAGAATCCTTACAATTTCCCACTGAAGCAAAATCCTATCTAAACACCTTCTTAATGATAACCATCGAGTAGGCACATGCTTCAGAATTTTCCTGATCTCTGTGTTGTGTAAAGTCTGAAATTCTCTGAACTTTTCTTTCCTCTTTGCACTTCTTTCCAGATAATAAAATATATCAATTATACTTTCATCTACATTTACGGGCAAGAACGCCGCACCCTTCTCGGCAGCAAGATTAATTAGGTGACAAGAGCAGCCTACGATGATTATGTTACTATTTTCCCGCTTCAAACATCCTCCCACACAATTATTTAATCCTACCATTACTGGAGCATTATCAGCACCAAGAGCTAGGCAGTTTTTTAATGGAATGCAGAATTCCCAAAAAGTAGAGAGCAAAAGATTGGCAATGTTAGCTCCAGTAGCATCCCCTTCTAAATTCAGCACAGAGAGTAGACAACTCTGAATTTCATTGAGTTCAGGCCTAAAAAAATGTTACAACAATGGGATATATCTTCAAGTCATTTTTATTGCTACCATCAGTAGGAACAGAAAATGCATTCACCTGCATAAGTGATACAATTTTCGCCCTTTCTTCCATGCACATTTCTGTAATGATAGCCGCTATTTCGTTCTAACACACCCATATTGTTTAGCGATTTCCGCATCAGGTAACATTTTGCGAAACAAAGGTCCCGCGTGATCGGCACAATTTACAGGCAGGTTATGTTCTACGATAAATGCCGTAAATAACGCCTCGGCATTCGTCACAGGATTTACATCTTGGTTTTTATATGAAAAGTTCAGTTTCTGGTTTCTTTCTACACACTGGACACTCTCCTTATGTTTTTTTCGTTTGCATATGCTTGAGTATATCACATTTCCCGCCATGCGCAACTGAAAAATCACACCTACATATAGTACAGAATGTGAATGTTGGTCCCTTTCTGGATTCACTCAAACACGGAAACTCTTCCCTATAAGCAATAAACACTGCGTCATATTTCTTTTTTGACATTTTGGCCAAAACAAATATTAAGGCACAACACGAGCACTTCTGCAGGTCTTGCCCCAGGTAGAACGACTATGGTGAGCTACTTCTGAGGTTAGGTTACTCGAAAGAGAATGTTCCTCGCTTGACTCGCTTGCAAAGAGAATGACTATTATAGACAAAAGAGCAGCACATGGCTGGCCACTGTGCCCTGTACTG
Source organism: Anabrus simplex (assembly GCF_040414725.1). Taxonomy (NCBI): domain Eukaryota; kingdom Metazoa; phylum Arthropoda; class Insecta; order Orthoptera; family Tettigoniidae; genus Anabrus; species Anabrus simplex. The sequence continues at coordinate 902,172,079 of NC_090265.1, forward strand.
CCATCTGGTATCATTATTAGAACTATTGACCAGCCATACTCAGCCATATATTGATAGAACGAGGAAATCCGCAGGAGTTTAAAATAATACAAAAATTACGGATATTGCTCTGAAAATCGGGAGATCAGACCCGGCGATCGGGAGGAATGATGAAAAACTGGGAGTCTCCCGCTCAAATCGGGAGACTTGGCACGTCTGAACTTGTGTGTTTGACAGACTGAAAAGCTTTTAATTTACATTTAACTAAGTCAGCACTGGAAAGTATGGCTTCCTTCTTAACAAATTGTGTTCAATAAGCAGCAAGATTCAGATACGATAAGGAAATACTGTATACAACATGAAGTTCTACTAACACAGTTTACTGAACTGAAGCAATCGCTTTGGCAGTTCACTGACAAAATGTTACATTACTTTGTGCGCCGGGTCTATCGGTGCCAAGTGACACAGCAACTGACTGTAATAGTTTGTGTGAAGTTATTTATTAATCATGTTGTTGATCCAGGAAAACACTTATCAAGGTACGATGGAAAATGTCGTAGAGCGATAAGAACGCGAGCACATCTGTAGGTTAGATATTAAGAAGGCTTCTGAAGAGGCCTAGCGCAGGTCTTTTGATTTGACACCGAACAGGCGACCTGCACATCTATGAGGATGGGGCCCTACCTATGATGAATTCTAATGGTGAAGACGGCACACACCCCCTGGGGCTAGCAGATCCATGCGTGACTAATGGAAGGTTAATTAGCTTAAAAGAAACACCTGTGTCAGATTTCAGCCCTCTAGCTTTGTGGAAAGTGTGAAAATTAGTGGTGAGTCAGTCAGTCAGGGCTTTTGCTGTTATATAGAGATTATTATTATTATTGTTGTTGTTCTTGTTATTATTATTATTATTATTATTATTATTATTATTATTATTATTATTATTATCATTATCATCATCATCATCATCATCACCCTTCATGAAACAGAGCATAAATGGAATTTATAAAAGTATTTTTAGCACAAGACAAATAGCCCTCATTACACTAGACGGTATTACTTTTATAGCAAAATATTAGCACAAATGAGAGTCCATTCAAAGAATGTTGATGTTAGATATAGGTGTAAAAAATGTGGGTCATGTTTTTCGAAATTTTGTAGCCAGGATTTTGAGTACAATTATACTCAACAGTAAAAAGGATTCACAATTTCACATACAATCTTACGATGGAGGAAAAATTATATATCATCACAGGTATTGGATGTTTCGAATAATTAATATACTGAGTCAATTGAGCACTGAAAATGAAAAATACCCCCATAATTGTAAGTCTGTTACCAAGAAAATGCCCTCATGTGCAACTAAAATCATTACCAGGCGCAAGAAAAACTAACGAACTACAAAGACTATTTCTTATTTTTGTTTCACTGTCCTATTTTCTAATAGTTGTTCCTTTATTCACTACTCATTTAATATATACCAGTGTCCTCCACACACACTGGCAACAAGATCCATACTTGAATGCTCAAAAATGGCCCAACATTTCACTCTGTGCCAAAACCGTTTCAATTTCTGAGAAGCACACAATCTCAATCAACTACAGTATTACCCCGCATTTACGTTCCAGGCTTTTATGTTTTCCTGTCTTTTACAACATTTTTTGTTGGTCCCCTGAGATTTCCTATGCTCACAATGTACTGAAATCCTCAAATTTACGTTTGCGACATTTTATGCTTCCCACCATTTACACCATGACAGGCCGTTCGAAAGGAAAAATTTGAGGTAAAATGGCGTCGCAACTAACCTAAAACGTTTTGAGTAACCATGGCATGATGACCAAATCAAACAACCATGTTCTATAATAAATCTTAGAACTCTCAGCATTGAACTTCCGCTTAACCAACGCAGCGCATTCTTTGATATCACGCATTTTCTATACCGTCCTAAAACTTATTTTCAAATTCGAGTTGAATTAACTATATAAATCTCACATACACACAAACTTTCTACCATAATCCTATGACTTTTGAATGCAAGTAAACAAACATCCAATAGAAATCAAAAACATGTATGATACCGCACATTACAGTATCTGGGTAATGGCAAAATGTAGAGCCCAACAAAACCGCAAAGGAGAAGGAGATATCAGGCGTTTGCTTTATTGCTAAGTACAGTATAAGCCACAAGAAGGAGACGTTATCATTCATTCATTCATTTATATAGCTTCCATAGTGATTCAGTGTTTGTCTTGCCTGAGATCGTTATTTCACGGTTATTGTTTTACTCTTGCGTTTGTTGTTGGAGTTGTTGAAGTTATTGTCACTGATTCATCACATTTATTTTTGTTGTTCGTTAGGTTTTTTGTTCTTGTTATGTGAGTCGAGCGGTCAAAGTGAATTGCTGCGATCTTCCTTTCCTGTCGTCTGTATTTGTTAATCCTTCTTTGTTATTGCTTTATTGTTTTCCTGCCAATAATGGAAAAAAGAAGGAAAGAAAAACTTTCACTACGGATGAGAAAGTTCGAACATAAGAAAAGGTTGATTCGTACCGTGGAACACATGTTTAATTGGCACGCAAATTGCAGCTTCCTGTATCCACTCTGAATACAATTGTGAAAAACACAGGAAGCGTTAAATCAAGTGCTTCAGAATGCGGACCAAACTCCAAGAAAAAGAAGTATGCATCATACTGCAAATACAAGTAAATGGAAAAAATTGCAAAAAAGTTGGTTTGAAACTTCAAGAGCTGCAGGCATTCCAACTGATGGTGTGCTCTTAAGGGAAAAGGCGCTTAAAGTGGTAAACATTCTTGGCATTGAAAATTTCAGCGCGTCCAATGGCTGGATCGATAAATTTAGGAAAAGGTATAACCAAACCTATAAAACTGTTTGTGGGGAATCTAATGCAGTTAGTGATGAAACGGTGGAAGAATGGATCGATAAGAGGATTGCAGGAGCTGACCAAGGATTACGAACCCAGGAACATTTTTATCCTAGATGAAACTGGACTGTTTTTCAGTGTGTTGCCCAGCAAGACTTTGGCATTCAAAGGAGATAAATGCCATGGTGGGAAACACAGCAAGATGAGGCTCACAGTGATGTTGGGAGCCAGTGCTGATGGCTCTGAGAAGCTCTACCCCTATGTGATAGGGAAATCTAAAAAGCCTCGTTGCTTCAAGAATGTGCGATCATTACTTACTGCCTACGATGCCAACCATAAAGCTTGGATGACCTCAGATCTTTTCCAACAGCAGTTAATTGCTCAGGATTCAAAAATGGGTGTGCAAAATAGAAAGATCCTTCTTTTCATGTTTTAATCGGCTGATGATGACCTGGACTAGGGTCGAAACCGGTACCACTTCTACTTATTATTAAATAAGAATGTTATCACTGCATTTCTTATTCTTTTGTATTGAATAGGTTGAACCTCTTTATTTATTATTTCAATTTTAATTGTGATACTTTTCAATACAGAACAATGAAATTTTTATCTTTAAATAAACATCCCGTGGATGTTAATGTGAGGAATGAGCAGTTAGAATTTCTGCCTGCTAAGTGCACAAGGAAGCTACAACCTATAGATGTAGGGGTTATTTACTCCTTTAAGTCACTTTATAGGAGGAACTTGGTGCAGCAAATTTTATTTCTTACTAGCTGATGTACCCGTGCTTCGCTACGGAATTCTAAATTTTATACAGTATTCTAGGTTAGGTAGTGTAAACGTTGTGAGCAAGATTGTATTAAGTTGCATAGCTCTTAAAGTTGCCCTAGAAGCACGACGGGCAAGTCACCAACGTCTTTTCTCATATGAAGACTGGGTTAGGGAATTTTCAATGTAATGGTAGGCCAGCTTGTCTACCGTCAGTCACAATCAGGTTGGGAAGATATCATTATAATGGCAGACACTCACTCTCCGCCTGCCCTTATAGATTCTCAGAGAGACTCTCTTAGTGGTTTTCCCAATTGAAATGAACATGGATCATTACAATAACGTCAGTAGGAATGGCGCGATTAAAAGCAATGCCTTCATATGAAATACTCGATCAAATGAAAAACCACACATTTTCTCACTTTTAACGAACAGTACTATGCTGCTGAACTAACAGTCCAAAGCTACAGAGCTGGAATGACCAAGACGCAGACATCCGTGATCCGTGAACAATCTTCGTCCTTTTATCGGCGGGGAGGAGGGGGTTTTCAAATAGTGGATAGTCCCAGGGCAAAAACTATGCCCATTTACTTATCTGTTTCCTGGGAGTACCCGATGAGTCGGAAAATCTCAATTCACTACACTGGTGGGGAAAAGAACTATCTGACGTGGAGGCAATTTTTCCTCCAAGCCAGAGAAGAAACTACATCTTCGCTGCTAATTTGGAATAAAATTAATGTAGATTTAATGAAAGTGAAGAGGAAGAAGCTTTTCCTAAGAAACGGCTCTTTTCAGGGTTGAATTTTGAGTTATTTAGTGAATTGTGGTACTATAATTTGGAATGGGGCTAAATTGTAATTCCAGATCAGTTCATACTACTACTCCTTCTACTACTAACTGAGCCTCTGACTTAAGTCCGCACACTGCTCATTCAAAACAGCACATCAGAGTAGGTGTCGAATAGCTGGCATACTATGATGAACCAGTATGTTACGTACCAACAGTATCAGAAAATGTATGAACTCGAGGATTGGCATGCTAAAGAAGAAAGTTATCTAACTCCTCAGCTATTTCCCGCCAATATTCAGTTAGGCTGTTATACTCGGTTCGCAGCAGTAATCCCATCTATCGGAGAATGTCAGCACAAGAGACAAAGAACATTACAACAAACAACGGTCAGTGTAATGTTACTGTTGATCTATGTTACGTGCTTTCGATATTGTAGGCCTTCACATTATTAATTGTCTTCTGGTTTTGAAATACCACTCTTATCATAGTCGGTACGGTAAAACTGAATAAAACATAAATGATCGGAAATTATATTCTCTATAACTTTTGTTATGTAGTACTTTTCCATAGGACTAAGAACAAAGGTATTTAAAAATTAAATTTTAGGTGCCTTCCCCTAAACTACCATTTCACCCAGGGTGAATAACATTGTTTATAGCTTAAACTGTAGCTCCTTATTCCCCGACTCTATATACCGATTTTCATTAAATTCTGTTTACCTATTTTGTCGGGGCTTGGCGTTGATATGGACTTAGCAACAAAAATCCAAATTCATGAATATCTGTCATCATAGCTGGTACGGTAAAAATGCATAAGACGTAAATGATCAGAAATTTAATTCTATATAACTTTAGTTATGTAGTATTTATTGATATGACCACTAATAACATAAATATTTGAGAATTGAATTTTAGGCATTCCCCTAAACTACCATTTCACTCAGCGTGAATAAAATAATTTATAGCCTAGATTGAAGCGGCTCACCCCAGACTCTACATACCGATTTTTATTAAATTCTCTTCAGCAGTTTTCTCATGATGGGTGTACATACATACGGTACATACATACATACATAGATACAGACAGATAGACAGACAGACAGACAGACAGACAGACAGACAGACAGACAGACAGACAGACAGACAGACAGACAGACAGACAGAAATTACGGAAAAGTAAAAACTGTATTTTCTTGTTACTGTGGACATGATCGATACAGAAATACCATTCTTTTCAAATTCTGAGCAATGTACAGACAAAACTCTTATTTTACATATACAGATATGGATGCTGGAAAGGATCCATCATTTAAAGTTTCAATCCTGGATGTGCTTCACTTCATTGCAAAGTCTTGGAAAGCCGTGAAACAGACCACCATCTCAAATAGTTTCTTGAAAGCAGGATTTTTCAAGAATCATCCATAATCTCAGCTGCAAGAAGAAGAAGAAGAAGAAGAAGAAGAAGAAGAAGAAGAAGAAGAAGAAGAAGAAGAAGAAGAAGAAGAAGAAGAAGAAGAAGAAGAAGAAGAAGAAGAAGAAGAAGAAGAAGAAGGAGGAGGCCTGCTAGCTGATGTATGGAGAATGTTGCAGTCAGACTGCACCACTAAAGATTTTCTTCGGGTAGATGATTCTGTGATCACTGCAGAGGAAAGAAATGTGGAGGAGTTGGTTGCTAAGGAAACAGCAGCCGAGTCTTCCACCAGTGACAATGATGAAGCAGAGGAAGACAATGAAGTGATGCCTACCAGTGCTGATGCAAGTGCAGCAGTGAATGTTTTACACAGGTATCTGTCATCTGTAGAGGGGGGTGAAAATAATTTTCATAACCTTTATAAGCTTGAAAAACAAATGGAGGTCATAAGAAAGACGAAGTGTATACAGACATTGATTCTGGACTATTCTGGTAAGAAGCAGTGATTGTGTACTTTTCCATCTGGAATAAATTTGTGTTAATGTTGTAAATACAGGTACAATAGTAGCAATTAAAATGTTTCATTCAGAGAAAATATTGCATCTTAGATAATTCTATAGCCATTCTAAGAAAAATACTGTATATTAAAAGAATATGAAGAAAGACATTAGGCATGGTTAAAATTTTAAACACACAAAACAGAAGAAAGTGCAACCAACCTCAAAAATGTCAGGAAAAAGTTCACGGAAATTATCAGGCAAACCAAGAGACAATCACAGAAAGATCTAATCAACTCAATAGAAGAAAACTACCACAAAACCAATTCCAGAGACTTTTACAAAATGTTTGGAAGACAAGTACAAAAATTTGATCCTCCTACATTCATGCTGAAAAGTGAGGATGGAAAAACGACACATAATGACAAGGAAAATGCCAAAATCATGGCAAAAGCATTCATTAAACTTTTGAATTGTGAAGAACCCCAGGAACTTTTAGCAATTAATACAGACACGCCCATCAAAACCCTGCCTGAAGTCATAAACTCCCCCCAACAGTCCAAGAGGTGGAAACAGCACTCAAAGAGTTGAAAAATTATAAGGCATGCGGAGAAGACCAAGTTATAATACCAATATAAATGGTCCGTTACTGGACATTAGAAATTTTCCAGCTAACTCATTCCTGGTTGCCAGCGTTTCGCCCTTGTGTGCTAGGTTGGGCTCGTCAGATGGTACCTAGCACACACTCTATGAGAGACTTTGTCACTTGACCAAAAATTGATGTGTCTCATAGTGCACTGGCACTGCTGGTGGCTCCAAGTAGCCTACGCAGTGGCCTCCACGGTATGCACTAGCCAGCGTCTTGGTAGGTGTGCTAGGTGCCAACTGACGAGCCCAACCTAGCACACGAGGGTGAAACGCTGGCAAGCAGGAATGAGTTAGCTGGAAAATTTATAATGTCCAATAACAGACTATTTATATTGGTACCGGGCGAGTTGGCCGTGCGCGTAGAGGCGCGCGGCTGTGAGCTTGCATCCGGGAGATAGTAGGTTCGAATCCCACTATCGGCAGCCCTGAAGATGGTTTTCCGTGGTTTCCCATTTTCACACCAGGCAAATGCTGGGGCTGTACCTTAATTAAGGCCACGGCCGCTTCCTTCCAACTCCTAGGCGTTTCCTATCCCATCGTCGCCATAAGACCTATCTGTGTCGGTGCGACGTAAAGCCCCTAGCAAAAAAAAAAAATTTATATTGGTATTATAAATTTACTCATTCGGGACAAATATTTCAGATTCTCTATGGGAATCAACATCTATGTCAGAAGACGAAGTTTTCGCAAAAATGTGGAAATTGGCCAGTGATACAGTTTGAACATCCTTACACATGGCCCTAACAAAAATCTGGATAACAGAAAAGTTCCCCAGACATTGGACCACAGCCATAATACACCCACTCCACAAAAGAGATAAAAGCAATCCAGATAATTACAGAGGTATCTCTCTCTTAGACTGCACATACAAGATTTTCTCCAGAATCCTATACAGGAGGATCAGAGAGCAACTAGAGGAAGAATTAGGCGAATACCAACAAGGCTTCAGACCTTGGAGAAGCTGTGCAGAACAAATCATCACTTTAAAATTAGCCATAGCATATTACAAGAAGCAAAACAAACCTCTTGCAATAACCTTCGTGGACTTCAAAAAAGCTTACGACTGTATCCATAGACCTTCAATGTTGAAAATTTTAAGAAATTTCTGGCTCCATCCAAAATTAATCAAATTGATTGAACTCGCCTTAACCAACACTAAATCAGAAGTCAAGTTCAGAAGGGAATTCTCTGAGCCATTCATCATAAAAACAGGCTTAAGACAAGGAGATTGCTTGTCACCACTGCTGTTCAACTGTGCCTTGGAATATATAATGAGGGAATGGTACAAGAGTAACCCAAAGAACATCCGAATTGGAAGACCCAAAGACAACATAAGTTTAAATTGCCTAGGTTTTGCCGATGACCTTGCTCTCTTGTCCAACAATATTCAGGAAACTAGACAAGAAGTTATATCACTACAGGAAATAGCACAGAAAATTGGTCATGGAATATCTTTTGAAATGAGAGTAATTATGTTTACTGACCCACCACTCATAAACAAAATTGCCATAGGGAACCAAGAAATCAAAATTGTAGATAAATTTAAATATCTGGGAGTAATCATAACATAACCTCAATGAAAAGCCAGCATGGCATAACAGAATAAATAAACTGACCAGAGCACAATATGTCACCAAGAATACCTACAACAAAAAGGGCCTGTCAATAGCAACAAAATTAAAACATTACAAAACAGTCACTCAACCAGAAATAACATATGCAAGTGAAACCATCTTCAAAACAACTCACAGACAAAATACTCAAGATAGAGAGAAGAATCATTAGAACGTGCATCAACAAATCATACCAAAAAGATGGACACTGGAGAGTAGCTTCTAATGAAACAGTCTAGAAGGAAATAGAACCAGTAATGAGCACAATCAGGAAGAAACGCATTTCATTTCTTGGACATCTAATCAGGACACCGGAGAACAGGATCATCAGGAGAATAATAGAAAAATTATGGAATAGTAAGTGCAACATTAAATGGATTACAGAATTCAAGGAAGATATGGATGAACTACAAATTACAGCGGAAGACCTAAGAAACAAAACTGACAAAATCAAGAAACTCACAGACAAACAAACCAGACTGCAAATCAGAATCAACAAACAGACAATAGGAAGGGTGATTTCCGATGAAGAAAGAAGGATAAGATCAGAGAGAATGAAGAAGTACTGGGCTGAGAGGAAACTGAAAAATTATTTGTATAAAGTTGGCTAGAGTGGTCCAATGAAGGCCATAAAATGTAAATAATAAATAAAAGAATATATTAATAAATTCTTAACCACCTACCAGTAACCTTCTCCTGGGCTAAGGATGAGCAGAATTACAAAGGCAGTGTAGTCAACAGTTAATACAGTACAGTAATTAACTTAAGTGGACCTTTATTTGAGGTAAGTGAAATACTCTATAAATTAATAATATGCATTTGTGTATCATTTATCTCCTTTTCCAGAGCATTTTTATATATACCTGTACAAGTTGTTTCCCTTGATTTACACTTCACCCCTTTTACACCAGTATTTCGTGGTCCCTTGAAAAGTATAAAAGAGGGGTAATACTGTACCTATGTAACCTGAACGAAACCCCAGTTTCAAACAAGTTGAGTGTTCTTTGTTAGATGCCTATTGCAGCTACTTCAAAGAGTTTAAGTATTCATGAATAGCTATATATTTTTCTCCCAGTTTCCCTTGAAACAAAGGCCTCCTTTCTCCATGCCCTTATTCTGAGCTAGCAGCATATTACAGTTGTAACCACACAGCAGGCTCATAGAAGACACAATCTTCTTGTTCCAATAATTCAGCTGCTAATTCAATTGAATTATTGGATACTGAAATTATATATCACATGCGATGTAATCATTTTCCTTCATTTACATAGATACAAGACAGAAATTATACGAGAAGAGAACATAAATAACATAAAATTCTTATTTCTATCCACCTGGAAACTGTAATCAAGTGTCTGGCTGTGCTTCAAAGTATCAGCACCCACCTCCCCCATTACAGCAATGGGCGTCTCTCCAGTTTCATGAGCCACCTGGTGCTCTATGAGGAAAAACATATACTCATCATACAGTAGTCGGATGAGGTGAAATGAACCAAAACTTGCAGCACTTCGAAGAGTCAAGTCTCTGATGACCATTGAACTGAAACACAACCAGTAGCAAAAAGTCAACAAGAAATTCTAAACAAAACAATATTTCACAAAAATGACAAAGACAAATAAATACTACACATATACAAAATGTGAAGGGAATGGTGGTGGTGTTGGTGATTCTTGCTTTAAAGGGCAAAATAACAATATTATTAGACCCTCTTAATACTAGTTAGAGGAGAAAGAGGTTCAAACCTATGAAAATTGAATGTACCAGTTGAACTCTTTGCCATCCCTAACGCTCCAGAGCACTCTAGCATTATCAGCCGCCTGCCATGTTAAACGCTCCAAAGCGCTCGTCACACTCATTCATCAGAAGTGTGTCGAGAGAAATATTGAAGGGTCTTGTGAAACCACACTGTATTCCCTTGACTTAGCAATCTGCTGTGTGTATTTCCCAAGCAGACCTACTTTATAAACCTCTCCTTTCAGTTAGAGGTTATTCTTGTCCAAGTTTACACCATGTCACCTAATCGCGGAGTTGTGTCGAAAGGTATGAAAGAATGCAAAATTGAAGATATACTAGAAGTCAGTGGAGATAGTGAACTTTCTAGTTGTGGTTCCGAATTGTATTATGATGAATGTAGTAGTGATAATGATTCCGAGAATCATGAGCGTGAACAAATATTGTGTGAAGATTGAGGGACAGGGCTACAAAGAAATGTTACTAGTGATATCTGGACTCACAATATTAGTTTTGATGAACTGAAACTTGGGAGAACAATGCTAGTCCAAATCACGATTTACCTTGCAGGAGTTCAGAAAAGGACTTTTTTTGAATTATTTGTGGGATCGGAATTTTATGAGCTAGTAGCAGAGCAGACGAATATTCATGCCAAATATTTACAAAGAAAATCTGGCACTGTTCATACTACCTGGCAATACACTAACGCTGATGAAATAAGGGCATATGAAGGAGTTCGAATTTATATGGGATTACTTTTGGCTATCTATCCTCTAAATTATTTCATTCTCTTGTGAAGATACCTGGTCATGCCAAAGTGTGTGCTTTGTGTTTACAAATAAAAAATAGGGCAGCTTCTGGGAGAGCCAAACGAACAACATTCAAATGTAAGCAGTGCTATCTACCACTGAGCAAGACAGGGTGCTTTTTGGAAACAAGAGAGAAATGTGGATATTCAAAATTAGGGTGAGTACACATTTATATGCACTAATCATTTCGGAATGAAATGCAAAAGAAATTACACTTATATCTTTATTCGTTTGACTTCCAGTTATTTTCTTTTAAAGGGTGGTATTTATGCTGCTGTGCCTATTGGGATTTAAAGGACTGTCAGAAAACATGGTAATTATGGCCAGGCATCCGTCTTTAAATGGGGAATGGCAAAGGGTTAAGAAAGGGAAGGGGGCTATGGAAGGCAAGATTATGAAAAACTTCATAGGTTTAATAAAATAATATGGTAAAACTTCCGTACCTGCTTCATGAACTATAGGATCTATAGATCCAACATGGTGGCAGAAGCCCACAGGCTTGCCAATGTCAGCAGTATACACAACTAATGAATAATATGAAAGACGATGAAAAATTACAGCAACAAAATATTGGTCTGGATAGGCCACTATCTTCCCAAACCTAGCACTTTCCCATCCCTCCATTGCCGAAAATCTTCAGCGTGTTAATGCAACATTAAACAAGGTCCAACTAGTGACAAGACCATTGGACTGGATTGGTCAGGTCCAGCTAGTGACAAGACCACTGGACTGGATTGGTTAGGTCCAGCTAGTGACAAAACCATTGGGCCAGGGGCAGGCAAATGGGGTCTGTGGGCATAAGTCCCTAGGTTTTTGCTGCTAGGAGTCCTGCTAAAATGTGACAAAAGTGACAAAGTGACAAAAAATAGGCCTACAGTTATGGGTGCACGTCGACAATATGAAACTACTGTACGAGGTTTTCTTATTTTCAGCAAAAGTGGCAGCCTTGAGGGAACACATGATGCGAGATCTATTGGAGACAATAGATAACTTCTCTTCATGACAGCTGACCCAAGCCAGCCAACAGCAACAGAGAAAATGATCAACCGAGCTAGTTGGGCATACAGTTAGGGTCGCGCAGCTGTGAGCTTCTACTTGGAAGATGGCGGGTTCGAATCCCACAGTAGGCAGCCCTGAAGATGGTTTTCCATGGTTTACCATTTTCACACCAGGCAAATGGGGACCTTAAGGCCATGGCCGCTACCTACCCAAACTTAACCCTTTCCCATCCCTCCATTGCTGAAAATCATCAACGTATTAATACAACATTATACAAGTAGATGCTGGGGCTGTACTTTAATTAAGGCCACAGCCACTTCCTTCCCATTCCTAAGCCTTTCCTATTCCATCATCGCCATAAGACGGTGTGATGTAACAAAATATGTAGAAAAAAAATCGCAAACATTAGATTTATACAGTCTCCATTTTAGTGCTTGCATAAAAGAAGGAATACTTCTAAGGGCGGGTTGGTGGGTCCCTGGCAAGCATCGAGAAAGGATCCTCCTCTCTGCTACTTCAGCGAGTATAAAACATTTTCTATGATTCCAACATCTGAACAAGGTACTGAAGTATCATCAATAATGCTGTTGGAACTGAAAGTGAGTGGGAACTGACCAAAGATAGATCTTTCCTTGAAGCTACCTTGACATACTGGAATGTTGTAGATTAATGACATTTTGATATTCAGTCATCCAGCCCTAGCCACTCTCATGAAAAACAGTCTGACATCTTAAATTTTTTAGGGATACACTGCAGTCTGAATGCTTTAAATAATGACCCTTGCCTTTGCTCAACTTAACTGCCTTTTGTGAGAAGGTAAAACTACTAGTCTGCTTCATCAACCCCATCCACGTACTTACTGTACGCAGTAACATACCAACACCAAGTGAGTTAGCTATGCAGTACAAGATGGGAAGCTATAAGCCTGCATCTGGGAGATGGTGAGTTCAAGTCATTCTACCGCTAGCCTAAAATTTTTTTCAAACATGGTTTCTCATTCTCACACTATGTAAATGCAGAGAATGTACCTCCATTAAAGCCAAGGATGCTATCTTTCCTGTCCTACATTTCTCGTATACCTTGCAAATATCGCAAGATGGGGGAAAGAATTTGTCGGTCTTTCCTCCAATAATGCAATGTTTAAATACATAGCAAAGAGAAAAATATAATTATATTTAGGTTTCATAATGGCCTGTTAAATCCTTCGGTCATGTTTGCCTGTACTCTGCATCAAGACAGTACAATAATAATTATTTATCGCAGCAATGGACATGGAATATGAAATAATTGTGCATAAATGTTGAAAGTACATTACAATATTAGTCTTGATGATGATCATCATTGTTTAAAAGGCCTAACATTTAGGTTATTGGTCCCTAATGGTACGAAATGTAATGACAATTTAAAAGACCAAAATCATCCAGTGACCAGAAATCAAAACGTGATGATGAAGAATGAATATATGGATATGAGTTTAAAACAATCAGTGGATCCGACCTGCAATGCCCCACCTTCCCAGAAACTATCCTGAACAATAGTATAATGGACCAAGGGACTGCTTCCAAAAAACAATCCTGAATCAATGATGTTTCTTGTCTAAAGGGGTCCAAAATCCAGGTCAACGGTCCCTTATAAGGGTACTTATCGCTAGTAAAATACAACTATGGTGGTACTAATCAAAAGTAGCATAGACTCACGGTGTTCCACACATTATGGTACTACTCACAAGTATAGTACATCGTACAGGTAATGCAGACCTCTGGTGTTTCTCACATAGCGGCGGCACTCATAGGCAACGCAAACCCATGGTGTTCCTCACCTAGGTGTACTAATCACGGGCGCTGCTATTCCCGTGGTGTTCCTTATATAGTGGGTACTAATCACAGGCAACGCAGACCCACGGTGTCTCTCATATTGTGCTACTAACAACAGGCAACGCCCAGACCCGTGGTGTTTCTCACATAATGGCAGCGCAACCGGCCTCTCACTGCTGGGTTCTGTTGTTCAAATCCCGGTCACTCCATGTGAGATTTGTGCTGGACAAGTGGAGACGGGACAGGTTTTTCTCTGGGTACTCCGGTTTTCCCTGTCATCTTTCACTCCAACAACACTCTCCACTATCATTTCATTTGTCATTCATTAATAATTGCCCCAGAGGAGTGAGACAGGCTTCGGCAGCCGGCACAATTCCTATCCTCGCCACTAGATGGGGGCTTCATTCCAGTCCTTACCCGGTCGGATGAGTGGAAACAGGCTTTAGATTTTCATTTTCATTTTCAATCACAGGTACTGGAAACCAACAGTGAACCGCTCTCTGATACTACTAATCACAAAACCATAGAGTACCTAACGTAGTGGTACTGCTCGCAAGTCAGGGCAACCCATGGTGTTCCCCCATGATGGTACTAATCACAAGTAGATTCATTGTTCTTATTCAATCAACCTTCGGTTGCCTCTTTTAGTCGCCTCTTACAACAGACAGGGGATACCGTGGGTGTATTTTACATTAGCGTCTCCCACCCACACGGGGTAGAGGGAGAGAGAAAGGAAAAGGAAGGGATCCGTCACTTCAAAAAATGAGGTAACGGACGAAGAAAGGCAAGGGACACAAAGGGCATGAAAATGAAAGACTCCCTAGGCCTCGAATGCTCTAATACCATCGGGGTCGGAAAAGAAAAAGAGTTGACAAAGGGAGGTCTTGTTTCGTAGGAATGCTTGCCTACAGCTGAAATATCTGTGTTTTGGTTCTTGGTGTGACGGATGTGTTCTTTTAGGCGGGTAGAGATCAGGCGTTTTGTTTCACCGACATATCATTTGACAAGAACAAGATCCTAACAGTTATCCCTTGGAATCTGGAAAGGAAAAACGTGAGGCTATCGAAGTCAAGAAACACCCGAAGGCCAAGGTCAGAAATCACTCTCGTAGTGTGATTGCTGCCTGGGAGACTGATTACCTTGTATCAAGTAGGGGTATTTCAGTCGCCTTGACAAAGAATACTGCAAAGTATTCGAAACATCAGCAAACTGTACGTAATGTACACAAAACAACAACATATTTCAACCCAGAAAAAGAACTAAATAATTCTACACACCATGGAAGCTTCACTTCTAAGATGTTTTCAAGTCTTTAAATGTACTTGTAATAATCCTTCCTTCATTTACATGCTCACCTATTTAAGGATTGCTTCACATTTCTATCTATATATAGTTTTTTCTCCTTCTTCTTCCTCCTCATCCTCCTGAAAACCTATGGACTTTCTTCATGATCTACCACAGACTGTAAGTCTGTCAGCCTTAGTTCTTCTAACTTCCTTGTTTTGTTTTTCCAGGAGGAGAACAGGTGGTTGGTCAGTCTGTTGGGAGACAATCGTGCCAGATGACCATAGAAAACTACCATTCTTTTCCCGGCACAGTCAGAGAATAGAGCTCTAAATTGTGTTGTCTCCAGTATTCCCCATTTTCCAGTAGCCTACTAGGCCAAGGACTGTTCTGAAAATTCTTCCCTCCCTGACTTCCAGTTTTTCACTCTAGCCTTTTCCGATCTCACAATATAGAAGTTGATATGAGTCCCATTAATTAATGAATAAAACATAATTACATAATTTAAATGTATTGAATAGGTGGACCTTTTCACATTGTAACTTGATTAATTGTCAATGTGGATCAAAAATGAAATTCATTACTTATGAATCTTTTCCATTCAGTGACAGACACTCCATGACATATAGGGCTTCAAGGTGGATGACTGTTGGGCAGTGTTTCTTCAGATTTCTGGACGGGCATCGCTTGTTGCGAGTCAGTCGATAGGCTAGTCTTTTACTGGTGTTGGACCAGGCGAGTGGCCTCAGGGTTTGGGTCATGCAGCTGTCAGCTTGCATTCAGGAGATGGTGGGTTCAAACCCCACTGTCGGCAGCCCTGAAGATGGTTTTCCGTGGTTTTCCATTTTTACACCAGACATATGCTCGGGCTGTATCTTAATCAAGGTCATGGTAGCTTCCCTGCCCTTCCTAGCCCTTTCCTATTCCATCATTGTCATAAGACCTATGTGTGCTAGTGCGACGTAATAAATAAATAAAAACCTCTATAATAATGGTACTGTTGGTGATTTTTCTTATAAGAGGGAGTACTTCTAGGCAACCATCCTCTCTGAACAAACTGCGTGGAAAAATTGAAAAAAAAAAAATACTGAATGAATTAATTAATTTGAATAAAGTAAACAAAATAAAATTATTTTATAAAGCCAAAATGGACACAAACACATCAAAAGGAAACACAAGTGGAACTTAAAATTCCTTTTTAAATTTGTTAGGCCTACTTCTGGCACATTTCTATTACCATTTTCTGTTATTTGTTTCTTATTCCAGGATTAATTAAAAGTTTTCAAAGAATTAATTTAGGTAGGGCACCCCTTCTTGAGATCTTGTTATCTTTATTGATTTTCCTCACATTTCCTTGGCTTCTTGTTTTTGATTCATCTTTCGTCTTTATGTTGAGGGTGAATAATTGTTTTAGTGTGCAAGTAGCTTTTGTTTGTTTCTTGGGATTGGAACCAGTACGGTTTCCTAGTAATCTGTTAATCATTGTGGATTTTTTACTTGGGCTAATTGTAATTGTACCCCTCATATTCAATAACTGTCCGGCTCTGTGGCGGTCCAGAGGCCCCGAGTTCGATTCCCAGCCGGGTTGGAGATTTTAACCTTAAATGGTTAATTTCCTTGGCTCGGGGATTGGGGTTTGAGCTGTCCTCAACATCCCTGCAACTCACACACCACACACAACACTACCCTCCACCATAATAACACGCAGTTACCTACACATGGCAGATGCCACCCACCCTTATCGGAAGGTCTGCCTTACAAGGGCTGCACCCGGCTAGAAATAGAAATATTTTTCTCCCTGACTTTTCAATTTAAACTAGATTGAACTTTAGATATTTAGATAATTGGCAATTGCTTCAGCACACATGAATACACTACCTTACTTAAATTATCATCATTATCTATTGTAACTTGTTTTATTGTGACCATCATTGCATTTGTTTTCCTATTCTACCTTATTATTGTGTTATATCACTGTGCATTTAAATGAATTTTAATATTTTATTTCAATCTCATGAAATTAAATTCCGTAATTCCAGTTATTAGTTTAGTAATTTCATAAGTGTAGTACCTGCAGCAAGCAATCTCAATTTTTCTGGACCAGTTTTATTTTTTTTCCCTCCCTTATATTTGAGTTTTTGGCTTTGCTTAATTTAATTTTTACTTTAATGAACTATTACCGTTTGATGTCACTAGACCTTGCATTAACTATAGGTAGAGTGATGGTACAATGCCCATCCACCCTTCCTCCTGTACACAAACATGGATCCCTCACAGAAATTTACCTTTTGGCATGGTTTTAGAACCAGGCATGGTAGAAGTTTTCTGCTGTTAGCTGTTACCTTAAGCATTACTGTGCATCTCTGTTTCTCATTTCCAGTCATTTCAACAATAACACTTGTTTTGCAACTCATATTGATTGTTCGAAGCTGATACGAGTCTTTCTGCATTTCAGGTTTGGGAAAAAAGGTAACTGTTCTCCTTTCCACTTCCTTATCACAAAACGATGAAAGCCAATAATCTTTTGGTTAAAATCTTTCAGCATTCTTTGCCACTATAACATATGCTGCAGAGAGACATTTCTCCTCTTAAAATTTACTATTCAGCCCCGGCTTACCTTAAAATCCAGGATGCGTAATCTCGAGTGCAGCAGCTATTTCACATCCTTTACAATATAGCATTTCATAAGAAACAGCATATCCATCACCATGCAATGTACTGTGTATTCTTGCAAAATTTTACTGTTTTTTCAGATTGCTAAATCTTTACTCCACTTGTTGATAGCTTGAAGTACATTTTCTTGTCTTTGCCAGTACTGCACAGTGCACTTCCTCATTGTGGATTTTATAGCAAACCATTATGAGATCACAGAACATATGCAAAACACTCCCATAGAATATATGTTCATGACAGACTGAACAGAGCATTACTGTGCCAGGCTGGTGCTGACTTACACATTGAACTAGTTCCTTGTTCCAGTTTGGAAATAACAGATTTCAAAACGGAAAGGCTGCGACTTACCACCTACATTTCTCAACACTCATAGAATTGCACAGTAAATGCTCCAGAAAACAGGTGCTTCAAATATGTTTTTCAAAATCATCTCAATATTTTGAATTTAAAAAATCAAGGAGCTTAAATTATGTGATAGTCAGAATTGTGAAAGTAAATACTATATTATTACAATTTGTTATCCTAATAGTTTTCAATTACAAAATTAGTCATCATAGTGCCATTTTGAAATTAACTCACCTATAGAATGACCACTTCAACAGGAACTGCCGTGCTGCCTTAGCAAAGTTAGGTTTCCCCTCATAAGGCTTCAGTACCTGAGTAACCACTCCTTTCAACCATGCTGCCCACTGCTCAAGGGAATTCTGCTGCTGAAGAGTCACTTTAAAATCTGCTTCAAGTCGTTGCACAACACCATCATCACATTGACATACCCATGAAGCCTGAAACAAATATGAATACTTTAAGGACACCTCATAAGCACAATATTTGAATTAGTCTCTTGTCACCAATCAATGTAAGCAGATTGAAAATATCTGATAGTCCAGAGATCTTTAATATGCACTAATTTATTGATACCACATAGTTATCACTTTAATTTTTTAATATGAACCATATACTGTCATAATGATCATTACTGGTACAATTTTCCTTTTTCTGCTTTATGTGACCTTTTATCTTTTATCTATCCCTCTGGATTTCCCACTGTGGTGCCCCCTGGGACAAAATTCATAAAGGCTACCTTTCTCCAGTTGCACATAGAGATCTCTGCTTTTTGAAAATTGGAAACATTGCATTCTCTAACCTTGTATTAGTTGGTACTCGCCACTATTTTCCTGCCCTACCCATAGGGGTAAAGTCTTGTGTCCCACTTGTTGAGCTCTGGGATGTCTGTTCAGAATTCTCAGAAAGGCATTTTGCTCCGATAAATATTAGGCGAGTTTTATCCCTGTAGTAGTAGGTCTATTAATCAAATTGTTATGTAATATCAAATTGGAGAAGTGGGATGGTCTCCAAGGCTATATGGATGGATAATACACTGCTTCCAGGGAATAGTGCATTTAGGTTGGGATCAGTCCTTGAGTAATGCAGTAGCTGATGAACCCCACTTAGGCTGAATCTGTAAGAAATTAAATCCCTTTCTTCTTATTCAACATCATCATCATCATCATCATTTCCCATTATCCAGCTGTAGCCGAGTAGGGGCAAGTATGGTTCCTTTCCACTTTCTTCGGTCTTTCCACCACTCCTGCTCTAACACTGTGTCCCAGTCCAGGTTTCTTTCTCTACTACTGCATTGGATTGTGTCCTTCCATCTCAATCATGGTCTTCCGCGGCCTCTCCTTCCTTGCATTTGCATTTCCATCACCGTTTTTAGCATCCTTTCATCACTCATTCGCTTTGTGTGTCCAAACCATCTCAATAGGCTCTTCTCTATTCTATCATTCATTTTCTCCACTCCAATTTCTTCTCAGATTTTCTCATTCTTTATGTTGTTTATCTAACTCTTCTGTATCATACTCCTCAACACCTTCATTATTTGGACTGCCTGTATTCAACTCCCATCCTTCTTTGTCATTGTGCAAGTTTCTGCTCCCGAAGTTGTTATGGGTACATAATAAATCTTGTACATACTTTCCTTTGCTTCCATTGGCACATCTTTGTCCAGTAACATGTTTCTTAGACTATGATAGAAACAGCTTCCAGCTTGAATCCTCTTACTATTTTCAGCATCCAGTCGAGCATTCTCCATTAATTCACTCCTCAGGTATTTGAACGTCTCCACTACTTCCAGGGGCTTGTCTGCAAGTCTGACCTTTTCCTGCCTTCTCCCTTCTAGTCACAACAAGAGTTTTACTTTTTTCTACACTTATTTTCAATCCACATTCTTCGATCTTCCCATTCACCACATCCGACGGTTCTTGAACCTTCATGTCGTCTTCTCCCCAAATCACAATATCATCTGCAAATAAAAACATGTTCATTTTTCTTCCGCCATATGCTGCTTTTGCCGTTTTTATGATGTCATCCATTACTATTGTAAACAGGATTGGTGATAGAACACCTGTCTCAGCCCACTAGTGATTTTGAACTAACTTGTCCTGCCAACTTGTGTTTGCACGCAACTACAACATTCCTTGTGCATTGCCATGATCATTTTTATTAATCCCTGTCCAATTTCTTTTTGCAGCAGACTTGTTATTATGTTGATTAAATTTCCAACTTCTTTGAAAACATTAAAAAAAAAAAAGACTAGGTAAACGACTGATAGGGAACCTGCCACCTGAGCAAAATCCCTAAATGCAGATCAGAGGTGACTGATTGATTGATTGATTGATTGATTGATTGATTATAGTGGAAGCCATTTCTTTTCAGCTTCGACTTGGATGATCTAAAATAGAAAAGTTACTTTAAGTATGGTTCATCCATTACTGGAGTATGCAAACAGTGTCTGGGATCCTCACCAGGAATACCTATTAAATATAAAATAAAATAAAATAGATGGTATGCAGAGGAAAGCAGCAAGATTCGTAACAAGGTATTGCAGGGGGAAAAAAGTAGTGTATAGAAATGTTAAGAGAAACTTCGGTGGGAAGCTTTAAGTAAGAAAAGGGAGAAAACTAGACTTATAGGATTATATAGAGCCTATACAGGAAAGGATGCATGGAGGAGGGGAATCCGAGGCTTCAGTCGGAAAATAATTACATTGCAGTGCTGACTACAAGTATAAAATTAGATGGAATTTTAGCAGAAGTGATTGGGGTAAATTTCCATTCATTGGGAAGAGCGTGAAGGAGTAGTAGAACAGTTTACCAGAGGAAGTGTTTGATCTTTTTCCAAAATCTATACAGATATTCAAGGAAAAAAATAAAGAGCAACAGAGATAAGAAATGAAATATTAGAAGGCATTCAACCCGTGCAGGTTACTGTATAGAAATAATTTCTGTGAATAAATTAATTCCATCCCTGTCTAGGGAGATTGAACAGCCGAAGTAGGCTTGTAGGGGTAAAGTACAGTGGGGACTTTGAGGGCCCTGGGACTGCTACGGTAGCTGTGAAGGCCCTTCAGGAACTCTGAAAACCGGTGGCAAAAAGGGCTCTGGTTAAGATGCAGCAGGTTGTTAGGCATATTAGGTACCAAAATGGGTAAAAGAAAAGTAATGGAAATTTAAATCTTATACAGTAGCTGTTGTATAGTATTATTTGAAGTGATTCTACATACTGTATATGAATTGATTATGTGTGTAAGTACAGAAGATATGAGTAGAATTTTGTAAATAATATGAACTTATTAAGGATGAGCTGTATGTTTAATGAAAGATTGTTAGTGTAAATTGTATAGTACGACCTACTGTATTTTAGGAATTTTTTTCTTTTTTCCTTTCTAAATTTAAAATTTAGTGCTTGTAATAATAATGTAATTTTTGTGTGCCATTTGCCACCAAGGTAGATGCTTCATTTGCAAATAAAGTGATTTTGATTTGATATAATTGTTAGGTTCTTCAGTCCTTGCAATCTGCTTTACGTCGCACCAACACAGATAGGTCTTATGGCAACGACGAAGTAGGGAAGGGCTAGGAGTGGGAAGGAAGTGACCCTCGCCTTAATTAAGGTATAGCCGCAGCATTTGCCTGGCGTGAAAATGGGAAACCATGGGAAACCACCTTCAGAGCTGCCGACAGTGGGGTTCGAACCCATTATCTCCCGACTGCAAGCTGATACCTACAACCCAAACCACGCAGCCACTTGCTCAGTGTTCTTCAGTCTGTCTGAATTAATTAATGATTAAATAAAATTTAGAACATACCTGGAAAAGAAACAAGTTAATTAAAAATAGAATGAATTGTTTCGTTTTTAAAAGAACATCAGATTTTTCACATCGCTTTTTTATTTTATTTTTATGAAGTGTAAAACCATTTATGTTAAAACCTGTGTCCATTCTTCTAATAATTGTTGAAATGTTATAACTTATATTAACCCTTTCACTCTCCATTTTTTAGGAATAGGATGATCACAGGAACACTACTATTTTTCAAGTGATTCTTAACTCTAGTAGAGATTTAACACAGAGGAATACAAATGAATATAAACACCATATTTTTCATTTCCAGTCTTTTCATAAATTTAGGAGAAGTCAATCTGAGTGTGGCAGAACTTGAAACTCTTCCACGTAAAGAGCATCTGTGGCATTCAAACGACGACTCTTTGCAAAGAACACGTGCTGTGCAGACCCTTGAAGGAACCGACTTCTTCAGTGTTGACGCAATTTTGGAAGGAAAATGGCCCTATTGTTAACCCTGCAACCTCAGTGGTGTGTCTCCCTGGCTGGGACGGCCCCTGCCTGGGTAAGCAGGCAGATGAACAGTCTCTGAAAGTTGTTCAGCTACACTTAGATGAAATGATGTGAAGCCCCTTCACTTCTTTCCAGTATTTAAAATATGCCAGATAATGAAACTGTTCAATAGAGCCATATCATCCAACATGTAAAAATAGATCATCTTATATCCTTTCACATATTTTCTCATGAGTGGATAGGTTGCCAAACATTTGAGTCGAGTTGAATGTCTAACCACTGTTAATTTTTCCGAGTTGTATGTCTAACCGTTGTGACATCGATCCAGCTGCACCACAATGTATGACTAACCCCTGTGACATTATCTGAGCCATGCCATGTTGGATCTATCCCAAACTGGGTATCGTACTTTTGCCCGAGTTTCAAGCTGCAGTATCGAAGGCAAGCGAGGTTGGGGATGTAGCCTATATCAATTCACTATGAGTGTGCATTTCCCATGTATAGTTGTTCATGAATTGCCTTAATTTGTGGATTTCTTGTGTAATTCAAAATAATGTGACCTTTTAAGTAAGTCAGAATCTTACAAGAAAGCCTTCGAATTATCAAAGAAGTTGAGAAGAAACCTTCCGAAGAAAAATCAACATTGCTAAACAACTGGGTTTAGGACGATCAACATTAAATTCCATTGCGAGTAGAAAACACAAATACATGACCAAACAGAAAAACATGGAATGTCCATGAAGAAAAGAAAGACTGAGAGAGAATCTACATACAGTGAGTTGGAAGTTGTATTTTTTGCCTGGTATCACCAAGTCTGAGCATTAAGCATTCCAGCGGACAGCAGCATCTTGAACAAAAGCCCTCAAAGTCACGGAACAAATGGAACATCAAGAATTTCTCAGCTTCGAATGGATGGGTCCCTCACTGCAAGGAGCAGCATGGGGCATAAGTGGCTTATAAAAGCATGAGGACACCATGCAAAAACGGCTTTTTTTTCAATCTACACATAAAATGTTATTAGAAAGAAATTACAAATACTGTCGGAAAGATAACATAGAATTCCCTATACATTTAATAGTCAATGTGGCTACCACGAGCCTTCCTGCAAGCGTCAACACACTGTGGCTTACTGTCAATCAGGGCTCGGCACTGATCCATGATAATGGTACGCCAGAGCTCGACAAGTTGATACCTCATATCCTCCTTGTTTTTGGGCTTTCTTAAGTCTGGCTGCCATGTAGCTCCACAAGTTCTCTATCAGGTTTAGGTCGAGGGACCTAGCAAGCCACGGTAGGACCACAACGTCATGATTCTGGAACCATGCCAACGTAGCCTTGGACTTGTGGCATGTTCACAAGACATCAATCCAGCCTCTTGGAATCATTTTGATGCAGTGAAAAGTGCTCATTTCTACACCAAAATCTCTCCTCATAACTGCAAACAATTCAGGCAAAGAACTGTATGGTTTGCTTTGCTTTTTAGGATCAAGTTCTGTCCAGTCATGGTAAAGTTTTCTTGAGTCGTCTATATCTATGAGCGTTAGCTACACTGTTGGTCGCTTTAAATTTCTTTACAGTTTGTTACATGCAAGTTTTGCTCACTTTTATCTCCTTTCCTATGCTCCTATGAGACTGACCAGCCTTATGTATGCCAATAATCACCCACTTCACACTTTCACTGACAATGGCATGGGGCATATTGCAAAACACAGACTAACACAATCTAAGAAGAAGTGACAAAAACCGTAACTAAGAACAGTGACTCATTGACGGACTATTGAAAGTTCATTGTTGTCTCCAATTGCTGGGTAGGCGGGAAGGAACATTATGAATAGGGGTGTGTAATTACAAGTCAAAGAGGTAGGAAATTTTAATAATTTTTGGACTGTGGAAAAATTAATGATGTTTGCTGAATTTGACCTTTAAAAAATTAGACATTCCAACCCAGCTGGGTCAAGCAGAACTATTTTTGGAATAAACTTGACTTCTAATGCAGAAATCTTTCAGGTACAG
The DNA here is from genome assembly GCF_040414725.1 of Anabrus simplex. Classification (NCBI taxonomy): domain Eukaryota; kingdom Metazoa; phylum Arthropoda; class Insecta; order Orthoptera; family Tettigoniidae; genus Anabrus; species Anabrus simplex. The sequence goes on from NC_090265.1 coordinate 902,196,618, forward strand.
CTGCATTTTCACCAAAAATGAAAACTGTACCACAACTGGTCGGCAAGTGATTTACTTTTTATTTTAATAATTTTTGGACTGTGGAAAAATTAATGATGTTTGCTGAATTTGACCTTTAAAAAATTAGACATTCCAACCCAGCTGGGTCAAGCAGAACTATTTTTGGAATAAACTTGACTTCTAATGCAGAAATCTTTCAGGTACAGCTGCATTTTCACCAAAAATGAAAACTGTACCACAACTGGTCGGCAAGTGATTTACTTTTTATATCAAAACACTTTGTTAATTTTATGTACACACTAAAACACAAAATACTCAATAACTTTTTATCTTGAATGCCTAGAGAGTTCTGGTTTTCACCAATACAATTCAGTTTTAATACAAATAACCCCATACTTATCACATGATTTGATTTTTTTTCAATTTGCTTCACGTCGCACTGACACAGATAGGTCTTATGGCAAAGATGGGATAGGAAAGGGCTAGGAGTGGGAAGGAAGCAGTCGTGGCCTTAATTAAGGTACAGCCCCCAGCATTTGCCTGGTGTGAAAATGGGAAACCGTGGAAAACCATCTTCAGGGATGCCGACAGTGGGGTTCGAACCCACTATCTCCCGGATGCAAGCTCACAGCTGCGTGCCCCTAACCGCACGGCCAATTCGCCCGGTGATTTGATATTAGAAAAGTATAAGGACAGATACCATCTACATTTATAAGGTGTCCTTACAATTTTCAAAGCCACTGGAAACTAACAGGCAAGTGTGCTGATGTAGATACGTCAGATACAGAATTGTGGTTGAAAACCTACTGGTGCTGCTCGAGGGATACAAACCCCAAGACATTTATAATGCAGATGAAACAGGTCTCTTTTACAATTGTCTTCCCAACCATACACTAGCAGTCAGAGGAGAGTTGTGTTATGGTGGGAAAAGAGCAAAACTAGCATGACTGTTCTTTTGTGTTGTAACAGTGATGGATCCAAGAAGCATGAGCCTATTGTTATAGAAAAGTTTCAGAAACCCAAGTGTTTCAAAAATATTCATAAGTTACCAGTTCAATATTTTTCCAACACTAAAGCTTGGGCGACTACTGACATTTTTGTAGGATTTTTTCATGGGCTAGACGCTTCCATGGGGACTCAGGAGAGGAAGATAATTCTGTTTATAGACAACTATTCTGCCCATCCAAAGAACCTTCCATTCCTTCACAAGATAAAGATTGATGTTCTTTCCCCCAAATACCACTAACATACTGTAACCTCTAGATACAGGCATTATTAAAGCAGTGTTACAGGAAGCAGCTAGTGCAAAGAGCCATGTGTTTCATGGACAATGGAAGGAGAGCAGAAATGAAAATATATGTCCCGCAGGCAATTAATTTCATATTGTCAGCTTGGCATCAGATCTCACTAGTCACAATTCGTAACCATTTCCAGAAGTGTAACTACAATGAAAGTTTCAAATACATTGACTTTGTTGATGAGGGACCTATGTGGGATGATTGGGAAAAACTGGGTATTAACAACGTGGAATTTGATACAGTATGTATATGTTAATAGACAGCCTTGACTTGCCTCACTCCATTCTGGATTGCAGCTTCTTAGCCTTCGATTTTCATCACTGCAGACTGATTTTTATACAGATTGTAGATAATTTTTCTTTCTCGGTATCTGATCCCAATCACCTTCAGAATCTCAAATAGCGTGGTCCAATCAACATTATCAAATGCCTTTTCTAGATCTATGAATACCATGTATGTGGGCTTGTTCTTCTTAATTCGACCTTCTTAAGACAGAACTAGCAAAATAGTTCCCTTGATTGACATTTTCGTATTGGAACCTATTTCCATCGAAATTAATTTCTGGTGTCTTCCTGCGAGATGTGGACTTATATTATCTTTAAAATGATTTAAAATCATGAACTGCTCCCTTTTTTCTACGTTGGAGTATGTGGTGCTACTCATTTGAAACTTACTTATGCGCCTACCTGAAGGTATGTTTTGACTGTAAGCCTTTGTCAGCTACTGCACTCTACCGGAGGTAGATCGTATTTCCTTGCCTAGCTGTAACCTACTGTGCAGCTCTCTAGCGCATCTTCCCCTAGCGAGACTAGCCAGCTTCTTGTTACTGAAGCAACCAAAGAGTCTGTCTGCTAAGAACATGGGGAGTGACTGGACGCTCATTTCACGGTTCGCTGTGAAACCTCCGTATAACATGGATCCAGGATGATTTAGTGGATACGAGGGGATTTAATCCCCTCCTGAAGTGCTTTTCTTCTTTGAACCTATTTTTGGAACACCTCCCATTTGGTATATATTTTAAAACATGTAATTTTCTTTTTGCCTCCTCGGTGTAAGTATGCCTTCAGACTTCGACTACACCTCCAAGCTGAGCCTACAAGGAATACAAAGCCTGCTCACTCGCAGTGCTCTCTTCAGAAACAGTGTGCACCTGACAGTGCACGTCTTGACCACTGAAGCGCTAGTATACCACCTCACATCAGCACTCACTAGCATTGCTAACGGGAGTTAAAACCAGCACAAATTTACCCCTACACTGTACTTCCTACCGGGCGAGTTGGCCGTGCGCGTAGAGGCGCGCGGCTGTGAGTTTGCATCCGGGAGATAGTAGGTTCGAATCCCACTATCGGCAGCCCTGAAGATGGTTTTCCGTGGTTTCCCATTTTCACACCAGGCAAATGCTGGGGCTGTACCTTAATTAAGGCCACGGCCGCTTCCTTCCAACTCCTAGGCCTTTCCTATCCCATCGTCGCCATAAGACCTATCTGTGTCGGTGCGACGTAAAGCCCCTAGCAAAAAAAAAAAAAAAAAAAAAAAAAACCTATACTTCCTGTATATTATATATGTTACTGAGCAGAATTAAGTAGAAAATAATAAATGCTCATCTTTTACCCCTACGAGTTCAATTCAGCTGTGCATTTTCATTTCAGATAACACACATAACTGTCGAAATTTATGTCTGGCATTTTAAAGGATATAAGGTCTGCACTAGATATTTTTACTACCGCACCACAGATTTTCAGTGAAAAAGGAATGACTTCAACCATTTTCCTTGACATTTTCTTCTCATAAATTGTCTTCTCAAGAAGTATTCTTGGCGATACTCATCTGTCATGTCATTAGCGTAGTCAAGTGACAGAGGGGCACAGAATCATCTGCAGTATTATTCTGCTTAGTTCCTCAGTATGATAACTTTTCCCACACTGTATAATACGATTTTTTGCAACATGTGGCAATAGTATTTCAGTTAATGTTTGTGCTATTTCTGGACGGCCCGCGTCCGTTACTTGCCCCAATTTCATCAGCAGTGAAACAAAACTTGGCTTTGGATACCTGAGACCACCTCTGTCTTTGATTTACACTGACTGACAGAGCAAATGCAACACCTAGAAGGAGTGGTTCGAAAGGGATGAAAGTTGGGGAAAAAACAGAGACGGCATGGACGAATAATTGATGTTTATTTCAAACCGATATGCAGGTTACACAATGCACACGGCATCGACTCAGTAGGATGTAGGACCACCGCGAGCGGCGATGCACGCAGAAACACGTCGAGGTACAGAGTCAATAAGAGTGCGGATGGTGTCCTGAGGGATGGTTCTCCATTCTCTGTCAACCATTTGCCACAGTTGGTCGTCCGTACAAGGCTGGGGCGGAGTTTGCAAACGGCGTCCAATGAGATCCCACACGTGTTCGATTGGTGAGAGATCCGGAGAGTACACTGGCCACGGAAGCATCTGTACACCTCGTAGAGCCTGTTGGGAGATGCGAGCAGTGTGTGGGCGGGCATTATCCTGCTGAAACAGAGCATTGGGCAGCCCCTGAAGGTACGGGAGTGCCACCGGCCGCAGCACATGCTGCACGTAGCGGTGGGCATTTAACGTGCCTTGAATACGCACTAGAGGTGACGTGGAATCATACGCAATAGCGCCCCAAACCATGATGCCGCACTGTTTAGCGGTAGGGCGCTCCACAGTTACGGCCGAATTTGACCTTTCTCCACGCCGACGCCACACGCGTCTGCGGTGACCATCACTGACAGAACAGAAGCATGACTCATCGGAGAACACGACGTTCCGCCATTCCCTCATCCAAGTCGCTCTAGCCTGGCACCATGCCAGGCGTGCACGTCTATGCTGTGGAGTCAATGGTAGTCTTCTGAGCGGACGCCGGGAGTGCAGGCCTCCTTCAACCAATCGACGGGAAATTGTTCTGGTCGATATTGGAACAGCCAGGGTGTCTTGCACATGGTGAAGAATGGCGGTTGACGTGGCGTGCGGGGCTGCCACCGCTTGGCGGCGGATGCGCCGATCCTCGCGTGCTGACGTCACTTGGGCTGCGCCTGGACCCCTCGCACGTGCCACATGTCACTGCGCCAACCATCTTCGTCACAGGCGCTGCACCGTGGACACATCCCTATGGGTATCGGCTGCAATTTGACGAAGCGACCAACCTGCCCTTCTTAGCCCGATCACCATACCCCTCGTAAAGTCGTCTGTCTGCTGGAAATGCCTCCGTTGACGGCGGCCTGGCATTCTTAGCTATACACGTGTCCTGTGGCACACGACAACACGTTCTACAATGACTGTCGGCTGAGAAATCACGGTACGAAATGGGCCATTCGCCAACGCCGTGTCCCATTTATCGTTCGCTACGTGCGCAGCACTGCGGCGCATTTCACATCATGAGCATACCTCAGTGACGTCAGTCTACCCTGCAATTGGCATAAAGGTCTGACCACTCCTTCTTGGTGTTGCATTTGCTCTGTCAGTCAGTGTATATTAATGATGTTAGTGGAGATGGACTCTGGATACTACTAATTCTATCAACACACACTTGACATGGCATGTGGTCTTCGACAACTCTTACCAAATACCCTCCAATACATGCCATTGCAGCACTCGACATACAAACGCATGGTGCTCCTTCGGCTTCCTTTTCGATGCTTTCCAGTTGTGTTTGAAAATTTCTTGCTAACTGAGGATTCGTTGCTGCCGGTTCATCTGTGTGTGTGATTTCAAAAGTTGGAAAAAGATACATTTTATTCATTTTGTTCCGAAAAATAAGAAAAATATTTAGAAGCTTATAGGAAACAATTTATTCCTTTTCTGGTTATTTTTCATGAAAAACTACTTATATATTATGTCACTTTACGTTCCACAACTATTCCTCTCTTCCTCCTGCATAGATGAGCACATTAAGTTACGCTCCGTGATAAGTCCTCTAGTGAAAAAACACCTTTCAGAAAATAATCTGCCGCTCTTCTTGCTGGTTATAGACAATGCTCCTGCTCATCCTCCAGGCCTTGAGGAGGACGACTTACTGGAGGAATTCAAGTTCATTAAGGTTGAGTTCCTTCCTCCCAACACTACTCCACTACTCCAGCCTATGGATCAGCAAGTCATTTCGAACTCCAAGAAGCTATACACCAAAGCACTATGTCAGCAAAGTGTCCGAAAGAACAAACCTTACCTTCCGAGAGTTTTGGAGAAATCATTTCCACGTCGTGAACTCCCTGAAGATCATCGATAAAGCCTGGGATGAGGTCACCAAGAGAACTCTCGCTTCCGCTTGGGGAAAGCTGTGGCCTGACTGTGTTCCTGGATGTGACTTTGAGGGGATTGCTGGTGACAATGGACCGCTCATTGTCGATAAAATTGTGTCCTTACGGCAGACCATAGGGCTGGAGGTGAATGACGTACGCATTCAAGAGCTGGTGGAAGAACATAGCCAGGAAGTGACCACCAACGAACTGATGGACGTGCATCGCGAACAACAGGAGGAGGTTATGGAGAAGATCTTGTCCGGCAAGAGGAGGAGGAAAAGTCAATGGAATCTCTCACTTCAACTGTGATTCGGGAGATGTGCAATATGTGGGAAACGGTGCAAAATTTTGTAGAAATATACCACCCGAATAAGGCTGTAGCAGTGTGAGCGATGAATCTGTTCAATGACAATGCAATGCCACATTTTTGTGAAATCCTCAAAAAGAGGCAAAAGCAAGTTATTGGGCAGGTTCCTCATTAAAGTTGCATGAAAAAAAAAACCCATTCCTGTGAGCCAATAGATAGCAGTGATTCTGTTAGTGAAATTCGTGTTACACGGTAACTCTTCTCATGTCATCTCTCGTCTCCCTCACACCAACAATGATTTTATTGTAAGGTAAAGTGCAGTTTAATTTGTTTTACGTTATATATTGTTTTAGAAATTTTATGCGAATAAATATGTTTGTGTTTTGGCTGATTATCTGCGTTTCAATTGTTTGTCGGAAAATTTGCTTTGATATAAGAGCCCTCTGGATAAGCATGTTGCCGGAACGAATTATGCTCGCAATCCAAGGTTCCACTGCACATTAATTTTCATTAAACATAAAATATATAAGCAATCAGTTAATTCTACTATAGGAATTTTCACTCGATTATCATCACAGCCGTCTTGTTCTTCTCCCAGTAACTCACTATTTATGCTGGAATTAGATACATAGATGAGTTCTCGTCACACTACATCATTCTCATTCTTTGATTCACTGTTGCTGATCCCTTAAGTAAGAGTTTTCACTTTCTTAAAGTTGTTTACCGACTGAAAATGATTAAAATATTACGCTGTTGATTTTACAACATGTACTGTATTAAGCTCATGATGATGATGATGATGATGATGATCCAACCTTACCTGTTCCTGCACATTGTGGAAGTCCACTCGATTCAAATCAACCAGCATCTGAGTAATCTGTGAAGAATTCTGAAGTACAGCACGCGCAGCTTGTGCTAGGTGGTTTAAGGACGTATAGCGACGGAGGGTCTGAGCAAAGGCACTCACAGCAGAAACTTTTATCATTACCATTTCTTGAGGACAATCAGTCATAGCCGACGAAAGCCAAGATTCGAGTCCTTTTGCGAAGTTACGGATGGCCTGAGTCAGCGAACTGGGGATAGGTCTCAGCACATCTGGGATTAAAACTTCGACTAGATTTTGGTAAAAGAGGTAGTCCACACGCCGCACAAACTGCTGCACAGGCCCACACTTGCACAGTAGCAACAATTTTGTCCTACACATCAAAAACAAAGAAATCTGATTCAGTATGACAATTACTATCAAAAAATACAAATATTATAAAATACAATTTAAAAAGACAAGAATTAATAGTCTACTAGTAATATACCCATGTAGACCAAAATTTCGTTGGAGTATTTATAAATGTTGACGACTTCAAAAAATATAAATAATTAAAGTAATTAACATATTTCCATTGAAATGTTATTGAAGTGAACTGTCTCACTCACATTTCTTACTTCCAAATTATATTAGAAATTAAAATGCAAAAACCATGAGAGAGGAAGAGAAGAAATGTGTCACTTATTGAGAAAAAAGTATTAAAAAAATAAACCATGTCAGCACAGTCAACCCTTTTGGAAATTAGCAACATATACATACAAGGTGTATCAACAAGAAACGGACAAATTTTCACGATACATTCCTCACATGTAGAAGAAGAAAATATAAGAGAGTTACTCTGAAACAAAAGATAAATGGACATGGGTCCAGAAATGCTTAATTCCATGTTAGAATTAATTTAATTCATTTCTACATATTACATTAATCATGGGAAATGCACAGGAACAGGACATACTAGCATACCACACAAAACTCTTTCTTACATTCTGTTCCTGTGCAGTTCCCATGATTAACCCCTTCAAGTCACAATAAATAGCCACACTGTTGACAGTGGAATCAGATTTAATTTGCATGCCCGTAATTTGAGCATACCTGTTACACAAAAACATGCATAAAATAAAAATTAATGCAGATAATTTACTCAAATGTTGCATTCATGCCATTAAGGTTATGACTTCTTTCCTTGAGTGACTGCTGGCTGTGCTACAAATGTTTTATTTGAAATAATGTCAAAAAGAGCGGATCCATGTACTCTAGAAACATCGCAATTTTGGACGGTGGGTGGACTACACACTTTTCCTAAGAATTTCTGAAACACTTCTGTATCCACAAAATGGATATATATCAGCATTATTGTCTTTTTCCTCCAATTTCCAATCACTAGGATTCTTTTGTGTCACCAGCCGCATGCGTTTGAAAAAGCCTTGTGAGGCACTCTCCTATCTTCAACAGTCTGCTCACTTCACTAACTTTCACTGTTGTTGTCACTATCACAAACTCAGATTCATTTTCCAAAACATCATTATTGCCGTAACTGCCATCTAAAACAATGTCTACAAGCGTTTTCAATCTCTCGTCGTCATTGCCGCGAAACTGGTTCTAATGCAAAATAAATACTGAATACTGATGAAAATAAACTATTATTCAACAATCCCAGTGTCACACAGAAATACAGACAGCATTGTTTACCAACAGCACATGCCTCTAGTTCCTTACAGTGTGTGTTGTTAGAAATTATATTGAAAAGGGAATCTGATGTACGAAGATAAGCAAGGCACTGCGTCATTGCGAGCTGAGCTCATCGTTTAATTCATGCTTACACTGCGTGTGACCATAGCTCGTCATGTGGGCCAATGGGTACTATGTAGAGTTGTAGTTACAACATGGAAATAAAGCATTTCCAGATCCATGTCCATATAACGTACTTTCTTCTTCTACTACATTTCAGGAATGTGTCCTGAAAGTTTGGTTATTCTATCTTGTTACATCCTATATAAACATTTTACAAATTGTAATAGAAATGGACTTACAATCACCACTACCCTATACTATGCACCAAGTGCACTGGCAACATTGACAAAAATCTTAATTTTTAAAATTATACAGTTCTACAAAGCAGCAGGAGAGAATCAAATAGTAGCAGAAATATGGAAGAATGCTAATGATCAGACTATTAAAAACCTTGGAACACGGAGAAGCTTCCCGAGGAATGGAATACAGCGATAATCCACCCGCTGCATAAGAAAGGTGATCGCTCCGATCCAAAAATTATCAGAGGATATCCTTGCTTGATATTACATACAAGATTTTATCCAAGATTATATACACAAGCATCCAAGAACAACTCGACCAAGAACTTGGAGAATATCAGGGAGGATTTCGACCAGGTAGAAGCTGTCCAGATCAAATCATTAGTTTAAAATGGATAATGAAGCACCAAAGAGTTCGAAGTAAGGGTCTAGTCATCACGTTTGTAGATTTTAAAAAAGCATATGACAGTATTCATCGTGACTCATTATTAAAAAGCCTTAAAGAATTTGGATTACCCCAAAAAACTTGTTAACCTCATTAGTATGACTTTTAAAAATACAAAGGCAAAAGTTAAATTTAGAGGTGAATTATTAGAATCATTCACTATAAGAACTGGACTTCGACAAGGAGATGGACTTTCACCATTGTTATTTAATTGTGCACTGAAGAAAGTTATGTGTGAATGGAACAAGAAATGCCAAACAACTATCAAGATCAGTAGAAGTATTAAACTCAACTGCCTTGCTTTTGCGGATGATTTAGCATTAATTGCAAATACAACAGAAGAGGCTAAATTTCAAACTGAACAACTAGAAATTATAGCCAAAAAAAATGGGATTACAAATTTCATTTGAAAAAACAGAAATGATGCCAACTTTTAAAGTTGATTTACCAGTTATTCAACTGAACAGTAATAAAGAGATTAAAATTGTTCAGAAATTCAAATATCTTGAGGAAATAAGAACATGGAACACAAATGAAAAAGAAGCAATAGAACACAGAACAACTAAATTTAAACAAGCACAAAGACTTACCTGGCCAACCTAAAAAAAAAAATTCTTTCGATAAATGCTAAGCTGAAACACTATAATTCCATAGTTAAACCAGAGGCAACGTATGCTAGTGAAACTTTATTCAAATTAAATGTAAAATCTACAACAGACAAATGACAGAAAACTGATAGAAGAATTCTTAGAACAATTATTAATAAAAAACACCAAGTTCATGGACAGTGGAGATTGTTGCCTAACAATGTCTATCGTGAATGTGAATCAATAATATCTACAATGCGTAAAAGAAGAATTTCCTTTTTCTGTCACATATCAAGATTACCAGACACCAGAATACTGAAACAACTATTTGATTACTTTTTGAAAAATAAAATCAATAATAATTGGTTCAAAGAAGTTCAGGATGATTTGGAAGAATTGGGTATAACTCAGCAACAAATCAAAGACAGAAAAGAGAAGAGGATTTTGAAGAACAAAAGCATAAGTCTCAAACTAAAAACAGTTGAACGGAAACAATATACTATATCGGACACACAAAGGGCTTCCAGGTCGGAGAGGATGAAAAAGTTCTGGGAGAAGAAAAATAAGAAATTAAGTCAAATGTATTGATTTCAGTGCTCCAATGTGGGTGTAAAATATGTAAATAATAAATAATAATATACAACCACAGAGTTGAAGGTCATCACTCAGTGTGTATGTTTCTGTGCTCAGTGTAACAGCAGCATGTTGTGTGTTGTGTAGACTGTGTGGGGATGGGGATGATGATAACTATGATGATGATGATAATGATGATGATGATAATGATACACACAATGTCATGCGCCCTCTGCAGAGGCCTGGTGCAGGTCTCTTGATTAACAAATTATGGTTAAAATTCCCGACCCTGCCAGGAATCGAACCCGGAACCCCTGTGACCAAAGGCTAGCACCCTAACCATTTAGGCATGGCGCCGGACATGATGATGATGATGATGATGAAGGGAAAGGCTGAAAACCTGTTGATGAGTATAGCCTACTCCTGCCAAATACCAAAGGGTATGCTCAAGTTAAAAGACCCCATGAAATGGACAAGTGCCATTGACAGCATCATTTACCATCACTCAGTACAGCACATACTGTTGGTGAAGAAAAATCCAGCAATGGGACTTGAACTGACTATCCATGGTGTCAGATCATAAAGATTACAACAAACAAAAAAATGAATTTCATTTTATGTTCCGTATTGACTTACAATTCACAAAGAGAATTTACAAAAGAAACATTCTTAAAACATGCCCACCTATTCAATACTATTCAACTATTCCATTACACTAAATAGTTTATCCCATAAAGATTGAAACATGTACTAACTTCAAAAAAACTATTTCATGTAACTGAATAGTTCAAGTGTATTAAATTGGTGGATCATAAGAAAGTTTCTTACATACATACATACATACATACATACATACATACATACATACATACATACATACATACATACTTCATTATAGACTGTATTGTCTTTCAGTGTTAAGTCTGTAAGCCTCTGCGAGTCTACTAAATGCTGCCACAATCCTCTATTTGTAACTAGTTCTGTGGCCTCCTTTAGTCCTATCTGAATCTAACCATCATTGTCTAGGTCTTCCTCTACTTCTCTTACCTTCCATGACTGAATCCCATTATCTCTTAGGTAATCCATCCTCCTCCATTTGCCTCACATGACACCAACACCGAAACCGGTTTAAGCGTACAGAGTCATCAATAAATTCCTAACTTGGACTTTATCTCCTCATTCTGAGTACCTTCTTGTCATTGTTCCCATATCATACTGATTGCACCTATTTTTGGGTTCCAAGATGTTAGACTGCAAGCTTTCAGCACAATCTGCCATTAAGACCAAGTTGTCGGCATAGGCCAAACTGCTTACTACATTTCCACCTAACTAGTCCCTCCCTGTTGCTCTATCAGCAATCGTTCTTGTTAATTTCATGGCTGTTACTTCTAACTTTAACTTATAATTAGTCCTCCCAACTTTCAGTCCCATAAAGCAAAGTTGGTCTGAAAACAGACTGGTGTAAATATAGTTTCATCCAGGAGCTGTCTATTCCTCTCGTAGCTCTTTTCAATTACCTGGCACATACTGAAAATCTGATCCTGACAGCTCATCTGTAGTCTGAAACCACACTGGTTTCCATCTAACATACTTTCAACCACTTACTGCATCCTCCCTTCCTAAATGCCAGTGAACACCTTGCCTCATATACTAATCAATGAAATACCTCGACAATGGTTGCAATCCTTCCTGTTCCCTTGCTTACAGATAGGTACAATTACAGCTTTCGTCCAATCACAAGGTACCTTACTAACATTCCATGCTAATCTTATTACTCTTTGAAGCTATTTCAACCCTGCCTTCCCACTATATTTCACAATTTTAGGTCTAATTTCATCTATTCCTGCTACTTTATGACACTGGAGTTTATTTACCACCCTTTTCACTTCCAATATAATGTTATTGGTTTTTAAGTACCACTAACTACTTTTACGCTTTTCAGGGAAGCTGAGATGCCAAAATTTATTCCTGCAGTAGTTCTTTTATACACCAAAAATCTACTGAAGTGAGGCTGACATATTTGAGCATCTTCAAATACAACTTGGACTGAACCAGGATTGAACCTGCCAAGATAGGGTCAGAAAGGCAGCGCCTCAACTGTCTGAGCCACTCAACCTGGCCTTACCACTTTCTTATGCATAATTTCATCAACATCACTGCCCTTCTCCCCATGAGCTTGTTTGTTTGCAATGTCAACAAGAATCCTTTTACACTGACAAGATTTTCAAAATATTCCTTCCACCTGTCCAGTGATTCTTCTGGGATCTATTATTTCACTCTATTTTCTCAAAACACTATTCATTTCCTTTTTCCCCTCCCTTTCTAAGATTTGTTACTGCTGTCCAGAAAGGTTTCAGTGCCACTTGACCTAGCCTCTCCAGGTTATTATTGAAATCTTCCCAAGATGACTTCTTGAATACAGCAATTATTTGTTTTGCTGTGTTTATTTCACCTATGTACAATTCCCCATCTGCATCGGTCCTTGTTTCAAGCCATTTCTGACACGTCTTCTTTTTATGTTTACAAGCTGCTCTCACTTCATTCTTCTTCTTCTTCTTCTTCTTCTTCTTTTATGACCACATAGGATCACTTTAGTCAGTCCGTCGTTCAGGTCTCTTTGAAGGGATTGTTCGGGCTTTGCGGTCCTCCCAGTACTTCTTCAGACGCTCCGATCTTCGTGCCCTTTCCTCAGTTGAAAATGTGCGTGTTGTTGGTTTGTTTTGTGTAAGGGTAAAGCGGAGGTTTGTATTCTTGAGTTTTGTATTCAATTTTATCTTATTTTTGGTGTCTTCTGTTGTAAGACCTATTTCCTTCAGATCCTCTCTTACTTCTCTGATCCATTTACATCCTGTTGTGGTATTTTTTGAGACGAGATTGTGTTGTACTAGTTGTTTCAGAAGTCTCGAGTCCTGCATCCTCATGATATGTCCAAAGAATCCCAGTCTCCTCTTACGCATAGTATCTGTAATGGGTTCTAGCTCTTTGTACACGACTTTGTTAGGTATTAACCGCCACTGTCCATCTTTCTGATATTTTTTGTTGATACAGGTTCTTCCAATCCTCCTTTCAATTTTCTGAAGTCTGTCAGTCTTTGATTGTTTATTCAGGTAAAAGAGTGTTTCTGCTGCATATGTAGCTTCCGGTTTTATAACTGTGTTGTAGTGTTTTATTTTTGTATTTATTGATAGACATTTCTTTTTGTAGATATCCCATGTTAATTTTTGTGCTTTAGGTAATCTATTTGTTCTTACTTGGATTGAGATTTTTTCATTTAAGTTATGTGTTATTACTTCTCCAAGATATTTAAACTGAGTTACTATTTTGATTTTATTACCATTTATGGTGACTTCTTTTAGCTGTGTTGGTTTTTGGGGCATAATTTCTGTTTTTTCAAATGATATTTTGAGGCCAATTTTATTTGCAATGTTTTGAAGTTCTGATATCTGGGTTTTTGCTTCTTTTATGTCCACTGCTAGTAATGCTAAATCGTCAGCAAAACCCAGGCAATTTGTTTTGATTTTTCGGCCAATCTTTATTTTGGGGGGACATTTTCTAAACCATTCCCTCATTACCATTTCTAGAGCACAGTTAAATAATAGTGGTGAGAGCCCATCTCCCTGCCGTAGTCCAGTTTTAATTTCAAATGTCTCTGATGTTTCACCCCTAAACTTCACTTTTGACTTGGTATTGGTGAGAGTCAATTTTATCATGTTTATTAATTTGGGGTGTAGTCCAAGGTGTCTTAAAATTTTAAACAGAGATTCTCTATGGATGCAATCATAAGCTTTCTTGAAATCTACAAATGTTATCACCATATCTCTGTTTCTTCTCCTGTTATAGTCCATTATCAACTTAAGACTCATGATCTGATCAGGACAGCTCCTCCAGGGTCTGAAACCTCCTTGATATTCTCCTAGTTCTTTCTCAAGTTGTAAACTTATCCTATTAAGGATGATTATTGAAAATATTTTGTATGTTATGTCTAGGAGAGAGATTCCCCTGTAGTTATTAGGGTCGGTTTTGTCCCCTTTTTTGTGCAGAGGATGAATGAGGGCTGTTGTCCAGTGTTCTGGTAGTTCTTCTTTAATCCAAATAGAGACAAGTTGTTGATGGAGGGCAACTTTTGCTGAGGTTCCTGCATATTTCCAGATTTCCGCAAAGGTCTGATCTTCTCCTGGCGCTTTGTAGTTTTTTAATTTATTCAGAGCTTGGTAGACTTCCTTTATTGTGGGGGGATTGATGTTTTCTGGTGATGTTTTTATGGGGGTGTTGGTGTCCAAATGAAGGAGTTCTGTAGGTTCCTCACAATTTAAAAGCTTGTTGAAATGTTTAGCCAGAATTTCTGCATTGTCTTTATTGTTATGGGCCAGCTTACCATCTTCATCCTTCATCAGTAGGGTCGGGGGTTCATATTTTTGGAGCTGCTTTCTGAAGGTTTTGTAGTAGTCCCTTGATTTAGTTTTACTGAACTGTTCTTCAATTAACTGCAGGGTGTCCTTATGATGTTGTCTTTTTATTCTTCTTAAGACTTGGGTAGTTTCTTTTCTCTGTTTTACTAGCTTTTGATAGGATATTTCTGTCTTTTGGGACTGATGTAATAGCCATGCCTGATGTCTTTTCTCCACTGTTTCATCACATTCACTGTTCCACCATTGGTGTTTTTTACGTGGTTTAATTGGAGCTAGGTCTTCTGCAATTTGTTTAAGGTTGTGTACTAAGTCTTCAAGTTTGTCTGTGATTTTTATTTTTTCAGTTGCTTTCTGGTAATTTTTGTTGTTGATTAGCTGGGTAGGATCTATTTTTCTTTTAGTTTTAAGGGCTTGCTTTTGTTGTCTCCTCTGGGGAGTGAGTTTAATTTTAATTTTAACTACGTAGTGATCTGAACCTGTGTCTATTCCTCGGAGGACTCTGACGTTATAGATCTCTTTGTGGTGGTATTTGTCCATGCAGACGTGGTCCAGTTGCCATTCTCCTTTAGTGTAGTCAGGGTGTTTCCATGTTTTGAGTTTTTGAGGTTTCCTCTTAAAACATGTAGATTTTGAGATTAAATTATGGTTTCTACACAGGTCAACTAGTCTCTCTCCATTTTTATTTGTTTTCTTGTGTGCTGGCCATTTTCCGATGATGTCACGGTATTTTCTTTCTCTGCCTAGTTGAGCGTTGAAGTCGCCTATTAATAATTTTATATGGTGTTTGGGGATGTTATCTATGGTCTGGTCCAATAGGTCCCAAAATTCTCCTGTTTCCTCCTGGTCTTTTGAGGAGTTGTTTTTATCATTAGTGGGAGCATGGGCATTTATTATAGTATAGATTTTATTAGATGCCTTTAAGGTGAGCGTTGAGAGTCGTGGAGACTGTGATCTGAATTCTTGAACTGAGTTTATTATTTTAAGGCTGACCAAAAATCCTGTTCCAAATTGTGGGACATTCTTCATCACTCTCTTCC
The DNA here is from genome assembly GCF_040414725.1 of Anabrus simplex. Taxonomy (NCBI): domain Eukaryota; kingdom Metazoa; phylum Arthropoda; class Insecta; order Orthoptera; family Tettigoniidae; genus Anabrus; species Anabrus simplex. Next base: position 902,212,391 of record NC_090265.1, read on the forward strand.
CGGGTATACCTTTATAAAGTCTGTACCCTTGAGATTCCAAGGCATCCTGGTCAGTGTTTCTAATTTCCTGTAATCCCATGATAAGAATTTTGTGTTGGTCCATTATGTCGGTGATCACTTTTAGTTTACCGGTTTGCATGAGTGAGTTTATGTTGTGTGTAGAGAAGTATGTTATCTGTTTTGGTTTGATTCTTGATTTTGTCTCATTCGTGTATGTAGTACTGGGGTATTTCCGTGCCTCCGACTTCACGGTATCTTTCAGGTGGCAGCCCACCGTATCCGAATGCTGCCTTCTCTGAACTCTTGGTTCAGCCGGTGGAGTATTCCTTAAAAGACCTTCCATGGTTGACTGTCAAGGTGTCACCTGTGTGGGACTAGGTCCCGAATTACAACTCTGGATGTGATCCAGTGAGGTGATAATGAGGCCGCTCCTCTGGAGTACAGACGCCTTGTGCAGCCGCCCCTAACCTGGAGAACAGACGCTGCGTAATGGATTCCAGTGGCATTTCCTCCACTGTGGGGACCATCACCCCACCCAAAGGGGCTCATTCGCCCGAAGCCGTTGGCCCCCTTAGGGAGTCAGGTTATTTCCCGCCGCCCAACACTCGGCGTTGGCAATTTTACAGCTGGGTGCCAGACCAGCAAACCCTCCTCCTTTCTCATTCCGGACTTGGGACCGGACAATGGCGGATTGCACTAACTTGTTCACTTTTATTCCATCTTTACACACAATTGTTCCTAAGCATTTTCTTGCTGTTTCTAGTACTGCATATCACCCATTCTCCTTCTATATCCTGAACCTGCTGCTGTGCATTGTTTGGAATTATTCATTAATCACTTCTGTCTAATTTACTCATCCTGGAGCTTTTCTACCCTTACACCCTATTTAACAGCAGACAGATTTCACTTTCTCTATACTAGACCTAGAGATATTTAGTTCACAACAGATCAGACATTGGAGACATTGGTCTGTATCATAAAAAAATCCCCTGAATACCTGCATATTCCTAACAGATTTCCTCAATTCAAAGTTGGTTATGATGTTGTCTATTATAAATCTGGTACCCCTACCTGCTATGTGTAGCAGTTAATAGCCTTATGCTTGAAGAATGTATTCGTAACTGCTAATCCTATACTAGCACAAAAGTCCATTAAGCGCTTCCCATTCCTATTAGCTTCCATATTTTCCCCACATTTACCCATTACCTTCTCACATCCTTCAGTTCTATTTCCAACTCTCGCATTGAAATTGCCCATTATCACTATCCTATCCTTGCTGTTGATCCTGACTATGATGTCACTCAGTGCTTCATAAAACTTGTTTACTTCATCCTCATCTGCACCCTGACATACTGAATATACTGAGACAATTCTCCTCGAACTGCCAAATCTACCCATATCATTCGCTCGTTTACCTGACTAACAGAAACTATGTTGCGTGTAGTAGTAGTCCTGATGAACAGCCTTACACTATACTTTGCCCTTCCATTTTTAATACCCACCAAGAAGACTTTATAATCTCCTATATTCTCTTCCTCGTTATCTCCCCTTACCCGAATATCATTAACCCCTAACACATCCAGATGCATGCTCTTTGCTGACTCAGGCAGTTCTACTTTCTTTCTTCCATAAGCCCCATTAATATTGATAGCTCCCCATTGAATTCCATTTTGTTTGCCAAGTTGTCTCCAAGGAGTCTCTTGCCTGTCAAATGGAAGTAGGGCTCCGTTACTCTCATAGGTCCGAGGCCTGCTTAAAACGTTCGCTGCTTGGTGAAAATTCTGTGAAGCAGGATGCTACACTACTTACATATACTGCAGTCCCAGTAAAAATCTCTCTTCTAACCGGTGGATTCTATTGTCCTAGCCGCCTGAGAACATTTACATTTACATCTGAATTTGCCAGATGTAAATTGGGAAGGAAATGCGAACGACAGCAAGCATGACCAACAAATGGCAAATAAGTTAATATGGGAAGGACAGCTGATTCAGAAAGTGATGGAACCAACCAGAGGGAAAAATATCCTGGATGTGGTGCTGATAAAACCAGATGAGCTCTATAGGGAAACTGAAGTAATAGATGGTATTAGTGATCATGAAGCTGTTTTTGTGGTAGTTAAAAATAAATGCGATAGAAAGGAAGGTCTTAAAAGTAGGACTGTTAGGCAGTACCATATGGCTGATAAAGCAGGTATGAGGCAGTTTCTAAAAAGTAACTATGATCGGTGGAAAACGGTAAATAAAAATGTAAACAGACTCTGGGATGGGTTTAAAGAAATTGTTGAGGAATGCGAAAACAGGTTTGTACCTTTAAGGGTGGTACGGAATGGTAAAGACCCACCTTATTATAATAGAGAAATAAAGAGACTAAGAAGGAGGTGCAGACTGGAAAGAAATAAAGTTAGAAATGGCTGTGGAACTAAGGAGAAATTGAAGGAACTTACTAGAAAATTGAATCTAGCAAAGAAGGCAGCTAAGGATAACATGATGGCAAGCATAATTGGCAGTCATACAAATTTTAGTGAAAAATGGAAGGGTATGTATAGGTATTTAAAGGCAGAAACAGGTTCCAAGAAGGACATTCCAGGAATAATTAATGAACAAGGGGAGTGTGTATGTGAGGATCTTCAAAAGGCAGAAGTATTCAGTCAGCAGTATGTAAAGATTGTTGGTTACAAGGATAATGTCGAGATAGAGGAAGAGACTAAGGCCAAAGAAGTATTAAAATTTACATATGATAACCATGACATTTACAATAAGATACAAAAGTTGAAAACTAGAAAAGCGGCTGAAATTGATCAGATTTCTGGGGATATACTAAAGACAATGGGTTGGAATGTAGTACCATATCTGAAGTACTTATTTGATTATTGTTTGGTCGAAGGAGCTATACCAGATGAATGGAGAGTTGCTATAGTAGCCCCTGTGTATAAAGGAAAGGGTGATAGACATAAAGCTGAAAATTACAGGCCAGTAAGTTTGACATGCATTGTATGTAAGCTTTGGGAAGGCATTCTTTCTGATTATATTAGACATGTTTGTGAAATTAATAACTGGTTCGATAGAAGGCAATTCGGTTTTAGGAAAGGTTATTCCACTGAAGCTCAACTTGTAGGATTCCAGCAAGATATAGCAGATATCTTGGATTCTGGAGGTCAAATGGACTGTATCGCGATTGACATGTCTAAAGCATTTGATAGGGTGGATCATGGGAGACTACTGGCAAAAATGAGTGCAATTGGACTAGACAAAAGAGTGACTGAATGGGTTGCTATATTTCTAGAAAATAGATCTCAGAGAGTTAGAGTAGGTGAAGCTTTGTCTGACCCTGTAATAGTTGAGAGGGGAGTTCCTCAGGGCAGTGTTACCGGACCTTTATGTTTTCTTATATATATAAATGATATGAGTAAAGGAGTGGAATCGGAGGTAAGGCTTTTTGCGGATGATGTTATTCTCTATAGAGTGATAAATAAGTTACAAGATTGTGAGCAACTGCAACGTGACCTCGAAAATGTTGTGAGATGGACAGCAGGCAATGGTATGTTGATAAACGGGGCTAACAGTCAGGTTGTGAGTTTCACAAATAGGAAAAGTCCTCTCAGTTTTAATTACTGCGTTGATTGGGTGAAAGTTCCTTTTGGGGATCATTGTAAGTATCTAGGTGTTAATATAAGGAAAGATCTTCACTGGGGTAATCACATAAATGGGATTGTAAATAAAGGGTACCGATCTCTACACATGGTTATGAGGGTGTTTAGGGGTTGTAGTAAGGATGTAAAGGAGAGTGCATATAAGTCTCTGGTAAGACCCCAACTAGAGTATGGTTCCAGTGTATGGGACCCTCACCAGGATTACCTGATTCAAGAACTGGAAAAAATCCAAAGAAAAGCAGCTCGGTTTGTTCTGGGTGATTTCCGACAAAAGAGTAGCGTTACAAAAATGTTGCAGTGTTTGGGTTGGGAAGAATTGAGAGAAAGAAGAACAGCTGCTCGACTAAGTGGTATGTTCCGAGCTGTCAGCGGAGAGATGGCGTGGAATGACATTAGTAGACGAATAGGTTTGAATGGCATTTATAAAAGTAGGAAAGATCATGATATGAAGATAAAGTTGGAATTCAAGAGGACAAACTGGGGCAAATATTCATTTATAGGAAGGGGAGTTAGGGATTGGAATAACTTACCAAGGGAGATGTTCAATAAATTTCCAATTTCTTTGAAATCATTTAGGAAAAGGCTAGGAAAGCAACAGATAGGGAATCTGCCACCTGGGCGACTGCCCTAAATGCAGATCAGTATTGATTGATTGATTGATTGATTGAAGGGCCATGACTCAGAATATGTCAGAGATGCCCACTCCCATTCCACAGCAACTGGTATCCTCACTCTCAGTCCCAGTTACTAAGCAACTCAGCCATGGCCCATGGTTCATGAACTAGGAAATGATTACAGTAACCCAAACTATGAACCAATTTCTTTCATAAGAATTTTTGTCTCAAAAAAGATCATGAAGGCTTGACACCTTAACAATCATGGCCACCCAGTAGGCTGCTATAAATGAAATATATCAATTGCTATTAATGAAAGACACAAGTAATACTTACATTTTATATAAGCACAGAAGAACACATCTTTTACAAGATAATCAGATTCGATCTGTTTTTAAGTATTAATGCTGAAGTCACTAGTCCTATGACTAACGAAGCAAAAGGAGAATTCTGACTACACAACAAATAAAAACATCAGATGAATTAAGGGGAAGTCCATGAAAAACAGGCCTTGCAAATCACACGAGTTGTGAATTAATAAATGAATTGCCATACAAGGTTGGACTGACAATACGACAAGAAGAGTCTGATAAAGTTAGTGGTAGTAAAACTTGCCAAGCATCCTCTTTTATTTTATTTTTTTATTTTATTTTTTTACTCAAATCATCTATTCAATGAACAAATTCTGAAAATGAAAGAAAAAATAAAATGTACAAGATTTCAATAAGCTGAAAGAGACATGAACTCATCAAAAGAGAAGACAAGTCCCTAGAGCTACGGAACACCTAAAATCCACATGTGCCAGACCAGTCCACTACCACACACAAAGCAACTGACGAGACTGCCAGCATGAGCAAGAGCACCTCCCACAGGCTGAGGTTCTGTCGCTCGCCTGAGCAATCAACGCAACCAGCGAGGAAGCAGGCCATTGAAGAAAAGAGTTTCAATCCCTTGGAATATGAAGGTGGCTGTGAGGATATTGCAGAGGGGAAAGAAAAGGGGGGAAAGACAAAAAAGTTACAAGGAATTCCTAAGACCTCACTAAGTTATGTCAAATGTTAGAAAAGAACAACAGAAAGACGAAAAGAAAACGCCTTGTGACAAGTAACAGGCTCAGTTAGGATATGATAATCAACATGCACATCTTGCAAGCTGCGAGTCTCTGTGGGAATAAAAACAATTGAGAACTACGCTAGCAGTATCTGTCCTCGCACAATGCTTCATTCACTACTGTAAGAAGAGCAAAAATGCTTCAGTGAACTGATGGTAGTAAAGTGTCCGTCACACTATCACAAGTTTGGAGGTTTGATTACGGTCGAGGTAGAACACTTCTCAAGGGGGAGCAAAATTCTGAACACTGAGAGTTGTATGATCACAAACGGGATTGTAAATAAGGGTTAAAGATCTCTTGATATGGTTTTGAGGGTATTTAGAGGTTGTAGTAAGGATGTAGGAAATGGCATGTAGGTCACTGGTAAAACCCCAATTACAGTGGAGTTCAAGTGTAATGGTCCTCCCCAGGGTTACTTGATACAAAAACTGGAATACATTCAAAGGAAAGCAGTGATATGTTCTGGGTATCTGGATAATTTCCACAAAAGAGTGGTGTTAACAAAAATGTTGCAAAATTTAGGCTTGGAAAACTTGGAAGTAAGGAGATGAACTGTTAAGGGGGAGATGGCTTGGAATGACAATAGTAGATGAATAAGCTTGAGTGGAGGTTTTAAAAGTAGGAAAGATCATAAAATAAGGACAAAGTTGGAATTCAAGAGGACAAATTGAAGAGGAATTAGGGAATGGAATAATTTATCAAGGGAAATGTTTGATAAATTTCCCCAACTTCTTTGAAATCATTTAAGAACAGGCTACATAAAGGACTGCTAGGGAATCTGCCACCTACATGCAGATTAATGATGATTGATTGATCTTCTTCAGGCCAGAAAGAGAAAGTGGTGATTTATAACTTCTCAGAAGAATCGATTTATGGTTCCTTCTTGAAAATGAAGGTCTGTACATTCTACTGTCTGCTCAGCTGATTTAGAAATCAAAATCTCCCAAAGCTCGCTCTCCAATAAATCAAAGCACTGTTCAAAAATCTTATGCAGACTACATACTAGATGCAGTAGAACTTTCATGTTCTCCTTCACCACTGTTACACGTGTTATTTGTAAGAGAGAGAGAGAGAGAGAATCAAATATACGCAATCCAGGTGCCAAGTATGGAGTTTGCTACACAAGGACAGTCATGTGGAACCAGCTCCCAGTACTCCCAACACGACCTTGTGTTCAAACTTGCTCTTTTGAACTATATAGTTTGCCACCTGAATAAGCTGAAGCTATTGGGTACCTAAACAGTTTCAGAGAGAGATAAAAGTTCCATCCTCAGACACAACCCTCTGTCACACTGGTGATCTTTGGAATTGTTCAAAGCATCATCCCCCTTTATGTCTACTGGTCCCTCAGTTCATGAGGCACTTCTTGACAGTGTCTGTTCCAAAAGCTGAGCTGGTGCAGGTGGTAAATGATGGTCAGTTGTTAAGTCAAGAGCTTGGTAGACAATTTCGCGAGTGCTGGAAGCCAATTCCTGTAGAACAACTCAAAGCAGATCTTAGCTGTCAATGCCTGATGGCTAAGAAACAACGTTTGGTAATCTAATCAACACATACCCCTCTTCATAATCATATTGGATGAAGTTTTAAAAGCAGTTAAAAGAAATAATCCAACAACTAATGCCCTGGCTTTTGCTGATGATGTAATGGCATGAGTGAGACAGAAGCAGAAGAACAAGCTAGACTAGATCTTTAGCATGAAGCTTTTACAAACTTACATCTTAAATTCAGCAAAACCTACCTACATGCAGATCAATTCTCAGTTAAACATCCTATTTTACAGTTCCACTGTTTATTACGCCAGGAAGCCCTTTGTGCGAAAGAAGGTATGAAGTCATTTAATAATAATAATAATATGTTTATTGCAGCCAATGGCCATAGAGAAACATACATACTGATATATGTAGCTGATTACAAATTACAATTTCATTTAGATAATTCTAAGTCTGCACAGTATTAACTCTCTTCCGAGCAGAATTTCTTAAGCGACATACACCGGTTCTCACAAAATTGCATGTGGTATCGATCGCATAGCTTGCCACACAAGGAACAACTACAGTCTTCACATGGTTCATAGAAATGATCCGTGCAACAGACTTTGAAGTGAAAGCCGTGGATCGTTTCCTTCCAGTCATTTGTCATCATCGCGTCTGTGCTGTAGAAGTCAATCCAGATGTCTTTCTTTTTCCTCTGGTGTTCGGAGACTATTTCTTCGTAAGCTGTAGGCGGAGATCTTCCAAAAGCAACGTTTCGCTGCACAACTCATAGATCAATCTGGATGGGAAAAATTTAGAGTCATTTGAAAGTGTACTCTCGGTGGTAACTAAAACTGTGAACTTCATATCTGCACATGCTCCAAATAATTGCCAGTTCTCGAAGATGTTACAGGAAGTGGAATCTCAATATGGCGGACTAATAATGTACAATTATGTTTGCTGGCTGAGTCGCGGGCAAGTACCCAGAGGTTTGTTGAGCTCTTGGATGAAATTCGCTTCTTCATGACAGAAAAAAAGGAAGAATTCCCAGAACTCATGGACCTTATTTGCCTGTGCGATTTAATGTTTCTCCGTGATTTTACAGCAATATACAGTGATGTGAATAAGGAACTGCAAGGAAAGGGACATATTGCAGATAGATTGTTTGAGATCATAAAATCATTTCAAAGAAAACTTGAAGTATTTTAATTTCGTGTGGCTATTTCTAGCCGAGTGCAGCCCTTGTAAAGCAGACCCTCCGATGAGGGTGGGCGGCATCTGCCATGTGTAGGTAACTGCGTGTTATTGTGGTGGAGGATAGTGTTATGTGTGGTGTGTGAGTTGCAGGGATGTTGGGGACAGCACAAACACCCAGCCCCCGGGCCACTGGAATTAACCAATGAAGGTTAAAATCCCCGACCCGGACGGGAATCGAACTCGGGACCCTCTGAACCGAAGGCCAGTACGCTGACCATTCAGCCAACGAGTCGGACACTTGAAGTATTCGTCAGGGATGTTGAAACAAAGGCATTTAAGTACTTTCCTTCACTTAAAGTGCAATTCGAATTGATGTCAAATTCTGCAGATCAATTAACTTTTGAAGACACAAAAAGTATTTGTAAGAAGTATGTGGACGTCTTACAAAATTCAAAACAAATAGTTTCCAAGAAATTTTCCCAATTTCGAGATTTGAAGAAAACATTGCACTTTAATTCAAAACCTTATATTGTACAAATGAGTGATATTAAGGCCAATTGTTTTGACTGGTTAGATATTGACCATTTAGAAATGGAGTTGATTGAATTTCAAGAAACCAGTACATGGGTGAACAAATTCGTACAACTTGGTGAAGCAGTGGTAAAAATCGAGGAAATTAAGTAAGTCGGGGGGGGGGGGGTCCAGTTGTAGCCATTCCCCAAGGAAACTAGCAGGTGGCACAGTAGACAATTTAGGGTAAGGCACCTAAAATTTAATTTTTAAGTACCCATGTTATTGGTCCTATCGAAAAGTACTACATTACAAAAGTTATATAGAATATAATTTATGATCATTTATGTCTTAAACCGTTTTACCATACCGACTATGATAATAGAATTCATGAATTTAGACTTTTGTTGCTTAGTCCGTATATTTTGCTCACTGACATTAAGCAACTACTTATTTTACTCATTTGAACAATGCTGCAGAGCGGATATAGAAATACAGTGAAACCTCGATTTTCCGTTTTTGGAGGGACCATGGTAATAAAATGTATAACACGGAAAAACGGAAAATCCGGGAATGAATGAACCATCAACTATTTGGCTAAACATCACAAAAATGAAATATGTATACTTATAATCTTACAAACACCCCTAAACCAAACCAAACTAGAGCCCCAATGGCCTTCCCCCTACCAAGCGACTGCTGCTCGGTCCAAAGGCCTGCAGATTACAAGGTGACGCATGGTCAATGTGATGAATCCTCTCGGCCGTTATTCCTGGCTCTCTAGACCAGGGTCGCCATCTCACCATTAAATAGCTCCTCAATTAAAGGTAATTGTGGAATGAATGAACCTGGAACCAGCCCTCATATCCAGGTAAAAATGCCTGACCTGGCCGGAAATCGAACCCGGGCCCTCCGGGTGAGAGGCAGACAAGTTAGACCGTAGGGCCAGCTTCAAACATTAATTACCGGTACGCGACTTTAAAATCTTGAAACTTTAAATTCACTTTTACCGGGAAAACTTCGTCAGTTTCTTCTGAAAACTTCTTTCAGTTCAGCAACTTTGATCAGCCAAACTCTTCAAAAAGTCTAACACCTGTAATGTCAAGACAAACAACAATCGGCCACAAGGAGTTTTTAATTCTCTAATCTAATTAAATAAAGCACATTAGATACAAAAGCACCCAACATGATGGCGAAACCCCCCCCCCCCTTTTTTTTTTTTTTTTTTTTTTAAATCTTCCATTGTAATTTAGTCACGGTATGCACTAGCCTTGCGTCTTGGGTGGTGTACTAAGTCCCAACTGACGAGCCTAACTTAGCACACGAGGGCGAAACGCAGGCAACCAAGAATGAATTAGCTGGAAAATTTATAATGTCCAATAACGGACCATTATATTGGTATTATAACATAATCATATACGATAATATTAAAACACTAAATTCGTGTTACCGGTACGGTACTTAAGAACAAGGACTTTCGATTCCTGCCTGAAAGCCTAGTGACTAGACAGTGCCCTGAGGGAAGTGCCAAGAACCTGTCCGGCGATACTCGTAAAAAAAAAAAAAATAAAAAAAAAATAAACATGTAACCCTGGACATAATGTAGACGTTTTGCAAGTATGAACATTTGACGAAACCAGTTCCGTCTTCAAGTAGAGCTGCCGATATGTGCTCTGTCTCCTTCCAATTGTTGTGGACACTCTCTGCTTTATGATTTCCGACAATTCTCTAAACAATACCACCAGAATGCGATGTTAAGATGGTCCCTTATGCAAGTTCATTGCCGTTTGCTTTTCTAGTACGCTACAGTAGACTACAAATGCAAAGAGGAGAAGAACTCCACCTAATCAATACGATACAGTAGGCTACTTCCTCAAATTACCGCAATGACGGGACGTTAACACCAAGATCCGTAAGTATGCCGTAGCCGTCCTTTCGTGAGATACAGTTTCTTGAAAAACGCATGATCGAGGATTTAACGTTGATGGGACTGAAATTTCTGGGCGTTTGATCTGGGAAATTGTTTCTTCGAGGAACGGATAATGCAGGATTTTTACAACGTGATTTAATTAAGATGCTCGTGAGACCACGTAATTTGAACGAATAATACGGGAAAACGATAGTTTCCGGGAATGTATAATCGAGGTTCTACTGTATAAGTTTATAGAATAGAAGTTTATAAACAGCATATTAGAAAAAGTTGAAGGAAAATGCTTGAAGAATAAGACAAAAGAGAGTCAAGAAAGAAGGAAGGACTCCCTTTACATTAGATGCCCTAATATCACAGAGTTGGAAGAAAACTAAATATTGAGGCCTACAATATCGAAAGCTCATAAAATAATCAAGAATCATTGACCACTGGCCATTGTTGTTATGTGATTCGTCTCTTCTGCTGCCACTTATCCCCGACAGATGGGATTACTGCTGTGTCCTGCATAAAACAGCATGTCTGAATACTGGTAGAAAGTACCAGGGGAATTAGTAACTTTGCACTTGCTAGAAGATTGTCCCGTCAACGACGGGTACTACAGCTAGTCACTAACTAATCTTGCTACAGTACTGCAGGAGGAATGGTCTGCCATTCACTCTGAGAAATTTCCACACCTGGCAGATATTATCTCCTGCGGAATTTGAGCTGCAATAAGGACTAAGGTTGGGCCACACCCTGTGTTAATGTCCTCTAATGGGCAGTATATCCAGGGAACCCTCAGACAATACAGTAAAACTTGCTCAAAACGGAATCACAAGGGTCCGAGTTTCTTTTCCAAATTAGACAAGTTTCCAGATTGAACAAAATTATACAAAAAGATTCACAAATTACTTACCCCTGATCCATTAGTCTAGTTTTGGTGACGCAAATCTCAGTAACACAATATCTTGATGTACAGTAGGTTTTTATTACTCTCGCATAGACCTGCACTATAACACACTCAACATATTATGTACAGCATGTACTATATGTATCATACTCAATGAAAATGAAAACTGGACAATTTCTGCCTTATTCCACATGTTTAATAGACAAACTACAGCGTACATATACTGTAACATATCCTGTATAACATGATTTCTGCCTTATTCCACGTGTTTAATAAACAAACTACAGTATGCATAATTATAACACATTACAAACAATACTGTATTTGTCAAATTATTCCTTTTCCACGTCTAACAAAGAAACCTGTTTCACCTTCCTTGATGTCATGTCTTTCTCAATGCAGTCTTACGCACTGTACAGTAGCTCAAGAAGTCTCGGTTAATTTGACTTGACAGCAAATTTCATAATGTTCCTGACACACTCAATACCTTGTTCATGAGAGCGTATTTTTTCCTGACTTTCTCTTTCCTCCTTCTCCACCTCTTCCTGGTCTTCGTCCTTCGGATTATGATCTTCTTCATTCTCTGTACGGTGGATCTTCAGAAGCTGTACAGCAGACTGGGAACTGTAGTGAGTAGCGAGCTGGTCGTTGCTGCAAATGTATTCGTCTACATTACATGCGAAATTCTGTTGTTGGATCAGCGTAAATATCCGTGCAGCATTTTCAGTCACTTCCTCAGATGTGCCGAAGTCATCATTTTCTGCAAATCCCGCTTCTACAAAACACCTTACCAGTTTGAGGTTTGATCTGCTTCATAGCCAAACTGATCCAGTTGACAGCATCTAGTATGGAAACTGAGCATGCAAGGGAGTAGGTGTTGTCAGCTGTATCAATATTCTTGATCAGTGACTGCATCAATAAACGCCTGTAGTGAGATTGAAAGGTGTAAATCACTCCTTGGCCCATAGGTTGAACAACGCTGGTTGTATTAGGTGGAAACCAGGCTAACTTGACAGTGGAAAGCAACACGTGGGTAACAAGTGGCAATGTCAAGAAAAAGAATAACTTTGCGATTTTCCTTCTTCATTCTAGAGTTAAATTCATTCAGCCATTGTTCCATTAGAGCACTGGTCATCCACGCTCTCCTATTGCTCCTCCAAGTTACCGGAAGCTTCCGCAAGTCCAAGTTTTTGAAACACCTTGGTTTTGCTGATTTCCCGATTACCAGGGACTTTTTTTTCATTTCCCCCTCCACGTTACCACACAACAGTACTGTAAGTCTTTCTTTCGACATTTTACCCCCACCACACTTTTCTCCCTGAAGCGCTCTGAAATTGAAATAATAAATAAGGTAGTTCAACCTATTCAATACAAATAAATATGAAATGTAGTATTACATTCCTATTTAATTAAAAGCAGAAGCGGTACCGGTTTCGACCCTAATCTGGGTCATCATCAGCCGAATAAAATGCAAAAAACAATGCATAGGTAAATAAGAAATTAAAGAGCGAGTCTTTCACAAAAACAGTTGAAGAGGCGAAATATGTTAATGGGGATTGGCACTGTGCAATTTTAAATCGTAAAATCTAGAAGAAGTAGAAAGTCAGTCACTTATAAGAAGTAAGGCGCCATCTTCTGAATAGTAGCACAACACACGCAAATTTCAGCACTGTCTCATAATGTTTACAAGAAGAGGTGAAAAGTTAAATGAGCCAGCGAATGAGGCGCGAAGTCACAATATAATTAATGAATATGAAGTCCCAAAATTGTTTAGAAGTCGAAGACGAGTCGCTTGATTGAAGCGAATTGCTAGCTCCTGAAGATCAGCACAACACACTCAATGTCCGGCACTGTGCTTTCAAATGCCGACTGAACTCAGTGAATAGCTTGATGAACCAGTCTGTAATTCCTTCGGTTGCGAAAATGTGTGTATATATATATATATATAAATAATACAATTTAATATAATTTAAGTACGTAAACAGGATCTTGTAGATTCTTTAGAAAAGTTGACGTAAAAAACAATTGTGAAGAGAAAAATGGTAAAAAGCGCAATACCGGAAACAAATGAAAAGCGTATATGCACAGTGCGCTACTTCTTGAAGATAAGAATTCAGGAATGTAATACTACATTTCATATTTATTTGTATTGAATAGGTTGAACTACCTTATTTATTATTTCAGTTTCATTGCGATACATTTCAATACGGAACATTATGAAATTTTTATCTTTAAGTGACTTTGAAGGCAAGGCTCGAAGAAACAATCCTGTTTCGTCGGCACTGAAAATGTTTTTAGGTTCATAGCTAGAAATGAAATTTTCCAGCTTCGATTTAGTCTTGGCTAGAACATTTCCATCCACATCTTTGGACTCGCCACAGACTTCATTCCATACGATATTGTGTCTTGTTTTGAAATTCTCCAGCCACCCAGTTGATACTTTAAAGGTGGTGTTACCAAGTGATTTAGCAATGGCAAGAGCCTCACTCTGTATCATAGGCGCACTATCTGGAAGGTTTCTCGAACGGGCACTGATGAACCATTCCCACGCTAAATCATTGATTTCTTCATTGCCTGTTACCTTAGATTTCCTCTTCATTTGTCCATTCCCCTCCATCCACTGCTTAGTAATGTCGTCCTTATGTTTTAAAGTTTCATAAACTTGAGATTTTCCACATCTGAAATGCAACATAATTTCACGTACAGACAACTTTTCCTTTCAACTCGCTTCAATAACTTTCACTTTCTCGTTCAGTGGCTGACGTATATTTCTTAGCCATCATGCTGTCTTCAAAACTGACACAAATTTACTGACGGGACACAAAGGGAACTGTTTATCTTAGAATTGGGTTCAAGTTGTACTTGTACATAAGATAAAGATCTCTATGAACCATGGCAAGAGTCAGGCAATTAGTGGAGATTTAAATCCCATTCTACCAGGAATTTGTGAAACCTGGACCACATTAGAGCTGCATGTTATGGTCTGTAAATACCTGACTCTTCCCCTGGTGAAATATTTATGTACCTGCAGTACCGGGTATGCCTAAATAAATTTCACAGCAAAAGCATAAGTTCCGCATTATACAGCAATTATTTTCATAATTTCCTTCTGTTTACACGTTCAACTGATTCCACTTTATACAACATAAATGACATGCAAAGACATATCCAGTGTGTCGGGACCATAACTTTTGTGCACATTGGACAAGTTTCCGCTTTATAGACGTTTTGCTTTGAGCAAGTTTTACTGTAGTTTCAAGCATGTATCCAGATACTTTAGATCAGACAGTGATAAGTAATAATAATAAATAATAATGTTATTTGTTTTACGTCCCACTAACTACTTTTTAAGGTCTTCGGAGACGCCGAGGTGCCGGAATTTAGTCCCGCAGGAGTTCAAATACCACCGGACTGAGCCAGGATCGAACCTGCCAAGTTTGGGTTAGAAGGCCAGCGCCTTAACCGTCTGAGCCACTCAGCCCGGCACAGTGATAAGTACACCATATATATATCCATATTAAACAACTTGATACTCACTTAGACAAATACTTTTCCTCTTCACATTCATCACCATTGTTGTTATCCTGACTTCGCCAAAATTCACGCCAAAGGCTTTCAACCGTCCCAAACTCTAGATTCACAACTGCATCTAAAAATGCCTGCAACAAAAGGAAAAAAAAGTCTGAGCAACTGATATTTAAGCAGTATTATATTATACCCCGAGATCAAACACAAGAAAGCAAAAGGAAGTATCTCAACAGCAAACTGATGATGATGATGATGATGATGATGATGATGATGATGCTCGTTGTTTAAAAGGGCCTAACATCCAAGGTCATCGGCTCGCAACAACAAAATGAGATGTGAGAAGGTGGTAGGAGAAGAAAAGAAGAAGAGTTGGGAAGAATTTACACAAAAACTGGATGTGGATGTAAGTGGCAGTTAAAGGATGCTGTATGGACTTATAAGAAGTAAGAGGACAGAAAGAGTTATCACAAAGCTAGTGAAAAATGAAGATGGGGAATTGTTAACACACCCAGAAGAGATAAAAAGAAGATGGAAGGAGTATTTTGATATGCTAATGAATGTGAACAACTGTACAGGGGAGATAGAAGCAACAATGCTGGAGGTGGAGGTTTTTTTAAAATGCTATTTGTTCGGGGTGTCGACCCATGTGGATCTTTTGCCCCTACTGGCACCATACTGTATGAACCTGCGTGTAATTGGAATGACAGTAGTGCGGAATGTTGTGTGTGGGGAAAGGAAGATTAAGTAGGTCACAAACCACCAATCCCCAGACCAGGGATATCAATCATTACAATTTAAAAGCCCTGACCCAGCCGGGAATTGAATCCGGGACCGCCGGGTGACAGGCGGACACATTTCCCCCTACAACGCATGGCCAGACTGGAGGTGGAGTTAGCGGTACAAAAAATGAAGATAGGCAAAGCAACAGGGATGGATGAAATCAGTGTGGATATGTCAAAGGCTGCTGGACCTGTTGCTTTGCAATGGTTGTACCGACTACTAAGTGTATGTGAAAACACAAATATGTATCAGAAGACTGAAAAAAATAAGGGATAATAATACCAGTGTTTAAGAAATAGGACAAGAAAATTTGTGGTAACTATAGAGGAATCACACTTATATGGCAATTGACCTCTGTATAAAAGACTCCGAAGGTAAAACTTCCCCTCAATCGGATCTCCGGGAGGGGAATACATCATGGTTTCCTAACAGAGATGAAACCCCTAGAAAATGTAAACAGATTTTGAGGATAGGTACATGGAATGTACTAACTTTATTACAGCAAGGAAAACTGGAAAATGCTAAACAAGACATGGCTAGAAACAAACTTGACATACTAGACATGAATGAAGTGAGATGGGGAGGTAGTGGAGAACTGGATAGTGGAGGATATACACTATATTACTCAGGTGCTGAGCGTAGTGACAACATGGAGTAGGAATACTAATTAAGAAAGATATAAAGCCTAAAGTGTTGAAGATAGAATATGTAAATGAGAGAATAATTATGATAAGATTGAAAGGCTATCAGAAAGATTTAGTAATAATTCAAGTTTATATGCCAACCAGTCAACACCCAGAAGAGGCGGTAGAGGAATGTGGCGATAATGGGAGAATGGAATGCCATTGTCGGAGAAGGACATGAAGACAAAATAGTTGGAAAGTACAGTATGGGCTCAGAGTTAGAAATGACAGAGGCCAGATGTTAGTTGAGTTCTGTAAAATAAACAACATTGTTATTGGCAATACAATGTTTGAAAACAGTAAAAGGCAGAGGTATATTTGGACATCTAGTATTAATAATGAAAGGTACCAAATAGACTATATTATGATACAACAAAGATATAGGAATGGCTTAAAAAATGCAAATTGTTATCTAGGAGCAGACATATGTTCTGATCACAACCTAGTTGTTGTACATCTGTGCATTAAATTAAAAAGGGTTAGGATAAGTAAGCTGCCTGCTGTCATTTCTTGATGGATACAGGACTTTTGCATCCATCTCTTGGCACAGGTCAGAGTAAAGTGTAGCTTCCACCGAAGTCCCAGTCAACATCCATGGCTGTGACAATATGGAAGCTGTTGGGGTATAGGTAGTGCTGAGTAATGACATTCAGAGTATGACTAGTACATCTGAGTGTTATGAAAGGTGCTGCTCACAGGGTCAGTCGTGCTGCAATAGTACTTTCTGACCCAGTGAGGAAAGCAATGGCAAACTACCTCACTCCTCATCTTGCCTAGTACGCCTCATTTTGGTGCAGCCATTGGTTTTTGGGGTTTCCTTATAACCGCATAACCTCTGATGGTGCTATTTGAGAATCCAACCAGCATCTGGGCTGTTGACCTAACAGACAGACAGGATAAATAAGAGCAATGAAGTGATATGCCTTGAAAATTTGAAAGAAAACAAAAATGTTGTAGAGTTGGAAGAGAGGCTTGTTGAAAGATTACATCTGAGAATGAGTCTGTGTTAATGAAAAATGGGAGAGATTTAAAAACAAACACTTTGAAGACGATGTCACCCCATGTGGGGTGACGGACCCTCATAAAAAATATAGTATGTCACCCCTCATGGGTGACACGGCAGTGTGTCCAGGCCTTTCAACTTTAGGCTGTCGCACGAAACTAGCGCTACCATTCGCTGTTGTATTGCATTGCTTGTTCACGTAAGGTGTTCATAGAGTGCAGCGCAGTGCCCATTCCTTTCTCAGCATGCTGTGCATTGAGCAACAAACAGTGGAAGTTCTCTGACATTTGTCACCCCATATGGGGCTACGTGTGAATAAAAAAAATGTTTCTGCAAACCTGGGAATGTTCCCCAGTAATTGTCACTGGCTGATGATTTGGTTGAATCATTGCCCGATGCAGCACCGGAATCTTTGCTAGTGTCCTCACTACACAAACTATTGTTGCATTCTGACTCGGGAAAGGTGGCATCACATTGCAAATCCTAAATGTCAACATCTCTTGATTCAACACTCGAACCCTTTTCAGGTTGTTCTTCTATCTCTCTATCGGTAATCATGGCTTACTCAACACAGAAACACATATCATGAATTAATTTCTCCATTTTCACACCAGGCAAATGCTGGGGCTGTACCTTAATTAAGGCCACGGCCGCTTCCTTCCAACTCCTAGGCCTTTCCTATCCCATCGTCGCCATAAGACCTATCTGTGTAGGTGCGACGTAAAGCCCCTACCAAAAAGAATTAATTTCTTGTCACAAAACTGTAAATTACAATGAACTCGTTGAAAGGCGCGTAAATCAACAGCTCACAGTACAGAGCACAGTGTTCCACAACAACAAAGGTAAAAAGGCCATCACTTTCTCTGTTGCATAGTCAACCTAATAACCATATGTCACCCCAATGGGGGTACACAAGAATAGTAACTTTGAACATAAAATATGTCTTTGATTATCATCTACGAATGAAATTACGAACATCCGCAGCCCACAACAACCTGAAAAATGTAGACTGCATTTCAGCAGTTTACCACGGAAAAAGCAAATGTACACGTCGACGCTAAAGCGTTAAAGAGAAAGCAAAAGAAGTTCTGGGAACAAAACAGAGGAAAAAAATAAGAAAGGAATATGGAACTAAAGAAATGTTGGACAAAATGGAAGAAAGGAGAAAATGGAAAAACATAAACACTCAAGAAGGAAGAAAGATTTATAGAAAATTAAATAATGAATTAAGAAGGGAGACTGAACATGCTAAAGAAAAGTGGATCAGAGAAACCTGCAGCAAAATAGAACTGTTGGAAAGTGAACGTAAATATGACATGATGTACAAAGAAGCTATGGAATTAACATTCAAGGATTAAAGGAATGGAAGTGGAATGACTGAGATTAAAACATTGGATGAACAGTTAGTAACTGAGCCTGAAAAAGTTAAGGAACGATGGAAAGAGTACATAGAATGGTTATATGATTGGAACAGCGGCCAGATGAGAGTAGTATAAATTTGGAGAAGGAAAATGAAATAAATGAAGATCAGATTGGGTTCAGTATATTAGAAGAGGAAATAGAGGCAACTATAAGGGAAATGAAGAATGGTAAGGCAATTGGTGTAGATGAAATACCAGTTGAACTACTCAAAGTACAGCAGGGAAAAGAAAAGTATATATTTGTAAAACTTTGTCAAGAAATATACTTAAAAGGGAAACGGACAAAAGATTTTCTGGAAAATATAATAATACCAATAGAAAAAAAGAAAAATAGTAAGAAATGTGAAGAACACAGGACACTAAGTTTAATTTCTCATGCAGCTAAAATACTATTAAGAGCAATAAACAGAAGGATTTACAGATGAATGGAGAATCATACTGGTGAAGAACAATATAGATTGAGGCATGGAGTAGGCACAAGGGATGCCATTGGTTTACTGAAAGTCATAGAAGAAAGGTACATCGAGAAGAATAGAAAAGTATACACAGTCTTTGTAAACTTAGAGAAAGCATTTGAGAAAGTGAGGAGGGATAAGCCCTTGGAGATACTTAAAAAACATGGAGTGGAATGGAGAGAGAGAAGACTGATCAAGGAATTATATTACAACCAAACAGTAAGAGTGAGAATAAGAGGAGAATTAACAGAAGAAATAAGACTGGGGAAAGGTGTTAGACAGGGTTGCTACTTATCACCAACTTTGTTTAATATTTACTTGGAGGAAATTATTTGTGAATGCTTGGATGGTAAAAGAGGTGTCAACGTTAGAGCAAAGAGAATTGAATGTATTAGATTTGCTGATGATATGGCAGTAATAGCTGAAAATGTGAAGGACATCTGCAAAATGCTGAGAGAATTAAACAAAAAGTGTAAAGAGTACGAAATGAGCATAAACAAAAAGAAAACCAAATTCATGATACTTTGAGGTAAAGGTGAAAAAGCGACAATCAAGATAGGGGGAGTAATTATTGAACAGGTGAATAAATTTAAGTATCTTGGAAGTATTGTGACTGAAGACCTTCACTCTATAACAGACATAAAAGCTCGAATTGCCTTAGCCAAGGAAAGCTTCAACAAGAAGAAAAAACTGTTTTGTGGCCCGCTAGAGAAAGATCTGAGGAAGAGACTTGCAAGGTTTTACGTATGGAGTATAGCTCTATATGGCGCTGAAACATGGATATTAAGGAAGGAAGAACAGAGAAGAATAGAGGCATTTGAGATGTGGATTTGGTGAAGATTTGAAGGAGTAAAGTGGGAAGATTAAATATCAAATGAGGAAGTTCTGAAGAGAGCGGGAGAAGTGTGGAGCATGCAGACCGTAATCCAAAATAGGAAGAAAAATTGGATAAGCCATAATCTAAGGGACAACACTTTACTACAAGTAGCAATTGAAGGGATGATAAAAGGAAAACGAGGAAGGGGAAGGAGACGATATCAGTTATTAGACAGCATTAGAAAAAGAAAGGAAGATTATGCAGAAGTGAAGAAAAGGGCACAAGATCGAGAGATATGGAGGTCACAGCCATGACTGGACCTGCCGGATGGCAGAACAACCTACGATGATGACTTATATCGCAGGTAGTTAAAATACTGGAAAGGATATTAGAAAGAAGAATGAGATGAAAGATTGAAGGAGAATTACAAGAGGAACAATATGGCTTCAGGAGTGGAAGATCTACAGTGGACCCACACTTTAACATGAGATGGAAAAGAACTGAGAATATGGAAATGATCTGGTCATGACTTTCATAGATATAGAAAAGGCATGTGATAGAGTCCCCAGAGAAAAGGTTTGGGAAACCATGGTTAAAAAGAGACTTGGAAGAGAAATGCTAGAAATGGTGCAACCAATGTACAACTTTGTTAGCAGGATACTGACCCCAGTTGGAAACACAGAATGGTTTAGGAATAAGACTGGACTAAAACAGGGGAGTGTGCTGTCACCTCTTTTGTTTATTATGGTTGTGGACGAAATCGTGAAGGAAACAAAGAAAGCTTATGGAGATAAAGAGATGAATATACTGCTATTTGCAGACGATGTTGTGATCTGGGGAAAGAACAGCAAAGAAGTGCAACAACAACTACATGTACTAAACGAAAAAATATGGCATGAAAATCAGTACAGATACAAGCAAGACTATGGTGATGTCGAGAGAGGAAAGGCAAGGAAAGGGCACTGTGAAAATTGGAAGCGAGAGTCTGAATATTGTGGACAGCTTTAAATTCCTAGGAAGTGAATTAATGCAGAATGGACATAGAGATTAGCAGGAGGGTACAGAACGGCAATGCATTCTACCAAAGTGTAAGTAAACTTGTTTGGAGTAAAGAAGTACCAAGGAAAAGTAAAGAGATAATGTACAAAATGTAATATGTACCTATACTGACATATGCAGCTAAGACCTAGACTTCGACTAGCAGTCAAGAGAGTAGAATTCCAGCCAGTGAGATGAAATTCCCAAGAAGTATGATAGGAAAGACAAGGGAAGACAGAGTGAGAAATGAAGGTTAGGAAGGAAGATGGGATAGGAAAGTGGAAAGCTGAAAAGAATAAACTAAGGTGGTTTGGACATGTAAAGAGGATGAAGGAGAAGAGAATTCCAAGACAGATGCTGGAGGCAGAGTGCAAGGGCAAGAGAGCAAGAGGAAGACCTAGAACAACGTTAATTGAATCAGTGAAGAGTAGCATAAGAAGATGAAATTTAGACTGGACAAGATCATGGAAGAGGAATGGTCGAAGAAAAGAGGAAGATGGAGAAGTGCCATAAATACCCAGACCTGGCCGGAGCTGGATAAGGGGAAATGATGATGATGATGTATAAATTTATTCCACAATACAAGAGGTATCTTGGGGATATTTAATTATCATTCAAATAACGACTACAGTAGAACCCCTATTTAGCATTTTTCTAGAGACTGAAATTTTTTAACCTTAAATCGAGGTTTCAGTAGAAAGCAAACTATTTCCAGCAATCTTTGCCTGTATTGACAAATTACATCAACACACATTATTTACACAATGACAACAGTAACACCAAAGACATACCTACCCTACACTCTATACTGTAATTACAACTATTTCTGTAGCACTAATACAGTAGTCAATGATCGTAGATTCCTGGACACTACAAAATTATAACACCTACAACATATTTACACAATGACAATAATATATTGAGTTACTTTGCCTATATACAGTACATAGACCTATTTACACAACGGTCAGTGTCTCATTTTTTGAAATAATTGAACATGGTAGTTTGTTTTTAAGCAAACCCTTTTCAGATATCTCTGCCTGTATGGATATAAATTGCACCAACACACATACAGTAATTTAAACAATGACAATAAAATGAGACACCTACCCTACACACTATACTGTTTTTAGGCCTACAACATTTTCTGTAACATTAAATTCAAAGATCGTAGATTCCCAGCACACTACAACTTTTTTTTTTTTTGCTAGGGGCTTTACGTCGCACCGACAGAGATAGGTCTTATGGCGACGATGGGATAGGAAAGGCCTAGGAGTTGGAAGGAAGCGGCCGTGGCCTTAATTAAGGTACAGCCCCAGCATTTGCCTGGTGTGAAAATGGGAAACCACGGAAGACCATCTTCAGGGCTGCCGATAGTGGGATTCGAACCTACTACTCCCGGATGCAAGCTCACAGCCGCGCGCCTCTACGCGCACGGCCAGCTCGCCCGGTCACTACAAAATTATAACACCCACAACATATTTACACAATGACAATATACTGATTTACTTTGCCTGTATACAGTACATATTTACACAACTGTCAGCGCCTCATTTTTTAAAATAATAACAGATGGTAGTTTGCTTTTTAGTAGAAATTTTCCAGAAATCCTTGCCTGTACTGACATAAATTGCACCAACACACGTAACTTACACAATGACAACAATAAAACAAGGAGATACCTATGCTATGCACTATACTGTAATTAGCCCTACAACATTTTCTGTAACATTAACCCTAGAACTCCTAATGGGAGTCTCTGAGACTCGCCAAGTCATATTTTGTACTTTTTACTTTTCTTTGCAGGAAATTCTCCTTCTATTTATGACCATGAATACCATGTTTTTATAATATAATGCCTTCGTTCATTATTTTATTAGTCATTCTTCATTAATATGCGCTTTAGTTCCACATTGTTATTCTGACACCTAGGCTGAGTCTAATGGACTTGCAAGTATTGTCTGGCCCATCTAGAACATATGAGCAGTATTCTGTTGCGACAATAAGCTAGTTTCTATTGTGACAGCACACACAGCTCTTACAAGTAACCATTCATTCAAAATGAGTAAGAGGAAGCTGACAGAATCTGAAATTGGTGTGATTTTTTAGCGAGGATGATTCGAGTGAAGGTGTTTTCAGTGAAGATGAAACAGACTATATACCAGAAAGTGATGTAAATGGCAGTGAGGAGGAGGATCATGTCTTTGTAGTGAGTAAAATAAATGATGTGAGTGAAATTGTTGATACTGATCTTATTGATACTGAGAATACAAAATGGCCAGTTTCACCAAGCTTTGTTTATGAATTTGACAATTGTTTAACTGTGACGATTCGTTTATCGTAATTTTTTCATTTCTTCAATGTCTGTTCACTTTGACGATCGTCAAATGCACTGTAAATTTTGACGCACTGATTTTCGACCTTCAAACATGACAATTCATTTAAAATGGTGTCTCTGTGTTGTAAACACTGCAGTGTTGCAATGATTTCTGTGAAATGCTTTAACACTTCCTGTAAAATGCCAAAACGCTAATGAAACACTTTAAAAGAGATCTGTAATATCCAACTACTACTGAATGTATGTGGGAAAAAATGGCTTTGTTTGGAATGTGTACCCTCCAACACAAAGCAAGGTAAGGAAGCATAACATCCTCAACTCTCAGACTAGAGTTGCCAAGCTGCCACCTTTGAAAACAATTGAATCTCCTATACACCCTTTTGACTTACACTTCACATCAGACATACCTGAAAATCTTGTCCTTCACACCAACACAAAAGCTAAATGTGTTTACAGTGAAAAAGGAAATAAAAATGCTGGACAAAATGTGACAGTGTTTAGCTGAGAGCATTGATTGGACTACTCATCACTGCAGGTCATTTGAAAAGCAAACTGTCTAACATTGGAATATTACGGAGCAAAAAGTATAGACCAGTAGTGTTTCATGCAACAATTAGTTGTCAGAGATTAGATAAACTGTTGATGTTTTGGTGTTTTGATGACAAGTCTATGAAAAGTGAAAAAAGGAAAGGAGGGCAAATTCGCTGCTTTTAGGGACATATGAGAAGACATAAATCACAATCTTGGGAAATATTACCTTCGAGGTGAGAATCTTACAGTGGATGGACAGTTAGTTCCTATCAGAGGATGTTGTGGATTTCGGCAATATATAAGCGCAAAGCCGGATAAATACGGATCAAAATTTTTGGATTTGTGACTCTAAAAATCTCTATCATTTAACAGGATTGCCATACTTGGGAAAAGAAAGGGACAATATTAGTACAAATGTTGGTTTCAATGTTGTCTCACAACTCCTTACCTAAGAAGCAAAAGGGCTTACGTCCATTTTGTTAATTTTACAGTACCAGGCGAGTCAGGGGTACGCAGCTGTGAGCTTGCATCCAGCAGATATTGGGTTCGAATCCCACTGTCGGCAGTCCTGAAGATGGTTTTCCGTGGTTTCCCATTTTCACACCAGGCAAACACTGGGGCTGTACCTTAATTAAGGCCATGGCCACTTCCTTCCAAGTGGTGGTGGTGGTGGTGATTATTGTTTTAAGAGGAAGTACAACTAGGCAACCATCCTCTATATAACATTAATCAGAGGGAAAAAATGGAAGGGATCCGACATTTCGAAAAATGAATATATCGGCCATAGGAAGACAAGGGCCACGAAGGGCGTGAAAATGAAAGACTCCCTAGCCCTCGCAAACCTAATAGCGTTGGGGTCGGAAAAGAACAAGAGTTGACCAAGAGAGGTCGGATAGGATAGACGAGATTTGAGGAGCCTGCCACAAGTAAGTGGAAGCAATGCCAGGACTCAACTAAGGGCCCCGTGGTCACCAACCCACGCTCCAAAGTTCAGAGCCCCTGGGGCCCCTTTTAGTCGCCTCTTGCGACAGGCAGGGGATACCGTGGGTATTATTCTACTGCCCCCACCCACAGGGGGTCACTTCCTTCCAACTCCTAGGCCTTTCCTATCCTATTGTCGCCATAAGACCTATCTGTGTCGATGTGACGTAAAGCAACTAGCAAAAAAAGAAGAAAAAAAGTTTACAGTATAAGCTAAAAACAGTAACTGGCTGCACATTTATGACAATTGCTCATTATACAAGTGCAGTAGATTCGTAAATATGTTATATAGATATTTATTCTGCGTATCATATATTTATGTAGATGTGAAAGAAATTCATATTCTAATCGAGCAAATATTTCTAGCAGGCACGTTCACATGTAAAGGTGATAGTAATACAATAATAATGTTATTGTTTTTAGATCCCTCTAAACACTTTTAAGGTTACTGGAGACAAAGAGGTGCCAGAATTTTGTCCCACAGGAGTTCTTTTATGTGCCAGTAAATCTACCAACACAGGGCTGTCATAATTGAACACCTTCAAACACCACTAGACTGAGCCAGGATCGAAACTGCCAACTTGGGCTCAGAAAGCCAGCACCTTAACCGTCTGAGCCACTCAGCCTGGCTCTTCTTTTACAACTTGGTCAGCTAATTCATTTCTTAGAAACAGATGGAGAGCATCAACTCACCAATTAAGCATGCAGAGACAGAGAATTCAAAACAAAACACACAGAAGTTCAACAATTTTAGCTGAAGCTTTCACCAGTAAAGGAGAGTAAAAATGGTGGTGACTGTTGTCAAAATGAAGATATCAATGACAGGTAACAGCAGATAGGAGAGACAAGAGCATGGAAAACAGGAATGGTTATTTTACATTAAGTTCAGGTGCTTCCCTACACCAGAGCTTCAGTTAACGTTCAAATTCATTCTCAAGAGGGTGGTAAAATGGACATAAATGTTGAAGGAAACCATGAAGTATTAATCAAATGTGGTTTGATGGAATCAGGTGAGAATGAAGATGAGAAGAACCATGTTGTGGGTTTCTCAGGTACTGTGTTAGTAATTATGGCAATGTAGAAAGCTGGGTGAAGTCTGTATTGAAGCTCATAAATGATATTAGATAAAGTGCAGTCATGACAACTTTCTTTGGGGCAAGACTTGGTGACTACCATGCTGTGATAGGTTCCTCAGCAATTATAATAAATCTGATCTGAATTGAGAGGGTGAAAAAAAAAAAAAAAAAAGACTTTCAGATTAAAATCAAAATCATGAAAAATGAAATAAAATTATGGTGAACAATCTAAATCTACAGTGCATATTAAACTAAAAATGCCAATCTAAATCTACAGTGCATATTAAACTAAAAATGCACTTTGATATTTCTTACCTCGCAATGTTCTCTGTATATACTGCGAAATGTGTCCACATCTTCCAGAGTACAATCATCTGGTAAGGTCAGTCCAGGAGAGAATTCAATATCAGGAAATTCAGGAATGGCATTGGATCCATCACCAAGATACTGATGGTGATGAGTATGTTGAGGAGATGTTGAGCTGGAATTTGATGCAGAGTGGTTAGAATTAGGCTCGTATTGACCATCCATGCCTTTCTGGCCAGAGCCTGACAGGAACTTGTAACGCTTCTGCGAAGAAGGCTGTTGTCTAACTGCCATAGATGTTCCATCATCTGAAAGCTGGTTTAACGGAGATGTTGGTTTCACACGTATACCATAATAGTGGTATTTTGAGTTTCCCCTAAAAAGAAAGAAAATTAAATCACTTAAAATTTTCAATATTTATAAACAAGCATAATTTTGCATAAGTACAAAGCAGCAGCAACATGGTGGTCAGATTGGGTACACCCTGCTACTGTATGCGACAGTAGACGGTACTACATGCGACTGACTGACTGACTGACTGACTGACTGACTGACTGAGGGTTGGGTGGCCGTTACCAAACCTGACAAACTAAGGGAGAACCAATGGCTATGGGCAGAGGAGTTCACCCTTGGAGGGCTTGTTGAAGCCTTTGTGTAGGAAATGACATAAATTCAACAGGAAGCTGCTGCCTTGCAGATGAGGCAGGGAACTGCTAAAGGCTAAGGGACATAACCCTGACAGAAAATCTTCTCTAACGTTAGGCCTACCAAGTCAGTTGGAGAGTAACTGCAATCGCTTTCAAGATAAATACGAGCCTCAGATCGAAGAACTCAAGAATACGACAACAGCTAGGTGCGTATGACAGCTTACAGCCTGAAGCTTCACCAGCTACAAAACCCAAATCAAGACCCAGTTCCCAGATTGGAACCTTGAATATTCTAACACTGACAAATAAAACAGAAGAAATAGTTGATGATGGAAAGGAGGAAAATTCTTATCGTGGGGATGAGTGAAACCAAATGGAAGGCAACAGGAATAAGACAACTCTGTCTAGACTATAAACTATACTGGTCTGGAAATAACTTGGAGTCAGAAATGGAGTGGGCTTTATACTTCATATTGATGTTTGTAGCCAGATTGAATTTGGCAATGATAGAATAATTAAAGTGCCAGTACATTGGAATGGAGACAAATATCATAATTCAGGTCTATGCTCCACAATCAGGATGTTCAAATAAAGAAAAAGAAGCCTTTCTTGTCCAATTTGGAAGAACATATGGATTGTAAAAATTTGGTAGTAATGGGAGATTTTAATGCTCAAGTTGGATCAGACAGACTGGGCTATAAATCCTCTCTGGTCCTCATGGAATGGGGAATAGGACGACAGAGGGCGAACATCTTCTAGATCTTTCTATGAGGAAAATACGGTTGTAAATAACACTTAGTTCAAGAAAAGGGACGCACATAAGGTCACAAGATATAGTTGGGACGGGGTGGAACTGTGACTGATTATATATTTGCCGACCAAGAAGTTTGGAAGATTGTAAAAGATGTCAAAGTAATTCCAGATATCCAGATATCACAAAGAGAAGACCTCAACGTCTACAACAAAAGAACACCAAAAATAAAAACTTGGAGACTTTCTGAACCAAGGATGAAGGAAATGTTTCGAGAAAATGTTCGGAAGATGTTACCAAAAGAAGATCTGAGATCTCAAATGAAGAATGGGATAACCTGGGGAGAGTATTGGTGAAGACAGCTGAGAGAGTACATGAAAGGCAGAGCCAAATAAGAAAATCCAAAGAAACAGCATGGTGGAATGAGGATGTAAAAGCTGCTGTCAAAGCTAGAAATGGTGCAAGCAGAGCTTTGTATCCTGCCAGAGTGTGAGGAAATCCAAGTGAAATTCAGGATAAACTATCATTTTACAGAGAGAGAAAAATTACAGGTCAAAAGAATAGTTGATATTGAAGAACGAAAATGCAAAGAAGGTCTTGCCAATAGAATAGGGCAAGACAAATACAAGAAGCTCCTGTATAGCATTGTTAAAAACAAAAGAAATGATCATAGTATTATCAACACAGTAGGCTACAGCTTCCAAACGGAGAGGTAACTAGAAATAAAAAGGAAATATTACAAGAGTTCAGTAGATATTTCAATCACTTACTAAACTGTAATACAACTGACGACACACAAGATGACCCTCTAAACACTATAAATTATAATGTAGAAAGTTTGACCTGACTGGAAGTGGAGACAGCAATATGTGAAATGAATACAAGTCTGCAGGATTGGAGTTCAGTGTGGACATGATCAAAGCACCACTTGGAGAAACTAGTAAACAATGGTTCTACAGAGTACTAAATAAAATTTGGAAAGAAAATGAAATCCCCAGTGACCAGAAGCATGAAGTGATTATTCCACTATTTAAGAAAGGTGACTGAAAGAAGTGTAACAAGTATGGAGGTGTAACCCTTCTATCACATGGGTTAAAAATATGAGACCATCCTGGAGAGAAAAATCAGAAAATTTGTTGAACTTAAACTCGAGGAAGAACATGGATTTAGAACAAAGAGATCAATGCTAGACCTCATTTTTTCAACAAGAATGCTCTTTGAAAAATACTGGGACAAGAATAGAACGGTTATAGTTGTATTCTTGGATACCGAGAAAGCATATGAACATGCACCACGTAAGCACATATGGGGATGTCTGATACATAATGATGATGCTTGTTTTAAGGGGCCTAACATCGAAGGTCATCGGCCCTCTGATACATAAAGAAGTGCCAGATGAGATTATAGCTCGAGTAAAACAACTATATCAAGAGACAAAGAGCTGTGTGCAGATTCAAGGAGGCAGGTCGAATTGTTTTGAAACCAAGAGCGGATTCCAAAAAGGAAGTTGTCCATCACCACTTCTCTTCATTAGTATAATGGATGAGGTTATAAAAGCAGTGAAAATGAAAGATCAGACAACAAATGCACTTGTATTTGCTGATGATCTTAAGCTATGGGGTGAGACAGAAGCATAAGATCAAGCTAAACTAGATCTATGGCAAGAAGAATTTCGAAGAATGGGGATGATTATCAGCTGAACTAAAACCGGTTCAGTAATGAGTCAAAATCCTGAAGCAATCCACCTGCGAGTGCTCAATGAAGAAGTAGACATTATCAATAACTTCAAATAATTAGGGTGCTTCATTTCTTCTGACAATACCATAACCAAGAAATAAGCAATAGAATTCAAGCTGCATCAAAATTCTACCACTCCGATCGTCAATTACTTTGGGATGACTCATTTCCCCAAGCTTGCAAGCTCACGCTTTACAAAACATATCTTGTACCAATTCTAACATACGGACTGGAAGCAGCAACGTTGATTAGATCTGCACAAAGTCGCCTACAGGCCACTGAAATGAAGTTCCTTCAGTCGTGTCTCCAAAAGACAAGCAAAGACAAAATAAGGAATGAAAGTATTCGGCAACAACTTGGATTGGATAGGAGCCTGTTGGAAACCTTAGAATTAAGCAGATTATGATGGTATGGACATATAAGAAGGATGGCTCCAATTAGGACCCCAAGAGCATACTATGAAAGGAATGTGGTTGGTAAAAGGCCCAGAGGAAGGCCTCATGATAGCTAGGAAAAGCACATTTTCGAAGACCTTGCCAAATGTGATGTAAATTGGCAGCAAAAGGTAGAACATCAGCTGTGGACGGACAGGACAAACTGAAAGAGGCTCATAAACACCCGCACCTGGCTTGCGGGAACAGAAAATAGATTATGATTATACAAAGCAGCACAGAAGCATTTAACCAGAAATGATGTAATAATTTTCTCGGGGTTTTAAGGAAATTTATATCATAAAAAAGGACTAAGGGAGCATTTCTTTTAAAGGGACTTCAGGAACCACTTGTCTTGAAAATCCTGTTTCCAGTCATTCGACTGGGTCAAGAATGGAATGAACGAAACCCCCATCTAGCAGCAAGGATAGGAACTGTGCCGGCTGCCAAAGCCTGTCACACTCTCCTCGGGCAATGATTAATGAATGACAGATGAAATTAAATGATACTGGAGAGTGTTGCTGGAATGGAATATGATAGGGAAAACCAGAGTACCCAGAGAAAAATATGTCCCGCATTCGCTTTGTCCAGCAGAAATCTCACAGGGAGTGGCTGGGATTTGAACCATGGAACCCAGCGGTGAGAGGCCGGCGTGCTGCCGCCTGAGCCATGGAGGTTCTTACCATTTGTCTTAAGGTGCATTGAAGTTATAACTTTATATTATATTTTATATTAAAGCACTCCTATATAATTACTTAGTTAAGAAAATATCTGAAAAATTAAGCATTTATTTTAATTTACCAAAAAAAAAAAAAGCTTCATAAAAATGTAAAAGAGTACACTTTTACAATAACCTTCACACACATGCTAAAAATATTTTACACCAAGAGAGTTGGCCGTGCGGTTAGGAGTGTTTAACCGTGAGCCTGGATTTGGGAGATCGTACCATCGGTAGCCCTGAAGATGGTATTCCTTGGTTTCCCATTTTCACACCATGCAAATGTGGAGCTGTACCTCAATCAAGGCCACAGTCACTTCCTTCTCCCCTCCTAGCCCCTTCCAATTCTTGCATGACCAAAACCTTTGATGAGTTCATGTGACGTGAAAACTCCAGCAAAAATATTAAAAATGAAACAGTTATTTTCCTGGATGGGAAATGAATTAAAATCATTACAGACAGACATTTTTTGCTAATACAACAATACACGGTAAATTTAAACAAACAAAATTATTAAATGCAAGCCACTCTCTCAATACCTTCCTCAAACAATTTATCACTTACTAGCCCTTTTCAGTTTAAGTTGTTCTTTTTTCATCTCCATTACGTCTTCAGCCTTCTGCTTTAATTCCAACTGCTCATATGATTTTCTCTCTCAATTTTTTTCATCACTCTTTATCCAATTTCTCTTTCTCCACATATTATTTGTAGCTCTGATGGGTATAGATATTTCCTTATATAAACACTGTGACAGTATTTAAGTAAAAAGACCTCCCTTGTAAACCTTTTATATCCGGTATTATTACCATCAAAATTCGTGTCAATGGGCTTCTTGCCAATGAACACTGTTGTATCCTATTTAAAGTGGAATATCTTGCCATCTTCGTATAGTATTTGACTACATTCTTCTACTCAGTCTGTATGGTGCTGCGCCCTAATGTCTAGCCTTTGAACTCCCGATACTACCTCAGGCATTCTGCGCGCGCGCTGGAAGCAGAAGAGTCAAGCCACTCTTATTGGCGTGGAGACGCGCTCCAGTCCAAGTCGAGCAGCCATGATGAGTACGTGTGTGTGTGTGTGTGTCTGTTCAGCGCGATGGCGTGGGTCTGTGGCTTTGACCCTGGATGAAACTAACTTTCTATGGGCATTGGAGCCCATTAAGCTCTCATGTTGGCCTCTACTATTCTTCGTGTGTATACTACGAGTAATTGATCTGCTTTCCTTTCATTTAATTGTTCATCATGTGAAAGGTAACATCCTTTGGGCTGTGTGTTGCTTCGTTGCTGATGGATTAAAACTGTCAGTCTTAGCATTAATATTACTCAGGGGAATACTACCTAGAAAGTGATTAAATTCAAGAAGAAAGAAAAGGAATTATTTTGGTTACGTATGTTAAAATTTAACTTCTACTACATCTGCAATAATAATAATCTCCCTGTATGTCCATTACATTATGACGGTTTCGATTAATGAAGTTACATCTTGGTGTGTAAACAATACATGGTGTGGACAGTTTTTCAAAATTTAATTTTAGGTTTTATTCTAATTTTCACCCCAGAAGGGTAATGTTATCTGTGTAAATCAAGGCGGTCCTCGCAAAGTTGTATTAGTATTTCACTTAAGCTTAAGTAATTTTTACCTTCTCATGTGTTTGTTTCTGGTCTTTATATTACTCTTTCCTGTTTAGTTGATTTTTGCCATTTAATTTGGAGCCGAGCCTGTTCTATTGTTTTTTGGGTGGACGCGTTGCTTTGTTTTTGGCGTCCCCTAGCAACGGTGGTTGTTGATTTGATTGTTGTTAAGATTTGGGTTTGATTGGGCCGGTGTGACTTAATTGTGCTTTCAATTCAGTGGAGTTTTGTTGATTTCCGAGCGCACTAATTGTGATGTGTTCCCCATTTTTTCATTTTCGCCGTCTATTAATCTTGGCATTTTAATTTTTGAAGGCGATTTGTTTTCTCGTTTAATAGTGAAGATACCATCCTTGCATCAGTCCCCTTGGTGGGGAAATGGTTTTAATTCTGTGCGATTTTAAGGCAACCTAATGGAATTAACACACTCGATTTTATCTAAGAGAGTGTTTAGTTTAATTAATTTTAAGATAGGTAACCAGTCATAACTATGAGCTTTAACTCTTTCAGATTTTTTTTAAAGTTCTTATGGAGGTCAACATTTTATTTCCTTTTAACAACCTAAATTGCTTTACATTTTATTGTTCCTTTATAACTATTCAAGCTAATCAACATTTCATTTGATTTTTAAAATAATTTAAATTGATTTACTTTCAGTCTTTCAAACAATTTTTACTTTCAATTGAAGCTTTTTGCTACCTAAAGACTGGTGGTTTTCGTTCCTTTACATCGATTCAGCACTGTCACTGTTTGTTCTTTTAATTTTGAATGCGGCCTTTGAGCCCACTGATCGCGCTTCCCAAGGTAAGCGTTTGTTTCTCTCCCATTTGCCTGTTTTTTATGCCTTTCATTAGTGTTAGCTTTAACTGCCTTCAGGGGCTAACAAACTACAAACCTTCTTGCCTGGTGGACTCCTATTGGGTGGGTAACGTTAAGGCTCGCCTTCCTAGGGGTTGCGGGTTTGCCCTGTAGACAGTGCAGTTTGAGTGGTAGCAGAGTGCGGTTGTATTTTGTTTCACTATTGATCTGTGCTTCATGTAAGTTGTTTCCACTGTGTGCAGCGAGATCCTCCCCTTTTCCCTTGTTATGTGTACAGTGCAGTGATTGGAGGTTGAACGGAAATCAACAACAAAAAAGAAAACAACTCTAATTGTAAAAAGTACTTGTGAAAGGAAGTGCAAGTATTTTGTGTAATTCTTTTCTTAATTTTGTCTTTATGTCTATGTCATATCCTGTCCCGTTTCCGAGTCCCCTCAGACGTGCTGAATTGGAGTACGAGTTAATTGTTCATGGGTTTGAACCTGCCTGTACCATTGCCGAATGTGCTGCCTTGCTATCAGCTAACACCCACGTCCCTATTAATCTATCTGTAATTGACAAGAACCGAGTTGGTGAGTACCTAAATATCATTTGTGATGCTCTTAATGAAATAAACATTATCCGGGAAGAATTCACGAAACTCCCTCCATTGAAAGCCCAGGTGAACAGGCTGAGGTGGTGGTGATTATTGTTTTAAGAGGAAGTACAACTAGGCAACCATCCTCTATATAACACTAATCAGAGGGAAAATATGGAAGGGGTCCGACACTTCGAAAAATGAAGATATCGGCCAAAGAAAGAGAAGGGCCACGAAGGGCGTGAAAATGAGAGACTCCCTAGCCCTCACCAAACCTAATAGCATCGGGGTCGGAAAAGAACAAGAGTTGACCAAGAGAGGTCGGATAGGATAGATGAAAGTGAGGAGTCTGGCACAAGTAAGTGGAAGCAATGCCAGGACTCGGCTGAGGGCCCCGTGGTCGCCAACCCACGCTCCAAAGTTCAGAGCCCCTGGGGCTTGAACCGGCTGAGGGACAGAGCGAGCCACTACTCAGGGCGAATCCAAGATCTACTATCGATCAAGCCCGATGCTAAACTCATATCTAAATGTGCTAGATTGTTGACAGTTGTTTCAGGTATTTCTGCTGATCTGGACCTGTTGTTAGTCATCAGGGATATGGAGAACTGGACGATTTCAGAAAAACAATCCTGTTGTACCTACCTCAAATATCCCCTCAAACCATATTGTGTCCTCTCCTCAGAACCAAAGTTCATGCTGCGTAACAGCACCCTTTTTAGAAAGTTTGATGTCCAGGTTAAATTCTGTTTCCCCTCCAAACTGTTTAAAAGAAGTTTTTCGTGGAGTGAGAAGCTTTTCTGTTAATTCTATTGACAAAAGCATTAAGTTCCTCCGGTTTCTTGTGGAGCTAACCGACACTGGTAAACGTCTATTCAGTTGATGACTTAGGTATTTTCCGCGCCCTCTTTTCTCATTGGGAAGGGATTTTAAAGAGGGAAATTTTGGAAGCTATATCTAGAAACTTGTCAATTAATGCCTTTCATGAACTTGTGTTAGCTAAATTCATCCCCTCTTTTGCTTTCCAGAGTTTAATTGCGCAGCACTGCTTTAGAACGGAGTTCCTATACGAAAATCTGCTTGCTTACGTTCTGGATTTAAGGTTCTACTGTAAAGTTTTTTAAATCTCTGTTCCCGAAGAGGAAATGGTAGTTAGGATTCTAAAGGGTATATCTCCTTCATAACGCTCCTACTTTTCGTTATCACAGTGTCCGACCAATTTTCAAGAATTAGAAGAGGCGTGTTCATTTGTGGAGGATGTTAAACACAGGGATACTTCGAGACCTGTCAATGTTCCCTCTCCTGTTATCCCGGCCTATCCCGTTGCTTCTCCAAACTCTAAAGATGCAAATGGTCGTAAATGCTTCAATTGCGGGTCCAAGAATCATTTGAAGAACAATTGTCCAACTTCCAAGCATAATTCTAGTGGTTGTTATACCTGTGGCTCGAAACAGCACCTCAAAAAGAACTGCCCCTTGTCGATTCAAAATAGTGGCCAATGACTACAAGCCAAAAATTCTTCCCAAAAGACTATCTGCCCACCTCTGTGCAACAAGATTTTGGCTCATGTTCCCTCCCATGGTACTTGTGCTTTTGTTGAGGTTAATAATGAACTGGTGAATGCTCTGCTTGATACTGGTAGTATGGTATGTTTAATTAATTCTGTTTGGTACCACCAGATGAAAACCTCACGTAAGCTGCCTAAATTGGAACATACCAATGTCAAATGTTTTTCTGCCAATTGTCAGTTTCTGAAAATCTTGGGTTCGGTGAAGGTCAAGTTAAGGATCGGTAATTTTACTTGGAAAATCAGGTGCTTGGTGACACCTAACCTTTCCTGTAATTTGATTCTAGGTGCCAATTTTTGTCTAGTGCCGGACTTGTGTTGGATTTACAAAGTCGAAATTTCTTTTTCAAATTTTCACCTAGTCTAAAATTTGACCTAATTAACATTCCATTGAAGGTCCCTATTGTTTCTTGTGTTAGTTACCCTCAGTCTGATGATCCTAGCGACAGTGATCGCCTCGTTCTAAACCATTTAGGAAATGCTGAAGCTAATCAAGTCCGTGCTCTGTGTAAAGAGTTTCTGGAAGTTTTCACTAGCAAGTTAGGTTTGAATGACGTTCTGGAATGCGATACTGAGTTATCGGACCACCAGCCAGTTCGATCTCCCCCTTACTGTCTTTCGCCACCTCAAATGCTTGAGTTAAAAAAGATAATTGAACAAATGGAGAAAGATGGTGTAATCAGACCCTCTACTTCACTGTATGCTTCCCCAGTTTTCTTGGTATCTAAGCCCTCTGGCAGCTTCAGAGCTGTTGTAGATTATTGTGCCCTCAACAGTAAGATTGTGCTTCAATCTATCCTGTTGCCAGACTTGCACACTTGTTTTGGATGGTTTTCGGGAGCAAAAGTTTTCCCAGTATTAGACCTGATCCAAGCGTACTACCAAGTACCCTTCTCTAAGAAATATATTCCCCTTACTGCTTTCATAACTGATTGGAATCTGTATGAGTTTTTGAGATTGCACTTTAGCTTATCGTGTGGTGCCGCAGTGTTACCTAGATTGTTAAATTCCATCCTCTCGGACATAAAATTCAAATTTGTATTCAACTATTTGGATAATTTGGTAAACTTTTCCAACACCTTTGAGGAATGCATGGAACATGTTAGGGAAGTCTTGCAATGCCTAAAGAAGGCTGGACTTACTGTGAAGCTATCCAAAGTTGCATTCACCAGACCTAGCATGTCCTTCCTCGGGCATGTGGTTTGGTCTGAAGGTGTTTCAAATGATCATTCCATAACTCAGACCATCAGAGATTTCCCACCACCTAGGGATGTTAAAAATGTCGCCCGTTTCATTGGGATGGTGAACTTTTTCAGAAAATTTACCTCCAACTTTGCAGAAATTGCAGCTCCATTGAACCATCTTACACAGAAAGATGTTAAGTTCACTTGGAATAGTGCCCAACAGGAAGCCTTCAATTAATTGAAAGTTGCCTTGACCAATGCCCCAGTGTTGGCAATCCCAGATTTCGATAAGCGCTTCATTGTTCAAACTGATGCCTCTGGCCGAGCTATTGCTAGTATCATCCTACAGGAACATGAAGATGGGCGTAGACCTGTAGCCTTTGTATCCAGGGTCCTCAACAATCTGGAGTGTAAATACTCCATCTATGAGCTGGAGTGTCTAGCTGTGCTATTTGTGCTAGAAAAGTTTAGGCCCTTTAGCGAACATGTGAACTTCGACTTAGAGACCAAC
The DNA here is from genome assembly GCF_040414725.1 of Anabrus simplex. NCBI lineage: Eukaryota > Metazoa > Arthropoda > Insecta > Orthoptera > Tettigoniidae > Anabrus > Anabrus simplex. The sequence continues at coordinate 902,249,290 of NC_090265.1, forward strand.
AATCAGGCTCTTTCTTGGGTGCTAAATCGGCCCAAAAGGACCGGAAGGATAACTAGACTGGCACTTCAAATCTCATCCTTTAGTTTCAATGTTCGGCATATTAGAGGTTCTGAAAATGTCACTGTTGATAGCTTGAGTAGGATGTTTGATGGAAATTACAGCACTGATGTGAATCCTGATGTGGAAGAACTTCAAGCTAATGCTGTTGGTGTTAGTGCCATCCTTACCGATCTTCCTCTGTTGTACCACGAATTTAGGGATCATCAAAAAACTGACCCAGAGTTGAAAAGCATCATCGACACAGTTAATGGTGGGACTGAAGTATAACCTTACTCCTTATCTAAGGGTGTTCTCTGCTGGTAAGGGTCGGAAGAACCATAACCTAAAAATCGTTGTCCCAAAGGTTCTTGTACCAGTTATATTTAGGTATTATCACTGCTCTCCCATTGGAGGTCATTTAGGTAATTTCAAAACCAGACTGAAAATCAGGCAGTTCTTTGTCTGGAAGAAAATGGACAGTGACATCAGAAATATGATCAAATCCTGTAAATCTTGTGCCATTAGTCAACCTAACCTGAATAACCGTGTTGGATTGTTGTCATCGTCACAAGCCTCCCGTCCCTTAGAAAGGTTGTTCATCGATTTCGTAGGTCCCCTCCCTTGGTCTTCTCTAGGAAACACTCGCATCTTTGTCTGTATAGATGCATTTTCCTGGTTTTGTTGGATCTTTCCCCCCAGATCCACTAACTCTCATACTTATATCAGCTGTCTAAATTCTATTTTCGCATCCATTGGTCCTCCCAAGTTTCTAGTCTCTGACAACGCTAGTTCCTTCACTAGCAATTCATACAAAAGGTATCTGTTTGAGCTGTGCATCTCCCACATTACTACCACCCCGTACTATCCAAATCCTTCATATGCTGCGAGGTTGAATAGGAACCTAAAGTCTGCACTGATTGCGTATCACCATGATAATCAATCCAAATGGGGTTCTTGTCTACACTGGTTGGCCCATGCCTTCAACTCCGCTACTCAGTAATCACATGGTAAGACACCTATGTCTCTCATGTTCAGCTATACCGCATACTCCCCCATGTCTAATGTGCTGTATATCAAAGATCTTCTACCTGAATTGTCCAAGCCTAATGATGTTCAAAGGATTTGGAATGAAGCCAGGAAGAATATCTGTGTCGTATGAGAAGGTCAAAAATAAGTATGATAAAGATAGAAAGTCATCTAAATTGAATGTTGGTGATCGGGTGTTGTTTTTTTGCCTCATGACATGCGATGGTGGTGGCGATTATTGATTTTGTTTTTCTTTGTTTTTTTTTTAATATTTGTTTTACGTCGCACCGACACAGATAGGTCTTATGTCGACGATGGGATAGAAAAGGCCTAGGAATGAGAAGGAAGTGGCCATGGCCTTGGGATTTGAACCCACTATCACCCAGATGATTATTGTTATAAGAGGAAGTAAAACAAGGCAATTATCCTATATTAACACCAATCAGAGGGAAAAAATGGGAGGGATTCAACACTTCGAAAAAATAAAAGAATCAGCCAAAGAAAGATAAGAGCCATGAAGGGCATGAAAATGAGACCTCTTAGACCTCGAATGCTCTAATACCAATTGTTACTCACATTGTCAGAGCTAGGTCTATTTTGCAGGTACATGCCAAGCTCTACTACTACTACTACTACTACTACTACTACTACTACTCTACTACTACTACATTCACCAGGCAGACTACAGGACCATTTTGCCTTAATGACAGCTATCTCTAATTCAGTTGCTTATCAGTGTATGAACTCATGTAGCTGTATAAACCATGATACAGTACAGAGGAAATTGACAGGATTGCAAAAGAAATCGGACACGGTGTAATTATGTGAATTTAACCCTATTGAGCCTAAATGGGTACAAATAAAAGACAATGTAAGAAAAAAGGAAATACAAAATTTAACGTGGGGCATGTTACAAATATTTCACAATGTAGCATGTTCAGTGACTACCAAACGGTGGAAAGATGCATGCAGGCACATAAGAAAAACAGAGGATTTCTATAGGAAACAAGATCAGCTAACCAACCAAATAACTGATGAGTTCATCATGAACTCAGCTGCTAGAATTAGGATAATATTATACAGAAGGTCTGACTTCTTAGTAGAGGTTAGTAGTTTATAAATTTTTGTTATGTACTGTACATTTTATAATTTATTACAGAAAAAAAAGTCCAAGAATCAAAATAATGTACACATGGTAAATTTAATGTCTAACTTAATAGCAGGAAACAAAAAATCATCACTGCACTAGATTGCATGCCAAAAGCCTAGATTAAATTCCAAACCACCCCGCAGTGCTCATATGGATTGAGGGCATGATGCTGTTGATGGTGTTTTGTCCACCAGATGGAAACGTAGAGCCTTGAGCCGAACCCTTGGTGCTATTCAATAGGAGTAGGCAATGTGCCGACACCGGGTTTCACCCTCTCCCTTCCTACTATCAAACAGCATGTCATCTCATTAACTCCTCTGACAATTCAAGATTATGAATTTCATAATTGGTTCCATATTGAATTAAGATTACATAAAATCTTACAAAGTTTATTCCACCTACTCCACACAGTATAATAATTGCAATGTCTATAAATACATTACAATTTGTTATCAAGGGACTAGTTTCAACCCTATGCGAGTCTTCATCAGCCCAAATAAGATACACTTTTGACTTGCCGAAGTCCTAAGACAAAATTACATTGTGGAATAAAAATTAGAAGAGTGAACTGTGTACGTGGTGCGGTAATATACATATAAAATGGTGGAGTGGATGAAATGTTGATAGATAAAATTACGTTGTACTGATCAATGAAAATTAAAATTTCAGGTTTACATATGTTGCAATTAGATTGTAAGAATAGTATCACAACGATTTTCTACATTGACGATTAAAATTAAAAGTATAAAATGCCAGTCTGAATACAAAGTCCAGATGCTTCTATTGAATTGTAGGTTTCAAGTGCATCTTCAGGTAGAAAATTGAATGTTTGCATGTTGAACACTGGTGCAGAGAGTGTCTGTCTTGCTTAAGGTCCAATATTTCTGATTGTAGGCAAAACCATACAACTTCTTATAATATAATGGATCCTTTTCCTGTGATATGAGGAGAATTCTCAATCCAAGTTGGAACCAATAGAAGCTGATGAAAAATTTACAATTAACACAAAAAATTTTAAGAAAAGAATGGCGAATAACAAAGGAAAAGAGTGAGTACTCACCTTGTATGCAATGTGAACGACTTGACCAGCAGTGTGCAACTAGAGTAATGGAAATGGCAAGGAATAAGAGGGGAGGAAAGCTGGGAGGAGCAACCCGGTGGAGTGCTGGCGTGCGAAGGGAGGGGCGGGGATTTCGGAAGCGGCTTAAGGCGGGGCCGAAGGGGGTGAGGTGGGGCATAATGGTGATTGTATCGACGAAGGACCTTTAATTAACTTAAAGAAAGGTTTTTGATCCGCTAAATTGTTTTTCCTGAAATACGTAATAAATCAAATCAAATATTGGACTTTTCCGTTACTTTGTTAAGGTTATGATTAGCATTAAAATACTGGTCCAGATGTATGTAAAAATTCTCGATTATATTAAGCAGAGGGCCCTTTTTAGCTATTTCGAGAATGTCCGTGTCTTGTTCAATATTCATGAATTTATGATTGTAATCGACCATATGTTGGCCGATAGCCGAAAATTTATTATATTTGACTGCATTGATGTGTTCGGAATATCTTATATTAAAACTTATTCCGGTTTGCCCTACATAAGAAATATTAGTGCACGAGTTACATTTGAGCCTGTAAACACCTTATTTTGCGTACCTGTTGACCTTCTTGATGTGTGACATGTTATGTAGAATGTGTGTACTGTTATTATTGGTTTTGAATGCTATTTTTATGCCTTTTCTCTTGAAAATGTTAGTGATCTTATGAATTTTGTTATTAAAAGTGAAAGTGGAAAAGGATTCGTATTTAGGTAGTTCTTTCTTAAGTGTTGTTTTAGGACGAAATTTATGTTTATTGATTATACTTTCTATGAAGTGGCTACCAAAGTCGAATTTTGCTATACTGCGAATAGTATTCAATTCAATGAAAAGATCTTTCTTGGCCATGGGTATGTTGAATGCTCGGTGAACTAGGCTATTATATGTTGCTCTTTTGTGAGGTTGGGGGCGAGTTGAATCTTGATGAATAGTAACCGGATTGGGTGGGTTTTCTATCAAGTTTATAGGTTAAAGAATCTGGAAGATGGTTAGATCTAGAAAGTTGATCTTTTGATCTATTTCTGATTCCAAGGTGAATTTGATGTGGGAGTCGATACTATTTAGCCCCTGAAGGGTGGTGGGAGCGTCAGTTGATTTTTCATTTATAATTGCTAGAACATCATCAATATACCTGGCCCAGAAGAGGATATTATCGAATTTGTTGTCAATTGTGGTGCGCTCAAGGAAATTGAAGTAAATTTCCGCAAGAATAACTGAGGCCGGTGAACCCATTGCCAGACAGTTCTGTTGGTAAATGATACCACTGAACATGAAAAAGTTGTTGTTTACGACCAATTTAAGTAACGAAATAAAGTCTTGAATTTCTAATATACTCAAATGATTATTTTTGTTCAAATTATTTTCAATGATGGGAATTAACTAGGAAATTTGAATGGTGGGGGGGGTACATATGTATAATATCAAAAGAGTGGAGAGAATAATTACAGAAAAGGAACTACCTGTAATGAAATCAGTTGTTTTACTTATATAATAATTTTTATCGATAATTACTATTATGTTGCCTTTGTCGGCTTTGGTCACACTTAGATCATTGTCTTTTATTTTATTTTTTAGAGCATGCAGAAGTTTTTGCTCGCCTATTATTTTATTGTTACTAATGTTGTCAGAAAGGTTGGGTGAGTACTTACGCGAAGGGATATTGTTGAGCTTCTTTTTTTTTTTTTAACCACAATCCTTAATTCGTCTTGTGTATCTAATGGCATTTTTGTGATAGCTAGCTCTGATTCTTTGATCATTGTGGTAGTTGAACTAAGTTCCTTTTCCATAATTAAAAAAGATCCTATGCAAGAAGTTCAAAGACTCCTCAAACAAGCCTTAAAAAACACTTCCTTTCTGCTTACTGAACAAGATAAAAGTCAACTTATAAGTATGAACCCGGGCCTTCCTACTGCCAGAGCTCTCCCGAAGATACATAAGGCCTGTGTTCCATTCGCCCAATCATTGTACAAAACTTCACAATTTATCCAAAGGTTCTTAAGGAACAACTACCAACTTGCATCTAATAAATCCATTAAAAACACATATGAATTAATAGATAAACTAAATAAGTTCAGCATGCAACCCGATTATTCTCTCCACTCTTTTGATATTATAAATATGTACCCCATCATTCAAATTTCCAAGTTAATTCCCATCATTGAAAATAACAAAAATAATCGTTTGAGTAGATTAGAGATTCAAGACTTTATTTTGTTACTTAAATTGGTCATAAACAACAACTTTTTCATGTTCAATGGTATCATTTACCAACAGAACGGTCTGGCAATGGGTTCACCGGCCTCAGGTATTCTTGCAGAAATTTACCTCATTTCCTTGAGCACACCACAATTAACAACAAATTCGATATCATCCTCTTCTGGGCCAGGTATATTGATGATGTTCTAGCAATTATAAATGAAAAATCAACCGACGCTCCCACCACCCTTCAAGGGGTATATAGTATCGACTCCTACAACAAATTCACCTTGGGATCAGAAATAGATCAAAAGATCAACTTTCAAGATCTAACCATCTTAAGACATCCAGATTCTTTAACCTATAAAATTGACAGAAAACCCACCCAATCCGCAGTTACTGTTCGTCAAGTTTCAACTCGCCCCCAACCTCACAAAAAAGCCTAGTTCACGGAGCATTCAACATACCCATGGCCGAGAAAGATACTTCCATTAAATTGAATACTGTTCACTGTATAGCAAAATTCAACAACTTTGATAGCCACTTCATAGTAAGTATAATCAATAAACATAAATTTCGTCCTAAAACAACACTTAAGAAAGAACTATCTAAATACGAATCATTTTCCACTTTCACTTTTAATAACGAAATTCATAAGATCACGAATATTTTCAAAACAAAAGGTGTAAAAATAGCATTCAAAATCAATAACAACAGTACACACATTCTGCATAAAATGTCACACATCAACAAGGTCAACAGGTAGACAAAATCAGGTGTTATGTGTTATTTCTTATGTAGAGCAAACCAGAAGAAGTTTTAATATAAGATATTCCAAACTCATCAATGCAGTCAAATACAATAAATATTCGGCTATCGGCCAACATATGGTCGATTACAATCATAAATTCATGAATATTGAACAAGACAGACATTCTCGAAATAGCTAACAAGGGCCCTCTGCTTAATATAATCGAGAATTTTTATATACATCTGGACCAGTATTTTAATGATAACTATAACCTTAACGAAATAGATAGATAGATAGATATGATTTATTTTAACTGGCAAAGTTAGGAACACGTGTCCCTGTCTTACACTTAACCAGTGAAATACATAATTAACTTAAAAATATATAACATACTGAATAAATGAAAAAAGAGACTGAAACAAATTACTACGGTACATAAAAATAACTCAAAATTTATTTTATTTATTCATTACCTATTTCAGGAAAAACAATTTAGCGGATCAAAAACCTTTCTTTAAGTTAATTAAAGGTCCTTCGTCGATACAATCACCATTATGCCCCACCTCACCCCCTTCGGCCCCGCCTTAAGCCGCTTCCCAAATCCCCGCCCCTCCCTTCGCACGCCACGCACTCCACTGGGTTGCTCCTCCCATCACCAACTTTCCTCCCCTCCTATTCCTTGCCATTTCCATTACTCTAGTTGCACACTACCGGTCAAGTCGTTCACATTGCGTGCAAGGTGAATACTCACTCTTTTCCTTCGTTATTCGCCATTTTCTTTAAAAATCTTGTGTTAATTCTAAATTTTTCATCATCAGGTTCTATTGGTTCCAACTTGGATTGAGAATTCTCCTCATATCACAGGAAGGGTCCATTATATTATAAGAAGTCGCATGGTTTTGCCTACATTTATTTCTGTATCAGAAATACTGGACGTTAAGCAAGACAGACACTCTCTGCGCCAATGTTCAACACGCAAACATTCAATTTTCTACCTGAAGATGCACTTGAAACCTAGAATTCAATAGAAGCATCTGGACTTTGTATTCAGACCGGCATTTTATACTTTTAATATTCAATTTTAATCATCAATGTAGAAAATCATTGTGATACTATTCTTACAGTCTAATTGCAACATATGTTAACCTGAAATTTTAATTTTCATTGATCAGTACAACATAATTTTATCCATCAATATTTCATCCACTCCACCATTTTATATGTATATTACCGCACCACATACACAGTTCACTCTTCTAATTTTTATTCCACAAATTTATTTTGTCTTAGGATTTCGGCAAATCAAAAGTGTATCTTATTTAGGCTGATGATGACCCACATAGGGTCCTTTGATAACATACTGTAATGTATTTATAGACATTGCAATTATTGTACTGTATTGAGTAGGTGGAATAAACTTTGTAAAATTATATGTCCTGTGATGAGGATGATGTCAGAAAGGGTATCAAGTCGTAGAAACTTGCTACGAAGATTCATCTCGCTTCATATCCGACCCCGCAGAGAATGGGACACAAGTTGGACATACATAATATCAGTACTGGTTAAACAGAACCATGGTGTTTCTATAGTGGTACAAATTACAGATATGTCACACACAATAGCACCACTCACAGGCAGCACAGAGCCACAGTGTTTCTCACATAAGGGTACTACTCACAAGCAACACAGGCCCATGGTCTTCCTCACTCAGTGGGACTAATCATAAGCGCCGACTAGATTTGTGTGTTCCTCACATATGATACTAATCACAGACCACGCATAGTGATAGTGTTGCTCACATAGTAGTACTAATCACAGGCAATGTAGACCCATGGTGTATCACACATTATGGTACCACCCATAGGCAACCAAGTAACATAGACTCAGTGTTCCTCACAAAGTGGTACTAATCACAGGTAATGTATTACTCATAGGAAACACAAACCTATTGTTTTCCTCAAATAATGGCAACGCAGACTCATAGTGTTCCTCACATAGTGGTACTAATCACAGGAGCAGCACAGAACCGTGGTGTTCCTCGCATAGTGGTACTAATCATACGCAACGTAGACCCGCGGTGTCGCTCATATAGTGGTATTAATCACAGGCAACGCCCAGACTCATGGTGATTCTCACATAATGGTGAGAATCATGAATACCGTAAACCCATGGTGACCCATCCATGATGATACTAATCACAGCCCCATGGCGTTCCTCACAGTGATAAAGTCGACCCATGGTGTTCCTCACATAACAGTACCAATCACAAGTAATCTCATCGTTTCAATTCCATCATCACTTGGTTGCCCCTTTTAGTCACCTCTTACAACAGGCAGGGGATACCGTGAGTGTATTCTCCATCTGCATCCTCCATCCACAGAGGGATATCTAGAATGTTAATCTTTATCAGAGTGATTAAGTAGTCTCCATTATTATCTATCACTGATATCAACAAAATGAGAAGATGCTGGTGAAACTTTTTCTCTAGCATTTTAAGGACACCCGGGTTCAATCAGTGACAAACAGCCCTCACACTGACTGGTAAAAATAAATCTTTGATGTGTATTTTTTCCCTAGTTGTTTATCATAATGTTAACATGGAAGAATTTTGGTGACACAAGGACAGGAAATTGATAGGATTGAGAAGGCAGTGAACATGGCCTTGACTGGTGCAAAAATGGGGAAACCACAGAAAATCATCTTGAGGGCTGCCAAGGGGATGATTCGAACCCACCATCTCCTGAATGCAGGCTCACAGCTACGCAACCCTAATCGCGGAGCCAACTCATTCAGTAAATCTTCGATGTCTCCACCAGAGAGTTCATCAGTGGCCGGATGAGAAGGTGCGTTGCCACAAACTAACACGTTAGCTGTCACAGGAGTTTGATCAGACCGGCAGTATAGGTCTTTATTAATAGCTACGCTGGTCCAACAACAGCTGGTTGCTAGGTAATGTGCAACTGAATTCTTATACTAACTGCACACATTTATAAGTCGCAAACATTCTAGCACAGAAAAAATTAGCCGCAGTATCTCAAGAGACTCTTTGGTCACCCAATGACATAACACTGTCCCCAATTCGATCGGCTACGCAGCATAAAACGCTTACGAAATGACGCAATATGTGACGTTACTTATCAACCCAATCAGGTCGGCATATGATTTTACACAGCAATAACCAAAGTGAAATTGAGGATTCGAATGAATTATTTGACATTAAAATGCATTTCAGTAGCGAGATGCGATGACAGATGGTGAAGGGACCCGTTCCCTGTGGAGGTGGGTGAGAGCCTGTGTTCGGTAGCCTAAGAAATTCTAGTTGGCGGCATGTCTTGGCCGGCCTACGAAGCAAAGCAAGTCTGTGCTCCGCACGCCGCACTCATCGGTGGCGGGCTACAACATCTGGTTTCAGGTCTGCAGCCAGCCAGGTCCCTGGTTGCATCTACGTAATCACTCATTTTCACAGAAACTAACACAAAATAGATTTTGACGTGGTGAAAGTAAATAAATATTTTTCTACAGTCTGTACAAATTCATTTTGGAACCAGTTTTTTGAAGATTTCTGAATTCACCTATGATTTCTCTTGATGCGCGTGTAATACAGGGACAGTGATAACTGGTTTTTTAAAAGTATTTTTTAAACCTCTTATTTTTCCTACAAGGTCAAGGTTAGTTGCATTGCTGCAAGCCAAGATGGTGACCCATTCCTTACTTTTCTTGTATCCTGGTGCAGCAGCTGCTCTTCTGATGCAAGCATTTTTGGAGGAAACGTCTTATAATTTAAACTGGTCTCATCACATTTGTACAACTGCTCCCCAGAAATTCCTTCCCTTTCAATAAGCTTAAAACTATGGTCTTTGAAGAAAGGTACAGCCTCTTTATCAGTAGATAAAGCCTCCATTCTTATGGTAACCTGGTAAATACTGAACTGTTTTTTTCCAGTGATTTAACCATTTCAGTAAATTCTGAATTTTCTCCTTCCACTGCAGTATTTGTTGCTTAAATTGCAATACTTTTTCCTGCAATATCAGCCTGGTAACAGGCAGGCCTTTTCCTCTTAACTGTTCATGGCACAAAAATAAAGCTTCCTCAAATTCTTTATGCCTACCTTTCACCATAGTCTCTCTTACTTTTCACTCCACTTCCATTAGCTTGGGTGGAGGCGGTAGAATTAACACTCACGGTATCCCCTGTCTGTCGTAAGTTGCGACTAATAGGGGCTCCATGGGCTCTGAACTTTGGAGTGTGGGTTGACGACCGCAGGGCCCTTAGCCGAGTCCTGGCATTGCTTCCACTTACCTGTGCCAGGCGCCTCACTTTTATCTATCCTATCTGACCTCCCTTGGTCTACTCTTGGTCTTTTCCGACCCCGGCGGTATTAGAGCACTCGAGGCCTAGGGAGTCTTTCATTTTCATGCCTTTCGTGGCCCTGTCTTTCTTTGGCTGATATCTTCATTTTTCGAAGTGTTGGATCCCTTCCATTTTTCTCTCTGATTAGTGTTATATAGAAGCTGGTTGCCTAGTTGTACTTCATCTTACAACAATAATCACCACCACCACCACCACCACCACCACCACCAACACCAACTTAGGCTCTCCTTCACAGGCACTCCAACCTTTTGTAATCTTCAATTAAAAGCAATGAAGCACATCGAAAAGCAATTTACAAACATAACAGGGAACAGCGGCAAATGTAAATTGCAGACATCCAATACTCAACTGACAAAACAAAGAGCAAATAGTAGGGCCGGGTTATCTGTGCTTTTCATGTCGTAACTTGCGTTCTGCACATAATAGGAGGATCATAGCATATACCCACTTGCATTGCCATAGCAAAGTAAATTATTCCTCTTACAGATATATCTTTTAACTAGGCCAGATAGTTGTGAGCTGGATAGTAAGAAGTGTACTGTACTTTCAAAGCCTAGGATGACTATAGGGATTCGAAGAAGTTTGGGTATAATATTGTTAAACTGTTAAGCATCCTTGTAACAGCTTGATTCCTGTCTACCTTTCCAATCAAATTACGGTCAGTAAACTCCTGCTCTACTTCAACTTTACAACATTTATTGGAACAAAGTTTCTTTCACATTTTCAGCTTTCCAGGTCCTATTTCTTTCAATATCAATGCTCATGTTGTTTGAGAGGTAATGCCAATAACATGGGTGATGGCATTTCTGTTAATTCATAAATAATAATAACATACCTGGCAACTTTCAAAAAGAGAAATCCGGAAGATCCTAAAGCGGAAATTTTTTTACAACACACACATGCGTCATGAAGTCTTGAGACATAGTGAAAAAGGACGGCAAGGGAGAGATTGCAAACAATACTAATACAAATCAAATTCATGTTATGATCACCCCTGAATTTAAATACACAAAGTTAATTCTTGATGAGCGCTCATCTGTTTTCACTTAACACTGGGAAGAGTTCACATAGTACACAAGCAGTGTTTTTCTGCACTTCAATCTTGCGGGTCACAATATGAATGTCACCGTCAAAATTAAACTAATCATGTACACTTATTTACAAAATTCTGTCAATTTCACATTATGCACCACAGCTTGGAGAGGACAGATGGAGATGAGTTGCTTTCTTTGTTTTCTTCAGAAATTCTGGAAGAAAACTACTCTTAGTAATATAGACAAGAACTTCTGGTTTTCAAAACAGAAATAAATTCCAGAATTTCATTTGACATTGAGGACCTAAACTGATCTTGGCTCTTTTTCACCAAGCTGAACACACGTTCACACTCAGCATTGCTGTGCAGTAGAGTCAGAACAGAAAGCATTAGCCAGGATATCCTATCATAGTTAGGAACACCATCAGCTCCACGAATGTTCATCAAGCGAGCCCTTTTGGTGCCATCTGTCAGATTCTCACTCTCAACTGTAACACACTCATCAATATCAATCTGAAGAGCTACAAATTCGTTCTGAAGCATATTCATTGCATCCTCAACTGACTCACTGTCCTTCCTCAGCAGCAATAATGGAAATCTTTCTATAAAGAATTGTACAGAAGAAAACTGGGCATCTTAAATTTTTGAAACATCTGCAACCTTTGCATGTTTCAGTACTTCATCATTGAGAGGGAACTTGTTAATAATACAATCACATGCTGTGCAGAAGTAACCCCTGGCAGATGAAAAGACTGTTGATTTATCTCTAGCATTAAGTTTCTTCATCAAGTTCATTGCCTCAACGTTAATGACTAGCTCATCACTGCCTCTCTGATTCTCACTAGAATGGTATGGAACTTTTAATAAAAGGGAACTTTTGATCACTTTCGGTTTAACAAATCTGGAAAGCAGTTCTAGTAGTTTATGAATGTGAGGGGAAGCACTCTGAAGTGTAGAATTGAGATTCTCAAATAAAGGAATGACAGCATACATGAAGGCAAGCGTATGCCATTTAAGCTTGATGAAATAACCATTAAAAAAATCACAATTTTGAATAGTGTTCTTCTGCTTTAGCACAGGAGTGTCAGATTTTGAGACACATGCGAATCTTTTGGGAGCGTCCAATTCTGACAACTCAATAGCTTTCCTCTTTTCATGGTCTTTGGAACTACAAGGCACGGCTTTTGGGATCGTAAATGATGTTAAGCTAGTAGTTGATGCACACTGAGCATTAACAAGCACCTCATCTTTAACCCTAGAACTGCTGCAGGTTTATTTGTCAAATGCTGCAGTTATTTTCCTCACTATACACTATGAAATTAAAATCATCCCTGTAAACTCATATTAATCCCAATAAATACATATTATACACCAACAGAAAGCTGATTGATCAATATGAAGATGTCAGAAATAATTTTAAAAAATTGTAACGATTTCTAACTATCGAAATATAAAATTATAATTTTCTTTGAACAAAGGGAATTGTTGAAATATTTTGCTCTAAGAAAATAATTTGTGATATATAATTTATTCCTGAAACATGATATCCTGAAATACACAGGTATGTTCTTACATTTTCCCCACACAATTCTTCACTTTTCATTTCAAAAGCTAAGAAAAACATATTTTTTCTCGAAACTGATTTTGAGTTCTTTTCACGAATTTTGAACCTACAGCTTATTTTGGTTTCCTTAGGGCAGTTTCTTTTTTTGTGTTGCGATCAAAGTATTTATAACAATATACACAAATATCAACAGTTCACACTTATCCCTTCACTGGTTTCTTAAAATATTAACGTACTGCCAATAATATAACCTGCACCAATTTGAACATCATTCCGGTTATCGGAATTTTCCATTACTTCCGAGGCACCTCGTACTTTACCGTCACTTTCATTACTTTCAGGAATAATTTTCTTGTCGGAATTAACACAATAATCACTGTCACCATCAGTACTGTCGCTAAGATCTTCGGAAATCAAGCACTCGATTTCAGAATAGTCAACAAAGCAGGCTGCCATCTTGATTCTAGGAACATATGAAAATACTTTCACTTCTACAGCTAAATGAACTTCTCCATACTGTTGCTTGTTTTACAAAGACTTTCAAAAGTGAAGATAAAAGTATCACTATTTAACTGGTATCTGTATTAGTGCCATCTGGCGTCCAGTTATAAATCTGTGGCAGAAGAAAGACACCATCTGTCAGAAAGACGATCGCACTTGACGAAGCAGAAAGACGGTCCACAGTTTTAGGGTTAAATAAACTAAGTAGTGGATCCTACTGATCTAACAGCCTCTGCAGACACCTTCCTAACGATATCCATCTTCTGCAAACATATTTCAGTATCTTCTTCGTTTTCTTGTTGTGAAGCTCTTGGAATTTCTTACGGTGTTCCTTCCTCTTACAACTATTTTCTAAATAATAGAAGATGTCGTCTAATAGTTCATCAACTTTAACAAGCAAACTGCTTGCACCTTTCTCAGCAGCCAAGTTAATCAAATGGCATGAGCAACCCAGTACGAAGACAGATGACTGTGTTTTCCTTAAAAGCTACACAATTTTGAATTGGTATTCTGTAACACTCTGTGAAATTACCAAATGACCAATATTACATCCCGTTGAATCACACACCAAGGTTGGGACAGACAACACTGAGCTATCTTTTCCTGCTTTGCCAGAAAACAGGTGATGACAATAGGGTAAAGCTTGGCATTACTATTATTGCTCCCATCTGTAGCTAACAAAAATGGTTCACATTGCATGTAACCGAGTTCCCTTCTTGAATCCGTACCCATTTCTTTCAAAATGTGTGTGGTTTTCGTACGACTACAGCCATATTTTTTGCAATTTCTGAACCTGGAAACATTTTCCTAAACAGAGCAGCAGCTGACGGGCATATTATGTTCAATTAACAATGAAGTGAACAAGCATTCCACTCTTACTATATCAAGGTCGGCTCCAAAAGAGGTAAAAAATAAATTAATTTTCTGACTGCCATCCTTAAATTTTATATTGGAGATGTGTTTAACAGATTTAATTTGATTTACTAATTCTGCTCTTCCTCCTTAAGAAGCGTTTATATCACACGAGCACATGGAACAGAATACATTATGTTTCGTCTTTCCGTGATCTTATAAAGCAAGGAAATTCAGCAGAATATGCCTCCCTGAAAAATTGATATCATCTTTTCTTAGTTGAACTCATTACGAACACTACTAAAAATACTAAATCGCTTACAAATTCGTCACACAATTCCACGAGTTTCAGAACTACCACCAATGCTAATCACACCCACACACACAGACAAAGCCTTTCAGCTGCTACGAAGAACGACGCAGTTACTAAAGTTATTATATATAAATTCATAGCCTGCTACTTTTCACTGATTTCTTTTCTTCAAAATCACAGCCTGCTAATTGCTTGGGAACATCTAATGAATGAAGTAGCAGTTGAAGTCGAACAGGTGACAAAAGCACGGTGACAATCGGTAATGTGATTTTTTTTTTGCTATGGGCTTTACGTCGCACCGACACAGATAGGTCTTATGGCGACGATGGGATAGGAAAGGCCTAGGAGTTGGAAGGAAGCGGCCGTGGCCTTAATTAAGGTACAGCCCCAGCATTTGCCTGGTGTGAAAATGGGAAACCACGGAAAACCATTTTCAGGGCTGCCGATAGTGGGATTCGAACCTACTATCTCCCGGATGCAAGCTCACAGCCGCGCGCCTCTACGCGCACGGCCAACTCGCCCGGTGGTAATGTGATTAACGATACATTTACCGGTCGAATTTCAAACACTGCATCTCGTATTTCCAGCTAATATTGAATGTCAAACAAATACTGTTTGACTGCAGAAAGCCAAACAAATGTGGATATTCAAAATCTGTACAATAATGTTGCTCATCCATACAACCGTAAAACACACACAACAAAATCTGTAAATTTTTTGGGAAAACCAGAATACTTGGCAGGTGTGTAATAATAAAGAAAAACATTAGTCAAAAATGGAGTTTATTAAAACATATCAGTTGGGATAAAAACATTTGCTGTATTGGGAAATCATGCAAAATCTATTCTATGATTCCTAATAATGGGATCTGAACCAATTTATTTTGCTATTTGTTCCCACCAGAAAGAGAGCATCCCATTTCAACCCTCAGACAAAGACTTAGATCCTCCATAGCCGAGTTAACTCAGTAGAAAATTGATATGCTAACCCCTAGACCATGATAGCAGCTCAACACTTTATGAGCCAAGAGCTCCATATTCATGCCATTTTCTATAGAACAAGCACTGCTGCACAGGTTGTTGTTTAGATACTACCTTCCTCTGCTCCAGGTTGCAGGATGAAAAGCTGGGACTTCAGACTGGCATTTAAGAGTATTTAAATTCTTATTTCAGTAAATTTACTGGCATCTTCAAGAATCCCATTCCACAGTAAAATTTCAGTTTTCATCCTGAGATGATGATGATGATTATTATTATTATTATTATTATTATTATTATTATTATTATTTGACTGCCGTTTCAATTTATGAATACTATCGACAGCTCTTAAAAATGAAATCAATTTATTGCAAGCCATCAAGAAATCGTGAGCCATTAATTTTACTCATCGAAGGAATTGAACTATACTTATATTATTTTACACGTGCTAATGAAATTGCCTCTAAACAACCAGGATGGAACAGGTTCACAAATGGTTTGAATAACTAAATCATTTGTAATGAATACTTATAACAGAGTAATGATTAGTTAATCATTACTTATTACATTAGTTTCCTCTTTATGCTTTTGTTAGCATAGGAAGTAAGATAACATTTAAAAAAAGAAAGGGAAAAAAGGAAACTTTATCCAATGGAATAGCTGGATAGTGGTAGTGACTGTTGTTTTAAATGGACAATTTTGTAGCTGCAACAGGCTGGGTTTATGTGACGAAAGTTGACTAACAAACAAGAAAAATTCAACCTGAGATCTACTCGCCTGGTTCCAAGACGACGAGTACGTAGACCAAGGAACACAGAACGAATAAGTTTCCCAAATGATGCCGCATTCACTGGTTCCAACTTGTGCTCACTACAATGCCGTAAGTAATGATTGTAAAGTGTCGAACGTGGCAAACTCACACCTTCAGCAGTTTCATAGTTTTCAAGGAGCCATTGAACCTGCAGGTAAGAATTCCAAAGTTAACTTATATCAAATAACAGTACTGCATGACCATTATTATCACAGCTAAATGAAAAACAAATGAAACCAAATCCAAAACATATCAAAATGAGGACCAAGTTACTTATGTCCAAGAATGCCTAATTAAATGAATGTGCATACAACTACTAAACAAAACTCAAACAAACATCAATTATAAACACAAGCTTTGGTACAGGGGTGACATAAACTTAGCTCCCAAGACAGAACTATGTGTAGAGCCCTGCAAGGATATACAAAATAACATCCATATACACACTTCCTTCATCCGCACACACATCCGTGAATGGTTATCCGCGGATATTATAAATATTTACCTACACAATATTACACCCAAGATATTGAAATGGATAGATCTGTTTACATAATACAATAGGCCTGACACCCGACACCACAACTCCTACAGTCACAGATCTACGACGGATTTTCTCCTGAGACAACTACCTACGTATTGACCTTTGTACCTTCCTTCCTTCCTTCCTTCCTTCCTTCCTTCCTTCCTTCCTTCCAATAATTGCGGGCAGAAGCCAGTTAGGCTTAGGTCAGATTTACGGCTTTATGATCTCAAGGCTCTATATATATCCATTCTCCCATACCAATGTCAACAGTCGCCCAACTACAAGCAAAAACAAGTGTATACCTGTGTGAAAATCAATAAACATCATTATTTAGAAATTATCAGCAAAATTATCTACACTGGCCTACAGTTTGTATCCGCCAAGACACTAACTTTGCAAATATCCACGGATAAATTTGCGGATAGACACATCCATGCAGGGCTCTAACTATGTGCACCTGGAAGAAACTAAGTACTGTGATATATAGTATGCTTGATACAGACAATAAGTATAATGAAATACAGAAAAACGGACACCCCACTCTACTGAAATATTCAAAGTTTACACACAATAATGGGGTAACAAAAGTTACATTCAAAGCAATAATGTCTCCTGAAATGACTGAAAACAAATATACAGACAAACTGCCAACTTAGGGTCGATTGTACAATTGTAAGTGAAATTTTGGGATACAATTCACTTTACATACTACAATATTGAATGATCAAAAGTGCAATATTTCAGGAATACATGACTGAAGTACACTAACAAATCACAAATTGCTGACTACCATCTACTTAAAAGTAGGGATGGGAAACGAGGGTGCATGTCTCGATAAGCCCGAGAACCTCTCAATGCCTTTCTGATGAGACATCTCAGAAGATTCACGAGAAGCCTAAACACGCTTCTGAAGTCATGTGGTATATTGAGAGAGAGCGATAATATGATGTGATGCCTCAGTCAACCGGACGAGTGAAGGACTCTACAGCTATGAGATCTGTTATTTAACTAACTTGTTATAAATACAGTACTGTAAATATTATTCCTTTTAACAATGTTTCCTATTTCACAACTAATACTACAGCTACATAGACATGCGGACTTAAAGAAAGCATACGGAATCCGTGGCTTTGCTTTTATAGAAGAATAAAGAGAAGAGCAATTGCAATTTGGCAATTAGGAACCAGTTTCAATTTTTTAATTCTTTTTTTAAATGCACACCTCCATTATATACTGTTAAGCCTTTCAGGGTTCAGCTTGCAAACCTCAGTACTCTGCGATTGGAACCGAGATATAGTCAAGCAGGAAGAAAGATAGTAAGAGGTCTGATTTACCCAGTCAGCCTATAAGGCAAACAGAATATGTCATTTCATCTGAGCATGAGCCTTCGATTTATGGTGGAAAGAAAATATCTGCTCCCTTCTCATAATTTACTGAATGTAATGTTTTTTAGTGCACACTCATGGCTAAGAAAAAAAATTTGTGGAACTTCCTAGTATAAACTATACAAACAAAAAATACATTGAGCATGATTCACGATTTGAAGAAACAGCCAAACATTTGAGGCTGTACTTCATTCCTTTTGTGCAAATATTTTTACAGTTAAATTAAAAACAATTTTTTTATAAATATCAATGAGGAGGCACAATTAAAAAGAATAACAACTTTATTTCATTCCACACATTATTACGTTCGCTTTTGAGGAGTTCCAAAACAAGGATTTTTCCTATTTCGTTTCTTATTGCAACTAAGCGGAGGAGACAGAGAGGAGATGACAAACCACAAATCTGAATAAACGACACCAAACTGGACAGTGTTCCAATGTTTAAGTACTTGTGTCTTGTGTAGTATAGGATCAAAAGACAACCTTGCAAAGTATGAGGTTGGCAGTCGAATTAGCAAGACAACTTAATTTTACCACCAAGTAAGACAACTGCTGTGGGATAAACAAGTACCAGTGAAAGCAAAGATGACATGATATAAATCATATTACACACCCACCCTATGTATCACTTGGAAACTACCACGTTAACGACACAACTCAAAAATACCAAGCTGCAGAAATGAAGTTCCTACACACCATGATACAGAAGACCAGGAAGAACAAATTCAGAAATGAAAAAGTCTGAGAGGAGGTGGGAATAGGAGACTCCCTACTACAGAGGATTCAGAAAGCAAGACAAGTGGTTTGGCCATGTAAGAAGGATAAGTGCAAGCAGGACTGCAAGAAGAGAATATGAAAGAGAAAAGTAAAAAGATCAGTGGGCAGACCCAGAGGAAAAGGGACAGATCTGGTGAAGAAAGATGTCAAGGAGAGAGGACATGATTAGGAAAAGATTATGAGAGAACAATGGTTCATGGACAAAGATGGAAGGGGCTCGAACACCACACCCGGGCAACTGGAGATGGTCGATGATGATGATGATGATGATGATGATGATGATGATGATGATGATGATGATGATTGCAACTAAGCAGTTGCATTAAAATTAAATTAAATTAAATTAAATTAAATTAAATTAAAAGAGAAGATCCTATGTATGGTACTTCGAAGACAAGGAATTCTAGGATGATGTTCTGCCTGTGTTACAGCATATTAACAAAAATGTGTTTCTTTAAAATGGCTCAAATCCTGTTTTGATAGAGAAAGGTTTATGGCACATTGTGATTGCTATATATGTGCACAGAGAACATAGCACTACTCCACTTCCGCTTGACGGGTTGTCTTTTTTTTTTTTTTTTCCTGGTGGAAAATGGGCAACCAAAGAAAACCATCTTCAGGGCTGCCGACAGTGGGATTCGAACCCACTATCTCCCAGATGCAAGCTCACAGCCCCTAACCACACGGCCACACAGAGTGTCAAGCCTTGAGGTTTCCAACTGGGAAGAATTTCTATCTCTACTTGTATGCCTACAAATCTGGAGGAGAAAACCTACAGAGTAATCTTAATATGAACAAAATAGTTCCTGAAATATTTTCACAATGGAATCTTTCAGTTTCATCCACTTATCTCTGTAATCAACATTCATCTGTATTCATCATGATTTTAAGTTTGAAGTCAAAAATATTAAGCCAAATGTTGAAGGTAGTGTTAGAGAAAAATATCAGCTTTTAAGTTTGGTTTTTTTTTTTTTTTTTCATGGTAGATGAGTAGATTTTTGGTGACAGAAGCAAAGAAAAGGACAATGACTGTGAAGATAGACAATGATACTGTTATTGGTTTTATATCCCACTAACTACTTTTAAGGCGTTCAGAGCCACTGAGATGCCAAGATTTTGTCCCGACTATGTGTAAGGAGGGTAGCATCCTGCTTCACAAATTTACCAAGCTCAGAACATTTTAAGGAAGCCTCGGACCTATGGGAGTAACGGAGTCCCACTCCCATTTGACAGGCGAGGGACTCCTTGGAAACAACTTGGCGAACGAAATGGAATTCGATGGGGAGCTATCAATATTAATGAGACTTATCTAAGAAAGAAAGTTGAACTGGCTGAGTTAGCAAAGAAGACACATCTGGATGTGCTAGGAGTAAATGATATTTGGGTGAGGGGAGATAACGAGGAAGAGATAGAAGATTATAAAGTGTACTTGACAGGTGTTACAAAGGGAAAGACAGAGTGTGGGGTAGGGCTGCTCATGAGGAATTCTATTGCACGCAACATAGTTTCTGTTAGGCACGTAAATGAGTGAATGATGTGGGTAGATTTGGCAGTTGGAAGAAATAGGATGAGTATTGTCTCAGTGTATTCACCAAGTGAGGGTGCAGGTGAGGAGGAAGTTCACAAGTTTTATGAAGCAGTGAGTGACATCGTAGTCAGGGTCAACAGCAATGATACGATAGTGCTAATGGGCGATTTCAATGTGAGAATTGGAACTAGAATTGAAGGATACAAAAGAGTAATTGGTAAATGTGGGGAAGATATGGAAGCTAATAGGAATGGGAAGTGTTTGCTGGCCTTTTTTGTGCTAGTATGGATTTAGCAGTTACAAATACCGCTACACAGGGGAGGCTAGGAGTACCAGATCCATAGTGGACAAGATCTTAACCAACTTCGAATTCAGGAAATCTGTTAGGAATGTATGGGTTTTCCAGGGATTTTTAGATGATACAGATCACTATCTGATCTGTAGTGAACTAAGTATCTCTAGGCGTAGGATAGAGAAAGTGAAATCTGTCTGCAAACGTATAGGGGTAGAAAATCTCCAGGATGAGGAAATTAAACAGAATTACATGGATATGGTTAGTGAGAAGTTCCAAACAGTGGACAGTAAGAAAGAGAATGGGTGGCATACAGAGATGCTGTAGTAGAAACAGCAAGGGAATGCCTAGGCACAACTGTGTGTAAAGATGGTTAAAAGCAAACATCTTGGTGGAATGATGAAGTTAGAGCAACTTGTAAACATAAAAAGAAGGCTTATCAGAAATGTTTCCAAACAAGGGCTGATGCAGACAGGGAACTGTACAGTATGTAGTTGAAAAAAACAGAACAAAACAAATAGTTGTTGAATCCAAGAAGTCGTGGGAAGATTTTGGTAATAACCTGGAAAGGCTAGGTCGAGCAACAGGGTAACCTTTCTGGACAGTAATAAAAAATCTTCAGAAGGGAGGGAAAAAGGAAATGAACAGTGTTTTGAGTAATTCAAGTGAACTCACAATAGATCCCAGGGAATCACTGGAGAGGTGGAGGGAATATTTTGAACATCTTCTCAATGTAAAAGGAAATCATCCTGGTGGTGTTGTGAACAGCCAAGCTCATGGGGAGGAGGAAAATGATGTTGGTGAAATTATGCTTGAAGAAGTGGAAAGGATGGTAAATAAACTCTATTGTCATAAAGCAGCACGAATAGATGAAATTAGACCTGAAATGGTGAAGTATAGTGGGAAGGCAGGGATGAAATAGCTTCATATAGTAAAATTAGCATGGAGTGTTGGTAAGGTACCTTCAGATTGGACAAAGGCAGTAATTGCACCTATCTATAAGCAAGGGAACAAGGAGGATTGCAACAAATATTAAGATAATATACTAGGCAGTGTTCACTGGCATCTTGCAAGGGAGGGTACGATCAAGTAGTTGAGAGGAAGTTGGATGAAAACCAGTGTGATTTCCGACCACAGCGGGGCTGTCAGGATCAGATTTTCAGTATGCGCCAGGTAATTAAAAAATGTTATGAAAGGAATAGAGGAATGTAAGCATATGACAGTGTACCAAAGGAAAAGATGTTCTCCGTACTGGGGGACTATGGGATAAAAGGTAGATTATTAAAATCCATTAAAGGCATTTATGTTGACAACTGGGCTGCAGTGAGAATTGATGGTAGAATGAGTTCTTGTCCTAGGTACCTACAGCAGTTAGACGAGGTTGCAATCTTTCACCTTTGTTGTTCAAGGTTTATATGGATCATCTACTGAAAGGTACGAAGTGGCAGGCCTATGCTGACGACTTGGTCTTAATGGCAGATTGTGCTGAAAGCCTGCAGTTTAATATCTTGGAACTTGAAAATAGGTGTAATGAGTATGGTATGAAAATTATCCTTTTGAACACTAAATTGACGTGAGTAGGTAAGAAATCCAAGAAAACTGTATGTAATACGTACGTACGTACATACATACATTACATACATACATACATACATACATAGGAGGATACCTTTGTAAATGTCAATCAGAACTAACAGTAGCTCATTTAATTTCCTAGTGTCCAAAGCATGCTATCAACACGAACCATTTGTGAGGACACTTCAGTTGCTGCAATGGAAAATTTTCCCCTCCAGTTTCTGATATCTTTGTGAAAAGGTTCAGTTTTTATCTGTTCCTTAGACAATGTTTTTAACTCTTTGTAATATTCTTACGCAGTATTTTGTTCAACTACTGTATAAATAACTTTTAATATTGTATTGTTATAAACGATAGTTCTAACATACTTTTGGTTGAATTAATAGTACAGTGGAACGTCAATTCTCAGTTTTTAGAGGGACCACGAAGAAAAAAAAAAGTTAGAACATGGGAAAACGGAAAATCCGGGAATGAACGAAAACCATCTAACAATTTGGCTAAACATCATAAAAATGAACATGGTACAATTACAATCTTACAAACACTACTAAATCAAACCAAAC
This sequence comes from Anabrus simplex, assembly GCF_040414725.1. NCBI lineage: Eukaryota > Metazoa > Arthropoda > Insecta > Orthoptera > Tettigoniidae > Anabrus > Anabrus simplex. Next base: position 902,272,611 of record NC_090265.1, read on the forward strand.
TACAGCCCCAACGGGCCTTTGCCTGCCAAGCGACTGCTGCTCGGCCCAAAGGGTTGCAGATTACGAGGTGATGCATGGTCAGTGTGACAAATCCTCTCGGCCATTCCTCCTGGCCCTCTAGACCGGGGTCGCCATCTCACGATTAGCTATCTCCTCAATTAAAGGTAATCACATAGGAAGAGTGGCCCTGGAATCAGTCCTTATATCCAGGTAAAAACGTCTGACCTTGCCAGGAATTGAATCCAGGCCTTGCGGGTAAGAGGCATGCAAGTTGGACCATGGGACCAGCTGCAAACATTAATTTCCAGTACGCGAGTTAAAAATCTCAATAATTTATATTCAGTTTTACTAGGGAAACTTTGTCAGTTTCCCGTGAAAACTTCTTTCGGTTCAGCAACTTTGATCAGGCAAACTCTTCAAAAAATCCAATAATGCCAAGCCAAACAACAATTGACCACAAGTAGTTTTTAATTCTCTAATATAATAAAAAGTAAAGCACATTAGATACAAAAGCGCCCAACACGATGGCGAAATCCCTTCTTTTCTTAACCTTCTATTGTAATTTGGTCTCTGGTACAGTATATTGAATACTGTTCATACTCAGTTTCTGGAAATTGAGTACCGCGTAAATTAGGCCTACATCAAATTTCAAAGGTTACGTTGAACTAGAGAATATGGTTTCAAATGTAAGTATCGATTCTCAAAACTTTTCAAATGCATTATATTCAATTCTGCCCATCACTAACACAAACAAATTGGAAAGAGAAAAAATATCATCAAAACTTCAGAAATTATGGTTATTCATGATCTCGAGCTCAGCTGGAAAGCACGCTCGCTGCACAAGTCAGTACGAGTTGGAAATAAAACGAACTATTTAAATGTAACGTGCTCAAATAAAACGACTGCGGTTTTTATGACACTTTAACAAAAATCGTACAATTCCCAGTCTTATAATAGGACCAAAATAGTAATAGGCAATCCCAAGACCTCCTGTGGCTTTATGTATATAAGGTGCAACATCTGTTCTGGTCTCAATAACAATTGTATATGATAATATTAAAATACTAGATAAGTGTTAAGAAGAAGCAGTTTTGATTCCTGCCTGAAAGCCCAGTGATTATACAGTGCCCTGAGGGAAGTGCCGAAAAGCTGTTCGGCGATACAATCGAAAAAAAGTAAAAGTATAAACATCTTATCCTGGACATAATGTGGACGTTTTACAGGTACGAACATTTGACGAAACTCGTTCTGTCTTCAAGAAGAGCTGTCGAAATGCACTCTGTCTCTTTCCAATTGTTGTGGCCTCTCTCTGCTTTATGATTTCCGAGGTTTCTCTAAACAATAGCACCCAAATGCGATGCTAAGATGGTCCCTTATGCAAGCTCACCGCTGATCACTTTTCCAGTACAGTACTTGCTCTAATTATTGCCATGACGGGGCGTTAACACTAAGGTCCACAAGTATGCCGTAGCCAACCTTTTGTGAGATACAGTTTCTTGAAAAATGCTTGATCAAGGATTTAGTGTTGATGGGACTGACATTTTTGTATGGTAGCCTGGGAAATTGTTTCTTCAAAGAATGGATAATTATTTTTACGTTTTAATTAGGATGCTTGCGGGACCACGTAATTTGAATGCATAATCCAGGAAAACGCAGTTTCTGGGAACGGATAATCGAGGTTCCACTGATTATCATCATCATCATCATCACCACCACCACCATCACCATCATCATTATTATTTCAAGTAATAAATATATTTCTCTCTCAGAAACCAAATTTACCCGACCTCTTTCCCCACCACAGTAACATTACATTAATGATAAATAATTAGATCCATTCAAACCACAAATTAGCCAGGAACAAGATCGCAAGCATGATACACAATAACAAAGTAATCATCAATACTGTATTTACTTGTACAAATTTTCTATTTTATAACCTCAAAAAAGGGGGAAGAAATGTATGCAAATTTAATTTTGAATCTAAATATGAAAGTAATTCCATCACTTTTGTGGTATAGTCCTTCGGCAATAACTGGTACACAGATGTTGTCCTCCTTTGAACAGAAAGGTCGTACCTCTTCATGAATCTACACAGGCATCCTCTGCTAGCTTTAAACTTTAAGATTAATGTATTGCATTTCTCAGCATCCTCAGCGCCTTTAACTGTAGCATTTCATGCTCCAATGAACAGGCGTCACTGCTTAATCCTGGTAAATATTTTCACAGCTCTTTTTCAATTTCTGCATACTGGTCTGATTTTGGCCCCCAAAATGATAGAGCTGTCCTCTTAGTACACTGAAACTCTCCTCTTTGTTTGTACCGGTAGCATGTATGTGATGGCTCTACACAAAATTTGCATCCTGCAGCATGACTGACATTATTTTCTGTGAACGTGATCACTTAATTTAAACTGTACTCGGTAACTTTTGTTTTCTTTACCCATCACTCACCACTAACCAATAACGTATATAAAAATAATCAACACAGAGACCGATATAAAATAAGTGCACGCCTTCCACCTGGTTAAATAATATACTAGCAATGCGTGCGTAGACCAACATTATGCATAGGTTGCCAAGCAATGTGATCTTACTGCACTGTTGCAGCTTGCGCTTCTCAGTCGCACCATACAAACTGTTGGACTACGGCCAGACAGACGTTAAACATAATAGTTCCTTTTACGAATGAATGTAGTGCTTCATTTCATTCAACCCGGCTAGACCGTATGTTAAATAATGCAGTTATCTATGCATTAAATGACAGTTTTGGAACGCGCTGGCTGCACAATGCATTTTTAAAGTAGTTGCCTTTTTTGTAGAGCCTCAATGTAAACCGTCGTGCATGTTCAAAGGAATGAAGTGCTTTGAAACGTCATAATGGAATTAAGCATAACTTCAAGAGCAACTGTTTAGTTATCGGTAATCAGATAACAACATGGACAGAAATGGTTAAGGAAGTGGTGGATACGTCAAATAAAATTGGCGATCAACCTGGTCCCTGTAACACTATGTCACAACATACGGTATGTGTAGCCGCTAAAAGTTGCATCCTTTATTGGAAGATTAGGGGTCCTGATCTATTCAGTGCTGTGAGATTGAGGATGGCTTTGTATTTCGACATTGCACAATAAATTCTGTAGAGTTTAGTGAAACGAAATGGCGTATGGCTTTTAGTGCCAGGAGTGTCCGAGGACATATTCAGTTCATCAGGTGCAGGGTCTTTTTGATTTTGACTCCCGTAGGCGACCTGCGCATCGTGACGAGTATGAAATGATGAAGACAACACATACATCCAGCCCCTGTGCCAGAGAAATTAACCAATGTTGATTAAAATTCCCGACCCTTACGGGAATCCCGGAACCCCAGTAACCAAAGGCCAGCACACTAACCATTTAGCCATGGAGCCGGATGTAGAGTGTAGTCACAGCATACTGCACAACACTGCGTGCATATTTCTTGCATTATTCAATGGACTACTGTTAGGTTTAAAAATTGCCTTAATGTTTTCATGACCTCGCATTTTGCGAAGGCTGGAGGGGGGAGAAGAAGAGGGAGAAGACACACCAATGACAGAATACTTTTACACAATTACATTATCATGGCAGGAAAGATATGTGAATTTTTCCCTAAATTTCCATTCCAAAATAAAGGATGTAAAAATTAAACAAGGGGCAAGATTACGCAGCTACATACGGTAAATAGGTTTAAGACTTCTTGTGGAATACTGCCAAATAATCATAACCCATTCCCATGTGAAAAATACTGTATAATGTGATGCTTGACACAACATTCAGAAGGAGGCACATAACGGAAAATGCAGAAAAAATGTATAGAGGAAGCACTGCCCTCTTCATGGTGAAAAAGAACTTGTTTTGTATTTAGCTGAAAAAGAGGGCTTAGGGATTAGCCAGACAAGAAAATGTGTGCCTATCAGATTTTAAAGCAGCTGTCATTAAGTTTTATGGTGCTGACGGCATCTCACATCAGGCTCTGAGAAGAGACGATTTTAAGAAGATCCGTGTTCGTGGTGAGATCAAAGAGACTACGAAAATATACCAGTAGGTTTCTCAAAGTTTGCTGAATTGCGCCCTCTCATATGTAACTTCAGCATGACATCTCGCATGATGTATGCATGTGCGTTTACCACGAAAATGTAAAATTTCTTTTGAAGGCGCTGCATTGGAAACAAGTGTCTGTACAGACTGAACTTAGGGAGTTTATATCTCAGGTGGTTCGTGACCAGAACTCAGGTGAAAGCATGCAGTCAAGGTGTGAAAAATGTCCACTGTTAAGTGCAACTGACATCGCAGATGAACTTTGTAACTGAAGGTGTGAGTGAAGTCACAGGTCGTTTTCAAACGGACGAGCTGAAATTGAAGGAGAAGAAGGGTCAGTAATTGATTGCATGGACACACTGAGCACCTGTCTGCCACAATCCACAAACTGTGTTTATGTCAAACAGCAATCTGAGGCTTTTAAGTGTGCTCGAGAAAAAGTTGAACTAAATGAAGCTGTCATCTAAATTGACTTCTCTGAAAATTAAACACGCAGGAGCAAAATGAGATTCAGGCAGCTCATTGGAATAATAAATAGGTCTGTGTTTACTGCAGTTGCTTGGTTTGATGGGAACAACAAAGTTCAGAAGAAGTCACTTGCTCTCGTGTTAGATTATATAAATATGTAGTCTATGTTTTTCTAAGAACATTGTTTCTGGAAGTGTTGGAGACTGTCCTGAACCTTGAAGTAGTAAAATTGTTTTATGATGGAGCAGCGAGCCATTTTAAGCAAAAATCTACCTGGAGCAATTTGAAGTTACTTTCTGCCATATTTGGATTTAAAATTCAATGGAACGTTTTTGAATCATATCATGGAAAAAGAGCAGTAGAAACAATTGTAGGCCAAGTTAAATTAATGGTGTGGGTGGATGTGAGATCTGGAAAGAGAGTGCTGAAGATTTTGTTCATGTTTTGAGCAATAAGACCAAACAAATTACTGTTCAGGAGGAACCACAGGTTGAAATAGGAAAGGTAAAGAGATATTTTGAAAAGCAATTTCAACACATTTCAGCTATTCCGGCCACACATAAAGTTCATTATGAAGGAGTAATGGGCGAATATGTTACAAAATATGCACAACTTTCGTGTGAACCATTAGTGAGGATTCACAAGTTTCACAATTAAAACAAAACCTGTCAGACAATAAAGTGATACATTGAAAGATTTCACTATGCAGTGTTCCGCACAGCAGCATATCACATGTGTCCGGATGTTGTGTTATGTGTTCCACCCAAATGCACAGATAGCGAAGAAGGTTATGATGTAAATTGCAAACTACAAATAAAACACAGTAAACTAACACAGCATGAAATGTATAATTTCAGAGATGTCAGTCAGTCACATAACAAGGTCAGTCAGTCACACACAACATTTTTACCTATATAACATCCTTATAAATTGAGTTTCAGATATATTCCTTTTATTATAAACGACCACCAAACTCTAAACAATGTTTTGAAAAACAGTATTTGAATAAACTTTCAGAGAAATATACAAGGAAACATGTTCAGGAGAACACGGAGTTGACATTTACCATATTTACTTGTGTATTAGACCCCTTTTTTACCACTTTTACAGCCAAAAATAGTAAAGGAGGTTCCAATATGCGATAACTTCAAATTTTGTGCAGCGAAGACAACTTCTAGGTTATAAAGAACTATAATTTGTACATGTAAACATTCTACACTATTCTTTAACAAACCTAAGACTGCATCTGAGTTATACTGTCTATTTTCTTTGGAAGGCAGTATTTCTAAAAAAAAAAAAAAAAAAGACGATGAATGGTGAACACGACTTTTAGGCCTACATATACAGTAAATAGAGTCCGTATTGTTACTGGTACTCATATCACGTCAATCGTTACATCTCATTAATTCCTCTGAAGAGTCTGGCGTCAGGAAGGGCTTACAGTCATAAAAACTCACTACGAAGATTCATCTCACTTTATACTTGACCCAGTAGAGGAAAGGGATATGGGTACTGTATCATGCAATATTGATACAAAAGAACTTAATGGCCAGTCATTTGTCTCTGTCAGTTGAGCAGTAGGCCTACCACACAGTAAACCTGATCACTGCTTTCATTTGAATTATCGTCTTGCACTGCGCTTGCACTGCTAACTTTCCTGCTGCGGGTGTGTTGTCATTCTAAGTGACATCTTCACTGCCATCTCATTTGCCGCATCAGCTATGCACTGCAGCACTGCAATTGAAGGATACGAGGTCCCATCTTTTTGAACCTTTTAAAAATAGTTTTGCTCCCTACTTAGAGTCTAAACAGTGTGAATCTATTCCAAAATGGTTTCTGGAGATGGTCTCTGATATTCCCAGTTGGTGTATGTGTAGCAGAAGCCACTTCTTCCGAATAAAGCCATGCTGTAGAAGGTGTACCAAACCACCAGCTGACAGCTAGCGTATGTCACGAATTGTAGATAACATACAGTGACTAGAAGCGTTCTTTTGATAACTGCGACTGTTGAAAGCAAGACCCTTATTTTTAAGTATATTTCTTGCTTGTTCTCTCCATTTACTACATCAGGATTTATGAAAACAGCTGTACATGAGATAAGAGAGACCGCATTGTTTAGGTTAGGTATGCTATCACCTGAATAGTGCCAAAAGTTCCACGATGGAAAGAATAAAAATAAATAACAGAAAAGTTTGCCGCATTTGTTGATATCTGCAGGTGTGGCGGTAATGCGTTTTGTTATCGTAATGTTTAATTTTGTATGTTCATTGTCTCCATTTTTTAATTAACACATACTCTAGTAAGTATTTTTAATTTGGCATCTCTGAAAATCGTTTAAAGTACATTGGAAGATAAAAGATTTATTATTATTATTATTATTATTATTATTATTATTTGTTAGGTATGTTGTATGTTGGCGAGTAAAACAAACGTTATAATTGGATAGCTTTCATCACGTATTAAACTTGCTTCTTTCCAAAAATACTTATATCGGCCCAAGTTACGAGATATTAAACGATCGTTTTCTTAATGATCTCGCCTGCTATATAAATAGCAACAACCGTGAATATTTCTCAACTAAAGTAAATTTATTTTCTCATCCCGAGGTAGTGCAGCTCTTTATAAACACACCCCCAGTGGAGAGAAGTTACATGTACCGTTTTTGCCGCATATCAACCTTCCTGCCATTTGTAAATCTCTGGCAGTGCGGTACCGGGAATCGAACACAGACTCCCGAGAATGGCAGCTAATTGTGCTAACCATTATGCTGGTGGACCTTATTAACTACAAAACACAGACATATAGCATGACTGATGCATGCTTGCAATGCGCAGGTCGGACACGGAAGCTATTCACGTATTTGTGCAACGTCATCAGAGCTACAGTAGACCTATGCTACAGAGGTGGACATTTCTCAACTACGAAACACAGATGTACCGCATGACTGCGACGCGTATTTTCATTGCGTAGGTCGTACGGACGAAACTATTCACAAGTTTGTGCGATGTCATCAGAGCTGCAATAAGACTTGTACCCGCTTCGAAGCGGAATCATCGTTCTTCTCTGGCGAATTACGTTAGGGGGTCTTGTATGCGAGATTTATTTTTTCATTTTCTGCATCTCGAAAAGCCAGGGGGTGGTCTAATACGCGAGGGGGTCTAATACACGAGTGAGTACGGTATATCAGTCAGCACAGAAACTTTGGAACCAAGTATTCAGCATCTTTTTAAGCCATGTTTTATATATCATTGTAATTGCCATGTTCCTTTATCCTATCATGTTATTAAAATTTTAAATTTACACCCAGCACAATGTTTACATAGACATTTTCTTGCTGAAGTTTAATATTAATGTCAGTCAGTCATATATGGAACTGTTCAATTATAAATGGGTATAAGCAAACTTTGCATAGAGGAAGACTGCTTACCTTGCAAAGATTTAACAAAAAGCACTATTGGGTACTTCAAAACTGAGTGGAGTGGCCACATGTTAACGCACTACAGCTATAGAGCCAAGCTCTGCATTCGCGAGATGAGTGTATTCGAACCGCACCATCAGCTGTCCTGAGAATGCTTTTCCTGGTTTCCCATTTTTGCTTCTAGGCAAATGCTGAAACAGTTCCTATTCATAGGCCACAGCCAATTCCTTTCATCTCCTTGCCCAATTTCATTCACCCTAATTTACTTCAGCTTCATCAGCTCCTCAACTGAGGTTGGCATCAGGAAGGGCATCTGGCTGTAAAATATGCCATAAATTTCATCTTGCCTCATCCCGAACACCATATCATGAAGTGGGACTATGGAATAGACATATACACTACTACTTTGTAGAAAAACAGCCGTCATTATATCACTCTGCACCTGTTTCTTTCTTCTTTGCATGCAACATTGATATGGTTACTTTCCAAATACCAACATTCTCCAACACTAAATAGCACAAACAACAAGTCTAAAATTTCTGTTACAATACTCAAATTTCATAACATGGAAAGAAATACAAATCCTCCTTCAACATACATTATCAACAGCAAACAATAACACAAAAGATGTGTAACTGTGTGAAGCTTTAAGGAAGTAGTAAGCATTCCAAGAAATAAATCACAATCAACGGTATTTGTTTTAAAGGAAACTAAGTAAGCAAACAAACTAACACTCAATCAAGTGAATACACACACATAATCCAGTTAGTGGTGAATGACAGCTAGCAACACGGAGACATGCCCAGGCCAAGGTCAAGCATGGTTAATGGTAGGTCACTTACAGTGGCCGGTGACACCCGGGTGGCGTGTGTAAGGTTGGCATGCCCGTCACCCTCACCGTCACCGTCCAGAGAAGAAGGGTTAGTATTCCCAGGAACCATGTAAGTCACCCCACCTGCATCCTGAAGGCAGCCATTGGGTTAGAAACTTAAGTAGACACTGACTCTATATAAGGACGTCGCAACACCCAATAAATGAAAATTACAGGTCAAGTCTTCGAAACATTCAAATAACAAGGGCTTAATGCAGTCAAAAGTATTTAATTTGCTCATATTGTAGCCCTCCAACAGATGTGTGAATGAGATGTTTGAAGACATACAGAACAAATATCATGACATTTTCAACTTAATTCAGATAATTTACAACAGAAAAAAGAACAATGGTCTGTATAGAACTAATTCATGCAGGAAAAAACATCCACCAAGTTATATAAATACAAATTAGAAGTGACAGTTGTTTTTCATCTTTAAAACACAAGTCAGCAACAGTAAGATGTGTCTATGATTGCATAGTATTGCATAAGTTCCTCACAGGTACATTTCTCTCAGAAAACAACTGAACCTATAGATATAATACTTGTTGTATCTACATAGCAAGTGAACTGAATTATAATTAAAAACAAGTCTGATAAAATGTCACGACCATACAATAGCATTAAATTATTTTTTAGTGATACTGTTACAGATTTGCTAGCAATCAACTTCATGATCCTACCGAGGTGCTTGAATTTTGTCCCGCATGAGTTCTTTAATGTGCCAATAAATCTACTGACATGAGGCTAACGTATTTGAGCACCTTCATATGACATCGGACTGAGTCGGGATCAAACCCACCGACTTGAGCTCAGGAGGCCAGCGCTCTAGTGACTGAGCTACCCCTCACTGGTTTCAGTCCATTTTGCTAACGTAAGAGAATTTTCTTTAAAAAATTGTGTTTTCAGTTTCGTCATATTTAGCTGTAGATCCCTTCATACTTCTCCTAAAATGCAAGAGGTCTTTCTTACCTTCGAATCTTAGAGATTCATATCCATTCCGGCAATTTAAAAATCAGATGTTTCAGGTTTCTCTTCCTAATTAAATAAAAACTTTACATTCAGTTTTACTGGGGAAACTTTGTCACTTTCCCATGAAAACTTCTTTCAGTTCAGCAACTTTGATCAGCCAAACTGTTCGAAAAATCTAATAACGCAAAGCCATACAACAATCAACCACAAGTAGCTTTTACTTCTCTACTCTAATACAATAAAGCACATTAGATACAAAAGCATCCAACATGATAGCAAAATCCCTTCTTTTCTTAACCTTCCATTGTAATTTGGTCACAGGTATACTGTTCGTAGTCAGTTTCTTGAAATCTTGTACTGTGTAAATTAGGCCTACATCGACTTTTAAAGGTTACATTGACTCGAAAATATGGTTTTGAATGTAAGTATTGATTCTCAAAAGTTCTTCAATGCATTATATTACATTCCGCCTGTCGCTAATCACAATCAAATTGGGAAGAGAAAAATTATCCGCTATAGCTACTAAGATTATTACAAATGAAAAGAAAGGGAAGGGCGATCATGATAAGACATGGAAAAGTGCAAATCAAGATTGAATGCAGATGATGGATGAAGTTAATCAAATGTTAGGTGAAGATAATAGTGGTTTTTAACCTGATGTAAGCAAAGGTAGAAATAGGATTGTCTCTCAGATGATGAGAAACTTAGACCAACACCCAGACAGGACACTAACGCAGATCAGAGGGAGTCATCAGTAGATGGGTAAGGAAAAGTACGGACGGCTATACAGATGCAGGTCCACATGAAGGGAGAGCGACACTATCCCCTGGAGGAACGATGGGAGGGAACCTGAAAAATATTGAAAATACCAGACTTCAAAAGAAACAGAGAACACAATGACATCCGAAGGCAAGTTAAAACTAAGGGCTGCTAACCGGACGGCTTGGATTTATGTAGGCCGAGTACACCAGGACATAACTCCAAATGATGCAATTGACTACTTGGTGGACAAGGGATTCAAAGATAGAGTAAAACGTGAAAAACTCAGAACCAAAGGAGAAAATAAAACTTTCAAGGTCAAAATTCCTCTAGAAAGCAAAGATAAAGTGTATGATCCAGCTTTCTAGCTAACGGATGTAATTTTTCGGCCCTTTCGTTTCAGGTCAAATAGAGAGTAAATCTTCATGGCAAATGAAAGACTCAGAAGTGAAGCTATTGCTATGGAAGGTTGAAGGCCTGTTAAATGTAGTCAACTTAGGACCAGAGGATATTGTTGATCGCTATGATGCAGTGATAATGTTAGAAACCTTCCTGACCTCAGAGTGGGCAGCAAACAAGCACTATACAGTTAACGTACTAGCAGAACAAGGACTGATAGGAAGACCAAAAGGAGGAATCACATGCCTCCTCACATCAAAATTCATGACCCTTAAAATTATGCATCGAACAAATAATGTCTTAGTAATAAAAACTAAACTGTGTGTTTTCATTTGTGCGTACTTCCAACCGGACTTAATCTCTCTCCAAATTATAGATGAAATAGGCACTGCCTTGAACTCAACAAACAGAAATGATGGCATTCTCCTTGCGGGTGACTTCAACTGCAGAGAGGATGTTCCTTCGCAAAAAAAAAAAAAAGAGAGAAGTCTTAGAATACTTGGAACAGGAAGGATTTTCCATGGTTAATAGAAGTGAAGACAAAACATATATAAGTCATAATGGCACCTGGGTAAACTAAAACCAATGGGACAGAAAATTATCCTAAACCCATTAAGGAAACATCAGATGGTAGAAACCATGCTTCTGATTAAAGGTGATTATGATCAGGAGGAGCTTGAAACCCGTAGGATATCGAGAAAATGTCTGCAACACAATGTATGTGAGACAGACAACCATGCAATTGTGAAGATGGTTGTGGAAGGCAACCTGGAGGAAGTGGCCAACAAGCTAGAAGATTGATTACAAGGAGCAGAAATTTCAGAGCCTCCATTTAAAATAATAGCAAAGCCCTGGTTTAAGGGAAATTGCTACTTGGCAAGAAAGACTGCACTGAATGCACTGCATGCAGCCCTTAAAGCCCCAAGCACCAATCTACTACAAGATTACACCAACAAGAGGCGGACCTATAAGACACTTATAAAACAGGAGAAAAAGCTATTTCAGGAAAAGGAAGAACAAAGGTTGATAGAAAAAGCAGAGCAACGCCTGTATAAAGCTCTTAACCATAGGGGCCTACAATATCTGTGAAATATTCCTATTGAGATTTGGGAGAATCATTTGGGCTACGTATTAAATAAAAGAGACACACGCCCATGTAATATTCCAGTTCATACACACACAGGAGAAGAAGACCTAGACATAGAATTGTTTACATTCAAGGAAATAGAGGAAGTAGAGCTCCAAGAATAATAAGGCTTGCAGTATGCATAATAGGGTATAGTGCGCATTCGTATCCCTGAAATATCACTATAAAATTTGTCACAAATGGAACATAATAATTGCTTTTACACATATCAAGTGAAAAATCTGCAGCAAATTAAGAAATATCGTCGCCATAAGACCTATCTGTGTCGGTGCGACGTCAAGTCCCTAGCAAAAAAAAAAAAATTAAAAAAAAAAAGAAATATTTCATTTTTGGAGAATATTATGTATACGTACTTTACCACTTTACAAGTACATTTGGTGTTATGCTCACAGTGACACATGTATGTCTTTTGTTTTACACTTTCAACAATTTTGTGTGTGATGTCTGTGTTCACTGAAGTTCTTTGCTTTCGTTTCATTGCTTCAGTTGTCAATGACATCATTTCCTGAATTGTATCGCGATATGCAATATTTAATAGGCGACAAAATGGTATGGCCAATGTACACAAGAAGAATTCTGTGGACTAGAGATTTATTGGTCCCGAGATCGAGCAACTTTCGTTCGAACAAACAAATATTTATTGGTCCAGGGATCATGCTATTTTTCTGTTGACCTCCATTTTGCTGTTTGAACTGGCCGCTCTAGTCATATGGACAAAGATAATGAGAATCCACAGACATAGCACTCCCATTCCACGGTGCTAGCCCTGGACCTGAAGAAAGTAACAAAAGACGGCACCAGCAGCGAATGGACAAAGATAATGAGAGAATCCACAGACATAGCACTCCCATTCCACGGTGCTAGCCCTGGACCTGAAGAAAGTAACAAAAGACGGCACCAGCAGCGGAGTACGACATAAACCAGTCCTGTCTACAAGCCTTAAGTATGTTTGCATATTTCCCAAATAACGACGGTATTTCTTAACTTGCCGCAGATTTTTCACTTGATATGTGTAAAAGCAATTATTAGGTTCCTTTTGTGACAAATTTTATAGTGATATTTCAGGGATACGAATGCGCATCGTACCCCGGATAATATGTACAATGAACAGATTAAAATTGCTTTCCCGGTATTAAAAGAAGCAATAACATATGTCTTGAACCAATGCCTTAAGCAAGGAACGATTCCAAACAACTGGAGAAAGTCCACAGTCAAAATGATATATAAAGGAAAATACTGAAGATCAGAACGCTCATCGAGGCGTCGCCCTCGAATGCACGCTGCTAAAGATCCTAACAAAACTCCTATGTCAACGTCTGACTAGCGAAGTGGATCCCAAATTACCAGAGGAACAATTTGGTTTTAGAAGAGGGAGGAACATGATATAAGCCATCAAGTGTCTTCTGAATGATATTGAAGCAGGTACAACTACAACGGGAGACAAACTATACACCATCTTCGCTGACTTCTCTAAAGCTTTTGACTTTATTTGCCGAAAAATTATAATGGGGATACTAGACAGAAGCAGTGTTCTCCCCAGAAATGTTCATCAGGTGGGTGGCAGGAATGAGTAGCCGGGTGGAGAATACTACGTAAAAAATAAATATGATAACATTTCAACTTATTACCCTCAGGCCATTAACAATAATATTAGACAGGTAAACATTAACTGCAAAAATGAACTATTTTACTGTTATCATGAAGGCGTAACAGAGTAGTTTGAACTTCTAGTGTTCTACTACTCGTTCATAATCACTCGGTTGCTGTGGACAGCCAGACGGGTTTGTTACATCCCGCAGAATCGAGTGCTCGCATGCGATTCCACGCTAATCCAGACACTTCTCGCGCATGACACTACGTGATAAGCTGAACTCCGATGTAACTCGCGCAATTATGCTGACAATAATGAATACTTTTCATTTAAATAAACAGTTTTACAGTGTTTACATTTTAATCTGAAACACATAATGACTGAAATATGTGTAGCCTCCTTAGCTCAGGCGGCAGCAAGCCGGCCTCTCACTGCTGGATTCCATGGTTCAAATCCCAGTCACTCCATGTGAGATTTGTGCTGGACAAAGCGGAGGCAGAGCGGGTACACCGGTTTTCCCCGTCATCTTTCATTCCAGCAACACTCTCCACTACCATTTCATTTCATCTCTCAGTCATTAATCATTTCCCCAGGGGAGTGCGACAGGCTTCGGCAGCCGCCACAATTCCTATCCTCGCCGCAAGATGGGCCTTCATTCATTCCATCCCTGACCCGGTCACTGACTGGAAAACAGGTTGTAGGTTTTCAATGACTGAAAAATGTATTAATATTACGTAAACCGAGCGAGTCAGGAGCGCGCAGCTGTGATCTTACATTCGGGAAAGAGTGGGTTCGAACCACACTGTCGGCAGAACTGAAGATATTTTCTGTGGTTTCCCATTTTCACACTAAGTAAATGCTGGGGCTGTACCTTAATTAAGGTCGCGGTCACTTTCTTCCCACTCCTAGCACTTTCCTATTCTATCATCGCCATAAGACGTATCTGTATCGGTGCGACGTAAAGCAACTTGAAATATTATGTAACTAGCAGATATCTAGATTATGATAACTGGTCGGACAGTGAAAATGACTGAGCGGTGTGCCCATTAGAAAGGTCCTAGGGAGAACACTGAGGGAATATAAATCTCAAACGACTAATTCAGAACACACTGGGCTCAAACTGCATAGAAATTAGTGATGGGATCGCGAAGTCCAACCCAATTCAACAAATCACAGGTGTACAAGGGGATTCAATAACGCCATTATTATTTATAATTGCTACGGCTGATATTATAGAAGTAATCCCTGAAAAAACAAGCATATATATGTATGCAGACGATAACGTGATTGCCTCGAGGTCCAGTGAGAAACTGCAAGACACACCTAACGTGTTGGCGAAGTGGACAGAAGAGAATAAACTTCAATTAAACGAGGAAAATACAGTATCAATGACATTTAGGAAAGGAGGTAAAGCATCAGAGTTTCATATACATGAGAGACCTCTAAATAATGTATCGAACTTCAAGTATTTGGGAGTCACACTACAAACTAGAGGTAATGTTTTCTCTACCCACATCAACGACAAGACAAATGCAGTAATCAGAGCAATCAACGACATACAGAACTTGAATAAGTTGTCTATCAAAACAGCCCTGAAACTATTTGACTTCAAAGTCTTACCCGTGATCACCTACGGTTTAGAAATTGTATGGCCACATCTAAAATGAAGCAGTTCGAGCAAACAGAAAAAGTGATACTTTTCTGAAAAAAGTACTATGTGTCTCGAAGTATACGCCTTCAAGGCTTGTGTACAAGTTAACCCGTGAACCTTCCTACGTCGAGGATCTCTCCGTTATCACCTACCGCTGCCAACTACACCAACATACCTACAGTTCATAGAGAAATTAAGAGCAAAGAAGAGAGAGATCAGGAGCGAATTTTACTCAACGGACGCAATGATTTACAAAGACTGGCAAGGACACTTGTTTACACAATTTGCAATACATGGATTTCATCCCAGGTTGATTAAGAAATAATACAAAATATTTTATTTTAGAGAATACATATTTTACTGCCTTACAACAACTATTTCTGCTACGTCGCAGTGCTTCCGTTAGTGTTTTGTTTGCCCAACACTGTCGTCTGTGATGTCTTTGCTCACTGAAGTTCTTTGGTGTCATTTTATTGATTTTTCTCATTCGATGTAATTTGATGGGCTGTCACTTCATGTGCATTAACTGATTCATTAAATGATTTATTGGTCCAGGGATCATGCTATTTTTCGATCACGTTTGTGCCAGCCCTGGACCTCAAGGGAAAAAAAAAAAGACGGCGCGAGCAGCAGAATGCAGGACATATGGCCAAAGATAACAAAAATCGCAGACATAGCACTCCCATTCATCGGTGCACCCCTGGACCTCAAGAAAGAAACAAAAGACGGCGCAAGCAGTGGAATGCAACACCATGGACTCCTATTTACAGCCAGTAAATACGTATACATATTTCTTGCTAGTAACGACGGTATTTCTTAATCAACCTGGGATTTGAGACTTCATTTGAGTAAATCAATGATTACCTTTCGTTTGTAACAAATATTACAGTGATATTTCGTGAATCAACATAGTTCACGTAACCACC
The DNA here is from genome assembly GCF_040414725.1 of Anabrus simplex. NCBI lineage: Eukaryota > Metazoa > Arthropoda > Insecta > Orthoptera > Tettigoniidae > Anabrus > Anabrus simplex. Next base: position 902,288,870 of record NC_090265.1, read on the forward strand.
ATATGAAACAAATAAGATTAACAATATCTGGCTATCTTGAAGTATGGCAGTGACATTTCATAGGGCAAATCTTCAGGCGATGGCACAGTCCATTCGTGCCACCGCCAGCCACGATTATATAAGAACATGTTGAAATAGCTGAGACGTTTCGATACAGTAATTACGATTCTAAACACTACAAACCATACAAAGAAAGTATTTTTTCTAGCACTGGCATAACAAACACATTCCCGACCCCCTTGTACTCGGCGACGACATGAAAAAACAACACGATTGAACTTCTCATTAACTAATAATTAAACTTGTAACATGAATAATGCATCCATCGCACGATGCCATGTCAATAGAATTAGGTATGTTTTCTGTATCAACAATGGACAGATGCACTGCTGCATAGATGTGGAGGCGCTATGTACGAAGAAAGACGTAGTAGCCTTTGCTGCTATCAATCGTATCATTTCCTGACCAGTAACCCACATAGAATGCCGTGGTGTAGTAATGTGAAAAGAAAGGTGATTGTGGTCCAGGGCTAAGTACCGTAACATGTGAAAAGAAACGTAATTGTGGTCCAGGGCTAAGTATCCTAACATGTGAAAAGAAAGGTAATTGTGGTCCAAGGCAAAGTGCCGTAATATGTGAAAAGAAAGGTAATTGTGGTCCAGGGCTAAGAACCCTAACATGTGAAAAGAAAGGTAATTGTGGTCCAGGGCTCCGTACCATAACCAATCCAGACCAATGGTCTTATCCATGCCCTACCCTAACTGGGGGCTTACCCCCGCCCAGACCCCTTTGCTAACAGATGGACTAGTTCCTAAGTACAGTGGTTGGCAGCTTTGTGCTTCGTCATCGGCGAGTCGTCTGCAAGAAATAAACATAGGACAAGCATACCGCGCGTAGATATTGCCGATGCAAGCGGTAACCATGGTACTAATGCTGCGTTAGATGGACTGAACTTTTAATAATGACTGCGGTTTTTATGACATTTGAATACAAATACGTAAATCTCCCTGTCTTATATTAGGACCAAAATATTAATAGGCAATCCCAAGACCCATGGCTTTACATTTATTAAGATGCAACATGCGTTCTGGTCTCGATAACATAATTGTATACGATAATATTAAAATACTAGATTTGTGTTAAGAAGAAGCCGTTTCGATTACCTGCCTGAAAGCCCAGTGATTATACAGTGCCCTGAGGGAAGTGCCGAAAACCTGTTCGGCGATACAACCGGAAAAAGTAAAAACATACATCTAATCCTGGACGCAATGTAGACGTTTTACAAGTACGAACATTAGACAAAACTCGTTCCATTTTCAAATTGAGCTGTTGAAATGTGCTCTGTCTCCTTCCAGTTGTTGTGGGCACTCTTCGCTGTATGATTTCCGAGGATTTTCTAAACAATACCACCCGAATGCGATGCTAAGATGGTCGCTTATGCACAAGTTCACTGCCGATCGCTTTTCCAGTACAGTACTTGCTCCAATTATCGCAATGATGGGATGTTAATGCCAAATCCAGAAGTATGCCGCACCCGTCCTTTCGTGAGATACAGTCTCTTGATAAATGCTTAATCGAGGATTTAGCATTGATGGGACTACAATTTCTGGACGACTGATCCGGGAAATAGTTTTTTCAAGGAAAGGCTAGTGCGGGATTTTTACAATGTAATTTAATTCAGATGCTCGCGGGATCGCGCAATTTGAACGAATAACCCGGGGAAACGTAGTTTCCGGGAACGGATAATCCAGGTTCCACTGTACACACCTTAAACCAATGAAGGAAATACACACCAACAAAAATACACACACACACACACAAATGTAAAGAAAACATAATGGAAGGAATATTTAAAATCTACCCTAATGCAGAGGAGGGTAAAGAAACTTACATTTGTAATTTAACACAGATCCACCACTCCCCACAAAATGAAGTGTCAGCCCCATCCCAGAACAGTTTGTAGCAGCTAACAACACTCCCATTGGCATTCCCATGACTCAACAACAAAAGAACATCACCCTCCATTGGCACACTCGTGAAGTGAAGTAACAACAAAAGAGCATTACACTGTGCTGCATTCCTATCTCTACTCTCTGGAGTCTGTCCTATGATTGTAGCCAGAGAAGAACCCAGATGATGAAGAACCAACGCTAGCAGTTAAATCACTTGAAATGCAGAATCTGACCAAACACAACAATATAAGAGCTTTCTTCACCTTCACTAAAGCTACCCATAGTCTGACAACTCTAGACCTGAAACCTCAGTGATCCAAATAAGGCACTCAGATTTTCACTGGAGAAAACATTTTTAGGAAGTCTTAAACAGGAATACAAAGACCATAAAAAACCATCAAGGTGAATTTCATCCTCTTCAACTCAACAAAATATTCAGCACTCTGTACTTTCTTTCCAGATTTCACAGCCACCCACACCATTAATTTTACTTGGCCTACAATTGCATCTACTGCTCCTTTTCCATGGTATGATTCAAAAAAGTTCCATTGAATTTTAAATCCAAATATGGCAGAAAGTAACTTGAAATTGCTCCGGGTAGATTTTTGCTTAAAATGGCTCGCTGCTCCATCATAAAACAATTTTACTATTTCAAGGTTCGGGACAGTCTCCAACACTTCCAGAAACTCAAGAACAACAAAATAGAGGCTCTGACATAATTCCTGCCAATTATTTTTCTGGAACAATCATGTAACAGCTGACTATATGCTAAAAGCCAAATTTTGGAACACCAAAACCATCCCTGCTAACCAATGAAATGATTTGTCACAATCTTCGAAAACAGAGACAAGTCTCAATGCAGCACATACTGAAGGATACTGTGGAAAGCTGTGTTAAAAGACTGAAGGATACTGTGGAAAGCTGTGTTAAAAGACTGAATGTTACAGCCAGCTGAATTCTTACACTTACTAGGCTGCTTCACAAGGCAAATCACTGTGTCAAGCACCTAAAAATGCACAGCACAAATCTTGCTATGTAATGCACTAAGATATGACACATTTCTCTTGAAATACACAAAATAAAATTTATCCTGTACAAGTCCTTCCAAATTACTGAATTTAAACATTTATCTCTCGTATAGAAAAGATAAACCATGCCACGAAGTGTATTTTTACCTTCTGTAAAATAGCACTGTCCTTTGGAGCATCACAAAAATGTCTTTCAAAAAAAACCATCATAGTATTAAATTTAACCTATGAAGTCTCAATGTTTTCATTAACAAAAGTTCACAGCAGCAAAAAGGCTTCTTCTCTGGTTGCTTTTCTTCTGAGACAGTGTAACAAAAGTGAACATAAAAAGTCAACAATACACAGAGCTTTCCATACTGCCATACAACCCAAGGCCTCCTGAATCAGACATGTTTACTTCAAAGGGTAAACAAATCTATGTGTAAAATATTAACATACTGAACAGCATAATGCTGCTCTTAGACAGAACAAATAATACCAACCTAGAATCAAAAATAAAACAATTATGCCAATTTTGGGGTTATGCACAGTACAATAAATGTTTACATTTTATCACACTGTGTATACTGAAGAAAATATTATTTTCTAGATCTTCTAAAAGGTTCACCAAATAAATTAAAAATGATGATGAGATGATGATGATGATGATGATGATGATGACAACAGCATTGAACACAAGTTATACGTATAATCAAGGTGAAAAGCAGATTTTAAATATAACTAAACCCTTATAAATCAGGGTCAGATATTGTCATAAATTATAGAAATAATTTTCTCTATTTTCAGAAATAAGATTAAAGACAGGTTATTTCAGAGATATAAGTTAACAACGCAGTTTGTAAGTACTGATAGTTCTTTTAATATATCAGGTTTACAACATTGTTGATTTTGCACCCAATTTTTAAACATTGGTCTAAATTAGAATTTATTTCATTAATGACTGTGCAAAGTGTGCTAGCAAATCCTAAATCACCAGCTATTTCAGTTTTATGTGGATTACCGTCCACTTCTCATACAAATTGGAGGGTAATCTCTCATCCAGCATGTAACTTTTCTTCTTTCTGTTCTCTATGGCCAACTGACAGCAACTACTGATAGGCCCACAGTTTTTATTACTCAATATGGAAGCATGTCCTATGTCCCAAACACGTGTCTCGTGATCTTTCTACAGTAGCTTTATATCGCTCTGTCACTTCCTATGACCTTCGCTATACCATAACAGCGCACTCTGATATCTGCAGCTATAGTCCCGCCGCTAACAATGCCAACTCTAACGGTTGCATTTTTAACCCGCATGTATTTCGGTAACATCAGGAAATTCATACAGCAGAGGTGCCAACCTCTGAAGTGGATTATCAGTAATCGCCCTGTGCCCCCGAGAAGAATTTCGAGTCAAGTCCAAAGCATGCTCCTTCCTTGTCGATAATGATACCCCTTTTGCCCTTCCCTCTAGCAATCTATTCGAAAGCATACCATATTACACAATATTTGCACACAACCCGTTAGTTCTGTGATAAAACATTAATTGTAGCTTCTTTCTCACGCAGCAGCTGCTTTTCAGTGTAGTTTTTCTTGAAGCATCCTTCCCACTGTGATGGCATTTTCGTCCTCTGAACAATAAGCGATTCCAGTGCTGATGTGCTTAATGTAGGCCTCACTTCTTTCCAGGCACACTTAACACAGCAAATACGACATTACTGAAGGATTTATAGTGGAGAAGGGCAGCGCCTGAGCTCCTTCATTCACAATGAAATTTACAGCGCTTGTGGATAGCACAGGAAGTCACGATCGAATAAGTATCGTTGCCAACTCGCAAGCATTGAAACGAGCACGATTTAGGAGAAAGGCTTGAAAGGATTGAAAATTTTTCCTTCTTTTATTTTTACCGTTCAAAATTATTTTTTTGTGATAATGTCTGCTTTTCCGTAATAATTTCCCCTTTGACCGTAATTCCGTAATCGTGAGGTGAAATCCGTAATTATTACGGACAATCCGTAATAGTTGGCACCCCTTGATACAGCTATGTCATTTTAACTCTGTTACGTGCTAATCAACTGCATTCCAAGCACAGCTGTCTGGCTCATAATCTTTCCCTTCTCATTAAAAGCCACATGGTCACTTCCCACGACCTTCGTCATACCACCACACTGCATCCCTCCGACATCTACAACTAAAGCAGACTCTAACGCACGAGATTTCAGACTTGCTTGTGTTTCGATCGGAGGAAATGGACACGTCGGCAACATTATCTTAACAATGCTATGTACAAATAAACAACATTTAAGGGAAATGAATATGTATAACACAAAATTACATACAAATGAGATTTATTATATTTTTAAGTTATATTTTGCCAGAACCTACAGAATTACACAGAACTTAGTTACATAAAAACCAATCTCAACTGTACTAATAGAAATAATAATTTCACATGGGAAATTTTCACTGAAAAATGCACAGCGTACATACGGTATTATTATTATTATTATTATTATTATTATTATTATTATTATTATTATTATTATTATTCACATTTCACTCACCATGGCGGTTCACCAATCAGGAGATGGACTGTTGTCAAGTTCTCCCGACTTCTACTGCTGTGATAGGAAGGTTCTTGTCATGCGGGAGGTGTTCAGAATGACAGCCTTCTGCATTTGTGGAAGAGTATAGGTGATGTCCAGATCCTGCAGGTATTGTTGCAGCTTATTGTTCATAAGTGCTGTGATGGAAATGACTAAAGGCCTCACTGCTTTTAGGTCCATATCGCACAATTATCGAACTTTTGAAGCAAGGTCAGTATACATTTCAATCTTCGGGACACAGGCCTGGAGGAAATTGTGATCTGAACGGATTGTCACATCCAGAATAACAGTCTTCCTGAGCTGTTTGTCAATAATGACAATATCTGGCCTGTTTGACCTTATAGTCCTGTCTGCCTGCAAAGATTATTATTATTATTATTATTATTATTATTATTATTATTATTATTATTATTATGTCCGACTCGTTGACTGAATGGTCAGCATACTGGCTTTCGGTTCAGAGGGTCCCGGGTTCGATTCCCGGTCAGGTCAGGGATTTTACCCTTCATTGGTTAATTCCAATGACCCGGGGGCTGGGTGTTTGTTCTGTCCCCAACATCCTTGCAACTCACACACCACACGCAACACTATTCTCAACCACAATAACACCCAGTTACCTACACATGGCAGATGCCGCCCACCCTCATCAGAGGGTCTGTCTTAGAAGGGCTGCACTCGGTTAGAAATAGCCACACAAAATTATTATTATTATTATTATTTATTAGTTATTATTATTATTATTATTATTATTATTATTATTATTATTATTATTATTATTATTATTACACACCATCGTTCCCAACTAAGGAGAGCGACTGAAATTATTTAGCAGATGAATTTGCTTTCTTCTTTTTCCAGAATCTCTTCATCCTTTTGCAGTGTTTGTTCTTCTGTACATGAAGTGGTGGTTCTGATGGCCATAAAATTTCAGTCGTCTTTTACTAACAGTGTCTGATATTTTCTCAGAATGTTCGTGTAAATCAGGAGACCTCCTTTACATCCACACTCCTTCTATGCATACTGGGCCAAAGATTTTCCTAAGGATTTTCCTTTCTTGTTTTCCTAAAGTTTTAGTTAGTGATCTGCCTCCAATAATCAAGGTTTCTGATGTGTATAATGCTTCAGGCTTAATTACAGCATTTTAGTGTTTTAATTTACTATTCTGAGATATTGATTTATTGTTGTACCCGTTCCATGTGATTCTATAGGCTTTTTGTAACTTAAAATTCTATCTCTACTTGCTTCGCAATTTAATCCAGATGGCTGGATGATTTCCCTTAACAATTTGAAATTTTTTAACCGAGGGACTTTGCCAAATTTGGTTGCCAGAGGTTGTTTGGTAAAGTATCAAGGAGATCCTTCTAAGTATCGAGTTTCCTCATACGAGAATTGGAGTCCAATATTAGATGCAATTGCATGAAGTTTTTCCAGGGACTGAATTGCCTTTTGCCTGTTGCAGGACAGAATTACCAGACCATCTGCAAAAGCTAAGTATTTGATGTGAATTTTATCTTTAACTAGCTTGCTGATATTAATCCCTTTTGTTTTCTTCCCCCAGGTTCAGGACTACTTTCTCTAGCACAAGCTTGAACAGTAATGGAGATAAGCCCCGTGTCTCACCCGTCTTAATATAAAAAGATCAGAAATTTCACCCAAGAAATTAACTTTCGAGGAGGTGTCAGTCAGTGTCTGCCTGATCAAATTTATTGTTTTCTTATCTACTCTAAACTCTTCCAGTATATCAAAAAGTGTTTGTCTATATAAAGAATCGTATGGGTTTTTTATATCTACAAAAACTGTCACAGTAACCAACATAGTTGGGGATGTGTGGGATCTGGTAAATGCAGCACGGGTGAAGTTTAAGGAAGCGGAAATGGAAGGAACTTGCTAGGAAACTGAATCTAGCATACAAGTCAGCTAAGGGTAACAAGGTGGCGAGCATAATTGGCAGTCATATAAATTTTAGTGAAAAATGGAAGGGTATGTATAGGTACTTTAAGACAGAAACAGGTTCCAAAAAGGACATACCAGGAATCATTAATGAAAAGGGGAATGTGTATGTGAGGATCTTCAAAAGGCAGAAGTATTCAGTCAACAGTATGTAAAGATTGTTGGTTTCAAGGATAATGTCCAGATAGGGGAGATGACTAATACTAAAGAAGTATTAAATTTACCTATGATAACAAAGACATTTACAATAAGATATAAAAGAATAAGATATAAAAGTTCAAAACTAGAAAACCAGTTGGAATTGAAAAGATTTTGGGGGATATACTAATGACAATGGGTTGGGATATAGTATGATATCTGAAGTACTTATTTGATTATTGTTTGCATGAAGGAGCTATACCAAATGAATGGAGAGTTGCTATGGCAACTCCTGTGTATAAAGGAAAGGTGGATAGATATAAAGCTGAAAATTACAGGCTAGTCAGTTTGACATGCATTGCATGTAAGCTTTGGGAAAGCATTCTTTCTGATTATATTAGACATGATTGCAAAATTAATAACTGGTTCGATAGAAGGCAGTTCGGGTTTAGGAAAGGTTATTCCACTGAAGCTCAACTTGTAGGATTCCAGCAAGATACAGCAGATATCCTGGATAGAGTTAGAAATGGCTGTGGAAGTAAGGAGAAATTGAAGGAACTTACTAGAAAATTGAATCTAGCAAAGAAGGCAGCTAAGGATAACATGATGGCAAGCATAATTGGTAGTCATACGAATTTTAGTGAAAAATGGAAGGGTATGTATAGGTATTTTAAGGCAGAAACAGGTTCCAAGAAGGACATTCCAGGAATCATTAATGAACAGGGGGAGTGTGTATGTGAGGATCTTCAAAAGGCAGAAGTATTCAGTCAGCAGTAAGTAAAGATTGTTGGTTACAAGGATGATGTCGAGATAGAGGAGGAGACTAAGGCCAAAGAAGTAATAAAATTTACGTATGATAACAATGACATTACAATAAGATACAAAAGTTGAAAACTAGAAAAGTGGCTGGAATTGATTAGACTTCTGGGGATATACGAAAGACAATGGGTTGGGATATAGTACCATATCTGAAGTACTTATTTGATTATTGTTTGGTCGGAGGAGCTATACCAGATGAATGGAGAGTTGCTATTGTAGCCCCGGTGTATAAAGGAAAGGGTGATAGATATAAAGCTGAAAATTACAGGCCAGTAAGTTTGACATGCACTGTATGTAAGCTTTGGGAAGGCATTCTTTCTGATTATATTAGACATGTTTGTGATATTAATAACTGGTTCGATAGAAGGCAATTCGGTTTTAGGAAGGGTTATTCCACTGAAGCTAAACTTGTAGGATTCCAGCAAGATATAGCAGATATCTTGGATTTTCTGGAGGTCAAATGGACTGTATCGCGATTGACCTGTCTAAAGCATTTGATAAGGTGGATCATGGGAGACTACTGGCAAAAATGAGTGCAATTGGACTAGACAAAAGAGTGACTGAATGGATTGCTATATTTCTAGAAAATAGATCTCAGAGAATTAGAGTAGGCAAAGCTTTATCTGACCCTGTAATAATTAAGAGGGGAATTCCTCAAGGCAGTATTATTGGACCTTTATGTTTTCTTATATATATAAATGATATGAGTAAAGGAGTGGAATAGGAGGTAAGGCTTTTTGCGGATGATGTTTTTCTCTATAGAGTGATAAATAAGTTACAAGATTGTGAGCAACTGCAATGTGACCTCGAAAATGTTGTGAGATGGACAGCAGGCAATGGTATGTTGATAAACGGGGTTAAAAGTCAGGTTGTGAGTCTCACAAATAGGAAAAGTCCTCTCAGTTTTAATTACTGCGTTGATGGGGTGAAAGTTCCTTTTGGGGATCATTGTAAGTATCTAGGTGTTAATATAAGGAAAGATCTTCATTGGGGTAATCACATAAATGAGATTGTAACTCCTCTGCGAACCATGTGACCTTGCCGCGGTGGGGAGGCTTGCGTGTCCCAATGATGCAGATAGCCGAGCCGCAGGTGCAACCATATCGGATGGGTATCTGTTGAGAGACCAGACTAACGAATGGTTCATCGAAAGGGCAGTAGCAGCCTTTCGGTAGTTGCAAGGGCGGCAGTCTGGATGATTGACTGATACGGCCTTGTAATAATACTCAACATGGCTTAGCTGTGTTGATACTGCTACACGGCTGAAAGCAACGGGAAACTACAGCCGTAACTAACTCCCGAGGACATGCAGCTCTCTCTGTATGAATGATGTACTGATGATGGCTTCCTCCCGGGTAAAATATTGCGGAGGTAAACTAGTCCCCCATTCGGATCTCCGGGTGGGGACTACACGAGAGGGGGCGATCATCAGGAAGATGGATACTGACATTCTACGAGTCGGAGCGTGGAATGTTAGAAGTTTGAATCGTTGTGGTAGGTTAGAGAATCTGAAAAGGGAGATGGATAGGCTAAAGTTAGATGTAGTTGGCATAAGTGAAGTACGTTGGCAGGAAGAACAAGATTTTTGGTCAGGCGACTACCGAATTATCAACACAAAATCAAACAGAGGAAATGCAGGAGTTGGTTTAATAATGAATAAGAAAATAGGGCAGCGGGTAAGCTACTACGACCAGCATAGTGAAAGAATTATTGTCGTCAAGATAGACACCAAACCAATGCCCACCACAATAGTGCAGGTCTATATGCCTACTAGTTCAGCGGATGATGAAGAAATCGAAAGAATATATGAGGAGATAGAAGATTTAATACAATATGTAAAAGGTGACGAGAATCTAATTGTGATGGGAGACTGGAATGCAGTGGTAGGCCAAGGAGGAGAAGGTAGTACAGTAGGAGAATTTGGATTGGGACAAAGGAACGAAAGAGGAAGTCGGCTGGTTGAATTCTGCACTGATCATAATTTAGTCCTTGCCAATACTTGGTTCAAACACCACAAACGACGGCTGTATACGTGGACGAGACCTGGAGACACTGGAAGGTATCAAATAGACTTCATTATGATTAGGCAGAGATTCAGAAACCAGGTGTTGGATTGCAAAACTTTCCCAGGAGCAGACGTGGACTCTGACCACAACTTGTTGGTCATGAAATGCCATCTGAAGTTGAAGAAATTGAAGAAAGGAAAGAATGCAAAAAGATGGGATCTAGACAAGTTGAAAGAAAAGAATGTGAGGGATTGTTTCAAGGAACATGTTGCACAAGGACTAAATGAAAAGGCTGAAGGAAACACTATAGAGGAAGAGTGGAGAGTCATGAAAAATGAAGTCAGTAGGGCTGCTGAAGAAATGTTAGGAAGGAAGAAAAGATCAACTAAGAATCAGTGGATAACTCAGGAGATACTAGACCTGATTGATGAACGACGAAAATACAAGAATGCTAGAAATGAAGAGGGCAGAAAAGAATACAGGCGATTAAAGAATGAAGTGGATAGAAAGTGCAAGGTAGCTAAGGAGGAATGGCTGAAGGAGAAATGCAAGGATGTCGAAGGCTGTATGGTCCTGGGAAAGGTAGATGCTGCATACAGGAAAATCAAGGAAACCTTTGGAGAAAGGAAATCTAGGTGTATGAATATTAAGAGCTCAGATGGAAAACCACTTCTAGGGAAAGAAGACAAGGCAGAAAGATGGCAGGAGCATATCCAACAGTTGTATCAAGGTAAAGATGTAGATAATTTGGTTCTGGAACATGAAGAGGCTGTTGATGCTGATGAAATGGGAGACCCAATTTTGAGGTCAGAGTTTGACAGAGCTGTGAGTGACCTCAATAGGAACAAGGCACCTGGAATTGATGACATTCCCTCTGAATTACTGACTGCCTTAGGAGAAACCAGCATGGCAAGGTTATTTCATTTAGTGTGCAAGATGTATGAGGCAGGAGAAGTGCCATCCGATTTTCGGAAGAATGTTGTTATACCTATTCCCAAGAAAGCCGGTGCTGACAGGTGTGAAAACTACCGCACCATTAGTTTAGTATCTCATGCCTGCAAAATTTTAACGCGTATTATTTACAGAAGAATGGAAAAACAAGTTGAAGCTGAGTTGGGAGAAGATCAATTTGGCTTCAGAAGAAATGTAGGAACACGTGAAGCTATCCTGACTTTACGTCTGATCTTAGAGGATCGAATCAAGAAGGACAAGCCCACGTACATGGCATTCGTAGATCTAGAAAAGGCATTCGATAACGTTGATTGGACCAAGCTATTTATGATTCTGAAGATGATAGGGATCAGATACTGAGAACGAAGAATTATCTACAATCTGTATAAAAATCAGTCTGTAGTGATAAGAATCGAGGGCTTTGAAAAAGAAGCAGCAATGCAGAAAAGAGTGAGACAAGGCTGCAGTTTGTCCCCTCTCCTTTTCAATGTTTACATAGAACAGGCAGTAAAGGAAATCAAAGAGAAATTTGGAAAGGGAATCACAGTCCAAGGAGAAGAAATCAAAACCTTGAGATTTGCCGATGATATTGTTATTTTATCTGAGACTGCAGAAGATCTCGAGAAGTTGCTGAATGGTATGGATGAAGTCTTGGGTAAGGAGTACCAGATGAAAATAAATAAGTCCAAAACAAAAGTAATGGAGTGCAGTCGAACGAAGGCAGGTGATGCAGGAAATATTAGATTAGGAAATGAAGTCTTAAAGGAAGTAGATGAATATTGTTACTTGGGTAGTAAAATAACTAACGATGGCAGAAGTAAGGAGGACATAAAATGCAGACTAGCACAAGCAAGGAAGAGCTTTCTTAAGAAAAGAAATTTGCTCACTTCAAACATTGATATCGGAATTAGAAAGATGTTTTTGAAGACTTTCGTGTGGAGCGTGGCATTGTATGGAAGTGAAACATGGACGATAACTGGCTCAGAAAGAAAGAGAATAGAAGCTTTTGAAATGTGGTGTTATAGAAGAATGCTGAAGGTGAGATGGATAGATCGAATCACGAATGAAGAGATACTGAATCAAATTGGTGAGAGGAGATCAATTTGGCTAAATTTGACGAGAAGAAGAGATAGAATGATAGGACACATCTTAAGATACCCAGGACTTGTTCAGTTGGTTTTTGAAGGAAGTGTAGGGGGTAAGAACGGTAGGGGTAGACCAACGTATGAATATGACAAGCAGATTAGAGCAGATGTAGGATGCAATAGTTATGTAGAAATGAAAAGGTTAGCACAGGATAGGGTGGCATGGAGTTCTGCATCAAACCAGTCTATGGACTGATGACTCAAACAACAACAACAATAACAACAACAACAACAACAGCAACAACAACAAATAAAGGGTACAGATCTCTGCACATGGTTATGAGGGTGTTTAGGGGTTGTAGTAAGGATGTAAAGGAGAGTGCATATAAGTCTCTGGTAAGACCCCAACTAGAGTATGGTTCCAGTGTATGGGACCCTCACCAGGATTACCTGATTCAAGAACTGGAAAAAATCCAAAGAAAAGCAGCTCGATTTGTTCTGGGTGATTTCCGACAAAAGAGTAGTGTTACAAAAATGTTGCAATGTTTGGGTTGGGAAGAATTGAGAGAAAGAAGAAGAGCTGCTCGATTAAGTGGTATGTTCCGAGCTGTCAGCGGAGAGATGGCGTGGAATGACATTAGTAGACGAATAAGTTTGAATGGCGTTTATAAAAGTAGGAAAGATCACAATATGAAGATAAAGTTGGAATTCAAGAGGACAAACTGGGGCAAATATTCATTATAGGAAGGGGAGTTAGGGATTGGAATAACTTACCAAGGGAGATGTTCAATAAATTTCCAATTTCTTTGAAATCATTTAGGAAAAGGCTAGGAAAGCAACAGATAGGGAATCTGCCACCTGGGCGACTGCCCTAAATGCAGATCAGTATTGATTGATTGATTGATTGATTGATTCAGGAGGTCAAATGGGCTGTATCTCAATTGACCTATCTAAGACATTTGATAGCGTAGATCATGGGAGACTACTGGCAAAAATGTGTGCAACTGGACCAGACAAAAGAATGTTTCTAGAAAATAGAACTCGGAGAATTAGAGTAGGTGAAATTTTATCTGACCCTATAATAATTAAGAGCTGAATTCCTCAAGGCAGTATTATTGGACCTTTATATTTTCTTATATATATAAATGATATGAGTAAAGAAGTGGAATCAGAGATAAGGATTTTTGCGGAGGATGTGTTATTCTGTATAGAGTAATAAATGAGTTACATGATTGTGAGAAACTGCAAAATGACCTTTATAATGTTGTGAGATGGACAGTAGGCAATGGTATGATGATGAATGGGGTTACAAATCAGATTGTGAGTTTCACTAATAGGAAAAGTCTTCTCCTTTTTAATTACTACATTGATGGGGTGAAAATTCCTTATAGGGATGGATCACGGTAAGTACCCAGTCGTTAATATAAGGAAAGATCTTCTTTGGGGTAATCACGTAAATGAGAATGTAAATAAAGGATACAGATCTCTGCACATGATTAAGAGGGTGTTTAGGGATTGTAGTAAGGATGTAAAGGAGAGGGCATATCAGTCTCTGATAAGACCCCAACTAGAGCATGGTTCCAGGTTATGGAACCCTCACCAGCGTTATGTGATTCAAGAACTGGAAAACGATCCAAAGAAAAGCACCTCAATTTGTTCTGGGTGATTTCCGACAATAGAGTAGTTATCAGACTGTGCCTCTTATAAGGGCTTCTGATAAGTTCACCTACATACACCCCAGCGTCAGTGGATAGGGTCTGACACATCCCACTCTGATGAGTCTAGTGTCAGACCTAAGACGAAACGCTGGTTAATAGAGCAAACGCCTGAAAAGCCTTACATATGATATGTTTTTGCCATTTTTGACAGCTCTATTGGGAAAAATATCTAATTCCCTCAATGGGAATTTAGAATTTTCCATTCAAAAAGAGTAGTGTTACAAAAATGTTGCAAAGTTTGGGCTGGGAAGACTTGGGAGGAAGGAGACGATCTGCTCGACTAAGTGGTATGTACATTGAATCAATACAAGTTAATTTACACTTTTTTAATGCTTATATTTGCTTTGAGCAAATCAGTCATTTACAGTACATATTTCATTCCATTTGGAACATCCTCAGCTATATTACAATGCTTAAGTGAAATTACAAGTACGGTATATTATCTTCTTAAAAACATCTAAATTAGTACCTTGTTTTGCTTAAAATCTATGTGAATTTAAGAAATTACATACATACATACATACATTATCATTATAGACTGTTATGCCTTTCAGCGTTCAGTCTGCAAGCCTCTGTGAATTTACTAAACGTCGCCACAATCCTCGATTTGCAACTAGTGTTGTGGCCTCATTTAGTTCTATACCTCTTATCTTTAAATCGTTAGAAACCGAGTCTAACCATCATCGTCTTGGTCTACCTCTACTTCTCTTACCCTCCATAGCAGAGTCCATTATTCTCCTAGGTAACCTATCCTCCTCCATTCGCCTCACATGACCCCACCACCGAAGCCGGCTTATGCGTACAGCTTCATCCATCGAGTTCATTCCTAAATTAGCCTTTATCTCCTCATTCCGAGTACCATCCTGCCATTGTTCCCACCTGTTTGTACCAGCAATCATTCTTGCTACTTTCATGTCTGTTACTTCTAACTTATGAATAAGATATCCTGAGTCCACCCAGCTTTCGCTCCCGTAAAGCAAAGTTGGTCTGAAAACAGACCGATGTAAAGATAGTTTCGTCTGGGAGCTCACTTCCTTCTTACAGAATACTGTTGATCGCAGCTGCGAGCTCACTGCATTAGCTTTACGACACCTTGATTCAATCTCACTTACTATATTACCATCCTGGGAGAACACACAACCTAAATACTTGAAATTATCGACCTGATCTAGCTTTGTATCACCCACCTGACATTCAATTCTGTTGAATTTCTTACCTACTAACATCAATTTAGTCTTCGAGAGGCTAATTTTCATACCATATTCATTGCACCTATTTTGTAATTCCCAGATATTAGACTGTAGGCTTTCGGCACAATCTGCCATTAGGACCAAATCGTCAGCATAGGCCAGACTGCTTACTATATTTCCACCTAATTGAATCCCTCCCTGCCATTTTATACCTTTCAGCAGATGATCCATGTAAACTACGAACAGCAAAGGTGAAAGATTACAGCCTTGTCTAACCCCTGTAAGTACCCTGAAGATAGAACTCATTCTACCATCAATTCTCACTGAAGCCCAATTGTCAACATAAATGCCTTCGATTGCTTTTAATAACCTGCCTTTAATTCCATAGTCCCCCAGTATGGCGAACATCTTTTCCCTCGGTACCCTGTCATAAGCTTTCTCTAGATCTACAAAACATAAACACAACTGCCTATTCCTCTCATAGCATTTTTCAATTACCTGGCGCATACTGAAAATCTGATCCTGACAGCCTCTCTGTGGTCTGAAACCACACTGGTTTTCATCCAGCTTCCTCTCAACGACTGCTCGCACCCTCCCTTCCAAGATGCCAGTGAATACTTTGCCAGGTATACTAATCAATGAGATACCTCGATAGTTGTTGCAATCCTTCCTGTTCCCTTGCTTATAGATAGGTGCAATTACTCCTTTTGCCCAATCTGAAGGTTCCTTACCAACACTCCATGCTAATTTTACTACTCTATGAAGCCATTTCATCCCTGCCTTCCCACTATACTTCACCATTTCAGGTCTAATTTCATCTATTCCTGCTGCCTTATGACAATGGAGTTTATTTACCATCCTTTCCACTTCCTCAAGCGTAATTTCACCAACATCATTTTCCTCCTCCCCATTTGCTTGGCTGTTCACAACACCACCAGGATGATTTCCTTTTACATTGAGAAGATGTTCAAAATATTCCCTCCACCTCTCCAGTGATTACCTGGGATCTATTATGAGTTCACCTGAATTACTCAAAACACTGTTCATTTCCTTTTTCCCTCCCTTCCTAAAATTCTTTATTACTGTCCAGAAAGGTTTCCCTGCTGCTTGACCTAGCCTTTCCAAGTTGTTACCAAAATCTTCCCAGGACTTCTTTTTGGATTCAACAACTATTTGTTTCGCTCTGTTTCTTTCATCTACGTACAACTCCCTGTCTGCCTCAGCCCTTGTTTGGAGCCATTTTTGATAAGCCTTCTTTTTACGTTTACAAGCTGCTCTCACTTCCTCATTCCACCAAGATGTTCGCCTTTTCCCATCTTTACACACAGTTGTTCCTAGGCATTCCCTTGCTGTTTCTACTACAGCACCCCTGTATGCCACCCATTCACTTTCTATATCCTGAACCTGCTTACTATCTACTGTTCGAAACTTCTCACTAATCATATCCATGCACTTCCGTCTAATTTGCTCGTCCTGGAGATTTTCTACCCTTATTCGTTTGCAGACAGATTTCACTTTCTCTACCCTAGGCTTAGAGATACTTAGTTCACTACAGATCAGATAGTGGTCTGTATCATCGAAAAATCCGCCACTCCTCCCGCCCTCACAGAAAACGGCATTAGCCCTAGACGGACACGAAGTAGTACACAACGTGCTCCCAAACCATATACAACCTCAAGACCACAATAGCAGTAAGTACACGTATAGATTCTCTCAGATGACCTAAGACAGTCCTTCAACATATTAGTACCACTCACATCTTACTCTTATCTTTCGCAGACAATTCTTACAATATCACACAACTAGAAAAAAAAAAAAAGAAAGGAGCCTCCACTTTGGTTTAATGCAACACATCATCTTAATATCGGAAAGGACATCATGACTCATCCTTTAATGTAAACAACTGGATTTTATATACGGCAAGCTGCAATTTCTACACTTCCGTCCAAGCATCAACTGAATCCACACTACATATGTCTATATTTTGCCTTTTAGAGATGCAAAGTGTTTCTTATCTTTTGTGTACATATGGTGACAAAAATGAGATATTGGTATTTTAAAATGTAACTCATATTACAATTCAAGCCATTGGCTTTTTAATATAATGCACAGTTGTGGACAACTAGAATTAATGATAGCACTCAAACAGAAGAATTAAGAAACAGTGCAAGGAACTCGAACATTCACAAGCATGAAAGTGTTTCACGCACATGTTATTTTTTATTTTATGAATACTTATAAGTAAGTTTTAAGTTTAGGAATATTCACTTTTCTTAGATGCGCAATTTGACGAATGCCCTACTCATGAGTACAACCCGACATGTTACTGTCACATGATATTCCTTTCTAAATATGGTAATGTTTGCAATTGTACGATGTGTTATATGTATATGTATGTCCAGCTGAGGATGACCTGCTAGGGTCGAAACCGGTCCTGTATTTTTAATAATAATAATAATAATAATAATAATAATAATAATAATAATAATAATAATAAACAAGTATTGATCAGGTGGAGTTCTTCTCCTCTTTGCAATTCTTCTCCTGTCATATACAAAGAAATTCTTCAAGAGAATCTTTGATTGCCGACTGAGAGAAATCATCAGCGTTAGTACCAATCAATGTAGCTTTGTCAAGGGCACTAGATTACTCCTTGAAAAGCAAAGAGAGAAAGAACAGTTATTGCATAGTTCCTCCATGATCTTGAAAAGGCTTTTGACCATGTACCACACCAAGTTATCTGATATGCACTTCGTGACCATGATGTACCAGAGATGCTAATCAACTGAATTAAGTTGTTAGACACAAACACCACAAGTTGTGTACAATGCGCTGTCCGAACATTGGAGAAACTTCCAGTGACAGTCAGTGTCCATCAGGGCTCCACACTGTCCCTATTGTTCTTCACCCTTATGATGGACACAATCACACGAGACCTGCAAAGGAGCATCCCTTGGACTCTCTTATATGCAGATGATGTCACACTTGCAGATACTACCAGAAGAGAACTGCAGCATCAAGTTGAAAATTGGAACAAATGTCTTTCAGTGCATAGTCTTAGAATGAATAAGTAGAAGTCCAAACACCTGGGAACAGTTGCATCCAAGTTGATGGACCTTATTGAAGACCGCAAAGCTTTCAATATCTCGGGACTTGCCTATAGAATGATGGTGGGTTCAGTGAGCTGCATGTATGACACAGAGGAAGTCGCAGGCATGCTGTGCAATAGAAGAATGTCAACACATCTGAAGTCCAAAATATACAACGTAGCGTGACAATTATTTCGGGACTAGTCCTTACGGGGCATAGAAACTCATGTCTGCCTAGCCCGTTCCTGTCCCATCGTCGCCATAGGACCTATCTGTGTCGGTGCAACCGTAAAGCAAATTGTAAAAAATAATTGTAAATTCATGTCTGTTTATTTATGGAGCAATGAAAGTAGTGTGGACTTGTTCTTGTAAACTTTGAAAACCGTGTCACATTATGAGATAGTCGAAGGGCCTGATATTATTAAAAATGTGTTGACTGGTTTTCCAGATTTCAACTGTCTTTTGTTTTAAACGGAGAGCAATGCAATTGGTGACTCCGAGAGCTGTGATCACTTGGCTTGGCAAACTCTTGAAGGATTGAAACATCTAGCAGCACACTGTGTATCTCAACATTAAGAATGGAGTGTGCACAATTTGTGCAACAAAAACCATTGTGATGCGGTAGCTGTTCATCATTGCATGTATGCGTGTGCGCATGCGGTTTTTTATTTTTAAAATTTTTTTTAACCTCAACCAAGAATTATCTGTAACTCACTATCCCAGGAGTATATTATGAAGGTATAAGGTACTGTACTCTATGGTTTCAATCCTGAGTTTTGAAACACCTCTCCTGAAGATTTCAAGTGAGTACCATCTTGTGTTGGGCTTTATTCCAAGAAATTTTGGCGGCGCGAAAGACTACCTCGTATTATATTTGAAAAAATCTGTGGAAATTAAATGAATTCACTTCTATGGCATCTTCAAGATGTTTTAAAAGCGTCCGGCATCTTGAATGTGAGTGATCAAATGTTGGCAGCAATTTTTAGGACTTTCTAAAGGCAGATTATCTTAACATATTAAGAATTATGAAATTTGGTGTTTACTTGAAAGTAATACGTAAAATTCACCCATGTAAAATGTTTTCAGTCGTAATATAATTGAAATATAAAAAAAATTTGTAATCATCATCACCATGATAATTTATATTTCGTATTGATGAAGTAATAGGTACATGGTTAATTCAGCCCGTATTGTTTCAGATGTTTATGGGTAAGCTATTTAGTTCTTTTCTGTGTTTGTGGTTATTATCCTTGTGTAATTTAATTTGTTTCATTTGTTGAGATTAAATTTCTTAACCTTACTTCTTCTGTTTGTTTTCTCTTGTTTTTGGCAAGTCTAGTTGCTGGGACAGGCCCTCCTTTGTTGACGGGTTGGATTTTGTTTTGGTGTTGAGCCGACACTGATCATGTCGAGTTACCTTCTATGTTCATTGGGGGCTGTTCTTGGTGAAGTTATTTTATTTGTTCTATTTTCCTAGAGGGAACATTTTATTTATTTATTTATTTATTTATTTATTTATTTAGTATTTTATTCATTTTCTAATTTACCTCTCCATTTAATTTCATATAACTGTTCAAGTTCTGCTTTCCGTCTGGTTTCACTAAACATAGGTTCAGTAATAGATTTCAAGGAGAATCTTAATTTTAGTCAGTTCATTATTCTTCTCTTCATCCTTTTAATAAGAAAGGCGTTAAAACCTAGAAAACCCATTATGGGTGTGGTACAAATTACAGTAGAAGTCCGCTATAGCGAGTACAGCATATAACGAGAACTCTGTTATAGTGACGACTTTTTTCTGTCCCTTCAAAATTCCTATATTAAACTGTGTATCGTTCTTCGGTTACAGCGAGAACCCTATAACTGGCGCATCCGTTATTACGAGCGATTAAGCGTGCACGATTTTTTCCGTTACCAATATTGATACACCCCAGCGATGATATTGCATGCAATAGATTACCTTCGGCATCGTTTCCTCGCTATGTGCACTAGCAATTTATCTCGTCTACATTCGAAGGCGATGTCGGAGTCGATTAGTAATACCCACCGACAGCTGTTCCGTAAAGAAAATTCGAAATGAAAGAGAACATATTTTCGTAATAAATGCGTAAATAACGTGTCCGATAACGGTTGTTAACTCGTTAAAAATTAAGGCTGACTAAACAACCGCTTAATTTTGAGGCTAAATACTGCAATTAAGTAAGAATGGGATAAACCTCGAGATATGGCAGAGTGCTTAATTGATTTCAGAGGTTAGTTTATATTTTGTCGTGTCTGGTTAAATTACGGAAAGGCTATTATGAAAATTTGTAGCGAGAAAGTTATAGTTTCTCTACTGGCGCTTGAAGTGTGTTTTCATCATACGTAAGTACGGTTAAGTTAGAATACGTGGCACTGTTTGAATAAGAAAAACGTTTGCAACAAAATGCGATCGATCATCTTCGGTACGGTATAGTTTTCTCACTTTGTGCATTTGCGATCTCTCTCGTTGACATTCAAAGGCAATGTTGGAGTTGATTAGTAACACCCATCGACTGCTGTTCTCTAAAGAAAATTCGAAATGAAAGAGGATAACACGTTTTCGTAATAAATGCATAAATAACGTGGCCGATAGCAGTTGTTAACTCGTTAAAAATAAAGACCGAAGTAAACGATATCTTCATTTTAAAGTAATATACGGAAATTAAGTAAGAATGTGATACACCTTAAGATATGGCAGAGTACAGCACTGATTTCAGAGGACATTTCATATCTTCTCGCGTCTAGTTACGGCTATTTACATGTAAATTTTTCGCGTGGAGGTTATTTCTCTACATGCGTTTCAAGTATGTTTTCATGATAGGCTACATATACGGTTAGGTTAGGTGACGCTGTTTGAAGAAGAAAGCTGAGGTGTTTGCCACAGAAATCTCTGGAGTGATACCGTATTTTTCCGAATCCAAGACTTTTTTTCTCAGAATCTCATGCGAAAACTCAAGGGTTGTTGCATTCGTGGCCTAACAGTAAGTTAATTGATACCACTGGCAACTACCGCGGTAACCACGCTGCTTCTTTTCACACGCGCACAGAACTCGTTGACAATAAACGACCGCCTCTTTACTACACATCGCTAGCTGCGACAATCGGTTGTGCAGTGCCTGTGTGTTTCTCAAACTTACAGAATGGCATCAAAACATGCGACCCTTCGAATTCTTAGAAAAGCCATGGCTACTCAGTGGCAGAGTCATAACACGTCTATTGTACTTGACGCTTAGTAAAATTAAGGTTTATAGACAGCAGGAATATTTTCGTGATGGATAGTCGTATTGTAAAGATTCGTGGAAAAGGTATTGCCGGCAAATTTTCAACGGGTTCTAGTCGATATTATGATGCTAATTTTATGTTTATTAAACACTCGAAAATGTAAAATAATTGTGCAGCCGCAAGAAAATACGGCATAGGCCTAACTAAAGCCAGTATTTGGCGTTAGCGTGAAGACAAAGAGCTAAAAAAATGTGTACTGTACAAAAAAATGCATTCAGTGGTCCGCAACAAGCATGCTTTAAAGAAGTCGAAGATGAAATTGTGAGGTATATGCACGAAAAACGCAAGGGCCATACCGTGGCGCAATAAACTTGTTCGTTGACTTTCAACGTTCACGATTAGGCCTATACATCGCTAGCTGCTGAATTTGGCCCGACAAGCGAGACGTGCGTGTAGCGGTAGCCGGTTATATCTGACACTGCGTAAAAATAACAGTTTTATAGACAGCAAGAATAATTTCCTGATGGATCGTTGTATTGTTGAGACGCATGGAATAGGTATTGCCGGAAAATTTTCAACGAGTTCTTTTCGGTATTATGATGCAAATGTTAAGTTAATGGTCCTTAAACCCACGAAAATAAAGAATAATTGTGCAGCCAAAAAAAAAAAAAAAAAACGGCGTGACGAAAGTCAATGTCCGGCGTCTAAAAATGCGTAGGCCTAATGTACAACAAGGCATTCATATGATTTTACAAACTTCTTTTTGAGCCTCATTTAAATTTTTTGAAGGAAAAATTGGGGTTCATCTTGGATTCGGAGAAATACGGTACTATATTTTTTTCAGAATGAAATTAAACATACACTTTCATGTAGTATCGGATTACGAAAAATAACAAACAAGTAAGCCGTAGTGTGGATATCATCTGCGGAAACACAAGTTTTGAACAAACTGATTGCCGTTTCATACCGATTTTAATGTGCATGATGGGTTTTTCGACTTCTATACAAAATCGGATATAACGACAATCCGTTATAGCGAATAAATTTTTTGCTGTTATGAAATCTCGCTATAACGGACTTCTACTGTATTTAATTAAGCAAATCATCAAACATCTAATTGTTTGGTTCAATTATCATTTTCCGTGGTTTCCCATTTTCACACCAGGCAAATGCTGGGGCTGTACCTTAATTAAGGCCACGGCCGCTTCCTTCCCACTCCTAGCCCTTTCCTGTCCCATCGTCGCAGTAAGACCTATCTGTGTCGGTGCGACGTAAAACAACTAGCAAAAAAAAAAAAACAACTTAAGGTTCCATAGTACGAGGGGCGTACTATATTGTTTTACACTTTATTTTTTGTACAACCAGGTATACAGTAGTTCACATTTCACTTTTGAAGGTGGTGATGTGTAACTAGTGTCTTGTTCCACCGTTTGGTAGCAGCACACACACAGGGGCCAACGAATGCACTCGTCATAGCCATTTCATAACAACACTGTCCGCGTAGGAAGAGACAATATGAAAAGCAACTGTCAGGGACAACGCTATACGGCTTGGTTCCTATGGAAAGAAGGTGTGACCACTGCAGAAATTCATCGGCGCTTGGTGGCAGTCTGTGGAGAAAATCCGCCGTCACGGAAAACAGTTTACAACTGGGTGGAAGGTTCGAAAACAGGGCACACATCAGTGGACAAGGGAACCAGTTCTGGAATGAATGTGACAGTGTCAACACCAGCCAAGAATGCCCTAGATGAACAGGCCATCCAAGGAAACAAATGCATCACATTTACGGAAATGGAGGCAGCCACAGGAATTAGCCGAAACACCCTGCAGCGAATCGTGCACGGCCACTTACAGTTGGGGAAGGTGTCACCCACGTGGGTGCCTAGACTCTTTTCTGCAGACAAAAAGCAGAGGTGTGTGTGGACGTGTGCAGAGAACTTTTGCAACACCATGATCAAGATATGGGTAACTTGATGGCTAGGCTTGTGACTGGTGATGAGACATGGCTCCATTACCATGAGCCACAAACGAAACAACAATTGATGCAATGGAAGCATAGGGGCAGTCCACCGCCAAAGAAATGTCGAACAATGCCATCAGTTGGCAAGCGAATGGCAACAGTGTTCTGGGACACTAAGGGCATCATTCTCATGGACTGGCTAGAATTTGGGGCCATGATTAACAGTGCAGCATATGTGGCAACCTTTAAGCGCTTATGTCGTGCCATTCAAACTAAGCGGCCAGGAAAATGGGCTAGCTAAAGATGCGCTTCTGCAACATGACAATGCCCAGCCACAGACTAACTGAGACACCACCGCTGCCATTGATCAATTGGGGTTCACGGTGCTGCCACACCCACCATACTCTCCCGACTTTCTCACCAAGTGATTATCACCTGTTCGGGAATGAAGAAACCTCTGCTTGGTTGCCGTTTTGTCGATTTTGCAGAACTGGACACAGCTGTCAAGGCATAGGTACGCAGCACTCCAAAAGAATGGTTTCAGGAAGGTCTAGAGAGACTGACACATCGATGGCAAAAGTGCATGCAGTTCAAGGAGATTATGTTGAGAAAGAAGACGTGACAACTAATGTGTAATGTACTTCATTTGGGTAGAAAAAAATAAAGTGTAAAACAATATAGTATGCCCTTCGTAGTATGTATCAAGTCCAAAATAATTTCAGAGACCAGTAGAACTTGTATGTAACTTGGTCAGTTCATTAAATTCTTTTCTTAATTTTATTCATGACTTGTTCATGGGCATTCTGTAAGATTGGTACTCCTTAACTTTGGATGATTTTCATGCTATAGCACAATAAGTTATCTATTTTTTTCTTGTGTTGTAGTAATCAAATGCTGTCGTGTTGTTATTTTGGGAGATGTTTGGCTACAATGGCATGGTAGTACGTCCTGTTGCTTTATACAAGGTTGAATTTCGACCATATGACAAATCCACTGAATGCCAATAACCATAGCATGGAAATGTGAATACTTCATTGGTCATTGGATCACGTTAAGAACAACACTGTTCACCAGCACATGGACATCACACCCATGCTGCACTTGGAACAGTCTCTAATCTTGCTCAACACTTTGAAATTGATAGACACTGCCCACATGGACGTCCAAAACAGTGTTGGCACTGGGCTGAGTAGCTCAGATGATATAGAACTGGCCTTCTGAGTCCACCTTAGCAGGTTTAATCCTGGCTCAGTCCGGTGGTATTTGAAGATGCTCAAATATGTCAGCCTTGTGTCGATAGATTTACTTGCACATTAAAGCACTCCTGTGGGAAAAAATTCTGTAAATTATATGATCAAGGTACTGGACCCTTCCCCAGACAGAATAAGAAGAGAAGAACCGGGCGAGTTAGCCATGCAGTTAGGGCCTTGTAGCTGTGAGCTTAAATCCGGGAGATAGTGGGTTTGAACCCTGCTGTCGGTAGCCCTGAAGACGGTTTTCCATGGTTTCCTACTTTCACACCAGGCAAATGCTGGGGCTGTACCTAAAAATTAAGGCCACGGCCGCTTCCTTCCTATTCCTAGGCCTTTCCTGTCTCATCGTCGCCATAAGACCTATCTGTGTCAGTGCGATGTAAAGCAAATAGCGCCCAAAAAAAGAGAGGAAGCACTATTCTAGGAATTGACTAGTTAAAACAATACAGTAGAAGTCCGTTATAGCGATAATTCATAACTGCGAAAAAATTACTCGCTATAGCAGATTGTTGTTATATCCGATTTTTTGTAAAAGTCGGGAAAACCCGCATGCACATTATAATCAGTACGAAATGGCAATCAGTTTCTTCAAAACTTGCGTTTTCGCGGATAATATACACACTTCAGCTCACTTGTTTGTGTTTTTCGAAATCCGATACCACGTGAAGGTGTGTCTTTAATTTCATTCTGAAAAATATATATTACCGCATTTCTCCGAATCCAAGACGACTCCCACTTTTTCCTTCAAAAAGTATTAATCAGGCTTAAAAAGTGCTTTGTAAAATCATATGAATGTCTTTCTTATACAGTACGCATTTTTGACTATTTGTAGACGCCGAGCATTGGCTTTAGTTATGCCCTTTTTTTTTTTTTTCAGCCGAACAATTATGCTTTAATTCAACGGGTTTAATAACCATTAACTTAAAATTGGCATCATGATATCAAAGGGAACTCATTGAAAGTTTGCCGGTAATACACATTCCACGCATCTCTACAATACGACGATCCATCAGAAAAATATTCTTGCTTACTGTAAAACTGTTATTTTCACTCAGGCACTACACGCACGTCTTGCTTGCCGGATTCGGTCAACTTCAGCGGCTAGCAATGTATAGGTCTTAATCGCGGACTTTGAAAGTCAACGAACGAGTTTATTGCACCGCGGTATGGAAATTCTACCCTTGCATTTTTGTGCACGTACTTCACATCTTCATCTTCGACTTCTTTAAAGCGTCCTAGTTGCGGGCCACTGAATGCATTTTTTGTGCAGTACGCATTTTTAAGCTATCTTTGTCTTCACGGTAACGCCGAATATTGGCTTTAATTAGGCGTATGCCGTATTTTGTTGCGGCTGCATTATTATTATTATTATTATACATTTCCTAGTGTTTTAATAGTCATTAACTTAAAATTGGCATCATAATATCGACGATAGCCCCTTGAAAATTTGCCGGCAATACCTATTCCACGTATCTTTACAATATGACGATTCATCTCGAAAATATTCCTGCTGTCTATAAAACTTAATTTTACTAAGTGTCAGGTACAGCAGGCACATTATAACTCTGCTACTGAGTAGGCGTGGCCTTTGTAAGAATTTGAAGTCTCGCTGTTTTGATGCCATTCTGCAGATTTGAGAAAGGTTTTTGTAGAGGATAATAGAATGCCATTCTCTCTTCACTATTTCGTTACACAAAGGCACTGTACAACCAGTCGCCGCGACTAGTTATGTATGATAAAGAGACGGTCGTTTATTGTCAACGAGTTTTGTGTGCGCACGTGGGGGGGGGGTTAAAACCGGTGTGGTTACTGCGGTACCGTAGTTGCCAGTGGTATTCATTACTATCAGGCCACGAATGCAAAGCGACCCTTGCTTGATTTTTCACATGAGATTTTGAGAACATTTCAGTTTACTTCGTCAAACTGCATCACCTAACCTAACCGCATTTATGCATCATGAAAACCTATTAGAAACGCATGTAGAGAAATGCTAACCTCCTGGCTAAAAATTGACATGGAATAGCTTTCCAAAATTTAACGGACGCGAGAAAATATAAACTAACCTCGTAATCAACGACGCACTCCGCCACATCTTGAGGTGTAGACCTATCTCATTCTTATGAAATTGCGGTATTCAGCTTTAAAATTAAACGATCGATTATTCAGCGCTTATCTTTAATGAGTTAACAACGGCTATCGGACACGTTATTTACGCATTTATTACGAAAACATGTTCTCCTCTTTCATTTTCCTTGCGGAAAAGCAGTCGACGGGTAGAGCCTATTACTAATCGACTCCGACATTGCCTTCGAATGTCGACTAGAGAGCTCACTGGTGGGCATAACGAGAAAACGATACAGTACCGAAGATGATCGATCGCATGCAGTATAATGACTGGGTGCATAAATATCGGCAACGGAAAAAATTGAGTGCGCATAATCGCTCGAAATAACGGATGCGTCAGTGATAGGGCTCTCGCTGTAACCATAGGATAATACACAGTTTAATATAGGAATTTTGAAGGGACGGACAAAAGTTACCGTTATAACGGGGTTCTTGTTATATGCCGTACTCGCTATAGCGGACTTCTACTGTATTACTTAATGGAATGGTGAAGTATGATATCATCTGGGATTCTTGTGCCTTGTACAATACACATCAGGCACAGCCCTTGGTATATACAATGATTTGTTCATCTTGATCGTTTGATCTTAAACAAACCTGTGTTACAAGAATTTTACTGTAGTACACAACCCACCCACCTGATTGGTTTTGAGTAATATAGAAGATATCTGACACAATAGCATTTCAAAACAGTTCTTCCTCGCACAGCATATGACAAAAGTAATGGAAAGAAACAAATGGCAAACCACAACATATATAGAAAGATAGGAACATGAACAAGAATATCATGTATTCCTATTCATGTTTCTATATATAAAATTGTCTTTCTGTTTGTACTTTTTTAATATCAACCTGTTACAGTACCTAGTTTTTACAATGGACGGACAAATAACAGCCTATGTTGGGTTAATTTTAATTTTTGTCTGTTAAAGCAGCACAGGAAAATCGACAAGAGGGATTTTCATGAAAATTGGTATTTAAGTTTAGGATAAGGGCAAGTGAGAATCTTGGCTATAAGCTGTCCAAAAAAGTTTAGCTTGACGGGCCTTAATACATTAATCTCTACATATCTCTCACCGTTACTTTTACTAAAAATTTGCACATGAGAAAATTGATTTAAAATATGATACAGTAAAAATTACGGGACATCAGTGGCAGTCGCCTGAAAGTACAAGTACAATCCAAGAGCCAAAAACTAACTCTATGGAGAGTAGCTACGGAGATAATACGGATAATACTGCATACTACCCACTCTTCGGGCCGTTTGTTTAGGTATATTCCATAAAATGCCATTCTGCATATTATTCAGTCACAGTAGAATTTTCATAAATTGCACGTTACTTAAGAATTCTATTTTGAAGGCCTCACTCAAGGTGATTTCAGGGATACTTACTGCAGTGACAGTCTGAGGACTGGAACGCTGAGCAGCAGTGATGAGAGTATGTGCTGCATCTGGGTCTACTCCTTGCTGCTGTATAAGATAGGTACCATTTCCTTGTGCCAACAGCTGACCTGACGTGGTACCTTGTGCCAAGCTGTTTGCTACCTATTAAAAACCGAAAGAAATTAACTTCTATAAATAACTGATATCACAGTCATCCATGTACAAATACCAGAATCAGGCATCATACTCTTTTTCCTTATTTCAGAAGTTAACATCAATGAGGTCTAGTTCTGTGAACAAATAATAAAATTTTATCGAATGGTACCACAGTATTGCAGAATACATACTGGCTGGAATGCATTTTGAAATCATTTCAACTGAAATAACAAAAGATCTTTGGAGTGAAATTGAAATCAGAAGTTATATAGCTGTGACTAAGCAGGCATTTCATGAAAAAACGAGTCTCTGATATGTTAGCAAACCATGTCCCTAGCCTAAGATATCAACTTGTAGAGACTATGGCCGGTTGAGATGTACCGTTATGAAACCTGGACTTAAGGCAACATTAAGAAATTAGAAGCCTTTGATGTGTGTAGAACTGGAGTCATCAGAAAATAAGCTGGGTACAAAGGATGATCAATACAGATGTGCTGGATCAACTTAGAGAGGAATGACAACTGATCAATCCGATCCAGAAGAGATCATCATGGCTGGGGCACAGATTGAAACATGGTGACCTGATATTGATATACTAGTGGGTAAAATACCTGGAAAACACATACATGAAAGGCCAAGAAACACAACTATGAAGATGTTCTTCACTCAAACTTGCCCAAATAACTAAGAAAAGGTTAAAAGGACAGCTCAAAATAGATTTACTTGGAAAAGACTCATTGCAAGGACAGATCCATCACAAGGCGGAATACACTTGATAATGATGACCTCTATGGCACAAAGACAAACTGCTTCATAATGTGATGGTTTAGCTGCAGTAAATTTGATTTTGAAGCAATTCCAAAAACCAGTTGTTTTTAACGCTGAAGGATAACTGAAATCAGTCATCCATGTGCAAATACCAGAATCAGGCATCATACTGTTTCTCCTTTTCTTAGTAGTAAACATCAATAAGGTCTGGTCCTATGAACAAATTACAAAATTTTATCGAATGGTACCACAGTATTGCAGTTTATGCACTGGCGCAAAACAACACTAGAACATGACTGTTTACTTGTTCAGAAGAGTAAAATAAATCCAAGACTTCCTGCTGTTGACCTAAACAGAGATTTAAATCAGAGTGGGTGAAATGTTCATATTACAATAGTTAGAGGCTGGAAGAAGAGTATTTACAAGGAGAGATAAAATACAAACGAGATTTTATTTTTTTATTAAATTCATTTATTGAAAAACACAAGGCAATTACAATTTTTTTCCCACATAGTTTCCTGCTTTGGAAACACATTTTTTCTCAGCGTATGGGCAGCTTTTTGATGCCCTCATTGTAAAAAAAAATACCAGGGTCGTGTCACCAGTTAGTTGCACAGTAAGTCCTCCACACTCTCATCTTCCACACTCTCATCATCTTCAAATCGTTGCCCTCCTAGAGCTTCTTTAAGCAGTCCGAACAAATGGAAATCACAGGGAGATAAGTCCGGGCTGTAAGGAAGATGATCAAGTGTAGTCCAGTGCATTTCCTGTAGCCTGGAGACAGTTAAAAGAGCTGCAGTATGGGGCTGTGCATTGTCATGGAGGAGGATGACCTGTCGAATCGGTTGGTCTAGACTTTTGTGGCGATATGCAACCCTCGCCTTGTTCAACAGCTCACAGTAGTAAGCAGCACTGATTGTGTGTCGCTCATGCAAAAATCAATCAGCAAAATGCCTCGCCAATCGAAAAAACCGGTTGAAAGAACCTTGCCAGCTGAAAGTCGAGTCTTGACTTTCACTGGTGCTGCCTCCCCTTTCCTCCGCCACAGCTCACTGGCTTGTTTGGATTCGGGAGCGGAGTGGTGGACCCATGTTTCATCGCAGGTGATGATCCGACTCAAAAATGCATCACCTTCTTTCACAAAACTTGCTGTAAGCCTCTGACAGACCTCCAAACGTCTCAACTTCAGATTTTCGGTCAAACGGTGAGGGACCTGTCTGGAACACACTTTACGGAACTGTAGATCGTTTGTGATATCATCATCAATAATGTCTTTAACCACACGAATGTCTCCGTTTGTAATGCTCGTCTGAGGACAGCGATTATGTTGCTGATTTTCTATATGTTCTCGTCCTTCCTTGAACTTTTTATGCCAGGCAAACACATGCGTCCTTGCCAATCACCGAACTGTGCAGTCAATCTCTGGCAAATTTCAACCATTGTAACTCCTTCACTAGCAAGAAATGTTATAATTATGTGTTGCGCAGTGGGGGGGTGCACCTGTTGCTCTGACAACGTGAGCATTACTGACAAAACGGCAGAAAATATCTAACAGCACGCTCTCCCCACTCCTAACGGTACCACCTAAGCATAGCAGAAGCGCAGGGCCAGTCCTACCAACTGTTGATGTTGAACTGACACTATAAACACGACGAAGACCCAGTGCGGTGGATTTGGTCAAAACTAGCAAAGACTGCCAGGAACTGGACCCGGACCTCTTACAGATAACACACATATAAGAGACACAAATAAATAAAAATATAACAGGAATAGGGGCAAGAACATAAATTTATTATGAAAAGAAAATCAAAAAAAAGGATGCATAGGCGAAACAGAGGGGCCAAAATCAAATAGATTATATTAATCATACCTGGCCCATAATCAAAATACACAAGATTCACAGTTTCTCGCACCTTCACACTCGCTTACCTTCATAAAAGACATGATGAAAAGTTAGGTACAAGGGCTTGGCATCCACCATCATTAAATGAAGAACATAAATTTAGGTGGGTACAAAGTAATTTTTTTTATGCACGTCAGGTCTAAACAGCCATAAGTTTAGGGAGTAACAGCACCTTATCATAACATTCTCCCTTTAAATTCATAAGGTAAGACATAAAGCTCTCAACTTTAAAAATCCACATACCCCAAGAATACAAGATCAATAAGTAAAAGAGCTTAAAACGGGAGAAGAGGGAAGAGTGCACCGAGCTCATAAAATTAAAGCAAAGAGAAAAGGGGAAATTACCATGGTTTCACGCCAAACAACATAGATAAAATGGAAAGCCATCCTGCAAAGAATAAAACATATTACGCTATAAAACAGGTAAAGAAAGCCAATGCCGGGCTGAGTGGCTCAGACGGTTAAGGCGCTGGCCTTCTGACCCCAACTTGGCAGGTTCAATCCTGGCTCAGTCCAGTGGTATTTGAAGGTGCTCAAATACGTCAGCCTCGTGTCAGTAGATTTACTGGCACGTAAAAGAACTCCTGCGGGACTAAATTCCAGCACCTCGGCGTCTCCGAAAACCGTAAAAAGAGTAGTTAGTGGGACGTAAAACAAATAACATTATTAAGAAAGCCAATGACGGCAATGTGAAATGAACAATTAATAAGTAAACTAGACACAAAAGGTATCACGGATCCAAGAGTCAGAACCACCCACGCTCACGCAGAGAACAAGGGGTTAGGTCACCGAATAAAGGGACATATAAGAATTTCAACACACAGCACATAACAAAATAAACAACCGCTCTCAAGCTTAGACAGTACGAACCAGAAAGTGGTCCAACTAAGAGACGGAGTGTCTCCAACACCAAAACACACAGAAACAGGCCAATCGCATTGTTAGCTTGTATTCATACCATGCCTATGTAGTGGACACGAATTATACAAAACAAGTGGAATGTTAATGAGGCGACATGAGTAAAAGGTCTCTGTGGCACACAGCAAACAATATATATATATATATATATATAAAATAAAATAAAAACCACACACGCGCGCGCGCACACACACGCGCATGCACGCGCGCGAATCCGTGTTACCTTCTGTTCTCTAAATAAACGTACCAGATTGGTAAAGAAAAATACCGAAAGAAGCGTGTCAAATCAAAGTTAACACACAAATAAATTAGAAACACACATAATGAGGGAAGCCTTTCTAACCCAAACAAGGTGAGCACAGAACAAAGCAATAATAAAACCAAGAGAAGATTAAAGAAAAATATATATCTCAATTACATAAGCAATTAACATTCTCGAAAGGTCGAGATATGTACAAAGACGTCTTGAATCTCTTAAAATATCTTTTATATGCCACAAAGGCGACTTGGAAATCCAATCCTTCCATCATCTCAAGTCAAAACTCCCCTCACAACCAACCAGAAAGATAACCCAACAAGGCGGGGCAGAAAAGAAATGCTTTGAACTATGTTAACGCATTAGATGCCATCCACCGGAATAAGGAAAGATTGCGTAGTGGTAACAACACATGATGGGAAAGATTAACAGTTTACAATAGATACAAGAGTTCGCTAGGACGTGAAGACTTCAGAAAAGGCAAACGTACCATAAAATGATATGGTGCGGTCGAATGTTCAGGAACAAAAATCCTGTTTATATCTGATCGACCTTTGTAGATGAGCAAAGACGTTCTGCCTGATGTAATGCACAAAAAGTCATTGATATGGGTTGAACTCCATAAAGACTGGACCGGGGAAATCTGGAAGACTGTTGTGTTTTCTGATGAAAGCCATTTCGAATATTTTAGTCAGTGTGTTCCATTTGTCACAAAGAGAACATATCACAAACCAATATTTAACTAGCACCTAAATATCCATAAAAAGTGATGTTTTAAGGAAGTTTTATCCACAAGAGGCAAGTACTGTCAAAGGATGAAAAGTGATCAATACATAGAAATCCTTTGAAGAAGAGTAGTGTCTGAGTTACAAAAACTCTCCATATGGTGATGGTGTCATTCAGCAACACATCTTGCACCACATCACTCATCCAAAAAGTTAAAACAAATCCTTTGTGACAATAAGATCCAAGTACTCCCTTGGCCAGATAACTCCTGGTATCAATTCAATCAAAAATGTCTTCTTCGACTCCAGCCTGGTCGGGTATGGGGCTGTGAATTGTGTCGCCTGTGTGGATTTGGCACTGTTTTACAGCTGGAAGCCCTTCCTAATGCCGATCCTACGTACAGGGATGTATTCACTACTGTGCATTAATTGGTAGTGTGGTATGTTGTGTGCGTATGAAGCAGATGAGTGTGATGGAACCAACACGAACACCTAGTCAAGGAAAGACTGAGACAGATCAATGAAAGTAACAAAATTGCTCTAGCCCATACCAGAAGACATACTACACTGTAAACACTAGGTATTTCCAGCAAAGGCATCAAGATATAGCATATATTTTTTGATTCAGGCAGTCAAATGGACTGTATCGCTATTGACCTATCCACGGCTATTGATAAGGCACATCATGGGAGACTGCTGACGAAAATGAGGGCTACTGGACTAATCAAAAGAGTGGTTGAATGGGTGGCCACATTTCTAGGAAACAGAACTCAGAGAATTGGACTAGGTGAAGCATCATCTGATCCTGTAACAATTAAAAGAGCATTCCTGCAAACAATATGATTGGACCTTTATGTTTTCTTCATCATCCTCCTCTTTTCCCCTTATCCAGCTCCTGCCAGGTCGAAGCACTTATGGAACTTCTCCACCTTCCTCTCTCCTTCCATCATTTTGTCCCAGTGCAGGTTTCTTCTTCTTGCACTCCTTTTTATTGAATCGATCCACCTTGTTCTAGGTCTTCCTCTCACTCTCTTTACCTTGAACTTAATCTCCATCGTCTGTTTTGGTAATCTTTCCTCCCCCCATCCCGTTTACATGTCCAAACCACCTTAGTTTACTCCTATCAATTCTATCAATTTTTTTCACTTAGGTTTTTCATTCCGACCTCCTTTCTCACATCTTTGTTTCAAAATCTGTCTTTCCTTGTCTTTCCTATCATACTTCTTAGGTATTTTAATTCAATGGCTTGAATTCTACTCTCCTCCCTACTTTTCTTGGTCCAGGTTTTAGCTGCATAGGTCAATATGAGTGCATAATACATTTTGTACATTATCTCTTTCCACTTCCTTTTATTCTTTATCTTTTTACAACTTTCTTTACGTCGCACCAATAATACAGATAGGTCTAAATGGTGATGATGGGATAGGAAAGGCCTAGGAGTGCAAAGGAATCAGCCGTGGCCTTAATTAAAGTACATCCCCAGCATTTGCCTGATGTGAAAATGAGAAACCATGGAAAACCATATTCAGGGCTGCTGACAGTAGGGCTCGATCCCAGTATCTCTTTACCCTTCCTTGGTACCTCCTTATTTCAGACAAGGTTTCTTACACTCTGACAGATTGCATAGCCCTGTTGTACCCTCTTGCTAATCTCCATGTCCAGCCTTGTACAATATTCTGCATTGATTCACT
Source organism: Anabrus simplex (assembly GCF_040414725.1). NCBI lineage: Eukaryota > Metazoa > Arthropoda > Insecta > Orthoptera > Tettigoniidae > Anabrus > Anabrus simplex. The sequence goes on from NC_090265.1 coordinate 902,323,759, forward strand.
CCCTAGGTATTTGAAACTGTCAACAATTTCAAGGCTTTGAGCACCAAATTTCACAGCGCCTTTCTCTTGTCTTTGTCCTCTTGATATCACCATGGTCTTGCTTTTCTCTTTGCCACTACAGTACAGAAAAGCCAAGGAAAGACAGACTGAGAAACAAAGATGTGAGATTGGAAAATCTAAATGAGAGAATTGAGAGGAGTAAATTAATATGGTTTGGACATGTACAGAGGATGGAGAAAGAAAGAATACCAGAACAGATGATGGAGATGAAGTTTGACAGAAAGAGAGCGTGAGGGAGACCTAGAGCAAGCGGATCAATTCAATAAAGAGGAGTGCAAGAAGAAGAAACCTGGACTGGAACAAACTGATGGATGAGGAATGGTGGAAGGAGAGAGGAAAGACAGTAAGTGCTATAAATGCCCTGAGGTGGCAGGAGCTGGATAAGGGGAAAGGATGATGATGTTGGCTTTACATTCCACTAACTACTTTTACGATTTTTTGAGACGCCAAGGTGCTGGAATTTAGTCCTGCAGAAGTTCTTTCGCGTGCCAGTAATCCACCGACACCAGGCTGACATATGTGAACCCCTTCAAATACCACTGGACTAAGCCAGGATTGAACCTGCCACACTGGCAACAGAAGGCCAGCGCCTCAACTGTCTGAGCCATTCAGCCCGGCTAATGATAATCTTATAATCTGTACTGACCAGGTTTTTGTGCTCTTTAATAGGTTGTAACGAGCCTACAAGATAAGGTAAAAATACTTACCTGGCTATATGTAACTGCAGTGGTGTTCCCAGAGTAGTACTGCCCAGAAGCAGGGGTGTACATGGTACCTGTCTCTCCCACCGTGTACACCGGATAAGCCCTAAGTGAAACAAATGAATCGTCATTTTATAAATTACAAACAAAAGACTGCATCCAATATGTATAAAACTTATTGAAAGTAGGAATATGAAGAAAAGTGAAACCTATAAAGAACTTTTCCCTAAAACCTACAAGCTGAATAAACCTATCTGTACTGTAGTACATAATAATCAAATAAATTCACATATCAAATATACAACACAAACATATAATCAATAGTCTTTCACATCATATTTAGGGTATTGTAATGCAGTCAATTTCCTGCCCTAACTGTTGGAAAATTTATCTTAGAATCAACAATCAAATTAGCCATGGCCATCCAGAACATGTCAGAATATGTTGAACAAACAATTTATCATTAATCACCATTCAATTCAAATGGGCACAATTTACAATAGTCGATTACAATTACAACCATGGCCATTTAAAACAAAAATCTTTCAGCATCGCTCACAAGTGTTTGCCTTTTTCCTTCTGACATCCAGCAGAGCCTGTACCGCTTGATTTCTCCTACAGATCTCTGTCAACTCAGAGGTCTCTTCCCACCTGGTTGTCCAATGAAGGCTTGATATAGGCCATCATTCATAGGATATGTCCAAACCAACAATAATGAATGACAAAGAAAAAGTTCTATAGAAGACACCAAACCTCAAGTGTTTTTATCATGACACCTCTCCCAGCACTGACCAATCGGGTATTCGCAGTGTTGCCAAGTTAAAAAAAAGGCTCCTCTCAATTGCAGTGAAACTTAATTTGGAATATCATCACTGCTCAGACAGATTAATGACAATATAAGATGGTCAGTGAGTTATTGATATGGAGAACAGTTCTACGAAGGGACTGGAGAAATATTAGCATTTTTATCTGCAATTTAGTTTTTTGAGTTACAGCATATTAAATCGAAAGATAACTGGATGTGAAGATTAGATCCGTTTAAGATCTATGAGGTATATTTCTACAGTCAGTATTATCAGATCTACAAATAAGGCAAGCGTTACTCATATATACTTCCTCACCTCTCACTTTTGACTTAATTCTAGATAACAGAGTGTTGCTATTTCACTCCTAACTATTTCTACATCTATGTAGGAGGACATTGCCAGGCTGCTCTCATATGAGTAATATATTCTTCAAAAGTGTTCTGCATTCACTTGTTTCAGTATCTTGCGTTGTGTGTGAAGGTGTGTTTACTGTATACATGTCACTTAGTAAACCAAGTACAAGCACTGGTAACATGGTTGGAAAAGAGAAAGTGATATCAGGATGTCAGTCTTGGAACATAATATTAAGAAATGCTTCAGTGAAGGATTCAGAGCAAAACTTGATTTTGCAACATAAAGCAAATGGTAACAACAACAAAAATTGATTTTTCCAAAAGTCAAATTCTGATTGCTATAGCATATGGTGGAAATAAATCCACTGTATCACGTATGCGCCAGGAGTCCAAGAAGTCTAACTTGTGAGGTACTCCAAGTTTTTCAAACCCAGGAAACACATTAATTTTCCAAAAAGAGTCTCACACTTATATAACGTTGACAAAGATATTGTTCACAGGTTTGTCTTTGAATTATATGATGGGGAGAATTTCCACCTACTCATAAAATACCTGCAGTTCTGATGAAAAAGATATCTTACAATGGTTCCCCGTCCTCCACATGACGTATATTGAAAGGTGTGGGATTTCAGTACAGGAAGAATAACAATGGTCAGAAATTTTTAATGGAGAGAGGCGACATAGTTACAGCTAGAATAAAATTCTTACAATGGATGCATGAAATTAAGATTTCAAGGAACACAAGACCTAAACATTTCACAATCAAAAGCAGACAATTGAGTCTATCTGGCAAGATTCTGAAAATTATGGTGGTTTAAAAGTACCTGTGGAAGAGCAATGACAGCAAATCATCTACTACTACTACTACTACTACTACTACTACTACTACTACTACTACTACTACTACTACTACTACTACTACTACTACTACTACTACTACTACTACTACTACTACTACTACTACTACTACTACTACTACTACTACTACTACTACTACTACTACTACTACTACTACTACTACTACTACTACTACTACTACTACTACTACTACTACTACTACTACTACTACTACTACTACTACTACTACTACTACTACTACTACTACTACTACTACTACTACTACTACTACTACTACTACTACTACTACTACTACTACTACTACTACTACTACTACTACTACTACTACTACTACTACTACTACTACTACTACTACTACTACTACTACTACTACTACTACTACTACTACTACGTGCTGCTATTGAATGGCTGGTGTTGTTTAGTGCTCCGCGTATTTGCTTAATTAAGTGGTGTTTTAAAGGCTGTGTATGGATAAAATATATTGCGATTATAAGTGGAAGTGCTGCCCTTCAGAACGCGGTATTATCTCTCTTTGATGAGCTAAAGAGGCATCCCTTTTCTGACAAGGTAAATAGGCCATTTATATTGCTTTAAATGATTTAAGGTTATGTTTTCAAAGAGAAAAGAGAGTAGAGGTACTGAGAATAGAAATGTCAAATCCAAAGAGGTTGAAATAGACGTAGAAAACCAAAGAGATACTATGTCGGATGAGGAGCTGGACGTAACCATGGAACTACAGAGTACGAAGACTATAAACCAAAGAGTAGGATTAGAAGAGATGCGACTAGAAATTGATAAGTTAGTCAAGCATAGTGAAGACTTATTAGCATTAGTTAAGATGACTCCCAATACCAAAGCGGAGATAAAGAAAGGTATTAAAGAAATGGGACAAATGGCAGAAATAATCCGTAGTCGTTCGTGGGAATGGGAACAATTTGATGTGAATGAAGATCCAAAGGCTAGGAGTGATTTGGAACAGGGCACTACCTCCAGTAAGAAAATAACCCGTGATGTTGGGACACAGGCGCAATTCAGTGACAGAGTGCTAGATATAGAGCAGACCCTCTTGGAAGCTACGTGCTTTGACGAGTTTGCGAAGCTATTGGATAAGGAATGGCCTGACTGTGTTTACAGTAACACGCACGTCATCTCCGGAAATATAGGGAAATTGACTGATTGGGATATATCAATGGTTGTAAATCCCAAACATCTTACAGAGGAGGATGGAATTATGAGAAGCATGAAGAATATGCCTACAGAAATCTCTGACTTGCTGAACTCTAATCTGGAGGAAGGTAAGACGGAATTCCTGCGCACTGTTACGCAAACCTACACGAGTCGAGGAGGAGAGCGGGAGAAGCTGCGATATGTATATGTAATACCATATTCATTTAATCAGGATGGAGTAAATGACCTGCAGAGCCTGTATTCATGCCTCAGCCACTGGAGAGAGATAACTGAGACTCATGCAAGAAAGAAGGTGCTGATAACTATCCCGGATACCCTTGATCGGAATTATATAAGGAAAATCTTGGAATGGATGTTTCGTAAGAGTGATATTGAAATAGGGTGCTTGGAATCGGGTAAAACGCAGGTAAAACAGGCTGTTTCTGTGGGATTAACATCGAAAAAGAAATCCTTAAATGATAATACTCAGGAAACGGTTACGTGCAAAAGCTGCGGGGAAAAACGTACGCTGAATTGCTTAAAACAGTAAAGGAAGGAGTAAACATCGAAAAAATTGGTGTTAAAATAAAACGAATAAGGAAAACGGCAAAGGATGACCTTATACTTACTGTAGAAGGCAAAGGAAAGGCTGACGTATTACAACGTGAGATAACTAAAAACGTCAAGGAAATAGAGGTTTCAACAAAAAGGAAGGAGACAACAATTCTAGTGTACGGTATGGATCCGGATTTAAATGAAAACTATCTCAGAGCAGCACTCTCCTTAGAAGCTGCTGTCGAAGAATCTCAGATCAATATTACGTCCGTAAGACCGGGGAGGTTCGGAAATCTGAATGCTACCGTAATATTGCCAACGGAACCATCGAAAATACTGTTAAAGAAAAAGAAAATAAATGTGGGATGGGCAACCTGTATGGTGAAGGAAAAAGTTACAGTTGCAAGGTGTTTTAAATGTCTTGGATTTGGACATAAAGCGCCACACTGCGACGTTAAGGATGACCGGTCATGGAGCTGTCTAAATTGTGGACAAGAAGGCCATTTGGCGAAGGATTGTGGGAACATTTCGTTTTGTACCATGTGCCAAGTGGAGGGCCACCGCTCAGATCAAATGAAATGCCCTACTTACAGGAAGCTAATATTAGAGGCAAGGAAGTTGAATTTAAACGACCAATAATGGACATACTGCAGGAGAATCTCATGAGGAAATCCGACAGTCATGACATCATGTATGCGACAGCCTTGGAAAAGAAAGTAGACTTAGTGCTTGTTAGCGAGCCAAACTGAAGGAGAGTAGCCGAAGGTGGTTGGTTCACGGACAAAAGATGTGATGTAGCTGCATATTTTTTAAATGATAAGTTGGAGGTGCTAAGCATAAGGGCAGAAGAAGGATATTTGTGTATTCAACTTCAGCAATATCAGATTTATTGTTGTTATATCTCTCCTAACATCCCTTTTGATATTTTCAAAGCTGAAGTAGATGCAATAGTTCAGGACTGCATGGTGTCAGGTATTGAATCTATCATTCTCGGAGACCTAAATGTCAAGTCGCCTCTGTGGGGGGCACCAACTGCAGATCGTAGGGGAGAATATTGGGCAGAATGGATAGCGACCCTAGACTTGGTAGTTCACAACACTGGAATCTTACCAACTTTTTCCAGAGGGAACTCAGAGTCTTTCATAGACGTCACCTGCTCAACGCAGGGTATAGCATCATTCATTGTTGACTGGGAAGTTATGGAAGATGAATCTCTCAGCGACCATCGTTTTATTTACTTTCAAGTTAAGGGATCGAAGAAGCTTAATGATATCACGAAAACGGTGTGGAACTATAATTGGGAAACTTTTAAAATTGCAATCGAGTGGATGTCACAAACTGTAGATACAGTGCAACATACTCTAAAAGATGTAACTGCTGTTCTTAAAGATGCTTGTAGGACCAGCCGATTGAGGGGATCAACAAAATATAAAACACGAGTCCCTTACTGGTGGAACAATGAAATAGACATGCAAAGGAAAGACTGCAATCGCAAGAGACGAATTCTTACAAGATCTAGGAAAAAAATCAGCCAGGTCAACTTAATACAATTAGAAGCTGACTATAAGGCATCAAAGAGGCAACTAATGAAGCTAATAAAGGATTCTAAGAGAAATCTCTGGCAAAAGCTATGCGAAGATCTAGACAGTGATATCTGGGGAGCGGGATATAAGATAGTGACCGGTCAAATAATCAACAGGGTACCAGTTCAGCTCCCAGTTGATAGAAGGAAAGCCATAGCAATGGAGTTGTTCCCTTGTACTAATGACAGACTTGAAACGGAATCAGATTTTTGTGTTGCAGAACCGTTCACTGTGGTTGAGTTACAAGAGGTAGCACGCAATATGAAGACTGGTAAGGCACCAGGTGTAGATGGAATCCCACCAGAAGTCATCAAGTATGCAGTTGAGGTGGCACCTGGTTGGATCTTATCAGTCTTCAATGGTTTATTAAAAAAGCGTGAATTCCCCGATGAGTGGAAAGTAGCCAAGCTAGTGCTGTTATTGAAGGCAGGGAAACTATCATTAGATCCATCAGCATACAGGCCACTTTGCTTATTAAACACCTTGAGCAAACTTTACGAAGGATTGATTAAAACTAGACTGGAGAAAGAACTTGAACAACAGGGAGGACTTTCTTCGAACCAGTTTGGATTTAGAAAGGGTAGAACCACAACCCAAGCTATTGAGAGTGTGATTCAAATACAGGCAGAAAGCAGTGAGAAATGGGCTGCCTTGATAACACTAGATGTCAAAAATGCTTTTAACACTGCTTCTTGGAGCATTATTTTGAGAGAACTTCATAGGATGAACATTTCTCAGTATCTACAACAAATAATCGTTAAGTACTTCAAAGGACGAAGAATACTATTTCATGATTTAGAAGATCTTGAAATGAGTGCTGGCGTTCCACAGGGATCTGTCCTAGGACCCACCTTGTGGAACATTCTATATGATGGTGTCTTACGCCTGCAGCTGACAAAAGGGACAACATCTATTGGTTATGCAGATGACCTTGCAATAGTGGTAATAGCAGAGAATGTAGAAGAACTGACCTTCCGAGTAAATGAATCACTGAGGCGAGTTAACCTTTGGATGGTAAATAATATGTTGAGATTGGCTCCACATAAGACTGAGGCTGTAATTTTGAAAGGTTCCAGGAATTGGAAAAATGTCCGTTTCTTATTAAATGATACAGTGATTATCCCAGGAAAGTCTGTACGATACCTTGGGGTTCTTATTGACAGGAATTGCACATTTGGTGCACATGTGAAGGCAGTAACTCAAAAGGCAGAGAAGAAGGCATCGGCATTAGCCAGACTTATGCCTAACATCGGGGGACCAAGAACAGTTAAGAGAAAGATTATGTGCTCTGCAGTATATTCCATTTTACTTTATGCTGCACCTATCTGGCACAATGCACTCAGGAGGAAGATTCACCAAAGAGCTATGGAAAGAGTACAGAGGAAAATGCTGCTCAGAGTTACCTGTGCATATCGAACTGTTTCGACAGCAGCTTTACAAGTTGTAGCTGCCAGTATTCCCATTGACCTCTTCGTTGTAGAGAGAAAACTTTGGCATGAAAGGGGTGCAACAATATCTGCTGAAGAAAAGAAAGCCTCGAGGAACCAACTCTTACTAGACTGGCAAGACCCATGGGATGGCACAACCGATGTTGGCCAATGGACAAAAAAGCTAATACCAAACATAGGAGACTGGCTTAAATGTAGACATCGGCAGGTAGATTACTATCTGTCGCAGATCCTGACAGGACATGGAAGATTCGGCGTATACGCCACGAAGATGGGAAAGACGCAGGGAGATGGTTGTCGGTACTGTTCTGAAAGGGATACAGTAGAACACACTTTTTTCTACTGTGTTCAATGGGAAGAAGAACGAAGGAAAGCCTGCCAACAACTTGGCCGACAACTCACGCCAGGGAATCTGGTTCAGATTATGTTAGAGAGCCCGTCTGCCTGGAACACAGTAAAGGCAATGGCGACAAGCATTATGGGGATGAAGGAGAAAGAAGAACTTAATAATATACATCACTCCATTCTGATGTCATGCCGACAAGCAGTTCCAGAATGGTCTGAGTGAAGAGGGCAGGGGTTTTTAGCTGGTGGAAATCCAACTCCCACACAGAGTGGTGTCTTTAAAAGATTTTCCCCTGCCACAACAAAAAAACTACTACTACTACTACTACTACTACTACTACTACTACAATGGACAAAGCAAGTTATCACTCAGTTGTCAGTCATCAATAACATTCCAAATTCCTCCAGAAAGGAGGCAGATACTCAAAAGTATCCATACACTCCTTGGTACGAATGGAAGTAGAGCCACCAAGTGAGTAGGCCATGGGGTTTGGGTCATATAGCTGTGAACTTGCGTTTGGTAGATGGTGGGTTCAAATCCCTCTGACGGCAGACCGGAAGATGGTGTTCCATTGTTTACCATTCCCATACCTGGCAAATGCTGGGACTGTACCTTAATTAAGGCCACAGCCGCTAACCGAATCCCATCCTTGCATCGCCAGAGATGTGTTGGTCCGATGTTAAACTACCAACAAAGAAAAAAGTAGAGCCCAGATGTCACTACACCCACCACTGCTTCTACAACAGGTGATTGAGAGCTCGAAGTTATTCAGAGCTTCACAATACCTGTAGAATGGGTAGAAAGGGGGAGTTCAGTGATAACAAACGAGGAATGCCACTTTAGTAAGCAGTCTGACAGAGCCATTTCCACCCTTCTCAAATTGCCCAAGTTAACTGTCAGAGACATGATTGGGAAGTAGAAACGAAAACACAACCATAACAAAACCATAGCCCAGTAGGTCACATGTGTTGACCAACACACACCATCAATCATTGAAGAAGGTGGTACAGGAAAATTGCACATCATGTGATACCATCACCCATGAATTCCACAATGCTACTAATTGTGCTGCTGGCACCATGACTGTGTCACAAGATACATAGGGACTCGGAATGACTGCTCAAGCACCTCCCTATAAATTACACATTATGCTGGTGAAAGCAAAGATCGCACTCAGTGGCCTAAAGATGACTGCTCAAAAATGGTCTGTTTCTATGGCAATGATCCCAATACTGCTATATTTCAAGGAGGCTATAGTCATATTGCATGCCTTAGCTTGCTCTCAGCCACTTTTGTGATATCACTTAGAGTGCTACTGTATTATCTGTATTGCTTTAAGTGTTTGTTTTCTAAATATTATTTTTGTTAACACTTTATTTTTATTAGTTCATCAGTGTCTAGTTTACAATTTTCCTAGTTTTATTCTTTAGTGTGCTGTTAACAATCTGTGTTAAATAATAAAAAATATTAATGTGGGTAGTGCTCTATTCTGTATTATAACTTAAGTTCCTCATGACTGGCTGATGGACATAAGATATACCCTGACTGCAATTTTTATATTTTATGTATTTGTTGATGTTAATTATCAGCAGTTGATGATTCTGTTACCGATTATGAGATCTCATATTTATCTGCAATGACGTGTCATGTCTTAAATGCAAAACTATTAGCACAACCTTAGGAATGGGTCAAAGCTTTTTGAATTCCATTAAGGATACACATTTTATTAAACACTCATCCTGTATTTAAGGATGATATATAGCAGGAGTAGGTAACTATGAAAATGCAGCACACCTCGTAGTTACTCCTTTTGCCACCCAAATGTCAGACTCCAACCCTCATGTGCCCAATTATATAGATCAAATAGTAGTCTGTATCATCGATAAATCCTCGGAATACCTTCACATTCCTAAGAGATTTCCTGAATTCAAAGTTGGTTATGATATAGTGATATCATTTGGAGTGACATTGTGTAACAGTGAATAGACTTATGCTTGAAGAAAGTATTCATAACTGCTAATCCCATACTAGCACAGTCCAGTACATGCTCCCCATTCCTGTTAGCTTTCATATCTTCTTCACATTTACCCATCACCTTCTCATATCCTTCAGTTCTACTTCCAGCTAAGATGTTAGAATTTCATCCCATAGGACTTTTATGTGCCAGTAAATCTGTCAACATGAGGTCAATGTATAAGCTCAGAAGGCCAACACTCTACCATCAGAGATACTTGGCCCAGCTCAATAAGACGTAATGGATACAAAAAACATATAGATAACACTTTATTATGTACACACTATTGCACACAGATAGTCATCCCACTAAATTTTGAAGTAAGCAAGCTTCCAAAATTACACAAACGTTGATTTTGTAAATCATCGTCGAAGGACCTCCAGTTTTTAAGTGGAATGTGATTCACAGGAATATACTTTTCATTTCAAACATTCCATATGCAGACGACAGGATTTAAACTGCAGCTGTCTTGGCTTTGGTTAGAAGTCAGTGACAGAGTTCCTTGGCTATCATTTCCTCTCCAATAAAGCATGATCACTACTGCTGAAAAAAATGCAGCAAAACAACCTGGCTACTGTCAGGTTAATGGACAATTGGTAATTGGAACAAGGAAAAGAGAGACTTGAAACAGCATTATATAAGGTGCAGTGCATTCACTACAAAGCATCCCTGAAATAACATTTCTCCTGAATTTCTCAGTTTCAAGAATATCCCCAGAATGGAACAATGAACAGCAAACATCATCACCATATTTGTGCAATAAAGTCACTCATCAATGAGAGATGTCGGAACAGACATACACACAGATCTCACATACTGCAAATCGCATAAAAATCAATCTTGAAGGGCATAAGATATGAACAAACCATTAGTTTTAACTTGTTGAAAAATGTGACGCAACAGCCAACAGAAAGATCAGGTACCACTAACATAAATTAAGAATGAAAGAGAGCACTTCTTGAGTAGATACAGCAATATCAGCGCTAAACTACTAAGTGAAATGGAAGGGAAAAAATAGTTGCTTGGTCTGACAAGTCAATGTTGGTACTGCATCATGCAGGAGTAGTGTGTAAAATCTGATTTTTAACGAACAATCAAATTCCTCAATCCATCATGTCTGGCAACTACTGTACTATCTGTATCTGAGGAGAAATGGTGACAGTTTGTAGGTACGGCACGAGTAACAGATAGTACACTCTTACCTACAAGTATTAATCGTGACAGACAACGTGAGCTCCTGCATATTCCTTATTAAATTGTTCATTATGCAGTACTTATCAAATATTATAAATGTATAACTAAAGCACAATTGGTCTACCACTTCGAAACTTTATGACACCACCTCAATTCACAAGAGTCACCGCGGACGGAACCGATGTTTATTGTCAGGTCTTGAGACTTGGGATTAGGCGCATGTGCGGGAGCCATGCTTACACCTCGCACCTCTTACCCCGCATCCATGTGACTTCTCATCAGATGACTATAATACTGAGCAAGACATATTGTCGACATTCAGGCAGAAGTGACTAAGTCCTTTTTTTTTTTTTTTTTTTCAAATTTGAGTTAAATGCACTACTGGGGTAAGAAAACACATTCTACACGAGGGCGTGATCGTTATTTTAACAGAACAAATCATTTTGGGGGTACAGGTACCCTAATGTGAAGTCCATTTTTGAAGATTGACGTACAGACAAAAGTGACTAAGTGGACAATCAATCACTTAATATGTATCACTTGTATCATAGTAGAAGGCATTGCAAAAAGAACTAGCCCAAAAGGTATGATAGCCTTGCAGTAACACAGAATCATATATCACCCATTTATCTCAAAACTATGTTTTCGGACTTAGTAACTCCTGCCAGAACACCGACAATATTTTCTCTTTTGAACCCAAAGATCGCATCTGAATGCCATACTTATCATAAACATTACTAATCATGATGCGCATTTTTATACTCAGATTGATGGTTAATTCCTGAAGGCAAATGCACCTTCACAGGAAGCCATATAACTATGCAATGGTTTCAGAAATATGAAATACTTTTACAGCATTTGGCATGTTCTAGACAAGCTAGAAAGAGCATTTTGCCACAGCCCTACACCCCTAAACACATTTACATGGAAAATTATTCCAATATCATGTTTCCAGCATTCAATGAATCCATGGCTAGAGGAATGCAGGAAATGTTAAAGGCCGAAGGAGGTTCCACAATAACTCTGTAAGTGCCTCAATAATTTACCAGTGTACATCAAAGAATGTATTTACAGACTTAAACTTTCAAATGCCATGAAAAAACTATTTCCAAAATGTATCCAACAAGGTGCATTTACAGTATTCATACAATGCACTTGGATAATTCACTGGCAAACATAACCTCATGCAATGAAAGAAAAAGAATTATTTTTTGCTAATTGCTTTACGTCGCACCGACACAGATAGGTCTTATGGCGACAATGGGACAGGAAAGGGCTAGGAGTGGGAGGGAAGCGGCCGTGGCCTTAATTAAGGTACAGCCCCAGCATTTGCCTGGTGTGAAAATGGGAAACCACGGAAAACCATTTTCAGGGCAGCCAACAGTGGGGTTCGAACCTACTATCTCCCGAATACTGGATACTGGCCGCACTTAAGCGACTGCAGCTATCGAGCTCGGTAAAGAATTATTCAAAGTCGCAGAGAAATCTATGCTGGCTCCCCTGTGCAAGTGCTTTATTCATTGGATTATTGTACTGTGTGCATTTTAGATGCCTTGTACTTGCACGGAAAGTATCTGATGCCCTTAAAACGTCATGGTTTATCAAACTTTCCTATGACGAGGGGAGGAAGTAGGAGGTCTCTCGCTTCTTCTTCTTATTCTTCTTCTTCTTCTTCTTCTTCTTCTTCTTCTTCTTCTTCTTCTTCTTCTTCTTCTTCTTCTTCTTCTTCTTCTTCTTCTTCTTCATTGTATTGATGGACTTCGCTCACGCGTTACATCCAGCCACCAGTCTTATATATAATAAAAGGGAAGTTTCGTGAATAAATGAGGTTGGGACAAGTTTATAACTGGATTAAGCCTGTAGGATATCTCTCTCTCACTTCCATTTGCATTGCACTACAGTACAGTGACTCATCTTGTACGATTTCCTGCCATGGCACTTCAAGTTCTCTTGTAATGCCAACCCTTGCCGCGTAACACAGTATTCGAAGAGCCATTAATGGATGCAATCACCTTGATTAACCATTTAAACCTTTCAAATGCCATGGAAAAAAAAAACCTATTTGGATAAATCAGTGGCAAACATGACCTTACGCAACAGAAGAAAAAAAAACACGATTCAAGGATGAGGACAAATTATGCTGGCTCCCCTTCTCCTCGCAAGTGCTTTATTTTTTTGGTTTACTATACTGTTTGCAGTTTTAGATGCCTTGTACCTGCACGGAAATTGTCCAACGCCCTTAAAACATCGTGGCTTATCGAATTTTCCTATGACGAGCTGACGAAGTCTTTTGCTTCCATCTGCATTGCAACACAGTACAGTACCACAAGTCCGTTTGGGCACGGCATTTAAAAAAAATGTAGTTTCATCATTATTGACAATATCGTTCGGTGCACACGAATTGATTATAATTATAAGCCAAACTTTTTTCCATCTGTCGGCATCGCCAGTTTTCACAGATTCTGCTTCTCCGCACACTGCCTGCTACGTGATATTGTGGCGTTCCTTAAAACGCTGAATACAAAAGAATTACGATTTCACTCGAACTTCAACTATGAAACACAATATAGACGCACCGAAGTGAAAGTGCGGAAAGCTACCGCTGCACATTCCGGAAGACACATTCTATCGTGACACAGAGAAATTTTTAATTTAAATTACTCTGTAAAATACTATTTTTTTAATGTAAAGGCAGTTTAGAATTAAAAGTCTCAATTGTTTTCAGTTTAAATATGACACATGGGGACAGTTTTCTTCCATCTGCGGGTACACAAAGCATAACTGTACACTCGACATCGAAAACTAGGTGAGCCAGGTGCGTGTTGGCAACCTTGACGCAAATAAAACCCGCACTCCAATTTCGTGCCTCAATATTTTTTTAAAAATACGCTGGGATTATTCGCATAAATGCGGTATGATAAAAATGACCCTCACAAACACCAAGTCAAAAGTGAAGTTCAGGAGTGATTTATCAGTAACATTCTAGATCAAAACAGGACTATGCCAGGGTGATGGACTCTCAACCCTACTGTTCAACTGCACTCTAGAAATGGTAATGACAGAGAATGGTTTAAGAAATGCCCCCCAAAAATACAAATAGGCAGGAAAATCAAAACAAACAGACTTGGTTTCGCTGACAACTGATTTAGAAGAAGCTAAAACAGATATATCAGATCTTCAAAACATTGGAAATAAAACTGGCCTTAAAATATTAATCAAAAAGCAGACATTATGTTCCAAAAACACACATCATTAAAAGAAATAAGCATAAATGATAATGAATTCAAAATTTTCACCCAATTCAAATACCTAGGAGAAGCAATAACAAACGACCTAAATAAAAAAAAAATTTTTTTTAAATCTTGGTCCAAATAAGAACAAACAAGCTTAACGTGGAACATCTACAAAATAAACAAACAAAAAAAAAATGGCCATCTATACATATAACTGAAACACTTCACAACACAGCTATAAAACCAGAAGCAACATATGCAGCAGAGACTCTCCTTCACCTGAACAACCAACCAAACACCAACATACTCCAGAAGATCAGAAGAAGAATTGGAAGAACCTGCATCAAACAAAATATTCCTGAAAGACGGAGAGTGGCGGATAGTACCCAACAAAGTCATGTGCAAAGAGTTGGAGCCCATAACTGATACAATGCGTAAGAGGAGAGTAGGACTCTTTGGACACACAATGAGAATGCAGGACTCAAGACTTCTGAAACAACTGGTACAGTTGAATCTCGATTCAAAATATACAACAGGATGCAAATGGATCACAGAAATAACAGAGGATCTGAAGGAAATTGGCCTTATACCAGAAACTCTACACATAATATAATTAAACAAAAAAATCCATGACACAAACATCCACTTTACACTTGGATGAAAAGAACTCGCAACACAAATATTTTCAACACCAGGAAGGACACAAAGATCAGAACACAGGAAAAAGTACTGGAAGGACCGCAAAGCCTGAATAGTCCCTTCCAAGAGACTAGGATAATGGACTAACTAAAGTGATCGTATGCAGTCATAAAATTGAAAGAAGAAGAAAGAATGTAATCTATCCAACTGCTTTGCACAAGTAATCTGAAGGACTTGGATAATTTGACCTACAAGGGTTGATATCTTTTGAAGACGAAGTGAGTGGCTGCATGGTTTGGGTCACATACCTGTCAGCCTATATTCGGGAGACAGTGGGTTCGAACCCCACTGTTGGCAGCTCTGAAGATGTTTTTCCGTGGTTTCCTATTTTCACAAGGCAAATACTGGAGCTGTACCTTAATTAAAGCCACAGTCATCATCACCATAAGATCTACCTGCATAGGTGCAAGGTAAAGAAAATTGATAAAAAAACACCACTTTGAATTAGATGAATTGCTGCCTATGGCTGGAGATTCTGAATTCATAATCCAAATTTACTAATAATACTCACATCTGTCCATTAGCGGCGGCATAGATGGCTTGCTCAGTTGAACCTTCTACATACTGGACATATGTGGGATGAACACCCTGAGATACTGCGTCGGAACCCACGGCGTCGGCCTCCGAAACTTTAACAAGATCAGTAATAATTAATGTATTTCTTTAAATAAAAACAGAAAATTTTAGAATACTTCAGAAAGTACGGCACTACATCCAAAAAAGTAACAAAATATGAAATTACTTCCAGGCTACATTACACATCAAAATTCTGCTTCAAACCAAATATGTGAAACATTAAGTTATAAAATAACTATAATCCTAGTTTTATGAGGCATGATTTTGTAACGTATTAAAACAAAGTACTTCCCTGCGTAAGTTATGATGATAATGACAGTTTGGCTTAATACCTTAACATTAAGGTTACAGTACAATAATGAAGAAGGGGGAAGAAAAGGGATCTATTAAAAACTGAGGTAGATGAATCATTTATGAAGGATCCAGAAAACCAGAAAATGTGAGGAATATAACTAAGTAGCTGATGTACCCGTCCTTCACTACAGAATTCTACACTGTATACAGAATTCTAGGTTAGGTAGTGTACACGTTGTGAGGAAGCTCTTAACGTTGCCCCAGAAACGCGACGGGGAAGTCACCAAACCTCTTTTCTCATATGAGGACTGGGTTAGGGAATTTTCATCATAATGGCAAGCCCGCTTGCCTACTGTTAGCCACAATCAGGTTGGGGACTTTTCATTATAATGGCAGACACTCTCTCACTACCTGCCTTTTTACATCCTCAAAAAGACTGTCTTAGTGGTTTTCCGAACTGAGATCAACATAGGTCAACACAATGACATCAGTAGGAATGGTGCGATTAAAAGCAATGCTTTCATATTAAATACTCGATCAAATGAAAAACCACACATAATCTCACTTTTAAGGAGAAGTACTATGCTGCCGATCTAACAGTCCAAAGTTCCAGAGCTGGAATGACCAGGCCGCAGACAGCCGTGAACCGTGAACACTTCGTTTTTTCGGGGGGATGGGGGGGTCAAATAGTGGAGAGTCCCAGAGCAAAAACTATGCCCTTTTACTAATCTGTTTCCTAGGAGTACCCGATGAGTCGGAAAATCTCAATTCACTACACTGGTGGGGCAAAAAAAAACCAATCTGACGTGAAGCCAAACTATTCCTCCAAGCCAGGGGAAAATGCCCCGCCCCCACTTCGCTGCTAATTTGGAATAAAATGAATGTAGAATTTTATAAAAGTGAAGAAGGAGAAAAAGAAGAAGCTTTTCTTAATCAACGGCTCTCTTCAGGGTTGAATTTTGAGTTAGTGAATTGTGGTGTTATAATTTGAAATAGGCCGAAATTATACTACTACTACTACTACTACTACTACTACTACTACGTCAGCCTCTGCCTTAAGTGTGCACACCTGCTCATTCCAGAGTAGGGATCGAATAGCTGGAATACTATGATGAACCAGTGTGTTACGTACCAGCAGTATCAGAAAATGTATAAACCTAAGGAATGGCATGCTAGAGAAGAAAGCTATCAAACTCCCCAGCTATTTGCCACCAATATTCAGTCGGCTGTTATACTCGGTACACAGCAGTAATCCCATCTATCGGAGCTGAGTAGAAGCACATCACAACAAACAATGGTCAATGTAACATTATAACTGATAAATGTTATGCGCTTTTGATATTGTAGGCCTTCACATTAACACGGATACTGTCGCATGGGAGATAACACATGAGGAAGCAGGATATCCATGACGTACCATTGTGCCATCAGATTTCCCTCAATCACTACCAGCCATGTTCTGTAGTCATACCCAATGATTCCCCACACCATGACACCAGGAGTACTCCCGCTGTGCCTGTCTAAAATATTGGAAGAATGGGACCTCTCCACAGGTCACTGCCAAAATTGCAGACAATGGTCATCTGGGGTAATGCAGAACCACTTTCATCGCTGAACACAATGTGACACCATTCGCCATTCATCAGCAGTCCATGCTTCCCGGTCACGGCACCACTCCAAAAACAGTTGTTTGTGTTGTAGTGTTAATGGCAGCCTACACATGGGACAGTAATTCCCTAGTCCGGCTGCTGCTAGTCTCCGACCAATGGTCCAGGATGACACAGAATGTTGCACACAATCCATTATTATTTGTTCTCAGATGGCAGGCGCAGATGCGAAGTGGTTATGATTTGCTTGGTACGCAATATGGCGATCCTCCCTTGTTGTGGTCAGACGTGGTCGACCAGAACCTCAACGACGTGTATGCCTGCCCTCACGTACCCATGCAGTCCAACATCAGGCCACTGTCAAATCCAAATGCCCCACAAAACTGGATACTGCACGACTCGACCAGCTGGCCAAATAACACTGTCTCACACACAAGCACACAACATCTCCGTGTCCTGCACAGTGATCACTCAACATCTGCTGCGGTTCATGCCCCTTATATGCCCTACCAGGCCTGGTAACAACACTAAACACGAACAACACTAACGCAATCTGGTGGCCGCTCCACCTATCACAGAGAATTGCAACTCTAATCATTTACATACCCACTGATGGTGTGTATGTGTACAAAGTTACACATGAAATAAAGTAAAATTTACTTCATGGAAATATGGAAATATGGATCATTATGAAGTTTATATAATACGAAGTTACATTGACATCCAACCATTTCTTCAGGGTGCTTCAATTTTTTTGTCAGGAAATGTATTATTGCCTACCTATATTTTCAAATAAATATATTTTAGTCAATCAATCAATCAATATTGATCTGCATTTAGGGCAGTCGCCCAGGTGGCAGATTCCCTATCTGTTGCTTTCCTAGCCTTTTCCTAAATGATTTCAAAGAAATTGGAAATTTATTGAACGTCTCCCTTGGTAAGTTATTCCAATCCCTAACTCCCCTTCCTATAAATGAATATTTGCCCCAGTTTTTCCTCTTGAATTCCAACTTTATCTTCCTATTGTGATCTTTCCTACTTTTATAAACGCCACTCAAACTTATTCGTCAACTAATGTCATTCCACGCCATCTCTCCGCTGACAGCTTGAAACATACCACTTAGTCGAGCAGTTTTTCTTCTTTCTCTCAATTCTTCCCAACCCAAACTTTGCAACATTTTAGTAACACTACTCTTTTGTCGGAAATCACCCAGAACAAATCGAGCTGCTTTCCTTTGGATTTTTTCCAGTTCTTGAATCAGGTAATACTGGTGAGGGTCCCATACACTGGAACCATACTCTAGTTGGGGTCTTACCAGATACTTATATGCCCTCTCCTTTACATCCTTACTACAACCCCTGAACACCCTCATAACCATGTGCAGAGATCTGTACCCTTTATTTACAATCCCATTTATGTGATTACCCCAATGAAGATCTTTCCTTATATTAACACCTAGATACTTACAATGATCCCCAAAAGGAACTTTCACCCCATCAACGTTGTACCGTTTTCATCGTCTTGATAGCGGAATAAAGGTTGTCATACGACATTAAAAGTTTGCCATGCACGGTAATGAGATCGCGAAGATTACGTAATTGGGCCATACATCTGAAAAGAACGCATATATTAAGTGAAATAGGCCGTGATTTCAGAATATGTATATAATACGAACGGCCGTGATAAAAATAATAGAAGGTTTTTAAAATTGTTAAAAAAGAAGTAGTTGAACAATTAAAAAAATTGTTACGCAAAACTACGTAAATTTATCCACGAGAAAAAAATAATCCTCGCATAAAGAAGAAGGGAGATATTGCAGTTATTACGGGCTGAAGAATCTGCACAGCGAAGAAATATTTGAACCATACCTATATTTGATCAAATATCGTGACGGAAAATCAGCGCAAGTTGAAAAAATATCCGAACAGTAGTCGGAGTATAGACCGAAGGCCATTACGAGAAATCAAGACCTCGTCTTACAAAAAGAATGGCGGCAGAAGCAGCTAGGACAGATAAGAAGAACGGAAGAGAGGCAGAAGAAAAGAAGAAAGGTGGAAATTGGAATAATTCACCTTGAAATTTTGCAAATGCAGAACGAATTAGATATGAACCAGAACAACGTACAAGACCAAGAAGGAAGACACTTATTTAAGACTGAACAGATAACAATGAAGAGAATCATGAGAGAGCTTAAAACTTTAGCAGAAACAAATCAAGTACATCACCATGGAGGAGGTAAACCGAATCCAAAGGTGAAAATAAAAGCAGAACAGGCAAGAACGAATGTCAGACGGACAAGGAAATTTCCGAAGGAAAGGAAGAACGAAGTGGATTATAGGGATAAGAGAAAAGGAACCAGAGAAAAGAAGAGATGGGAAGGAGCGATCAAAGGTCGACATATCAATGCAGATATAGAGGAAGCCGAGAGTCTAGAATTTCAGCAGGATAAAAGAAAAGATAAAGAAGAGCAGAAATTGAATACGAAAAACCAAACTTGTCAATTATAAAGAAGATCAAGAATAGAATACTAACTAAAAATCCAAAACATATGATACGAATGAACGAAGTCAGGCCGATGAAAAGCTACATCAGTTTAGAACAACAAAAATTGAAATAAATATACTGCGAGCAGCATATTTATTTGTCTATGGCAGGAGGATAAATGTACCGTTTTCATCGTCCTGATAACGGAATAAAGGTTGTCATACGACATTAAAAGTTTGCCATGCACGGTAATGAGATCGCGAAGATTACGTAATTGGGCCATACATCTGAAAAGAACGCATATATTAAGTGAAATAGGCTGTGATTTCAGAATATGCATATAATACGAACGTATAAAATCAAGGAGGCCATGCACGTGACGACAAAGATGTTTATTTGGCGAATTAAGTATGTCTAGATCACGGAGTGAGACTGAAAGTTATAAAGGATCCATGCAGCCGTGATAAAAATAATAGAAGGTTTTTAAAATTGATAAAAAAGAAGAGGTAGTTGAACAATAAAAAAAATCTGTTACGCAAAACTACGTAAATTTATCCACGAGAAAAAAATAATCCTCGCATAAAGAAGAAGGAAGATATTGCAGTTATTACGGGCTGAAGAATCTGCACAGCGAAGAAATATTTGAATCATACCTATATTTGAACAAATATCGTGACAGAAAATCAGCGCAAGTTGAAAAAATATCCGAACAGTAGTCGAAGTATAGACCGAAGGCCGTTACGAGAAATCAAGACAAATTTAACGCATTATAGGTTGATTAGCTGGATATAAGAAAAAATTTTAAAGCTAATTTGATGATTTTTACCTGTTAAAATTTGTCACAAGGAGATAACATTGAATTACTGTCTTAATAACCTGAATCAGAGATATAAACTAGATTCTCATTCTCAAGAGTATGGACGTGAAATTTATTGCCATTTTGGAAATGTTTCTTTCACATATGACTGACAGCTACAACATGAGAGGCTAAATCGGAGATGGAGCCGACTTTCCGACGTAGACCGCCCAGCTGTTTCTACTATCCCAGGTTCCAAAACTACAACCCCATGGTGACGTAACGGATGTTGGAGACGATCTACGCAGTCCTAAAATGACAACATCGAAGCCAAAGCCAGTCATCTAACGTCAGCGATCGCAAGCTAAGTTGCAAAGAATTACTTTATTATCTTGAAATTAATGTGCAGTAGATGTAGTATTCATATATTTGTAGTGAACATTGGTATGTTGTTTTTACGTAGTTCTTCGTGATAAAATCTCAGTCGATGCCATCTTTGCAATGAGATTGTCCTTGTTGATTTATTAATATGGGAGTAGGTATTTCTTCCAGAGTTTTCAATCAATGTCATAATATAGGAATGTTTATAATTGAACAAGGAGAGATTTAGAGTGTGATTTTCAACCATTAAGGAATTGAAGCAACGTATACAAAGAGACGTATCCCAGATTTAATATTTTTAAAGAAGATAGTTGATTTCTGAGTAACTAATATTTGGTTGCTGTTACGACGCGATGGCATGTGAGTAAATATTAACTTGTTTAGTTTATATATGTGTTTCATTTTCAGGATAACGTGTTTATGTGTATTATATATGAAATGTAACCCAAAAGTGTACCGTTGCAGTACTTTAATGATATGTTAAGATGATTTGCCGCCTTGTTGGAAATGATAAATGTTTACGTAGGGAAGTTATGATTTGAGTGGCATGTTGATATGGATTTACGAATAATTATTCGCTGAGATATATTTGTGGGAATGAATAATGATATATTATAGTAATTAATATTGGTAAATGGAGAGATAGATATGCTTATGGATAATTTTGGCGGTAAATACGGAGTATTACTGGCCAATGGTGAGTTTGACATATGCGGCAAGATATTAATATGGTAATGCGAGATATATTGGGTTAGTGGTACACGAATACAATGAAATACATCGTAGATTTCGTATGCGGGTTACCGTAAACTGTCTTCATATTAAATATCCAAATAAGAAATAAAAGAAGGGAAACTTGTTGTCTTCATAGAGAATACATCAACGTTATACTGAATATTATTTGAAGTTTGGTGTCGAGAATATATTTAATTCATAGAACAATTTCATATTTTAAATCTCTACCACAATTAAATAAAATAGGTTACCAAATGCATTCCTACGGAATTTTTGATATTTGATTGGATATTGGTGAAACCATAAATCATGTTAGGAATAATTTCTATTTGAACTACGATTATAATTATTCTTTACATGATACCTACATTTAATTTTAAGATGTTATTTGAATATTTTAACCAAATGACATGGTCAAGGTGACCAATATTTCTCATTTAATGAACGATATATATTTGAAATAACCATTTTGAGCTGATATATATTTGGAACTTACTTGCGATTGCTAACGTTATAACATCGGAGGAAACGCGTGGTTTAATGACAGAATATCAATTTGATAATGATGAAAATAAGCATTTTTTTAAAAAAAAGAAAGAAACAAGAACTGATGGACTCAGATTATGCATATTTATTATGGAGTTTAATAAGGCTTAGGGACTTAGATTTATTTTTTTAACCCAAAAATGTTATACTACGTTTTCAACAGATAGAATATGTACTTTCGATTTATATAATTAAGAGAATTTATCCTTTATTTTTATGATGCGCATAACTGATGCAAGACGAATAGTTGAGTCAGATCGAAGATAGATTAAAATTAAAAATTTTTTTTATAGAGAGGAGGAAGATAATTGATGTCGATAAATATTATCAGATTTTCTTTTATGATTCTAGAATCATGAAATAAATTATAGATTTTCCAATTTAGGTGTTATTATTTTAGGAGATAGGCTAATATCATTATGATATAAATGATTTTGAATTAATTCATTTTATAAAAAATACTTTATTTATTTTCTTTTCTTTTCTTCGAATAACCATTTTGAGCTGATATATATTTGGAACTTACTTGCGATTGCTAACGTTATAACATCGGAGGAAACACGTGATTTGATGACAGAATATCAATTTGATAATGATGAAAATAAGCATTGGAAAACTTGATATTGATTCTGGAGGACGAATGGTATCGATGGTAATTTATTAAAAAGCAAATATGGTGTCCCAGTTGACCTCACGTAAAAATAGTTCGGTTCACATAAGCAATTTAATTATCCCTGAGAAGTGTCGCGTGGCAATTTAAGGATTATCATATCAATAAACGTGATAAGAAAAATGAAGATTACGATATCGCTTAAATTTTTATGATGCAGTAACTGTTTATACAATGAATATTAGAAGCGAGCATAGCTACCGACACTTAGCATCATTTTTATTAAATGCATTGATCCATTTAATGATCTGTAGAAGTGATGGATGGTTGAGGGGAAAATAGCCGGAGCATTTGATAGGTCGCCCAATATGGTGCAAGAAAGAAACCCCCTCAGGATGGTGCAACTTAGTAATTAAAACTGAAAGGACTTTTCCTATTTGTGAAACTCACAACCTGACTTTTAACCCTGTTTATCAACATACCATTGCCTGCTGTCCATCTCACAACATTTTCGAGGTCACGTTGCAGTTGCTCACAATCTTGTAACTTATTTATCACTCTATAGAGAATAACATCATCCGCAAAAGGCCTTACCTCCGATTCCACTCCTTTACCCATATCATTTATATATATAAGAAAACATAAAGGTCCGTTAATACTGCCTTGAGGAATTCCCCTCTTAATTATTATAGGGTCAGATAAAGCTTCACCTACTCTAATTCTCTGAGATCTATTTTCTAGAAATATAGCAACCCATTCAGTCACTCTTTTGTCTAGTCCAATTGCACTCATTTTTGCCAGTAGTCTCCCATGATCCACCCTATATGCTTTAGACAAGTCAATCGCGATACAGTCCATTTGACCTCCTGAATCCAAGATATCTGCTATATCTTGCTGAAATCCTACAAGTTGAGCTTCAGTGGAATAACCTTTCCTAAAACCGAATTGCCTTCTATCCAACCAGTTATTAATTTCACTAAAATGTCTAATATAATGAGAAAAAATGCCTTCCCAAAGCTTACATACAATGCATGTCAAACTTACTGACCTGTAATTTTCAGCTTTATGTCTATCACCCTTTCCTTTATACACAGGGGCTACTATAGCAACTCTCCATTCATCTGGTATAGCTTCTCCGACCAAACAATAATCAAATAAGTACTTCAGATATGGTACTACATTCCAACCCATTGTCTTTAGTATATCCCCAGAAATCTGATCAATTTCAGCCGCTTTTCTAGTTTTCAACTTTTGTATCTTATTGCAAATGTCATGGTTATCATATGTAAATTTTATTACTTCTTTGGCCTTAGTCTCTTCCTCTATCTCGACATTATCCTTGTAACCAACAATCTTTACATACTGCTGACTGAATACTTCTGCCTTTTGAAGATCCTCACATACACACTCCCCTTGTTCATTAATTGTTCCTGGAATGTCCTTCTTGGAACCTGTTTCTGCCTTAAAATACCTATACATACCCTTCCATTTTTCACTAAAATTTGTATGACTGCCAATTATGCTTGCCATCTTTGCTAGATTCAATTTTCTAGTAAGTTGCTTCAATTTCACCTTACTTCCACAGCCATTTCTAACTCTATTTTTTTCCATTCTGCACCTCTTTCTTAGTCTCTTTATTTCTCTATTATAATAAGGTGGGTCTTTACCATTCCTTACCACCCTTAAAGGTACAAACCTGTTTTCGCATTCCTCAACAATTTCTTCAAACCCATCCCAGAGTCTGTTTACATTTTTCTCTACCGTTTTCCACCGATCATAGTTAATATTTAGAAACTGCCTCATGCCTACTTTATCAGCCATATGGTACTGTCTAATAGTCCTACTTTTAAGACCTTCCTTTCTATCACATTTATTTTTAACTACCACAAAAACAGCTTCATGATCACTAATACCATCTATTACTTCAGTTTCCCTATAGAGCTCATCTGGTTTTATCAGCACCACATCCAGGATATTTTTCCCTCTGGTTGGTTCCATCACTTTCTGAATCAGCTGTCCTTCCCATCTTATTTGCCATTTGTTGGTGTGATTGACTAAGTATTCTACTGTGATGCACAGAAAGCCAGTCCCTGCAAGTACAGATATCTCAACTTCGAACCTATCCAAAAAAAAATTGTAATACACTACAGATACAAATCCAAATCCCCACAAATCAGAGTAGTTCTTTCCTTAGATAGGGTAGATAGGGATTAGTATTTTGCCATAGACACACTGCGGAAATGTCAATGCCAATCTTCCAAGAAAAATGCATTTGTATAACCATTCACACTAAATGAAGGAAGAAGGCTGCACGCTCATTCGTTCACAACTAGTTCAAAGATGTAGTTATACTACTGCAAAAATTTTTGATGCATTTCTAAAAACAAGTTGCAGATGTAAGTTTCTAAAAATAGCAGAAAACTCGACCACTACAAAAGATCTGAACAAGAACTACGAGTCTAATACAAGGGCTGGTACTTCAACAGTGGCAGCTATTTTATTACAAATTATACAAAAGTACACCCCTGTGAAAGTCCTACACTCAATCGATGTAGTTACCAACATTGTGTAGAACTCATTGCCAGCGATGCATAAATTGTAGTATACTTGTTGCAGCACTTGTTCTTTGGATGGTGCAAATGGAGCTGTCTACCACCTGAAGAACCTTGGGAACCATTTGGAAATGCATGCCACGAAGGGATTTCTTCATCTTCAAAATCAAATCACAGCTGCTTAAGTTCAAGGAATATGCGGGATAGTACAGCACTTCTCAGCCCCTTTGAACAATTAACTGAGCCCCTGCTTGCACCATATGTGCCATAATCCGTCACAGTCTTATACTAGAATCAACATCTTCTCACTGCTGAGATTCTGCGAACTACTGATTTTGGTGGGGACCCATCCTGACACCACTTGTTCCATTGACATTTCATTCTTGGCTTATACAGCTGGGCACCTGATTCATCCTGTGTAATGACATGGCATAGGAAAGCCTCCCTCATGCTCATGGTGGTCCAAGAGGGTTTGCACAGCAACATATTTTCATTTTTACAAATACATCATATGGTGTGGATCTCATTGTGATACAAATTTTTCTCATGCCCAGGCAGTCATACAGGATATAAAGCACAGTCTTTATTCCTATCTCTCAAGCTAACTCAAAAATTGTCTGGTTCGTATCTGTTGCCAACAGCCTCTTCACTGACACCAGGGCATCCCAACCAAGGCACGTTGACCATTTACTGGCATTTGTCATTAAAGGTTTTTTACCCACCATGCTACTGTTCTATAAGGCGACAATGTGGGGTTTTTTTTTTTTTTGCTAGTTGCTTTACGTCGCACCGACACAGATAGGTCTTATGGCGACGATGGGACAGGGAAGGCCTAGGAATGGGAAGGAAGCAGCCGTGGCCTTAATTAAGGTATAGTCCCAGCATTTGCCTGGTGTGAAAATGGGAAACCACGGAAAACCATCTTCAGCGCTGGCGACAGTGGGGTTCAAACCCACTATCTCCCGGATGCGAGCTCACAGCTGCGCGCTCCTAACCACGCAGCCAACTCGCCCCGGTCTTGATAATACAGCTTCACTGTTTGGCTGTAAGCATATTCTATCTTAATCTAACTGCAGTCTTCTTCTTTCGAGAACATTATGCATACTCATCTTTAGATGGCCAGTTCACAGGTGACAGATACTCTTCTTCGCAGCACAGTATATGCGTTGACTGGGAGTACAGTACCAGTAGCAGACTGATTAAGAATGATGACAAAATTGTACAGAACAGATATACTCAATGTATTTTTTCATTTCTTTCTTTCTTTCTTTCTTTCTTTCTTTCTTTGGACATAAATGTCTTAAGAGTTGGGGGTTATCCAAAAATTTGTGTAACAAAATAGGTATGTGATGCTATGTTATCTAGCAACAGTACCTTTAGCACACACCATTGATCTGTATAAAGAGAGCTGCACAGTAGGGATGGGACAAGTGGTTACTTTCCAGTATCATGTTCCTGTGTATCCATTACGCTGTAGTATTAGGTTGGAGTATTAGGATATAAAAGTAACATAATGCAAGTTGCACCGAGCTCGATAGCTGCAGTCGCTTAAGTGCGGCCAGTATCCAGTATTCGGGAGATAGTAGGTTCGAACCCCACTGTCGGCAGCCATGAAAATGGTTTTCCGTGGTTTCCCATTTTCACATCAGGCAAATGTTGGGGCTGTACCTTAATTAAGGCCACGGCCGCTTCCTTCCCATTCCTAGCCCTTTCCTGTCCCATCGTCGCCGTAAGACCTATTTGTGTCAGTGTGACGTAAAACAACTGGCAAAAAAAAAAAATATACAAGTTGCAGGTCAACTTTTGGAAGGAACATTCCTTATACCTGCTGTCTCTTGCAGCCCCTAACCGCACCTTAGTAGGTATTTATGAATAGAAATACTATATCTACATCTCACTTTCTTCTCTCCCACTGTCCCTTTCACTAGCTCGTCACTCACATTATTAACTCATCATCATCATCATCATCATCATCATCTAAAGGCTGTGCCTTGTTGCTGCAACCATTGATCTCTTGGCATCCCATCATCTCAACTACCTCTTCAATGATCTTCTTCCGTGGTTTCTACTAACACCTGTTTTTTAATGTTTTAATGTAAATTATGAGATTAATTTAATGCTACTTTTACCTAAGCTACATGTAAAACAGCTGATGATGATTGCTAAGCAATCGAAACATGTTCTGTGATTATTAATAAATAGCCCAAGGCTAAATAAAAAAGAGAAAGTATCGATTAAGTGGAACCTATTTTCATTTCTAGATTGTCATAAACACGTCAACTGCCACCTGAATGAGTCATGAGAAAATAGCCCTACCAGGCAAGACATGAGCAGAGTTTAATCCAGTACTTTTTTATTTGTTTTTTACATTGCACCGACACAGGCCGATCTTATGGTGACAATGGGATAGGATAGGACTGGACTAGGTTGGAATCAACCGTGGCCTTAACTGAGCAACAGTCCCAGCATTTGCTTGATGTGAAAATGGGAAACCACCGAAAAACATCTTGGGGACTGCCGGCAGTGGGGTTCGAATCCACCATCTCCCGAATACAAGCAAACAGCTACGTAACACACATCGTGTAGCCAACTCGCTCCACAAATCCAGTATAAAATGCTCCAAAACCTTATTTTGTCATTTACAGAAGGTTGTGGATATGTGGTAAACAACAGTGTCCAGCGTCCTCTTTTTTCCTCTGTAGGCCTATATCACTCCTTCTCTTTTGTACTGATAAAAATTATGCTGGCAGCTTTCGCTGCACTGCTTCACAGGTTGCAGTCGATGACGAAATTTCAGGACGCACAGATTCACGTGATGGGACTTGCGATAGCTTTTCAGGACCTGATATTTGAGTACCATGTACACTATCAGAACTAAATGAACTGGTAGAATTTGTTAAATTATATATATATATATATATATAAAATTCGCTGGGGCCATCAAGGACCACGTTAAGTCTTGTTGCATTTGACACTGAACTTGGCCTTCTTTAGAGCCCAAATTTCCCTCATTCTTTGTGAATGGGCCTGCTTACACTCCTCTGTCCAAGGGGCACCGTGTCTTCTCTTCGGTTGCTCGTCTCGGTTTAGCCCGTTCGTCAATATTTTCTTGCGGAAGAGATCTCTGTTAAGGGCGTCTTCAGCTGAGATATGTAGCATTTGAAGGTCTTCTTTGGTATTTCTAAACCAGGGAATTGTGGTTTTGGGGTTTGAATCAAAAAAGTGAAAGATTTCCTTAGTTAACTTTCTTCCGTCCATTCTTTTCAGATGACCGTAAAATCGTGCCCGTCTTTTTCTGATTGTGTCGGTAATTTTCTCTATTTTGCTGTAGACTTCCTTGTTGGATCTCTTTTGATGGACTCCATTTCTGTACTTTGATCCCAAGATTCCTCTCACAATTTTGCGTTCTCTTTTCTCCAGTTCTTCAAGGAGTCCTTTGTTGGCGTTTAGAGACAGGGTTTCGGCTGCATACAGAACTACTGGCTTCAGAACTGTTTCATAGTGACGTATCTTGGTGTTTTGGGAAAGGCATTTTTTGTTGTAGATTGTGCGGGATGTTTGGTAGGCTATTTCCAGTTTGCGTACTCGCTCCTGAAGTGCTTCTTTGTCCAGTCCATTTTTCATGATGATCTCACCCAGGTATTTGAATTTGTCTACTCGGGTGATGTCCCCGTATTTTGTATGGAGTTTTGGTGGAGCCTCTTTTATGTTAGTCATTACTTCTGTTTTCTCGAACGATATCTGCAAACCAGTTTGTTCGGCAATTTCCTTTAAAATTTCAACTTGAGTTCTAGCGGTTTCTATGTCGTTTGAGAAAACAGCAATATCATCGGCAAATGCTAAGCAGTCTGTTGCGATCCCCCTAGATTTAGTTCCTATTCTCAATGGACTGTAGTTGGTTTCCTGTAATCTCACCCGCCAGGTTCTGATGATCTTTTCAAGAACACAGTTGAAGAGTATCGGGGATAACCCATCACCTTGTCGGACTCCTGTTTTGATGTCAAAGGAATGCGAGAGACATCCGTGGAACTTCACCTTGGATTTAGTATCAGTCAGGGTGGCTCTAATTAATGCCAGCAGTTTCAAATCAACTCCAAATTCATTTAAGATGTTTAGCAGGACTTCCCGGTCAATGGAGTCGTACGCTTTCTTAAAGTCCACGAAGACAGACACATACTGCTTGGACCTTAGTGTACAATATCTGATGATCGTTTTGAGATTTTGGATCTGTTCAGCTGTTGAGCGACCTTTTCTGAACCCTCCTTGGTATTCACCTATTTCATGTTCGACTTGTGCTTCCAAACGCTCCAGGATGGCAAGTGATAGAATTTTGTAAGTCACGGGTAGCAAAAGATATTCCTCTGTAGTTGTTAATGTTCTTCATGCTGCCTTTTTTGTGTAATGGATGGATCAAAGCTATTTTCCAATCTTCGGGTAGGGTCTCCTTGTTCCAAATTTCTTCTATTTGCTTTTGCAAGATATCAAGTGATTCCTCTGGGGCATATTTCCATAGTTCTGCTACTACTGAGTCTTTCCCCCGGCGCTTTGTTATTTTTGAGACGGGCAATGTGGCGCTTGATTTCATCTCTTGTCGGGTGGTCTGGAATCTGGGTACCCTGAGTAAGGGTTCCTTGGTTTCAATGGGGCTTTGCGGTTTAGAGCAATTAAGTAAATTCTTGAAGTAGTCTGCCAGAATGCTGTAATTTTCTTCATTTGACGTCGCCAGTGAGCCGTCCTTTCGCTCAAAGCATAGAGATGGTGGTTTATAGCTAGTGAGTTTGCGTTTGAAGGCTCTGTAGTACTCTCTGCTTTCATTCTTCCTATAGTTTTGTTCTTTTTCAATGAGAGATTTTTCGTATTTACGTTTCTCAGTTCTGAACACCCTAGCTGCTTGGGCACATTGGGTTTTGTAGGTTTCCCAATCATTTTCTGATTTCGTAGAGTAGTACTGTTTCCACGCATTGAGTCTTTCTTGGAGGACTGATTCGCAGGTACCATTCCACCAGGCATGCTTTTTGCTTCTCTTGATTTCTGCAACGTCTTTGGCGGCCTCAACAAGGAGACTTTTGGCGTTGTTAAAGTCACAGTCATTTGGTCTAGCCTTCTCCTGGAACTCCTCGACCCTTTGCCGAAGTTTATCATTGTCGAAGCGTGTGATCTGTTTGGTTGTCTTCCTTGTGTTTGTGGGAATTGGTTTGAATTTGATAAGAGACATATAATGATCTGAGGCCACATTGATGCCTTTCTTTACCTTGACATTCATAATCTCAGGGCTGTTTCTCCTGGAGATTGCAACATTATTATTATTATTATTATTATTATTATTATTATTGGGTACCTTATTTCAACACGTTTCTAAGAACCATTTTTCTGTAATTGATTTTTTGTCCACATAAATCGTATCGGATGCAATAAATCCGCTCACTCACTGTCCAGAACACAGAGTGAAACTCGAGATGAAAGGTAGGAAGACCACGTGTAACCATTCCGAGGAACTACACTACTTTATGTATTACCACCAGTAAGCCTAATACAATGCAATTCCAATAACTAACGAATATCTGTAACCGACCAGCAAGTAACAGGATATGCACATCAGTACTGCCACTAAACTGTTACAAAAGTATCGCTCGCGCCTGTGCAGGAGTGCACGCTTAAAGCCAGCTACTATGCTTCCTAATATCCGTTAGCCAATCAGAAACTCCCTACCCTTCCCTTGGTTTCGCTGAGACAGTTACTTTTGTATTAGGGTCTCCGGAGGAACATAATATTTCTGGAACAGCTTACTCTTATGGATTAGGATACAGTATCACATTACGATATGTAATTCCCATCTCTACTGCACAGGCAATGGATCTGTATGTTTTGGCTATCCATCAATACTACACATCATAGCCTGCATGGCTGCTAGGTAACATCACGTTAGAGTCACACATTCCATCGATTGATTGATTGATTGATTGATTGATTGATTTGAGTTATAACTTGATAACCACTGGATGGAATTTTTTATTCAGTTTTTGCTGTTACCTAGAGGATTTCCAAAGGAGGATTTTTATGTACACAATACTAAATTGTGATGAAAGAAAACCGAGGAGAAAGGATTTCTGCAAAACAACGTAAAGAATATAACACCAAACAACAATTTTATCAGCTTATGCTGCCTAAATCACGAATACATCCACGAATTATACGGGTGCGAGCTGTGGAGCATAAAAAGTTCTCCAAGAAAATCCCAGCTACCCCCTACCTATCTTTAAAGGTTCAACCACAATTACAGATTGATGTTTGTTAAAGGTAGAAATCCTGCACTAGATATGAGAACTCTTGGCTTAGGTTGCCTAAACTGTTCCAAGATATCCACAAAGTGCACGTATAAGAATTGTAGACTATTAAACGAAATCTACAAATCTATCTTTATAAGGTCGCTTACAACAACAGCTTTTTATATTTGTTAAGAGTAAAAAGTTTGCACAAAGTATGGGGAGAGTATTCCTGAGTCGTGGCTTAATGCTGCTTAAACCTTTTTAAAGATATCCTTGACTATGTGTGTAGGAATTATTTAGTACGGTATAAAATGTTCTATGAGAAATGCCATGAGACCACAAGTGTATAAGAAAGGCTTCAACTAAACAGTTACATGTTTCCACATCTTTGCTAATGTGAACCAAACTAGTTCACAAATCTCCATCTTAAGACAATGATAGGGGCAGAAACATTATTTCCATGATGCATATATTTCCACATATTTGAGAACTCTAAGTAGTTCAAATAAGCTTATGTTTTAACCAGCGATTCTTTGAAATGAAAATCCACAGCCTGTTTCCAGTCATTCGACTGGGTCAGGAATGAAATGAAGCTCCTATCTAGTGGCAAGGATGGGAATTGTGCCGGCTGCCAAAGCCTGTCGCACTCCTCTGGAGCAATGATTAATGAATGACAGATGAAATGAAATGATATGATATTGGAGAGTGTTGCTGGAATTAAATATGACAGGGAAAACCGGAGTACCCAGAGAGATACCTATCCTGCTTCCGCTTTGTCCAGCACAAATCTCACGTGGAGTGACCGGGATTTGAACAACGGAATCCAGCAGTAAGAGGCCGGTGTGCTGCCTGAGCCACGGATGCTCGAGCGATTCTTTATTACAACTAAAACATGCTCACTAATTTCCATTATGATGAAGCCTGTAGGTGTATTAATACTCATTTAACATGTACCATACCCTGGCGGAAAATGAAATCCCGACACCAAGAAGACATTAGTTTAGAATCCAATTTAGGCTAAGCAACTGTCTAGGTAACATATTTATTTGATTAAATTTTCCAGGAGAAGGCATGTGACATGGTGATACATTATTAACTGCTGTAGTCACCACGACTTTGAACGCAAGCACATGCGTCGTACAGGTGCCGTAGGTCATTTTGTGGGATGGAGATTCACGCCTGTTGCACTTGGTTAGTCAAACCAGCAAAGGTCAATGCTGGTACTGGATGACGCTGGATTTGACATCCAATAATGTCCCATAAGTGCTCAATAGGCAAAAGGTCTGGCGATCTCACAGGCCAAAGCAACTGGTCAACACTCTGTACAGCATGTTGGGTGACAGCAGTGGTATGAGGACGAGCATTATCCTATTAGAAAACACCGCCCTTAATACTGCGAATGAATGGCAGCACAACCATTTCATTCACCAGCCTGATGTACAAATCTGCTGTCATGGTTCTAGGGATAACTATGACAGAGCTCCTGCTGTCAGTGGAAACCGCCCAGACCGTGGTGAAGATGATGATGCTTGTTACTTAAAGGGGCCTAACATCGAGGTCATCGGCCCCTAATGATATGAAATGAGACGAAATGGAATGACAAATTAAAAGTCCAAAATCCTCCACTGACCAGAATTCAAAACATGAGGACGAATAATGAATGGATGGATATGAATTTAAAACAATTAGTGGATCCGACCCTCAATGTCTTGCATTCACAGAAATTGTTGTGAAACAATAGTATTACTGACCAAGGGACTGCATCTATTGCATAATACTGAATTGATTATGCTTTTAATCTAAAGGGGTCCAAAATCCAAGCCATCGGCCTCTCATAATGGTACTTATCATTAGGAAAGTAAAACCATGGTATTTCTCATATTGCGGTACTAATCAAAAGTAGCGTAGACTCGCGGCATTCCATACAGTATGGTACCACTCACAGGTAATGAAATTCGCACATGGGATACGGACCTATGGTGTTTCACACACTGCGACGCTATTTACAGGCAACACAAACCTATACAGGCAATGCAAACCTATGACGTTCCCAACAAAAGTGGACTATCCACAAGGACCCGCACTATACCGGGGTGTTCCTCACAAAGTGGGTACTGAGCATAGGCAAGGCAGAACCCTGGTGTCGCTCACCCCATGGTGTTGCACATATAGGGGTATAAATCATAGGTACTGTAGAAGCCGGCACCGTACTCTATTGCTACTAATCACAAACCTATTTGGTACCTAACATAGTGGTACTACGCACAAGTAAAAGCGACCCATGGTGTTCCCCGCGTGGTGGTACTAATCACAAGTAGTCTCATGGTTCTAATTTGATCATCCCTTGGTCGCCCCTTTTAGTCGCCTCTTATGACAGGCAGGGGATACCATGGGTGTATTCTTTGTCTGCGTCCCCCTCCTACAGGGGGTTGTGTGTTTGGTCCATGAGAGGTATTTTATTTCCCTCAAGTCCACCGGCAAGCCAGTTAGGACCACCCTATCCACCACCTGGGACGCACCACGTTGGAGTATCACCTCTCCCCCTGCTACGCCAGCATAGTAGCTTCGTGGTGCCCAGACCGTAACTACTGGTGAAGTCCAGTGTGTCGAGGCCACAAACAGCTTGGTTCCAAGCGCTCACCTGGCTGGCCCCTTCTTACATACCTACGGCCATCACTGGCACCAAGACAAGAAACAGGTCTCATCTGAGGACAGAACAGATCTCCACTCCGCCCTCCAACGAGCTCTAGTTTGACACCACTGAAGTCTCAGATGATAGTCATTTGGAGTTAGTGGAATGAACACTACAGAACATCTAGCTTGGAGCTGTCCCTCAAGCAACTGATTTGATACAGTTTGCTGTGTCACTCTGGTGCCAACTAATGGCTGCTGAAGATGCAGTACAATCCACCACAGCCATACAACAAATATAGCGGTCTCCCCCTTCTGTAGTGATCAGTGTGCGAGTAGACACTGTTCTCCTTGAGACAGTGCCTTCCCATGACCATTGTTGGATACATTCCTGCCAAGTCTTTCTTCAATATCATAGAAAGAACATCCACCTTCTCATAGCCCTATTACATACCCCATTCACACTCAGCAAGCTGCTGATGCTGCTTTCTTTGTCACCTTACAGGCATGTCCGACTCACGCCTACCTCACATCAAAACCGGACAATGACTAACGCTCAAAGTGAACAGCATGTATTTAAAGCAAACTTACTTTGCAAGGTCTTAATGGTGCTACTAGCACCACACTTCATAACTAGCACGAAATTTGAATAGGCATTATCTTTTAGATGTGCAGACACGCCTCCCAAATATCGTTCATCTAGTACAATGCCTCCTTGGTTTGGGATTTCATTTTCTGCCACCATATGTATGTAATGAATGACAGGTAGCTGGAATGTGCAAATATCCTGAATATCTTCTGTAAAAATGGACTATACTGGGATTTCATTAATGTATTTTGATACTTGTGAGGTTATTTTCTCAAAACAGATGACTTTTTAGTGGTCAGTTTGAAAAGAAAGTAGGGGTGTTAATTAATTCATGCTTTATAAAGGGCTGCCATGAATATACTCACTACCAATCACACCAATCGCACACATGTGGAGCACAAGCATCCCTTCGATTAACAAAGGGAAACTAACAGCATTTTGTCACAGTTACTTGACTGAAATGTATTCCTCTACTTTAATCATTATTTATGCCCTGCAATATTTCCTGTCCTAGTCTCTTGCAACTTTCCATGCTCATGTTGTTGTTCTTGTTGTTGCTGTTGTTGCTGCTGCTGCTGTTGTTGTTGTTGTTGTTGTTGTTGTTGTTAACGTATGGACCCTGTTGGATCATGCATTACATTTATGATTCACGTTTCTAACAGACCATATTGCTTTCATTCTTTCACTGTGTGCCTATTTTCTTTCTTCTGACCACTTAGTCCCCGATCTTTTAGGGACTTCATTCTCTGGCTTTACTACCCATCAATGTATTTTGTGACAATAAATGTTTCTGTCCAGTATTTCTTATGGTTCTATCTGGGCCATTTCCAGATCATTTTTAACATCTTGTATCCATGGTACGTTCTTCAGTTTTTCAGTATATGTCAAAATCTTGTGGGTTAGCCTTGAAGACGATAGTCTGTGAACGTGTCCATAGAATTTCAGTCTTCGTTTCCTGACGTCTACGGCGAGGTTAGACAGTCTTTCCGTAGCTTTGCGTGATTTGAGTCTATACCCTTCTTCCTTTTTATCTGGGCCCAGAATTTTCCTCAAGATCTTCCTTTCCTCCTTTAAGATGTTTTCCAAATCTCCTTTATTATTAAAAACCAAGATTTTACTTGCATACAGCACTTCAGGTTTAATCACCGTATTATAATGTTTGATTTCTGTATGTATCGACATGCATTTCTTGTTGTAGATGTCACGGGTTCTCCAATATGCTCTTTTGAGGTTTTGTAATCTAACTTTCTGTGCTTCCCTTTTCCAACCCTGTTGGTTCTAGGATCTCACCGAGATATTTAAAGTATGGAACTTGTTTGATCTGTCCATATTTTGTTTGTAATTCCTGAATGTCGAATTTAGTGCAAATAAACTTGGTCTTCTCAAATGAGATTTTTAGTCCAGTTTACTCAGCGCATTCCTTGAGGATTTCAATCTGTTTGATCGCTGAAATATCACTGTCTCTTAGTATCGCTAGGTCGTCTGCGAAAGCTAAACAATTGACCTTAATGTCATCGTTCTTTCGGCCAAGTTGAATGGGTTTCCAGTGCTTCTCAACTTTTAATTCCTTCTCCCATTCCCGAATGACTTTGTCTAGAACAAGGTTGAAAAGCAGTGGCGACAGTCTGTCACCCTGTCGCACACCGGTCTTAATGGCAAAGGGCTCCGATACTTCACCCATGAATTTCACTTTTGACTTTGTGTCCGTGTTTCCTTGATGGGTCTTAATGTTTTTGGGTCAAGCCCTTGTTCTTCTAAGATGTTAAAGAGAGACTGTCGATCGACCGAATCGTACGCTTTCTTGAAGTCAACGAAACTACAAATAATCGGAGAGTTTCGGGTTGCTCCATGTTTCAATACCGTCTTCAAGTTAAAAATTTGTTTAACACAGGACTGCCCAAGTCGGAAACCGGCTTGATATTCTCCAATTTTGTGTTCAAGCTTTTCTTGTACTCTTTGAAGAAGACAAGCGGAGAGAATCTTGTAGGCGACTTGAACGAGAGAAATCCTTCTGTAGTTATTTACATCGGTTTTGTCACTTTTTTTTTTTTTTTTTTTGCTAGTTGTTTTACGTCGCACCGACACAGATAGGTCTTACGGCAATGATGGGACAGGAAAGGGCTAGGAGTGGGAAGGAAGCGGCCGTGGCCTTAATTAAGGTATAGCCCCAGCATTTGCCTGGTGTGAAAATGGGAAACCACGGAAAACCATTTTCAGGGCTGCCGACAGTGGGGTTCGAACCTACTATCTCCCGAATACTGGACACTGGCCGCACTTAAGCGACTGCAGCTATCGAGCTCTGTGTGTCACCTTTCTTGTGTACCGGATGGATAAGTGCACATTTCCATTCTTCAAGTAGCTTTTCTTTTTTCCAGATGTCCACGATTATTAGTGTGAGCTCCTCAAGTATATATGGGCCTATGTTCTTTAAGAGTTCTGCAACTATGCCATCTTCTCCAGATGCCCTGTTATTTTTGAGTCTGAAGATGTGTCTCTGGATTTCTTCTTTGGTAGATGGTGGAGATTCAGGGTTTACGTGTACAGGAGTTTCTTTGGGCCATCGTAATGTTGGCTCCTGGCAATTGAGTAATTTAGAGAAATATCGAGCCAACTCCTCACAATTATCCTGGTTAGACAATGTGAGTTTTCCATCTTGTTTTCGGAAGCATAAATTCTGTGGGGTGTATCCACGGATTCTTCCTGTGAAAGTCCTGTAGAAGTCTCATATATTGTGATCTCGGAAATCTTTTTCTATAGATTCAAGTTGGTACATCATGTATCTCCTCTTCGTTTGCCTGATTACTTTTGACGCTTCCTTCCTTGTCTGAAGATAGTGTTGTTGAGCCTCGAGTGACTTCTTACATTTATATTTCTGAAAGGCTCTCTTCCGCTTTTCCAGTGCTTCTTCACATGCAGAGTCCCACCAAAGGTGTTTTGTATTCTTCTTCAATGGAATCGTCTCTTTAGCTCTTGTAATGATCTTGTCATGGAACTGTTGCCAGGTGTCCGCCTTTTCCTTTTCCCATTCTTCTTTTATGTTAGTTTCCTTTATCTTTTTCGTGTCAAACTTCTGAAGATGAGATTTCTTGTAGTGGATTCTTTTCGGGGTAAATTTCACTTTGATACGCACTAAATAGTGGTCAGAATCAATATTAGCTCCTCTTCAAACTTGCACATCATGAATTTCTTTCTGGGAAAGGATGTGTGATGGCTACATGGTCAATCTGATATTCTCCAAGAGATTGCAAAGGTGATCTCCAGGTCTTCTGTTTCTGAGGATGCTTCCTCAGAGAAGGTGGACATTACCTTCAGGTTGTTCTGTTGACACAGCTCAATAAGTCTCATGCCATCCTTGTTGGTGAATTTATGAGCTGGGTATTTGCCTACAGTCTTTTGGTATTCTTTTTCCCTACCAATCTGTGCATTGAAATCACCTAGCAATATCTTTGTATCTTCTCTGGGGACTGCTGCCACGATTTTTTTGAGATTAGACTAGAATTGTTCTACTTTCTGCAAGTCCTTCTTATTTTCAATGTTCGTGGGGCATGTACATTAATTATTGTGTACCTTTTGTTCGCACATTGTACGTGCATCATCATTACTCTACTACTTATGGGAGTGACTTCTTTTATTGAATCAACTATGCTTTTGTGAACTACAAAAGCCATGCCCAAAACAGGGGTGCCACCTCTTCCTATTTGTTTGTCTGTTTTACTTCTGAAAATACGATAATTACCATAGTCAAGTATGTTTTCATCCATAAGGCGTGTTTCCTGAAGAGCTAGTATCTGTATCCTTTGTCGATCTAGTTCTGATGTTAAGATGTGTAGTTTGCCTGGTTGTAGTAACGTGTTAATGTTGAAGGTCCCGATGTATGTGGGTTTCTATGATGGTAGTTTGCGAGAGAACTCCGACTTTCTCTGTGATCGTGGTAGCCCAGGTCCCCCAGAATCCAAAGACCTGGTTGCCGTCCATGGACAGGTGGACTGGTTACCACCTAGGGTAATTATGTAATTACTCTCACGAATTATAATTGCTTCTAATCAAGAATTAGTCCAGTGTTTCCACTGAGAGTTTAGAACCGAGGATTGCTAGTTCCTGGAACGTAATTTGTACAGCCGTACCTACTAGGTAAACAGACGCTGACCACATCACCACTCAATCCAAGTCAGATGCGAAGTGGATTTCATTTTTGGTTCTTCCGCCCTCTCTGCCATTGAGACATAAGTACTCTTCTGCCATCGAAGCCAATGAACACAGTTCTATTCACTTCAGTTGATCCACGAGTGCTTATTAGACTAGGTCTTATTCGCACCTGTCCTGTATATCTCCAGGAAACTTCTCCTATTAGCCATTGGGACACGCCGTGTCGGGGTTGAGAGCCCCATCCCAGTGTCTCACACAGGGTTATGCTTAGCTCGTACTTAGTTCGGAACTAAACCCCCACGTGAACTGACCCGGTAATAATGTAGTATGCTGTCCAGTACAGAAGTGTCGCATTGCCGGTCATAAAGATGGCTGACAATAGTGGCCGGCTGTGTGACCTAGATAACGCCAAGAATATAAAGAATAGTGCATATCTTATTCGAGGTTTCTATGGAAATAATGAGAAAGGAAACCAAAAAAGGGGCAGTTGGGTCAAAAGTGTTACTCAGATATATGGAGTGACCTCTAGATTGTATGGAATAATTGCAGCAATCACCAAGATGGTGGACATTTATGGCACAAAATTCATATTAAATATTACCCCAAAAACAAGATTTTTTTTTTTTTTTTTTGCTAGGGGCTTTACGTCGCACCGACACAGATAGGTCTTATGGCGACAATGGGATAGGAAAGGCCTAGGAGTTGGAAGGAAGCGGCCGCGGCCTTAATTAAGGTACAGCCCCAGCATTTGCCTGGTGTGAAAATGGGAAACCACGGAAAACCATCTTCAGGGCTGCCGATAGTGGGATTCGAACCTACTATCTCCCGGATGCAAGCTCACAGCCGCGCGCCTCTACACGCACGGCCAACTCGCCCGGTAAAACAAGATTATACAAGAACAAAATCACAAGATAACACTTACACACTTTTAGCACCAAAAGTTAAACCACTATTATATCTCAGAGGCCACAAACAAAGTACAGTTCTTCTGTATAAGCCGATACAAGACGCAGCACCATTATACATGATCTCACCCACTGGGCACGGGCTATGTTATGTTACAACTTTACAATACGAATTTGCTGCATATAAATGATACATTGTTGGACGCACTATCGACTGGTTGGCTGTTACAAGAACTCCATATCATCTTAGTGATAAAGTAGTTAATACTTACTGAAATCTAGTTAAATTTTGTGTGTGTGACCATTTAGTTCTATAAACATTGGTGTTTAGTGTGCATTTGTAGTAAGTGAGTTTAGTGATATTTATTTAGATTTTACATTGAGTAGTTCTGTAGGCGTTCGGTAGATTATGTGCTCTAAGTGTTCTGGGTTGGGAGAAAGAAGAAGTTATATTTTTTTAAATTTAAATACTGGTAGGTTTGTCAATAGGATATTTACAAAGACAGGATATTATAATGAGCTGTAACTTCTGCAGCATTTACATGAATACAGAAAATACA
This sequence comes from Anabrus simplex, assembly GCF_040414725.1. Lineage (NCBI taxonomy): Eukaryota > Metazoa > Arthropoda > Insecta > Orthoptera > Tettigoniidae > Anabrus > Anabrus simplex. The sequence goes on from NC_090265.1 coordinate 902,364,455, forward strand.
TACAATATCACCAAGAGAAATTCACCAGTTGCACCTATCACAAAGGTGACCATTTCTTTAAATAACATGATACCCTTGTAAATTTTGTTTAAAGAAAGAAATTCAAATGAATATACAGTATTTAATTGGTTAAGAGTCGACATACCATTATCGATTACACCGGCCTGCAAAGATTTTCTGGCAAAAGTAATTGTATGTGATATATGTTACATTTAGTGTCCTTATGTAAAAAATAATACCAGTTGTTTCATATCACATACAGATTTGTCACAAGTTCATCTCATGTTAATGCTAATGGAGCTTCATTACTGTAAATGAGGTTTGGATTGGTTGTATGGAATGCAGGTAGGGACACATCTGACAGAAAATATTGTATGTGCTCTGTTTTGAAGGGAGCAGGTAATCATATAGGAACACCAAAAGAACAATTAGAGCATTTGCAGTTCACGCATGCGCAATGTCAGACAAGGTCAAAACGCCAAGATCGCATTTCTCCGCAGTCTGAGAGGAGTAGAGCATTTGCAGTTCGCGCATGCGCAATGTCAGACAAGGTCAAAACACCAAGATCGCATTTCTCCGTAGTCTGAGAGGAGAATCTGAGAACATGTGTCACGCCTTTGTCTACAAGTTACAACGTGCACTTGAAGTCGATTGAGTGAATACGTGAGTTAGTTTGTGTTAAAATGGCAAGTGGCAGTGATGTTCAGAGGCAAAAATGTGTGAACAATCCCAACTCTTTCTGTTATATATGTGGCCACTATACAATTAAAAGCCAGAAGCGAAATATTATGCCATTTATAAAAAGCCTGCCCTTGGCATATTTTACATGAAGTTAGGTGATCAGGACAAGAATTTCACACCCCATATTGTGCGTAAAATGTGTGTAGAAAACTTGCAGCAATGGTAGAATGGGTTGTTGCTGTCAATGCCATTCGGAATCCCAATGGCATGGTGGAAACAAATCATTTTGAAGCATGATATTTTTGTGTATGTAAAGTGTCCCGAGTTCAATACAAAAGAAAAAAGCACATTGTGTATCCCTGCCTTCCATCTGCCATAATCCCCGTACCACATGGACCCGATATTCCTGTCCCAAAACCACCAATACAGTTACCAGAGAGTGTGTCTTCATCATCTTCGGAGGATGGTGGTGATGATACCGTTGTACCGGATGTTGAGGATAAAACTCCACGTCTTTATAATCAGTGTGATTTCAATGATTTGGTGCGTGACCTAGGCCTCACTAAAGAAAAGAGTGAACTTTTAGGATCAAGATTAAAAAGAGAAATTTTTTACTTCCTGGAACAAATTCATATTGTTACAGAAATTGGGAGGAAGAATTCCAGCAATTTTTTGTTCACACAGACGAACTTGTGTTTTGCTGCGATATCTCTGGCTTGATTCATTATCTTGGAACTATTTACCAAGCAAAGGACTGGTGTCTATTTATTGATACCAGTAAAAGAAGTCTCAAAGGTGTTCTTCTGCACAATGGAAATAAACTTGCTTCAGTGCCAGTTGCCCATTCAACGTCTCTTCGTGAAAACTATCACAATTTATCTATGGCGTTGCAGAAACTGAACTACAATGAACACAGATGGTTACTGTGCTGTGATTTAAAAGTGTGCGGTATCATATTAGGGCAGCAAGGAGAATATACTAAGTTCCTGCGTTTTCTGTGCGAGTGGGACTCTCAAGACAGGTATCGTCACTGGTTAGTGTCCGAGTGACCCAAGAGGAAACAGTTCACGCCTGGAGGAAAAAAGATTGTAAATCGTCCATTAATTGATCCTCAAAGTGTGTTATTGCCCCCTTTACACATTAAATTGGGAATTATGAAGCAGTACATGAAGAGTTTGGATAGAAGCAGTCCCTCCTTTTGGTACCTCTGTCAGAAATTTCCAGAACTGTTGAATGCCAAAATTAAGGAAGGTGTTTTTGACAGCTCCCAAATTCAGAAGCTTATGAAAGATCCAGCATTCAGTACGACGATGAACGAAACACAGCTTCAGGCATGGGAATCATTCAAGGATGTTTGTAGCAAATTCCTGGGTAACGATGTCAACTACCAACAAATTGTGGAAACCATGATGTACAACTTCCAGAATTTGGGTTGCCGCATGAGCTTAAAATGACATTTCCTGCACAGTCATCTGGATTATTTTCCTGCAAATGAAGGAGCATTCAGCGAGGAACATGGCAAGCGGTTCCATCAGAATCTAAAAGAAATGGAACTAAGGTATCAGAGGCAACGGGACGTCTCCATGATGTCAGATTACTGTTGGTGTCTAGTGCGAGGTAACACTACTGAGAAACACAAACACAAATCAACACAGCGTTCATTCACATCAAAGTGCATCAAACAATAGAGTTCTTGTAGTGAGATTCATATATTCTAGCAATGAACATGTCACTTTTTTGTACGTTCATTGCAATTTGATCATGTCCCATTAAAATTACATATATTCTCTATTATGGTGTTTTCCATCAAAATTACAACATGTCAAATTTGGATTTTAAATAGCAAAAAAAAAAAAAAAAAAAATTATGTACATGATAGGCAAAAACAGTTTACATATTTGAAATCAGCACACCTAAGTTAGGGTAAATCCTCTTCAACCTTTCGCTGGAGAGATTCCCCCCGCAGGCCGGTGTTATTGGAGCTCTTTGTATTCAAATTATTGCACTGTTAGACACTGATTAACCAGCAAAATATACAAATCAGCTGATTCCTGTATTCTGATAACTTATTTGTAGTTCTGAGTAGGTAGTTCAAGTCTCCAGCATGATTTATCCACCCTCAATCTTTCAGCATTTAAGAGCAGTTTTAATTTCAGTTAGCTTGTAGGAATAAAACGAAAGTACTTTCTAATAAGGATTTAGTCTTAACTACATTTTTGTTGTCTCAATTTAACAGTTTTAATTAGGATAATCTAAATGAAAGTTAGAATTAATGTAGTGTAGTTATATTATTAGAAATTAACTGCACAGATTTCCACTACAAGTGGATAAGAATTCTTATGCCTAACTGCGACTGTAGTGCCTCTAAGCAGACAATCCTGCACATTATCAGCGAATGTCCAAAAAGAAAGTACAGTGGCGATATCAGTGACTTTGCTCATGCGCTTTCAGAGACAGTTAGCTATATAAATAATCTGGATATAAATATATAATCTGTTCTTCAAAATCATTGTGTGTTGTATCTGTAAAGCCATACGCTAAATAAATAAATAAATTAATTATTAGAAATTATCATGCTTACTGTATCATTGCATATTATTTGTCTAGTAGGGTTAAATTTTTCTATTCTTTCAGCATGTAGGTAGAAAAAGAATAATAACCTGACTAAGTATCAAGTATTTAGTTCTAACTTCAATTCTATTGTTTCAGTAAACGTGTTATAATTAGGATACACCTAAGTGCAGTTGAAATTGCGAATTGTAGTGTATTTATTTTAATAGTTAGTATCTTGCCTGCTACATTCATGTGTTACCTTGTGTATGGTAACCCTTTTGATACTTCAGTATTTAACTAAATGCCAGTTTTCAATGCTATTAGAGCATAGTAAGGTAAAATAGTAATAATAATTATAATAATCTGTCTACATATTTAGCTTTGTTGGGTAATCCTTGTATAGTTCTTCTGAATTTCAACTTTTAACAGTAATTTTCATTTTATTGTTGCAAAATATTTATGCAGTAAGGGAAATATATCTCTAGAAATTTAGCTCTTGTTAGAATTAATTGTACTGTTGTAATTAGAATAGGCTTAACTGCAGTTAACAACTGTAGCATAACTATTATTATTAGACAGTATCTTGCTTGCTTTTTCTGTTTGCAAGTAGTAATAGTAGCAGTAATAATCAGTTTTATGTCTCACTAACAACTCTTATGGTTTGCAGAGACACCGAGGTGACAAAAGTTTATCCCATGCGAGTGATTTATGTGCTAATAAATCTACCAACAGTGGGCTAGCGTATTTCAGCACCTTTAAATACAACTGGACTAAGCCAGGATCCAACCAGCCAACTTGGGCTCAGAAGGCCAGCAATCTACTGTGAAAGCCACTCAGCCTTATTAACTCGAATTAAGAGGCGTTTAGCCACTCACAAGGGAATGGCACGTAACGGGAAACCACAGAACTTACGTAAATTTAGCACACACGTTAAATGAGCCAAGAATAACAAAACAGCCAAAACGTTTCTTTCAGAAACGAATTTAGGCGACCTACAGAAAGCGTTAAAGTTCGCATGTTTGAATTGGCTACGCAAGACTGTGATGCGTACTGGGTTCACCAGTCAAGGACCACACCATGGATCTTCTTTCTTATTTCCTTAGTAATGGCGTAGCATATCGCGAAGATGAAGTAGCGACATTAAGAGAAATAAGTTAATTCCTGCATTGATTCTGGGTCAATAAAAGCAGTAGAATACGACTGTTATGGTGAAAATAAAGGTTAATCAGTACAACAACAGATGTAACACAAGAATGCAAGTTACTCCTTATATTTTCTGCAACAATGATGCTCATGGTAGAAATGTTGAAATCACAAAGCGGTTCTACACCAACTAGACCTAACAGGGCGAGGATAAGGGCAAGTAGAACATTTTAAGTCACCATTGTCAAAACAATATTGCACAGGATGCTCAAGGCACCCGGGTTTTTGGACAAGTACTGACTTCGGTACCAGGCGTATTGCCACACAAGACGAAAACAAGGAGACGACGGTGGTATGTCACAGACTGAATTTTCAAGATGATGTTCCTCTGCACCGAAATGATATCCAAATTCAATAATCAAACCGTGTCAGATAATCTATGTACAAAGCTTTTCCATATTCTAAACCCGTATACATCTAGTGGTTGACAGCAAGCTGTGACACCAGAGGGGTATCATAACAGCAGTACGGTATCTTAATTTTGTATAGATTTATGTCCAGAAAAGGAATCCAGAATGAACACAACTTCTCCAGACGATGTATTTTGCTTGAATACGTCATTAAACCATTCGTTCACTTGCACAGATCCCATTTTTCCACATTTATTGCCACCAACATGAATATTTCATGAAAAAACATGTCCTTTTTCACAATCTTATGAAACACCTTCCAACTCTCTTAAAGTGGTGTGCATATAAGCCCCATAAGTTTGCCATTTGTGGTAACTCTAGACATTATGGTGCAATTGTATGTGATGGATATCACAGACTGCACTGCAGCGGTAATTGATGTTTTGTCCCCTTTTAAAGTTGTGATGTTTGGGACATCACTGCATGTATTAACCCGTTAACGCCGTGCGTGTCCATATGATCACAGCCTGCATTCTTTCATTTAGATTGCTCTCAGTGCTTTGTATAGCGCTGGAATTGATTGCTGACTGTGTAGATCAATTCAAGAAGCATGTGGCAACTGTGTGCGAGCATATTATTACGTGATACATATCGACTCATTGTTTCGGTGCACTTTCGTTTCGTGTCATTGTCACAGCAGCTGAATCATGATGGCGCGCTTCAAGTAAGTTCGATACTTCATATATATTTATGTTTAGATTACACAACTCATATGCTTAACAAGTTTGGGAGTGATCTATGTTCACATTATGATGCAGTTAATTTACATTTAACAGTAAATATTACTCCCGCAGACACTTAAAACATTGCGTGATCGTATGATCACGCTAGGCGCTTGTGTTAGCTATGCACCCTGTGCATGCATTTGATGATGGACGTTATGCTACCTGTTACAATTACTGTTATACATCAACTTCATTCAATTTACGGTCATCTATTCTACATTTAAATAAATTGCGACTTGTTAACATACATGCAGCTACAAAACCTTGTTTCCCTTTTTACAGCGACATTACGCTCCAAGAAGTATTATATATTCTTGAATCGGACGAAACAATTGGAGATGTTAACAGCATTTTTATTGAACCTCCGGAAGCTAATATTCACTCCGACGAAGATTCAGGAGATGAAGATGCTGGTGGTTTGGTTGATAACCTCACAGGTTGCCAGCTTTCACGTAAGGCAGAAATTGTACTCGCTGGCAACGATCGTATAGGAGGCACAGACGATGATCCCGTTTCAGCAGGTATTTTAGATCAGTCACCTAGCAAGAAAACTAAACTTCAAAGAATAAATCCTGTATGGAGTAAGGATGACAACCGAGATTCAGTTGGCACATTCCCGGAAGCCGATTTTTCCACCTTATCCGGCAAATCTCCTACAGAGTGCTTTGAACTAATGTTTGACAATGAAGTGATGGGAGTTCATGATTCAAGAATCAAGCAAGTTTGCCTTGTTTAAGAATTGTGACGACCCAAAAATATCTAAGGAGGAATTAAAAGTATTTCTTGCTGTGCTAATTCTTTCCGGTTACAACAATGTGCCTAGCAAACAATCGTATTGGGAAGCAGCGGATGATGTACGTAATACACTTGTTGTAAATGCTATGAGGAGAGACCGCTTCCTGGAAATTTATAATACCAATATAAATGGTCCGTTATTGGACATTATAAATTTTCCAGCTAGCTCATTCTTGGTTGCCAGCGTTTCGCCCTCGTGTGCTAGGGTGGGCTCATCAGTTGGTACCTAGCACACCTACCAATACGCTGGCTAGTGCATACCGTGGAGGCCACTGCGTAGGCTAACTGGAGCCACCGGCAGTGCCAATGCATCAATGAATCAACATCTATATCATCTGATGGCCAAGCAGGCATCAATTTTTAGTGATGAGACAAAGTCTCTTAGTGCATTGGCACTGCCGGTGGCTCCAGTTAGCCTACGCAGTGGCCTCCACGGTATGCACTAGCCAGCGTATTGGTAGGTGTGCTAGGTACCAACTGATGAGCCCACCCTAGCACACGAGGGCGAAACGCTGGCAACCAAGAATGAGCTAGCTGGAAAATTTATGTCCAATAACGGACCATTGATATTGGTATTATAAATTTGCTCATTCAGGACAAATATTTCAGATTCCCTATGGGAATCAACATCTATATCCTGGAAATTTGTCGCTTCATTCATTGCGCAGATAATACTCAGCCTGATATGAATGATAAAATGTGGAAATTACGACCTCTTATAAACATGCTGAAGAAAAGATTCCTTGCGAATTTCTGGCCTGAAAAGAATTTAGATTTTGACGAATGCATGGTGGAATATTATGGTAGGCACAGCTGCAAGCAATTCATCCGCGGAAAGCCCATCCGCTTTGGTTATAAGGTCTGGTGTTTGAACACTCCCTCGGGCTATCTCATAAATTTTGACATATATCAAGGAAAGAATCCTCATGGTAATACTGAATATGAGCAACGATTTGGTAAGTGTGCTGGCTCCAATGGTACTGATGCTGGAAGAACTACCTGATGATATGTCACACTTACCCTTTCAACTATATTTCGATAATCTTTTTACTGGAATGGCACTTTTGGCTCATCTAAAACATTGCGGATATGGCACTACAGGAACCATTCGAGAGAATAGAATTCCCAAAGACTGCCCGATCACACCTTCAAACGAAATGAAGAGACAGGCTCATGGGACATACGACATGGCAACGAACTCGGAGGGTATAAGTATTGTTTGGTGGGTTGATAACTCCGTGGTTACCATAGCATCAACATGCCATGGTGTTGAACCAGTTTCTAAGTCGGCGCAAGGCAAGAGTTAAATTTGAATGAGAAGAACTGAAATGAAGGTGGCATTGAAGGGGTTTTTTGTTTTGGTGAAAAGAAAAGATAGGATAATAGAGGAAGAGGAATAGTGGAATAAGAGAATAAAAGAGATTTAAGTTAAATGGGGTTGAGGAAGGATAAGATAGGGAGATGAAGGAGGTGTAGTTTAGGGTGGGTTAGGAGGGTGGGTTATTGGAGGTAGAAAATGAGGGAAGGAACTTTGTAAGGCATGGAAAATAGAATTGGGGTTTTGAAATTTAGAATTTTTGAGAAGAATTAGGAAGTCGAAAAGGATGTTGGGATTTTCAGAAATGTCGTTTAAATTGAAATTAGGGTTGAAGTATTGGTCAAGGTGAATAAAGCAATTTTCAGTAGTGTTTAAGAGGGGGCCTTTGTTAATGATGTTAAGTATTTTCATGTCTTTTTCAATATTGGTGAAATTATGCTTGGAGTCTTGTATGTGTTGTCCTATGGCAGAGAATCTGTTGTATTTAATGGCATTGATATGTTCGGAGTATCTGATATTGAAGTTGCGGCCGATTTGTCCGATGTAGGAGGAGCTGCAGTTGTTACATTTGAATCTGTATACTCCAGATTTAGAAAAAGCATTAGATTTATTTAGTGATTTAGAGTTGTGTAAAATATCAAAATTTCTACTGTTAGTTCTAAAAGAAATTTTCATGTTGTGTTTCTTAAAAACATTAGTTAATTTATAAGCATCTTGAGTGAAAGTGAAAGTGGAAAATGCAGTTGGTTTTGTTATGTCTTTAGATAACGTGGTTTTAGGACGGTGTTTGAATTTATTGATGATACGGTTTATGAAGGAGTTGTTAAAGCCATTGAATTTAGCGATGTTACGGATGGTGTTCAATTCATTATTTAAATCTGTTTTAGACATAGGGGTGTTGAAGGCATGAAAAATTAAGCTGTTATAAGTAGCGCGTTTATGTGCTTGAGGGTGCAAAGAATCTTGTCGTATTGTGGTTGCTGTTTGGGTTGGTTTTCTGAATGTTTTGTAAGATAAAGAAGAAGGATGTCTAGTGACAGTTAAGTCTAGAAAATTAAGAGTTTGTTTATGTTCTGATTCGAGGGTGAATTTAATGTTAGAGTCTATGTTGTTGAGATGAAGAAGTGTAGAGGCTGCGTTGGTTGATTCTTCATTTAAAATTACTAATGTTTCATCGACATATCTGGCCAAAAGAGGATATTAGAGAAATTATTATTATTATTATTATTATTATTATTATTATTATTATTATTATTATTATTATTATTATTATTATTATTATTATTAATTTTTGTGTTTTCTAAGAAGTCAAGGTAAATTTCAGCAAGAATGCCTGAAGCTGGTGAGCCCACAGCCAAGCCATCTTGTTGATAAATGGTGTTATCAAAGGTAAAATAGTTGTTGAGAACCAATTTTAAAACAGACATGAAGTCTTGAATTTCAAGTTTACTCAGGTTACTGAATTTGTTTAGGTTGTTGTTTATTATGGGGAATAATTTGGAAATTGGAATACTAGGGTACATGTTTACAATGTCAAAAGAATGGAGAGAAAAATTTGGTTGGATATCAAAGTTCTTTAATTTGTTGATTAGTTCAGAAGTGTTTTTGATAGAATTGTTGGATACAAATCGATAGTTTTTTAGTAAAAATGTTTGATGAATTTATAAGTATTGTATAGGGGACTGGGTCTGTAAATGATTATTGGATGGGTGGGAATGTTAGTTTTGTGAATTTTTGGGAGGGCTTTGGCAGTGGGTAGGCCTGGGTTCATGTTTATTAATTTAGTTTTTTTCTTGATCTGTGAGGAGAAAGGAAGAGTTTTTTAAAGCTTGTTTGAATAGGCATTGGATTTTTTGCCACCTTCATTTCGGTTCTTCTCATTCAAATTTAACTCTTGCCTTTGACTTTGACTACTTCAATCACGACCTGAATTTTTTACATTTTAAAAAATAGCGCACTGTGCATATATGTTTTCATTTGTTTCCGGTATTGCACTTTTTACTATTTTTCTCTCTCTTCACAATTGTTTTTTTTCATGTCAACTGTTCCAAAAATTCTACAGGATCATAATTATTCAATTATATTGAATTATATTATATGTATTTATATACACTTACATTCCCGCAACCAAAGCAAATACTGGATCATTAAGCTATTCTTCATTTTACACTGGCGTTTGAAACCACAGTGCCTGATATTGAATATATCGCACTGATCACCGGGAGCTGGCAAGTTACTTCAATTGATCTACTCATCTTCAGCTTCAGCACGTTTATGGTTCTTCATATGTGTTTGATTGTGTTATGACTTTGTGCCTGACAGTGTATACAAGCTAGCTCATAAAACCGTTCTCCGTTTTTCATAAACATTATAAGACTTTGCCTAACACTGCGTGTGCCATACCGCCGTTCAGCAAATTACGCACCATTTCTTTTAAGTGACTTACATTTTACTACTTCTGAATTTTACAGTGTGTACCCCCGTCATTTTTATATCGCCTCTTCTACTGATCCGGAGTGAACTTGATCTTTTATTTTCTCTTTCTTATGCATTGTTTTTCATGTTTTAATCAGCTGATGATGACCTGGACTAGGGTCGAAACCGGTACCACTTCCACTTATTATTAAATAAGAATGTAATCACTGCATTTCTTATTCTTTTGTATTGAATACGTTGAACCTCCTTATTTATTATTTCAATTTCAACTGTTCCATAATACGGAAGAATACAAGTGTATTCTCTCCATGAACATAACCCATGGTGGTTTTGCTTTTAAAATTAGGACTCATTACGACTTTATGTAAGGAGTACAGTAGGAAGTGTTAAAGGCAGGCAAGTCATAGTACAGCTAGTGTACTAGGCACAAAGCAGAAGTAGGACTGGAATCCACAAGAGATGACGCCGCCTGTACGAGAGATCCATCAATCTTCAGCTTCTACATAACAGAGTGAGCTAATGGCATAATTTACTGCAAGTCTTCGTGCAACAGTTGATTTACTTAAAGTTTACTTCATTCAATATTTCTTTTCTTTTTTTTTCGTAAGTTCAGATTTCGTTAATACGCCGTTACGTCACGTTTTTCATCTTAATAAATAGCTGTTTTAATTTGTATTTTCTGAAATTCTTATTAATCATCCTTAACTTCCAAGTTAGTGTACTTAATAGTTTGTGTTCCGTCAACCCACCCCTGGGAGTTTTTTGAGTCTCATTACGTATTATTATTATTATTATTATTATTATTATTATTATTATTATTATTATTATTATTATTATTATTATTATTATTATTATGATCATCATTATTAATTAGCAACTATCGTTTTCAAGCAATAAGCTTGAAGGCTGGTGCCCATGGGATATTGCTTATGGAGAAACAGTGATATTAACATTAACATTAAGGTGACCCGACACGTCACAATTTTGTCACACTTCTGTGGGCAGAGTGGGTACGTCACATATTGTCGCCGCAAGTGTGGGGCTCGTAAACCATTAAGTACTTGTATAGAACGGCTAGAATCAGTAGTTTGGGGGTAACTGTTGTGTATCCATATTATAATTTTCTTGTGTGTTTGATTTTGGGGGTAGCATGGCTGAGCAAGAGGAGAAAGACATGACGCTGCGTAGTGGGCACGTGCTGAAGGGTAGTGTTTTAAGTAATTCTAAACAAGAGGTAGAAAAGAAATTTGTAGAGCAGAGGAGTGAGTTGTTGGGATTAATGGAAAAAGAAAGCAACAACACCAGAAAGGAGTTGGAGATACAGGTCACAGGGATTAACAATAAAGTTGAGACCCAAAAGGAAGAAATAAGAGAATTTAAAGAACAGGTACAAAACAATATCGATACGGTTAGGTGTATGATTGAAGACAACACTAGGAAACAAAGTGAAAAGTTTGCGATGGTAGAAGGCAATACAGTGAAGATTAAGACGTTGAAAGAAAAACAGAACACTGTAGTGAATGAAACTGAAAGAAGAGATAAAGATGTAGATAACTGCATAGCGATGGCAGAAACATGCATACGACAAGAAGCAAGAGAAAGACAGGGTAACGCTGAGAGACAAAGTCATGGAAGGATTTACAGTACGGAAATCGAATTACCAAAGTTTAATGGGAAACAAACTAACCCACTAGAATTTCTTAAGATAGTAGAAAAATGGTTTGGGAAACAGATTGAGGAGGGATTTGTGGACTGGGAATAGGCGATCGACATTATTGATCATGCTTTTGTGGGAGAGATGCGTTCCTGGTTTTCAGTCTATTAAAGCAATATGAAAAGTCTGAAGGAATTTAAGACTAATTTCAAAGACATATACTGGAACGAACATGTTCAAAGCCGTGAAAGAGAAAGGGTAGTATTTGGGAAATTCAAATATAATGAAGGCGTCTCTATGACTGAGTATTTCCTGTCACATGTTATTATTTGCCAGAATTTAGACAGAATCACGGCTGATTCAGATGTAGTCAGATTACTGTTACGACATTTTCCGAACAGGGTACACGAAGCAGCGTGCATGCAAAGTATTAAAACAATTCAGGAAATGGAGCAGTTATTAGGGAGTTTTGATGCACTAGGAAACAGTGGGCATAGAACAGGAAACTCACATAATTTTATTCCTCATAGTGAACCAAGGGATAATAGGAGACAGCAAAACTATGAGAATCGTAATCAGTTTCAGTCAAGGAATAACGGTAGGGTTGGAGCACCTGAAAATAGAACAGGAAATGCCCAACAAGTCAGAGGACAAGTTACTAACGAGCCAAGTGTAGGTACACAATCGCAAACTTTAAACTAAATGCAGGCTGTAATGAAGGGTCAGAATTCCAGCCTTACTAGGAAGTAGTTAGAAATTGTGTTATGAAACTATTGCCATATGACCTAGATGTTAAGGAAAATCTTATGTGTGAACCAGATCGTAATTATTTAGATTCAGATGATGAAGTGGTTAATCCTGTGGTTCATTTAGAAGTTTGGGGGGCGTATGTTAATGCGTTAATTGATACAGGAAATCAGAAATCATGCATTAGCTCAGAATGGTATGATTCTTTAGTTAAACAAGGTATTAAGATGGAAGAGATGCCTGTTAAGTCAACTTTCATTATTACAGCTGTTGGTAAAAAGTCGAAACAAATCTGCAAGCAAGTCGCGGCGCCAATTTGTATAGAGGGATTAATTTCAGTACAGGTATGTTTGGTTATTCCTCACCTGGTATTTGATCTCATCTTGGGATGTGACTGGTTGACTTCGAAATTGGCTCAGTTCGATTACAAAGAAGCAATGGTAAATCTGAAGTGGGATGATAAGTATGTCAAACTCGAACTAAAAAATGAAATTCAGAGGAAAACGAATGTTTGTGCTATGTGGAGTGTTATTGAGGTTTCCAGATATGAGGAGAAACCCAGTGAGGGATTTAATTTATGCCAGTTGTGGTTGAAAGAGGATCAGAAGGATGCCTTATTTGAAGCTGCGAGTAACAGTAGAGGAAGTCCAGAAAGACAAATTGTTGGCAGTGTTATGTGAACACGCTGAGATTTTTTCTAAGAAACCCGGTAGAACAAATGTTTATGAACATTCTTTTTTCAGTGCTGGATGACAGTCCTTTCAGCGGGCCACGATATGTTATACCTCACAAATATGCCAAGGCAGTTGACGATCAGATACAAGCGATGTTAACCGATGGGATTATTGAAGTGTCTAATAGCCACTATTTAAATTCTTTAATCGTTGTGCCCAAGAGTGATGAAAGCATTAGACTGTGTATTGATATGAATAGAAGTATTTGTGCTGACCAGTTAAAATTGCAGACATTTGAAGAGTTAATTCAGGGTTTTCAGGGTAAAAAATGGTTTTCATCTGTTGATTTAAGAAGAAGTTTTTGGCAGATTCCTTTGAGAGTAGAGGACAGGCCTCTTGCAGCATTTAGTCATAAGTACAGCTTGTATCAGTTTCAGCATGTTCCATAAGGGACAAAGACAAATTCTGCAGCTTTAATTAGAGCATTAAATATTGCATTAGGTGATGACACAGGGGATTTCACCATGGTTTTTATGGATGATCTGGCTGGAGTTTTATATCTAGGACCTTGTCGTATACATAAGAAACTTGGACCTTGTGCTTATAAATTATCTGACGGCGATAGCATTTTACTGGGATCGTACAACATTAGGAGTTTACGTAAATATATTACGAGTCCGGTGGATTTTCCGTACAGTTGGAATATAGGTCAGTAGGCCAGGCTACTCTTATCTCTTATATAATACACCTGTCGCAGGAAGTCCGGTGCCGTGGAGATTCCCAAGTTTTGTTTTGCTGTCTTCACGGTGTGTGTGTGTGTATACAATCGACAAGCGTTTATTACCAAGGTTACATCCATTCTCTTTATGTAATGCCATGTATGGGGAATCTAGTATTTGATTTAAATAGAACGAGGATGATTAATATTGCAGAGTAAGATTTGTAGATTCCCCGTCATCCTAAAAACTTGCAATAATTTTACCCTAGGCTAAAACCATGTGAATGAGTTAGCGTGTGTGAAGTGATAGTCGTACAGCAAGAACGTATAAAACACTTGAAAGAGTAATACGATATAGTTTGTTTGTGTTAATTTTGTACAGATCTAAAATGAACTGTCAAGTGTTGCATACACTGGATTCTTGAAATCAGCAAGACATGATGAACATTTGAAAAAGTGAGCCATCAGAAACTCGCTAAGTTATAATATTGTGTTTTTTTAGGAAATTTTGAAGTGTTAAATATTATTTGTTGTAATTAAGTTGTAGTTGGAATCATCAAGATGTAATTTTGTAAAATATTGTTACGTTGTATAATGAGTGAATGTAGAGCTGCTTTAAAAAACAAGTGAAACGTAAGTGGCAAAGTGTAAAACTATATAATTTAATTGATAAGATGTATATATTTAATCACTGGTAGGTCATTTTTAAACTAATATGTGTACATATATATATATATACAGGATGAAGCGTAATTCGCGCACTCGGGCGTCGCAGCGCGACTCCTCACATGCCAGCAATAAAAAACATGTCTCTTACAAAATTTCATCTTGCGAGTATATCCGGCAGAAAAACGACGTTGAAGATTAGCAATCTGGCAATACTGTAACCACATGTAGGGTAACTACCTCTGTCAGCAGGCTTAACATGTATTGTACAGTTGGTGCAATGGATAGAGTTTTGGGTTAGCATGCAGGAGGTCGAGTGGTCGATCCTGGGTTGAGGCGTATGTTTTTTATTTCATAAATGTAGTCCAGGTGGTATGGTATCTGGCATCTTAATCGTCAACAGCGATTGCAGTGGGTCCTCTAGAAACCATTTGCACTTACATACTACGGTCCTAGAAATGGACGAACAATCGTTTTCATTGGTCAGCTTTGAAAGGCGCCCTTTCCACGTCGTGGGCGTGAATTTACTCGCACCACTTCATCTACTAGATGTGAAACCTGTTTTCTTTGTACCCTCCTCCAATGGTCCCATAGATTAGTACCAACTATTATTCTTGCCTCGTTCAGGTCCATTATATTTCGTTAGGGCCTTACGTTACCGTAGGCCTAGCAACGTGCTCTGCGAATAATGCCCAAACTGGGTTACAATTTGTATGTGTTATCACCATGGTCCCAATAATTCTGCCTTTCAACATTGCGTGTTGCGTCTGGTAACCGCATGCTGTTTAGTACATATCTCAATGTATTATTATTATTATTATTATTATTATTATTATTATTATTATTATTATTATTATTATTATTATTATGTTGTAAATGTAGGATACATGTGACCTTAGAAACGGTGTCTTACTGTATCACAGTAGGTAATGTCAGATGGAAATTAGCAAATAAAAGATGCGCCTCAACCCAGGATCGAACCATCGACCTCCTGCATGCCAACCAAAAACTCTACCCACTGCACCAACTGTACAGCACGACGGGGACGTGCTGACAGCGGTAGTTACCCTACATATGGTTACAGTGCTGCCAGATTGCTACTCTTTAACGTCCGTTTTCTACCGGATATACTCGCAAGACGAAATATTGTAAGAGACATTTTTTTATTGCTGGCATGTGAGGAGTCGCGCTGCGACGCCCGAGTGCGCGAATTACGCTTCACCCTGTGTATATATATATATATATATATAGGGTTTTCATCATCCATTTCACATCATCATTTCATTTCTTTGTATCACGGCTATAACGTATTCTGAACGAACAACTTATTGTGTAAAGTATTTCAACATCATTCGTATTAATAGCTTGCAGTAAATTTTCCAATAGCCGTAGTGAGGTGACCAGAGTCAGAAGGCTAGTTTCAGCCCATTTTCTGGAAATGTACGTCATCAAGCTTACGAGAGACCGTACCCCTTCCACACTATGAAGAGACAGTTGAAACATTATAAAGCCTACTTTTCGAAGTTCGCTACCTGACGCCTTATTTCCGTGAGAAAGTTCAGCCTATGTGAATGGACATAATGAAGTAAGACGATAGATTCACAGCAATACATAGGAGAAGGGATGAGACCTCGAATCTTATTGGACCATGTAATATGGTTGATAGAGGGAAATTTTGAAGGCTATATACTCGACGACAAGAGCTGGAGAGGACATTCACATTCAGATTCACACTCGTACTCGTACTCTTGGAAGACACTCTTACAACGATTCTACGTCTGCACATCGGAGAAGATTTTAACTTAGTTCACTTCGCATCTGAGTACTATACTACTAAAAAGTTACTCTCATTGGGACCTGTTATCGTAATGACGAGAGGTAAAGTCAACGGGAGACCGGTTTTGACTAGTATAGGGCAGGAGAGCTTTGTTATGAATTTAGTTACGCTACTGTTCCATAATACGGAAGAATACAAGTGTATTCTCTCCATGAACATAACCCATGGTGGTTTTGCTTTTAAAATTAGGACTCATTACGACTTTATGTAAGGAGTACAGTAGGAAGTGTTAAAGGCAGGCAAGTCATAGTACAGCTAGTGTTCTAGGCACAAAGCAGAAGTAGGACTGGAATCCACAAGAGATGACGCAGCCTGTACGAGAGATCCATAAATCATCAGCTTCTACATAACAGAGTCCACAAACGGTGAGCTAATGGCATAAATTACTGCAAGTCTTCGCGCAACAGTTGATTTTCTTACAGTTTATTTCATTCAATTTTTCTTTTTTTTTCTTTTTTTTTTTTTCATAAGTTCAGATTTCGTTAATATGCCATTATGTCACATTTTTCATCCTAATAAATAGCTGTTTTAATTTGTATTTTCTGAAATTCTTATTAATGATCCTTATTAACCTCCAAGTTAGTGTACTTAATGGTTTGTGTTCCATCACCCCACCCCCGGGAGTTTTATGAGTCTCATTACGTATTATTATTATCATCATTATTAATTAGCAACTATCGTTTTCAAGCAATAAGCTTGAAGGCTGGTGCCCATGGGATATTGTTTATGGAGAAACAATGATATATTACTTATCTATATTAACATTAAGGTGACCCGACACATCACAATTTTGTCACACTTCTGTGGGCAGAGTGGGTAAGTCACAAAGTCAATATCCTCCCCATACACATCTCCAGACTCAACCCACTCTGATCGCTGTTACACACGTTTTTGGGGCCGTAGGATTTTATAACAGATTTAACTTCTTCTATGAACATTTTTGCTGCTGCTGCTGCTGCCATGGTTTCAACTTTGTTGGTCTGCTTTTTCATCGTTACAGATGTTATTTTCCACAACACAATATCATTGCGCTTCTTGAAGTTACGTACTCACATGTAGTATGCTTTAAATCCCGCGCATTGTTCTTCATGAACAACTTGCATTGCCCACTGCTGGATGGTCACATCATGAATTATTTCATTATATTCATGGGCAAAATTCCCCCCATCGACAGTACGTGCTATTGCCCTTGATTTGTCACAGTATGTCCCACTATTCTTTACATGCTTTTCCCACAAATATATTTTTTTTTGTTTTTGACATGATGGAACTTTTGTTTCATTGACGAAAATGACAGTGGGCCCCATTTACCACTTCTCCAATATTGAACAGCCTGTTGAACCCTGCAAGTTGTGGGTAGGGTATAAAATAGCGGCCTCTTGATGAGTGAACCTAGCACGCGGTGCAATACTGCATAGCCGAGCGTGCTATTTCAAACATAGGAACTTCAACGCTTTCTGTAGGTCGCACAAATTAATTTCCAAAAAGAGTATTTTGGCTATTGTGTTATTCTTGGCTCATTTAACGTGTGTGCAAAATTTAGGTAAGATCAACGATTACCCGGTACGTGCCCTTCTCTTCTCAGGCTGAAGAGAGCTAAACTGACAGGTGTAAAAGTGCTATATGAGTAGTAAGATCTTCCCTAGTACATCCCTTACTCTCCTAAATTTAGTTATTGAAGCCCTCTACACACACCTGATAGAAATTGTTCAGTTTCTGCTTGTACATTGACATCCATCTAGAAAATACTATTTATATTAAACCTAAGTGAAATGAACAAAACTACAGCTGAGACAAGCATAAGGATATCTAGAATTCAAGAGCACTATTTATTTTCAGACTGTAGTATGATTCAGCTAACTTACAGCTAAACTAGCTTCAAAAAAGAAAAACACTTTACAAGAAGGATGTATATAAAAATCAACAATATTGCAGTCACCATTCAGAAAAATACAAATTCCCCTTTCCTATAATTTAACACACCTTACGATACAATTCATTTTCGATACATACGAGCACCTAAAGATTGCTTTATAACCATATTAACATTCAATACACCAGAAAGGGAAAAAACTCAATCCATGACTAAGAAAAGCAAGAACATAATCATAATGATGACATTGAAAACATAAAATCTCTAACAAAGTGAGAAAAATAGGAAAGAGCATGAAACAGAAGCCAGCGAATTATGGCAGTCCGAGATAGAGAACAGTCATTTTCTTACCTACTGTGGGATTAACGGGAGTGAGGGAAGTGTACGACCGAGAGCCGTTTCCCTCTAGTGGAGGATGCATGAAACAAGATAGTTTAGTATCACTTCAGCATCCAACTCACAATGGATAAACATTTAGTATAATTGATCTCCCAACCACAAGTAAAGAACTGTATGGATAACTGTAGATATGCATAAGAAGTTTACAACACTTATCAACACTTACGAGTAGAAGGAATAACAAAAGTAATTTAAACACTATAACCTTACAAACGGCCCCACAAAAATATAATGGTAGCTAAACCAAAGATAATATAATGGTAGCTACGCCAATTCTTTTCCATACACAAAGCAAATAGTAATGTCAAATTTTATTTATTTTTCCAAAAAACTAGACACCAGCTTTGATTGCTTACAACTCTGCCAACACACATAAAATCATCATACCAAACAGTTAGGACTGTTTATCAAATATTAGTAACAGAAAACACGATTATATGACCACTAGTTCCAATTTATCCTGTAACACATCAGTCTAGACTGACTTTGTATGTTGTTTTTGATGTAGGTGGTGGTGGTGCATTTATTATTATGGACATTAGCCCAATGAAGTGAGAAGATTGTAAGGGTTGGCAGAAGAGTAGGTTTGATTTTAAATCTACGGGATAACCTGTATTAGTGTGGTATCTATAATAACACATGTGTGAAATAATAATCATTCACAAAGTTTAGACAAATGCTGAAAGACTATATAAAGTAATGACATAGCATTTGTCTGGAAAAAGCATAAAAAGTAATCCTAAGGAAAACCCTGCTCTGAACTTCCATTAAAAGATACTACGATCCATGACAAAACAACTGAGCTTTGCTTCCTTGTCCTATCATATCATGCAAGCAAGCCTGTGGTTTTACATAAGTGCTGATAAAACGATCCCAGACACAGCACCTAGAGCTACTGTATATGTGGATTGCAAACCACAGGGACCACAGAAAAAATCCAACATGCATTGGCTAGGGATCAAATCACAGATGTCTTTGAGAGAAACCAGTGCTGATGTCACTTGGTAATCGCACACCTATCAAAATTTCACTTTAATGTGCTGTGAAGAATGAAGGTCTTTTTGAATACATATCAAATGCTAAATAACAAACTACAGCATGCACATGATCATAAGATAGAAGACACATTTAAGGTAATGAATTCAAATAAAAATGATTTATACAGCTAATTTCAAGAAGTGTTACAATGAGAAATATTAAGCCTATCAATGTAGTTTATTCAAATGTACAGATAAGCAGGAAGTACAGGTTCTTAAATTTAAAGCACATAAAACCTTTCACTGAAAGCAGAATGGTTTAAACAAAAATATATATAATAGTAGATGGTCAATATAAATTTTAAGTATATAGAATAGGATGCGACCAGCATGCAACACAGTAACACATATAACAGCCAAACTGTTATTTTGACAAAACTGTATGAATCATTAACATAAATACTCCCCAACTACAACAACTGCTCTTGATCACATGCAGTGTTTGAAATTGATACAGAACTTCCGTTTTATGTCAACCACATGACTGCATTGCTAGTCAATGTAGAAAGCTCTTTTATTCAACAAAGTCAGGAAGGCATATTCCAGTTAACAGTGAATACTATGAGCCTCTTGCAGGGAGTAAAGCAAAGTCCCAATGAATTAACATACAGATAGCTAATAAACAAAACATATCAAGAAGATGGTTTGAAAGACCTGACATAAGGTTAAATTAAAAGATAACCTTCCATGCTTGACTCAGGGTCTCCTGGGAGATCAACCTGTCACAAGCCACAGTTTTGCAAGGTTATATTGAACTAGGATAATAAAGGGGATTTTTTTTTTTTTTTTTCAATGATAAATTGGAGTGATGAAGGAATTTTAAAAATTGCCTAGCCATGTTACCTGAATCAACTGTATGTACAGGTACACAATTATACTTAAGAAATTCTGGTCAAAGAACACTTGGACCATAGTTCTTTAACAGTGCTGTGACTAATGAGAAGTATTTGGAAAAGTTCCTGGACTACAAAAAACTTTAAATAATCTTGACTTATACTACTACTTATTCCAATGTTCTATGCCACTGCTGTATGGAATTATGTTGCAAAAGTTTCTCATAAGAAACTAATTTTAAGCACAAAGATGCAGCTAGATCAAACATGGTTTCTCTTTTTATTTTACCTTTCTACCTGCCCACAGCCTTCAGACCAGAACCTGAATTCCATCCACACTAGAGATCTTGCTCCGTATCTCTTAATTTTTGTTCAAAATTCTATCGTTTTTTGAATTTTTATTTTCTTCGTTCATCTATGTCATATATCTGATAACAGATTCAAACGTGGCGAGTGCAATGGTCTGGTCATTTTTTTCTAATGAACACCATTCGATTACAGTACCAACTCCTTGGCAACAATAACCAACGTACTGGAATGTCCAACAAACAGCCCTCTAAAAAAAAAAAGCACAGAAATATTGAGGAAGATCTGAAGGGCCACTGTTTCAACATCAATGCTGCCAAATGATTAAACACCAACACAATGAATGGATAGCCCAATTCCTGGGGGCTTTAGAATACTGGGACACCCTCTCCAGGGGTCATAAATATGGAGGGCCCTTGCCCCGGGTTGAGGGTAAAGACCTCAACGGCATCTACGGCGGAGAAGATGGACTTCGGTGCGGTGGGGATGGCGGAAGAGGCAACCCATCCTTCTGGGGGTGTACAGATGGAACCTACTGCCTGGTAGGACGAGGAAGGAATCCTCAAAGGCTAAGGGAGTAAACACTGAAAGAAAATTCTCTTATGCGTTAGGCCTAGCAAGTCAGCAGGAGAGTACTGAGTACAGTCGCTTTCCATACGAAAAAGAGCCTTGGAAAGAAGATTATTGACCGGACTGACACGTCCTTTCAGACAATTGTAAAGTATGATGCCGATAAGGCTGATGATATACAATGTTCTGAAAGAAAGCCCAAAATAAATAAGAGATTCAAATACCGAATTGGAACTATGAACATTCCATCATTAACTGGAAAGGTAGAAGAACTCTTAGACACAATGGATAGAAGAAAAATATCAATATTGGGATTAAGTGAGACCAAATGGAAAGGGATTGGAAGTAAGACACTTCGTGGAGGATACGAATTATACTGGAGTGGACAGGGGAAGGTAGCGAAAAATGGTGTTGGATTCTTAATTAACAAAGGGACTGATGCTACAGCTGAAGTTATCTGCAAAGGTAAGAGAATCACTAAAATGTTCATGAGACTGGAGAACACTAAGTACACCGTCATACAAATGTATGCCCCACAGACAGGCTGCAGTGAGGAAGACAAAGAGAAATTTCAGCAAGACCTGGAAGATACAGTTAATGAGGAAAACATTGTTATTGGAGATCTAAATGCACAAGTTGGGGCAGACAGACTGGGGTACGAGAACATCATTGGTCCACATGGATTTGGACAAAGGAACCCAGAAGGAGAACAACTATTAGATTTGTGCAGAAGAAATGATCTTATAATCAAAAATACATTCTTCAAAAAAAGAGACAGTCACAGACTAACAAGGTACAGTTGGGATGGCCAGTATAGAACAATGATTGACTACGTAATCACGAATAAAGATGGTGGTAAATTCATCACAGATATAAAGGTTATCCCTAGGGAAAGCATGGACAGTGACCACAGACTGCTAGCAGTAGACTTCAAACATAAGACTAATGAAATGCAGAAAATTATTATTGAAAAAAACAAGGGTTAAAACTTGGAAGTTGCAAGAAATCCAAATAAAGGAAGAATACAAACTAAGGATTCAACAGAGTCTGGCGAAGGGTGAAGTAACCAACGTTAATGAAGAGTGGAAAGCTTTCAAAGACACCTTTGTGGGAGAAGCCAAAAACCTATGTGAAGTTACAAGTTCCATCAAAAGAAAGAAAGAAGACACCATGGTGGAAAGATAAGGTGAAAACAGTGGTGAAAGAAAGAAACCAAATAAAGATGGCACTGGATAAGGAAAAACAAAAACAGGGATAAGAACGCAATGAACAAGAAACACAAAGACTCCAAGGAGTATACAGGAACAAGAAACTTGCTGTAAAGAACATTGTAAGGGAAGAAAAAGAGAAGAAATGGAATGACTTTGCAGACAAACTGGAAGAGGACAGTAGAGGAAATATGAAATTGCTATACAGAGTAGTGAAAAACAAGCGAACGGATTAAGAGACCATAAAAGCAATAGAATGTGATGATGGAACTCTGAGGCAAGAAGAGGGAGAAATTAAACAGGAACTCAAGATCTATTTTGAAAAGTTGCTGAATGGAGATACAGAAAACATAACAACAGATAGAAGAGAGCCAAGTCAAGGAACCACAACTGAACCACCAATTACATGCCTTGAGGTTGAAAATGCGCTCAAGAGCATGAAGAAAGGAAAGGCAGTGGGCATAGACAAACTAAGTGCAGATATGCTGAAAGTGACGGGAATTCCAGGAATCCAATGGCTCTACAGACTGCTCAACAAGATAAAGGAGGAAAACACTATTCGTGAGGACTGGAAGATGGGCATCATTGTACCTGTGTTCAAGAAAGGAAACTGACGAAATGTACTAATTATTGTGGTATTACACTACTGTCTCATGTCCTGAAAATACTGGAAAAAATAATAGAGACCAGAATCAGAGATATTGTTGAACCAATTTTGGAAGAAGAGCAATATGGTTTCAGACCAGGAAGGTCAACTACAGACCTTATATTTGCAATTAGGATGCTAATGGAAAAATACTGGGAGAAGAACAAGCCTTTATTTCTAATATTTTTGGACATTGAGAAAGCCTACGGCAGTGTATCAAGGGAAAGAATTTGGCAATGCATGAAAGAAAGTCAAGTGCGAGACAGCCTAATAGACAAAGAGAAAATGTTGTACCGTGGGAATAGCAGTTGTATTCAAGTAGGACATGGTTTGAAACAAAGAGAGGAGTGCAGCAGGGCAGCTCATTGTCACCACTTCTATTTATTATTGTGATGGATGTAGTAATGAAATCCATTAAAAGGAAAGAACATGGAGATATCAAAGCCTTCACATTTGCAGATGATGTTGCGATCTGGAGTGACTCAGAAGAGGAATTGGGAGAGGAAATGCAAAGCTGGAATGAGGAGTTTAGGAAATATGGTTTAAACATCAGTAAGACCAAGACGGTGATGATGAAAGTGTATGGGGAAGGAGCAGAACCAATAGTCATGTTAAATGAAGCCCAACTGGATAGTGTTCCAGTTTTCAAATACTTGGGTAGCGTTCTATCAAATGACAACCTAGCAAAACATGAGGTGAACAATCGAATCAATAAGGCAACATAATTTTATCACCAGGTAACGACACCTGCTGTGGGATGAGCAAATACCTATGAAAACAAAAATGACATTGTACAAGTCCTATTATACACCAATTCTTACATACAGTCTCGAAACCACAACACTTTTCCAAACTCCAGGCAGCTGAAATGAATTCCTATGCACTATGATCCAGAAAACCAGCAAAGACAAGTTTAGGAATGAGAACATTAGAGAAAAACTAGGAATAGATGATTCTCTCCTCAATAAGATTCAGATATCAAGACTGAAGTGGTTTGGTCACATGAAGAGGATGCCAGTTAACAGAACTGCAAGGAAGGAATTTGACAGAAAAGTAGAAGAAAGACGACTCGTGGGAAGGCCACGAAGGAAATGGATAGATTTAGTTAAGAACGATGTACTGCTGAGAGGTAATGATTGGGACAAGTTGGTGGACGAGGAATGGTACAAGGACAGGATGAGATGAGGAGGCTCATATACCACACCCGGGAAACTGGAGAAAGTTTAGGAAGATGATGATGATGATGATGATGATAATGATGATAATAATTAATGGAAATAAGTCATGAACTTTGTCCAGAATCCAGCAGCACCCACAGCAGTGTACTGGCTACAAGACTTGTCCCTGCAGCCAGTCACCAGCTTCCGATCACTGCAGACAAAGAAGGAGAAGAAGAAGAAGAATAAATATCCAAATCACCACAGTCTTTTTTTCTTTTTCCATTTTAACACTCAACTTTTCTACTTTCAATTCCATAATATTCCTACTAATTCTAGTTTTCAGAGTTCAAATAAGATGTCCAAAAAATGAGATGCGCTTCTTTCTAAATGAGTTCAATACTGGTTCAATTTTTTTTTTCCTAGGGGCTTTACGTCGCACCGACATAGATAGGTCTTATGGCGACGATGGGATAGGAAAGGCCTAGGAGTTGGAAGGAAACGGCCGTGGCCTAAATTAAGGTACAGCCCCAGCATTTGCCTGGTGTGAAAATGGGAAACCACGGAAAACCATCTTCAGGGCTGCCGAAGTGGGACTCGAGCCCACTATCTCCCGGATGCGAGCTCACAGCCGCGCGCCACTACGCGCATGGCCAACTCGCCCGGTGTTCAATTTCCTTATAAAGAGTCATTTGAAGCTATTCTCCAATGGCTCCCAGGATTTGTTTACTGATTATAAAGCCTGTGCTGAGGTGAGGTGGTGATTATTATTATTATTATTATTATTATTATTATTATTATTATTATTATTATTATTATTATTATTACTACTACTACTACTACTACTACACTGGTCGACGAAAAGGAATTCATTTTTATCATCGCAGATAAAATTATACTTTTCTACACCAATGTACCTTTAGTTTCAACATATCGCATACAGATTTTTAATTTACACATGATACATTAAATATGTTAAATGGATGGAGAAAAACATATATTTAAATGTCATCAAGGTTACAATACACTAATTTCATAAAAAATAAGGTCAAACATGCATATTATTAATTTGATAACTGAAAACAGGAATATAGATACGTGAACAGAACTGGAGGCTAGAAGTGCTTCGCAGATGATTGTCTTTCATGCTTTTTCTCTGAGTCATTGTGACACAGCATCCAAAAGTAATCTGATATCATGGATTTATTCCCAAAGCTAGGGTAGTGTTTCTCCACCAACTTAATGTCTTTGTGTCACTGGCATCACGAAGGTTGGCTGGGGAAAAATCTAAATGTGAATGTAGGAAATGTTTTAATGACGTACGGCAACCCATTCCTTTATTCATATCCAATAATTCCTAACCACCTCGGCTGCAGTCAGGAGACATTGTCTTCACTAAGAAGTTCATACGCAGCCACATGAAGCTTTTATAAGCTTTCATTCCAGTCTCATCCAAATTTTCTTCACGTTTTTGATCCCGCAATAGCTCCCTGACCTGTGGGCCCAATAAGATGCCTTCTTAAACTTCAGCAGCTGACGTATGGCAAAATGTTTCCTCTTATACCAGAATCGATGATGATGATGATGATGATGATGATGATGATGATGATGCTTGTTGTTTAAAGGGGCCTAACATCTAGGTCATCGGCCCCTAATGGTATGAAATGAGATGAATGAAATGACAAGTTAAAAGCCCAAAAACATCCACTGACCATGATTCAAAACGTGAGTTTTAAAGATAAAAATTTCATGTTCTGGTACTATTTCCACTTTTAATTAAATAAGAATGTAATCTCTACATCTCTTATTTACTTGTATTGAATAGGTTGAACTACCATATTTATTATTTCAATTTAACTGTCAAAACGTGAGGACGAAGAATGAATGGATGGATGGACGGATATGAGTTTAAAACGATCAATGGAACTGACCCACAGTGCCTCATATGCACAGAAGCTGGCATAGAACAGTACTATTACTGACCAAGGGACTGCTTCTATAGCACAATACTGAATCGATGATACTTGTAGTCGAAAGGGGTACAAAATCCAAGTCAGCGGCCAATCACAATGGTACTTATCGCTAGGAAAGTAGAACCACGGTATTTGTCATATTGCGGTACTGATCAAGAGTAGCGTAGACTCGCGGTATTCTACACATTATGGTACTACTCACAGGTAATGAAATTCGCACATGTATTACAGACCTACGCTGTTTCGCACATTGCGGCGCCATTTACACGCAATGCAAACCTATGGTGTTCATCACATAAGGGTACTAACCACAGGGACTCGTACTATCCCGTGGTGTTGCTCATATAGTGGGTACTAATCATAGGCAAGCCAGAACCATGGGTTCCCTCATCCCATGGTGTCACTCATATAGTGCTACTAATGACAGGTGTCCGAATTGTTGGCTGAACGGTCAGCGTACTGGCCTTCGGTTCAGAGGGTCCCAGGTTCGATTCCCGGCCAGGTCGGGGATTTTAACCTTAATTGGTTAATTCCAATGGCACGGGGGCTGGATGTATGTGTTGTCTTCATCATCATTTCATCCTCATCACGACGCACAGGTCGCCTACGGGCGTCAAATAGAAAGACCTGCACCTGGCAAGCCGAACCCGTCCTGGGATATCCCGGCACTAAAAGCCATACGACATTTCATTTCAATGACAGATACTGTAGAAGCTGTCGCGCTCTCATTTGCTACTAATCACAAACCTGTTTGGTACCCAACATAGTGGTACTATGCGCAAGTAAAAGCGACTCCGCGTTCCCCGCGTGGTGGTACTAATCACAAGTAGTTTCATGGTTCTAATTTGATCATTCCTTGGTCGCCCCTTTTAGTTGCCTCTTACGACAGGCAGGGGATACCGTGGATGAATTCGTCTGAGTCTCCCACCCACAGGGGGTTGTGTGTTTGGTCCGCAAGAGGTATTTTATTTCCCTCAAGTCCGCCGACAAGGCAGTTAGGACCCCCTATCCGTCACCTGGGATGCGCCATGTGGGAGTATCACCTCTGCCCCTGTTATGCCAGCGTAGTAGGTTCGAGGATATACCAGAATGCTTTTGAATTTTTTCTTCAAAACGTCTTTACAAACGTTTTTGCTAAGCCAAACTTTACATGGAGAGAAGGAAGCTTGCGGAACATTTTCTTCTCTTGAGTTGTAAGAGCTTCTAGATTTCCACTCTTGTTTGATGTAATGTTCGCCTGTGTTTTGACTGTCCCATAGACAAAGGAAGCAGCAGAATTTAGTAAATCCTCTCTGCATACCCATCAACATGACTGACTTTCAAATTACCACGGATATGCCACTGATGATGGAGACTGCATTGAAACGATTCCAGTACTATGTTTATATTTTCATTGTTTTCTTTTAAATGAACAGTGTGAGCAATAGGTACAGAAGGCTTTACAATGTCATTATGCAGAACAGCCTCGAAAGTTCTCTGGGAAGAGTAAAAGAAGAAATGCCTCCAGTCTGAAACAATATATTGTTGTTTTAGTTCCTCAAAGAGATCAGGCACATTGTTGCAGAAGACCACTGGACCATCTAACAAAACTAATTTTTCTAAAGGCTTTGTTCGTTTTCTGTAATAGGAGATTCTGACATCATCTTCAACAAGACGTTGCTGCTTAAGCCAGGAAACTAGAAGTTCCGCTTTTTCTTTCAGGAGTAAAATATCTCTAATAACATTGTTCAATTAATGTTGGGTAATCACAGCAATTCAGAACTCGAGAACTCAGAAACGTATTCAGGATCAGAAGCACATTCCAATTCTTCACCATCAATAACTGTCTCATTCTATTCTCTGGAAAATTTCAGTTTCATTTTCTGGAGATTTTGGAACAGGTAAGCTGTCATCAAGAGGTACCAGCCTCCTTGCAGATTCCATACTTCGGGTGTTTTTTTTTTTTTTTTTTTTTTTTTTTTTTACACACTGGCAACGGATCTAAGAGATCTCCATATTACAGTCGCCAGCAGTGGTTGGCCAGCCCTGGAAATCTCTGTCCTTACATACAGGCTTTATTTGCTGCTTGTTGTGCTTTCTGTTGGCTAAACTTTTACCTACTTGCATTTCATATTTTACATATTGAAACCATTCAATACCACGTTCATAGACATGTCATGAAGCCCAGTTAGATACATGTGCCATTTTCCGCAACATTTAATGAAGTATTTGGTTGCAACAGCATTTTATGCCCCGTCCGGGATATGAACTATGCCGTGTGAGCTCGGAAGCAAGAGCTCTAATTACGCGTACAGAGAGGGAGAAGCTTTGAATAAGCACGACCTTAGTATTGCCATCTTTTATCATGCAAGGGAGATAAAGAGATGATGCTACTCTCAGAAGGCTGCCAGTGTCAGAAGGCGTGGTTAACTTACAGTGTTTCAAATGATGATGATGATGATGATGATGATGATGATGATGATGATGATGATGATGATGATAATAATAATAATAATAAGGAAAATTTGTTGCAAGCCCAGGAGAAGTACATGAAAGGAATCAATAAACTCTGCATAATTTACAGTATTTAGTAGTATAGAAATATGAGTTACTTCTCGAACGCATTCCTAATAGCGCACTTAAGATAGCGCCGCAGTAATGGATGTCAGAGGTGTATGGCAGTGTTCGTAACACAGAGCGGGGAGTCCTCACTTCCCCCACAATCACGCCCCAAAAAGTCAAAAAACGCTTTATCAATTACTATTAAACCTGCAATGCGATTTGAATGAAAATAGTTCAGTAGATAGAAGGTGTAAAGATCTATAAATTTAATATCCGTTCGACTCTAGAAATTGATTACTAGTGGAGCGATTGGGTCAAAGTGGAAGGAGCATTCCCTTTCCAGGACGAATTCCACTGGTCAGCTATATAAGGAGCTGATGATGATGCTTGTTGTTTAAAGGGGCCTATATATAAGGAGCCACCCCCTGCCTGGCAATACTCATTCTATTCAGTCTACGCAGTCTGTTCAGCCTATTCAGTATATTAAGTCCTTTTCAGTCGGAAGTTTATTCTGTCTAGTAATTCTGTATGGAAAATTCTAAATTCCCATGGAGGGATTTAGATATTTTTCACCAATAGAGCATGTCAAAAATGTCAAAAACATATCAGATGTAAGACTTTTCAGGCGTTTGCTCTATTAACCAGCGTTTAATAGCGTTTAATAGAGCAAACGCCTGAAAAGTCTTACATCTGATATGTTTTTGACAGTTTATTCTGTGTCGGCCAGAAGCTTATTGGTTTCATAGTGCCTAAGTATTTCTTTGTGTAGAGCTACAGTTAGTGTATGGTAGATGTGTGTGATACTGACATCAGTACTCAGTGACAGAGTGAATACAAGTGATATGATCTGCAGGCTAAACAAATGAATTTCATTTAAAGACCGGGTTACGATATCTGCAATCGTCAGTGCGAAGTGAGATATTAAGCATAGAGAACTAACGATCATTGTGCCATAATTAGCTCATATGCAGTTATTAGAAGCAGTAACGTAATAAAATAAATGTCATCAGATCAGCCAGGAATGTGTACCATAAGTGAAGAGTGACGCTCAGTTGGGAATAGACAAATTAGCGAATATCTCTATCTGTAATGAACGGGGTGCGAGTGGCGATATTCAGACACACTAATCGCTACGTGTGGTAGTCCATCTCGAGCTTATGAGTGGTTACTACCATTGTCACATCATTTTCAAGTCAGATAAACATTGATTCAAATGACCCGATGATGATGATGATGATGATGATGATGATGATGATGATGATAATAATAATAATAATAAGGAAAATTTGTTGCAAGCCCAGGAGAAGTACATGAAAGGAATCAATAAACTCTGCATAATTTACAGTATTTAGTAGTTCAGGTGCTTCACAATTTAAATTTAACATGACTATAGACATCCTCCTTTAGTTTAAGGATGCTGTTAAGTGAAGAGAATAAGACTGCCTGAGGTGCGAACAAATGACTTTGATAGATAAAATCCCATATTGTTAAGGGTTGTATAGGTTGTATGTCTATTTAGTGAAGCTCTCGAAAGATGGGGTGGATTTAAATAATTTGGCTAATTTCCACAATATTTCCAAGTAAATTCAGATGATATGATCTTCTTAAGTTCCAAATATTAATTTGTTCAGGTGCTTCACAATTTAAATTTAACATGACTATAGACATCCTCCTTTAGTTTAAGGATGCTGTTAAGTGAAGAGAATAAGACTGCTTGAGGTGCGATCAAATGACTTTGATAGATAAAATCCCATATTGTTAAGGGTCATCTACATATTTTAGAAGATACTTTAACAGTATGAATATTAAGTATGTGTCTTTGAAACTGAGGGCGATAGAAATAATATGTGAAAATGTGCAGGACGGGAGAAATAATAATAATAATAATAATAATAATAATAATAATAATAATAATAATAATAATAATAATAATAATAATAATAATAATAATAATAACAATAATAACAACAACAACAACAACAGAGAGGCCAGTAATGAATAGTGATAGGCGATGATGTGAATAGTGCCCATGGAGGTAATATGCATGGAAAACATGCGAGAGATCAATGAAGAATTAATCGTTTATTCCGGATGCAATTGTGTGTATCCACTCAGCTGTTGTAGCTAGAGCATGTCTTTGAGACGAGTGATTTATGGCCTCGTAGTGGAGGGTGAAAGAAAGTGAAATTCTAGACCTTCAGTTGTTCTGTCCTGTTAAGGCCGTTTCTGCTGCTTGTGCGCCTGAAAATGGTAGAGATAAATTCGCTCATTTCAAACACCTTATTCAAAATATTCAAGTGCTTAGTAATTTGTTTTTGCAAGGCTGTGGGTTCCTTGAGCTGGAGTTGATGTATTCCCTCCAATTAAGGCATTTAAACAAAGTCGTAGTAGTGATTTTCAGATAGCAACTTGAAGCTAAAATGGCGTGGTTCAATACCCGACTGGTATCAAAATCCTTGTGTCAATACCAATAGACCTTTAAATGGTCACAGATAGCAGAGGGCATTAAAGTGTATTTGTTATTTGTTCACAGGGATAATGCTCCACCATATTATATGCGATTGTTTGTGTTGTGTGTAATTGTATGTTGATTCATTTGTGGAGTTACAGGCTAACCAACTCTGAAGTGTCCACATTATAAATATTAGTAGTAAGTTTATCATACCAGAGATACCCATATATTCAGCAGGGTGGTGATGTTTAATGTGATATTGTAAAAATTATAGTGATAGGCGACGACGTGACTTTCATGACTGGGTAATTAGTTGGAGTAGATGGGATGTACTTGTCAGACGCAAATTCCATGATCTCGACTCCGTAAAAATTATTCACAAGAGGTATCAATGTCTGCATGTAATGTATGTTGTTATGTCACAATATCATGGGTATCAAAGTGATATCAGTATTAAGGTAAAGGGACAAGTCCCTATTAATTTGTAGAAAAGTGTAATATATGTGGTGTTGAGTGATTTTGGATTGGAAATGCCAGAATGAAATTTAGGAGAGAATAGCAAACTGACAAAGACATTAAATGGCATTACCTATATGTTAAAGTTCAGTGTATTATATATTAAACATTGCCACGCAGGCAATTATGCGGCACCTCTCACGGGTATAAAGTTTTTCTTAACCAATGATTTCTCTCAGTAATGAAAATTATGTTGTGAATTTGGTAAAAATCCATTCTTACGATTTAGTAGATTGTGTATTCCTCTTACTATAGTGCCCTACTTTCAAGATATTTATATCACATGCCCATTTTATTCATCGAACATAACTATGACCCGTATGCTCTCGAGCGTTGCCGTTGCACTGAATGAAAATAGGGAGAATGGGACTTCGATGCCTGAGTTTGATTTACTGAAGTTTTTCATCCATGAGATTTCCATCCATGACAAATTTGTGAAGCAGGATTTTATACTTAGTACTCTATCGAGGCCCACGACAGGTACAATATATATATATATATATATATATATATTTGAAGCTATTTCAGTTTCGACTCAGTTAATTTATAACTGTTAGGTTCTTCAGTCTGTCAAAACTAATTTATGAACAAATGAATTTAGAAACTAAAACTACCCGAAAAAGAAAAAATATAATAACAGAATTACATATCGCAAAGAAGATGCAAATTAGTTTCGACAGACTGAAGAAACTAACAGTTATAAAATAAACCTGCTATCATCTCATGGAGCAATGGAAGCGTAGATGTTAGAGTCGATATAAAAATAGGCATTTCTACGACAAAATGAAACAAGGACAGTTTTCCACATAAGCCAAATAAACTATCGAACGCCTACAAATTTGGAAAAAAATAAAAATACAGAAAGCACCCCAAGTAATCAACTGGACCCTTTCTTTATAAGTAGGTATTAGATTAAATACAAAATAAAATGCCTCTTTTCCATTCTTCAGTTATTTGAATACACAGTTTCCCTTACAGCTGTTTTGCAATGGAATTGCCACACCCTTCTGATATCCAACAATGTCTCATTAGGGGAAGAAACTTCATACTGAAAAGTAACACTTCATCAGTGGGAGCTGGTGATTATTCTATTGGTGGTGCCAGGAAATTCAAAATTTGTAAACAAATTGTAAGTTGCAAGTACAGACCATGCTTATTTATGCTACGTTACATGAAATCACATTATTTAATGAAGACGTTGTACAGCACCATTCTTTAAAAGGAAGTATCAACTAAAACAAATTTAGAAATTGAGAAACCATTATCAATATTTACTATTAATCCACAAGCATTTTTCTTTAAATTCCAGTTTCAAGAAATTAACTGAACAAATTTACAACCTCTCAGGAAAAAAAAAAAAAAAATTATGAAGACAACACAACATATGCAGGGTCTACTCACCTAAAGTATTTTTTCCAAAATCTCAAATGACACCTTCATCTGAACTAATAAGAATGGTACTGAAAGTAACAGGTGCTTGCCTCACATAACAATAAATAAGCATAGCTACCGGCAACATGACCATGCGCGTGCTAGCATTGGGTCAAAATTTCAGTTGACACGAAAATGAAATTTAAAAAATGCCTTACCTTCAACTTGAAGGCTTCAAGGCTACTTTACACACACATATAAACCTGGAAGGATATCCAATGTACCTGATATAATTAAATAAAAAAATAATTTAACAATGCTATTCATAAACATAAAATAAACACAAGATTTTTTTTCTAGTTGCTTTACATCGCACCGACACAGATAGGTCTTATAGCGATGATGGGACAGGAAAGGTCTAGGAATGGGAAGGAAGCAGCCTGGAGTGAAAATGGGAAACCACGGAAAACCATCTTCAGGGCTGCCGACAGTGGGGTTCGAACCCACTATCTCCCGGATGCAAGCACACAACCGTGCGCCCCTAACCGCATGGCCAACTTGTCCGGTAAATAAACACAAGAAAAGTTAGCAATTTTGATCATTTGTGCTTGCGTTCTGGTAGGTAAAGCAGGGGCGGTTCATGAAGTAGTAGCCTTGGCATCACCAATACAATAAAGAAAAAATATGGAATTCTTTTCCTCCCAAGAACAGTTTATATTAAATTTAAATTTCAAGCATATGTTTGCATATCTTATTCTGCCTTCATATGAACGAGTGTGCAAACTGACATGCGCTCTGGCGGCACGTGTCTGAGTATGCGAGGCAGATCTCACATGTAACCACTGGCACTCCCTTGCCCTTCACAACACATACAAACTCAAGTCAAACAGTATTTTGTGCAGTCTTATACTCGGTAGTTATGCCCATGAGACCTGAAACACACATTCAGTCAAGTGCTGCCAGAGCGCAAGTCAGTTTCCATGCACTTTCAAAAAAGGCTGAATGAGATATGCATACATTTAAATTGAATACAAACTGTTCTTGAGAGGAAACAATCATCATATTCTTTATTACATTGGTGGAGCCATGGTACAGCAGCAGCACTACCTCACAAGCCCTTTCAGACCATGTTCGTACAATTGTGCGGGTTTGTATTTTATTTATGTCAGCATATTTGTCGTTTTCTTGGCGCTAGACTAGACTGCAGTGCTTGTGTGGAACACGTAGTATGTACTTCAGGTGTTTTTATTTAGCGCTTTACCACCAAGGTGCAGGAAGAAGAGTTTTAAAAACAGTTGATCGGCAAGATGGCGGGAAGCAGTAAGGCCAAATTTAAGTATTTATGTATTACATTCATATTAATCTTCTTTTTTTTTTCTTGCTAGTGGCTTTACATCGCACCGACACAGATAGGTCTTATGGCAAAGATGGGATAGGAAAGGGCTAGGAGTTGGAAGGAAGCGGCCGTGGCCTTAATTAAGGTACAGCCGCAGCATTTGCCTGGTGTGAAAATGGGAAACCATGGAAAACAGTCTTCAGGGCTGCCGACAGTGGGATTTGAACCCATATCTCCCGGATGCAAGCTCACAGCTGCGCGCTCCTAACCGCACGGCCAACTTGCCCAGTCATATTAATCTAGAAGCTCTACTGAATATCAGAATGTAATCAATGAAGTGTGTAAATTGGTTAGTGAACGTAAATTGGGAAGATACAATATTGTACGTAATACCATGAGGTTTTGAATGTTGATATGCACAACTGCGAGGGCTAGGTTTCCCTACAGGCAATACATATGGAAGTGCAGGGTGCTGCCACCAGAAGGACTGTAAATGCAGAACTCATACTCGATGTACGAAATGTAATGTATAAGA
Source organism: Anabrus simplex (assembly GCF_040414725.1). Classification (NCBI taxonomy): domain Eukaryota; kingdom Metazoa; phylum Arthropoda; class Insecta; order Orthoptera; family Tettigoniidae; genus Anabrus; species Anabrus simplex. Next base: position 902,399,625 of record NC_090265.1, read on the forward strand.
TTATGATTGTTTTAAATTGTTCCGCAGAACATTCGATATGTACAGTATATCCATATGTACTGAGTTGAATTTCTTTTTTTTGTATTAAGTCCTAACACGCACAATTGTGTGGGTGCATTCAGGGTCAGGAATTTTAACCATCATTGGTTAATTTCGCTGGCATGGGGGCTGGGTGTATGTGTTGTCTTCATCATAATTTCACCCTGATCATGACGCACAGGTCACCTACGGGCGTCAAATCAAAATACCTGCACCTAGTGAGCCAAACATGTCCTCGGACACTCCCAGAACTAAAAGCCATACTCCATTTCATTTCATTTCATTTCATTTCATTTCATTTCATTTCACAGATGACAGAACATGTACTAATTACATTAACAACTCTATTTGGCCAACATATATATCTTTTCATTATTTACATGTGAATACTAAATAATGGACATACCTGAACTTCTCATCCTTCAACATGCTGAACACATTATGACTAATTGTTGTTCACCACACCTGTAGCTGACTTAGCCCTCTTCGGAATTAAATTTTTGCTCAAAGCACTTGCCTTGCTGAACTGATTTTAAGTTTAAAAGTTTCTCTTAAGTTCATTCAGACAGCAAGGTTATGAACTGTGTTTTTGTCTTTGTAACTCTGCTAAAAATTCTTTCACATTCTGCGTAGCTATGTGAAATTGATAACATAACAAGCATCACCTTAGAGAGTCTGTCATGTTTAAGTACAGTACACCCACCATCAGGTGATTTCATATGACCTACCAATGCCCACTGAACATCAATTCTTCCTTTTGCTAGGTCTGTTTCTTTGAGCTGAAAGTTACAGAACTGGGAGTGCAGAATATCAGTTTCTTTATCTAAATGTTCTGTTTGACTTGTCAGAATGTTTGAAAACTTGTTATTGAAAAATCTAAGGCTAGAAAATAATGCCCTACTTATAGCAGAAATATTTGCAACTTTTGCATTAATTAAAACTTCATCTTTGAACGGAAATTTATGTACCATGTAGTCTCATTCTAACAGACGAATATGCACTTTTTCTGAGACTTCGAAGTGTTCGCCAAACCAAACGCAGAGTTCCCTATCTTCAGATCATAATCATCCTTTCGATTTGCTGGAATATGTTAATCTACATCAAGGAGAGAGGAAGAGCTTTAATCATGTGTGGTTTCACAAAACTTGTCATCACATTCTTCAATAGTTCCTCCAAAATTGACTTCAATAAATGGATATACAGCATACTTGACTGAAAAGCTATGTTTTGATTCTCAAAGATATCCTTAAAAATTGAGAGAAAAAAGCAAAAAGATTTATGTAAATATGATGAAAGGAACATAAACAGTTGATCTTCACGTGACAAAGCATGGCTCTTTGTGGCATCACTAGGCTTTTTTTTTTTTTTTTTTTTTTTTTTTTTTTTTTTTTTTTTTTTTTTTTTTTTTTTTTGAAAAACTGATAACTGGGTTTTCCTTTTAACTAAGGAGTGTGGTAAAATGTTATGACAATGCTTCAGCTTTTCAGACAAACAAGACATATCTGAACTTGGACTGTGCTTAGGAATTTTGTAAGTCTTCAAAGTTCCCATCACAATTTTGCTCCTGAATAAAGTAACCAAAAGGTCCCACTGCACCAAATTCCTATCTAAACACATAAAATTCTCTCTCCTCATTGCACTCCTTTCCAGATAATAAAATATATGAATTATACTTTCATCTGCATTTACAGGCAAGCACGCCGCACCCTTCTCTGCAGCAAGATTAATTAGGTAACAAGAGCAGCCTACGATGATTATGTTACTATTTTCCCGCTTCAAACATCCTGCCACATCATTCTTTAATCCTACCATTACTGGAGCATTATTAGCACCAAGAGCTAGGCAGTTTTTTAATTGAATGTGGAATTTCTGAAAAGTTGAGAGCAAAAGATTGGCAATGTTAGCTCCAGTAGCATCTCCTTCTAAATTAGGCAGAGAGAGTAGACAACTCTGAATTTCATTGAGTTCAGGCCTAAGAAAATGTTACAACAATAGGATATATTTTCAAGTCGCTTTTATTGCTACCATCAGTAGCAACAGAAAATGCATTCACCTGCAAAAGCGATCCATTTTTCACCCTTTCTTCCATGCACATTTCTGTAATGACAGCCGCTGTTTTCATGCTAGCACACCTATATTGTTTTTATCAATTTCCGAGTCAGGAAACATTTTGCAAAGGCCCCATGTGGTCGGCAGAATTTACAGGCAGGTTATGTTCTATGATAAATGACGTAAATAAAACCTTGGCATTCATCACAGGATTTACATCTTGGTTTTTACGTGTAAAGTTCAGTTTTTGGTTTTTTCCTACACACTGGACATTCTCCTTATGTTTTTTGTTTGCACATGTTTGAGTATATCCCACTTCCCACCATGCGCAACTGAAAAATCACACCAACATATAGTACAGAATGTGAACGTTGGTCCCTTCCTTGATTCCTGCCCCGGGTAGAAGTCTATGGCATGCTACTTCTGGCTTGCAACTTCCACTTTCTATTATTAAGCTGTTTGAATATTTGACTGTATTATAGACCAAAGAGGAGCACATGGCCAGCCACCGTGCCCCGTACTGCAACTACTATCAACCAGCCATACTCGGCCATATATTGATAGAACAAGGAAACATGCGGGAGTTTAAAATAATATGAAAATTTCTGAAACTGCTCTGAAAATTGGGGGATTAATCCCGCCGATCGGGAGATTGGGAAGAACGATGAAAAGTCGGGAGTCTCCCGCTTAAATCGGGAGAGTTGGCACGTCTGTGAAAGGGTTATTCACATTCTTATTTGTTCCACAGGTAGAGGGCAAGAGGGCACCTTATAAAACTCTGCTCAAGGAGAAACATCTGATTTCAGTATTGAAACAGAACAACAATATTGTACATGTCATTTCTTCATTGTAGTTATGTATTTCAGCACATCTTTTAAATAATTTTCTTTCCCCTGCTAATAATGGTATAAGTATTTCAAGTAGATTTACAAACATTACGATGATCTATAACTATGATGCTACAGAACATTGCAACTATGAAATATCAGATGTGAGGAATGATTAGAAAGATAAAATATATTTTGTAATATCCATTCTCTAGTACATACCACATTAGATGATTTAGAACAAAGTATATGAGACGTTTGTATCAATATCTACCCCTAATTTGGGTTTATATCAAATGCCTTGGAGCTGGCATTAGACAGTCTCCTTAACCCAGCCCATGAGATGTCAGAGATGATCTGTGTCTACATGGATAAATACTGTCAGGCGCATCCATGCCACGGGGGTGGGCAATTATAATGTAATCAAAGCTACAGTAGCGACCAAGTTCTGGTGGGGACCCAGTCCCCCAGGCTATAACATGGGCCTTGTGCACAGAGATGCTTGCGAAGACCTTAACAGCAGCAAAGGCGTAAAATGAAAGTTTCAATGCGGCTGAACTGGTGGAGAAGGCAACCCGTACATCTGGGGATAGTACAGAAGAAAACCACTGCCTTGTGGGAAAAAGGTCGAATCCTCGACGGCTAAGGGGAGTAAACCCTGCATTAGGCTTCACAGGTCAGCAGAAGTGTGTTATTTTGTTGTTGCTTTGAATCTACAAACAAGCCTCAGATGGAAGAATAATTTACATAATTTACACCAAACTTCGTGTACCCTTGGAACGAATGATGACTCTCCTGAGTTTGAAGATAATCCTAGAAGTACAAGAAGTAATATCAATGAAAGATAAAATACTCAGACTGGACTAAAGTACAAATGCAAACTGCAGGTAGGAACTCTCAACGTGATAACTCTGTCAGGCAAGAGTGAAGAGATTGTAGATATGATGGAAAGAAGATTTATACACTGGGATTGAATGAGACAAAATGGAAAGGGACAAATTCAAAATTGTTGAGAGAAGATTGTGAACTACTGTATACTGGCATGGTAATAGGAAGGAAGCATAAAATTGAGTAGGTTTGGTATTCCACAAAAATACCAGATGTTACCTTTGTAGCCTAAATGATAGAATGAGTGCTACTGGACTAGACAAAAAGTGACTGAATGGGTTGCTCTATTTCTAGAAAATAGATCTCAGAGAATTAGAGTAGGCGAAGCTTTATCTGACCCTGTAATAATTAAGAAGGGAATTCCTCAAGGCAGTATTATTGGACCTTTATGTTTTCTTATATATATAAATCATATGAGTAAACAAGTGGAATCAGAGGTAAGGCTTTTTGTGGATGATGTTATTCTGTATAGAGTAATAAGTTACAAGATTGTGAGCAACTGCAACGTGACCTCGAAAATGTTGTGAGATGGACAGCAGGCAATGGTATGTTGATAAACAGGGTTAAAAGTCAGGTTGTGAGTTTCACAAATAGGAAAAGTCCTCTCAGTTTTAATTACTGCATTAATGGGGTGAAAATTCCTTTCGGGGATCATTGTAAGAACTTAGGTGTTAATATAAGGAAAGATGTTCATTGGGGTAATCACATAAATGGGATTGTAAATAAAGGGTACAGATCTCTGCACATGGTTATGAAGGTGTTTAGGGATTGTAGTAAGGATGTAAAGGAGAGGGCATATAAGTCTCTGGTAAGACCCAAACTAGAGTATGGTTCCAGTGTATGGGACCCTCACCAGGATTACTTGATTCAAGAACTGGAAAAAATCCTAAGTAAAGCAGCTCGATTTGTTCTGGGTGATTTCCGACAAAAGAGTAGCGTTAAAAAAATGTTGCAAAGTTTGGACTGGGAAGAACTGAGAGAAAGAAGACAAGCTGCTCGACTAAGTGGTATGTTCTGAGCTGTCAGCAGAGAGATGGCGTGGAATGACATTAATAGACGAATAAGTTTGAGTGGCATCTTTAAAAGTAGGAAAGATCACAATATGAAGATAAAGTTGGAATTCAAGAGGACAAATTGGAGCAAATATTAATTTATAGGAAGAGCAGTTAGGGATTGGAATAATTTACCAAAGGAAATGTTCTATAAATTTCCAATTTCTTCGAAATCATTTAAGAAAAGGCTACGAAAACAACAGATTGGGAATCTGCCACCTGAGCGACTGCTCTAAATGCAGATCAGTATTGAATGATTGATTGATTGATTGATTGATTGATTGATTGATTGATTGATTGATTGATTGATTGATTGATTGATTGATTGATTGATTGATGACGGCACTATCTCCCGGATGTAAGCTCGCAGACGCATGCCCCTGACCACATGGCCAACTCGCCCGTTGCTTTGGTGTTTATGAAGTTATTTTCTTTTGGTGTGACTTCCTGATAATTTCTTGGCATTTTTGGGGAAATTTATTAATTAATGACACACTTTTTAAGCTTCATAGTATTGCATTCGAGTCTTAGAAGGGTTGTGCAGATAAATGAAGACTCATTGAAAGCTAAATATGCTGTAGGTGACAAAAACGTTTGACTACATGGAATAACTGTAGACAATTACAAAATATTGCTGGTAACTTAAGGATAACTGCATTCTATTTTAAGGAGACCTCCAAACTGTAATGGATTTCATACTCATTCCATAAGAGTAAGATAAACGGCACATGTATTTTCAGGAAGAGAAAAGCTCTTATGATTATCTACAGATAATGAATTGTCTATATTAATTTAAATTCCTTATTTATTTCTCAAGTTATTTATTTATTTTTGAGTAAACACTATGGCATGAATTATTTCTGTTGGTTTCTCAGTTTAAGTTATTTCATATTTTATTCCAATTGATTTATTTATATTTTATTCTTATTGATTTTATTTGATCTTATTTAAAATTTTGAGTCACTAAATCAGTATTCTAAAATGTATTGGTGAGTGTCACTGGGTGAAGTTAGTGATGAAATCGATCCTTTATGGTAGCAAACACTTATTTTCCCCCCACCTCTTTAATGTTTTCTTGGGATGCACTTCCGCATATCTTCCACATGGAGAAGGAATTTCTGGAGATATTTTTAGATAAGTGTTCTGTGTAATCTTGTTCTTGTTCTTGCTGGTGACCTTCACTAGCTATTGGCACTACTGCTCAACCGACAATAGTAGGGATAATTTAGACCTCATGTTGGCGACAATGGATCGTAATCATTGTAGTACGTGTTACTAGGACATGTTAAGCAGACGTAGCCAACTCAAATTCCAAGACAGTATTTTGAGAAGATCGTTCCGAGACGAAGACTGATTGGACCGGATGGTTAGACCAGATTAGAGAAGACTAAGAGAAGAGAGGAGAAACATGGGATGCTCTAGAGAGAGAAGCAGCATACCAAGACTGTAATAAATGGAGGCACATCATTCTAAAACATCCTACCTGGCTCACTGGAAGGAATTCATGATGATGATGAAACGGATACTTTAAACCCTCTTTCTCTTTACACAGGGTTAGAACTCTAGCTGTTTACATTTCTTGAAAATATAAAACAGGCTTCTGTTAAATTTAGATACAAATTATCAGTTCTAAAACAAATTCTTCAAGACATTTCCCACATATGGCCAATTCAAAGACCTTATGATATTATTGCATCAATTCTGCCCAAAGCAGAAGGAAGTTATAAAAGCAACCTTATTGTTATAAATTTTGATTTATAGTGCCAAGGGTGGCAGCATTTAAGCCTGGTTGACGCTAGGATTATTACCTTGCCCCTGCACCCATCTTGCTGCCCACCAAGCTTCTGCATCTGGGTACCAATGGCTTCGAAGGCATTCAGGGCGAGAAGACAGCCAGGTGTGGTACTGTTGGCTACACCGTCCCCTAGTGAGCCGTCGGTCGTGAAACATGGAGACCCCACACCACTTTCCCGAAAACTCCTACACATGGGTGCAAAAGGGACCTTCCACTATTTTACAAGATAGGTACAGAGTGCTTCTTAAATAGATTCTACAATTCACAAGAAGTGAGATTTACTGACAAACACCATCTCACATGCAACTATCCAAAAAAGTCTGTCTGTAGTAGAAGATTCCACTGCTAATAAATTAATTAACTAATTAATGAATTAATGAGTACATAGGTAAGAAAACTGTGCATGCCCTATCCACATAAGTGAACTCTTAATCATCTATAAGGGGAGGGAAGAGAGAAAAGGAACTGCATCAGCTGACACCTAAACTCTCCACTAACTTCCTCTTTATCATAATTTAAGCATGTTAATAACATATAAGCATTTACACAGTTATCCTCAACCTACAGAGTAACATTTCTGAAGAACGTTTGTAACACAAGAGTAGTCTTGAGTGACTGAATTTGTGAAAGTTCATCAATATTTCATGCACTAAACATTTTAAAGTGTTAAAATTGTACTAGATGCAAATATTCGAAATACAATACTGATCAATAATGGCAGAGGACAATATTATATCATGAAATTCTTCACAAAATGTCTCTTCTCATGAATATCTGAGTGCCCATTTTATGCTAGAACATCTCATGATTAATTTAGGAAGAGGCAGTATAGGAATCCTATCACAGAAAGAAAATTTTGTTATCCTCTTGAAAAATTGATAACAGCATTTCATCAAGAAGATGGTTAAATGGTTTAAGTGATGTTGAATCAAGGGCATTAGTTAAAATTCAAGCAAATTTGTCAACAAAAGGAGCCATGCCATGAAGGTCTTAAAACATTAACAATATACGTAAGTACTAAACTACAATACGTATTTTGGCAAGTTCTGTTCTATGAGCTGTGGTAGGCTTTATACCAATAGAAATGAGGTTTCAGAAGTCCAGTATCCTTCCCGTCATGATTAATTTGTGTGTGCATGTCATATCACAAACTGCTAGTGAATGCAAACCACCAACTACTGAACAGACCATATCAAGTTGGAATTGTATGGCTACAATATTAAGCATTGTTTTTTCTTATTATAAGGTTGTTCCAATTAATTTAATTATTTAGCTAACTACACCAAGTTAGTTTAAAGCCTTCATAGTAAGAAACTCAACATTTTAATCTATAAAGAATAAACTTGTGCTGGTAAAACAACTTAGGGGAGTTGAAGTGATGTTTGAGTACAATATAAGTGATACAAGATTTTCAAAATCTATTTCCATATCAGAAACTTATCTGCAACTATCAGCCCTCTTATTAGATCTTTTCTCCTTACTCTTGAACAGTTAACTGCCATGTTACATAGTGTATTGTACATTTTCCGCTTCAAATATTCTGCTAAAAGAATGTAGATTTTTTTCTTTTTCCACATCAAATTCAGAAAGAGTATATACAAAGAAACATTTTTCTCAATTTCAGACATTTAGAAAAAGGGGAATTTATTCCTCTTTTGTTATGAAGAAATATCAATAACTTAATCACAAAATATCCTGCTAAACAGAAATGTGAACTATACAGTTCAAAATGATGAACCCTTCCCTTTCCAATATTAAGCACATACAGAATGATTTGTACGGATAAAAAGTCTGTAAATGTGCAGTTCTTCAGTCTGTCAAAACTAATGGTACCAAATCTTTTTCAGGTACAATATGTTCTCAATGTTTTCTTTTTTCAGTTAGTTTCTAAATTTATTTTATCATCCATTCATTCCAACAAACTGAAGAACCTTACTGCTGTACATTAGCTAAATCGAAACTGAAAAGAAATGGCTTTGACTATAACAAACAAACAAAAAAGAAAGGAAAAATAAAAAGTAACATGACATTACCTTGATTCAGGCATGAATAACTGAACATACTTGGGTTTCTACCATCAGAAAATATTACGCAGTAAGGCATAAACAAGCAAAATTCCAAAATACTGTATTAAAACTTCAGCAAATGAATATTGTTACTTATGCAAAATACAATTGCACTTGGGCAACGAGGTGCTAGTGTTTCCTTATCACAGTGGGTACACAACAGCTAGGCGAGTCTCACTTTACTGACAGGACAAGTTGAATTTTAGAGGAGAATTTGAGAGTGCTACAAATGCAAAACCAAAGTGAATTCATTAGAATAGAACACAAACGAATACAACAAATAAAAATCCACGAAATGTTAAAGCGAAAGGAACAATGTCACCAATAACTGACCGAATGACTGATTGAGCAGTCAAACATTTAGCATGCTTCTGTATCTGGCGACAGAGCACTGGATAGGTTTTTCGATAGCTCTGTAATGATTCTTATTAATTTTGTCACCTCCTTCATTGAATTTAATGAGGGAGATTGGGTTGTTTAACAGCTTGGTTGCTTGATCTTGGGTAACTATTTTTACTGATGTTACTGTCATTTTTTAGAGCAGTTTACACACTGTACTTGTACTCTTATAGCCGGCATCAGGGACATAAACAAGCAGTAGTTTCTGACATGGCCGAGAGCAATCGTATACTGAACATATAATACCACAGTACGCTAGTATTCAAGCCTATATTCCAGTTGGACTACAATATTTTTTCTCAGCGAACAATGGAATAAGCCTGTGGAAGAATAGAGGATGAATAAATATTTTTATAAAACTAACACACAACAGCAATAAGTACACAAGCATTATCAGTTTAAGAAGATGGATGTTAGGTAACAGGGTGCTCTCCCATTATCAAAGGGTCAATATTTCACCTGGTTAAAAGAACACATTATGATTAAGCATGCACATCCCACAAAACCTACCTGTTACAGTAATGTAATGTGGAGAGCCAACAATTGTGGCTGCGCCAGATGAGTTAGTTTGGTCACCTGGACTTGCAACAGCCGGCTCAGCTCCACTGCTCACAACAACCTGAGCAGTCACCTGAGCAGTTGCGCTACCCACGCTACTGTTGGAAGCCGCACCTCCTCCGTTTGAAGAGTCACCAGGGCTATCAAGAGAGCAGTCGACACTTCCGTTCTGCACAGACACAAACAAAACATTAACCACAAAATAATTATATAAAATTTTATTAGTAGACCACCTGATAAAAACCCATACAGGTATAGAAGGCAAAGTACTAAGTTAACTTGAAGATTCCTTTAATCTCCCCTGCCTTAATGAGGGTGGTGGTGGTGGTGGTGGTGATGGTGATGGTGGTGGTGGTGGTGGTGGTTGTTTTATGTCCCACTAACTACTTTTAAGATTTTCAGAGATGCTGAGGTGCAGGAATTTTGTCCCACAGGAATTCTTTTACAAGCTGGTAAATCAATCAACACAAGGCTGCCATTTAAATCTATGTTCTGCCCCCACTGGCATGGAGGGTAAGGAGGAATTAAAAGGAAAATGTACAAAATGAACAAGATAAGGGATGTATGTGTGGATGTTTTAGTATAGCTCTACAATAAATATAGTACACATATCGCTTATTATTTGGAAAAAACCACTGTGGTGGTAAGACACCCCTAGCACCCATAGTGGAGGGCTTAACATGAAAAACTTATCGAAAACGAACGATGTTAGTGTCGAATAAATAGTTTTCGGGGTCACTGATATGAATTGCGACAATCTGCATACCGTTTAAGTCAAGCTCAGAATCCACAAAATAGTTTGTAAATATCAGTCAACGTCACAATAATGAAATCTACAAAAATTTGTAGATATTCAGTGATGTGGAACTTAGCTTAATGCAGGTATAGTTGGTTACATTAAAATATGAAGATGATCTGAGGGAACGTCCTAAGTTACTATGAAGATAGTGGTAAAATCTGTTGCCAGTTAAAGAATCATCAATATGTGTATCTATTGCAAATCTGGATTAAGTGAATGATTGGTGGACATGTGAAAAGAAAGAAAATTAAAGTTGAAAAATACTGTGTCAAATAGAAACCAATGTAAAAGATCAACGTTTAAACTTACTTTCTCGGTTCCGAGTGAGCCTGTTCCCAGCGGTTATGTTTACAGTGCACTGAGTGCTTTCCACTGCTTGAGGCGAGCTATTACTTGGATACCATAATTTAAACAAAATAACAGAAAAACAAACATTCTATTTAACACTTTTATCACTTTAAATGCTAATTCTTATTCCAAAAAGTTCGCTAATCAATGCTCTCATCAGCTTCCTCCATCTGCTTCCCCTCCTATTCCCCTCCCCCCCCCCCCCTCTCACAGTCTAAGTAATAGCTCGCCTCGAGCAGTGGATAGTACAACTTACAAATCTCATTTTTTGTCCCACACTGGCATCAACTCAACTTGTATTGAAAGTATTGGAAGGTGCGATTCTCCATTCCACCTACAGTAATCTTAGTTCAGTGGATAGTGCTCAGTGCACTGCAAACACAGCCACTGGGAACAGGCCCACATGGAACCAAGGGAGTAAGTTTAAACATTGATTTTTACATTGGTTTCTATTTAACAGAGCATTCTTCAACTTTAGTCTTCTTTCTTTTCAGACGTCCACCTATTCACTTCAATCCAGACTTGCAATAGATACACATATTGATGATTCCTTAACCGGCAACGGTTCTCAGTCTACGAAATAGAACTGTGGAAACAGTGGTCCCCTCACCTAATTTTCAAGTTTGTCAAACATATTTTCTCATTATAAGTCACTGTGTAAATCAAGAATATGACTGGTTCCTACAACTTGAAGAAAACAGCACCATTAATTTAATGAACATTTTCAGCTGTATAACAGTATATTATATTGCAACTGATGGACATTGGTGTCACTCTTCAAAATATTTTTCATCAAAGACTCATGATTTTTTTTTAAAGTGTTATCTTTTTAGATGTTTTGTATTTTTCAGTATTTTTAATTATGCCATATGTAATGGCCGAGCATGACCTCAAGTAAGGTCGAAAGTAGTATCATTAATGTTTTAATGAGAAGATAGCCAATTATTACAAAAATATAGTTATATATGCCACTAATATTTACGTACTGAATAGGTGGACCCATTCTTACCCCATTTAACGTACTTTCGAAGATGAAATTGTGTTCGACCAGTTTCCTGTTTGCTGAAACCAGACAAAAAATTAAATATAACTAGTGGACCCGCCCTGCTCCGCAGCACTCATTATAAACAGGTCACATAACTTGTCTTGATATGCCTGTCATAGTCCTGTTGTTTTGACTGCCCTTTCCAATAGTTTTATGAACATTTAATACTGGTACATAATAATACTGATTCATTGGTAATGTAGTTTATAATAATATTCTCTGTGTGTTGACCATTCAGAGATATGTGGATCTTAACATTTTCAAACGATTTTGCACGAGATAGTGCAACATACAATTGGCCGTGTCTGAATACTGGTTTGGGTAAGTAGCCACCCATGTTTTTGGGAGTTCGTCCCTGTACTTTATTAATGGTCAGTAAGTTAAATAAGTAAATAAGTTAACATGTGACTCATGTCACTAACTGGTACGATCATTACAACATCTTTATAATTTGAAATTACACCAGATATGCACACTGGACACTGTTGATGGTGACTGGTTCATCAGGTGAAGACATTAAACCTTGAGCAGACCCCTTGGTGCTATGCAACAGGAGTAGATTACGTGTACCTTACTACTATCATACATCACATCTGGCTCCTTGGCTGAATGGTCAGCGTAGTTGTCTTTGGATCAGAGAGCCCCGAGTTCGATTCCCAGCCAGGCTGGAGATTTTAACCTGAAATGGTTAGTTCCCTTGGCTTGGGGACTGGCTATTTGTGCTGTCTCCAACATCCCTGCAACCCACATACCATATACTCAACAATATCTTCCACTACAATAACACGCAGTTTCCCATACACGGCAGATGCAGCCTCTCCTCGTCGAAGGGTCTGCATTAAAAGGGCTGCACAAGGCTAGCAATAGCCACACAAAATTATTCTGCATTAAAAGGGCTGCACAAGGCTAGCAATAGCCACACAAAATTATTATTTATCATATATCACATCATTCATTTCATCTCATTAACTCATTTGATGATGCTGACATCAGGAAGGGCATCATGTCATAAAAACGAAGATAGTGAAATGGGACAATCCCTCTTCCAGGCATACTGATTCAAATTTCAGTTCTTCAGTGGAACTCACTAGCTATTCTTCATAATTACAACACATATTCAGAGGTAATTTTATACATGAACGAATATTATTGACTTCAATCTGTTAGCAGGCCTGCTGCCGATATTAAAACTGTACGAATCAACTTTTTCATTATGCAATCTTCCACAGAATATTTTCTGAAAATAGTATTTTTTTTAAAAGACTCACAGCATCAAATACATCAGATCTTGACAAACAGTACGCACATACAGCTGTAGCAAGTTACATATTGTTGAATGCCGAAGAAGTTGAGAATAATAAATAAACTGACCGGCAAGAAAAAAGTGTAACACTATAATTTCTTAGGTAAAATCTTAATTTATTCCACGAAAATGTATTGGGTTTGCAATATTCATTTAAATTTTTACAAAAGCTAGATGTTTGGGTACAAAAAAATATCCAAACATGTTTTACAATATGCAGTAACTGACAATTTTCCTCACATTTTGCAATTATTGAAATTATTCAAGTTTTGGTTCTTTTTTTTTTTTTTTTTTTTTTTCTCTTTATGTCGCACCGACTCAGTTTTGGTTCTTTTGTTTGTTTGTTTTTTCAGGTGGTTTTTGTAAATTATTATTAAATTTATGGCCAAACAAAACCAAGTAAATGTTTGTACTGCACTTCGCAAGGACACAGGTCACTAAACACAGGTGTTTTCATCCCTAATGTCTATGATGGCCTGTAAATGCTTAGGCATATTGTTCACAAGTTGTTGGATGGCCTCTGATGATGTTGTTTTCAACTGTGCCAAGGTGGTGGTGTCAAGTTTTTTGATGTACCTTCCAAGCATATCACATACATGTTCAATAGGGTTTATGTCAAAACTACTTGGCCAGTCCAGCGTTCAAACCCCAACTTCCTGCAGATACCGTACAACACGTGAGAGGTATGAAAATGGGCATCATAATGCATCAGCATGAAATTTTGGCCAATGAAAGGTGCAAAGGGCATCACAGGGTCCTCCAGGATTTCTTTGATGTACCTTTGGGCATTGAGAGTTCCATGATAAATGACCACCAACTCAGTGCACATCTGTATGTTGTTGACCATCCACCCACCTCGAAAAGAAGTCCTCAAGGAGAACGCAATGGTGTTATACACCTCTCCAGACTTTCTCTACACTTTTTCCCTTCCATCAGGAGACCCGAGATTAAAATGACTCATCAGTTAAGAGAACAGAGGCCCACTGCTTCCAGGTCCATCCCAGATGATGCCTTGAGAAATGAAGACGCGCTTCTCTGTGTTGTTCCTTCAAGTAGGCATCTATGTGCAGGTGTCCTGGATGAAAGGTAAGATTCTTGGAATCTCTCCCTTACTGTTCACTCCCTCAGTCTCACAAGTCTGATATTTCCAGTTGTGGTACGGCAATCACATAGAACTTGCAGGGTGAGAAATCTGTCATCCCTGCCACTTGTGCTCCTTCTATGGTCTGACCCTCATCTGCTGTTGTATGTTTGGAGTTCTCTGTAGTATAGCACTGCATGGTAAAAGCTATCAAGAGATTATCCAATGACCTGAGCAAAATAACTGAAGCTGCATCCATCCTCCAACACAAATAACCTTGCAGCATGTTCAGGGCTAAGAGGAATGTTTTACTGAGAATTGCACACTGATAGCTGACTGAAATGCAAGCAAATGGTTCAAAAATCTTAAACAAATGTCACAGGGGTATCCCTACAGCAATGATAAGTAAGCCACAAGACTGATGATGAACATTAAAAGATTTTATTTTGCTACCCTCCATAAATCAAAGGTAAGTGCTTCAGCGACTGTGAGTAATAAACCACCCTAAGAATGGTCACATTCTCAATTCATAGATACTTCAGACGGATGTTGTAATGTGTGAAAAGTGTTTAAAATGTGAATAGATCTCTTTCATGGCTAATTTTATTATAAAAATCTTAAATTTTTTAAGTATTACACGTTTTTTTGCTCATCATCATATAGGGTGACCATATAACCTCTTTCCGGATATGTCCTCTTTTATCAGGCAAAAGAAGAGTCAGAGTAGATTTATGGAAATTTTGGAAAATACCATTTTTTTATATTTTTTTATTAGCAATATATCAATAAGCCACAAAGCACAACAAAGTGCATTTCATTACAGTTATCAACATTACTATGCACAAAACTGACTGAAGACTCGGAAATGATGTTTGGTGCAATTACTTAATGATTCCCCAGAACTGATTGCCACTCATCCTTAGCCACTATGCAAATATAGAAATACTGTTTTCTTTAGTTAATGTCTAACAGAGAGAAACAATTTTAAGTACAATAAAATCAAAAGTACCAACGGTAGGAAACGGCTAATACTAGCATACGACGTGGCCAAAGTTTTACGGGCACCTTGCGAGAATGGACAATGGCAGGCTTACGAAGATCTTCTCACTCATCCAAAGCTACAAGACTGGGATGCATGTGACTCAATGAAGTAAAAATGGACTTAGCTTCTGCTGGGATTTCTGATACTGATGTCACAGACCGCCATAAATTTTGTAAATTGGTAAATTCGTGGTCTCCTCTACCAAAAGTTGTTAAATCTCTCAAACCTCTTTCACAGAAAAAGGAAAAACTAATAGCAGGACTCCAGAGGTATTGGGAACAAAAGCGAGCATCCAAAAAGAACTAGTCATAAGCACTCCCTAGTGGGCTTAAATCACTAATAATCAAAAGTAAGTATCCAATAAAAACATTTAAACCGTTGGTATTTCTTAAATATTTAACATGGTATAAAGCATTCGTTTAAAAAATAGGTCCTTAAATTTAGTACTGCTGGTGTAGAAAGGAAGATGTTATAGTACAATAAAGCATCATAGTACAAGCAATGTTACTACTGATGAATGATAATGCAATAATTCTTCATAGTTTAATTTTCATTGTCAATTTAAATTGTCAAATACCTTACTTTTCTGTAAACTTATATAGCACAAATATTGCCAATTTGATTTGTGCCAGCTTATGAAGCGAGAAATGCAAGTGCCTTTTTCTCAGAGAGATGATCACCCTAGCTTTTACCCCCAGGAACTAATAATAATACCTCTTAAACTAATTTCAAGCTTCCTTAACATCTGAAAAAAAGTAATAATTTACACAATGACTGAAGCACTTTTCACAAAATGGAACAAGACCACACTGGAAAATAATCAGCACAGCACAGTACAGCACAGCACAGTGCAAGTCCTTATCTGACTACTACTACAATTCATATCTCCTAACTCTGGCCAGAGAAAATCAATAAATTTCATCACAGCATAAAATAAAGATTAAGCCCAAATAGAGTCAAGTAGCATAAATGTTACTGGTAATCAGAAAGAATTATCAATACCCAAAATTCAATTTGGATCACTAATGATTTTTATTTTTAAGAGGATAATACTGCATATGAAAATGATTGATGTGTGAGACGAATGTTTAATGAAAAGTATAACAAGCAATGACTAAAATGACTGGCTAATTGTTGAAGTGTGTGTGTCCTATCCTTGTCCGTTTCTTTACAGGGTCGAGTATGAAGTGAGATGAATCTTCATAGTGAGTCTTACAACCGGATGTCCTTCCTGATGACAACCTCATCAGAGGAGTTAATGAGATGAAATGAACAACATGAGGTATTACAGTAGGAACGGAGAGAGTGAAACCCTGTGCCGGCACAATGCCTACTCCTGTTGAATAGCACCAAGAGGTCTGCTCAAGGTTTAACGTCCCCATACCAGCTGACAGTTGAAGTATAGGGGCTTAACATCTAAACCAACAGCACATGTTAAGGAAATGAAATGGCCCAGGCCCCTCAAAAGATGTGTACAGTACGTGAACCTTTTCGTGATACCTAAGCTCCCTCGTGCTGCATCGGTAAACCTTGGTTATCTTCGTGATTTCTATTGGCAACCTTTGACACACAAACTATGAATCGCCGTGAGACATCTGGTGTACACTTTACGTACTAGTACTGTAGTTGTTTACACAGCAAAGCCAAACTATAGAATTCATGCTAGGAACAAGATTCACATCGAGAAATGTTGTATAATGATATATAATGTGTGTGTGACACAGTTGTTGGCTTAAGATAATAAAGGTTCAGAAAATTACTCCCAATCATACTATCGATTCAATTCAGATTTCATTTTGATTCAGCTGGCAGTATAACTGGAACTGGGAGCGCTCCCTCCTTACTCCCCACCCTCGTAAAACCTGGTATCAAGAAAAGGTTTGCGTACTGTATAACACAACTAGTTCAAGATGAGGTAATTTACTTTTTTATTTGCATCATCTGAACCCATTTTTTAAAACTTTAGACACATTACAAAACCAGGTAGCTGGCTTGCTGCTGATATCCTAACTGTAGGTACTCACTCGTTTGTTAATAATAATAATAATAATAATAATAATAATAATAATAATAATAATAATAATAATAATAATAATATTTGTTTTCCGTCCCACTAACTACTTTTACAGTCTTCGGAGATTTCCTAAAAGCAATGAAAGAAATAAGCAAACAGGAGACTAACAGTATCAATACCATAGATCTTACAAGTACTCAGCACATTCAACAGTAAGAAGTAAATAAAATGAAAGGTGAAAATGAAAATCATTCTATCATTCAGGGTCAACTAATGTTGTTAAAACATCAAGGAGATGAGACAAAACTAATGAAAGAGGGTAGCCAAGCACAATATGTCAAGCATTGGAAGAATTAGCAAAGGGCCCCTACAGTATGTTCACGTCCATGTCTCACTGCTGTGAGCTAAGAGTACAAATGAGCATGGCCTACATTTACTATGAATTCTTCCTACATTTAATGCAGACAGCCATGAAGACATTTTCAAAACTGAAGTTACGATGTTTATGTCAATCGGACTCCACTGCACATGCTGGCAAAGTATCGTTAAGCGTCAAATTAATCTAGAGGGTAAAAACCACATTTAAAAAAAGAAATTATCGTAACCACCACTACCAGTAATATACAAAACACCAGGTTATCGTAAGCATCAGTCGTTACATCTTAAGAGCCTGAATTAGAATCGCTTCTCACAGTGGGATTTGAACCCACCCTCTTCCGATGCAAGCTATCAACACTCATTGAGGAACCATCTTGACAGGTCCTCGGTCTTAATTCAGGAAGTGTAGGATAAAAAGAAAGCCGAATAAATACAGGGAAAGGGAAGAAACACACAATAAAGGTAAATACAATGGTGAAAGATTAGAAACACTTCCCACATCAAGACAAGATCTATCTGGATGGCCACTCATTGAATAATGATGCCTGCCCTCCTGATGGAAGCTGGGAAGCAGAAATGAGCTTGTTGGGGGCCAAGAAGAGCTAGGAATCTATTCAAAGACAGCAGTGTATGAAGATGTGAAGATTATCCTTGTCCTTCTGTGTTCTCATGTTGGTGCTTGTCTCCTCTTTGTATTGTTTTTCCATAATGACCTGCCATTATGATCATCCTCTTATGTGTTACTTTTCTTGTTCCTATCTCTCTCCACATATGACTTGATTCGATACTTGTATGTACCTTTCCAATGCTTATATTATGCCATTGGGATCCTTTTCTCCTAATGGTTGCCTTATGTTCCTAATCTTCTGCCACCTGTATTCATCTTTATCTCATGTTTCTTCTCGTTTAATGTATTTACCCAGATTTCCTATTATCCTACACTTCCAACATCAACACTGAATATTTTCAAGATGGACCCTCAATAAGTGCCAACGTCTGCCCACCTGATGAAGCTGAGAAGCAGAAATTAGCTTGTCTGGATATTAGAAGAACTGGGATTGATGAGGAGAGATCCTATCTATTTGAAGATGGCAGTGTATGGAGATGTGAAAATGATCCTTGTCCTTTTGAGTTATTATGTCTGTCCTTTCCACCTCATTCTGTTGCTCCTGCTTTCCACACTGACCTGCCACTGTGTTTGCCCTATTATATGTTCCTGTATCTCTATATATGACTAGATTAGCCTGGTTACATGAACGAATTCAATCCATGAAATGTCACTGTATTATTTGTCCCAAATGAAAGATAATACAGTAATTGCTTTTACTCAAAGAAAGTGTAAAATCTGCGGTAAATTACGGAAAAGTACAAAATATTTACTTGTAGAGAATAATATGGATACATACTTTACTACCTTACAACTATTTTTTCCGCTGCATCGCAGCGCTTCTATATGTGTTTTGTTTGTCTAAGATTTTGTGTGCGATGTCTTTGTGCACTGAAGTTGTTTGAATTAATTAGGTGTTGTTTTCTTCATGTTGCTCATTCATTTTGTGCCCTAACTCATTCATTATTACTGGTCCAGGATTCATGCTATTTTCCTTTCAACAAAACAGTAATATATTTATCGGTCCAGGGATCATGCTATTTTGCTGTTTGAACTCCCGCGCTAGTCATGTAGACAAAGATAATGAGAATTGACAGGCATAGCACTCCCATTCATTGGTGCTAGCCCTGGACCTCAAGAAAGAAACAAAAGACGGCACGAGCAGCAGAATTCAAGATAAGGGAGTCCTGTCTACAGCCCGTAAATGCATATACATATTTCTCTAGATATTTCCCTAGTAACGACAGTATTTGTTAATTTACCACAGATTTTACACATTATTTGAGTGAAAGCAATTATTATCTTTCATTTGGAGCAAATATTACAGTGACATTTAGTGGATCAGATTCATTCACATAACCAATTAGTCTATACCTATCTAAATATTTTTGATCTGGTTTTGTAATTGGTATCACAATTTCCCTAGCACTGCTGAATTGGAAAACAACCCCCATTCCATATTTTACTGAACGAGAAGTCAATGGGACTTCTGTCTGGTTACGGTCATTATCTGCCCCAAGAGGCATGTCACTACAGAGTGCGTGTGTGCTTCATAATAGTAATTCTGTTACAGCAATATGATGTACTGGAGGCAAAGAACTTTATAGTTTAAGAACACAAGGTTATAGTGACCAGACCTGGACATGCCATCAAGTATAATGCAATGTTATCAGTACAATAAGCTGAGGATATTTCCTAAAATGCCTATTTGTTTCTGTAACTACTGAATATAGAGAAAAGTTAGGAATGTATACATCAATTTATGATGAATAATAGGTGTTTGTTAGTGCCTATACATGTCTTTTGATTGTTAGTACCTATTTTGCAATAAATGCCCATTTAAATGCCTGAAACATTGTTTTAAACCTTTTAGAATTGTGATTATTTTATTTGTTTGCTTAGACATTTCTTGTCAGTCAGTAGAGGGTATAGCTCAATCACATCCTGTGAGAATGAGGTCACATTCCCTTGATTTAGAACTATCCCGACTGGAATGAGAAAATCTTGAAAAATACACAGCAGTCGACTGTAATATAGGTTTGGTTCCTTGGTTGAATGTCAGTGGCAAAACCTTTGGTTCAGAGGATCCCGGGTTCGATTCCTAGTCGAGTCAGGAATTTTAACTGCAGCTAGTTAATTCCTCTGACTCAGCGGGACTGGGTGTTTGTGTTCATCTTTATATGTGGTACACACACCACACCACACTACCAACCACCACAGAAACACGGAATACTGAATACATCCTACCAAAATGAGGTGGAGTCAGGAAGGGTATCCAGCTCTAACACGGGACCGAAGTCCACACGTGCATCACAGTTCGCACCCACAATACCACCCAGGTATGGAAAAAGTGGACAAAGAAGTTAGAACAAGTTTTATAATGTTAATAGTGCCTATTTTTAGAGCCTCATTTAGGATTTTCAATGCCTAAATGTCCTCAGCTTAATTATTAGCAAAACAGAGAGATTGGCAATGATATCTCCTTTGATAAAAACACTGTCTATTACCAGTCACGATATCAAGCTCCTTGGCTGAAGTCAGCATAGTGGCCTTTGGTTCCAAGGCACACCCCCGGCTGAGACAGGGATTTTAATTTTAAATGGTTAATTCCCTGACTCAGAGACTGGGTGTTTTGTTTTATTCTCAATATGCCTTCAGCACATACACCACACACAACGCTATCCTCTACCAGTATAACATGCAGTTTTCCAAATACTGTGCTAAAAAAAAAAACCTGGATGTGCAGATGCGACTGATGAAATCATCAGGAAGTGATCTGTCGTTAATGTCCAGTCTGAAGTGACTAGTGAAGACATTGTCTACATTTCTTTACAATAAAATAGAGAAACAAAAGAGAGAGAAAACGTTCAAGAAGGATATGTATGCCAAAATAACACAATGAAGCATTCAAAGCCCTTGAAGCAGAATTGAAATATGTGGAGCAACATAAAGAAACCTCCAACACTGATGTGTTACTTGTACAGAGAATACATGATGTGACAGCATGAAAAAGACAGTCAACAGACAAGAAAAATTTTATTACAAACTTCTTTAAACAAATTTAAATTTGTTTCAACATCCTTTTATGCTCAAATATTAAACTGTATTGTACAGTGAATGTAAATATCATCTGTATCAGTAATAATACATCTGTACACAATTCACGATATCGTTTTTTCCTCTTTCCATTTTAACAGACATATCTGTTTATCCGACATCATGCTGGCCCGTCTATATTGGATAAGTGGGACTCTACTGTAATATACCACTGCTTAAGAGGCCCAAACTTCCTTACCGGCTCTTGTATGAATTTAAAACTTACTTATAACCTGGGTTGGGATTATTATAATGCTAATGAATTGAAAATTTGAATTCCAGGTTATAGCCCATAACAAAAGAAAATATTTAGTGCACTGTCAAGTCTTCACGGGAATTTGTAAGGTTCATCATCATCATCATCATCATCATCATCATCATCATCATCTGCAGTTTCTAGCTGTTGGCCAGGTTGATAAGCTATCCAAAATGTTGTTTCTCATATCTCTTGCAGTATGACCTCAAAGCTGAATGAATCTCTCCAGTGAATTACACTATCCAGCATGATTTTTGCAGCAAAGCATCTGATTCGTGATTTTAACTAAATAAGGTCTCCTGATTTCAGAAATGTCATTGGTTCTATTCTATCACATATAGTTTTCATGTTATGTGCCATTTACTGTCTGAAAATGTTTCATTGCGGCACAGTGCTGCTTTGTGATAACAGCGAATCTGCTGTTTGTGGATTCCTACAGGAGGAGGTTAAAGGCTGTACTACTTCATAACGGAAACATTCTAGCAATAGCACATTCGGTTTCACTAAAAGAAAATTACAATATACCACAATGCAAACCATTTTAGATAAAATCAAGTATCATGAGCAGCAGTGGGATGTGTGTAATGACTTGAAGGTGTGTGGTATTATATTAGGACAACAAGCAGGCTACACTAAATTCCCTTGTTATTTATGTGAATGGGACAGCAGAGCTAGAGACAAACACTGGTCTACACCTTCCTGGCCCAAGAGACAAGTTTTGACACTTGGTGTGAAAAATGTTACAAATGTTACAAATGCTTCATTAGTTGACCCACAAAAAATTATTTTGCCACCACTACACATCAAACTGGGAATCATGAAGCAGTTCGTTAAGGCCTTGGAAAAAAGTAGCCCCTGTTTCAAGTACATTGCAAGCAAATTTCCACATTTATCTGATGCAAAAGTCAAGGGAGGCAATTTAATGGACCACAAATTAGAAAGCTTCTGAAAGACAGAAACTGAACAGATGATGAATGCCGTGGAACTTGATGCATGGAATTCAATAAGAGACGTCATAATGAAGTTCCTAGGAAATGTAAAGGATGAGCAATAGTGAAAACGATGTTGGGTGATATGAAAGAATTGCGCAGAATGAATCTGAAACTGCACTTCCTTCATTCTCATCTCGATCAATTTCTGGAAAATCTTGGGGCTGTTAATGAAGAGATGGGAGAGAGATTCCATCAGGACATCAAGAAGGCAGAAAGAAGATACCAGGGAAGGTTGGATGAACTAATGATGGCCGACTACTGTTGGTGTTTGAAAAGAGAAGACAAACTTGATGCAGTCAGACACTGGGGAGCCAAGCGTTCATTCCAAGCGGACATCTAGGACTGTTAATTTTGTTCACATTTATGAATTCATAAAAATACTGAATAAAAGTTACATTGTTTGCTTGTAAATCATGTTTAATTGTGAAAATAAAATGCTTTCATTGCCTCCGAGTTGTTTGTTTATGTGTTTTTGTGTAAATCAGTATTAGGCCTCTGTTGCGATAAATGCTAAATATTTCATTGTAATTTTATACTCAATAATTATTCATTGTATATAATAATTCAAGACAATATTCAACTATTTCAAAATATATATAATAATACAAAGAAATATAAATATTTCCAAAATTATCAACATTTTTCAGTACTTTTTAAATGCAATATTCAGGTCTATCTCTTATTTTGATATACCTAATGCGAGAAAACATGACGTGATACACAGAAATGGACAACGGATTCGTGTTCAGCGACCCAAAATTAGTTAAAATCACCTATCACACCTCTTGCTGCAAGAAAAAAGTTTGAAAATACTGGGTTGTGTTATATACATCTGACTGAAGGTGTAAGTTGATCTGGATTCGTGACATCCAGTTTTGAAACTCTGCTGAGAGAATGTCAGTGTTTTTGAATCACCAATCTACTACATCTACACTTTTATACATCAGATCAATAAATATATTTCAGACTGCTTTTGGTAGTCTGTCTAGTATTATTATACCTTTAATTTGAAAAACACCAATCCTTGATAACATTTCTTTTGCTAAAGTTTGCATAATAAAGTCAAGAAAATGGGGTAAGGCCTTAACCGACGGCCTGAGAAATCTGTTCAAAACTTTGCTTTATTATGGGAGATCTTAAATTCTTCAGTACTGTAGATCTGAAGTTCATTAGTTCTGTTATTTCCTTGCAAGTTTACTCATTGAGCCTATGGTCAGTATCAAGAACAGTGGTTTTGTGAGCTTCTGCTACTGGAAATTTTATTTCAGAATTATTTTGGCTTGAGGAAGTCTCTGATCTCAAAATAACTATCACTGACACATTTTCTAATGGAAATACAGTAAAACTCTGTTAATACGCAGTAAAATATGATGATAGTAAGTTTCCGGACTATATATGAGACAACAGCAATATTATATCAAGTTTATTACTTATGAAGAAGAGTTCAATGGATGGAGCCAATTGTTATTCACAAGATTTCACTGTCATGATCATATTTTACTGCATTTGATTTACATATTTGATGTTAAATTATGTCAGATTTTATAAATTAATAATGTATACTCATTTGCATTGTCCTTTCCAATGCTGACAATGGTTCAAAGAGCCAAAACACGTACATTTTTAAAAATACAATATGATAATTAAGTAATTTACAAGATTACATTATATAGTACTAAAGAGGTTGAAATTTTATATTTTAATTTAGATAACTATTGAACTGTGTGCTAAAAGTCAGTAGCATGACTTGAATTACTCAAAACTACCCCTGGCCCAAATGATGATAAATTTGTAACAAACACCTCCATTAATGGCATTTTCCAAGAGATACAGCTGAAGTGAATTGCCTCAGCTGCTAGTTCTCCTGTCAATTTGCAGAATGAAAAACTGATTAGTCATAGAGACACTTCAAGGAAAGATTTTTGGTTCAGGGAACTGTAGAGAAGCGCACAACCATATTTGATGCCAACTGGAACGGATCTGGAAAATCATGGTGTTGGTGAAATGTTAATGTTGGCAGAACATTTGAGGGAACAAGTTGCAAAATGTGAAAATGGAGTGAATGTATACAAAATGAGTTGTACGAGTTCAAAATTCTTCGAAGAGGAAAAAAATCGTATGAGCTGTTGGAGCTTGCAGGCAGTGATGGATTTCCTATTTGGAGACATTCGATATTTGTACGTGTTCTTCCAATCTCTACAGTATTGTGTGAGTGAGGATTTAGTTGGATAAACTTTATCAAAGACAGATTCAGATCGTCATTAGAAACAAGCATTATTTTGTGATCTCATAATGTGTAACATGAATGAAACTGCAGTACAGGAATTTGATCCTGCAAGGGCTGTGGACCAGTAGCTTCTTAGTAGGAAGACAAGACCGCAACGCACATGCATGGTCATTTAGATAATTATTCTGCAAGATTGTAGGCCTATGTTCAATATCTTTTGAATTTTGTAAAATACAGCCAACACTAGCATTTACACCTAATAGTTCTATAATATATCTTTAATTTTATATTTCCGGAAGGTTTAAATGTGTAGATTAGAGAGACGTTAAGTAGGCAGCTCGATTATTTATAGGTATCAAGTTGGTGGGATCCTTGCTGGCACCTAAACATTTGGGCTGGCTTCTCAATTCAGAGAAAATTTCTGCACCCCTGATATGAGGGTATACAATCTTTACTCTGAAGATCAATCACTTTGAGAAGCCAGAGAGGCTGGTGGTGTGTGTACACTACAATTCTCTAATATGATGCCTGCAGGGAAGAAGTGCCACTACATACTCAGCTGGACATATTAACAGTTTGTACTTTGTTCCTAGTAAGGGAAACAGTGTGCAACATACATGCCTTACCAGATTGTGACTTTTCATCCACAACATCCCCTAACTGCTGAACTGCATAGGCTTAAATGGTGTACTATGACAAGTGTCTTTTCTGATATGAAATTTCCCGATCAGCTTAAATACAAAAATATGCTGCTCTGTCATCCAGCCAGTCGCTCTCTATGGTGCTGAATGCTGGGCATTTACTGAGGAAGTGGAGCAACAATTTGCTGTGACCAAAACAAGGAAGCTACAGTGCATACTTCTTGATCATCTGACAAACGAAGTATGCAGGCAATATAAAGTGACACCAATCATACAGAAGAAGAGGGAAATCCATCTGCACTGGTACGGTCACGTACTTGTAGCAGAGAAATCAACCGTGGCAAAGAGGACTTTTGCTCTGCAGGTCGATGGTAAAGGATCCATACCCTCCACAACAACCTCAGGATTGCAGGCCTACACCCAGACCATGGTAAAGATCGGGGACGAAATTCTGCCTATTTGTCGCTGTTATACCTGTATACGGAAACGTAGGTTTTTAAGATAATTACAAATGTGTTTTAGGCTCTCTTTAGCAAGAATTTGTAGGTTTGATTGTGCCTATAAATGCCTATTTCTGGGGTTCGTGCCTATATGGAGTATAATTGCCTATTTAATGCCTTTTGACAGTCTTTAAAAGAATCCAAATTTTCTGGTCTCTTTGAAGAAGTGCATTTAACAATGCCTATAGAAAAATCTTCCAATTCCTCCTGCCTGAAGCAGTGGATCACTGGAGATCCCAACTTCCTTCCCTTTTGCCAAGCTTGAAGGTTTATCTTTTTGTGACTGAAGACTACGATCGCATTTTGTTGTAGCATTCATAGGGCTATTAATTTATGTATTGTGGCAAACTGTTTTGTTACACCGCTATATGATTTAGGCCATGGGCAATGAGGATGCTGTCTACATAAGAAAAGCCAAGAAAAGCACGTCCTACCCATCGGTTTGATCAGATTTGATATTCCTGAAGGAAACTTCAGCAAGCTGCTGGGAGCCATTACAGCGTTGGAGAGAAGTGTCATGCCCCTTATGGAGTCCATTATGTTTGCGGAAGGAGTTAAGGGAAGTCATTTGGAAATGTAGCAGCTATCAGGGAAAGTTTGATTGAGACCTGCAACGAAATCCAAGGGGAGGGGGCTGATGTGATGTTGATAGATACTTCCCTCAATACAGAAACATTCTTCATGACAACAGAGCACAATTGTTACCTGAAAATATTGAAAATTTGTTAATTATAAATCCCTTCCATAGTGACTGAGTGCACTATAAGTAATTTTTAATGCCTATGTTGCCTATTTTACACAATGGAGCCTATCTACAAACCAATTTTGGCTATTTTTAGTGCCTATATGCCTGCCAATTTAAACTGTTTTTTGTGTCTATAAATCCTGACCCTAGTAATGATCATCCCAAATGGCAACACAGAATCAAAACACAGGACCGGACCCCATCTCGGAGCAGAATAAACACTTATTTGTTTATAGTTACCATTTCATTTTATATCTTAATTATTTCCCAAAAATGTATATATGTCAAACCCAAGTTGGCTTCATAAATACATTAAAAAGCAAACAAATTAATAATTTTGTTTACATTGTAAATTTTGAGTTGGTCGATTGGAAATGTATCAGCAATACTGTGTTTATTAATTCATGTGCATTCAAAACTGTCTACTGTTGTGAACACTTATGTAACTTGTTACGATGGAAGCCATTCTTTTTACACTCAACTTAGTTATTTCCTTATGTTGAATAAAATAAAGTAGGAGTCCACCTTTTCAACACTGTTCAATACTCATAAACAGAATACATTTAAATATTTATTAACAGTACGTATTTCTTCCCTATGAGGGACATCCTCAACTGTAAGAAGACTGAGTACAAGAAGTCCAAAAAGTTAAAAATACACAGTAAAAATAGTTAGATAAAAGGAATATATGCCATGCACTTACTGAAGGAACACCTGTAGTTCAAAATGCTCTCCTGTGTGTTAGATAGAGATCCAAAAATATTGGATTGTACAGTCCCAAAAAGAAAATCATGACATTTTATGTTAAAAACATTTAAAATGCCAGCCTGAGTGGCTCAGACAGCTGAGGTGCTGGCCTTCTGACTCCAACTTGGCAGGTTCAATCCTAGCTCAGTCCGGTGGTATTTGAAGGTGCTCAAATACATCAGCCTTGTGTTGGTAGATTTACTGGCATATAAAAGAACTCCCACAGGACAAAATTCTGGCACCTCGACATCTCCAAAACCATAAAAGTAGTTAGTGGGATGTAATAATAATAATAATAATAATAATAATAATAATAATAATAATAATAATAATGTTATTGCTTTACGTCTCTCGAACTACTTTTACGGTTTTCGGAGACGCTGAGGTGCCGGTATTTAGTCTCGCAGGAGTTCTTTTACGTGCCAGTAAATCTACCGACACCAGGCTGACATATTTGAGCACCTTCAAATACCACTGGACTGAGCCAGGATCGAACCTGCCAAGTTGGGGTTAGAAGGTTAGTGGGATGTAAAGCAAATAACATTATTACATTAAAGCAATAAAAGAAAACTACTTTCAAAGCACCATGCCGCAACCAGTTCTAACAAAAATAAAACTCTGCTTTTGTCCATCCTGGGGTTTTTTAATCCTGTTTTCTATCGCTACAAATGATGAACATCATTAATAAGACCAATCAATTGCAATGAGTAAGGACGAGATCAATTACAACATTTCCAGCATTAAGTAATAAAATTATCTTCAATCAGTATATTTTTGTCCAATAAACAAGATTAACTGGAATAAACCGAGTTCCAAAAGTGATTATAACTTGCCTAACCACAGAAGAAAAATCAAACAATACAAACCAATAGTCCCAGAACTACATATAATGCAACCTGGCAATCCACAAGTCTCTCTGCTATTGAATATTGTAAAACTGAGATCATAATGAATGTCCCACTCCAGTTGCCCGGGTGTGGTTAACAAGCCTCCTCCACTCCTTTCTGACCATCCACTTTTCCTGCTCCATTACTTCCGTCACGTCCAATCCAGCTTCTTGAATGTCCTTCCAAATCTGATCCATCCACCTCGGTCTTCCAACTGGTCTCTTTCCCTTTCTCTTTCCAATTCCCTTCTTGCTACCCAGTCCTTTCCCATTCTTTTTTACATGTCCAAACCATCTCAGTCTTGCTTCCTGTATGTTCTGTACTAACAGTTCTATATTTAGCTCTTCTCTGATTTTAATATTTTGAATTCTATCTCTTCTTGTCTTTCTAACCGATGTTCTTAAAAATTTAATTTCTATGGCTTGGATCTTACTATCTTGTCTCTTATTAGTTACCAGTGTTTCTAGTCCGTATGTTACAATTGGTATGAAATACTGTTTATATAATGTTAATTTTGTTCTCGGGGTACTTTAGTCATCCCATAAAAGCTCTCTGACTTGATAAAAAAATGTTGTACCTTTACTTAGTCTGTTATTAATTTCAGGGTTGATTTCATTACTTCCATTAATAATGCTACCCAGATATATAGTTGAATATTATACATTCAATCTGATATGTAGCATCAATCAATGTATTTACATTCGCTAACATGATGCACATGCAGCTGAAAGATTATTCAAACTTCTGGCTAATTCCTCAGTGAAGTGTGTTAATTTTCCTAACACTTTCCCTAGTGATGCTGATAGGATACTTGAGCAGAACTCGAATCTCCATTAATTATATTTTTTAACCGGCTCCTTTGTTTTATACAAACATACTAAATACGGCTGATCATCAGTGTATGTCAGCTTGGTATAATCTAGTATATATGAGCCCTATGAACCTCATAAAAATGGCAAATATTCCTCACTGTACAGTATAATACATTACTGAAAGTAGTATGTTTTACAGTTACCAATTTTAAAAATATTTACAGGATATTGGGCCTAGAAATAGCACACCCTGAAGATATTTCAAACATTATTACCAGTACTACATTGGATGATATATCAATAATTCACATTAAGTTTAAATTGTCCAGAAATTGTCCACTATTTAATAGAATCACTAAGTAATCCTAGTTGGTCCAAGCAAAAGTGAATATCTTAAGACACAAAGAACAGTAGCAGCAGAGTAAGGCAGAGGAGAAGCACTCAGCCTCAGAGAGTGGACTCAAACCCTTGCAACAGATTAGATTTTTCTCTTCTGTTTGAACAATTCACCTCAGAACACAACAGCATTTCAATTTATCATTTAAGTATGAATAACACGCATGAATTCCTCTGTGGCACAAATGTTGCTATTCCTAATCTACAAAGGGACTGCTATAAATTATTGAATTAACAAGTTTTAAAAGAAAAAAAGGGAAATATAAAGAATATAAAAATGATAATTTAAAATTTCACAACTGGAATTCAATAAAGGGAATTTTAAAATCTAATAATGATTCAGATCAGTAAAACCAAGAAAGCAGGTATTCCCACCTGTTGCAAGGAGTGCAAAGGCACTGCAGTGATGGAGACTGAATTGGCTGCGGCCGCAGCTGCTGCTACTACGGCTGCTACTTGAGCTGGACTGCTCACCACCGTCACATTTGGTGTAGAACTGAGCCCCCCGGACTGAGCCTGCCCCTGTCCCTCGCTTTGCTGCTGTTGCTGAGCCTGAGCCCGCTGTTGGCTGCCTCCTCTGCCCCCTCCACCTCCACCACCCCCTACCTGCTGCTGGTGGATGTCCGAAGCTGGTGTGGCGACCGCGGCTGCGGCTGTTGTCGCCGTGGTGGTGGCGGCCATGTTGAATGCTGGCTGTGCCGTCGTCATGGCAACTGGCCCGCCACTGCCTCTCGTTCCGGCTGCTGTAATGTGAAGCAACACATTCATATTCTCAGTGTTCCCTCTCTCCTCTCATATACAAATAACAAGGTAATATGTAAACAAAAAGAGGTCAGTTTTCAAATAAAATGTATACCATATCAATGCACATTTTTGAAAGATATTCCAATTTAAATAGAAATCAATATTTATACATATACTGCATAATAAACTTGGCTACTAAGTTCATAGTTATACAAAGACTATACCTACTAGAGAATAAATGAAGACCACTAATGAAGAAAGCAAATCATTTCTAAAGGGTGAATAGGTGTTTTGAAAATAATCACTCTCCAGAGGTCACCCATATTTGATTATTTCTCTGAAGTACATAGCAAATAGCATCAATTTTAACCTAACTCATTGCTGATACATGTTCTTGATGTATTTCTTCAAGGAAGATAGAAGTTTGTATTGAAGTGGGGTAAACGCTTCAGTAAATGACCATTTAAGGACCATAAATTGTACATTTACTTTTAATTACTGAAATTAAAGACCTAAGAAAACACAGTTCCCTCAATTTATGTCTAAAGAATAGGGATTTGAATTACTTGGATTAGAAGCCCGAACAGCAGATTCAAGAAATATAGCGGCAATTTTCCTGTTTGCTTAAACACCAATGAAAGACAATTTTCTTCTATACATTGACTACTCTTGCACTAGTAAATGATCAGAAATAAAAGTAATAAGGACAGCATTTTTATAACTATATTACTTTTAAATATTTTATAGCAGTCTGAAGGTATATGAGGAACAACACCTGCAAACCAAACCAAACCAAACCCCATGGCACTACACAACCCCAAAGGGCCTCGGCTTACCAAGTGACTGCTGCTCAACCCTAAGGCCTGCAGATTAAATACTAGCAAACATACAGGTATAAATAGGACTTTACTGATCTGGAAATATATATAAAGCATATTGATATAGCACCACATTAAGTTGTTATAATTGGTCATATACTGGTTCCTGCCAATCATTAGTACACTTACCCTCTCTAAACAGGGATTGTAAAAGATTCTTAATGCCATTCATTTGTTATAAATGAACAGAAAACTACATCAACAAAAGAGGAAGAACTTTGTTGTTTGTTAGCAAAAATATGTTGAAAGTAAATTAAAAAGTATAAGAATGTAATTCTATAAGAAATAAGTTAATTGAAGAACAATGGAAAATAATAGAAGGAAAACTGCAACATTAAGAGCAGTAACTTGCACATTTTTTCAAGGGGAATAATGGAGTTCATAAACTGTGTGCTCTTTTCACACAAATAAGTGAAAAAATCTGAAATGATTTTACTTTGTGCGACAATCAAACTATGAACAACAAACCATATTATGAATAAGAGTGGCAGTGGATGGATCAATAAGCCTGTAAACAAAGATTACTCCTCGAACAGTATGTCACATCTACTGCATGAGAGGTAGCACATCAACAAGTGGGGGTGTGGACAGAATGCAGGAGTGGGGGAATGGTAGTGGGGTTGAGTACTAATACACCTGGAGGGGAGGAGGACAATACACGGGTGGTGGGAGAGATCTGAGAGAGGACAGAAGAAAAAAAAAAAAAAGAAATATTACTCACAGAAGAATATTGTAGGTCCAATAAGATACAGAGCGATAGGGAAAATAGGAGAACGAGATAACCAAGAATTCTTTACATGTCAAATACAGCAAAATATTTCCTTCCTTTTCTTCTCTTCCTATACTTACAAAGGTAATAAAGAAAATTCTGCATGCAAAAAAGATGCAGTATATTTGATTATCTGACACAGGTTTCCACTAGGATCAATCACGCACTGAATCCAAAGCTTCCCGGAAATTCCAACTAATATTTGTATGAACTAGAACACATTTATGAATTGTATGGTATATTCAATGAAGTCAACCACACAATATCAAATCATCATATGATTATCAGTACCATATAATATGTATTCAATAACAAGGTGCTGGCTATAGAAACACTTAGCTTTATACATTTGTTTCTTACAACAGTAAAATATTCAGGACATACTCGATAAGGAATGTTACAAAAATTTACTTCATACAGATATCAAAATGACCTTTTATAGATATTACTACTATTATGCAGATCCCCATTTAATCTTCTTCTGTACATCCTAAGTTCATAGTCCGGTAGCATTTAAAGGATATCATTAAACTTTTGATGATTAAATCCTCCTTTTCCATAAGTTTCTGAGTCCACAAATTTGGGCTGCAGGCAGCAGTACATAGAAATTTTTGGTTACTACAGGGAATAGCAGAGAGGATTTGAATACATTTCTAGGCAAATAGGCAATCCTCAGTGCTTATCTCTACAGGTCATATGAAACCATGGTGATTTGATTTTTATTTGTTCTGAATTTGTGTCTGCTCTTACCAATTTCATCTCAAACTGGGACACTTTGTAAAAACTGTGGCATAGCCTGCCAATGTAATCTATGCCTCAGTTGCAACACTGTGTTAAGGCCTACTTGGGAGAACTTATTACAAAATATTAAGTGTGGTTAAGAACAATTATACAAAAAGGTACATATTTTACTACACAAGAAACTAACTTACAGCAGAAACCTAGCTATCAGAGTGTGATCAATACCATTCGCACTTTTTACTAATATGGATTCCCTTTTTTTAGAAAGGGTTTGTCATTCTTGAACACGTCATAAAATTCACTACAGTCAAGTTCAATGTTTATTTTTCACATGACTAGACCTTTCACTGTGGATCCTGTCTTTTAGCTCTTCCTTCAGACTATACATTGTCATAATTAAAAAATACTCTTTCAATAAGAGTAGAAAAGCCAAAACAAAAAAGCCTTTTGCCATCACATTACTATCAAAAAAATTTACATTATAATTAAAACTGAATGCCCATCAGCAATCAGCATTGCCAACTGATTTTGTGGAGAACTCCTTATGCCACAACGAAAATTCACTAAATTATAAAGATATTCAATGAATAAAATGTTATTCCTGTCACTAACGACCAAATGGTAGACCTATGTCATTACACAGGTGCTAAATTGTTCATATTTAATTAAAGTAATACAATAGTTCCACTTATTTTGCCAATGAAAAAATGCTGGAGTAGAGGAATATATATATACTTCCATCAATTCAAATATATGTATACATAGTACATTTTGATATCAGAGAAATCTTAAAGCTCTATGATATAAAAAAAAAATCACTATGTACAACAAGTACCTCATTATGAACAAATCAAGCATTCCGTACAACAAATCGCTATGTACATTTTATATTCTAATCTTGTAATTACAGTACTGAATAAACTTTATGACCTATTTAGATATTACTCCAAAGAATAAAAACAATGGTATGCCAGATATGCCTTTAATAATCTTTCAAATGTTTTTATTTGGGGGACAAATTTAATTTCCTGTGGTAGTTTATTGCATAATTTGATTCCAAAATGAAATGTTCACTTTTAATATGTACTTGTATTTGTTTGTGCGTTGTGTTACGGTCATGAATGCAGCTATTCCTTTTTAGGTAACGGTAACTGTCTTTATTCTTTAAATTCTTTTAAAGAAACAAGAATACTTTCATAGATATAGATACAAGGCAATGGGAGGATGTTTGAAGTCTTAAATAGAGGCCAGCAAGATACTCCAGCTACAACATTCGTCATAATTCTAAGTGCACTATTTTGAATCCTGGAAGTACTTAAAACATCTGACAACATACCCCAAAATATTACTCCCTACTTTAAGTGTGCACGGAAATAAGCAAAGTATGTGTTTCTTAATGTTATCATGCTTGTACAAGATTTCAAAATACATAAAGCAAAACACATCGTATTCAGTTTTGAATTTAAACATTGCATATGTTTATTCCACTTGAGCTCATGCTGAATCCAAATCCCTAAAAATTTTGTTTCTAGCTTGTTTTCTATTTGGTGGTCATTTACAATTATATTTGGAGTTGCAGGTTTCCTGTTCTGAGCAGTATGGAAATTAAGTGATACTGTTTTTCCATAATTTATTATTAGACGGTTGTTTCAAGACCAATCAGATAGTTGTTCTGCAACAGGATCGGCAGGCTGCTGCATAGCCTCATTTGTTTTAACTTTCATTAAAAGTGTGGCATCATCTGCAAACAAAATCTCATATGAATCAATATTCTGTGTTATGTCATTTATATAGTAAAGAAAAAGAAGACGGCCCAGGAATGACCGCTGTGGAATTCCAAATTTCATGGTACCCTCATCAGATATAACTGCTCATTATGTGGAGTGTTTCCACTGCCATTGTATTTTAAGCTAACAATTTGTTTCTGGGTAACTAGAAACTATTCAATCCATTTATTACCTACAACCCTAATACCATGTTGATTTACTTTTGCAAGAATGATTTTATGATTTGCAATGTCAAAAGCCTGTGACAAATCCAGGCATATATATCAGTTACATTTATGTTGTTGTCCATTAGTTTTAATATACTATTAATACATTCATAAATGGCCATCTGTGTTGACATCCCAGCCCTGAATCCATGCTGTGAAATGATACCACATTACTACTTTTTGTCAAACTTACTAGTCTATTATACATAATTGTTTTCAACTTTTTTTGAAATGCCAGTAGGAAAAGTAATTGGTCGATAGTTATCTAATTGCTTGGGCCCTTTTTTGTGTACTGGAATGACTTTAGAGAGCTTTAATATTTCAGGAAAACTTCCAGTAAGAAGTGAGCTATTATATAAATGAGTTAAAATGGATAAATTATATTGTCAGTACATTTCTTTAAAATCAGTTACAGACAAAGTCATTAAACTGGTAACACTGAAACCAGCTGGCGGCTTGCTGTTCCATTTCTGCAGTTATATTTAATTTATTTAAATCTGAGACTAGAACAATTTATAAACTGGCCATGATACCAGGATCAGTCAGTAAAACTGAGACATATAGTAAACTTAATTCTTAGGAAAAGATACTTGCATTGCTTTATTAATTCCCAATACCTCCAAATCACATTTTCATTTATGTACACAGGTCAAAGGTCAGTATGATGCCAATTAGCACTTTTCTCATTAGAAGTCTTCTGAGTTGAGGATCACCGATAACTTCTCACGTAGGATTGTTATACGCCATAGATTTCACGGACAATACAGTAAGAATAACTCTAGGCCGAAAAAACAAAATTCCAGTTTTGAAAATCAATTTGGGAACTTTTTTGCCACGAAATCTGAAAGACATTGCTAGCAAAGGTTCAGCTTTGATCATATATTACTTTTCAACCGGATACCCCACTGTTAAAGGCTGCACTTTCATGAGAAAACATTGAAAAATCAATGAAATGGATGCAAGAAACTACAACTTACAAATTGGATGATTTTTTTTTTAAGACAAAGTTTGAAGAGTCTGAGAACATTAAGTCCAAGAAATTTCTCTGTCATAAATGTATTCCGGGGAAATAGTATTCTGAAAAGCTCAAACCTGTAGCTTTTTTTTTTTTTCTATTCCTGAATATAATGCAAATGTAGAGATGTTTTCTCTTACGTCTGCCCTTTGGACAGAAGACAGGAACAGGTTAGCACCAACATCTGTAAATGCAAATGCTACAAGCAGCCAACAATTCAACATGAAATGTGAAATTGTAGCAAGTTTCACAGGCTAAATGAAAACCAAACCAAGTTCCTATCTTCTGCTCATGGCTTTGAAAAGTACACATGTAGTAATACAGATGTTATTGTCACCAAATGAAGTTGATACTAACACACCAATGTTATTATGATAAATGTTTATTTATAATGACCACTACAGTATATCCTTGTTTTAGATCCTTAAACTGCAACAATGCCCTGGTTTTAAATTTTTCTATTAAGGCAACCCTACTCGCGAACACTAAAGGAACGAAACTAAATTACCGGCTGGCCTTTCCACAATGATATAGGTATAAAAAGTATGATTTATGGCAAACATCATTAATTTTTTGTGTTAAAATACTTTTATACACTGCCAACAATGGACGAAGTAAATAATAATAATAATAATAATAATAATAATAATAATAATAATAATAATAATAAATTCAAATAGGCTAAACTAAAGCTCATCTGTTAAATTCAAGATTTTTAATTTAGTGTAAAAAACTCCTAATTATACTGTATATTATCGGACTTCTTAAAACTGCTAATAAGTCATGATAGCTATTACAAGATCTTGCATTACATTGTTCAGCATGACAAACTGTTTCCAGATTTTTCTGAATAAAGCTGACACTGTCCTAAGTCCTTAGTTCGATTACTTCCATCTTCTGTAGATCAGACTAGTTTGATAGAGGGGGTTGTTGGAATATAGACATTCTTCTCTCAGTATTCACTTCTTCCAGTAGGGCTTTATTTAATGCTTAAATCTGGTGGTTATGTCTTTCAAATGGTCCTTATTCTTGACATTCTCCAAAGCAAACCATGTCTCTTCGGCTAGTACTGTTATCTGGTGATATGCAATTGTCACAACGGTAGTCACGAGTTTCTTTGATTGAGAAAATGCACCAGGAATTGAAATACGTAAGTAGAGTAACACAGTATCTGTTAAAAGTGCGCATGGGAATCTGTATGGTAAACAGTTATCATACTACACATTATTATAGCTTAGGCTGAGCGCACATTTGGATCCGTATTCGTACAAAATTACATCGTACGAACGCGCGAACGAACAATCCCGACGCTAGTAATGCTATGTGGGCTCGAACTCTGCGCATGACATAGCCGTGCGTATACGTACACGCGCGTTTATATACGACATCCGATCACGTTCCCAACTTGCTGGGATTTACCGGATCTTTACGTACGAACTCCCAGCAATATGGATGTTTGAAAAGTTCATAAGGTTAATATACGAACGAAAATGCTTGCAGGATCAAAGTGACTGTAAATATCACTTGCGTGACTACCAACGCAATTCATGGAAGGAAATCTCTGAAGAAATTGATACGGTATGCCTGCTAAGTTTGTTTTATTTACACTTGAAGTGATGCACATTTCTACACGCATACATACAAAGAAAAGTTTACAAGTTACATTTTGCATTATTACTAGGGCTCGAATTTCCGTAACTACAAATTTAAGTAACACTCAAGTACTGTAAATTCGCATGCTTTGTGATGATAATGCGAAGTGATTTTATTCGAGTTTGGTTATTATCTTCCAGGTATGATGGAATTTCCCTCATTCTTCCCTTTTCGGGTATATTTCATTGATCAACTCAGTTCTACGATACGTACGATACGTTCATACGTACGATTACGGTCGTACCTGTCCGTACGAAACAAATACGGATTCAATGTGCACTCAGCATTTAAGGATGAAAACGTGCTACACTGGCTTCAATCTCCATCAAGTTACCGCATTTGGCTAAAACAAGGAATATAATAGCATTCGACTGCCTTAACCCGAGGTGGCTGCGAAGAATGTAGGTTATGTCCGTTATTTTTATAACAACCAATTAGTAGGCCTAACCGTTCATAAGAAAAAATGTTTTTGAAATAAGGAAAAAAAAAACATCAAGCACTGTATATTATGTTTGCAGATCACATGCTCAAAAATATTTCAAACTGACCGGTATGTCACCAATTTTGCATAGCAAAAAGAAGTTGTGCAATTCACAAGAGGTCCAAAGGTTCATCATTACTCCAGCATCTAAGATATTTTTTATGGATTTATGTGATGCTTTGGTAAGAGCTTACACGCCACTAGAAAAAAATGAACAATGCAGGGTTCCTGAAAAATATACCAAGAACGACGTCCCATATACATCAACCTTGCAGAAATATATCTTCCGATATACAGTGCATAACAGTCTTGTTTATATCTGCTAAGTAGGGTGTACAATGTCCTCATAATTTATAAACAGTACATAACCAATGCAGGATGAGAACTTGATGTTAGTGATCAAAAGTCTCGGCACATCATTTTGACAGAATAGGAGTGAAATGTGTTGTGTAGTGGCTTATTTGCATGCAACAGTCTTGTTTGTACACGTCCACTACCTCGTATTTGCTCGGGAACACTCCTAGTTACCTAGCGTGTATAAGTTCGCAGTTAGTGCACCAGCCCGTGTGTTACATAATGAGTAAAAGAACAGAGTTAAATGACGAACTAAAAATGTGATTGTATCTCTCGGATTACAAGGGTATTCTCTGAGTGAAATTGGACGCATAGTAAATAAACCGCATTCCACAATACACTGTGTGTGTTGAAGAAATTCAAATATAGAGTAACGACAAGGAATTTGCCAACAACAGTAAAAGAAAAGATACTGAATAAACGAGATGAACGTTATATTGTGAAACTAGTAAAACAGAATCTACAATTAAGTGCACCTAAGATCCGCGTAATGCTGGAAGGAAGTACGAAGAAGAAAATGTCAAGTCAGACTTCGTGGGGCACTGTGGAAATATGAGTATCACGGTAGACGACCACGGAAAAGGCCGTTTGTCACTAAGGAAAATCGACAAGCTAGAATTAAATTCTGCAGAGAGTATGAAAACGAGGATTGTACGTTCTGGAACAAAGTCATTTGGTCAAATGAGTCCAAAATATGTCTATACGGCTCGGAAGGAAACAGTTATGTGTGGAGAAAAGTAAATACAGCCAATAAACCTGCAAATACGCTACCCACCGTAAAACATGGAGTGGATAAATTATGATTTGGGGGTACATGTCGTCTTGTGGAGTGGGGGATGTCGAAATCATCAATAGCATCATGGACAGATGGGGTTATTTAAACATTTTAAAGAACAATGTCAAACGGAATGCAGTAAAAACGGGGTTGGGGCCTCGCTACATTTTTCAGAAAGACAACGGCCCCAAGTACACAGCTGATATTTGCAAGCAGTGGCTGATATGGAACGTACCAACGCAAATGCGAACTCCTGCCCAATCCCCTGACTTGAACCCCATAGAACATTTGTGGGTCTATCTAAAAGAAAGGGTTCATGCAAGGAAACCTCAATCACTTGAACAGTTAAGAAGTATAGTCAACGAAGAATGGGGTAAAACCGACCCAAAAAAGATGTGAGAAACTGGTTCATTCCATGCAGTGAAGGTGCAAGGCAGATCTGAAGGCCAGAGGATACTTATCGGGGTATTAAAGCCAAAGTAACAAGTATTTTTCATTTTCTTCTGTTAGTGTACAAACAAGATTGTTGCACGATGAAACGCCCGGCTTTAGTACATTGCTTGTATTTGTGTTAAACTGTAAGATCACAGATCTGTTTTATTATTATTTACATTGTTTATTAGTGTGTATTACGATATGGGCAATACAATACAACAAAATAATTGTATACAAAAGTTTAACTGATACTTCGTAGCAATAAGTTGGTGTACAAACAAGACTGTTATGCACTGTATGCAAATCTTGACATATTTGCGACAAACAATCTTTGGAATTTACTATTTTAAAATTATTTTTTCGGGAAATCTAATATGAAAATGAGAAACCGTGTTCTTTTTGTATTAATAAAGTTAAAATTGCAGAAACCTAGCTCAGACTCATTAAATAATTGTGTAACTTCACTAATCAGGTCACAGACAAAACTCGCGAGAATCTGGGAGACTCAAATATTATACAGGGTGAAGCGT
The DNA here is from genome assembly GCF_040414725.1 of Anabrus simplex. Classification (NCBI taxonomy): domain Eukaryota; kingdom Metazoa; phylum Arthropoda; class Insecta; order Orthoptera; family Tettigoniidae; genus Anabrus; species Anabrus simplex. The sequence goes on from NC_090265.1 coordinate 902,439,582, forward strand.
AATTCGCTCACTCGGGCGTCGCAGCGCGACTCCTCACATGCCAGCAATAAAAAAATGTCTCTTACAAAATTTCGTCTTGCCAGTATATCCGGCAGAAAAACGACGTTGAAGAGTAGCAATCTGGCAACGCTGTAACCACATCTAGGGTAACTACCTCTGTCAGCAGCCGTTAGTCGTACTGAACAGTTGGTGCAGTGGATAGAGTTTTGGGATAGCTTGCAGGAGGTCGAGTGGTCGATCCTGGGTTGAGGCGTATGTTTTTTATTTCGTAAATCTAGTCCAGGTGGTATGGTATCTGGCATCTTAATCGTCAACAGCGATTGCAGCGGGTCCTCTAGAAACCATTTGCACTTACATAATACGATCCTAGAAATGGACGAACAATCGTTTTCATTGGTCAGCTTTGAAAGGCGCCCTTTCCACGTCGTGGGCGTGAATTTAATATGGACAATATTAGTGCTAATGTGCTACATCTGCGCGAGCATATTACATGTAGTATGGTGGCATCTCCGAAAACCTTAAAAAAGGTAGTTCGTGGGACGTGAAACAAATAACATTATTATTATACATTTAGTATGTAAATGACAAGGTAGACGTTGTGTTACTGTACTGTGCTATCATCTTTAGCATATCGAAAGTGATATTGTTTGTGTAGTTATTCTGTCCTATGACTGGTCATTTGTTTCAGTTGTCTATTTCTTATTAGTCTAACCAGGTATTTGTTGTTTCAGCGTTACAAAATGTTGTAAATATAGGATACATGTAACCTCAGAAACGGTGTCTTGCTGTATTACAGTAGGTAATGTCAGATGGAAATTAGCAAATAAAAAATGCGCCTCAACCCAGGATCGAACCATCGATCTCCTGCATGCCCACCAAAAACTCTACCCACTGCACCAAGTGTACAGCACGGCCAGAACGCGCTGACAGCGGTAGTTACCCTACATATGCTTACAGTGTTGCCAGATTGCTACTCTTCAACGTCCGTTTTCTACCGGATATACTCGCAGGACGAAATTTTGTAAGAGACATTTTTTCATTGCTGGCATGTGAGGAGTCGCGCTGCGACGCCCGAGTGCGCGAATTACGCTTCATCCTGTATATGAACGTCTATCGATGCAACAACCGATTCTGAGGTCGATATATCGCAAATCTGACTGTCGGTAAGGTAAGTGTGGATGAACCTAGAAACCCCATCTTGTGTGTAGTAAAGTGCGACATGCAAATAACTCTACGATTGCGAACTTCTTTGGTGATGGATTGCGTAGTGACAATTGTCTTAATGGAATGCGAACTTCCTTTTCATGTTAATATTCAATCACTTTTTAACCCTATTTTAATTTCAGGTATCTTGTGACGAAATTTAAATAAGGACAGTTACTGTATCCTGCTTCTTAGTGATGCGGCTCCATAAACTGGGAAGGACGGGAAAGCAGTTAAGATATTCTATCTTAATTTAAGACACGTTACGTGTATGGCCCATGCATTGCACCATATTGCACAAACTATAAGCATGGAGTACGACAATATAAGTAGTTTCATCTCCTCCACAAAGAAGGCACGTTAGCTTATTGTGCTTGAAGTGTTCGCTAATTCCTTGGTAATACGAATACTACTACAGTATTAAAATAATTAAATAATGACATGCAAACTGTATATTATTAAACTCTTCCTTAAAGCTCCTATTTATGATGCTGAGTTTAAAGGGAGCCTGCTAGATTTGCAATCTTACCAGAAGGGGTACCTGGGTAAATGCTGAAACTAGTACGAGAATTTTGACGCCGTGAGGTCGGTATAGAAAACAAACTCCTCTGATATTAATGACTACATTATACAATAGTCCGGTAAACCTGAATTTATGTCGGTATATCTGTTGGTTTAAGGTTTTCCTGTCAGTTTTCTTGTCGATAAAAGAATCATATTTGCGACAAACGTATGAATTTGCCTGAAATAAATTTGCAAATGCTGGTAGTTGTTCATTGTACCAAAAGAAGATTATAGTTTTAATTGTGCTTAATTATAGTGGCTATGTTGTAGACATTATATAGTGCATGTTGCATGCATATTTTAAGCTTTCACAGTGGATGAACATCTCGCTTTTACTCATCACCAGCGTACTTGTAATCTTCAAGCTTTCTTCAGTCTACTCCCCTTCCCATACTACCACTAGACGTCACGTGAAATGTTAAGTTCTTCCTTTGCTTCGAATGTCAACAACAGTCTACTCGACTCATCTCCCTTTCACTCGAATATTCTTCCATTCATAGATCATGAAATCGTTTTGACTCTCCAGGAAAAGATCGGTAAACCATGCTGTAACATACGAATTACCCTCGTACGCTCCTAGCTTTCGGTGCGCATATTTTGCAGCATTTCCTAGATCACAATTACTGAACTATCCCCATTGTCAACATAAACAACTTGGTATGTTGAGAAGTCTTGTTTGCGTTCAAATATGACAGCAACACCACACAAACTAGGTGGTTGGTTATGTGGCGTTTATCTAGGTATACTATATTAGGAAATATGCAAACACTAAACAGCCAGTCCCAGAGGCAGAGGGATTAACTAGAAGCGACTAAAAATCCTCGTCCCGATCGGGAATCGAACTCAGGTCCCTCTGAAACGAAGGCAGCGACGCTGACCATTCAGCCAAGAAGCCGGATGGAATTTCTTTTACCACGCTAGTTGGTAACTATCATCTTCAGCTCCCTGTGTAGATTAGTGAGGGAGTGTTTGCGTCCGGATCCCAAGAACCTGGCAAAGGGTCTGAATTTTAAAGGGCGGAAAGAGGTCTACTCGGCACTACATGTCGTACGGATCTCTGGTGAATCATTTAGTACCGACAAAATTAATTAAAATTCACTCACAGATCGCCCAAACGAGATCAGTGTCTCAGCCACCTGGCAAAGTAAAACCGAACGTCGAAATTGACACGCAGACAGCCTAAGTAACATCAAATCAAAATGCCTCTACACGGTAGTCGGCCATACGATGTATTAACATATTGTTTCGGCACGTTAGAACCCAGTGGCGAAGCGTGCTAGTATCCACTGTTACCACTAGTAACAGTTTGAAAATATAAAAATCTCGTAATCTTTAATATTAATATATTTGTTTCTTCGCCGGGACGTGTCGCGAAAACTATATTGCAGTCGATACCCATCGCCAAAGCTGAGAGAGAGACTCTTACCTAGCGATGTGCGCGAATGACGCCTGGAATCGCGAGAATCGGTTCCTACGTCTCCGAAGTCGCATACGAGGAATCGGTTCCCGATGACCTCACTAGAGTGTGCTGGGCGCACTCACTAGAGTGAGTCTTTCGTATATACGTGGGGCAAATTCGAACGTGCATTATTTACTATTTCTTTTGTATGCAGTGAAATGTCTCATTGGTTTTCATGAATGAATTATGCCACATAATAATGAATTAACTATTTATCCTCGTAGTCTGGAAATCACATTACACATTTCGACACTGGATGTAGCAATCGACATCGTTATTTATGCCTATACTGTATTTTTCTCGTGTGTTTTTCAAATATCTATAGTAGTATAAACGTATACAGTCTGTGGAATTAAGCCACATTTTTAATAAGCACACAACTTGTTTCGTAGCACGTCTTCCGTTACATTTAATTTGCAATGAGCATTTTGTGCTACTGTCCGACTCATTGGCTGAATGGTCAGCGTTGAGGCCTTCGATTCAGAGGGTCTCGGGTTCAATCCACGACCGGGTGGGGGATTTTAATCGCCTCTCATTAGTTAGTTTGGCCTGAAGACTGGGTGTTTGTGTTTGTCCCAACAATTTCCTCTTCATATTCAAACACACTACACTACCAACCACTACAGGAACACACCGGGGTTTGCATCCGGGAGATAGTAGGTTCGAATCCCATTATCGGCAGCCCTGAAGATGGTTTTCCGTGGTTTCCCATTTTCACACCAGACAAATGCTGGGGCTGTACCTTAATTAAGGCCACGGCCGCTTCCTTCCAACTCCTAGGCCTTTCCTATCCCATCGTCGCCATAAGACCTATCTGTGTCGGTGCGACGTAAAGCCCCTAGCAAAAAAAAAAAAAACTACAGGAACACGCAATAGTGATTACATCCCTCCACATAGGGTTGGCGTAAGGAACGGCATCAGGTTGTAGAACAGGGCCAAATCAACATGAGAGATGCAGTTCGCACCCGCGACTCCACAGGTGTGAGAAAATTGGTAGAAAAAAAGAAGAAGGTTTCATACTACCGTACTGCTACACTGACAGAGCAAATGCAACACCAAGAAGGAGTGGTCAGAACTTTATGCCAATTGCAGGGTAGACTGACGTCACTGAGGTATGCTCATGATGTGAAATGCGCCGCTGTGCTGCGCACGTAGCGAACGATAAATGGGACACGGCGTTGGCGAATGGCCCACTTCGTACCGTGATTTCTCAGCCAACAGTCATTGTAGAACGTGTTGTCGTGTGCCATAGGACACGTGTATAGCTAAGAATGCCAGGCCGCCGTCAACGGAGGCATTTCCAGCAGACAGACGACTTTACGAGGGGTATGGTGATCGGGCTGAGAAGGCCAGGTTGGTCGCTTCGTCAAATCGCAGCCGATACCCATAGGGATGTGTCCACGGTGCAGCGCCTGTGGCGAAGATGGTTGGCGCAGGGACATGTGGCACGGGCGAGGGGTCCAGGCGCAGCCCGAGTGACGTCAGCACGCGAGGATCGGCGCATCCGCCGCCAAGCGGTGGCAGCCCCGCACGCCACGTCAACCGCCATTCTTCAGCATGTGCAAGACACCCTGGCTGTTCCAATATCGACCAGAACAATTTCCCGTCGATTGGTTGAAGGAGGCCTGCACTCCCGGCGTCCGCTCAGAAGACTACCATTGACTCCACAGCATAGACGTGCACGCCTGGCATGGTGCCGGGCTAGAGCGACTTGGACTTGGATGAGGGAATGGCGGAACGTCGTGTTCTCCGATGAGTCACGCTTCTGTTCTGTCAGTGATAGTCACCGCAGACGAGTGTGGCGTCGGCGTGGAGAAAGGTCAAATCCGGCAGTAACTGTGGAGCGCCCTACCGCTAGACAACGCGGCATCATGGTTTGGGGCGCTATTGCGTATGATTCCACGTCACCTCTAGTGCGTATTCAAGGCACGTTAAATTCCCACCGCTACGTGCAGCATGTGCTGCGGCCGGTGGCACTCCCGTACCTTCAGGGGCTGCCCAATGCTCTGTTTCAGCAGGATAATGCCCGCCCACACACTGCTCGCATCTCTCAACAGGCTCTACGAGGTGTACAGATGCTTCCGTGGCCAGCGTACTCTCCGGATCTCTCACCAATCGAACACGTGTGGGATCTCATTGGACGCCGTTTGCAAACTCTGCCCCAGCCTCGTACGGACGACCAACTGTGGCAAATGGTTGACAGAGAATGGAGAACCATCCCTCAGGACACCATCCGCACTCTTATTGACTCTGTACCTCGACGTGTTTCTGCGTGCATCGCCGCTCGCGGTGGTCCTACATCCTACTGAGTCGATGCCGTGCGCATTGTGTAACCTGCATATCGGTTTGAAATAAACATAAATTATTCGTCCGTGCCGTCTCTGTTTTTTTCCCCAACTTTCATCCCTTTCGAACCACTCCTCCTTGGTGTTGCATTTGCTCTGTCAGTCAGTGAATATATTATTATTTTGAGAAACTGTCAGAATTACTATTTTTGTTTTCATCACTGCTTAAGATTAGTTAAGGTTATCTCTTTATTACACTTACATTCTGATGAAATAGTAGTGTTATATTATGTCAGGGCCTCTCAGGATGCATGCGCGTGGTGCATGCACTGTGCACGGTGCAAAAGACGACTTGGCTTGGTTGACCAGAGTGCAGACCCCCCACTCCTCGATTTGGAGCAATAGCGCTGTCTCTCTCTTTCCTCACGCCTGTCTCGCTCGCTCCGCCTGTCTCCCTCTCCCCCACTTGCGCCGTAGCGCTCCAAATCCGGGCTGAGTTGAGCCGAGTATAGCCGAGTAGAGCCGAGCATAGCCGAGTAGCCCAGAGACGAAGTGTTGATCCGAGCCATACCGAGCGGCACCGAGCGGCACCGATGCACAGTGCACGGAGCTCTTGCGCCTTCCTCTGCACGCGTGAGATTTTGGGCGTTTGAGAGGCCCTGTATTATGTCATAATCCCCGTACAAGTTTTGATCTGTTTACAATCCATACAATTTGATTAGTTTCAAACAAAGAATCACATATTCTTATCAAATTACAGTCGCATTACAGTATATAACTCCAGGACACTACAATGAGAGCAGGCATGGCTTGTAAAGTGACCTGGTTATAAACGAAAACGAACTCGCATTACAGAACACAATCGTGCTGCACGTGTTGACGTATCTGCATCGTAGATGGTGCCATTAGTTCCTCGGAATCGATTCCGGAATCGGGTACCCAATTTCCCAAACATATGGAATCGACTCTTCGCGATTCCAGTCGCAACCCACCACTACTGTTACCAACTCCAGGCAGTGGATACGCGTTGAATCTCTTCTAACATCTACGCAAGTATTACTGCGCCTGCGCCAACAAAGCCCTTCTTCCCCCTACACTGAGATGTACCCTCGTACGTTCTCTCGTCATGTTACCACAATGTAAAGTGGTAACGAATACTTAAAACGTTGGTGCTGAGCAGTTCTGTCCCTTCTTTCCACCGCGCTCAAAAGTGCACTGTTATAATTTGTGTTAATTATTGTTTCCGATATAATACGACGTGACTTTTCTTGTTAAAGTGTGAATTTATATTTAATTTGCATTAGATAAAGATAGCATATAGTACTGCAAAACTTCTTACACGTTAAAATGAGTGCTGCCTCTTCCAACTCGAAAATAAGTGTGTTGGTGGGTCCTGAATGATCATGTATAATAGGAATTTTAATGAACACACCAATTTCCTTAGAAAACTTTGAAGATAAAGAAAAAAACATAATTGAAAAAGTTGCATCCACGCTTTCTCTTAAGAATTCAGTCAAGGAATCGAAAAGAACAGTACGATATTTTCATGACTCGTGGTACAGAAATCTGCATCGGTTAATTGGTTAAGCAAAAAATAATGAAGTTTATTGTTGGTCACGTGTTCCATTCTCCTCGGGAAATAAAGCTTGGAAAAACGAAGGTATGGACAATTTATATAGTTTCAGAGTTTTAAAGAGACGCCGTGAGGTGTCTCAAGCATACATCAACGCTGTTGCCGAAATGATTCAGTTCGGAAGGTCCAGAATAGAGTAGAGCTTACAGAAAGAAGGTGCGAGCGACAATATACTCTCAAGGGGGAGTGTGGTAACAATTTTCAAAACCTCACGCGTCGCCACTGTTAGAACCACAGTTAGCACTTGTCAGTCTTTCTAGATTTCTAGCATTCCTCCATCTTGATGGAGAATACAGTTTTTCGCTCTTCGGAACACTTTGCACCAGGTCGTCTTCTCACTCTCTACGGAAGATCCTTAATCCTGTGTTCTCAGGTCCTGAACTTACTTCTTGAACCATTGTCTCAAAGACAACGGCAGCTCCTCGTTCACTAGCTGCCCAAGGAGAGGTACATTTCCAAGTCATGAGAAGGTCAAGAATTCTTCGAGATATCCTGATGTTACAGCTCTGCATTTAACTTCAAGCTATATTCGCCCTCAGAATTTTGAAGTGGGCCGATGATCTTTCGTAGGAATTTCCTCTCTGTAATTTGGATTCACCGAGGTGAGTGAGAGCCAAGTGTCCAGAAGCATGCAAACCTGCGATATGGTGCAGTAGCGGTGTACGGCCTGCCATGAGATCGATCTGGATTGATAAGTGGGTTTTCATGGGTGAAAGGCTGTTTCTATGCGTCTAGTCCCAATATATCAGGGCTTCTTTCTCTAAAGCATTAAAGGAAATGATCTCTCCAAGATTCTTGAAATTAATGCAACGTTTGATTTTAGATATGACATCAAGAAATGCAGTGGTATTATGACACTTCAGTTGTTTTTTAAGAAATCTGGAGGTCTGAAGCTTCAGCTACTTCTTGTAATGTTTCAACCTGGAGGCGGGCGATGTTAAGGTCATCTGATATTAGGGCATTATCTGCAAAAGCAAGGCAGTCGATGTTCACTGCTTTGGATCCAGTGCCCAGCTTAATACTATTGTTGGGTAGTCTGTTTTTTCTACTCATCACGGACTACCTTTTCAAGAACATAGTTGGAAAGAATGAGTGAAACGAAATCTAGAGATTTCCTCTAAGAATTTCACTTGTGAACAGATGTTGGTCATATTTTGTTTGATAAATTTAGACCTGGGATTTTAGGCTCTAAAAAAATTAGTTTTAGGCGCCTAAAATAGGTTTTTAAAACAAGTAAATAGGATTTTAAAAAAGAAAATAGGCACTTAAAATTTGTTTTAAAAATGTGTGGATAGGCAGGAAATAGACTTTAAAATATTACAATATACACTTAAACTATATCGTGATACTTTTTTACTTTAACAAACGTGGTATCCCTATTCTTAACCGAAATAACTGCAAAATTAAGACAGAATAAAAAAGACATTTATCAAAAACAATATAAAAATTCATGTGTCAAAAAAGTTATGGATTATATGATATATCAATATCAGTACTGATCTAAAACCTTAATACTAAAATCACTGTACACGATTACAGAACTATAGGCATCCAATAACGGTGTAAACGCGAGTGGAGTATGTGTTTATTATTTGTGAGGAACATTCCTACAGTACTTTCATTCATAGTTTGCTTTACAATACATAACAATAATCTTCTCCAAATTTTCCACAGTCAGGCTGTGTCTTTTGTCTGTTAAAATCATTTTGAAAGCAGAAAAAGAGCGCTCCTCACTCACAGATGTTAGAGGGGCATAGGAAAATTTACCTACATTTTTCAATTCAATTTCACTTGGTAAGTCTACCTTTTCCCCATCCATTACCTGATGTACCCTTTTCAGCACTGAATAACCTGGGTTCCTCTGCAATACACTACACCACTTATCTCTTATTTTATCCCCTAGCACTTTGTGTGTTATTCTCAGCTTCCTCAATTACAGAAACTTGCTGTTTGAGACTGTTTCCTTTTTCCTCCATTTTTGTAATGGTGACTGGAAGAAATGAAAAATTTGCCTGAATATACGTAATGTCTCTCTGAACACTGGAACAATCATTCAACAGCTCTTTGACAGGCGGCACACAAGCAGAGTTGTCCGTTAAAGGCAAATTGTCTATCACAGTCATAATTTCCTCAAGATGTTCTGTATAATAAAGGGCAGCTTCCATCCAGGAACCCCAAAGGGTGATGATTGGCTGTGGTGGAAGAGGAATAGAGGGGAGTTTTTCTCGAAAGATAGCTATTCTTGATGGAGCCTTACAGAACAATTTCTTCATTGTTGAAATGAGAGTTTCTGTGAGTCTATGCAAGGAATGGGCCATGCAAGTAACATGAATTAAAGTAGGATAGAAAGTTTTGAGGAGAAGTGCAGTGGCAATCGTGTAGGAAGCAATATCGGAGACAAGGAGAAAGACTTTAGAATCATCAACACTCCCAGGATACAACAATTGCAACCCCTTGTTGATGAAGTATGCAATGCTTTGACTATTGACTTTCTCAAGCTGTTTAGAGCAAACAAGGTGAGCGGTAGATGCCTGATTGGGTTCCAGTTTTCCTGCTATAAGGTTAGCAATGTACCTGCCCACAGAGTCGGTGGTTTCGTCCACACACAACCATATGCAAGACTCCCCCAATATCCTCCTTGATTGACAAAATGACCTCATTGTAACAAATATCTAAGTAGTTTTTCTTTAATGTAGATGCTGATGGGATGTGATGCTTGGTATTTCTGAAAAAAATCTCTGAAAACCGGATTATGCACAGCATTCCAGGGGATATTTGCTGCAACATAGAAACCATTATGGGTTGTAGGAGATATAGTTTGTGTGAGCAGAATCTGTCTAATGTTACTTTTCATGGCTGCTTTCGCTTTTTGACTGGCAGTATCTGCATGCTGCTGAAGGTGGCATTTTTTCTCATGTGAAATCTAAAACACAATAAAGTGATGTCAATTAGAGACTAAGATGAGGAATAGAAAAGGTGAGCTATTGAATAAAATTTGTAATGTTGAACTATTTAAATTAAGTCATTATTACTCTACAGTTAATTACGAACAAGAACACTACAGTCCCCGAAGGGCCTTGGCTTTCAATAATGGTTGCTGCCCAGCTCATGACCTGCAGATATTGGGTGGCGTGCGGTCAGCACGATACATCCCTCAGTCGTATTGCCTTGCCTCCGTGCCCCTGCCCCCTGTAGCTTCTCAATTGTCCTCACGATGCTGGGTCAACACCGTTCCAGACCTCATAGATTTCTAAATTACTGCCGGTACTGGAAATCGAACCCAGGTCGCTTGGACTAGGTCTCTACAATTAATTAGAGGAGCCAACATCAAAACCTTAGTTTTAGATTAATACGAAATTTAAGATATATGCACATACCTGTTTATTGCAGTACTGGCAGAAAATAATCTTGCCATCAAAAGTCATCCCTGGAAATTGTATAAGCGCACTCTTAGATGATTTCGTTTTAGGCACGATGAACTATATTCACTTAAACAGATGTTCTTTCACTGGCGCCTTCACACAGTATGTCCCTTCACTGAAATTCAAGTTAAGAGCTTAGGAAAAGTATCCTTCCGCACGTGAGCACGTCCCCTGTTCCCCCATCCCGTCTCGTCAAGGTTCTCCATCTCCGCCACAACCAGCTTATCATTAACGCCGTGCGTCCATCTGACAAGTACAGTACTTCATTCTGAAATAGTGAAGCATCAAACGAAATCACTGCCTTTCACATAATTGTACTTTGATTACGTACCATACCTATTTATTCCTCCATTGACCATATAAAACCTACAGATTACTGACGAATTCCGAGGCAAGAGAAGCAAGAATTATTTTTGTTTCATAATGCGATTTGTGTGAGGCACATGGAGACTTACAACATACGTATACGATTCCGCTCTCTTGCAACGACTGTCAGTGGCAGTTTCTCATAGTTAAAAAAGCTGAAAAAACCCACCGGTGAGTGGGATTGCAAAATACAATGCTTCCAGGAATGTTGTAAATATTGTAGTCTAGTCATTCGGAAGGTAAAAACGAACTCATGAGCCTCTCATGACAACATTTCTGTAGGTAGAGTGCGGTTGCGAATATAAAGTAAAGTACACATTATTATTATTATTATTATTATTATTATTATTATTATTATTATTATTATTATTATTATCATCATCATCGAATACGCCAAAGATCCTATTCCCATACCGTGTTAAGGCCTTTCCTGTTTTATTTACGGCGAGTGCTGAGCTGACACATCGTTCTTTCCCTGGAGACTTGGATTTTCCATTCCAAGCGAGCTGCGTAAACACTGTACACAGAAACGCCGATCAGCTGCGCGGACTTTTTCACGTCTTCCACAGTCCACAGTGGATTCTAATCTCGTAGGCTACTGTAAACGTTTAAAACAATTTGGTTTAGATTTTCTACTTTATTTTCCTCTACTTTTGTTAGCTTTAAAGTATTTCACAGGGAACTCAAGCGTCACAGCATCACACACGTCGTGCTCACAGCTGGCAGCCATTATGAATACTGAACAGTGAACACGCTGTTGCAGCCAGTATTGCCAACAGTTTTCTTGGATCCATCTTCAACGTCCCACCTATTATGCGAACTTATCAACAGTGGAATGAACTCGAACAATCTTACTAAGTACACAGTGCAATAAGATATCAATATCATATTAAATTATTATTATTTTGCTATATACACCACTGAGAACAATAACTATTCACAGCCATCTACGTATGAAATATAAGAGTTGGTAACGAACCCGAATAACATACAACCTGTGATATATTTTCCATATTTATACAGGGCAAAAATTTTGATGAATTAAAATTAAGTCAGTTTACCAGAATATCTAACCAAACTGAAGGAAGCTCCTGACTTCGGGAACAAGTAACAAACCTAGGGAACTATTTGGCGCTGCGGAAGCCTTTTCACCGACCAGAAGTCTGACTAACATCAAAGGGACCGCTAAGGTCTTAAGTTGACTCTCAGTATACCTGCTCCTTGTTCTTCCTAGATAATCCTCCTCCCCCTCACCCCTCAGCATTCCTTTGGTGACAGTTGTCTCGGAAGAGCACATTTCTGTGAAAATCCCACCCTCTGCTGTTCTGCTCGTTCCAGGGATGTCCATTGTGTGATTGTAAAAATTACAGAAGTTGAATTTTATTTTAAATAGGCATTTTTAGGCACTAAAATAGTAAAATAGGCTCTAAAAGTCCAAATAGGCATTTTAGGGCACTGTAAAACTCTATTAATGTAAGGGATTTATCATGAAACGTCAACCTTTTTTTTTTTTTAATCATGTTATTTCGTAAGGAACGAAATAGGCATTTGCCTTAAAATCCCAGGTCTATTGATAATGAACGAGTCTTGTTTACCACGCCCATCTCCTTGAGGATGTCAAGGACTGAATCGGTCTACTGAATCAGATGCCTCTTTGAAATTAACAAGTCAACGAAAGTGATTTAGTTTACTTTTGGAAAAGAAATTCTACATGTTAACGTTAATCCCTTCAAAACAGGGTTTTAGTTTGTTAAAAGTGTTCGTAATGTTACTTTGTAAATGTTTGTCATAATTAAGCAATAATGCCTACATAGGCTCCGGTTCAAAAATGCATTTCCTGAAAAACAGTATTTTTGTCTCAGTGAGTTTTGGAAACGAGCTTTTCGACTGTTAAGATTATTCAGAATAAGATTGCTGTTCTCCTACTGGAAACATAGCGAAGTGACTTGGTACCAGATTTGAAAGTATGGCAGAAATCGTGTGTGTTGTTTCTCCAGAAAGTTTATTTAATGGTCTCGAACTGAGCCCTTTTATAAGCAAGTTTTGCCTTACGGATCACTTAATTAGTCAGTTTACACTGGATGAGGTATTCTTCAATTTTTCCTGTCTCATTCTGGCAGTTCCAGGCTTGAGACAGTGTTTTCAGAGCTTCACTACACTGTTCAGTCCATGGGTGTTTCTTTTTTTCGCTACATTGACCGTTAGGGCAGCAGCATCCTGAACCTTCTTGGAAATGTCTTCCCACCTGCGTGAGTCCTTCTGGTAATCATAAATGCCATTTTGATTTCTCTTGATTTCGTTGATCCGAAATGTACGGATATTCTGCGTTTGGGATCTATGATTGGATTTTTGGCTCAAATCACACTTTAATCTTAATTAGATAATAGTCCAAATCAATATTAGCACCTCCAAGTACTTTCACATTACATATCTCGCGGAAATTGCGGTCAGCGATGGCAACATGGCAACGTTTACCAATCAGATCATTAGCAAGTGCCGGGTCATACACCTTAGATGATTCTTTTTTGAAGTGAGTGGTCATAATTTTAAGGTTCATAGGCTTGCAGATGTCACTGAAGCATTCCCCATTGCGGTTAGTTCGGACGTGAACTGGGTGTTCTCCTACAGTGTATCTAAATTTTCGCTCCTTACCCAATCGAGCGTTGAAGTCGCCTGAAAGAAATGATTGAAATCTCTCATTCCAGACAGGATTTTCAACTTTCCAGATTGCTGGAGTTGTCTTGATTGAAAGGAACATGAGCACTGATTAGGATGTAAGCCTCGTTAGCACACTTTATATTAAGAGTTGACAGGCGGGGAGAAATGGTTTTTAAGTCCACTACATAATTCACAGTAGATATACAAACTAAGAAGGCTCTGCCTAGAGCAACTAAATTAGCAGATGTGATCTTAGCCTTGTACTTTAACATCCGATATTCATATATCGTTGAGATAACCTCCGATACGAGTCTCCTGAATTACAAGAATTTTGACATTGTATTTGCCCAGAGCGGTTTACCAACTATAGTACGTGTCTGGACATAGAGATTTTCCTATATAAGCGCTCTATTGGGGGCTGAATCTTCGAGATGAAGGACCCTCCGATTGGTCCTTGATGTTCGCATTAGGCGGAGCGCCCGTACAATCCGATGCGCTACTTTTACCGCTTACTCTGTGGCTTTGAATTCCTTTGCACAATAGAGGTTACCGGGTGGTGTATTATTTCCATTTTGTATTTTTTCTGTAGTTGACGAGGTAATGGAGTGAGCTACTGTCCCGAAGAGTTAGAATCATGATGAGTAGTCACGGAGCAAAAGTTTGATTTTCGAGTTCTCTACTCCTAGGCAAACTGGTATCCCAACAGCTTACAGAGCTTTGCCTCCCTTGGATTTCATTCGGGTTGACTCTCTAAGGCCCGGTTTCTTCAACTCTATGTTAAATTTTGCTTAACAAGTGTTAACTAACAAATGTTATTAATTTAACACTTCGTTTAAAAGTACCCTGTTTCACGAATATATTTCCAACATTTGTTACGAAACAATTGTTCAAGACAAATTAACACATTTCCGTAAGATTTCTGAACGCGTTTGGCAGTGAGCGTCTTTTGCTTCTTTACATATAGCGCTCCTAGTGGCGTGTTGAAATAGTATTTTGTCACACAGACACATGGTTGACATTATTATAGGTTATGGTTAGCGGAGACCGCTAAGAAGTAAACATGTCAAGTAAGAAACGACAAAAGCGTTATTATTATGAATGCGGGACAAATGTTGTTATAGTTTTAATTAAAAATTATCCGAGTGTGCTTAAAAAATGAAATAACGGACTGTTATATCACAACATTCGATATAGCCTATTCTTGTAGGAGTGCAATCTAAGGTTCCTACATCACCGGGTAAATGTGATAATTGATATGTTTTGAATGACTTTCGGGCATTCTTTTATTGCGGGGAAAATAATGTAGTGCCTTGTTAACGCTGCAACAGCAGCAGGAATTCTTTGTAGGATTCTAAACACTCTTTTCTTGCACTCATGAACATAGTCACCTACAATTAGGCCTTTTTTTCTTTTTTTAAAAAATGCTATTTGTTCGCGGCGTCGACCTATGAAGATCTTTTGCCGCTACAATTAGGCCTACATGGAAAGTGTCTCGAGGTCAGATGTCATTACAAACCTCCGCTTCGGACGAAGTGGAGGTGACAGAACACTAAAAGACGAACAAATTTTACTTAAACATGTCAGGTCCGCAACCTAATAACTTCTGAAAAATTGATGAATCCCCGATTCCGATGCAAGGCGTATATACTTGGGAGTTGTGGCATAGTGGTCATCGTACTTTCCTACGAACGTCGTAGACGTGAGTTCGAGTCTCGTTTCAGGGAACGTTATTTAAAAATTGGAATAAAAATATTACGCAAATTGCAGTACCGGTACACTTTGTTTTCTACCTGAAATTAATATAGGTCTAAACGTTCTCACAGTTCTGCTGGATCTCTTTCTCTCTGTGTGTGTATATATATATTTATTAATTTGTGGTAGAAAATAAAGTTCAACTGCAATTTGATTATTACTTTTATTCGCATTTTTACCTCAACATTCCCTGAAATAATAATTTAATTTGTATAAAAATGTAGCCTAGGGCGGGACTCGAACTCTCGTCGTCGCGGTTCGTAGACAAGTACGATGACCACTCGGCCACTGCTTCACTTAACTGGGTTGCAACTTTTCAAGTATATACGAGGTAATTTACAATCGGGGGATTCATAATTTTTTCGGAAATTATTAGTTTGAGGACCTGACAAGTTTAAGTTAACTGTGTTCGTATTTTAGTGTTCTATCACCTCCACGTGGTCCGAAACGGATCCTGCCTCATGACATTTGTCCTCATTTTTTTTCGAAAACGAAAGTGTACGGTATTGACCCAAACCCTTATACACGAGTTACTGTTGAATGTCCCCCAACAGGTACATTAAGCTAGTTGAAATCGATTGGACGCAGGGTCTGGCCCATTCTTGTAAAATCTATCAGCAACTGCTGCACTGGAGAGATTGATAAGTTTCAGTCTGTTGGAAACTCTAACCTATTTTCTATATCGTATAGTACCTTGTTCATTATGGCTTTGGTGATTAGAAATCTTTCTTCTGATAACTCTAAAAAGTCGTTATTTCTTAGTATGGGCCGTCCTTTGCCTTCTTCAATTTATAAATAGTCCTCATACAGCAGTAAAGCTTCAAACTTACGTCTTCTGCATGCCTCCACTTTGAAATTTCAGCAGCTGTTAAGAGGTTTAACATAGGGGTGCTGCTAGGTTAATTTAACACAAGTATTAACAATTTTATCTGAGACTGAAGATCTTGAGAAGCTGCTGAATGGTATGGACGAAGTCTTGGGTAAGGAGTTCAAGATGAAGTCCAAAAGTAATGGGAGTGCAGTCGAACGAAGGCAGGTGATGCAGGAAATATTAGATTAGGAAATGAAGTCTTAAAGGAAGTAGATGAATATTGTTACTTGGGTAGTAAAATAACTAACGATGGCAGAAGTAAGGAGGACATACAATACAGACTGGCACAAGCAAGGAAGAGCTTCTTAAAAAAAAGAAATTTGCTTACTTCAAACATTGATACAGGAACTAAAAAGATGTTTTTGAAGACTTTCGTGTGGAGCGTGGCATTGTATGGAAGTGAGACATGGATGATAACTAGCTCAGAAAGAAAGAGAATAGAAGCCTTTGAAATGTGGTGTTACAGAAGAATGTTGAAGGTGAGATGGATAAACCGAATCACGAATGAAGAGATACTGAATGAAATTGGTGAGAGGAGGTTGATTTGGCTAAATTTGACGAGAAGAAGAGATAGAATGATAGGAAACATCTTAAGACATCGAGGACTTCTTCAGTTGGCTTTTGAAGGAAGTGTAGGTGGTAAGAACGATAGGGGTAGACCAAGGTATGAATACAACAAGCACATTAGAGCAGATGTAGGCTGCAATAGTTACGTCGAAATGAAAAGGTTAGCATAGGATAGGGTGGCATGGAGAGCTGCAGCAAACCAGTCTATGGACTGATGACTCAAACAACAACAACAACATTAACAATTTGTTCGAGTTAACAATTCTTGATGAGACGACCATTTTGTTAAATTATGTGTTAAGTCTCCTTAAGTGCAGTGTTAACACTTGACATTCGTTGAAGAAACCGGGCCTTATGTTGTTGGGAAACCCTCCTCTACCACCTTGCGATCATCATCAGCACCACCATCATCATCATCGTCGTCGTCGTCATTTGCTCTAATATCCCATTCACTAAAGAAACATGGTAACTTTATATTACAATACAAAGTAATTGGTCCCATGTAGGCTACAGGACAACACTGTGCTACATTCCCATGCTTTCCAGAAATAACACGACACCATACCAGAGTTCATTATTTCCATGCCTCTAATATCACCTAAGAATTTAACGATACCGATAATGTTTTAATGAAAATGTACTAATTGTAATTTGAAATCCTAATCATATTCTGATTACTTTACTCTTTCCAGGTAACATTTCTAATAAAATTATATCAGGAAGAAGATAACTCATAGCAACTATGACAATAAGACATAGTGAGGAAGAATAAGACTGGGGTGAAACAGTGTTGGAAAACTTTATGTAATTAGAGTAGCGGCTAAATGATTGTTGTGTGTTACCAGTGGAGAAATAACAGCCGTTGACTGTTATGCTAAAAAACTATGTATTTATGTGAAATCCGTTGGAATGAAAATGTCATACGATACTGATACGTAGAATATACCATTACTATTAGTAGTAATAGTAGTAGTAGATGTCTTTAAATTATGTTTTCATTGTTGTTTCTAATTTAGAGCGTGCATTCGGGAGATGGTTGGTTCGAATACCATCGACGGCAGCCTTGAAAATGGTTTTCCGTGGTTTCCCATTTTGACACCAGGCAAATGCTGCGGTTGCGCCTTAATTAAGGCCACGGGTGTTACTTCACAATCCTAGCCCTTTTCCATCCTTCCACCGCCGCAAACCTGCGATGAGTTAGTGTGACGTTAAACCGGTAGGAAAAAATATCCTAGTACTCAGCGTACTTAGCGAACTGTTGTCAGTACTAGCAACCAGGAAACTAGGCACTGAATAAATCATAATCACACTTACAAAATGATCATAGGCAGTTCGCTTACTTTATTTATTAAAGGAAATCGGTGACTTAAAATCAAAACACCTCACGTTCTTTATCTGTCATCTGACGTTGAAGTTATTTTCCTCCGAGCATCGATGTCAAGAAGAAAGGTAAGTAGATTATACCCAAACCAAACTTGTGGAGGGATTATATAAAACTCATTTCAAGCTATATTAATATTAATTTTAAGGAACCTTGTATACAGTCGATAGTATCGTATGTTGGGAACTCTTTGCTTCTTAGTTCTTTTTTGTGATGGTTTTCTGCACCACAGCCACAGCTTGGAGAGGATTTGTTTCAATAAACTTTTGATTAAGTTGTAAATTTTCGGTCTTTTTATTTTTTATGTGTTATAACTTTCCTAATTACACGGTTGCCACTAGGACAAAGTATACTTCATATTTCAATACACGCCTTACCATCACCGCGTAACAGGGTATACAAATATACTATCACCGGGCGAGTTGGCCGTGCGCGTAGAGGCGTGCGGCTGTGAGCTTGCATCCGGGAGATAGTAGGTTCTAATCCCACTATCGGCAGCCCTGAAGATGGTTTTCCGTGGTTTCCCATTTTCACACCAGGCAAATGCTGGGGCTGTACCTTAATTAAGGCCACGGCCGCTTCCTTCCAACTCCTAGGCCTTTCCCATCCCATCGTCGCCATAAGACCTATCTGTGTCGGTGCGACGTAAAGCCCCTAGCAAAAAAAAATATATATATACTATCCAATCAATCATATTAGCATGGAATATGAAAATCTTTCACATACAACACAAATCCAGTGCCTTTCTCGGAGTAACTTACACGAAAATTAAACCCGCCTGGCAGCCCTTTCAGTTCCCACCTCATTCCTAATTTTACCCCGCCCAAATCCGAAATTAGAGAAAGGAAGCGACGTTCTGTCAGCTGATAAAACCACTATTATTTAGCCGGTGTGCCAGGCATAAAGTTACATGGTGAGTAGTCATCATCAATCTCAGAGGTTTATTCTCCTTCCATACCAAACGACTAAACAAGTACTCCCTGAAAAGTGAATATTTTACTTTATACTTCATTAGACCAGGCATTAAATCCGGACGGCAGGCTCGATTGTAGACGAACATTGCTCTTTATTCAGGCTCTCTGCTCCAAAGCATAGATCAGTATAGATCCATTAAGTTGACCTGAATATAAAAATAATTGGTAGCAGCGTTAAACCATTTCATCAAAGTGCTAAGTCACCGGAGTTCTTGGGAGTTTTTATTTTTCAAAATCATGCAGTTCAACCAAACCTCAGCTGCATTACCGACGGTGCAGCCATTATACTGTTGCTGATCTAGTGAGTAATGCTGTTTGGAGTTATTTGAAATATTGTACATTCTGTTTCAAATTTGCTTTGTTCACGCTTGCGCTTACACTTGGTGCAATGCCACTGCAGTTTTCAGCACAACTTCAACGATTTAATGACAATTAATTATCCAAATCGCACACTACAGAATTTCAGTGAATGTTTTACACTTCTAATGTTACCATTAGAACTTCTAATTTACCACACTGACATTAATCTGGACCCTTTCTTCAGTCTGTAAAAACACTTTTCATCCAAATAGAATACACCGCCAATCTACGATAATCTGGACACAAACAAACAATTGCTATGCTTCCTGTAACAGATTGCTATCAGTGAAGCACAAAGAAAAATCTTCCGTTGGCTTTCATTTTTAACCTTTGTATTACGATTTTCTCAATTGCTGTTCGTCTTTTAAAATCGCACTAATGCAAACATGTTTTTAGCAACGCTGAGATACGAAAGGGTCTAGAAGCCAAGAATAACGGCCGAGAGGATTCGTCGTGCCGACCACACGACACCTCGTAATCTGCAAGCCTTCTGGCTGAGCAGCGATCGCTTGGTAGGCCATGACCCTTCGCGGCTGTTGCGCCATGGGGTTTGGTTTGGGATGCGAAAGGGCTAGGACTGTGAAGGTAGCGGCCAAGGTGTCTTAACTACTCACGGCTTTCTCGGAAGCCAACGTGATGGTATTGTTTTACGGGGAAGTACAACTGGCCAACTACTCTCAGTCTTGTTTAACAGACTTCTGTATGGTCTCCACCACACTCAAGCATAATTATTTACAGACATAATTATATGGTTTTAAGAAGAAGAAACAGTAGGGTTGCTATGTGACCGACCTAAAACATCTACAGTAAGTGTACAACCAGATATTATGGAACATTAAACGGCCTATGTTCCAAACCGAAGAACAGTAGCATGAAGAAGAAAAGTGACGCCAGTTTCCGGAAATGCACAGTGTTTGAGACTCGGGGCAGCCAACGTCAATGTCCGACATACTGAGCGTGCATCGCTCTACCCCTGCAAAGAAAGAATAATGTGTTTGCAGCGAATGAAAGATCGGCCATTAGAACTAGACCAGTGAAACACAGTAATCTTCCCAGACGAAACTAGATATAGTTTACAGATATTCCAATCGAGTGACAATATGGAGAAAAACTGTTAAATTCGAAGAAACCTGTTTGGTAGTGGTTTGGGCAGCTATCATGTTCAATAAACCTATATTTTCGCTAGAGGTACCGTCAATGTTGAGAGGTGCAGAAATTATGTACTGGAATCGTACGCAATGCTGTATATGAGTACAGTATTCAAATTCATATAAATGGTAGATAACGTACAGCATCTCAGAGCATAGGTAATGGAAGCAGCTCAGGAAAAGTCTCCTCCAAGACATGAAATGGTCAAAGAGTTATCGGGGACAAGAATCGCATAGAACCGTGAGATGCCTTAGATACACGAATAGCATTTTGTAAGCGTCCACTCGGGACACTTCCAGACCTACGTATTACTTGTTTCGAATTCAGTGAATTTGCTGGCAGAACTACTACTGAATGACTTCACGGCCAACATACCAGTGGAATTTGATCACCCTGATATTACAATCACGATCTTCTGATTTTCATTACTGCAAGCGTACTTCATCAGAATAAAGCGTTTGATCATATGCTTTGTTACCTGTTATGTGTAGGATCATTCGTGACGTCTGGTTTCACATTTTGTGCCATTCTAACATTATACTGTATGTCGGCATATCAACTACGTTCAGTGCTCTAAAAATATCAAGTCTTCTGCTTCGCTCAGTCGGAACCACTATAGGGCCTAAAAGACCTGACATACGATACAGAGTATCTCTTTAGAAAAGGGATGCTTCACATTGTGCAACAGTATTTATAGAGTAGCATTACAATATTTTCAACATGCAACTACGAAATACAATTTTACACCGATAATAGGAAGGCGTTAGTAATAGCGCATAATAGGACAAATAATAATAATAATAATAATAATAATAATAATAATAATAATAATAATAATAATAATAATAATTGGTCGGCAAAAAATGCTTATCCTTGCCCTGCAGGAAACTCGATTTACTGATGATGCCACCTTGGATTATGGAAATTACCGTATATTCAAAAGTAAAACAGACCAAAAGATTCTAAATAGGATCCCTTTATTTGGTATGAGCTTCGTAGTACATAAAAGTATACTGAACTCGGTCCAAGAAGTTAATTCCATCAACAATCGCCTAATGACCATGAGGACAGTGTGCCAATAAAAATATATACATTAATAAATGCACACGCCCCTACATATATAGACAACAAGAAGAATCCCCAAAAGGTGGACAAATTTCGGAACAAACTTGAAAAGGTAATGTCAAAAATTCCAAAGGATGACGTCAAAATCCTCTTAAGCGATTTCAATGCATAAATCGGCCGAGAAAAGGAACACCGGAAAACTGTCGGACTCTACCCGGCGCACAAATTTACCAACAAAAAACGGTTCAAGACTCACTGAACTATGTCAACAGCGCAACCTTAATATCATGTCCACATCCCTCAGGAAGCATCACAAGAAACAAAAAACGTGGAGGTTCCCCAATGAATCCATTGGCAAATTTCAGATTGATCATGTAGCTATCTCATATCCGCTACAGAAAGAGGTACATGATGTACAAGAGGAGCAAATATCGACTCTGATCACTATCTGACGAGAGTTAAAGTAAAATTTACTCCAAGAAAATACCACCCCAAGAAAATCCAACATCAGAAATTGGACATAAAAAGGATTCCTGTTACGGATCTAAAAGAAGCATGGGGAAAATCAACCAGCGAAAACATGGGAAGAATTCCACACCAAAATCATACAGAAGGCACGAGAAATGGTACCCTTAAAGGAATACAAAACACCCCTGGTGGAACTCAACATGCAACCAAGATAAGAAAATCTGCGTTTCAGAAATACAACAGTAGAAAATCCCAGAAAACTCAACGAGAATTTTATGAGACCAGAAAACAAGTATCCAAAACCATCAGGCAAGAAAAAAGAAATCACCTGAAAGAACAACTGGACTCAATTGAAGAAAACTTATCACAACACAAGGGATTTCTACAGAACATTAACAGAAAAAAATCCGAGGAAACATTCCACAGAACTTATGTTTCAGGAAACAAGACGGAAAATTGGGGCTTACTAATAACGAAAACTGACAAGAACTTGCACGGTACTTCTCAGAACTTCTTAACTGCCCCGAACCCACTGAAAGATTTCCTGAAGAAGCATCCAGTTTCACTCACCCAGAATCACCTCCACCAAACCAGGAAGAAATTCAGAGCCACATTAAACGACTAAAGAACAACAGAATCTCAGGAAGAGATGGGATTGTTGCAGAATTCCTTAAGAATCTTGGTCCAAATTCACTCAAGGAACTTACAGAAATCATACAGAAAATCTGGAAAAACGAAAACCTCCCAGAAGACTGGAAATGTGCCTTGATTCACCCACTTCACAAAAAAGGAGACAAAACTTATGTCAACAACTATAGGGGAATCTCTCTCCTTGAAATCGGCTACAAAATTTTCTCTGCATGCCTGTTGAAAAGAATACAGGAACAACTAGAGCATAAGATAGGTGAATATCAAGCTGGGTTCCGCCCTCACAGATCGTGCATTGAACAGATCTTCAACCTCAAAACCGCTCTAAAATACAGGGCCCTCAGAAACCTTCCAATCATCTGTACCTTCGTAGATTTCAAGAAGGCTTATGATTCGTCAATCTCTGTTCAGCATCCTGAAAGAACAGGAACTAGATTCCAAAACACTAACCTTGACCAAACAGACCCTCACTGACACGAAGTCAAGAGTGAAATTCATGGGAGAAATTTCAGACTAATTCCTGATAAAAACTGGTGTCCGGCAAGGAGATGGACTGTGACCTGGGAAAATGAACTGAAAGCACAAAATAGCTGGAACCCAGTAAACATTGGGACACAAAAAAAAAACCAAGCTTGAAATTCCATGCTTAGCCTTCGCGGATGACCTCGTCCTTTTGTCCAGCGATGAAGTCACAGCAATAAAGCAAGTTGAAATTCTCCAAGAATGTGCCAGAAAGGTCGGACAACTAGACATCCATAGTCTCAATACAAAATACGGACAAATCAACAGAGTCCCTCACTTCAAATACCTGGGCGAAATCCTCGAACCAACCGGACAAGAGAAAATAGCCCAAAACAACCGTGTCCAAAAACTCAGAAGAGCTATGGGAGAACAAGAGATATCTACAACAAAAAATGTATGTCTCTCCACGTTAAGATTAAGCATTACAATACTGTAATCAAACCTGAGGCTTTATATGCAGGGGAAACTCTAACGCTTCATAGAAAGGGCGAGCTGGAAAATATCCTAAAAGAAGAGCGAAAAATCATGAGGAAAATTTTAGGACCAAGACACACGGGAGAAGGGTACCGCCTCCAAACCCGGAAATCCAATATTGCGGCAGACCTCATGAAAAGAAGGCTAACATTTTATGGTCATGTTAAGAGGCTTCCAGAAACCAGACTAAACCACGAAGTTCTTGAAAGAGTTGATAAACTGAAAATTTTTCCTTGGATACAACAAACAAAAGCGGACATGAAGAACGCACAAATTCAACCTGAAGAAATTTTGAATAGAAATATATATAGAAAGAAAATTGACAAGTGGGAAGTTACTCCAGAGAATGAAGTACCAAAAAGAGCAGGTACGAAGTGGACGGAAGATAGGAAGAGGATCTTTAGTCAACAGATGAAAGCATCCTGGATCCTCCGCAAACGAAATCATAAATAAAGCTTCGTGTGTTTCGAAAGGGACCATTCACGCATAATAATAATAATAATAATAATAATAATAATAATAATAATAATAATAATAATAATAACAACAATAACAATTGAAATTCACACTCAGTAGCGTAGCCAGGATCTGTCGATAGGGAGGAGGGTGTTAAAGATACAAAATTATGATAGAACACAATGAAGGTGCTTGTGCTTGTGTGGTGCGTGCATGCATGACTTGTCCTTATAAGGACACTGATACAAGTGAATTATACTGATATTAAGATTGCAGTGCACTAAAAAATCGTACATTAAAATACAGAACCAGAATAACATAATTAAGGTTAAAAGTTTTACTGCGAATGGAATGTTCAGTTTACAATCTAAAATCCAACTTTCGAGGCTTCTTAAACGATGTTATCATCTTGCTTGTGCGTGTGTGGTGCGTGCATGCATGCACGCATGACTTGTCATTATAAGGACATTATTCTTTTTTTACTGGTTGCTTTACGTCGAACCGATACAGATTAGGAATATGGCGACGATGGGACAAGAAAGACCTAGGAATGGGAAGGAAGCGGCCGTGGCTTTAATTAAGGTACAGCCCCAGCATTTGCCTGGTGTGAAAATGGGAAACCACGGAAAACCATCTTCAGGGCTGCCGACAGTGGGGATCGAACCCACTATCTCCCGGATGCGAGCTCACAGCTGCGCGCTCCTAACCGCACGGCCAACTCGCCCGATATTATAAGGACACTCATACAAGTGAATTGTACAGATTTAAGATCGCAGTGCACTACAAAATCGTACATTAAAATACAGAACCAGAACGATATAATCAAGGTAAAAAGTTTTACTGCGAATGGTATGTTCAGTTTACAATCTAAAATGCAACTTTCGAGACTTCTCAAATGATTCAACAGATCTGTTTGATTCTACAATCATGTCTCTGAATGTTCATTTAGTTTATTGTTAGTTTCTGTTTATTTTCTTTTTTTAAAAAAAATCCATGCAGGGTGTGGTTCTAACCCCGAGTAACGCCCCCCTCCCTCCCTTGGCTACGACCCTGCTCACACTATTTCAGTGCGACTCTTAGCTTTGCACAAGAACTGGTTCCTCTTCAAACCGTGGTTGTGTCTTTCAAGGAAGCATCTTAAGCCGTATCCTGGCCCCTGACCTCGCCCCATGAGGACAATCACAACGTCTCTGCACCGTTCACGTTTGGCTTTCGGTACCCTGCAATCTGCAGACGTATAAACGTAGCACTAGAAAGGCTTAATTAGATAATTACTTGAACTGACATTTTATTTTTCTTCTGTTTTTAATGTTATACCAAACAGGTAGGTTTATAATCCAGGGGCTAGGTAGCAAAAATTGATCTTGACATGCAAAATGGCGGGTAGTTTTGATTTTCGGAAATGTTTTAAGGATTGGTCCGCCAATTTTAAAAAATACTAGTTTTCGAGCTTGGCACGCTCGTGCTCGCGACACCATTTTTAAAAATGCGCAAAATCACGTATGAAATTCAATTAGTTTTTCTTAAATATCTCATTTTCAAGGTATTTGGAAAGCATTACTATTTCCGATTTTGAAGAGTATAACTTTCCTATAAGCTTCACGGATTACACTGTTCCGTATCTTCAAGAGGCACTGAGACACGGAGCGGTAAACATCGGAAAACTGTGCAAGTGAAGTTACGTAATTGTCACATTCCAACTGGTTCTGTTTCTACACGAACAATACAGACTCTGGAGCACGGCAAGGAAGAAACGGGAGAGGGGAGGGCGAATAATGGATCTGTCAAGGGTTCAGGGTTAACCATTTCCCCACAACACGTTTTATTCAGCTTCACTCTTCCACCAAATGACAAAGAAAGTGGGAATAGTTGATAGGGGATATCTTCTACAAAGAACTGGGTGGGATCGCAGTGAATGTAGCTCACCCTCCTCCTTTCCTGGTCTTATCCCAGTTATCTGGAGTCGGCAGTAATGTGGATTAAGCCTATTTTTACGACTGGATGTCTTTCCTGACGTCATAACTGTGTGGACGGATGTACTCAATATTGCATGTTTCTGTTGTTGTGGTGATTAATTGCGTGTTTCCGTTGTGGTGATTACGGTGAATATATTTTTAAGAGTAAGTCAACTGAGCAGTCATGCTCTATTAACACTAATCAGAGAAGAAAATAGATGAGGTCCACACTTCGAAGAAGAAAGAAAGGTATCAGTATAAGAAAGGGAAGGGCCTAGAAGGGCGTTTAAACGATTCTCTACACCTCGCAAACCTATTACCGTCGTTGGACCAAGGGAGGTCAAATAGGAAAAATGAAGGGGAGGAGCCTGACAAAAGTCGATGGAAGCAATACCAGACTCGGATCACACTCTCCCTAGATGGAAGCCTCTGGGTACCCTTTTAGTGCATTTTATGACAGGCAGAGGATACCGTGGAACCAGGCCACTACGCTGACCATTCAGCCAAGGAGCCGGACAGTGAATGTTTCTCAGCCGTCTTCGGGAAATACGTACGATATGTACATGCTTTTGTCGCCTTCGATAGTCACCTACTTGAAGATGATCGAAGAAGACCTAAACACTCTGAAAGAGCTCGGCGTTCAAAAATGCATACGTCTGTTGAGGTTTTTGGGGAAACGAAAACAAATCACATTTTATTTCTACGTTTCAAAATGAATTTGAACGAGCACACATAACAAAACAGTCTGCAGAAGATAGAAATGTGCTAACAGTCAGCACAGCCACATCTTTAACCTCTGAATATGATGCTGTTATCATGACCGGTGACGACGTTGATCTTTCACGTCTTTTGGCTGTCTTAGCGCCATACAACATTTATTTACGAAAAACCGGGAGGTAAACTGGCTTCTATAATGTATTCCATCAATTATTTGAAACTATAACGAAGTTGTTTGAATGTGCTACATGCGGCTGAGAGCCAGCCATGCGGTGTAGGGGTAGCGTGCCTGCTTCTTACCCGGATACCCCGGGTTCGATTCCCAGCCAGGTCAAGGAATTTAACCTGGCTCTGAGGGCTGGTTCGAGGTACACTCCGCCTACGTGGTTACAATTCAGGAGCTATCTGACGGTGAGAATGCAGCCCTGGTCTAGAGTGGTGGTGGTGGTGGTGGTGATTATTGTTTTTAAGAGGAAGTACAACTAGACAACCATCCTCTATTTAACACTTCTTCCCCTTCTTTTCCTACCGCGTTTCCCACACCTGTGGGGCCGCTGGTACGAACGGTGTCATGCATGTGGATTTGGCCTTGTTTTACGGCCGGATGACCTTCCTGACGCCAACCCTATACGGAGGGGTGTAATCACTATTGCGTGTTTCTGTGGTGGTTGGTAGTGTAGTGTGTGTCTGAATATAAAGAGGAAAGTGTTGGGACAAAAACACCCAGTCCCTGGGCCAGAAGAATTAATCAGATGCGATTAAAATCCCCGACCCAGCCGGGAATCGAACCCGGGACCCTCTGAACCGAAGGCCTGAACGCTGACCATTCAACCAATGAGTCGGACCATCCTCTATATAACACTAATCAGACAGAAAAAAACGGAAGGGATCCAACACTTCGAAAAAAGAATGTATCGGCCAAAGAAAGACAAGGACCACAAAGGGCATGAAAATGAAAAGACTCCTTAGGACTCGCAAACCTAATACCGTCGGAGTCGGAAAAAACAGGAGTTGACCAAGGGAGATCGGATAGGATAGATGAAAGCGAGGAGCCTGGCACAAGTAAGTGGAAGCAATGCCACGACTCAGCTAAGGGCCTCGTGGTCACCAAACCACGCTCCTAAGTTCAGAGCACCTGGGGCCCCTTTTAATCGCATCTCACAAAAGACAGGGTAAACCGAGGGTGTTATTCTACCGCCCCCGCCCACAGGGGGTTAGAAAGACAAGAATAACGACAGAAATGATTCGTCGTGCTGAAACACACGACACCTCGTGTTCTGCAGGCCTTCGGGCTGAGCAGCGATCGTTTGGTAGGCCAACACGCTTCGGACCTGTTGCACCATGGGGTTTGGTTTGTTTGAATATGCAACAACTTCTGCTCTTTTCAGTCAGGGAAAAAAGAAGTTTCGTACCACAGAAGCACCCATTCCTGAATGAACTTGTTCACGTGTTCTGAGACCCAGGTCCAGATAGACAGAAAATCATCGAACATTTCCTCGTAGCCTTGTACGGAGACAAGTTGAACAATAATTTAGAAACATTGAAGCAAATGCGTTTTGCGAAAGCTGTGAGAAAAAACAAATATGATTAAACTAGACTGGCTGCTCAGTGTCATACATTCAGAACTTACTGTGCCTCCAAGAGCAGGAGTGGCCTGTGAAAACGCACCAGAGATTGGAATGAAAATCGATGATAACGACAATCCTGTTGAGCTGAACAAATCGAGAAAGGTGACGGTACTTATGTCAATGCAGGACCAAGTAAACAGAAAAACAAAAGTTTTTGAGTGAACTCTAAAATTTAAGTTCGCCATAGGTAAATATTGCAGTAATGATTAAAAATGCAGTTATTTCGGAGCTACTTATTTGTCTTTTTTTTTTTTTCAACCGAAATGGCTATGTTTCTAAGAACCTTGTGAGAAAGGGGGCGAAAATACATTAAATTTGCAGATACCGTTTTTCTCTACAACATTGGTAATAGTATATTTTGCTCTAAAGCATACTGAAACATATACATTTTCATTTATTTGGGAACAACCTCCTATATTTACAGGCTGCCACTAAGTACAAGGTAAAACATATCAAGTTTCTGTACAGATATATTAATTGAAGAAAATAAATTATAAAGGAACAGTATAATTAGTGTGGCACTTCACAGCTGCAGCTGTAGAGGTGGTGTCTCAGGATCTTGATGGAGCCTCGGAGTACGAGGGTCGCAATTTCGGGGATGAGCTTCATTGGAAGTTGGAAGCGCTTCCATGTGGCGACGAAGTGACGAGGTACGGTACCGCGAACTCCGGAGCTCGGGAAAAATAAACTGTATACCTGATTTTTTGGCAGTTTTTCACATTTCACCCGAACTTGGCGGCTCCGTTTGTCAGTACTGTACTTGTTTCAGATAAGGAAACAAACATGCAGAAAATGTTCCCTTCTACCAAAGTGGCAATAGTAGGCTTGCTTATTTCTTTCTGTAAAAACCACGTTGTTATTGGGGAACCGAGTTATAAAACATATTTTAAAAATTCAAAACTATCTGACCTTTTGCATGGTATTATTTCGGCGACGCTGGGATAAGATAGAGCTTGGACGGGAAAGGTAGTGGCCGTGGCCTAATTTTTCTGAATATGATTTTTACAGAAAACTACAGCGACCCATAAGTAAAGATTCCCTTCTTTGTAAAGCAAGCAACCTTCGAGATAGTTGTCCCTGATTTACCATTTTCTCATGAGGCAAATTTATTTTATTTCTTTTATTTCGGATTGGCTGCGATATATTCACTGCAGGTTATTCACTCATAAAAGTTGGGTCAAAAGGCGCTAAATAAATTCACAAGAGGATCTCCTCTGACCTGCACGTCAACCTGTTAATCGTGCAGACGACTAAAAGTCAGGAAACAGCTGCTCCGTCAATTCAATCGCAACACTGAGGAGCCAAGATGGCGTCGGCATGTCCCACTCGGAAGGTTATCGCTAGAACCCTGCACGGATGCGGATATCCGCGAAGTTAGTGTCTTGGCGGATACAAAATGTATGGCAGTGCGGATAATTTTGCTGATAATTGCTAAATAATGACGTTTATTGATTTTCACTCAGGTATAGGCCTACTCTTGTTTTTGCTTGCGGTTAGGCAACCCTTGTCAGCGGTATGGGAGAATAGTGATATATTGAAGAGCCTTGAGACCATACAGCCGTAAATCTGACGTAAGCCTAACTGGCTCCTGTCCGCAATTAATGGAAGGAAGAAACAAAGGTCAATACGTCCGTAGTCGTCGCAAGAGAAAATTCCTGAAACCTGTTACTGTAGGGGTTCTGGTGCCAGGTGCCAACCTTGGGTGTAATATACTGTGGTTAAAGACGTATTTACAATATCCGCGGATAACCATGTTGCGGATGCAGAGAACCATTCGCAGATGCGGACGCAGGACGTGCGGATGCGGATATTATTTTGTATATCCGCGCAGGGCTCTACTTATCGCCCAGTGAGCAATCTGGTGAAGAATGATTGTACCACTTACAATAGATCAACGGATTGAGGTCATAAAGGGTACAGCGATCTGCAAGTCAAGTAGGGATGACATGAAAACTGTAGAAGTATTGAGTTTTGCATGACGTTCCACCTGCCAAAAACTTTGATTACTGGCACTGCACTTTCTGGCTTGAAATCGTCAATAAATGTTTTAGGAAACCACCTTTGATGATTTCCTTTAAAATTCAATTGACCTTTATTTATTTTTTCATTATACAATACTAGTTTGTATTAAGTATACTTTGTCTTTTAGGCAGCCTCTAAATTGAGGAAGTATATATACGATATTACGTTAAAGGAATAGAATTAAGTGATTTAATAAATACACTCACCGGAAAAAAAAGCGAAATAGTATGTATTTCAGACAAAATTTAATGTTAGTCCATTTGAAACCCAGTAAAAATCAAATCAAGCTACGAAAACGTTAAAAATGACAAACATGAAATTCTAGGTGTAAGGCTCATCTCTAAAGATAATAGGCAACTTGATGTTTTTGGAGTGTACAGGCCCGGGAGTGTGGCGCAGACGCTGATTCGGAATTATTAGGTAAGATAATCAGCTATGTGAGAAACGATACGGAAATGAACATGACTGTAGCGGGTGGTCTCAATTTACCTAATGTAAATTGGGAAGGTAATGAGAATTACAGGAAGCATCATCAATAAATGGCAAACAAGTCAATCTGGGAAGGACAGTTGAATCAGAAAGTGATCGAACCAACAAGAGGGAAGACTATTCTGGACGTGGTGCTGGTAAAACCAGATGAGCTCTATACAGAAAGTGAAGAGATGTTATTGACGACTACGAAACAGTTTTTGTCGTAGTTATATATTTAACAGAAAGGAAGGGCGTAAAAGTAGTAAAAGTCGGACTATTATGCAGTACCACATGGCTGATAAGACAGGCTTGAGGGAGTTTTTGAGAAGTAATTATGATAGGTGGAAAACTGTAAATAAAATGTAACCAGACCGTGGTGTGGGTTTAAGGCAATTGTTGAGGAATGTGAAGACAAGTGTATGTACCTTTAAAGGTGGTAAGGAATGGTAGAGACCTGCTATATTATAATAGAGAAGTAAAGAGACTAAGAAGGAGTTTCAGGTTGGAAAGAAATACAATTAGAAATGGTTGTGGAAGTTAAGGAGAAAATGAAGAAACTAACTAAGAAATTGAATCTAGTGAAGAAGTCAGCTACGGATAGCATAATGGCAAACATAATTGGCAGTCATACAAATGTTAGTGAAAAATGGAAGGGTATTATAGGTACCGTTACTTTAAAGCAGACACAGGTTCCAAGGAGGATATTCCAGGAATCATTAATGGACAAGGGGAATGTGTATGTGAGGATCTACAGAAGGCAGAAGTATTCAGTCAGCAGTATGTAAAGATTGTTGATTACAAGAATAATGTCCAGATAGAGTAGGTGACTAATACTAACGAAGTGCTGAAATTCACCTACGATAACAAAACATTTACAATAAGATACAACAGTTGAAAACTAGAAAAGAAGCTAGAAATTGATAAGATTTTTGCGGATATAGGCCTACTAAAGACAATGGGTTGGCATATTTGACTATTGTTTACATGAAGGAGCTGTACGAAATGAATGGAGAGTTCCTATAGTAGCCCCTGTGTAAAAACAAAAGGGTAATAAACAAAATCGACAACTGAAGGCCAGTCAGTTTGACATGTGTTGCTTTGAGAAAGCATTATTCCTGATTATACAGAGTGGAACAAAAATACACGGCACAAATTGCAGGACACATTCCTCACACGTAGACAAAGAAATTGCAGTATGTTATATGGACATGAGTCCTGAAACGCCAATTTTTTTTCTATTTTCTTTACGTCGCACCGACACAGATATGTCTTATGGCGACGATGGGATAGGAAAGGCCTAGGAATGGGAAGGAACCGGCCGTGGCCTTAATTAAGGTACAGCCCCGGCATTTGCCTGGTGTGAAAATGGGAAACCACGGAAAACCATCTTCAGGGCTGCCGACAGTGGGGCTCGAACCCACTATCTCCCGATTACCGGATACTGGCCGCACTTAAGCGACTGCAGCTATCGAGCTCGGTAGTCCTGAAACGCTTTGTTTCCATGTTACACCTCATTTTTTCCAGCTCATTAATCATGGGAAACATGCACTCTTGGTTACGTCTGGTAACAGTGTCATTATCGTAGGTGCACCACCAAATGTTTTGTTTTACATGTCCCTGTGGCCATGCGACTTAAGGGTAACCCATGAGTGAATTTTCGTGAAAATCGATGAAAAAATTGAAATTTTGTATTTGACGACATAAAATACCTCAGGCCTTCATTTGTCGAAATATTGCACCGCGGAACCACAACAGCTATTTTTTAAGTCCCTGCAGCGACGTAAATGTCTCGCGGCGCTTTAATCTCTGCGAGCGCTACGCCCACTTATTCTGTGCAACGCGGAAAAGAGTCGGATATACCCTAGCAAGAAGCGAGATTCTAACAGTGGAAAAGACCAGACAGAGAAGAAAAAGATTGCTAAAGCATCAGGAGAGCAGGAGAAAAAGAAATCTGAGGGCCCCACATACAGTTTGTTCCAGGAGGATTTTAGTGTGAGTTGTGCATGCAGATCTTTAATCGCTGTTTTCTTATACTTCACATATTCAGTACCTTCCTGTATATAAATGTCCATTGCGTTACAGCTTTTGAGACAGGCAATTCAAACTTCCTACATTAGTTCACAGATATATATGGTGAATTGAAATAGCGCTTGGTTTTCTTCTGGGAAAAAAATTACTATTACTTTTTTAAATTATTTTTTGTGCTGATATTTAAGGAAAAAATTATGAGTGCATAAATGTAAACAATTCTAGAGGACTATCTATCATCAGTACATTAAAACCAAGGGTAATTTTAAAAAGTGCATGTATGGTAAACATGTTGACAAAATATGGAGTTGAGAAAATCAAATTTACAATACCAGCGGCTTTTTCTGGGGAGACCCATAAAAATGAAGTCATTTGAGCATATCTTCTGAACAACTGAAGGTACTGAATTGAAAACTTATAACCGGTCTTCTGATATCATATTACAACTTTGGTATAAATTTGAAAAGTATAGCTTTGATAGTTTAGGACTTCTGAACACTCATGGGTTACCTTTTATCATTGGTTGTTTACAGATAGCATCAACTGTTCCAGTGATCAGTACAACCTTGGCAAGCATGTATCAAAGCTCACGGAGGGCATATTGAACATCTGTGAGAAAGAGTTGCATGTGGTATGCTGGTATGTTCTGTTCTTGTGTGTTTCCCACGATTAATGAGTTGGAGACAGGTGTAAAATAGGAACAAAGCATAATTTATTCATCTATGTATAAGGAATGTGTCCTGAAATTTGTGCCGAACATTTTTGCTAAACCCTGTATTAGACATGTTAGCGAAATTTATGACTGGTTCGAGAGAAGGCAGTTCGGGTTTCGGAAAGATTATTCCACTGAAGTTCAAATTGAAGGATTACAGCAATATATAGCAAATATCTTAGATTCAGGTCAAATGAACTGCACTGATAGGGTGAAAGTTCCTTATGTGGATTACTGATAAGTACCTAGGTGATAATATAAGGGAAGGTTTTCAGTGTGGTAATCATAGAAACGGGGTTGTAAATAAAGGGTACAGATCTCTGCACATGGTTATGAGGGCATTTAGGGGTTGTAGTAAGGATGTAAAGGAGAGGGCATATAAGTCTCTGGTAGGACCTCAACTACAGTATGGTTCCAATGTATGAGAACCTACAGAGATTACTTCGATTCGAGAACTGGAAAAAATCCAAAGAAAAGAAGCTCGATTTGTTCTGAGTGATTTCTGACAGAAGAGTAGCGTTACGAAAATGTTGCGAACTTTGGGCTGGAAAGACTTGGGAGAAAGGAGACGAGCTGCTCGACTAAGTGGTATGTTACGAGCTGTCAGTGGAGAGATGGCGTGGAATCACATTGGTAGACGAATAAGTTTGAGTGGTGTTTTTAAAACTAAGAAAGATCACAATGTGAAGATAAAGTTGGAATTCAGGAGGACAAATTTGAGCAAATATTCGTTTAGAATAAGAGGAGTTAGGGACAGGAATAATTTACGAAAGGAGGTGTTCAATAAATTTCCAAATTCTTAGCAATTAGTATTTAAGAAAAAAAGACTAGGTAAACAACAGATAGGGAATCTGCCACCCGGGCGACTGCCCTAAATGCAGATCAGTGGTGATTGATTGATACTTAAATTCAAACCGCCATTATTAGCGCAGCCTTCCTCGCGAACAGACGAGATTTTCTTCTGAAGACGTGGAGCTAAGCTCTCTGTGAAACAACGAATTTCACCTTGTTTTCTTGACACGGCGAATGCACAAAAGCCTATTATCATGTCTATAATAATAATAATAATAATAATAATAATAATAATAATAATAATAATAATAATAATAATAATAATAATAATATGTTAAGGAGGAAGCTATACCTGTTTATTAATTTTTTACAGGTATGTTATGTGTGTTATAATCAGTGTTCCTTGCCCGGCTCCATGGGTCGGGAATTTTAACCATAATTGGTTAATTCCGCTGGCACGGGGGCTGGGTGTATGTGTTATCTTCATCATCATTTCATCCTCATCACGACGCGCACGTCGCCTACGGGCGTCAAATAAAAAGACCTGCATCTGGCGAGCCGAACTTGTCTGCGGACACTCCCGGCATTAATAGCCATACGCCACTTCATTTAATTGGTGTTCCGACAGCCGCAAGACTGTAATAATAATAATAATAATAATATAATAATAATAATAATAATAATAATAATAATAATAATAATTGGAAACTCAAAATAACAAGTAGCAACATTTAAATATCCAGCAAAAGACTCTGAAAGCCCAGCTGTAGAAAAAGTCCTTCAATACAAAGAAAAACATTCTCAAAATAAACGAAATTCTCATCCAACACTATAGAAGACTGACAAAAATTGTCAGAATACCAGCCAAACGACAACATAGAATACAGAGGAAGTTCAAAAAGAAAAATAGATTCCGAAACTGATACGGGCCCAAAGCCTATAAATCATATGTAATGTAGCATAGGCTACGCCATACTCATACCAATGTTTCGGAAAGTAATCTTCAGAAGCTGTCGTACTTGAAAAACGACTGCAAAATCAGTATTTTCTTAAATTTTGGCAAACACTGCCAGCGTCCCCAGGCATTGTCTGTGACATTATTCCTGTGTCCACTGTGACACGGTTGAAGATATAGGATTTTCTTTAGTGAATATAAAGCTATTCATTTAACTGGCCTTTTTGTTCCTGGGTCTAACTGAATCTATTACAGTTCAAACATTCGATAGTAACATTTGAAGATACATACCAACTTTAAGGTACGATGCGCTGAGCAATATTCTTTAAAGAATTGTGTCGACGAAAAGTACTCAATATGTCAGGGCACTTTTATTACGAACTGCTACCAATACCGTTCGTAGAACAAGTACAATGCTTATTAAGAATAAGACAATAGAAAGGGGCATGATTACACAGCTCTCGCGCAAACCTAGGTCTTCTTGGAACATCCCGACGAGACAGCATGTTTCCTTAGAACGGGTTCCCAAAACGAAAGTTTAATTAAGGTACAATCACATTACACCACCAATAAGCAGAATAAGGACATTCGAAAACAAATGACCTGTAGTGCAAAAGTGACAGAGTTAAAACTACGGCAGAATGAAGCCACACATGAAGTACAAAGCTTCGGTATAAAACCTTCCGAACAGAATCAAATATGAGAAAACCGTTGTAAATGCAAGGTGTGTAGGCAGGTCAGGTGCACGAAGGAAACAGTGTATGACTCACAAGTGAGAAGGGGAGGGGAGTATTGTCTGCTCTCCCATTATGCTTCACTCCACCCCTCCAATTAGAGCAGATAACATGTTCCCATGACAACTGACAGGTAAGCTAAACCTTCCCTCTTCATTCGCAACAATATATGTAGAAAGATAAAAGCAAGTGATGGAGGACGGGGGGATAAGAATACATAACATGATTAGTGTTCTGGAAGAGACCAGGACAAAATAAAGGAAGATCAAAGTCGTAATCAAATGTTAAATAGACATAATAAAATAACCATAAATGTTTGAGTCATGTGCTTACAATAGAAGATTCCCTATCTAGAGCAAACTGGAACCATCAACAAATCCAAATTAGCGAGCTCGATAGCTGCCAGTATCCAGTATTCGGGAGATAATGGGTTCGAACCCCACTGTCGGCAACCCTGAAGATGGTTTCCCGTGGTTTCCAATTTTCACACCAGGTAAATGCTGGGGCTGTACCTTAATTAAGGCCACGGACGGTTCCTCCCCACTCCTATCCCTCTCCTGTCCCATCGTCGCCCTAAGACCTATCTGTGTCGGTGCGACATAAAGCAACTTGTAAAAAAAAAAAAAAAAAAAAGGTTATGTTAATTAAAATCCTTCGCCGATTTGTTTGTTGTATGAAATGAATTAAGCTAATAACGCCAATTGAGATATAGGTCTATTGTGCCAGGCTTGGCTCGCCTGTCCGGTCATAAGTTTTAACGGAAAATGAATCGGTCAACGATGTTTAAAATGCACCAGAATGGCATGTGTGGGTCTCCAAGCTTCGAAACTGCACGACAATACCAAATGTATGATGATAGCAATGTTAGTTCTTGTAAAATGACCGAGCAACTTCAACTATACCACCCCTCGGGTTCCTAGAGAATCGTCTTGTGTGAATTTCATGAAAAGCACATAAAATAGTATGACCAGGCTCTATACCCCTTGCGCACCACCAGGCGATGATGTACTTAAATGAAGTTGGAAGGGTAAAACTTAGATCTCGAAATGCCGTCTCTACTTCACCCAGAACAAATTACACACGAAGTCACCGAGATTTAAACATGAATTACAGCCGTGAAAGGTCGACGTCCAACCAATTAAGACATGGAGCATGTAAACGGCGATTGTGGTCGCTGAAGACTGCAGTCAGGTTGAACAGGTACAGACGGACCATACCCTTCAAGGGATGAAAGATGCGGCCATCAGAAATGTAACTTCATACCTATATTATAATTTTAACTCCCTCCCACAGCCTTTGAAATTTCGTAGATTCCCATTGCGTTTCTCAGAACTTTAAAAACTTCTGGACTTCAATCATACTTCTGAAAGGTTTTATATACAGTATTCAAAGGAATATACAACGGTAGCTGCGTTTACATTACTTCGGCGTGTTGATGATCAACCGTAATGTATACGAAATTTAAAAGCAATTTAAGTAGTTAGATTACCTGGCTGTATTTACAATATGTTGTGCCTTTTCATGTTTCAATATAGTGTCCAATTAATAGACTACCACCCATAGTCTACACTTCTAACTTCGCAATTCTAATGTTTTAAAAATGTGTTATTCCTTCCTCATTGAATGCGGGAAATAGTCGTCACCAATTACTTGATCACACACACACAGAAAAAAAATGTATTCCAGTTTTCAGTCTCTTGATTTCAAACATGAATGCCCCGAATATTTTGCCTTGGATCTTTAGAACTGAGGAGCACCAGAACAAAAACCGATAAATCTAGAAAAGCATTTATTAGATAATCTAATAAATACCCATAAACCGAGCTCGATAGCTGTAGTCGCTTAAGTGCGGCCAGTATCCAGTATTCGACAGATAGTAGGTTCGAACCCCACTGTCGGCAGCCCTGAAAATGGTTTTCCGTGGTTTCCCATTTTCACACCAGGCAAATGCTGGGGCTGTACCTTAATTAAGGCCACGGCCGCTTCCTTCCCACTCCTAGCCCTTCCCTGTCCCATCGTCGCCATAAGACCTATCTGTGTCGGTGCGACATAAAAGAAGTAGAAAAAAAATACCCATAAAGTTGTGATTACTCAAGTTATGAAGAAAAAGACTATAGCAAATAGAGCAACAGAAAACACGATTCCGAGAGTTAAATCAAACTTGAAATATAAATTTTAATTATCTATGTATTAAACTCAAGAAAATGGCAATAGCTACTTTTAATCTGACTGTCTGGAGTCATCAGATATTGATCAGACCGCAGCGGATATATTTTATGAAGTAGCTAATACAAAGCATTTACTATTGAGAATACCATTTAGTTTATTGCACATAAATGCAATTTTATTACACTTACGATGAAATATCATATTCCAAACAATCACACCGCTCATCTTCATTTATTTGTCAACATCAACACTGAAAACCTACAACCTGTTTTCCAGTCTTTGACCGGGTCAGGGATGTAATGAATGAAACATATATAGGCTGTTATTACAATGGGGTCGCCACTTCCAGGGTGATTTATTAATGACTGATAAATGCTATGAAATGATAATCGAGAGTGTTGCTGGAATGAAAGATGACAGAGAAAACCGGAGTACCCGGAGAAAACCCTGTCCCGCCTCCACTTTGTCCAGCACAAATCTCACATGGAGTGACCGGGATTTGAACCACGGTATCCAGCGGTGAGAGGCCGACGTGCTACCGTCTGAGCCACGGAGGGCTCTTCATCATCAACATTATCTACTGTATATGATCCTAAAGCAGGTTCCTGTAAAAAAAAAAAAAAAAAAAAAAAGTCATTCGTCCGGTCTAGACTATTTAATGTCGTCAAAGATTGTGAATGATTTCCTCCTCTTGTTAAAACCCAAAAATGCATTTCCTAAATAGACTCATTCCTACAAAGTATTTTACTTGAATAATATTTATATTTGTCTTCTCTGTCATTTTCCTTGAAACATTTTGTATTTCCGTCGTCAATTATACCATGCACGTTTTTGTATGACTCTCCGGGAGATTTAATGTTCAGTAATGCATAGTTCACAAAGCAAGTTAGCCGTGCGGTTACGGGTGCGCACCTGTGAGCTTGCATTCGGGAGATAGTGGGTTTAAACCCGACTGTCGCCAGCCCTGAAGATGGTTTTCCATGGTTTCCCATTTTCACGCCAGGCAAATGCTGGGGCTGTACCTTACTTAAGGCCACGGCCGCTTCCTTCCCACTCCTATCCCTTTCCTATCCCATCGTCGCCGTAAGACCTGTATCGGTGCGACGTAAAGCAAGATGTAAATAAAATACACACCGGCAGTACATTTTTAAAGTTAGTACAGTGCCATGTTCCTTATATATTTCCACGTTCTTCCTTTTTTATAATAATATTTCGCTGGACTTACCGGTTTGCGATCCAACCGATGCACTTCAGACGACTTCTTAAGGAGGATTTAATGATTTTTGTTTATATTTGTAGTGTCATGTGTGTTTAACCCACAACGCCTCCCTGAAGCACGAAAACGCAAGTCAGCAAACGTGGATTTATCGGTTTCTTGTTCCGACGCTCCTCAATTAAAAAGGGGGTTCGTAAGGGAGACTATGTCCAAGTTATTCATCTGTTTATTACAGGCTGTTTTCGGGGAAAATCGAATAAAATAACAAGTATTGTATCAGCACTGATACTGTAGTACGAAACTCTCAAATCTGAAGTTCGCAGATTACATCGTCCTTTTTTCGGTGAGAGTGCCCTAAAACTTCAGAAGATAACATAAGATATAAATGAGCACAGCAAGCAAGTTGGACTTGCGATTAATGAGACAAAAGCTAAGCTCATTACTATGAGTCTTGAGAAAGAAATTAAGATCAATGGTAATTGTAAAGAATATGTAGAAGACTACGTATAACCAGGTCAGACAGTTTCATTCCTTAACAGGCAAGGCAAAGAGATCACACAGAGAACGGTCAAAGCTAGGCATCAGTTTGGTCACAAGTTTTATCCTTAAAAACTGTTTTTCCCATGAACAAAAAGAACGTATTCAATACGTGTGAACTACCTCTTCTGGCATTTGGCACTCAGACTCTGTCTCCAATAAAAAGACAAAAACTGAGTGTCTGCCAGAGAAGAATGGAACGAACTTAGCGATGAATTTTCCTGAAGGACCGTCTGCGAAACACTAAAATCAGACTTAAAACCGAAGTATGGGACACTAGAAAAGAAACTGGCTCGAAAGTGGAGTTTGGCAGGTCATATAGTGGACAAGGGAACCGAATGGTACACCAGAAATATGACAGGGAGGCAGGGGACATCTTTCAACAGGTGGTCCGATGTTCTTAATCAGGTTGTGGGACAAATCTGGGCGAGGACTGCAGGTGAAAGAGGAATTTGGAGGAAGTTCGAGGATGGAAAGGATTGAATGGCCTAGGACAGGGCAGAACAGAACAGATCTCTCAACTGAGGGGGTTAGAAGCAAAGGGGTGCAGGTGCAAAAATTTAACAATTTGGAGTTAGTATGCAGCAAGTTTAAGGGAATAAACAATCTGTGGTGGTAAAACACCGATAGGTGCTGCAATGCAGCATGTTGCTTCAGAACCGCTTCACGAAACTGTTGTTTTGTCTGGCGGTAGACGGAGACAAGTATACTTATACCTCTTTGCCCCCAAAGTGCTTACAGTAAGCTAGCTGGAGTTAACCGGAGGATTGGGTGTACGCAGTTGCAAAGGTGCACCGCAAGTTACAAGTAGTCAGAATGACTACTGAAGATTACTATTCAAGTAAATATATGAAGGAGTACCTAAAAGAGCGTCGTGGGGATCAGCAAATTCCAATGGATCCGTTTAAAGGATCACCCATTCACACTTTACTAGATCGGCGGTTGCAAAGTATGCTTCGGCCTACAAGTGGCCAGGACAGGTCCATGGTCTGGCAGCTCTACATTCCGACCGACCAGCCAAGCAGAGGAACGATGGCCACGGCCCTACCGTGGCTCTACGCCTCTGCATTCACGAAATTGAGAGGTGCTGGTCCCCGCCGTCGAGTGTCCTGAGAATGATTTTCGATTCTCGTGCACCAAGAAGAATGCCGGGATAGTTCCCACTATAGGCCACGGCCACCAACCTCTTCACGTTCTCAACTTCTCCACACATCCCCATCACCACCACAAATCTCCTGGCCTGAGAGACGGCGTCTCTGTCTACGGGACCCGCCTTCCCCTCCAGGGGAGGAATGAAAACAAAGTAGCAGCAACAGTAGTAGTAGTAGTAGTAGTAGTAGTAGTAGTAGTAGTAGTAGTAGTAGTAGTAGTAGTAGTACACTTTATTACAAATGCTCGCTCAATGAAGATATGGAGTTTGAAACGTATGGCATGGAAAAATATAAGGTTGGGCGCCCAACAACTAGTGCATTAACTACCCCTTTGTATGAAGTGCCTCCAAGAATCGTCAATGTAAAGTACTACGATTTACAGTCTCTTCCATAATATTTTCCGCCAATCCACCATGAATTCTGCAGAATACTCAAGCACGGCCGACAGAAAAAAAGATAAGTCTCTGCTGCAGTGGCGTCTTCTTCCACGACAGCGTAGGACAATGATGATGGCGTCATTGAATACTTCTGGGATTCAGATTAATAATCATTCATGCCTAACATTTAAAGTATTATGCTTATCACAAGGGCTCGGATGTTTAAGGCCTAAAAATAGCCCAAATAAGCAAGCAAATATGACCTCAAAAGTGACGAAATAATACCTCAAAGGTGGCAAAATAGGGCATAAAAAGTACAAAACATGACCCGAAAACGATTAATCTAACAATGGCCATTTTAAAATAAGTTATAAATCGAAACAGCGATTCCTTTTATACATATCTGATAACTAAATTCTTTATTCTTACTTTCATATTACTGAATATACATGTTTAGCAGTTATTCACAGTCTACTGTCCTTGATTCACTTATCAAGCATTTCTGAATACATCTCTATAAAGTATTAAGTTCGCTAAGATTATCAGATCACACATTTTTTAAGTCAAGACATGTTTGCACTCTGCATTGGAGGTTTGAAATACGAGAAAACTAGATTTTTTAAAAAATATTTTGGAACGTTTAAGCCCAGATTTCATTAATATTACTCAAATGCATTCAAGTTTAAATTGAGCCCCACGAAACGAATTAAGTAGATGTCTTGTAATACATTATGACCGGGTGAGTTGGCCGTGCGGTTAGGGGCGCGCGGCTGAGCTTGCATCCGGGAGATAGTGTGTTCGAATCCCACTGTCGGCACCGTGAAGATGGTTTTCCGTGGTTTCCCATTTTCACACCAGGCAAATGCTGGGGATATACCTTATATAAGGCCACGGCCGCTTCCTTCCAACTTCTAGGCCTTTCCTATCTCATCGTCGCCATAAGACCTATCTGTGTCTGTGCGACATAAAGCCACTAGCTAAAATACATTATGATAGGACAGCAGGGCCTATAATGCAAACTCGCATACCTTTTTCATTCTTCTCCACGAATGGAATCGAGGTATGTGACAAGATTCATCTTCAAAGCATCTATCGCGAAAGATCTTCAATTATCACTTAATATATTCTTGTAAGAAGAGAAGCTCCTTTCTACGTCACAAGACATTGGCGCATGTTTAAATAATGTTAAAGCACTGCTGTGGAGTATGCATTCGTCTTCAAGTGTACTGGTACCTTCTCCTTTAAGAATATCATTTATCTTGCACACACAGCGAAAATCGTCATTTCGATTAAGCACGTTTTGAAGTTTCCGTTTTACACTGCCGCCAACTATTCCATGCGATTGTTGTATTGAAAGTTCAACACTTCTTACCATTTCAATACCGGGCGAGTTGGCCGTGCAGTTAGGAGCGCGCAGCTGTGAGCTCGCATCCGGGAGATAGTGGGTTCGAACCCCACTGTCGGCAGCCCTGAAGATGGTTTTCCGTGGTTTCCCATTTTCACACCAGGCAAATGCTGGGGCTGTACCTTAATTAAGGCCACGACCGCTTCCTTCCCATTCCTAGGCCTTTCCCGTCCCATCATCGCCATAAGGCCTATCTGTGTCGGTGCGACGTAAAGCAAAATAGCAAAAAACCAATTTCAATACTTGCATGAATGTCTAAGCTAACAGCTTCTAAACGAATAATTGCACTCGATATAATTCCGAAGTTCGACTTAATATATGCCAGACTTTCTGAGAAACTGTTCGAAAACAATTCCTGCGCAATCTTGATAGAAGCGGCAAAGTATTCCACTTGTATTAACTGCAGATATGATACCGAGAAGCAGTTGTGTGAATACTAGTTCACATTCGGTAAGTTGAAGATGATTTTGCACAGCTACAGCTGTCGTCAAACCATCAAAATATGACCGAAATATGACCTTTCTACGAAAATAGCTCAAAATATGACCTTATGACAAAAAATAGTCAAATATGCATTTATACGACAAATAAAAATCACTTAATTGTGACAATAATCGCCTGATTTGCACCAATATCCAATCAGACAAGAAAATAGAGACAAAGAAAAAATATGAGTTTAACTAAACATCAGAGCTCGGGGACTGGGTGTTGGTAGTCCCAAATATCCCTAGAACACATATACCACCCAAAACACTAACCTCCACAGCAATAACACGCAGTTTTCTATACAGTGTGATTCAGGAGCCCCTTCCAATATCGTTTGCTGCAGCCCAACCAAGGTACGAATACAAGGTAGGGATGACGGGAGAGATGCGCAGTAGCAAAGCAGAACTGTGACGACACGCAGGACCCTCGCGTTGAACCTGCCCTGAATGAGGTAGAGATAGTTCGAGTAAGAATCGCTGTGCACGCAGAAGCTAGGAACTAATAATGTACGATAGTACCATATTTGTGGTGTATAAGAAACCGTGTGTGTTTGTTTTGTGTGATAAAACGTAAAAAGCAGTAATACTGTACACTTTTCAGTATGGTTTGTTGTGCCATTGCAGGCTGCACAAATCATAGCAGGCACGCGAAGGAACGAAACCTACACTTTCATGTATTCCCTGAAGTCACGGACCTAAATAAATGGTGGCAGTAAGAAGTAACCAAGACATTATTGAAAGCTATCTTTCTCAGCTTCGAGGGTTCGGAAGATTTTATGACCATCATCTTACGACAGCTGAGTCGCAAAGGGTGAAATCATTGCTTCTCAGCCTCAATGCTTCCGAGGAGATAAGAAATTCCAAATGTTCTCCGGAAGATTATGAAACATCGCGTCCAAATATGTTATATGCTACTGATGAAGTCGATCAAAACTCGGATATCGTGTAACAGTCTAAGGCCAGCGTTGAGCCCTCAACATCGTAAGCAAGAGTTCGTTAAAGCCCTCGAAGAGCTAGTAGAACAGCTCGAGGACAGTCACGAAACCAAGGATCGTGATGAGCTGTTTGAAGACTTCGCTGGCTATAAATCGTTTAGGGCAAAGAAGAAGAACCTCGCTATAGAAAGCGATTATGGAGAGAAGACAGGTCAACCTACAAGGTGTGGAAATAAGATTTCAAAGACGTCCAGAGACAGTTTGATGCAGCCTACAGACAGATGGTACACCACGGTAGTGCAGATGGAGAAAGAGTTCATATTTTACCACGGGAAAGAACTGAAA
Source organism: Anabrus simplex (assembly GCF_040414725.1). Lineage (NCBI taxonomy): Eukaryota > Metazoa > Arthropoda > Insecta > Orthoptera > Tettigoniidae > Anabrus > Anabrus simplex. The sequence goes on from NC_090265.1 coordinate 902,484,493, forward strand.
GAGGGTTCTAACATCATCACAAACCTTACGGATATCCCGAAGAAAAAATTCCCCTAAATTTATGAGTTTGCAAGTTGCTTCGTGAGAAGCCGTTCTTTTATTCGAATGAACGTTTTGAACATAAGTAAAACATTCAGGAGACCGTTTCAGTTAATACAATACCGATTAAGAAAGAAGAAAAGCAAAGGAATTCTACTGATGCTGTAGATAAGTGTGTTTGATAAAACCTTTTTTGAAAATTTTGTTCGTATTTTTCATTACTTCGATCAAATCTGGAATATGCCTCTATTATTTGGAATCAATCAATAAAAGTTCACACAGATTTGATAGAACGGATCAAAAAAAAGTTCTTGAAATATATATTCCTAAATATTTATCATATCATAAGATGACTGAAATGTTTGATTTTAAAAGGCTTGATATCAGAAGAAAATGTCAGTCGATGATGCACCTAGAAAAACAGCAGGTAAATTTAGGAATTTGTTTTTCTTGCCACGAGTTAACACAAACAAACATGTAAATTCACCCCTATACAGAATGATGTCACTGTATAATAAATTACATCCTCTGAATATAAATTTATTTCAAAATAAAAAAATCCGAATTTTTGAAATCTTGTAAGCCTTTATTACACATAATTAGCTAGATGAATGATGCCATACTGCCTGTTTTCGTTTAGTTTTCATTCTTCTTTTTATTGTATTCTTTATCTTTATCACTACTGTTATACTGTAGTTAGGTAACTCTCTATTTCATACTCTATTTTGTGATTATCTTATTTCTTGTATTTTTCTAATTATATTTTATAAGATTAGAAGTTATGAGCAAATATTGTAATTGGGCTAACGCCTGTATATTTGCATACAATAAATAAATAAATAAATAAATAAATAAATAAATAAATAAATTAAATAAATAAATAAATAAATAAATAAATATCGGCATTATTCTTTGTGTATAACACACCAGTTAATTTTTTGAAAGGCAATTTATTAGCCTATGTTGTATACACTGACTGAGCAAATGCCATGGGATAGCGGAACACTGATGCGCAGGTGTGTTTGCGCACCATACGCCCCCTGTGCCAGCGGCAGTTGTATAGGAGACCTTGTGAGCAGTGGCTGTGCATGTGACAGGTGTAACATGGAACGTCGTCGTGAGCCGACACCGTTCGAACGTGGTATGGTGGTCGGTGCCCGACGGATGGGAAGTGCGATTTCGGAAGTGGTGCGGGAATTCGGCTTCACACGATCAACCGTGTCCAGGGTGTATCATGAATGGTTGAATGCGGGTGTCACCGTCCACAACAGACGAACGACCGGCCGTCCAGCTACCCTCGATGGCCGCGACCGGCGAGATCTGAGACGGATTGTCAATAGTGCCAGACGGGCAACCGTGCAACAAATCACGGCTCAATTCAACACAGGCCGTGCTAGACACGTCTCCCAGTGGACAATCCGTAGGAACATGGGTTCTATGGGGTATAGGAGCCGGCGCCGCACACGGGTGCCACTGTTAACCCAACGTCATCGGGCACAACGACGCACATTTGTCGCCAGTCACCAGGGATGGACACTGGAACAATGGCGTAACGTGATATGGTCGGAAGAATCATGATTGCAACTGCACCATGCCGATGGGAGGCACCGTGTATGGCGCAAACCACATGAAGCGATGGATCTCGCCTGCTTCGAAGGTGTGGTCCAGGGCGCTGATGTGACTGTTATGGTCTGGGGTGCATTTTCCTGGTATGGAATGGGCCCCCTAGTTGTTCTGGAAGAGACTTTGAATGGTACGCGGTATGTTGAGCTGCTCGGAGACCATCTCCACCTATTTTTGGCCTTACAGCGCCCAGACGGTTCTGCGGTGTTTCAAGATGATAACACGCCTCAACACCGCTCCCACGTCACCCGGGAATGGTTCCAGGAACATGCAGCGGAGGTCCAACGACTGACATGGCCACCCAGAAGCTCCGATATGAACCCTATCGAGCATATCTGGGATGTCCTGGAACGCAGGCTTCCGTGCCATGGATCCTGCACCCAGGAACAGACCAGCATTGGTAGCCGCTCTGCAAACGATTTGGTGTCACTTGCGTCCAGAGGACTACCAGGGACTTGTCGACTCACTTCCACGGCGTCTCACTGCAGTTCGCAGGGCCAGAGGAGGCCCCACACGCTATTAGGTGACTATCCCATGATATTTGGTAAGTCAGTGTATGGATCCAATGCTAAGAATGTTAATATAAAGGATCTTTAATGTATATAGCCTATGTAATGTTAACGTAGAATTTGTCAGTTCTTGGATCTTGGAGGAGAACGTTTACTGTACGGTTTGTGTAGTGGATAGTTATAGTTTCCTAACATCTGCTGTTTGTGTTGTTGACAGTGTATATAGTTTCCTAATATTGTTTGTAACAAGCTTTAATGTTCGAGTCTGTAACATTTAAAGCCCCTTGTTATTGTTATCATAGGTGTTGAGAACATGAACACATGGAATGATCATTCCACTGCGATCACAGTCTTAGCATTGTTACAACCTTTTATACAGATCGAAATACATCAGAAACGCTGCTTGATTCACACTGTATTTGATTTCGTATTATTACTCGAATGTAATAGTGAAGTGGAATGCCTTTACTGAGGTGAGGTTAAAATATCAATTAAGTTCTCTTATATCTAACTCGTGGCTGAAACAGAATAGCTCACAGCAATGTATTACCTCATAAAGAAGACAATGCGCTAAGGGTTCTCGCTGACGTCACCGACGGCCAAACGTGGCGGGGAGACCTGCGCGTGATCCCTACCTCTTATTCTACCTACCTTGCAGCCCAACTAACGTGCACATTATAGGGGTGCTATTCCCCTGCAGGTGTACTGTATGGCTCAGTAAGCACATTTTGCACACGATTCTGAACCCTAGCGAAATGTAGTATCATCCGTTCGCAAAACATGACGCCTTGAAATCATGAAGCAACAATTTTTACCATGTAACTATGTTACCGAGCTCGATAGCTGCAGTCGCTTAAGTGCGGCCAGTATCCAGTATTCGGGAGATAGTAGGTTCGAACCCCACTGTCGGCAGCCCTGAAGATGGTTTTCCGTGATTTCCCATTTTCATACCAGGCAAATGCTGGGGCTGTACCTTAATTAAGGCCACGGCCACTTCCTTCCCATTCCTAGCCCTTCCCTGTCCCATCGTCGCCATATGACCTATCTGTGTCGGTGCGACGTAAAACAACTAGCAAAAGAAAAAAAAAAGTAACTATGTTAATGTGTCGTGCCTCGTGACCAGGTGTAACGAAGAGGGGTAACAAGGCATAAAACTAGGTAACAGTGCAGTAATTAATGTCTTAAACACCGAACCAGATGGCGTATGTTGTCTGCTCTCGTCGTACTACCAGCAAGTTTCCAGCAGTGTAGCGTAGGGGATGTGGTTAAGCGCTCGCCTAGCAATCGACGGAATGTGCCAGCGGCGGTTCGAATCCTGCATCGTTCAAATATTTTTGCATCGGTATGATGTTTGAATACGTAAACACAGGCCCACGTTTGCCACATTCAAACAGTACAATGACGCTGTTATTCATCTTGTGTCCTGCGCACAATACTCCGCTGTGAGGGCCTGAATGTACCGTAATATCTGCTGTCATTCGGCATGTTTTCCACAGGGGAATACGTTGACATGCTCCTCATTTATGGGGACGCAAAACAAAATGCGTGCGAGGCACTACGTCTGTACCAGGAACTGTACTTCAACAGGCGCCGCCCAGCTGCTACGACATTCCGCCGTGGTGAAAGACGCCTAAGGACAACAGGCGTGATTTCCAACCAGCCACCAGTTAGCGATAGGCCCGCTACATCGGGTGAAACAGAAGAGGCCGTTCTGGAGGCACCTAGTAATAATCCACACACCAGTGCAAGGGCGATTGCACGACAGGTGAACACCAGCCAGCCGTCCGTCTGGCGAATACTACATGAACATGAATTTCACCCATACCATCTTGAGCTGCGCTAAGAGCTCCATGGGCAGAATTTCGAAGCTCGAATGGAGTTCTGTCGGTGGCTATTAGGTAGGTTGGACAATGGTGCAGCATTTGTATTGCATACCTTGTTCTCGGACGAATCGCGATTTCACAATAATGGGAGCGTCAAGCCCCACAACATGGACTATTGGAGCCCGGACAAACCTCACTGTGTGCGACAGGCGGCCCATCAAGTACGATGGGGAGTGAATGTTTGGTGTGGAATCTTGGGAGATCGCCTGATTGCACCTTATTTCTTTAAGAGCCATTGGGCGGGCCCACACTATCTGCACTTTCTGCGTCAGGAACTCCCACTGCTGCTGGCGGATGTGCCCTTGCACAATCGTTTGACGATGTGGTTGCAACAGGCTGGAGCTCCACCAAATTCGACTTTGCCCGTTCGTAACCATCTCAATGAGGAACTGCCAGGGATATAGATAGGACCAGGAGCCTTATTTCTTGGCCCGCCAGATCACCGAATTTCACCCCGTCAGACTTCTTCTTGTGGGACATTTGAAGAACATCGTTTACACTCAAGCGCCGGAAAACCCCGACCAGATCCGGCAACTCATCATGGACGCCAGTAGTATAAATCACGGGTGCTAGCGCCTCCACCGGCTCATAGGGGCCCGCTCCTCCGCCGCCACCCGAGGGGCCTTCCCAGGGGCCCGCTCCTCCTCCCGCGCGAAATTTGAATTTGTAAACAAAGCCACGTGCTTTTTGACAGCTGTCATCGATAACAACGCATCGCTAACCTCCCTGCTGCCATCTTAACCTCATTAGCGCGAGATTTCAATTGGTAAACAAAGCCACGTGCTTTTTTGACAGCTACGTGCTTTTTGACAGCTGTCATCGACAACAACGCATCGCTAACCTTACTGCTGCCATCTTGACGGGCCTAAACCTCAGTGCTACCAACTAAACATTACTTGTGCGATATTTGAATGGGTAAACAAATCTACGTGCTTTTTTGCCAGCTGTCATTCGCCATCTTGCATCGCTGACCTTAGTGCTGCCATCTTTACGGCACTGCTTGTAATTTAAAAAAATTCCGTCAGCTGTCATCCACCATCTTGCATCGCAAACCTCAGTGGTGCACTCTTTAGCTACTTACCTTTGAAATGTGGTGGAGGGCAATTTGAAAAATTCTATTTGACAGCAGCCATCTTTAATCAACAGAGCACCGTGCTGCCCTCTTTAGCTACATACCTTTGAAATGTGGTGGTAGGTAATTTAAATTCTATGTGCTTTTTTGACAGATGTCAAAAGCCATCTTGTATCGCAAACCGTAGTGCTGCACTCTTTACGACACTGCTGGTAATTTTAAAAAATGTTTCAGCTGTCATCCACCATCTTGTATCGCAAAACTCAGAGCTGCACTCTTTAGCTGCTTACCTTTGAAAGGTGGTGTCGGTAATTTCAAAGTGCTCTTCTTTGGAAACAAACCCACGTGCTTCTTGGACAAGCAGCCATCTTTAATCAACAGAGCATCGTGCTGCCCTGCTTAACTACCTACTTACTATTGAGACGGACAATTTGAAAAAATTGTATTCGACAAGCTGCCATCTTTAATCAACAGAGCACCGTGCTGCTATCTTTATCGTAGTAGTGGGTAATTTCTACGTAACAGCTGGCATCCGCCATCTTGCATCGCTAATCTTAGTGCTGTCCTCTTTAGCTACTTACCTTTGAGGCGGGCAATTTGAAAAATGCCACGTGCTCTTCTTTGGAAACAAACCTACGTGCGTTTTGACAGCTGTCATCATCCATCTTTAATCAACAGAGCAGCGTGCTGCTATCTTGCGGGCAATTCCGTCAGCTGTCATCCGCCATCTTGCATCGCTTACCTCAGGCTGCCATCTATACGGTACTAAACCTTATCGTGGTGGTGGTGGGAAATTTAAAATATACATGCTTCTTTGACAGCTGTCATCCGCCATCTTTAATCACGAGAGCGCCGTGTTGCTATCTTGCGGGTAATTCCGTCCGCTGTCATCCGCCATCTTTAATCAACAAAGCATCCTGCTGCTATCTTTAGCTACATACATTTAACATGTGGTGGCGCATAATTTGAAAAAAACTTCCGTTAGCTATCAACCGCCATCCTTAATCAACAGAACATCGTGCTGCTTTCTTTAGCTACATACATTTAACATGTGGTGGCGGCAATTTGAAATTCTATCCAGATGCCATCTTTAATCAACAGAGCACCGTGCTGCTATCTTTAGCAACATACCTTCGAATTGTGGTGACGGATAATTTGAAATTCCGTTAGCTATCATCAACTTTAATGCATTTGCGAACCTAACCTCTCATCTACCATCTTGAAAGAGACCATACAACAAAATGCCCCTCCCGACGCTAATTACAACTTAGAGGTTACTACACAAGATGCCGGTGGCTGTTATGGCTACCTCCTCCTCCTCCTCCTCTACCTCCTCCGCCTCCTCCTCCTCTGTCAAAACATAGCTTTATCGAACACGCATCGCGAAGGCAACAGTGTGCAGCGATAATATTATTGTGCACGTTTAGACTTGCGGATTACAAGAGAAATATGACAAGACTAAAATCGATGTTGTTAACTTCAACATGTGATTAGAACATTGATTGATGAGTTCAGATCACTAACTAGAACCGAACACGGTACATGTGTTTAGAACATGTCAGGGGATACCTTTGTTCTAAGAAGATCATGTTACAAAAGAAGTGATTAAGAATAGAATTGAAAACTGTACTCGATACAACATATGATCAGAACATCGATTGATGTGTTTACAACATGTCTGGGGTATACCTTCGTTCTAACAGAAAAAAAATAATAAGACTAGAATTCTGTACAGCTTGCGTAAGATAGCGATTGTTATAACCTTTTCCTCTTCCTGCTCTGTCAAGACATAGCTTTATCGACCATACAACGCGATCTTATGAATATTACGTAGCTAACTCGCTCAGTAAACGATATAGCAACACTTCAATGATTGGCCTAGTACGAAAATCAAAAACACACTGTGCACACATCGCGTAGCTAACTCGCTCAGTAAACGATATAGAAACACTTCAATGATTTGCCTAGTACGAAAATCAAAAACCATACTGTGTAGCTAACTCGCTCAGTAAACGATATAGCAACACTTCAATGATTTGCCTAGTACGAAAATCAAAAACCATACTGCGCAGCTAACTCGCTCAGTAAACGATATAAAAATCAAAAACCATACTGCGTAGCTAACTCGCTCGGTCGCACTGCAAATACATCACAACACGACTAGAACACGGATATACGTTACTCTTTTTTCCGAAACACACACACGGATAAGAATGTTGGGAGATACTACATACTTACATGTTTAAAAAGTGGGGGGAATGAAATATCAAATTATTCGTACGCATGTTATCTCCTCCAAGTTGTAAGATGAAATGGACGCAGTACTGTGAGTTTCTGCTATGGCTGGCGAACGGAAGTGGCATGTTATCTCGGCAAAAAATGCGCGTGAGCTTGTCCTTGCATACACGCAAGTCAGACACAATGATGGATACCGCGATTCAAATCGTGGTAACCTATGCCGTCAGGAAGGGCATCCGGCCAGATCCTTATACACGTTGTCAGGAAGACTGACGATCGCGCAGGAAAGGGCTAGCAGCGGCTAGCTACCCTGCCTAGCATTTGCTATCTTCAGAGCTGCCGACAGTAGGGGTTCGAACCCGCTATCTCCTGAAGTAGCGAGAATGATTGCGGCTACAAGATGGTGATTCATTTGTCGGATGGAGGCGTTAAGCCTTGTGCAGGCTCCTTCGACAGGAGTAGGCTATGTACCGGCACCGGGTTTTACTAGGACATCTAGTTATAAGACCCGCTACAACAGATTTGTCTTACTTCATATCGCGTATACTGCGATTTAAAATCCTAGTATTTTAACGTTAGGAAGGGCAACCAAACTATGGTTTACGATGTAAGACACTAGATACGATTTAAAATCTTAGTTCTTGCGTCAAGAAAAGCATCCAGCTGTAAAACAGATTTTTGCGACTTAAAATCTTGCGTCAAGAAGGGCGTCTAGCCGTTAAACAATTGTTCGTGATGTGAGACGCAATATAGTGCAATTTAAGATCTTATTACTCGCATCAAAAAGAGCACCCGGCTGTAAAACAAATTCTTGCGATTTAAAATTTTAGTTCTCGCGTTAAAAAGGGCATCTGGTTGTAAAAGAGATTTTTACGACTTAAAATCATAGTTCCATAGGGGATCTAGCTGTAAAACAATGGTTCGTGATGTGAGACACAAGATACTGCAATTCAAAATCTTATTTCTTGCGTTAAGAAGGGCAACCAGTCGTAAAACAATAGTTCGTGATGTAAGCTACTAGATACTGCGATCTAAAATCTTAGTTCTTGCACCAAAAAGAGCATCTAATTGTAAAACCCCGATTCTCGCGTTAAGAAGGGTATATGGTTGTAAAACAGATTCTTGATCCCAGTCCTTTGACGTCAGGAAGGGTAACTGGCCGTAAAACAATGGCTTATGATGTAAGACGCTAGATACTTCGATTTAAAATTTTAGTTCTTGCGTTAAAAATAGCATCCAGCTGTAAAACCCCGATTCTTACGTTAAAAAGGTCATCTGGTTGTAAAAGACTCTTGATCCCAGTTCTTCGACGTCAGAAAGGGCAGCCAGCCGTAAAACAAAGGCTCATGATGTAAGCTACTAGATACTGCGATTTAAAATCTTAGTTCTTGCGTCAAAAAGAGCATCCAGCTGTAAAACCCCGATTCTCGCGTTAAAAAAAGAATTTTTGTAAAACAGATTCTTGATCCCGGTCCTTGGACGTCAGGAAGAGTAACCACCGTAAAACAATGGTGTATGATGTAAGAGGCTAGATACTGCTATTTAAAATCTTAGTTTTGCGTCAGGAAGGGCAACCAGTCGTAAAACAATGGTTCGTGATGTATGACACTAGATACTGCGATTTAAAATCTTAGTTCTTGCGTCAGGAAGAGCATCCAGCTGTAAAACCCCGATTCTCACGTTAAGAAGTGTATCTGCTTGTAAAACAGATTCTTGTCCCGGTCCTTTGAGGTCAAGAAGGGTAAACGGCCGTAAAACAATGGCTTATGATGTAAGACGCTAGATACTGCGATTTTAAATTTTAGTTCTTGCGTTAAAGAGCATCCAGCTGTAAAACCCCGATTCTCGCGTTAAAAAGGGCATCTAGTTGTAAAACAGATTATTGATCGCAGTTCTTTGACGTCAGGAAGGGCAACCGGTCGTAAAAAATGGTGTATGATGTAAGAGGCTAGATACTGTTATTTAAAATCCTAGAAGGGTATCCGGCTATAAAACAGATTCTTGCGATTTAAAATCTTTGCATCAAGAAGGACAACCGGCCGTAAAACAGATTCTTGTGATTTAAAATCTTGCGTCAAGAAGGGCAAACGGCTGTAAAACCGATTTTTAATCCTGGTCCTGTTACGTTAGGAACCGCATCCGGCTGTAAAACAGGAGCTCCTAACATTTACAGTGTAGTTCAGGTGTTAAGCTTTAGGAGCAGGCTATGTGCTGGCACCGGGTTACGTCTTTTGTTGTTAACATAGCAGGTTCTATCCTTGTTCCGCATAACAAGTAAAGCCGCTTAGAACACTGTCTTTGAAGTTGTACCTGTGTATGTTACAGAGTCAGTCAGAGCGAGTTGAGTGAGGAATGCATGCGTTGACTGAAATTGTACACTAGTCTTCCGGCTGTAGTAACCTTCAGCAATCAGCGAGGACACTGTGTGTATGATAAGGTACTTGTAACTCAAAGAGCATTTTCTTAGTCGTGTAGGTAATTCCTTCTAGCATCTAGCTGGTGTAAGTTCCTAAGATAAAATATTATGATTGTACAGAAAGGGTAAAACCCAGTGCCAGCACAGTAGGGAGATGGTAAAACCCGGTGCCGGCACATAACGTACTCCCGTGGAAAGTGCTTGCGCAAGGCTTAACGACTCCATCCGAGACATGAATCACCATCAACATCTTGTACCAGCAATCATTCTCGCTACTTCAGGAGATAGCGGGTTCGAACCCCTACTGTCCGCAGGTCTGAAGATAGCAAATGCTAGGCGAGGTAGCTAGCCGCTGCTAGCCCTTCCCTGCACGATCGTCAGTCTTCCTGACAACGTGTATAAGGATCTGGCCGGATGCCCTTCCTGACGGCATAAATTGCCACGATTTGAATCGCGGTATCCATCATTGTGTCCGACGCGTGTATGCAAGGACAAGCTCACGCGTATTTTTTGCTGAGATAACACGCAACTTCCGTTCGCCAGCCATAGCAGACTCACAGTACTGCGTCCATTTCGTCTTACAACTTGGAGGAGATAACATGCGTACGAATAATCTATGATTTTTCATCCCCCATATTTTTAAAAATGTATGTAGTATCTCGCAACATTCTTATCCGTGTGCGTGTGTGTGTTTCGAAAATAAAGAGTAACGTATATCAGTGTTCTAGTCGTGTTGTGATGTATTTGCAGTGTGGCCGAGCGAGTTGGCTACGCAGTGTGCTTTTTTGACTTTCGCATGACATATCAGTGTAATTGCAATTACTAAGCGTCTTAGCAGTGCGGGGAGCGAGTTAGCTACGCAGTATGGTTTTTGATTTGTATATCGTTTACCGAGCGAGTTAGCTACGCAGTATGTTTTTTTTTATTTTCGCACTAGGCAAATCATTGAAGTGTTGCTATATCGTTTACTGAACGAGTTAGCTACGCGATATGTGCACAGTGTGTTTTTTATTTTCGCACTAGGCAAATCACTGAAGTGTTGCTATATCGTTTACTGAGCGAGTTAGCTACGCAGTATGGTTTTTGATTTTCGTACTAGGCAAATCATTTGAAGTGTTGCTATATCGTTTACTGAGCGAGTTAGCTAAACAGTGTGTTTTCGATTTTCGCACTAGGCAAATCATTGAAGTGTTGCTATATCGTTTACTGAGCGAGTTAGCTACGCGATGTGTGCACAGTGTGTTTTTGATTTTCGTACTAGGCCAATCATTGAAGTGTTGCTATATCGGTTACTGAGCGAGTTAGCTACGCAGTCTATATTATGCTGCTGCTCGAGGTACAATGAAACTCACATAGGCCTCCATGGGCAGGTATAAACACAGTGCGAAACGCAAGAGACAATGTCAGGTTTTACATGTAGGCTCTTTCTTCTTTCTGCCTATGTGGTTTTTCCCTGACCCTTCAATACCATACTTCAACACCATATACCTAACACAAACTCTTGCCGTGGTAGCGAGTCTGACTCGGAAACCGGCAGATACTCTTTGTATCACCTCCCACTCCTCCCTGCTATCTCTTTCTTCTTCTTAGAAATAATAGCATGTCGGAGGTCATGTAGATTGAGTCGATGGTCACGCGGGGGGAGCGGGTTTCGGGGGCCCCCCCGAAAAAAAAGAAAAGAAAAAAAGCAAGAGACAAGTCCAGTCTATTGTCAAGCGCTGCGAAGTAAAGACACGTTGTAGTGCAATAAGGAGCCGTCAAAAAGAGAGTTGATTTTTTCATTATAAAACAGGAAATCATTAAGAGAAATTGGCAAAATTGTGAACAGAAGTCTTTCAAGTATGCAATATGTTTTATATAGACAGGTATAAAAGTAGCAACCGGATTTAAAATAAGGACAAGATAAGTCAGAAAAGAATATTTAATTCCACAGATGAATGTTGGATATTACGAGAGGTTAAGAAGAATCCATAGTGCTTCAAAACTTGTTTTGATGGTGGAGGAACATACAGGGAAAAAGCATCCCATCCAGAAACAATGAAGCGCAATATCAGGAAAAGTAGTAGCAAATTCAATATCAATGGATTAGATGGGAAAGTTACTGTCTGGAGAAAACCGAACGAAGAGCTAAAACCTACCAATATGCATCCAACTGTTAAATAGAGTAGAGGAAGTCTTAATGTCGAGGGGCATATGGCAGCTAGTGGGGTAGGGAAGTTGACTTTCATTGACGGGATCATGAATAAAAATGTGTATTTAAACATACTGGAAAAACAGTTTGCCTGATAGTGCTCTAAAGCTTGGAATGCATAACCAATACATGTATTATCAGGAAAACGATCCCAAGCACATAGTGTGAATATGGCTCCTGTATAACTCTCCAAAGGTGCTGGAAACACCTCCCCCGTCATCAGATTTTAAGTGTTGTAGAGAACTTGTGGCATCACTTAAAAGTGGCAATAAGGAAACACAGGATTTTCAACAAAGATGACCTGAAAGCTACTTTGCACAAATACTGGGAGAAAATATGTCTATCATACTGAGAAAATTTTGTACGATCCATGCCTACCCGTTTGAGACATGTTAGACGAGCAAGGAATATCCAACAAAATACTGTGATATTTATTTGTCATAAGTCTGTACAGAGTTCTCCTCCTCCATTTTCACAGACATAGGTGTACGTAAATGCCTGAATGAGGTGGGTTTTTTGTTTTGTTTTTTATGAATGATTCCATGACCGAATTAAATTGTCATGCATGCATGAATAAATGAATGAACACTTCTCTCCCAGTCACGGATAGCCACCAACTGAGGAGAGAACATTCGGTTCGCAGGATAAATGCATGGATGGGATTATGCATAACTACTGTCCGGTCGTGTTATCCACCCCTGATGAGAAAAGGAGCCGCCTTCCCAAGGATAACACGTCCGGCCCTTTCTCTTGAGGCCCAAACGGAAGACCCCACCTGATCTAATAGCTGTCAAACACTAATTTCTCACCATTCCCTAGTTTCTGCGAGGCACACGTAAGCGGAAATCCCGCTCCCCATGTGCGCCTCCCTCCCTATTCTTCTTTCTCTGTTGCATTTAGGTCACTCTACATATTCGATTGGGATAGGCCCGTCCTATCCCGTCCTACTTCGGTTATATCCTTACATAAGTGTATAAATTAATGAATTAATTAATTAATCAATCAATTGGCTATGATTCCTTGCCTAAATTAGTGCCTCCTTGCACACGCAAATCGCCATTCCACATGCAAGGGCCAAGCCTACAATTATCTACATGAATGTATGAATAAATGAATTAATTAATTAATTAACTAATTAATTACTGATTCCCTAACTGTATTGAGAAAACATGTATGGATGGATTTATGAATGGGTATATGAATATTCATGCATGCATGATAGGGGGGTAAAAACTCATCCCTCCCAGTACGGATAACCAGTAACTGGGGAGAGAGCCCTTATTATGAATTAAATAAATGATTGAATGAATAATATATGTGGAATGAGTAGTGAATGTTATCAACCTACAGCTACGGATCGCCAGCAGCTGAGGGTGAAACATTGTATCCATTGGGCCCTGTCTCATTACAAACAGTTTAACATTTAATTACGTTATGGCTTACTAACATAGCGACTTTACAGTGCTACATCTACTAATATTCCTTTTACTACATATCACTATTGGCAATTTCTTAACTAACCGGTTCGTAACACAATCATCCATCCGTAATATGTCCTACCCTCATTGTAGGCTCTTTCAACACTCTTCTACAACAAAATACTGAGTTTATAAGTAATTGCGTCTTATTCTGAACTTCAAGGACCTACCATAGGGTTTCAATGTGATCTCTTTTTGTGTATATTTGAGAAAACTTTGTAGACGATAATGTAGATGTTAATTTTGATTACTCTATTAAAAAATTATGTAGGCCTACTGGTTACAAAAGAGTTATATCCAGCTTGAAATAAAAATAGTATATTATTGTTGGTAAATGCTCAAAGACATATTTTGCTGATAAACGAGTTTCATTGTGACTCACCGTATGACAATGACAGTATTACATAGAAGTGTCCGAATAATTTTGCTATTACCTTAAGTTTCAATCTAACACCAAAACCTACAAATATGACCAAAGAGACGGTAAGATTACCTGCAAATGGCTCAATACCATTATTTCCAGAGGAACTGTGAAGTTTCAATGGCTTGTGACGAGATATGTAATTAACATATAAATCCCCAGTTCTAATTACATTCATTTCCCAGGAGGCTCAAGGTCAAATTTGCATTCTAATCATTAAAATACGTGAGCCTGTAACACTGTAACAAGTTACTAAAGAAGTTAATCACAATTAACTTTCTCCACAACTTCCTTTTTAATGGCTATTTTAAAGGAAATCATACGGTATAGCAAATGTGTATTGCTTAAAATCAATAACGAACTTTCAATTATTTGCAGATCATCGTATACCACTCTAATAAATCCCCCGAGCACTCAATGACCAACAATCCATAACCACCAATGGTGTGGGATATCAAAGAAGAGACGGACAAAGACATTTCATTATCAACTTCATATTCAAGGGGATAGCGGATACTACAATGGCCACCTGGATAGGACTTATGCATGACTAGAACAGATTATCATTAGACCTCCAATAGGAGAGATACAATAGCAAGCATCCCATTCAACTGCAGAGGACTAGCACATGTTCTGAACCAATAAGAGCACGCATGTGTGCAATCTACCTGTTAGCACAACACAATCCAGCCATGGAAGGGTATAACAGTGACAGTCAAGAAAAACTGGTTTGCAGTCAGAAGAATATTGTCGCATGCCGTATATGGAGCTTTTCCATACTCGAAACTCAATACGAACTACTTCTATTGATTACTTGATTATAAACACAGTCAAGTGTCGTCTTGCAAATGGCTAAAATCGCTCCACTGATTTTCAAACTGCACGAAATGTGCACAACTTAATAAGCCCTCTACACACCTGAAAAATACATACCGGGTGATTCAAAAGGTTGCCCAGAAACTGAAGTACCGTACAGAGGAGTCGTAGTTCAACTGTCGAATGGGAAAGTATAGTCTAGGACGAAACCCTGCGTCAGGGCAAGCCTAGGGCTTTCAGTAACGACATAATGGGCATTTTTTTTCAAACTGTATTACATTGCTCAACAACGAAGAAATGAAAATCAATGAAGTGAAGTCGTTCGAACACACAGCGAAGTTACGATATCATCGGACATTGCGTGATTGTTCTTTACAACGTCTGATTGAATTATCGCCCCAAATATTCAA
This sequence comes from Anabrus simplex, assembly GCF_040414725.1. Lineage (NCBI taxonomy): Eukaryota > Metazoa > Arthropoda > Insecta > Orthoptera > Tettigoniidae > Anabrus > Anabrus simplex. The sequence continues at coordinate 902,499,589 of NC_090265.1, forward strand.
TGCACGCTTGCCCTGGCGTGCAGTTTCGTCCCAGACTATATTATACTATACTATACTATTCTATTCGAAAGTAGTTGTTTTTCAACCCCTCCCTGCATTATTACCGTTTCTGTGCAACCTTTTGAATCATCCTGTATAATATATAACTTCCGTCGGGCTGAGTGGCTCGGACAGTACAGCGCTGACTTCCTGAGTCCAAGTTAACTGGTTAGGCCACAACTCAGTCTAGTCGAATATTAAAGTGTCCCAATACGACAGCGACGCAAACGTAGTTTTACTAGAACAATAAGAATTCTCAAGGAAACAAAATCACAGCACCTCCGAAAACAATTACGATTCAATAGGTTCAGTGGGTCAAACTTTGCCCCGAAACATTTCTTTGATGTGCGGGGAAAGAAATGGAGATGCAGTTGCCGCATTTACTCGCCCTTACCTGCCACCGACCCCAGTCAGGCTGGAACTGCTATATAGGGAACATGTGGCTGGCTGAGTCATTAAAGTCGGCCAAAAAAACAATAAGAGAGAACGGTGGATAAAGGTAAGCCATGCTTCTGTAAAACTCGTTTATACAAAATACAATATACGTTAATTACGTATATATATTTTCATTAAAGTAGAAGTTTATTTAATCTATTCTCTGCAAATCTATACACTATGCGAAATAATTATGGACCTCGAGTATAAAGGAAAGAACCGAGCAGCTGAGAGCCACAATATTACAAACAAAAATAAGGGAGGAAATATCATCTCAAATCCACATAACAAGCTCTCTTCAACTTTAGCAACAGCACCAATTGGTTTGCATGAAGTCTACTCAAGTGGATCAAATATCGATATGTTAACATGCAGAGCAGCAGCACCAGCACTGGAGACATAATCCCTGCCTTCCAGGGTGAGTAAGAGATCAGCAACCACTTCGGTCGAGTCAGTGTTGATACTTCACTGAGAGGGAGGAAAACAACAAAAAAAACAAAAACAAGACAAGAAAACAGGACTGTTGTTGACACAACCACTAAGGTAACCAAACATACACACTGGGTGCCGATGATAAAACATCTCCTCCCTTATACTCTAAGAGAGATGTTTGTTTTAGTCTTCAATCACAAAAATCTCCTCCTAAAAACCTTCCTTCACTTCAAATTACAAGTTTCCAAATCAGATAAAATACAAGCATTGCTTATAACATCATACTAGGTATTAACGACACTAAATATACAACGACTAGCGCTTTGCCCGCGGCTTCGCTCGCGTCATAGTTATGTCCAATTATATTATTTTATTTACCATTTTCTTACGAAGGCCATCGGACGAACTTTCGTAAGAAATGTAAAATGTGAACGTTATCAACTAAATATTGATTTTTAAAAAGCACCAAAGAGTAAATTATCTTCGCCCTCTCGCACCATTATTTGAAAGGCATAATAGCTCGCCGCTGATACCTTTTTGTTCAAAAAAAATATTTTTATGAGGATCACGTTGAGGAATATTTATTGAATAGCCATCTTCACCATAACGAAACATCATAGTATATTGAAGTGCATCATAAGACGAATGAATTTCAGTGATACGTTTGAGTTTATCATGGTGGCTCTGAATAACTACATCTCAATTTTCAAATTGTTCGCCAACGATTACTAAAGCAACCTCAGATGTTGGAGCATTATATCATCCTCTGTGACTGTCAGCCGGCTTTCTGTTCGCATGAATAAGTACCTTAAAATCTTGACATCCTGACGACACCTTCTCAAGAGCTGTTTTCAAGTTCTTTACATAACAGTTAACATGATGGAGCATTTTTTGTAACTGTTTAACCAACGCCGGCTTAATATCTGGTATCTTAGAACAGTGTATTAGTGCTTCTGTTTCATCTTCGCCAACAAAGTAAATCTGAAAAAATCCAGGATCTAGATGAGCATTTGGCAATAGACTGCCTTTGGAATGCTAAATTTGACCTTGTACTTTGAAAGTTGTCATAAAGCCGGGTTGGATGACTTGTTTAGTACCAAAAGATGTCATTTGAAAACAGCTGCTATATTTTATAATTCGATCCAAAAAAATTACCATGATCTGGAAGGGCACCCATTAGTAAACTGTACAGCGGTTCAGGTGGAGATTAGAGTGGTGGCAGCTGAACCTTGCCAGAATCACAACACATGCCTGGTGTTTGCAGAATTGGCATGTATGGATCATTGTACCAATGGTTATCAAGCTGTTATCTTCGTAATTAATTTCAGGGTCGTAAGACATCCCGGAACAAAACTTAATTTTAGAAGGACGCAATCGTCTTTCTTTTCGGACCCCAGGGTGATGTTGCTCATATCGCTTGAATTGTCCTGTGATAATCGCGATTATTTTCCTGGTGTGTAGCTGCCGCTGCTCTACGAAACTCGGGATTATTTTTCTGGTATGTCGGTGCCGCTGCTCTATGAACCTTGAGATCATTCTTCTGATACGTGCCCGCTGCTGCTCTATGGACTTCGCGATTTTTATTTTGGTATTTACTTGCAGGAATGGTATGTGCGTAAGGATTAATCTGTAAAAATGTGGCTGCTGCTTTTTTAATTTGTATTTTTCTCGTAGCATTTGAGTATCGAGTATGACATTCGTCAGAAACTTTTGTAATAACGAATGAAGCACTTGTTTCTTCGCACAGACGTTCATATTTATTACTTCAAAATGTCCGTTAGAGAGATTACCAGTAAATCGCAATATTTTTACGGTATTAGCTTCATCACTAAATGCCCAGTATAACTTTTGATCATGATAAACTTCAAAGCGGAATGGAAATATTTTGCCAGCTGCCGTCAACTCACATGTTCCACCATAAATTGAATCTTCTGACACGAAAATTCAGCACTCTTCCGAGGAGGATAGTTATTACCAAGATGATTTTCGGACAAAATGGAGAACTCTACCCAGCTGTTCACAACTTACGAAACAATAGCTTCACGAACTTCTTTATGCCGTAAATGAGTAGAATATAAAATGTAAGAAAGAGATCTAGATAGACACGCACAGTCACCTACAATAGAAACAACAGTCTGTTATTTAGCTGTCTCCTTGAAATATCATACCCCAGTACGTTGAATCTTCTGATATGAAAAGTTGGTACTCTTCTGAGGAGGAATAGTTATTAGCAAGGATTGCCAAGGTTCAAAGCCTTCTTGCTCGAGAGTTCTATCACACTCACATCATTATGCCTACTGGTCGACAATGTTATGCAAGTTGCCTCCGGTCTCTTCTTCGTCAATAAGAGTGATATATCTTCGAACCTTAGACAGTTTTGCTAATGACGAATGCGCGCGACGATCATAATGAAAGAAGAACTGGTACTGCTTTCGCCTAGCCTACTTTACCAGTTGTACGGATAAAACAATTCATTTAAACTGTAAGCGGCTGCATAACTCGCTAACAAAATATAAAACTGTAATAATTCTCCTTGATAAAACAATATTCCTGTGTTAAGAACAGCCGCTAACACGCAGATTCGAACCTGCATTCTTACTACTACTAACTGAGCCTCTGACTAAAGTGCGCACACTGCTCATTCAAAACAGCGCGTCAGAGTAGGTATCGAATAGCTGGCATACTATGATGATGAACCAGTCTCTTACGTACCAGCAGTATCAGAAAATGTATGAACCAGAGGATTGGCATGCTAAAGAACAAAGCAAACTCCTCAGCTATTTCTCGCCAATATTCAGTTAGGCTGTTATATTCGATACGCAGCAGTAATCCCATCTATCGGAGTTGAGCGGCAGCATAAGAGACAAAGAACATTACAACAAACAACGGTCAGTGTAATATTGTAGGCCTTTACATTTAGTTTTCTTCCGGCTCTGAAATATCCCTCTTATCATAGTCGGTACAGTAAAACAGAATAAAACATAAATGATCGGGAATTGTATTCTCTATAATTTTGTTTTGTAGTTCTTTTTGATAGGACCAATAACATAGGTATTTAAAAATTAAATTTTATGCGCCTTCCCCTAAACTACAATTTCAACCAGAGTGAATGAAATTGTTTACAACTGAGACTGTAGTTTCTTATTCTCCGACTGTATATACCGACTTTCATTAATTCTGTTAACCCGTTTTCTCGTGGCTCGGCGTTGATATGGACTTGGCAACAAAAATACAAATTCATGAATATCTGTGTTATCAAAGCCGGTACGGTAAAAATGCATAAGACGTAGATGATCAAAAATTTAATTCTATATAACTTTAGTTATGTAGTATTTATCAATATGACCACTAATAATATAAATATTAGAGAATTGAATTTTAGGCCTTCCCCTAAACTACCATTTCACTCAGCGTGAATAAAATAATTTATAGCCTAGATTGTAGCGGTTCACCCCCCGACTCTACATACCGATTTTTATTAAATTCTCTTCAGCCGTTTTCTCGTGATGCGTGTACATACATACATACATACATACAGACAGACAGACAGACAGACAGACAGACAGACAGAAATTACGGAAAAGTAAAAACTGCATTTTCTTATTACTGTGGACATGATCGATACAGAAATACCATTCTTTTCAAATTCTGAGCAATGTATACACAAAACTCATATATATATTATCGCTTCCGACCTATGCCTCACTTTCAGCAGGAAAGAAATTTTCAGAATACGGTTAATATACAAATTGCTCTCCATACATTTTGTTTTAGAAAGGAATTTTTGATAAATTATGAAATAAGGTACTAGTTGATATAGGGTTTTTTTAAGCATGCCGCTCTGTATCCTGATGAACGAAGTACATACTGAATCCTACGACATTTGTATTAAACAATGGCAATAATGAGATTACTTGCCATATAGGTATTACACCTTTAAAAAGCAGGGTTTTTATTTATTGCGGATAATCGTCGTGCTAATTCAGGTATTTTTTCGGCAATTACGAGATAAAAGACAGGGACTGGGAAGGAAGAACTGTGGCCATAATAACAGCTCCAGTATTTGCCCGATGTAAAAACAGAGAAACTATGGAAAACAATCTTCAGGGCTGCCGATGGTGCGTTTCGAACGTATGATCTCTAGAATGCAAGCTAAATCTATGAGGCCCGTACAACTCATTCAGTTATCACAGTCATATAGTTCCATCTTCCCTTAGCAGAAGCTATTTAGTAGAGCTCTGCATTTGGAAGAAAACAACCGCTCGAGCATTGCCCATTTCGCGCCGCTGCTCGACGGCTGGGAAAAGCCCACGCTGCGATAAGGCTGTGGCTGTCTAAAGGCTTGGTTTCTCAGAACTGACGCATGCGAGGTGCGAGGTCGACGTTGCGTACTTTCGTCCCAATGACGCTGCGAGGCTCGTGGTTTCCCAGGCTGCGAAGCGGATCAGTTGCCGAGCACATGTCTTGTTCATTGGATCTCGCAGCCTGTGCGCTACTGTTGGAAGAGGAAGCGGATTATGTGTCAGTACTGGAGGGTTTTCTTCACCCCTATAGCAGTATAAATGGCAACTGTTGATCTTGTGATGGCAGCCTGTATCGTCCACAACCTTCTCCGGAATGAGCGAATTCCTTGCCCGAATGAACACTTTATTGGCAATTTGGAATTAACAGAAGAAAACATGATTCCTCTGGCAGCTAACAACGGAGGTAATTCTACACATGATGCTTTCATGATAAGAGACAGCTTCAAGAAATATTTTTGTAGCAGGGAGAGAGAATCGGTATGACAAAGAGAATATGCTAACAGGGTGGAGTGAAAATTTTCTTCTAACGGACAAACATGTATTTGTTTACCTATGGTTTACTTTTTCTGTGACCCAATTAGCATAATAACGGAATTAACACCGTTATTAAAATAAAACACGTGATTTTATTAAATGAACAATCCTGAACTCAAATTTTGTAAAATTATATATATTGGCATATTTGATATTAAAGTAATGGATTTATTGGTTGATATATCATTTCTAAATCTGTTAATTATTTAGTCCTTTGAAACTGAACTCATTATATTTGTTATAAGTAACATCAATAATAATAATAATAATAATAATAATAATAATAATAATAATAATAATAATAATAGACATCCTACCACCGATCCACAGAGGCAGTTACCACATCAATGAAAAAACAAAGAATCCCAAGAACGGAGATTCCAAATGACAGTAAATTAACATTAATCGTCTGGTACCTCCGTTTTTGGAGTTTCTATTTTTACGAACTCTTTCCTTCTCAAGACCATTGTATAATACATAAAACTAGCAACATTTATTAGCTGTTCTATCCGACTTCAGTTATATCATTTTCCATAAGTTGTCTTTCACAATGTTGTTTTTGTAGCTCTTGTGTTGTTAAGTTATACAACACTGGGTGCATTCGAACTTCTTCAATCAGTTCCTCGTCCACTTCGTCCGTAAAGCTCATCGTGTTGCTTAAAACAGTAAAAACAAGAACAGAAACAATGTCGCCTCGCACAAATCTGGCCGGACGAATCAGTGCGCGGTGACGCTGCGAGGTTGCGCACACTGAGCACCGTGCAGCTTGAGAAACCACTTGCATAAGCTCGTGTAGTCTGGATTTGTGCGAGGCGGGGCTCGCACCTCGCATGCGTCGGTTCTGAGAAACCAAGCCTTAACGGACCATGTGGCCGGTCGTCCTTCACCTCACGGTGATCAGTGGAAGTGTCGAGCACTGCCGGGCGCTCGAACGAAATCATAATCCCGGCCGGTGACAGTAAACCCGCCGCGCGCTCAACGGTACGGATTTGCATCAGAAATCGTGTGTAAAATCAGTTGGTGACTGGGCTTTGAGCAGTGCAGACAACGTTATGGATCAACCAAGTATAGGTCGTAAACGCTAAATTCAAGAAACGAAGAGAAGTATTCTGGAGAGAATTAGGAGCGGCTCGTTAGTCCTGAAGAAGAAAGATATGTCGGAATAGGAGGCGAAGAGTGAAGCTTGGAAATCGTTTGCACTTGTAGTGGATCCTGTCACGCAGGCTTCTTCTGGGTTCGTGCAGTGTACTACATGTGATACTGTACTTTCTTACCAGTCAAGCACAACAGGTATGATTCGGCGCTGCAAAAGTAACTGCGGATCAGAATTCCACCGAACACGTGCAGTACCAAGCAGCGTAAAGAAAGTTGTTGTCGATAAGTTGGTCGATATGAGTGGAGTAGATTTGCTACCGTTAAATACTTGTAGTAAGGTTGGCTTCAAGAACTATTCGCAGGAGCTCATCAATGTTGGCGCGACTTATGGCAAAGTCAATATAGAAGATGTTCTTCCGCATCCTACCACTGTATCACGGCATGTTAAAGAAAAGGCCGACAAAATACGGGCGACAATGGTGCCCAAGCTAATATGTGCCCTAAAGAACAAAATGTGCGCTTTAGATGCTGATCTGTGGTCTGATAACTACAAGAAGTGAATTTTTTTGACTGTGACATCGCATTATGTTAACGATGAGTGGCAGCTAGAAACGCTTGTTTTGCTAACAACTGAGTTTGCGGACATACCGTCCGGCTCCATGGCTAAATGGTTAGCATACTGGCCTTTGGCCACAGGGTTCCCGGGTTCGATTCCCGGCAGGATCGGGAATTTTAACCTTAATTGGTTAATTTCGCTGACACGGGGGCTGGGTGTATGTGCCGTCTTCATCATCATTTCATCCTCATCATGATGTGCAGGTCGCCTACGGAAGTCAAATCAAAAAGACCTGCATCTAGCGAGCGGAACTTGTCCTCGGACACTCCCGGCACTAAAAGCCATACGCCATTTCATTTCATTTCCGGACATACCTAAGACAGGAGAGAACATTCTTTACGAAATCGAAGAGCGGTTGCTTGAGATAACAATTAACAAGAATGATCTTACAAAATGTTACTTTTGCAGTCGCTTAAGTGCGGCCAGAATCCAATATTCGGGAGATAGTAGGTTCGAACCCCACTATCGGCAGCCCTGAAAATGGTTTTCCGTGGTTTCCCATTTTCACACCAGGCAAATGCTGGGGCTGCACCTTAATTAAGGCCACGGCCGCTTCCTTCCCACTCCTCATTCCCTGTCCCATCGTCGCCATAAGACCTATCTGTGAAGGTGCGACGCAAAAAAAAAAAAAATACTTTGTCACCGACCAAGGAGCTAATATGAAGAACGCTCTTGAATCTTACGACCGTTTGCCTTGCTTTGATCACTGCCTGATGACTGCGCTTCGTCACACATTTCAAGAGACGTTTTTAGAAGATGAAGCTCCTGAAATCCTGTCGTGCTTGGTATCAGCAAGAGCTATAGTAGGCTATTTGAAGAGATCGGGTCACTCGGGGCGTCTGCAGCACTCTGTGAAGCAAGAAGCTGTAACGCGGTGGAACAGTATACTGTTAATGCTCAATTCCATCCTAAGTCAAACTGACGATATTCGAGATCTACTAGAATCAAAACTTTCCATGAAGAGTGCGTACGAGAAGTTATCGCTTTTTTAACCCCCTTTAAAGAAGCGAGTTTGGATTTGGAAAGTGGAAAAGTAACAACGCTGGAACGTGTGCGATGCGATGCGATGTAAGTTATTTCATTCCTGCCACAACAGTGGAACGTGTGCTGCCTTGGTACACGCGTCTGTTACATCACTGTGAATCAGAAGAGAGTGACAACGAAGTAAGAAATATTTTTATAAGTTACGATCGTTTATAAACCTGTTGAACTATCGGAATTTAATTATGTATATATTGTTTATCCTTTCCAGTGCATGAGGAAAATAAAAACGAGAGCAGCATACTTCATCAGAGAGAAGTGCAAATTGGAGGCTGTCCATTACGTTGCAACGGTTCTATGGCCATTACGACGTCATTTGAAGAAAGTCACAGCAGAAGAAAAGCAAGTCGCGTATGCTGAAATTCGACGATTGTGCTCGGAACTGCCTGTAAATGGTAAGGTTGAATCACTGAAACAAATTAGTAAACAAATGTTTGTTTGTCTAATCTTCCACCTTTCGTTAGATCAACAATTATGCCGTCTAAAATGTACAATATTTGGGAAGGGTTTCGCAGCCTAAAAATTCCACAATGCACTTAGATGTAATTTTTGCTATATATATATAGCAATTCGCTGGAAATACAGCTTTTGAGTAGGCAGTAATCCTAAGTTTTATACATATTTAAAGATGACAGGAATGCATTACGGATGTTTTCGTTCATTTTTATAGCCCATTCAAGCAAACAGTGACCAAGTTCTTCCCATGAAAAAGTCTAAGGTGGACTGGAGTTCGGATGAGGACGACGAAGATGGACACACAAATTCTACTAATGATCTCGATAGGTACCTTTCGCTCTCCAAATCCGACTGTAGCTGTGCCAAAGGACACATTTTGAAGTGGTGGAAAACGCATGCGGAGTTATTTTCAAGGCTGTCGGTAGTAGCCAGAAGAGTTCTCTGCATTCCTGCCACTAGTGCTGCCAGCGAGAGAAATTTTAGCCAGGCCGGTCACCTGCTGTCCAGCAAAAGGTCGTGCTTGGAATCAGACAAGGTGGATGATCTCTTATTGATCCATCAACATTTCGTACGTATTCTGAACATACCACGTAATCACAAGAAAGGTAACATTCCTCAAGCTCTATAAATGTATGATTCTGCTTTCATTTACTTCACAGGAAGAAGTGTAAACCGCCAGCTATAGTAGTAGCTCCAGGAACACAAATGACCCCTGTGCATCAGGCAGCACCAATGACGAAAAACGAATTGTATAGCTATGATTCACATGTAATTTTATTTACAGGTCATAATTTGTTTATAAATTAACGCTTTTAAAAAGAAAATTGATGAGTATTTGTTTAAAAACAATCCTGCATTCCTTCTTGATCCTGCATTTCATATTAGTACAGTGTATATGTGGCCGAGTCTGGAGATAGGCTACACATAGCCCACTATTACTGAGTCCCCGTTTATCTAGCGAACGGAACAAAATACACTGACTGACAGAGCAAATGCAACACAAAGAAGGAGTGGTTCGAAAGGGATGAAAGTTGGGGAAAAAACAGAGACGGCACGGACGAATAATTGATGTTTATTTCAAACCGATATGCAGGTTACACAATGCCCACGGCATCGACTCAGTAGGATGTAGGACCACCGCGAGCGGCGATGCACGCAGAAACACGTCGAGGTACAGAGTCAATAAGAGTGCGGATGGTGTCCTGAGGGATGGTTCTCCATTCTCTGTCAACCATTTGCCACAGTTGGTCGTCCGTACGAGGCTGGGGCAGAGTTTGCAAACGGCGTCCAATGAGATCCCACACGTGTTCGTTTGGTGAGAGATCCGGAGAGTACGCTGGCCACGGAAGAATCTGTACACCTCGTAGAGCCTGTTGGGAGATGCGAGCAGTGTGTGGGCGGGCATTATCCTGATGAAACAGAGCATTGGGCAGCCCCTGAAGGTACGGGAGTGCCACCGGCCGCAGCACATGCTGCACGTAGCGGTGGGCATTTAACGTGCCTTGAATACGCACTAGAGGTGACGTGGAATCATACGCAATAGCGCCCCAAACCATGATGCCGCGTTGTCTAGCGGTAGGGCGCTCCACAGTTACTGCCGGATTTGACCTTTCTCCACGCCGACGCCACACTCGTCTGCGGTGACTATCACTGACAGAACAGAAGCGTGACTCATCGGAGAACACGACGTTCCGCCATTCCCTCATCCAAGTCGCTCTAGCCCGGCACCATGCCAGGCGTGCACGTCTATGCTGTGGAGTCAATGGTAGTCTTCTGAGCGGACGCCGGGAGTGCAGGCCTCCTTCAACCAATCGACGGGAAATTGTTCTGGTCGATATTGGAACAGCCAGGGTGTCTTGCACATGCTGAAGAATGGCGGTTGACGTGGCGTGCGGGGCTGCCACCGCTTGGCGGCGGATGCGCCGATCCTCGCGTGCTGACGTCACTTGGGCTGCGCCTGGACCCCTCTCACGTGCCACATGTCCCTGCGCCATCCATCTTCGCCACAGGCGCTGCACCGTGGACACATCCCTATGGGTATCGGCTGCGATTTGACGAAGCGACCAACCTGCCCTTCTCAGCCCGATCACCATACCCCTCGTAAAGTCGTCTGTCTGCTGGAAATGCCTCCGTTGACGGCGGCCTGGCATTCTTAGCTATACACGTGTCCTGTGGCACACGACAACACGTTCTACAATGACTGTCGGCTGAGAAATCACGGTACGAAGTGGGCCATTCGCCAACGCCGTGTCCCATTTATCGTTCGCTACGTGCGCAGCACAGCGGCGCATTTCACATCATGAGCATACCTCAGTGACGTCAGTCTACCCTGCAATTGGCATAAAGTTCTGACCACTCCTTCTTGGTGTTGCATTTGCTCTGTCAGTCAGTGTACTATATGAAGACATTACAGTTCATAACGTTACAATTGTTGGAATACATGATCACCTCAAAGACGAAAATCCAATAGTCTGCAACATATTAACACACTTCAAAAGTAACATACCGGTATTCAATTGTAATATTTAGGTTATAGAACTGATAGTAAAAAACGAAAGACATTTGTAAAAGAAATAGGTGAGGGTTAATGTAAAGTAGTGGCCAATGATCTCGCGTCCGGCGAAGCGCAGCTCGCTGGCTGGCTAGCACTGAATCCGCCGGTTACTGGCGACCGACCGAGCGCTTGGCGCACTCGGCCAGTCGCTGATGATCGGTGGCCCGCAACCGGCTGCACAGGTCGCTCGGCCGCATACTCCCGAGAGCCAGAGAGGCGAGCGGTACTCGTCGGTACAAATCAGAGATAATGCAGACCTCTACTATTTAGATTACACTCACCGTAACAACACTATTCACAGCTACACTTCGTGCGGTGGCGTGTCGCTTTATTGTTGATAATATTTTGAGATTTTATTTCCATTGAAAGCGATAGACTATTCTTATCTGTGGGTAAGTCATGCTCATGCATGTATAGGAAGACGGCAGCGTAACGTTTGGCGCCGTTTGGCGCACGCACCGACGAATTTAATTGGTTGCGACAAGCCAAGAGTTGCATGGAAGATTTTTCTATTTCCATTTTCGAACCAATACTGAAACTTTGAACGACGTCTAGCTAACCACCGGCTGAACATTGTATATGCGATGGAAGATCGTGCTCGATTTAGACGTTGTCTACGAATTAAAACTAGTCATACCGGGCGAGTTGGCCGTGCGGTTAGAGGCGCGCAGCTGTGAACTTGCATCCGGGAGATAGTGGGTTCGAACCCCACTCTCGGCAGCCCTGAAGATGGTTTTCCGTGGTTTCCAATTTTCACACCAGGCAAATGCTGGGGCTGTACCTTTATTAAGATCACGGCCGCTTCCTTCCAATTCCTAGGCCTTTCCTATCCCATCGTCGCCATAAGACCTATCTGTGTCGGTGCGACGTAAAGCAAATAGCAAACAGAAAAAAACCTAGTCATCGTTTCTCCAATCGGCCCTTAGGGTTTGTAAATGCCAAGATGATGCTTCAGTATTTATATAACTCAAGTAATTGTTTTGTCTGTACTTTAGCCAGAATTAATAAATTTGTTTTTTCTGTGTCAAGTGTGTTCAGAATAGGAAAAAATTGCAATTTATTCTCTCAGTGAGGTATGAATGAACATCCCATGAAAATGGCCGAACACACGAATATATATTTATTTAACTGATTACTTTTAGTACCGGGGTGTCCGAGGACACTTGTTCGGTGCAGGTCTTATTTCTGGCATTATGGATGTGAGATGATGGTGATAATGATGATATAGGAAGAGGGTGAAGCATGGTGCCGGTATATAGACTTCTCTTGTCGAATAACACCAAGGAATCTGCTCAACGTCTCAAGGCTTAGCGTCTCCATCCGACCAACGAATCGCTATCATCAGCGTCATATGCTCTCACTCGACATGAGCACGGCGGAGAGGTTTGTAATTGAATCCATGCTTTTGGTATACAATCTAGTGGTTAAAAATCGTATACCACCACCTCTCCTATCCTGCCGGCCAACATCCTGAAGGTAACATTTTTCCACCAACGGGACTCGAATCTGCTAACTACGATGTCATATCATATAGACTTGACGCCTTAACGAATATGCCCACCAGGCTGGCTAACATTTGTTAATGAAACTTGATATCTAGGCAAAGGAAAATTTCCGTTTTGCCAATTAAGGCTTTCATGGCTACAAATCAAAAAATGACAGCAATAAAACCTTTTGAGTGATTCGGCCGTGAACAGACGGTCTCCAACTGGCGAGCCCAACGGCGCGCCATGGTAGAAACACTGCACGCACGCACACACACACACACACACACACACACATCGCGCGACCTAATAACCTTCTATTCCTGTGATTTTATGATATATAAAACATGGAATTGAAAAAATCTCACTCAATACAGGTTTTAGGAAAAATGCTATACAATGAAACTGATTCCAAATTTAATTTGCAACAACTTTTGTCCAATACAACTTTCTAAAACGGCAAATTCATTGTCAGTTACCAGGTTTATGGAGATCGCCGGGAACACACGAGAGAATCGATAAAATCCAGCGATCCTGCTTGTTCCTGCTGCCAGTCCACTGATAACGTGAAAGAACCAATCTTCATAAATTGAAATCCTGGCAATACTAGTCTTAAGTAGATAGTAAATTAGCAGATCCCCTCATCATATTTTAGTTTACACTTACTGTACGTTGAGTCGTGCAACAGTAATGAAAGAGGAGTTATTCTCTCAGTACGCTTCGAAATTTCGGCTAATACTTTGTGTATAATCAATTCAACCTTTGGTTTGATCGTCCATGGAAATATTAGAATACATCAAACCTACTAAGTGATTTGCATGGAAGTCGGTATTTCAATAGAAAGCATTACGGGAATGAAAACTAGGTACAAATTATTATAATATTCCTAAGCAGGCGAGAAATTTTCGAGAAAAGTGGACCATAAAAGAATATTTTGAACACTTGCTCATTCTTATTTCTGGTAAGGGGAGCCGCTCATATACACCTGCTGGAAACTATTTCTGATATTTTCTACAATGAAAAATGCAACAATAACGTTTAATGATGTAGCCATACTGAGTGTGATTTTTCGCCCGAGTTATTCCACACTCTTCTAGTAAATGCTAAGATAATACTTTATTCCAAGTCCTGAGGCACCGAGCCAAATCCTAAATTCAGTTACAGTAAACTAACTATTACAAATATCACAATACCATCGGTTATTATTCACGTTAGCCTGTTTCTATTCCTTGATGGGTGAAGTTTTTCTGCATCCGTCTCGTGGCATAGGCCAGAGAAAAATGTAGTCTAACTTCCACCGACGTCTCAGTGTCATTTTACGGCTGACGAGGTATGGGTGGTGCTGAATAACGATATTCAGAGCACAACTGCGCCTGCATGTTATGACAGGTACTACACATGTGGCCGGACGTGCTGTAATAGCACGTTCTGGCCCAGTGATGAAAGCAGTAACAAACTACCTCATTTACTCATTTTCCCTATACCCACACAGCCATCAGGGGTGTCATTTCATGATTCAACCAGCCTCCGGGCTAAAGACTTAACAGACACATCAGACACATTTCGACATAATCGACTGCACCACGTATTGGCGATTGGCGGGGAAGGCCGTGTCCTGTGTTTCCTGTACATCTGGCATCTGCTAACTTGTGGTCAACATTGCAAGCGTGGTCGCATGTCCTATCCACGCCATGTTGCGGGCAACCATACCTTCCAGGGAACGCTCACATTGTGTCGGCAAGTATACATGAAAGGACGTGTTTTAAGGCGACTACAGACAACCAGTACCCGAGCTAGAGGAATTGACGCTATCAGCGCAATAATGGCCTAACCAGTATTCTTACATAAAGTGCGATATCGGCCTATAATAGCCCTTTATGACACCAGAATCCGGAGCACAAATATGTTGGTGCTGCCACATTGTGAATGTTGGTGTCAGGCGGCTTTGGTCACCGTAGACACTGAATTTACACCATATAGGATTATTATAGGCCGATATTGCAGTTAATCCTAAGATGTTGGTTAGGTCACCATTAACCCTACGCAGTTAAAATTCTCAACCTAATCAGGAATAAAATGCGGGGTCCTCTGGTGAGAAGGTCACTATACTGACCATTCAGCTAAGGACCCGGACAAAAGCTGGTAAAGAGTAACTCATGAAATTCGCCAAGGATCTATGCTACCATTAACGCTGTTAACTCGCCCAGCATGCAATTGACAGGAAAGTACCGAACACCAAATGGCTTTCTGTCGTTGCTTTATGAAACTCCAACTTGTAGTAAGATTGCATATTCCATGAACCACTCTTTCAACGAAGTAATCTCATTGCTTGAATGACTGCAGTTGATTTCATTGTCAGAGCTTACTAATTAGGCACTAAGATCACTTGATATAATACCGTGAGTTTCTTCCGTAGTTGCCCACTATTTAAGAGGAACACGGGAACAGCACTGTTATTGTCACGTAGTGAGTGACAATCGACATAGGAGGGTTCGTGAGCGGTACGAACGTGTCTTTTGCCGAGATGCTAGACTGCCAGATAACACCATAAACCTTAAGCTATGATAGGAAATTTGATGATTTCTCTCCTGCTTTGGTGTTGGCCATTCAAAATACGTAAACCATTTTGAAAGACTCTGTACGAAGAGTTAGAGAAATACCGCCTTTATGAGGAATCCACATTTTGGTTAACTGAAGCATGGCTATAAATTGCACATAATATATATTCTACACTATTCTTTAACATACTTATGAGTGTATATTGAGTCTTACTGGCTACCTTCATTGGAATACCGTAAAATGGGATGAATAGGAACATGGGGGTGAAAGGGAACGCACAGTAGGGAATTTATTTTATGGAAGGTTTGCATCGTATGTAAAGCAGTTCAGTGGGATTTGTTCACCCAAAATATTTCCTATCCTTATTTCCCGCCATTTCTATGTGCTCTGAAAGGATAACAATAACTTGTAGCAACAATAGTGCCCAATAAGAAAACCTTGAATTTTTTATAGCTATTAAAGACCATAAAATCTTCTTCTGGATTAGAAAATCACGTGGAGGTAAGTGCTTTTAATGTCTAGAATAAGTAACTATGCCATGTTTTGATACAATTAAACATAATTTTACCATGACATACAAGCACACTTTTCTACGTTAACACTATGCACAATTAGTGAACAAAATCATTGAAAAAATGGGGTGAATGGGAACACATAGATGATGTGTAAAATGAGATTAAATGTGAATACAGTCTTCATATAAATACTGTTCGGTAATTCTATCCCTTATTTTATCTGTATTCCAGTTGATGAAGAAAGATGCCAAGGCAATGTAAACCAGATCAGAGGGGCAAAATCCACAGGAAAGACCCACCGGAAACACTTTCTGCTGCATTAGAGGATATTAAAAGAGAATCATCATACAGAAAATGTTCAGAGAAGTATGCGATTCCTACAACAGTGTTAAACAGACGTATGAAATATAATAAAAGTGAAGGAGGAATAGAAATATAACCAAAAGTTGGACAGACATTGTTTAGATACCGTACTGAAAAGCATTTGGTTGATCAGCTGGTGATGTGTTCTCCTCTTATTACCCATTTGATGCATAACGACCTCCGCTGTATTGTTAAGGCTTACCTTGATAGAATGGGAGTTACTGTGAAGAGGTTCAGGAACAATATGCCAGGTTATGACTTTGCACTCAGTTTCCTTAATCGTCATGAAAATGTTTTATCTCAACGAATGTGTCTAAACAGAATAGACACCGTATTCTAAGTCGCTTGCCCCGTTCATCAGCAGAAGAAACGGTGGATGATGTTGAAGGAAACATTGGTATCACTGATGACTGCATTGTTTCTGTACTCAATGATATGAGGTTCAGTCCTGGGACAGTAAAAATTAGAAAGAGAAAGCTAAACATTCGTCCTGGTCAGAGTGTGAACGCTGACGACTTGGAAAATGATAGCCAAGAAGGATATCTGTCAGATGATTAGCAACAGCAGAAGGAGATCTCAAAATAAAATGAAGTTCCTACTGATAAACATGCTAGTAAAAGAAAGTTGCCAATCCCAACCAAAGGACGCAAGAATCAGAATCCTAAATCACACCTAAGGCAGGACTGCAACTGAGAACTACATCCGGTTGAAAAAATAATGAGAGGTGTGTACAAGAAAGCACGAGTTGTAGGTGTCTGGGTTATGGTAGATTTTTTTTCTCCATCCACATCATTAATCAAATCACCCAAATTCTTCAGAGCAATCCTATTTCATTGTAACAGTCACCAGTGTTGGACTATGAATGCTTCACAGTAACGTTTCTGAAGTAGGCCTACTGTATGTGCCAACTAAAGTAGAGAGCAGACAAATTTTTAAGTGGTCCGAACATAAAAATGTCTGTGAAATTGATAAGGCAAGCGTTGTTGGTGTGGTACACCACCCTAATCTTTTTAGAAGGGGACTCCTGAAATTCGATGTAAATTTCCACGTATGGTAACATTTTGGAGCATGTTTTAGGTCGACAATTACCTTATTGTATTATTTCTTACTGTTTATGCATTTTTCAGATCTTAGATAACATTTTTAAAGGTTTTCAGTGTTCCTTTTCACCCCAGTATGAGGAGAATAGGTTTAGACGGGACACTTAAGTATCTGTTCCTATTGACCCCATATTCGGGGTGAATGGGAACACTAATTTTTCAGTCAATATCACGTAACTTTTTGTACCAATCTGTTCATTTCATGTGCCATAACTAGCTATGTGACCTTATTAACACTGCTACACGAAGAAATTTATTAAATTATCTAAATCAAGAAAACAGCGACAGAAAATACTATAAAACCGTTCCCATTCACCCCAATTTACGGTACATATATTTCGACTGACAATTTCCATCAGTCATCATCTGTAAACTTCTGCAATAATAATTAATTTGATAACACCCGAGGTGCATTGTGAAAAGAAGCAAATGTGGTCTCCACATCGCCACAGGTTATCAGACACTTCATTTGATACTAAGTACACCAGAGGTGCAGACATTTTCTCTGAATTGAGGAGCCAGCCCAAAAATGTAGGCACCAGCGTGAATCCCACCAACCTGATACCTATAAACAATCGAGTAGCGGTACTCAGTGTTGACCTCGGTATATATTGTTACAAATAAAACTCCATATGTTTCATTACTCTTAATTTATTTCAGGATGGCCTAATAAATGCACACACACACACATATTTAAACACAAACAATTCTACCAGTTATGAATCGCCACACTAATTACCAGTCTATTTACAAATCTCTCTACCGCAGCAAGGATCCAGCCCGTTCCTTTACCTGGGATACTATTCCCTACTTTCACTTTCCCGAAGTCCAGTCACCTCCTACAGCCACTGTGTGTAGACAGCTGGATTTGAACACAGTGCCACTGACTAATGGCTATACAACGCACGACGACTGTTCGTTGGTTCGACTTTACTTATACTTCACACACTCACATGCAGTGAGTAACCAAACAGCTCAAAAGGATTCAACAGCAGGACAATACGCACTACAGTGAACATTAACACAGGTCCATTTACCTTCACACTCGCGACAGCGGCTTCCCTCCCTGACTCACGCTTGCGTCTCATGTTCAAAGGCTAGCATAATATTAAACACCCGCACAAACACACGATTAATGATTTACAGGCCAAAGCCCTGCATTTACTAAAACTTGAATAATAACAAAGAACACGCGTACAACCACTAACATGTATACACAGCACCACATTTTTCACCACATGTGACTATGAAGTAGTTCTCCCGGATGCAAGTTCACAGCTGCACGCCTCTAAGCGCACGGCCAACTCACCCGATATTATTATGCTTTTTCTTCATTAAGTATATCAATGAGCAATTTTCATTGAATGCATTTTTCAGCATCATGGGAGGGCATGAAATCTGAAACACTGCTTTTTGTATGCCTGTGTCCGTCAACATCGGTGTTGGGGATATCACTTGTAAATAAAATACTGAATCACTTCACTTCGTTACGGCTGGCATTCTTTTTAATTATTACTTACCAGAATCCAGTACAAAGAGATTACATATTCAAGTACACACATTCCCCGATAGAGTGTGTATGAGTCCTTTACTTTGAATCTCCAACAATCGGTAACGTCATACCAATACCGTGCAATGTTTCACGTAAGTTAAAAAAATGTAACAAGAATATAATATGTGTTTGCCTATAACAAGCAAATAATGAGAGGTAAATGAGAAAATAGCCTGCATCAGATTATTTTGGCTGAATAGCTGCCACCCTTACAGATTTATTTTTTAAGGTTATTAGCAAGCTTATTCTTTCTTCTGTACTCCCTTCTGAGCTGATCAGAACATAAATATGAATTCCACAAATACGTCCAAAAGTGAACTTATGAATTTGTTCTTCAAGTAGTACTGAGGTCATGTATAGTTCACACTGTTTTTATAAACCATGTTTTGCAAAGCCACCTCAACACGTTGAAAGCAAAGTTGGTTAGGCATTTACATCCTAAGCTGAAGACCGAGGAATCGAACGAATCTCAGAAGTTTGCTGCATGGGCCCAACAGACTCCACAGTTCGATCGTGTGAGGACCAATGGACATGTGAACGTTCTCACATATACGGCGGGCATGTTCTGAACGATCTAGACAGACTATAGGAGGGAGGATCGTTTGACAAAAAGGGAGGTTTCATTGTCCACAATCCAGTTTATCTGAGGCTACCATGTAAATATTAAATCTCGTCGACCTTGACTGTCCATGATATTGAGCGCTGGGCATTATAACCTCTACATCATCGATTTTGTTTGCAACTAATGTAGATCGGATGCCAACTGACTTAAAGTCGAAATTTCGTTATTTGAAGCATAATTTGTAGCAACTTATGGAAAAATCTACCGCAGAATGATATAAGGTGAAACATGATCCTCATGCAATGATACTGTAATTTCACCTTTCTTCTGTCTTGCAATGATATTGCCATTGGTTCTGTCTTTTGACTGTATGATCATAATAATGAAATATGAAAACCAACAGTTCCTTCTTTCTTCTTGGTGTGCACATTTTGATGTTAATGAGTGTATTTGTCACACATCACTAGACGTTGCATGACTTTTCTTATTATTTGCCACTGACACATTATCGCCGCAACCGTAATAAAAGGTGTATCAAAAAGTACGGTGAATGGACCGATATCGCAAGGGCAATATGTGGTAACTGCGTGCATGCGCATGTGAACAGAGAGACATCTCCAGAAGCGCCACTAGCGTTGAACACACAGAGCTGAAGTAGGTTAATCTGCTGCGGTCAGTCGAACGTATTGCGTGTGAAGTAGTGATGGGACATTCGATTCATTTTACTGAATCGATTCATTAGATTCCGTTCGCGTTACTGAATCGATACAGTGATCCGATTCACAGCACATTAGAGTCACCACTCCTACTGCATCTGTGTAGTATGTACTGGTAAGACAGCAGCAACAGCATTCAGTACTCGCTGCTGCCATCTGGTCTTCATACTATGAACTCCTTTCTTAGAAAAAAAATGCTAGTCACTCTAATACATCGAAGGTTTCCGGCGACGCAGGATGGGAAAGGTCTGGGAGTAGGAAGGTAGCAGCCATGGCCTGAATTAAGGTACAGTCCCAGCATTTTCTGGTGTGAAAATGAGGAAACTACGGAAAACCATTTTAACGGCCGCCGACGGTGGAATTCGAACCCACCATCCCCCGAATGTAAGCGCATAGCTACGCGATACTAACCGCACGTCCAACTCGCTTAGTAATTTTTGAAAATATGTATTTTTCTATCAGCAGAGGATTTTTTTTATCGTCATATTTTGTATAGGCTACCCGAGATGTACAGTAGCCCACTGGTTTTCTGATTCAACATACTGTTGCTTAAGTTATTGCGTCAGTCGGCTCACTTACTGTCCACATATGATTGAAGTCTTGTGCAACGATGTGGCATACGAACTGAAGAATACTGATCCGTTCTTCCCAATATAAAACAGGTACTTTTGAGTGGTCATGAGCATGACTCATAGTCATAGGGCAGGCTAGAGTCGAGTTTAATTGTCAAATCTCAACTAAGTTATAATATTAAGATTCATTAAACTAATAAATAGTATAATCTAATAGCCTGCCTACTTACTAGCTACTTTAGAATTATGTTTTGACTACCTTTTTAACACTGCAAATAAATCTATCTATTATTTAAACCTCCCTGTAAGAAGAGGACAGTGAATGCAATTTGGTATTATTTTCAAATGAGCTGAGCTCGAGAGTCCATTACAGCATACGATTCTTTCAGTGTACCATGGCTCTGTATATATTGCTTCAGAGGAAGTTCGGCTCCCCGCCAATGTCCAGTGTACCGATAATGAACCGTGTGTGTTGTGTCTCACTGATCCGTGACTGCGTACGATTCTTTCGGTGTGCCATGGCTCACTGTCTCGCTGCAGCGGAAGGTCGTCTCTCCGCCAGTGTCCAGCGTGCCGATAAGGAGCCGAGTGTATCTTGTGTCTCACTGAGCCGCACGATTCTTTCGGTGTGCCATGGCTCACTGTATGTCTCGCTGCAGCGGAAGCTCGGCTCTCCGCCAGTGCCCAGTGTGTCGAGGAGCCGTGTGTATCTTGTGTCTCACTGAGCCGTGCTTGTGCACGATTCTTTCGGTGTGTCATGATTCACTGCCTCGCTGCAGGGGAAGCTCGGCTCCTCGTCAACGTCCAGTGTCCCGTTAGTGAGCCGTGAGTGCGCCACTCAGCACTCTCCGCTGGGAGTAAGCTGAATCGTGTGCCGTGAGCTCGCCGTTCCTGTAAATCGATTCACTCGGACACTTGAATGAATCGATACACTGCTTCGAATCATGTATTCAGTAGCCAACACTAGTGTGAAGACTCTTGTCACAGTGCATTGGAACAACGCATAAACATCAAGTTTTATTACAAGTTGGGAAAACCAACGGAGACGCTTGTGATGTTGGTACAAGTACGGAACAGAAGCCGTAATCAGAAAATGTGTTTGTGACTGGTTCAAACGCTTTAGGGATGAACAGGAAATTCTTGATGTGCCACGTCTTGAATATCCACCGTACTCACCAGATCTGGCTTCTTTTTGTTTCCCCTCCTCAAGGGAACACTGAAAGACTCGCGTTGTGCTTACATACCGGACATCCACAGACGTGTGACTTCAGTGCTTGGATCGATTCCAAAGGATGCCTTCACTGCCAGTTTCCAGCAACTGTATACACGTTACTAAAAGTGTGCTGTGGCAAACAGAGTATTTTGAAGGCGGCTAAACGTATTTGGTTTGTAACTTCTGTTTTCTCTGTGTTAATGTAACATAGACCGAACGTTTTAGACATACCTTGTATAAAATGTAGTGTTTGATGGGAATTAGTATAACTCCACTCTTAAATTTGTACTAATGCACAATGTCCGCTTGACTGCTGTTATGATGCGTGACGCACAAAGTTTATTTATTATCTTCAGTCAATATATTACAATACTGCCTCGATGTTTCAACCTATATTATGGTAAAACAGTACACAGTCCGGTCAAAGTCGGGTGAATCCTTCTAATGGGGGTCTGCCGCGCTCACTTGGCGTTAATGGCTCCTCTCACTTATTCTAATAGTCACGAATAGACTTTTCAGCGGTAAAGCATCTACTGGGCAATATGTCGATTATTATTGTTCAATGTCATGCCTCACTAAATTTCGAACGCCGATGCCATAGAAAAAATACCACAATAATGTTATTTCACACTAAACGACATTATGAGTAACTCAATGGACTGTAATGGTAACTTCATTGGCGGTTACCATAATGTGCACTTCAAAAGCATACCAAATCTTTCGAAAGCATTACCCGATACCAGAAAGGAGTAGCTTATACTACTAAAAATAAAGTAGCAAATACCTTCGATGTGTTGGTGCGACGTTAAACAAGTAGCAAGAAAACTTTGCAACATCAATGAGTTGGACGTTAAGGCTGATTTTGGAGGTACGATGCGAACTAGGTACCCTACGTAAACAGTGCCAGACTCAGGCCAATTCGATTGTTTATACCGTATTCGTAATGTAAATGGCCACAGGCGAATTTTCAGTATGCAGAGCACAACATAGCTTAGCTGACTTGCAGTCTATAATGTGAAGTGATTCCTGTTCTACAATATGCCTCGACGACAGAGAACAGAACGTCACCAGGTTGAGAGGCTTCTAATAATAATCTACATGAGAATGGATTCTCTCCGAGGACTTCGACTGCACAATTTGACTGCCATGCATTAACGAGTATGGCAGTAGTTCCAACGCCCTGTACGTGGTACCAGTCCAACGCACGACCATCTCACGTTGTGTCCATGTACTTTTGAGTGGCATGCTTTCCAGGACGTATGACCGTTGTGTTGTAGCACCGTGTGAATGTGAGGATAATAATAGTTGGCGTATCTTTAGACTACTGTAATAGTCAAATATCGAAAATAATTTCACAAATAGCCGATGGTCCCAAGCGTACAATAATTTCAGACTACTTGCGTAAATATTGTTGTCGATATATAAACTCAAAATTCCAACGTACAGTCAGTTAAAATGTATCCATATAAAGGAATTCTAGATATGCCGATTCCATTACTACCAGCTGGAAGTATTTTTCATCAGTTGGTTTGCAAACATAAATATTCAAGCGATTTCTTCACAGTGCCGGAAATACTGCCTATAACTACAGCCCTTGGCGGATGCAAACTGTATGGCAGTGCGGATAATTTTGCTGATAATGTCTATACCAGGTGGCTCAAGAACGCCGTACTTTATACTTACAAATGTCCCGCATGCACAAATGATGAATGGGATGTCTACCAACTGATTTTCACAGGCGCACTACTGCCAGCGGGTAACTTACGTCAGAATATGAAGAGATAAGAAACAGCCTGTCGCTCGCAGCATGTTACTTAGCGTTCCAGGTCTAATACACCCCTTGCAATAGTAAACATCGTTTTCCACCGCATATTTCTAGGCTGGTGTATGGTACAGCCGCACTATATTTGCTGTCAGCATATCGGCAATGTATAGTGTGTTCAGCAGCGACAAATACACAGACATTATTTTAATCTGGACAACCTGCTCGGAATGCAGCCGAAGCTACAAACAGACGTAGGTCAATGCCCCCTACACACGTATTTTACCGAACAGTATTAGTTTTTGTTTCATACAAGCAACTCTATCATCGAGTGGAATGTCTACACATATATAAATTAATAAGTTATTAAATTTACTTTTCTGCATCTTTGGTGTGTTTACAAACAGTAGCGGCGATTTTTGGAGTAAACATTACATTTTTTTTCACTTTAACCAGCTGGAACTAGAAATTACTTTTTTTTTTAAAGCTATTTGTACAAACCTTGTTGTCTTATCTGCTAATTCTTTCCTTTATTTTTTAATTATTAACATAATTATTGGTGGAAATACGCACAAAATGTCGTTCGTCGCGGCTAACTGATTTGTATAGCGCTACGGCAAGTAGTGGAGACTTTGCATGTGCTGTGAGGAAGGGTAGTAGGGGTACATACTTTTTTGACAAGGTCGTGGACACTGAATTATAATTCACCCGCTTGCCGCGCGCATTCGTCAGTCTGGCAGTCTCGTTTAGTGTCTGTTAGTTTCTTAGTGTGTATTCAAATACTGAATTATTTTAATTGCATAATCATGCCGTGCATCTATTTGATTGCACCGGGCGAGCGGGCCGTGGGGTTACGGGCGCGCAGCTGTGAGCTTGCACGCGGGAAATAGTGGTTTCGAATCCTACTGTCGGCAGGCCTGAAGATGGTTTTCCGTGGTTTCCCATTTTCACACCAGGCAAGTGCTAGGGCTGTACCTTAATTAAGGCCACGGCCTCTTCCTTTCCGCACGTAGCCTTTTCCTGTCTCATCGTCGCCATAAGTCGTATCTGTGTCGGTGCGACGTAAAGGCAATTCTTCTTCTTCTTCTTCTTCTTCTTCTTCTTCTTCTGCTTACCCTTCACGGTTGATTTTCCTTGGAGTCAGCGATGGATCCCACCTCTACTGCCTCAAGGTCAGTGTCCTGGAGGGTGAGACATTGGGTCGGTATACAACTGAGGAGGATGACCAATACCTCGCCCAATCGGCCTCACCTGCTATGCTGAACAGGGACCTTGGTGGGGAATGGGAAGTTTGGAAGTGTTAGACAACTAAGAGAGAAGGAAGCGGCCGTGGCCTTAAGTTAGGGACCATCCCGGCGTTTGCCTGGAGGAGAAGTGTGAAACCACGGAAAACCACTTCGAGGAGGGCTGAGGTGGCAATCGAACCCACCTCTACCCAGTCTGCCTTCCGAGGCTGAGTAGACCCGTTCCAGCCCTCGTACCATTTTTCGAAACATCGTGGCAGAGCCGGGAATCGAAGCCGGGCCTCCGGGGTGGCAGCTACTCACACTAACCACTACACCACAGAGGCGGACGTAAAGCCAATTGTAAAATAAATTCAATTGTAATTGTAATTTCAACGGGAGATAATACAAACGTTCCTTTCACTGGGCTGGATTATTTGTTTTGTGTTATGTTATTTATTAAGCAAATCTATTTAATCTACCCCGTGGTTTGTTTTGAGACCTGGTGAAAATTTTAGTATAAAGCGTTTAATCACAATCTCAAAAAAGTATTATTACAAATAAACCACGGGGCAGGTTAATTACATTTACATAATAAATAACATAACACAAACGAAAGAATTTAGTCCGCTGAAAGTAAAGTTGGTATTATCTCCCGTTGAAATTTCAATTAAATATTATTTTTACAATTGACTTTACGTCGCCACGACACAGATACGACTTATGGCAACGATGAAACAGGAAAGGGCTACGCGTGGAAAGGAAGAGGCCGTGGCCTTAATTAAGATAGACTTGCCTGGTGTGAAAATGGGAGACCACCGAAATCCATTTTCAGGGCTGCCGACAGTGGGATTCGAAACCACTATCTCCCGCATGCAAGCTCACATTTGCGCGCCCCTAACCACACGGCCAGCTCGCCCGGTACAATTAAATAGAAGTACGGCATGATTATGCAATTAAAATAATTCAGTATTTGAATACCACCGCCGCACAGTGTGCCGAATCCCCGTTCTAGGTGGAAAAAATTAATAACGTCGTTAATAGTGCTGGGATCCTATTAAAAGTTGGCACTATACCGTTTTCGAGGTCGCTGAATTCATGTCTGGCATCGTCTAAAGTGTACGATGTTCGGGGGTAAATATATAGGGGTGAGGGGCAAGGGGAGGTTTGAAAAATGACCGAAAGTAACAAAAGAATCGTCCATTTACGGGAGTAAAAACACGATTTGGATATGTATGTTATAGTTTATAACAGTGGTAAACATACTATTTAAAACTGGATAAAATATGAATAACAATGAGAATTTCAGTCCAGTATTCTTGTTATACCTTATTTGAGGGAATAGACGAAGGCACTGTATGTAAGTTCTTCCAGATTGAAAAGTTATTTTAAATTGGTATTAAACATAGAACAAGGAAATATGAACAAAAAATAAAATTTATTTTTTAAATAAAATATATTCGTCAAAACCATAAGAATATTTCTTTATAGCAAAATTTCATTTTCGAGTCCTGTTAATGACGTAGTTCTAGTAAAACACACCTTACACACGAAAACAATTATATATATTATTTCCATATAAAAAGTCAAGATTACACTCAGAAACATTTCGTAGAAGACGTGAATGGATCATATTACATTATTTACAAGTAATTGTCTCATCAATCTCATCCCGTTCACAATAACAACATGTCCAATGTTCATTCGTCCCCTGATTCGTCTGTAGAGTCCAGAAAATCGTAGTCGTTGCTATACTGGTCTTCTTCATTTGATGTGAAAGGATCTTGGGAGTCAGTAAGTAACTCAGTAGCTTCCATAGGTAGATTACCAGGAGTTTTACGTGGCATTGTTCGGTACTTGTTTATTAAGGGATTTGATGTAATCAAAAACATCTTAAGCAAGTCTCTATTCGTTGAATTCCTGCTACATTTTCGAGTATGAAGTTCACGCAACCTCCAACAATCTTTATTTCTAGCTTCTTGAGCTTCTTCAGATAAAGTTCCTATTGGCACCAGAAAATGTTTAATTATTTGAGTAATGTGTACTAAAATGTTATGCACAGTTACGGGCATATAATACCATGGATATAGTTTAACATACAAAGCCGCAGTTTGCGCACCAAATTCCTTGAATTTATTCACATTTATTTCAGAGCCAGAAGAAAGAACAGCTAGCAATACATAATATATTTTTATTAAGCCTTCATCTTTTCCCGCTTGATCGAAAAGAATCTTCAGCAGCAAACGCGACTTCCTCCAAACTACGCGATTCGGTAATATCACAAACATTTTGCTTCTTCGTCTTTACGGACGAGTCCTTAAATTCCTTAAGGTGACGGCCGGCTTTGTCAGGGACACAACTTGTTTTCAGATGATACGCTGGATCAATGTCGTCTTGTTCACTTAACACGATCAAATCCGTCACATTTAATCTATCACAGAATTTTTCTCGGAATCGTTGTTCTCTTCTTCCTGCACTCTCCCATTTTTGTTAATATTACGGGATATCAATTTAATTTTGTTTCTTAGCTCCTGAAATTGAGTGTCAGTAAGAGTTGTAGGCTCTAATTTATCCATAACATATTGAAATATGACTTCTAAACGCCCCTCTTTACGACATGACCGCCACGCGTTGAAATATTCTTCTCGCGGTAACGCCCACATGGGCACTGAAAATAAGAAAATAAACCATCATGCACATTCGTGCGCAACTAAACCACTACAGATCCTGAATCTACATTAAATTTCTCATCGAATGACGTTTAAAGTAAAGTGGCACTATGAGGCACTCATAAAGTTTTTTTCGAGCAAATCCTAAAAACAATCTAATTTTCTACAACTACTTCCTTTTACAACGCACTGTAAATGATTTTTTCAGTGCAGAACGCTTGTATTATGCTTAAAAGTGATAACATATACCGCTTTTCACTATTCCATGAGCCACAGAATACAAAACCTCGTTGAAATCACTAGAAACACAACGTTCGGCTCACTCTGACACCTCCTATCAACTGAGTTGATAACTGCCAGGAAGACGTTTCAGCACCTGTCCCCACCCTCGTACGCACCAGAAAGCGGAAAGAAAGACTGAAGGTCACCATCTGGTTTGTTCACTATCGAATGAGCCTGGTTTCGCTTTGATTTGCGACAGTGAATTTTTTCCACCTAGATATGGGATTCGACACACTGTGCGCCGTCTCGATCCTCTTATACTGCCTGCTCTATCCCACAATTTTACATAGGAAGGCGCGACTACCAATATTTCTCCAAGTCGCCGTAAGAGTGCAGCAGTAGACGCACAATCTTCGCTGTCAGTGTGGGTGAAGCGTTGTGTTATTGGTGCATGGATGTGTGTGAAAACCTGAGTTATTTCGTACAATGAGTAAACGTGTCTGGTCACTTCCGTTCGTACAAGAGATATTTTGTATAGAACTGCGAAATGAATTAATCATGTTATGCTTATAGATATATCAAAAGTGACTTTAAGGTGTTGGTACTTGTTTCTTTCAGTTTGTGCAAGGTATATTTTTCATAGAACTGAAACTTTAGATTCTTTCCCCGAAATATTCAACTGTTGTGAACCATTTTGTCAATCTCGGCAAGGTGGTTCGCAGCCAGAAAAGATACAACTCCATGAAATACCGCCTAGAAGGGAATTAAGGAAAAAGCGGCTGTCGGATTTATCTAGGCAAGGCCATAATAAAGGAAGTAATTGGATATCCTCAGTTTACTCTCGCATCTGTACCTTTATACCTTCTTTCAGAAGGTGATGGAGCCTTCGCGGCTTAGGCGGCAGCGCGCCGGCCTCTCATCGCTGGGTTCTATGGTTCAAATCCCGGTCACTCCATGTGAGATTTGTGCTGGGCAAAGCGGAAGCGGGACAGGTTTTTCTCCGGATACTCCGGGTTTCCCCGTCATATTTCATTCCAGCAACACTCTCAAATATAATTTAATTTCATTTGCCATTCATTAATCATTGCCCCGAAGGAGTGCGACAGGCTTCGGCAGCCGGCACAATTCCTATCCTCGCTGCTAGATGGGGCTTCATTCATTCCATTCCTGACCCGTTCGAATGACTGGAAACAGGCTGCGGATTTTTTTTAGAAGGTGATTAAAGCCGTAGAGGATAGTGGATTCCTTGTGATAAGAATTGTGACGGACGATCACAAAACAAACATCTTCATGTTTAGACATTTTGGACAACCTCAGATATCCAGACGATAATACTCCAATCAAACTAGAAACAGGAAATCAAATCCTAATTTGTGGGTACTAGGTTCGTGTTGTTGAAGAGAGGATGGAGTGTGACATTTGTGTCAGCAACATCTCACTGCCTAGAGCTTCGACACCGCTAAATGGAACTGATTATGCATCAGGGCAGAGGAGTAGTTCGATACCCATAACCTTCTTTTGTTGCTCTGGTGAAGCATCTGCAGGAGTTCGTTTCAGCTGCTGTGCCCTATTGTCGAAGTCCTTCAAACTTACGTGCGTAATATGAGGACTTGCGACGTCTTCCCTTTCAGAATACCGGGCGAGTTGGCCGTGCGGTTAGGAGCGCACAGCTGTGAGCTTGCTTCCTCGAGATAGTGGGTTCGAACCCCACTGTCGGCAGCCCTGAAGATTGGTTTTCCGTGGTTTCCCATTTTCACACCAGGCAAATGCTATGGCTGTGACTTAATTAAGGTCACGGCCGCTTCCTTCCCATTCCTAGGCCTGCCCTCCCCCATCGTCGCCATAAGACCTATCTGTGTCGGTGCGAAGTAAAACAAATAGAAAAAACTTTCAGAATGTGTTTTGTTACAGTGTGAGGTCAAATAACATCAGCAAACTGCTAGTGATAGTATCCTAACCAAGTTCGTAAGACCTCTATTATTTGATATTGCGTTGACAAGAACACAAAAACTACGGCACCACTCCAAGCCTTCGTCCAGGAAAATCTTTAAATTGTGCATGAAGAGGCCAACTGCGACTTCATACAGGTAATATTGCCAATATTTAACATTACTGATGTAATTTACGAGCTTCAGTGAACATATGACCATACTGCATAGTGTCTTGTAGGCTGTCGTCATTAGAATAAGTTTAGAACATTGTGCGTCTATGTCTGCCATCTAGAGGAGAAATTTTGTCGCAACGTAGTCGCAAAAAGGCTCGCATAGAGCAGGCAGTATAGGAGGATCGAGACGGCGGTGTTGAATACACACTAAGAAATTAATTGGTACTAAAAGAGAGTGCCAGACTGATGGATGCACGCGGCATGCGGGTGAATTATGACTAAGTGTCCACGACCTTGTCATGAAAATATGTACCCTTACTACCCTTCCTCACAGCACATGCAGTCTCCAATACCTGCCGTAGCGCTATACAAATCGTTTAGCCGCGACGAACGGCATTTTGTGCGTATTTCCGCCAATAATTATGTTAATTAAAAAATAAAGGAAAGAATTAGCAGATAAGATAACAAAGCTTGTACAAATAGGTTTTTTTAATAATTCCGAGTTCCAGCTGGCTAAAGTGGAAAAATTGTAATGTTTACTCCAAAAAGTTGGGGGAGGATGCCACTGTTCCTCCTCGCCCAACCCCCTAATCACCGCTACTCTTTGTAAACAAGCCAAAGATGCAGAAAATGAAATTTAATAACTTAATAATTTATAAACGTGTAGACATTCCACTCGATAATAGAGTTGCTTGTAAGAAACAAAAACTAATATTGTTCGGTGAAATACGTGCGTAGAAGGCATTGACTTACGTCTGTTTGTAGCTTCGGGTGCATTCCGAGCAGGTTGTCCAGATTAAAATAATGTCTGTGTATTTGTCGCTGCTGAACACACTATCCATTGCCGATATGCTGATAGCAAATATAGTGCGGCTGTACCATACACCAGCCTAGAAATATGCGGTGGAAAACGATGTTTACTATTACAAGGGGTGTATTAGACCTGGAACGCTGAGTAACACGCTGCGAGCGACAGGCTGTTTCTTATCTCTTCATATTCTGACGTAACTTACCCGCTGGCAATAGTGCGCCTGTGAAAATCAGTTGGTAGACATCCCATTCATCATTTGTGCATGCGGGACATTTGTAAGTAGAAAGTACGGCGTTCTTGAGCCACCTGGTATAATGAAGTTTATTGACTTTCACTCAGGTATGCTCTTATTCTTGCTTGTGGTTAGGCGACCCTTGACATTGGTATGGGAGAATGGTGCTATATAAAGAGCCTTGAGACGATAAAGCCGTAAATCTGAACTAAGCCTAGCTGGCCCCTGCCCGCAATTAGTGGAAGGAAGGAACAAAGGTTCCGGAAGAGAACAGCCCAACACAACATGGTGACAAGTGCCACGCCTATTGTATTATGTTAGCAGATTTATCCGTTTCAATACTTTGGGTGTAAAATAGCTAAATAGTTGCAATATCCGCAGAGAACCATTCGCGGATACGGGTGCAGATGAAGGAAGTGTGGATGCGAGTAATATTTTGTACATCCGCGCAGGGGTCTACGCATAACTGGCCTTTATAGTGGTCAAGCTAAAATGATAACCATTGCGACCAGCTTTTCTCGTCACTATTAATACTGCAGTACAACAAGGTAAACGGCCTTTGAGAACTAGTTTCGGTTAGACTAATATATCCTGTTTATAGACTTGCCCTACATGGTTGGAGGCAAAAAAACTACTCCATATAAAACTCATCAACTTAACTTATTTTCAAAGTATTTTTTTCTTAAAAAGAAATATATTATTTCCTGCTGTGATCCTCGTGGACCTGTTTTACGCAAGGCGCTGCTGCTCAAAAGCCGGACAGGATCAGAATCTCCCGATTCATCAAAGGAAAGAACGAATACAAAGGGCAAAGTCGAAGGGAGTGGATGAAAAGATCGACGTTATACATGGGTTAAAGAGGGAGAGATAAGGCATTATCAGACTCGCAACAGGTGGTCCAGTCCAGCGTCCCGATAGGAACTGATGCCTTGTGACATCAAACAAACCTGCTATCCTTTCTTTAATACCAATATACTCCAACATCCTTCTCCATTTACCTTAGATCGCCAACATAGGTCATGTTACTACTCCATACAAAGAACAATACTTTCCAGATTTGCAAACTCACAATTACTTTAATACAGCGGGTCTCTATCTTTCCTCCTCGTCTTCGAAACCACTAATCAATATCATACCGTGTTGAACTTAAATAGAAAACGATAGTTCTACTAACCATAAGTATCCCTTACACGAAAATACTTGTTGTTGTTGTTGTTGTTGTTGTTGTTGTTGTTGTTACAATTTCCTTTACGTCGCACCGACACGGATAGGTCTTATGGCGACGATGCGAGAGGAAAGGGCTAGGAGTGGGAAGGAAGCGACCGTGGCCTTAATTAGCGTAACAATGGGAAACCATGGAAAACCATCTTCAGGGCTGCCGACAGCGGGGTTCGCACCCACTATCTCCAGCGCGAAAATAAATTTACATCGAACTACGTAGTGTGGTAGGTGTGTATAACGTCCATTTAATTGTTATCGAAGGGACATCAGAACGCCGAGAGATTGTGTTACCAAAGAGTCATAGACCTGTTGTACCTGATCCTTGGAATAGTTCGTATATTTCGGTTGAGATAGAATATACAGTAAACTGCTACTCTGCAGTGACATGTGTCCCTCTATAGAATGGAATGATGCGTACGATTGTACGACTTCTTCCAGGTCACTATCATCTCCATTTTCTGTACTACCCGATTCTGTATCGTCGATAACTAGTGCTATAAACGGGCAGGGTGGCTCAGACGGCAGAGTGCTGGCTTTCCGAGCTCAAGTATTTCCGTTAGTATTTGAAGGTGCTCAAATATGCTACCCTCATGTCGTTAGATTTTCCGACACACAAACAAAAATGGGACAAAATTCCGGCAGCTCGATATTTCCGAAAAAAGGCAGCTAGTGAGACGCACATCCATGATGATTATCACTACACATTCATCTACCTCTACATCAATATCAACTAATATGCTCCCCATGTATTCCAACATACCGCGGTCCTCTATAGTAGCAGTGACGTATGTACCGAACTCACAAAATAATGCAAAGCAATCTTATATTTCCGAAAAAAGGCAGCTAGTGAGACGCAATTTACCGCAATCACCTCCGTATAGTCCGACTCGTTGGCTGAATGGTCAGCGTACTGGCCTTCGGTTCAGAGGGTCCCGGGTTCGATTCCCGGCCGGGTCGGGGATTTTAACCTTAATTGGTTAATTCCAGTGGCCCGAGGGCTGGGTGTTTGTGCTGTCCCCAACATCCCTGCAACTGACACACCACACATAAAACTATCTTCCACCACAATAACAAGCAGTTACCTACACATGGCAGATGCCGCCCATCCTCATCGGAGGGTCTGCCTTACAAGGGCTGCACTCGGCTAGAAATAGCCACACGAAATTAAAACCTCCGTATAGGCCATGAACGCCCTTGGAGGAGTGGAAGGTAAAGGCCTCAACCAACGAGCTAGAATAACATAGAGGGGCTGTATGCCTGTCATCAGCGCTCCCAGCTTGAAGCAAGTTGATAAGGGGCAGCCATGTTAACGGTTGTCAAAACAAAGTGAATTGGCGCGAGAGCATATGTTGAGGTGACAGGGAGATCGTGCATGCCAATTTAATTCCCTAAGTTTTAAGAAGTGAAAACATAGATTCTCGCTTTCAAGAATGCCAGCCGTAAGCTCAGCGTATGGTTGTACTAATCGGAGTAATAAAACCAAGGATATATCGTACTTTAAGTAAGTATTACTGAATTATAGCCGAGATTCCTTTTTGTAATTTCTGTTTGTAATTAAATCCATTTTATTATCTACTTAGCGAAAGTACGGATAGCCACGGTAATTGTTTATCGAATTTTGCTTCAGATTTCGTTTAAAGAACGAGGAATTAACGGAACAATGCGTTGTGAGGGCGAAAAGACAAAAATGGTGTCCCACTCAATTCAGTTGCTTATGCTCTGTACATTTCCAGCCCTATTTAATTTTCATTTACAAATAAAGGAAATGGAGCGCCCACCACCAAGAAAACGTAACCACAAAAAAAAAAAAAAAAAAACACTTATTTCGTTCAAAAGTACACCAAGTATGGTAAATACAGTATATTTTACTGCTATTTTTGAAATGTATACAGCCTTTATTGTAGATGTCTGTTGCCTTGGTTTTTAAAACTATGCCACACTTCATAATGGACAACTTTCAAGCTTACCTTTCAGCTAGTAATCCCAGTATGATATGGTAATGGGAAAACATGATATCCCCCCTATATTATAATAAATAATTACACTAAACGATTATTGTGGTAAAGTATTCATGGGCCGCCTCTGTGGTGTACTGGTTAGCGTGAGCAGCTGCCACCCCTGGAAGCCCGGGTTCGATTCCCGACTCCGCCACAAAATTTGAAAAGGGGCACGAGGGCTGGAACGGGATTCTATCAGCCTGAGGAGGTCAACTGAATAGAAGTGAGTTCGACTCCCACCTCAGCCATCCTCGAAGTGATTTTCCGTGGTTTCCCACTTCTCCTCCAGGCAAATGCCGGGATGGTACCTAACTTAAGGCCACGGACGCTTCCTTCTCCCCCCCACAAGGCCCCTGTTCAGCATAGCAGGTACAGCCCTCCCTCACAGTTGTATCCCCCGACCCAATGTCTCACGCTCCAGAACACTGTCGTTGAGGTGGTAGAAGTGGGATCCGTCGCTGAGTCCGTAGGAAAAACCAAGGATAAACAGGGTAAACAGATTAAGAAAGGAACACAGTACTCATGAGGATGCAATAATTTTAAAAATATGAACAGAATGAGGTTGTAACCTATTGTAGATCCCTATGATTTTAAGGCTTCCTGTCATAAATATTTATGTCCATCGTTTTTATTCTAATTTACGCTTAACCACAACAGCCAAGCAGGGAAACGCTCTTGTTCCGATTTCGAGGCCTATTCGTATGTCACTGTGCGATGATTTCGAACTACCCTACAATCAACTGATCGTGATGTTGGCCTCGTACCGCAATATGATGAAGTGGCGGTATTCGCTTTAATGCTTCCAGCTTTCGGCAACGGTATTTAATTCTCCCCCAGTGATTCTAAAATTCGTATTTTCTACACTTTTCGTCATTTAAAGGCCATGCCCCCTTGCTTCTGTGACAACAGGAAACATGGCGGACGTTCGTTCTATTAGCTTCACCCAGGCAGCGCTTCCGCCTCTCTATGTTATTCTAGCTCGTTGGCCTCAACCATTGTTAACCTCGGCACGTGATGGGGTAGAGTGGTTAGCTTTACGCCCTGCCCTCAGGAATTAACTTGGTAGTCATTTTTGGTGTAGGCTGAGTGAACCTCAGGGCCATATGCACCTTCGGAAGTGGAAATCTCGTTTCTTAAATTTTACGACTTCCTGACGGGGATTCGAACCCACGTCCTTCCGGGCGAACCGTGCACGCCTTTACCGCCTCGGCCAGGCAGCCCCTTCACAAAATAATGACACAATGATAACACGAGGATCCATACACCAGACAACAAATACGCATACCTACGATAAACGCACACAGCTTGGATAAGGTAGTATACCTTTTCGTTTATCTCCTTGACGCCGTCCGTACAGAGTACCTAATAATATAAATAACTTCTAGCACGCCTAGTTCACCCTGCGTGAATAAGATTAGTTACAGCCTAGATTGCAGTGCCTTCTTCCTTGACCTTAAAGGCCGATTTTCATTCAATTCTATTAAGCCGTTTTCTTGTGATAGCAATATTTAAAAACTGCATTTGCTTCTTATTCTGGATAAGACCAACACATAAACGCCACCTTTAAAAAAAATTCTGACCGAAATGCTAAAAATAAAAATTAAAAAAATAAAAAAAACACCTTTTATTTATAACAGATTCTGTTCAGTGGTCATGTTGTCTACTTCTGATATCAGTGTGATAAACTTTCGCTGTTAACAACAGACAGCTCCACCCGTTGCTTCCTCACTTCCTTTTTAGTCGTAAGTCACAGTATATTGAGCGCATTGTCCAGATCCATCGCGGATAAGATGTAGTGTTGCCAATACATCGCGTCCTGCCGGTGTCCTGCCAGATCGTTGCTTACGATATACATAAGGCCGGGAAATACAGCAAACTAGACTCGGCCTCGAGATACTTCCGACAAGCGCCGCTAGAGTTCTCTTCACTGAGCTGTCTCGCCCAAGGTCTGTCTAGGGAGGTCTGGTCACGCTACCACAATCCTTTGCGGTGGCGGCCATATTGGGTCTCATATATCGTTGTTATGTGGGCGTGCCCGATGTAATGATGTGAGTTATTACTTGTATTTTGAAGGAAAACGGGATACTGAGCCGCACCAAATTGTCAAAATAAGACAACTGACGGAATTAGAGCGTTTCGCTTCCCGAGAGATAAGCAAAGGAGAGCTCAGTGGGTACAAAACTGTAGGCGTGACAAATGGCAACCTACAGATAATTGCTTCTTGTGCGAGGTTAGTGAAGTTATACATTCGTACTATTCCTGAATAACAGTATGTTTATATGAACGATGTTTTATATTTATAGGGCTTATTATGTATTTTTTTCTAGCATCATTTTGAAGAATCGCAATTTGAACTAAAGAGGGCAGATGGACGGAAACTACTCAAGTGGAATTCCATCCCAACAATGTTCAACGCCCCTAATCCACCTAAGTCTTTGACATATAATAGGAAACCTCCCAAAGAAAGAGAATTGTCTTTCAAAACAAGCAAGAAAAGTAACAGGAAATGTGTAATAGTAGTATTGATCATGGGCGCCCGCAAGGGGGGGCAAGGGGGGGGACACTTGCCCCCCCTGGAATTCTAAAGATGTTGTTGTTCAATTGTTTAATATCATACCAGATTATTTAATAAACTGAACATACTGACAGTCATCTAGCATATGTTATAACTGGAATTTTCTGTAAACATTTTAATGTTGCTGACGTTATATTGGTTTTTATATTCAAGAAAATTTTTAATGTGCCCCCCCCCCCCCCTCTGGAAAAGATCCTGCGGGCGCCCATGGTATTGATGTTTATGAAAATTTCCTTTTCATGTGTCCGGCTCTATGGCTAAATGGTTAGTGTGCTGGCCTTTGGTCACGGGGGTCCCAGGTTCGATTCCCGGCAGGTTCAAGAATTTTAACCATAATTGGACAATTTCGCTGGCACGGGGGCTGGGTGTATGTGTCATCTTCATTTCCTTCTCATCACGACGTGCAGGTCGGCTACTCCCGTAGCTCAGACGCTCCTGGCACTAAAAGCCAAACGCCATTTCATTCCATTCCTTTTCAAGTAAACTACAGACAGTATCATTCTAACCCTACATGCAACGTAGAAGTGTTTCACAGATATTTGAAATGCTTGTTCCTGTTCATTTACCAATTATAATCACAACAAACAATAGGCCTATCACTTCAAACCAACAATTTATGTCCAGCTGGCCATCATTACAACAATTTCATTGATAATAGCAGTCTTATACTGTACTCTAGTTACTATTTAAGCTAAATTTCATTCATCTTAAATGCTCTATAGAGTACATTATATGGCTGGACAAATACTTAGAGATCACAACACTCACTTCACTCGCACTAAACAACTACTGTAATTTAATGTACCGTAGCCTAACATAATATCCTAATGTAATCCCTAAAATAGCCTAACCTAGGTTAACTCAACTTAATAATGACTGAATTTTTATTTCTAATGGAATCGTGTCTACCAATGGCTTTAATTTTCTTAACCATTATTATTATTATTATTATTATTATTATTATTATTATTATTATTATTATTATTATATGAATGAATATTAGGACTCAGCTAAGAGCACCGTGGTCGCCAACCCACGCTCCCTAGTTAGGAGCGCCTGACACCCCTTTCAGTCGCCTCTTATGACAGGCAGGGGATAGCGTGTGTTGTTCTATTGTCCCCCACGGGGGTAAATCTATTGTGGGTTGTGACTACGAGGCCCTTAGCTGAGTCTTGACATTGCTTTCAGTATTCTAGCCCATCCGAAATCCCCTGGTCAACACTTGTTCTTTTACGACCGAGACGGCATTAGCGCATTCGAGGCCTAGGGAGTTTTTCATTTCCACGCACTTTGTGGCCTTCATCTTTCTTTTGCCGATACCTTCATTTTTCGAAGTGTTGGTCCCCTTCCATTTGTTTTCTTCTGATTAGTGTTTATAGAGGATGGTTGTCCAGTTGTACTTCCTCTTAAAACAATAATCACCACCACAACTTTGTACTGTATACCTGCATGGGTTATCAATAAACTAGTTACGAGTAGCTAAGAACATCACTCTTGTTGCATATGTGCAGAATATTTTTGCCTTAGAACCCAAAGAAATACCACATAAATGGATAACAACAGTTACCATACATAATTTAACGCACTCAACTCAAGGGGCATTCAGTGTTTGTCAACCTTTTAGAAACGCAGTATCGGAAATTACTTTCTTAATAAAGAAAACGCTGAAGGTAATTTATTACAACCGTCGTTTAGTTCTTCAAATACAGTACTTCATGTTCGGTATTTCATGTGCCGGTAATCATAATATGACACAGGTATTGTACAGATTTCGATGTTTCTGTCAATAAGATTACGTATTTGGCAGATGATATTAATAAGAAACACAGTAAGACCAAGTTGTAAGGAAGTAAAAGAGAAGAACATGAACTTTTCTATTGATTCTTGTTTCTCAAAAAAAGAAAAAAAAGAATTTCAGGCTCTGTTAATTATCTTCCTATTCAAATAGCTGTGAATGTATTCATATCATTGAAGTGTTATACAGTTATATATACATGACCAGTAGATGCCCAATTAAATTCTTTATGAAAAATAGTTGGTATTTTGTTTTTATTTCAATGTACGGTACCGAAATCCTCTAAATTCTAATACACTCGCCTTTGGTTACGCTCGCTTAAAGACCCAATATGGCTGCTCCATAAGTAGCATTCGTGACTTGACCTCCCTAGACAGACCTTGGTCTCGCCCGCTCATTGCAACACGTTCCAGTACGAAAACCTATAAAAAATTCATTAAAACTAGCAATTTCAGAAGACACCAAACAGATGTGAGATAAAAAATAGGCCAAGAGAAGTTGCATGACTTAATTTCTACAACGTATTTCTTACACTTTGCTTAAACGAAATGAGCAATTCACGAAAGAAGCAGAGAAGTCTATTAGCGAGTTTGTCACTTCTTCACGTTTTCTCTAATTCTGCCTCAGTGTATCCGATAAACTGGTCAAGATTGCGGTCATAACTAACTTTGGGTTTAATCTCCATCTTATAAATTATTAGCTATCCTACCTTTTCCTCCATACACTGATGTTGCGACATTCGTATTGAAGCCGCTGTTTGGAGAGCGATGTTATGCCCGTTTTGCCATTACAAAATCCTATATAATTTTTAGCATCTTCTGATGTGGTACAGTTAGGCAGTGCAAGGATGTCAAATCTGTAGCCGGTAGGTGCTTTCCTATGCCAGAGGACGCAAATTTTCAGCGTCGTTTCTCCGTTTTTCACTTTTCCTTCCCGTAAGATTCAGTTTGTTCTATCAGGAATAAAGCTCCTAAATGATCATATGTACCAATATTTTGAATTTGGTTTACCTTTTGGTCAAGTTCAGATACCTTAAATCATTTTTCTGATCCCATTACCATATCTTACTTCTCAATATAAAGACTGTTTTCCGTAACATGGAATTTGAAATCTCATCTATATAGCTTGTCCTGGCTGACTGACTGACTGACTGATTCATCATCGCCCAGCCAAAACTACTGGACATAATGAAATGAAATTTTGGGGATACATTCATATTAAGATGTAGGTGCTCGCTAAGAGAGGATTTTTGGATATTCAGTCGCTAAGGGGGTGAAAAGGGGGGTGAAATTTTAAAATGAGTGTATTTATATATCAAAACTTTAAAAGTTTACGAATGTAAAAATTGATATTTAGAATCTTCTTTAAAAATAAGGAAACACGTATTTTTTGTTTTCAGAAAATCCCAATAGGACGGGTGAAAAAGGGTGAAAAATGGGTTGAATGCCTTTAATCAGGATACCGGTACTTATATCTCAGAAACTGAAGATATTACAGACCTGAAAATTGGTACTTTTGATCTCTTTTAAAATAAACACGTATTTTTTGTTTTTGGAAAATCCAATTAATAGGAGGGTGAAAAGGGGGTGAATTTTTAAAATGAGTATCTATATCTCAAAACTTGGAAAGTTTACAGATGTAAAAATTGATATTTAGAATCTTCATTATAAATAAAGAAATACGTATTTTTTGTTTTCGGAAAATCCCAATAGGAGGGGTGGAAAGGGGTGAAAAAGGGGTTGAATGCATGTAATGAGGATACTTGTATCTCAGAAACTGAAGATATTACAGACCTGAAAATTGGTGTTTTGGATCTCCTTTAAAAATAAAGAAACACGTATTTTTTTTTTTGTTTTTGGAAAATCCAATTAATGGCGGTTAAACAGGAGTGACATATTGGGGTGAATTTTTTGAAAGTATATCTACAGAATATCTGAGAAACGTAGAATGTTACAGACGTAAAAAGTGGTATTTGGAATCTCCTGTAAATGTAAAGAAACATAGGTGATTTGTTTTTGGAAACTCCTCTTAAGGGGAACTAAAAAGGGGGTGCAATTTTAAAATAATTTATACAGTATATCTCAAAAAACTTAACATATTACAAAAGTGAAAATGGTATTTTTTATCTCTGTTAAAAATAAAGAAACGTGTATTTTTAGTTTTCGGAAATGCCACTTGGGTGGGGGTGGGGGTAAAAGTGACTGGTGTTGAATTCTTTTAATTGGGCTACTGTTATCTCAAAAATGAAGATGTTACAGACGTGAAATTTGATATTTGGAATCTGCTTTAAAAATAAAGACGTATTCTCGAAAAATCCAATGATGGGGGGGGGGGTGAAAGAACTGAAAAATTAATTGACTTAATTTTATGAGAATACTTACATCTAATAAAAACTAAAGTTGTTAGGGCCTACAGACGTGAAAATTGGTATTTGGATCTTCTTTAAAAACAAAGAAAAGCCCGTTTTGGGGGGGATCATCTTGGGGGGCGGGAGTGAAAAGGAGTTGAATTCCTTTCATGAGGACACATTATTAAAAAAATGAAGAAGTTACAGTCGTGATAATTGGTATTTGGAAGATTCTTTACTATTAAAAAAACAAGTATTTTTTGCCGGAAAATTCACTTGGGGGGGGGGAGGAGTGTGAAAGTGAAAAAAAGTGAATTATTTTAATCTCAAAACTGAAGGTAATAGACGTGAACATTGGTGTTTGGAATTTCCTTTAAACATAAAGAAACACGCCTTCTTTTAGGTTTTTTGGGGGCGGGGGGGGGGTAAATAAACTTAAGAGCGGTGGGGTGTAAAAGGAGGTGAGACCAATCGATTTTACTGTTCATAATGTATTTATAAGGAGCCTCCGTTGCTCAGGCGGCAGCGCGCCGGCCTCTCACAGCTGGGTTCCGTGGTTCAAATCCCGGTCTCTCCTTGTGACATTCGTGCTGGACAAAACGGAGGCGGGACAGGTTTTTCTCCGGATACTCCGGTTTTCCCTGTCATCATTCATTCCAACAACACGGTCCAATATAATTTCATTTCATTTGTCATCAATTAATCATTGCCCCAGAGGAGTGCGACAGGTTTCGGATGCCGGCACAATTCCTATTGTCGCCGCTAGATGGGGCTTTATTCATTCCATTTCTGACCCAGTCGAATGACTGGAGACAGGCTGTAGATTTTCGATGTACTTATTCTGATCATGAACCGATCATTTTTAATCTTTCCTGGGTTCGTTTTCAAGAGACATCTTTTCCTTCGGGAAACGTTCTTAGATTACAGTAGATTCTCCTGGCATATAAATAAAAATTTAAACACATTTGAAATAACGATAGGAATGACATTGACCGTCCAATTTTTCACCTCTATAATAAGATCAATAATGCACGGAAATATGTCATTCGTATGGCCAGAAATCCAACACTTGTCTACGCGCGACAATGGTGCTGGTCACATTGTCAACAATGACAATGGCAGCAGATGTAATTTACCGCCAAGTAGCGGTCTTGCATCTTGCTGTGGGGTCCAGAACATCTATAATAATAATAATAATAATAATAATAATAATAATAATAATAATAATAATAATAATAATAATAATAATAATAATTATAATAATATTCTGGACCGTCGTCAAATGTGCGGACAGCGCTGGAAACGGGTCCTGGACGGGTAAGGACTAAGAATGCAGTCCGGCCGCGGGTTCAGTATCGCCAAGGCACCCAAGACGACACCACGCTGGATCTCCTGAAGGATTTGATCCATATTTAAAATGCTTATAGGAAAAGATGGCAAAGATTTAAGGACCCAACTGTCCGGGTGGAATACCTGGACCTAGCCCGGGAAGTACGAAATCGATTGCTGGAAAGAAAGATTGAGAAATGGGAGGAAAACTTGCCGTAATCTATTAGAAAACGAGTCAGATCACGAATTTTGGCGGATTCTATCAGAAAACGAGTCAGATCGCGAATTTCGGCGGATTATATATAAAACAATAAGCATTCAATTCTGAATTTCAGTATAATACCGTAGCGAAGCACGAGTATCTTGCTAGTCAGTATATATTTAGATTTAACACAGATACTCGTAGCTTTTCCTTGACATAGAAACGAGACTTGTAGGTACTTCTTTTATGTTTTTGAGTGACGTAGATCAGTTATGTGTTGATGATTTGGTATGTTCATCGTTATCTGAATCAGAAATGTTACTAAATTTTGATGGCAATACGTCATTCCTTTGAGCTGCAGCCTTCCTGCGTTTGACACTTTTCTGTTGTGAACAAGATATACACTAAAAACAGAAGGAAATTCGTTGGGGAGAATTCGCTTGATTGATATGCTTACACTGAAATCCGATGTATTAAAATGCAAGCTACATACTCGTGCCTCGAAATAGCTTGCCTGCATGTTCCGAAGAAACATTATGGAACGTCACAATTTTTTGCTTTTTAGCGGTATCCGAAGTACATAGATGCACACAACAGTGCACCATGCTTTTCAACTTCACGGACACTCACCGACAGAAACAATACGCACAATAAATTGCATAAAATCAACACAACATCACAATTACTCCGTACATCACAATGTTAAAGGCCGCTAAGAGCAGAACAGAAGCCTGACATCTAGCGGCCAAACCGTGAACACGGCAAATTAGTAGCTATGTCCCGGCCTTGTATATCTCGTAGGCAACGGCCAGATGCGACCGTGCCGCATGCGAACCGTGCCACTAGCGACCGCATAATCTGTAAAA
Organism: Anabrus simplex; assembly: GCF_040414725.1. Taxonomy (NCBI): domain Eukaryota; kingdom Metazoa; phylum Arthropoda; class Insecta; order Orthoptera; family Tettigoniidae; genus Anabrus; species Anabrus simplex. The sequence goes on from NC_090265.1 coordinate 902,543,086, forward strand.
GTGCCGGATGCGACCGGTGTTGACAACCCAGTTGTAATTTAGTAAGCTATGTCATCATCCAAGATTAGGTAAGCTAATTAAGAAAAAGAAAAGGTTAGAAAATAAGCCAAACATTTATAGCACTGTTCACCGGGTTGGGAATGAAATTGTTCTTTGTTCTGTTAAAATAGCGGACTACTATAACCACAAACTGTGCACAACGTTTAATAGTACACTGAATTCGTCGTCGGTAAGGAAAATGTTAACAAATGATATGGTGTATGGTTTTTAGTGCCGGGAGTGTCCAAGGACATGTTCGGTTCGTCAGGTGCAGGTATTTTGATTTGACTTCCGTGGGCAAACTGCGCGACGTGTTGAGGATAAAATGGTGATGAAGATTGCACATACACCCATCCCCGTGCCGGGAATCGAACCTCGGACGCCTATGACTAAAGGTCAGCACGCTAACCATTTAGCCATGGAACAGGAGTCGTCGGTAAATAGGCCTACAGCCGATATAAATCTTTACGGAGAACAATCCCAACGACTGCGTGAAAGGTTTTTAAATAATAATTAATGAGTACATTTCTATGACGAAAGTTCAAACATAACATGCATACATTATATTACACACAAAGGTAATGTCTAAAACCAACTCAAGAACTCGTCGTTGAAAAGTAAATCAGTGTAATGCATACTTTGGAATGCCATAAATATATTCCTCCCCAAGAGAAAGCATAGATGGGTCATAAATAATGCAAGAGATATGTTAAGGTCAAAACCCTAAACATGCGGGGGGAAATGTACAATCAGGTAATTCTATATTGAATACTACAATACCACAATTTCTGTCATATTTTAACGAAAATTATGCTTGTAAATAATAACTTCCTTTACGTCCCACTAAGTAACTTTGCGGTTTGCGGAGAGGCCGAGATGCTGGAATTTAGTCCCGCATGGGTTCTTTGAAGTGCAAGTAAATCTACCGACACGAGGCTGACGTATCTGAGCACCATCAAATACCACCGGACTGAGCCAGAATCGAACCTGCCAAGTTGGTGTCAGAAGGCCAGCGTTTCAACCATCTGAGCCACTCACCCCAGTGATTATATTTGTTTCACAGTTACCTTACCTATAAACACAGTTCTTGTGGATCATAAAGTTCAGACCCTGGATTTTCGGGAAACAAAAATGACAGAGCAGCATCGTCCTAAGTTGCTTTTGAAGAATTTACTGCGGGAAACTGGTAGATTTTTACAACACGAAATATGGTGATGCGTTTACATTTCATCTTACAATATGCCCATATATAGGGCTTCGTTTCCATGTCCGGGAGAAGTTACCAAACAGGTTATCTCAGTGCGTTACGGCACTGTCTGTTACAGCTATATAGGAAGACGGCTGGTTTCGAATCCCCCGTCGGCCATCCTCAAAAATGGTTTTTCATGGTTTCCCATTTTCATTTTCAGCCAAATGTCACTTTCTTCTCATTCCTAGCCCGTACAATTACATCCACAGACAACACCCACAGCAGTAGTACATGTAGAGTAGCTCACTCCCATGCGGTGTACCGGGAAAAGGAGCAACATATCTGGCGAGCGGAACGTGTCCTCGGAAACTTCCAGCACTACATGTCATGCGCTAAAAAATAAAATTTGAAAACTTTCAAGGTAATCATAGGAAATAGTAGCAATTATTCAGATACTTTGAAGTTTCGTTACATAATCAAACCACATTCCAGTATATACAGCATGGAAGGAAACTGATGCACCAAATTAACACTAGACTTGGCTCGACTAAGCGGTATGTTCCGAGCTATCAGAGGAGAGATGGCCCGGAATGACATTACCAGACGAATGCGTTTGCGTGGTGCTTTTAAAAGTAGGAAAGATCACAACATGAAAATTGGAATTCAAGAGGACAAATTGAAGCAAATATTCGTTTATAAGAAAGGAAGTTGATGATTGGAATAAGTTATTTCTTTCTTTCTTTCTTTCTTTCTTTCTTTCTTTCTAAATCCGTTTACCCTCTAGGGTTGGTTTTTCCCCTCTGACTCAGCGAGGGATCCCACCTCTACCGCCTAAAGGGCAGTGCCCTGGAGCGTGAAACTCTGGGTCGGAGGGTAAACTGGGAAGAAGGACCAGTACCTCGCCCAGGCGGCCTCACCTGCTATGTTGAACAGGGGCCTTGTGAGGGTATGGGTAGATTGGAAGGGATAGACAAGGAAGAGGGAAGGAAGCTGCTGTGGCCTTAAGTTAGGTACCATCACGGCATTCGCCTGGAGAAGTGGAAATCCACGGAAAACCACTTCGATGAAGGCTGAGGAGGGAATCGAACCCCCTCTCCTCAGTTGACCTCCCTAGGCTGAGAGGATCCCGTTCCAGTCCTCGTACAACTTTTCAAATTTCGTGGCAGAGCCGAGAATCGAACCCGGACCTCCGGGATGACAGCTAATCACACTAACCACTACATCAGAGGCGGGCTTGGAATAATTTAGCAAGTGAAATGTTCGATTAATTTCCAAATTCTCTGAAATTAATTAAGAAAAGGCTAGGTAAGCAACCGAGAGGTAATCTGCCACATCGGAGATTCCCTAAATACACAACAACGGTGACTGACTGGTTGACAGATTGGTCGCATGCGACACGATGCTAATCCACTCGGTCGCTAGCGGCACGATATCAGCGCGGTCGCATCCGGCACGGTCGTTTCTGGCACGTAACCACCCTGCCAACACATCACGTCTTCTGTGCTAACCAAGTTTAATTACTTTCCTTTATCTGTCTCAGCTTCATCCTTGACTTAGGCAATATGGAAGGTATGAGCAATGCTTGGAACATCATTCCTTCTCCAGCAAATCCTTGTAATGAATGGTGTGAAAGTATCGCTCATTGGGTCGGCTGGTGTACGCATTTCGATGGGCTTAACATGCTGATATGTGACAGCACCATCTGAATCGGTGACGAAAACAATAGGAAACAATCTCACTTCTCATTTCCCTAGCCTCTTCAGTGATACCCAGGCTATCTACGACAGCTGACGGTGCATCCGTTAAGGATACAACCAACCTTCGAGTTGAGAACTCTTTCTTTGGAGTGATTCATCTGCCCCGTCTTTTCTTTGGGCAAGCTGTCACCTTGACACTTATTAGGTGAGACTCTATGCTGCAATGTTTTTTGTGTCCATCGATACAGCCTTGTGAAATAATGATCGAGCTACAATAACATCTGGTTTTGAAGGACAGAACACTGAAATTCCGGTAATTTGGAGACCCAATATACATGGAAATAAATTTGACCAGAGTTAGAAACTTTCCGCCCGCTTGGTAATGAAGATACATATATATTACATATATATATTTACAACTAGCGCTTTGCCCGTGCCTCGCTCGCGTCATAGTTATGCCCCATTTATATTATTTTATCTACCATTTTCTTATGAAGGCCACCGGACGAACGTTATGCGTTTATCGGACTTTCGCAAGAAATGTAACACGTGAACGTTATCAACTAAATATTGATTTTTAAAAAGCACCAAAGAGTAAATTATCTTCGCCCTCTCGCACCATTATTTGAAAGGCATAATAGCTCGCCGCTGATACCTTTTTGTTCAAAAAAATATTTTTATGGGGATCACGTTGAGGAATATTTATTGAATAGCCATCTTCACCATAACGAAACATCATAGTATATTGAAGTGCATCATAAGACGAATGAATTTCAGTGATACGTTTGAGTTTATCATGGTGGCTCTGAATACCTATATCTCATTTTTCAAATTGTTCGCCAACGATTACTAAAGCAACCTCATTAGATGTTGGAGCATTATATCGTCCTGTGTGACTGTCAGCCGGCTTTCTGTTCGCATGAAGAACTACCTTAAAATCTTGACATCCTGACGACACCTTCTCAAGAGCTGTTTTCAAGTTCTTTGCATAACAGTTAACATGATGGAGCATTTTTTGTAACTGTTTAACCAACGCCGGCTTAATATCTGGTATCTTAAAACAGTGTATTAGTGCTTCTGTTTCATCTTCGCCAACAAAGTAAATCTGAAAAAATCCAGGATCTAGATGAGCATTTGGCAATAGACTGCCTTTGGAATGCTAAATTTGACCTTGTACTTTGAAAGTTGTCATAAAGCCGGGTTGGATGACTTGTTTAGTACCAAAAGATGTCATTTGACAACAGCTGCTATATTTTATAACTCGATCCAAAAAAAATTACCATGATCTGGAAGGGCACCCATTAGTAAACTGTACAACGGTTCAGGTGGAGATTAGAGTGGTGGCAGCTGAACCTTGCCAGAATCGCAACACATGCCTGGTATTTGCAGAATTGGCATGTATGGATCATTGTACCACTGGTTATCAAGCTGTTATCTTCGTAATTAATTTCAGGATCGTAAGACATCCCGGAACAAAACTTAATTTTAGAAGGACGCAATCGTCTTTCTTTTCGGACCCCAGGGTGATGTTGCTCATATCGCTTGAATTGTCCTGTGATAATCGCGATTATTTTCCTGGTGTGTAGCTGACGCTGCTCTATGAAACTCGGGATTATTTTTCTGGTATGTCGGTGCCACTGCTCTATGAACCTTGAGATCATTCTTCTGGTACGTGCCCGCTGCTGCTCTATGGACTTCGCGATTTTTATTTTGGTATTTACTTGCAGGAATGATATGTGCGTAAGGATTAATCTGTAAAAATGTGGCTGCTGCTTTTTTAATTTGTATTTTTCTCGTAGCATTTGAGTATCGAGTATGACATTCGTCAGAAACTTTTGTAATAACGAATGAAGCACTTGTTTCTTCGCACAGACGTTCATATTTATTACTTCAAAATGTCCGTTAGAGAGATTACCAGTAAATCGCAATATGTTTACGGTATTAGCTTCATCACTAAATGTCCAGTATAACTTTTGATCACGATAAACTTCAAAGCGGAATGGAAATATTTTGCCAGCTGCCATCAACTCACTGTTCCACCATAAATTGAATCTTCTAACACGCAAAGTCGGCACTCTTCCCAGGAGGATAGTTATTACCATGATGATTTTCGGACAAAATGGAGAACTCTACCCAGCTGTTCACAACTTACGAAACAATAGCTTCACGAACTTCTTTATGCCGTAAATGAGTAGAATATAAAATGTAAGAAAGAGATATAAATAGACACGCACAGTCACCTACAATAGAAATAACAGTCTGTTATTTAGCTGTCTCCTTGAAATATCATACCCCAGTACGTTGAATCTTCTGATATGAAAAATTGGTACTCTTCTGAGGAGGAATAGTTATTAGCAAGGATTGCCAAGGTTCAAAGCCTTCTTGCTCAAGAGTTCTATCACACTCACATCATTAGGCCTACTGGTCGACAATGTTATGCAAGTTGCCTCCGGTCTCTTCTTCGTCAATATGAATGACATATCTTCGAACCTTAGACAGTTTTGCTAATGACGCATGCGCGCGACGATCATAATGAAGGAAGAACTGGTACTGCTTTCGCCTAGCCTACTTTACCAGTTGTACGGATGAAACAATTCATTTAAACTGTAAGCGGTTGCATAACTCACTAACAAAATATAAAACTGTAATAATTCTCCTTGATAAAACAATATCCCTGTGTTAAGAACAGCCGCTAACACGCAAATTCGAACCTGCATTCTTGCACTCTGCAGTCCGTTGCCTTAACCGTTGCGCTATCAGCGCAGCGTACAACAGTTTCTCATGAATTTACTGACAAACATTCGTATATGTAGGCCTAGGCCTATATACTGTATATTGTATTTTATTTTCTTTAAGGACTTGGTTCATTACCATCTTAAAATACACGGAGTGGATATGTTGGAAAGAGCCACGGCTATTTTTAATTGGCAAAAGCCAGATTCATGCGCGCAAATAAGTATTTCATCTGGAAAATCTTGAAAATAAATATATTTCCGTTGACTTTTCAAGAAATGCAAGAATTTTGCTGTACTATTGAGACGATTTGGAGGATTGAATGAATATATATGTACAATATTGTTCAAAATACGGAGATATTGAACACAAATATAAAACCACATATCGCCCCCTTTTCATCCCTTTAAAATCGGAATTTTAAAAATTTCTTTAAAAATGGTATTTATGATGTATGAAAAGAAATATCGGAATAAATATAAGTACAATATTTTTCACAGAAATGGAGTTATTCAACAAAAATATAAAATCACATTTTACCCCTTTTCACCCCTTTAAAATAGGATTTTTTAAAAATCCTTTCTTAGTGCACATCTAAGCTACAGTAGGAATATGTCTTCAAATTTTCTTGCAATTATCTCTAGTAGGTTTTGCTGTGCGTTGATTATCAGTCAGTCGGTCAGGACATCTTGCTTTATGTATATAGATTTGCTTTACGTCGCTCTGACACAGATACGTCTTACGGCGACGATGGGACAGGAAAGGACTAGGAGTGGGAAGGAAGAGGCCGTGCCTTAAGTAAGGCACAGCCCCAGCATTTGCCTGGTGTGAAAATGAGAAACCACGGAAAAACATCTTCAGGGCTGCCGACAGTGGGATTCGAACCCATTATCTCCCGAATGCTGGATACTGGCCGCACTTAAGCGACTGCAGCTATCGAGCTCGGTGACGATATTTTAGTGTGCGTGGGCGATTAATGTGTATGTTCAGTCTTCAGCCCTAAGGCTGGTTGGATCCTCAACAGCTCCGCCATCAGCTGTCATAGATGGCCTAGGCATCACTGAAGAGGCGTACGAGGGAAATGAGGAGCGAGGTAGTTTACCGTTGCTTTCCTCACCGAGCCAGAAGTTACTATTACATATCAGTCTGCCAAGCCCACTGAAATAAATGCACCAACCGACCATATGAGCAACATTTTCATACCATTCATAGCAGGGACTGGCTGCAGAAGGAATGGCATTACTAGCATCGCTCATACCAGTCACTTTCATATCGTCAAAGCCAAGGATAAGACAGAGACAGATCAATGAAAGTAACAAAATTGCTCTAGCCCATACCAGAAGACATTGTGCACTGTAAACACTAGGTCCTGGCAGCAAAGGGCGATTAATACAATGATTAAATGGCGAATAAAGTGAAATTAATGACATATATTTAAATTTAAAATACATGCTTTTGAATCCAGGAAATGCAAAATGTTACGTCAGGTAGAATACGTATGCATTTAAAACGTAAACATAATTGCATCCCACTTGTGACGTCGGTGGTTAAATAAAAGTGCATGTTTCATAGTGCAATATCGTCTAGGCACACATCGTCACCTAAAGTTGAGTATGGTGTAATTGCTACAGATGCTGGAGAATAGCGGAGCCCTTGTCTGATTTTTCATGTACAGATTTCGTGTTGTTTGATAATTAGAGATCTACATTAATAATAATCGCATCGGAAAGAGATCTGGAACTTTTCAACGTGTTTTGACAGGGAGTGTTCGTGACTGAAGATACACTAGTGTCCAAAAGTTAAGCATAATCACTAAACGAGGCCATTCCACCTGATAGGAATGTCAGACAGATTGCTGAACAAACAGAAGCTGAATCACACAACTTGTCCAAACAAGTGTCAGAAAGGTTCTGATAGCTACAGTTAACAACAACTAACAAAACTTGGAAATTTCTTCCGCAACAAAATATGCTGTTAATAGGGTGTATGGTTACCCCTAACGGCCACACATGCTTCGCAGCAACGTGGCATGTTCTCTATCAGATGTTCCAAGAGCTCTTGTGGCAATCGATCTCATTCCTCCCAAAGGGCAATGCGAAGGTCTTGGAGGGTCCTTGGTGGAGGTTGGCGACCTGGTACTGACCTACGACTAACATCTCCTGTGTCTCGACATCGTCTCCAAAGCCTGGAAATGACACTCTGTGGCACATTCAAGGATACGGCGACCCTGCAAAACGGGTTCCAAATGGCGTCGTTGTGCCTTTACGTTGTCACATTCACCACGAGGCTGCACTCCGCACACTATAACAGGGCAAACACGACTGAGCGAATATGGGGCGCAGGCACTGACTATGTTTACCATGCGGTAACGCCGCTAGTCAAAGCGGGGAACACTCCTTTCCTATACAGAGCAAACACGTAAGGTTGATGGGTGCATATGTCGTGTGATTTGCGGTCTATTTCCTGCTGGCCTGCTTACTCGTAACTTATGCTTAACTTTTGGACACTAGTGTAGATGCTTCTAAGAGACTCCACACAACCACCATGGGAGCTTAAATGGGAGAGCCGACACCAATGGAGCCATCCTTTCCTAAAGTATATTCCAGAGGAAGCAGCACGAAATGAAAGATAAGTCTATACTTAAAATGATTTCTTGTAATTGAACTTTTTTTCCTGTAGACGTTGAGTAAAATGTTTGAATACCATCTACAATTCTTTAACACTTGATCTGTAGAGATTTTCTTCTAGAACAATTTCCCTGTATATTCTCTGGTAGATTTGAAGGTCTACTGTAATAGAATTATGTAGGCTATGTTTCTTGGCAAATGGTGATAGGGAAGTTTTCAATGTATAACCATAAGTAACCACCCCACAGCAGGACCGATATGTGGCCTTAACCGCCCGACGAAATCGGAGTGCACATGCAAGACAACGGTCGACGGAGCTTGCAGCCGTCTCAGGAGTTGCCGTTTCCCGGCAAACTGTGTACCGGAGGCTCAGAACAGTAGGGCTGTTTGCCCGACGTCCAGCGATGTGCGTCCTGCTCACTCCAGCACAGAGACGGGTCCGTTTACTGTGGAGCCGTCAACATCGAAACTGGACTATTAAAGAATGGAGGCATGTGCTCTTCACAGATGAATCCCTATTCAGTTTGCAGAATGATTCCCGTCGCACATTAATCTGGAGAGAACCGGGTAGCCGATACAACCACAGGAACATCGTGGAACGGGACCAGTATGTTGTGGTGGCGTCATGGTGTGGGGCGGCATCATGTTGAATGGCCGTACAGACCTGCACATCTTCATGGGTGTTCCGAGGAACACTTAACGCTCGGAGATACAGGGATGAGGTACTGAGTACTGAGACCACATGTTCGACTCTTCAGAGGTGCGGTTGGTCCAGACTTCATCTTAATGGACGATAATGCCCGGCCGCACAGCGCTGCTCCGGTGGATGAATTTCTGGCTGGGGAAGACATTCATCGCTTGGACTGGCCAGCGAGGTCTGCGGATCTGAATCCTATAGAACATGCCTGGGACGCATTGGGCCATGTCAGAAGGTAATAATCACGATTATAATAATGTCAACTACATCCGAATTAAATTAGTGGACAACTGTTCGCGTGTGTGATATTGGTTAGGAGGTTTTATATGGATAACCTTTTGAAATCCATTGTGTTCCTCTTGGAGTTTTAAGATGTTAGGGACTCGTATTAAATTGAATATTATTTATGATCGACATTAGAAGACTTATAATTAATAATAATAAAACAGTGCGCATTTATAGGATGGTAATAATATTTACGTATTTATTTATTTACCTTCTTTACAATTTGCTTTACGTCGCAAAGACACAGATAGGTCTTAATAATAATAATAATAATAATAATAATAATAATAATACGAGAAAGAAGAGAAAAATGATATTTGCTTTACGTCCCACTAACAACTTTTACGGTTTTCGGAGACGCCGAGGTGCCGGGATTTTGTCCCACAGGAATTCTTTAGCGTGCCAGTAAATCTACCGACATGAGGCTGACGTATTTGAGCACCTTCAAATACCACCTGACTGAGCCAGGGTCAGAAGGCCTGCGCCTCAACGATCTGAGCCAATAAGCCCGGCCAGATAGGTCTTACGGCGACGATGGGATAGGAAAGGGCTAAGAGGGGGAAGGAAAACATCATGGCCCTAATTAAGCTACAACCCCAGCATTTAACTGGTGTGAAAATGGGAAACCACGGAAAACCATCTTCAGGGCTGCCGACAGTGGGGTTCAAACCCACTATCCCCTGGAAGCATGCTGATAGCTAGCTATCTGTGACCTAAACAGAACAGCCACTTGATCGGTGATTCTGTAGTTTCGTTTGGTAGATATTTTTATTGTAGAGTCCGACTCGTTGGCTGAATGGTCAGCGTACTGGCCTTCGGTCCAGAGCGTCCTGGGTTCGATTCCTGGCAGGGTCGGGAATTTTAACTACCATTGGTTAATTTCTCTAGCACGGAGGCTGGGTGTATGAGCTGCCTCCATCATCATTTCAACCTCATCACTACGCGCAGGTCGCCTACGGGAGTCAAATCAAAAGACCTGCACCTGGCGAGCCGAACATGTCCTCGGACCCTCCCGGCACTAAAAGCCATACGCCATTTAATTTCACTGTAGATCTTTTTTTCCTTTTCTTTTTGTTTTTTACGTCGCACCGACACAGATAGGTCTTATGGCGACGATGGGACAGGGAAGGGCTGGGAGTGGGAATGAAGCGGCCGTGGCCTTAATTAAGGTACAGCCCTAGCATTTGCCTGGTGTGAAAATGGGAAACCACGGAAAAACATCTTCACGGCTGCCGACAGTGGGGTTCGAACTTACTGTCTACCGAATACTGGATTCTGGCCGCACTTAAGCGACTGCAGCTATCGAGCTCGGTGTAGATAATCTTGACAGTAGTATTCTGTGTTATTTTCGTCATGCACTATTCAAATCTGTCGCGATCGTTGTCGTTCAGTTGTTGATTTTATTTTACAGTAATCAACGTTTTTTGATTCTTAAACCAAGTTATGATGAGGGAAACATCTTCGATATCAATTTTTTTTTTCTGTGACAGGAAAGTTTACCTGTAATGTGCTAAAGGAAACGAGCGTCAAATTATTGTCGACTTTTCTCAACAAAACATAAAATATTCATGGATAATCAAAAAATCAAGACCATCAAAATAATTAATCGTTTGACTGATATTTCAAATTTGTAAAACAATTAAATGTAAATTAACCTGTTGAATTTCTTTAAATTTGAAACTTTAAATTCATTTGACGAGGAGAACAAGCATTTCAGAAATAATTTAACCGTAACAATTATTTCATTCATCTTGTTATGCGACCGTCATTTATTAGGCCGCTATTAGAACTTGTAGCATCCCATTTGTTTTGCTAAATTTTTGGATGTAAATTTATTAAATGTACTGATCAAAATTCGTTATCGTAATCAGTCAGGATGGTCGATTTTTTGATAAAATTGTTATTCGTTTCAACATTCAAACTACGAATCTGGATTCATTATACTACTAGCTGATGTACCCGTGCTTCGCTACGGAATTCTACATTGTATACAGAATTCTACGTTAGGTAGTGTACACGTTGTGAGCAAAGTTGTATTAAATTGCATAGCACTTAACGTTACCCTAGAAACGCGACGGGGAAGTCACCAAACGTCTTTTCTCATATGAAGACTGGGTTATGGAATTCTCATTGTAATGGTAGGTCCCCTTGCTTACCATCAGTCACAATCAGGTTGGGGAGTTTTCATTATAATGGCAGACACTCACTCTCCGCCTGCCTGTATAGATTCTCAGAAAGACTCTCTTAGTGGTTTTCCCAACTGAAATGAACATGGGTCATTACAATGATATCAGTAGGAATAGCGCTATTCAAAGCAATGCCTTCATATGAAATACTCGATCAAAAAAAAAAAAAAAAAAACATTTTCTCACTTTTAACGAACTTTGCTGCCGAACTAACAGTCCAAAGCTACAGAGCTGGAATGACCAAGACGTAGATATCCGTGATCCGTGAACAATCTTCGTCTTTTTTTCGGTGGGGGGAGGGGGGTTTCAAATAGTGTATAGTCCCAGGGCAAAAACTATGCCCGTTTACTTATTTGTTTCCTGGGAGTACCCGATGAGTCGGAAAATCTCAATTCACTACACTGGCGGGGGAAAGAACTGTCTGACGTGGAGGCAATTTTTCCTCCAAGCCAGAGAAGAAACCACATCTTCGCTGCTAATTTGGAATAAAATTAATGTAGATTTAATGAAAGTGAAGAGGAAGAAGCTTTTCCTAAGAAACGGCTCTTTTCAGGGTTGAATTTTGAGTTATTTAGTGAATTGTGGTACTATACTTTGGAATAGGGCTAAATTGTAATTCCAGACCAGATCGTACTACTACTCCTACTACTACGACTAACTGAGCCTCTGACTTAAGTGCGCACACTGCTCATTCAAAACAGCGCGTCAGAGTAGGTATCGAATAGCTGACATACTATGATGATGAACCAGTCTCTTACGTACCAGCAGTATCAGAAAATGTATGAACCAGAGGATTGGCATGCTAAAGAAGCAAGTTAGCAAACTCCTCAGCTATTTCCCGCCAATATTCAGTTAGGCTATTATATTCGGTACGCAGCAGTAATCCCATCTATCGGAGTTGAGCGGCAGCATAAGAGACAAAGAACATTACAACAAACAACGGTCAGTGTAATATTGTAGGCCTTCACATTTAGTTTTCTTCCGGCTCTGAAATACCACTCTTATCATAGTCGGTACAGTAAAACAGAATAAAACATAAATGATCGGGAATTGTATTCTCTATAATTTTATTTATAGTTCTTTTTGATAGGACCAATAACATAGGTATTTAAAAATTAAATTTTCGGCGCCTTCCCCTAAACTACAATTTCAACTAGGGTGAATAAAATTGTTTACAACTTAGACTGTAGTTTCTTATTCTCCGACTGTATATACCGACTTTCATTAATTCTGTTAACCCGTTTTCTCGTGGCTCGGCGTTGATATGGACTTGGCAACAAAAATACAAATTCATGAATATCTGTGTTATCAAAGCCGGTACGGTAACAATGTACGACATAAATGATCTGAAATTTATTTCTATATAACTTTCGTTATGTAGTATTTATCGATAGGACCACTAATAATATAAATATTTGAGAATTACATTTTAGACCTTCCCCTAAACTACCATTTCACTCAGCGCAAGTAAAAGTATTTATAGCTTAGATTGTAGTGGCTCATACCCCGACTTCACATATCGATTGTCATTAAATTCTCTTCAGGCGTTTTCTCGTGATGCGTGTACATACATACATACATACATACATACAGACAGACAGACAGACAGACAGACAGACAGACAGACAGACAGAAATTACGGAAAAGTAAAAATTGCATTTCCTTGTTACTATGGACATGATCGGTGCAGAAATACCATTCTTCTCAAATTCTGAGCAATGTACAGACAAAACTCTTATTTTATATATATAGATTAGCTGATGTACCTGTGCTTCGCTACGGAATTCTACAATGTATACAGAATTCTAGGTTAGGTAGTGTACACGTTGTAAGATTGTATTAAATTGCATTGCTCTTAACGTTACCCTAGAAATGCGACGGGGAAGTCACCAAACGTCTTTTCTTATGTGAAGACCGGGTTAACGAATTTTCACAATGACCCCAGTAGGAATGTCGCGATTAAAAGCAATGCTATCATATGAAATACTCGATCAAGTGAAAAACCACACATTTTCTCACTTTTAACGAACAGTACTACGATGCCGATCTAACAGTCCTAAGGCCGCTATTATCCGTGGGCGACTAGTGGCGCAACTAGTTGCTCTGGCGATTCACGAACCATTGGATCAAATGGGACCTATTAGCCGGGCTGGCGAAACTGAGCAACTAGTCGCCGGCCGTCATCTGAGCCGGCAACTGCTCTGGCGACTCTTTGTAGTTGCCCAAATACACGACGGGGCATTGCAGTAAATGTAACCTATTAGCCGTGGGCGACTAGTGGCGCAACTAGTCGCCCGATGTGCCTGCGCGCGTATACGCAACATCACTGGAGTTTGTGCTCTCCACCCACAGAATTATTTCATTAGCTTCTTGGAGAAGAGATTCCAGCATTGAAACTTACGCAAAGTACAAAAACTGAATTCATTCCAGAATTGGAAGGAAAACCCCTGGGCGAGAAGAGTGTTCTAGGTCATGTTTATACTAGGGATGGGAGTTACATATCGTAACATGATACTGTATCCTAATCCATAACAGTAAGCTGTTCCAGAAATACTGTATTATGTTCCTCCGGAGACCTTAATACAAAAGTAACTGTCTCAGCGAAACCAAGGGAAGGGTAGGGAGTTTCTGACTGGCTAACGGATGTTAGGAAGCATAGCAGCTCGCTTTAAACGCGCACTCTTGCGCAGGTGCGAGCGATAGTTTTGTAACAGTTTAGTGGCAGTACTGGTATTCCTATGCTGTTACTTGCTGCTCGGTTACAGATATTCTTTAGTTATTCGAAGTGCTTTGTATTAGGCTTCCTGGTGGTAGTGCATACAGTAGCGTAGTTCCTCGGAACAGTTACACGTGGTCTTCTCACTTTACATCTTGAGTTTTACTCCGTGTTTTGGACAATGAGTGAATGGATACGATTTATGTGGACAAATTACAGGAAAACGGTTTCTAAAAACGCGTTGAAATAAGGTACCCAATATTATTATTATTAATGATGATGATACATCCACAGCCTGTTTCCAGTCTTTCGACCGGGTCAGGAATGGAATGTATGAAGTCCCCATATAGTGGGGAGGATAGGAATTGCGCCGGCTGCCGAAGCCTGTCGCACCCCTCTGGGGCAATGATTAATGAATGACAGATAAAATGAAATCATTTTGGAGACTGTTGTTGGAATGAAATATGACAGGGAAAACCGCAGTATCCGGAGAAAAACCTGTCCCACCTCCGCTTTGTCCAGCACAAATCTCACATGCAGTGACCGGGATTTGAACCACGGAACCCAGCGGTGAAAGGCCGTCACGCTGCCGCCTGAGCCACGGAGGCATAATAATAATAAATAATAATAATAATAATAATTTAAAAGTTCTACCGTTTCATATACAATAGTTCTGATAATGTACATGGTACTCAAATATCAGGTCCTGAAAAGCTATCGCAAGTCCCATCACGTGGATCTGTGCGTCGTGAAATTTCGTCATCGACTGCAACCTGTGAGGCAGTGCAGCAAAAGCTCACAAAAGAGGAGTGATATACAGAGAAAAAAAAGACGCTAGACAAACCATTTACACTGTTGTTTACCACATGTCCACAACCTTCTGTATATGACGAATGGCGATTTTGAAGCCTTTTATACTGGCTTTAGAGAGCGAGTTGGCTACACGTTTTGTGTTACGTAGCTGTTAGCTTGTATTCGGGAGATGGTGGATTCGAACCCCATTTTCACATCAAGGAAATGCTGGGACTGTTCCTCAGTTAAGGCCGCGGTTGCTTCCGTCCTAGTCCTGTCCTATCTTATCCCATCGTCACCGTAAGATCAGCCTGTGTTGGTGCGACATTAAAAAAACAAATAACAAAAAGTACTGGGTTAAACTCTGCTTACGTCTTGCCTCATACGGCTATTTCCTCAAGACCAATTCCGGCGGCATCTGAAGTGTATATGACACTCGTTCGTCAACATATTTTATAGTCTGGTCCTAGTGTTAGTTTAACTACAGGTCCTTGGACATCTATGAATGCACATAGCAGCCACGGCGCTTTTTATAAATGAGGGTTTCGAAGTATTGGTTCTCGGAATGTAAAATAGGTCCTTGCAAACATTTTTCTAGGAAGAGTTAAGAATGTGAGTGACGAGTTGGCGAAAGGGACAGTGGGAAAGAAGAAAGCGAGACGAAGATATAGTATTGCTATTTATAAGTACTTACTAAGGTGCCATTAGGGGCTACAAGAGACAACAGGTATAAGGGACGTTCCTTCCAAAAGTTGACCTGCAACTTGTATTATGTTACTTTTACATCCTAATACTCCAACCTAATACTACGGTGTAACGGATACACAGGAACATGATACTGGAAAGTAACCGTTTGTCCCTTCCCTAGTTTATACTACATGTACTATTCAGTGTAGAAATGTATAATATTTATAAAAATTCTGTATCATTTAAATGTGTACCATTGTTTCTTTGTCTTGCTATATTAGTTAATTATAGCTGAATAATAGCTCAGATGGATTGGGTAAATTGAAGAGCAAATACTTTTTGTAGACTTGAAGTCTTATTTAGAAAAAAATCTTAAATATTATTGACACATTAATTAAAGTAGTACAATAAACATACGTTGCTTGTTTTACCTACGTTTTTTACTACTAGTTATAGTTACTAGTATTACTAGTTAATAAATTATTTTCATCGCGAAGTAAATATTTTTACAAAAATAACTTTATATTAACTAACATTCGTGTTTTTCTAATTACAATTATTTTAAATATATTTCGTTAGGAAGAATTAGTTAGCGCGCAACAACTATGACACCGTCAGTAACGTATGTATGTATGTATGTATGTATGTATGTATGTATGTATGTATGTATGTATGTATGTATGTATGTATGCCCACCCCTTGTCCCGTTTCTCTAAGGGTCGGATGTATGAAGTGAGATGAATCTTCGCGGCTAGTTTGTACGACAGGGTGCCCTTCCTGACGTCAACCTCATCAGAGGACTTAATGAGTCAGTTATTATTAACTAAAATAATTTGTGTTGGATTCGAATAACAAGATTTTTCAAAATTACCGATAACTGTAAAATATTTATATGAGAAACAAAGTAACGACTATGGCATGACTTACCCCAGTGTGGGGACCAATTTTTCCTCTGCTGGGAAACGCTTGTTTAGTCCTGTGTCGTTTCCTGTCATATTTTACTTTATGTTGCTAATCAATTAGTAAAATGACGATTTCGACATGCGACAACTGAAACATTTACTGTAGCTAGCAGTTAGATCGTTAACCAACATACGATATAATCCCCTATTCAGTCGAAAAACAGACATAGGATGTTTTCGCATTTTCCTAACCCTTCGGCTTTTCATTTTTAATAGAAGAGCAAGGAGAAGAAGTTCATCATAGGACACCATTCTCTCACTCTCTTTCTCTCTCTCTCTCTCTCTAGCTCTAGTGACTATTCCCCCGATATCAACTGAGCAATTTATTCACAAGTTGCACCACTGATCGCCCGGTACTTGGCTAATAGCGGCTAAGTTCCAGAGCTGGAATGACAAAGCCACAGACAGCCATGAGCCGTGTACATACTATTTTCGTGGGGGATAGGGGGACGAATAGCGGAGAGTCCCAGGGCAAGAAATTTGCCCTTTTACTCATCTGTTTCCTAGGAGAACCCGATGAGTCGGAAAATATCAATTCTCAATTCACTACACTGGTGGGAGAAAAAATATCTGACTTGGAGGCAAATTTTTCCTCCAAACCAGAGGAGAAACCCCCCCTCTTCGCTGCTAATTTGGAATAAAATGAATATAGAATTTAATAAAACTGAAGATGAAGAAGAAAAAAAAGCTTTTCTTAAGAAACTGCCCTTTTCAGGGTTGAATTTTGAGTAATTTAGTGAATTGTGGTGCTATCATTTGGAATAGGCCGAAATTGTAATTCTAAACCAGGTCATAAGTGAGCATCTGCCATTATTCCGTCAAGTGTGCACACTGATCATTCCAGTCAGCGCGTCAGAGTATGGATCGAATAGCTGGAATACTATGATGAACCGGTGTGTTACGTACCAGCAGTATCAGAAAATGTGTGAACCAGAGGAATGGCATGCTAAAGAAGAAAGTTATCTAACTCCCCAGCTATTTCCCACCAATATTCAGGCAGGCTGTTATACTCAGTACGAAGCAGTAATCCCATCCATCGGAGGTGAGTGACAGCATAGGAGACAAAGAACATCACACAAAAATGGTCAATGTAATGTTCTTGTTGATCAATTTTATGAGCTTTCGATATTGTAGGCCTTCACATTTAGTTGTCTTCCGACTCTTATCATAGTCGGCACGGTAAAACTGAATAAAACATAAATGATCGGAAATTGTATTCTCTATAACTTTTGTTATGTAGTACTTTTCGATAGAACCAATAACATACGCATTTAAAAATTACATTTTAGGCTCCTTCCCCTAAACTACCATTTCATCCAAGGCGAATGAAACTGTTTATAGGTTAAACTGTGGTCTCTTATTCCCCGATTCTATACCGATTTTCATTAAATTCTGTTTACCCATTTTCTCGTGTCTCGGTGTTGATATGGACTTTGCAACAAAAATACAAATTTATGAATATCTGCTATCATAGTCGGTCCGGTAGAAATGTATAATACATAAATGATTGGGTATTTAATTCTATCTAACTTTCGTTATGCAGTATTTATCGACAGGACCATTAATAACATAAATATTCGAGAATAAAATTGTAGGTCTTCCCCTAAACTACCATTTCACTCAGCGTGAATAAAATAATTTATAGCCTAGATTGTAGTGGCTCGTTCCCCGACTTCACATACCGATTTTCATTAAATTATCTTCAGCCATATTCTCGTGATGAGCGTACATACATACATACATACATACATACATACATACATACATACGTGACATTTTCCTCATACCGCCGTTGATAATAACCATCTTTGCTTCACGGAGAATGGAATCTGCATCTTTGGAATACGACGGAACAACGACATTTCAATATAGTATTTTATTTAAATGAAAGAATTCATTACAAAACTTGAGAAAATGGAGCAATATTTCTAAATTCACGGCATGATTTATAAGGTAATAACGAGATGGATAATTAACAAAACTGAGTATGGAAACTCAACATTTAAAGCGGGATACGACTGAAGTCGTACAGACGCGGCAAGCTTACGTTGCCCATTGTTAACAATTTTCCTCACTCACTCTCTTGCCTTGAACGTGGAAGGAAGCAATCGTATAAGCTGAGCATTTATTATTATAGCCGCATTTCACGCTAAGGATCGTCAACGATATTCACGACAGACGCGACCAGTATTCTGTCGTACGGTCGGAGTTACGGAATTTAATATTAATCGGAACTGTTTGCTGTGATTATTTCAAGATTGGAATTATAACTTCTCGATCGTATACATATTGATTTTATTAATTGTAATTTATGCATGCTTGGCCAAGAATAATGTATACTATTGTGTCAAAGTGCGCAACATTCAAGATGTGTATTTTCTTTAGCGTGTGTTACATCAATGAATTAATATGTGAGGCACCAGGACAACGCCAGGATGGACTGTAATACTTCACCTGATCCCAGCGGGGGCGGCTCTACATAAGTCCTCACCTTTAAGTTCACTAATACAGAATTCTCTTTCAGATTATTTTCTTTATTTTGATTCGTGTGTACATATCATTTACAATCGGCAGAGCAGAAAGTATATTCGGAATATGAGATTGATATTATATCTTCAAATAAATCAAGGTACCGTAGGACATAATATATCTTAAATTAACAATTCAAGCCACATGTAATGTTGATCATGTATCTCGATCTCACTTATTTGAATTTCTGAATGTTAGTCTTCAGTAATATTAATTTCAGTGTTAAACGGGTCAGCTAAATTTGGATCTTCGAAACAACGATTATTCATCGAGTGTAATAATATTTGCACTATTATTGCTGAATAGCGAGTAGTAATTCAGAGTATTTCAGAGCATTCAGCAGATTTAGCAGATTTGCACGGTAACTTTTATTTTACAGGAGAATCGAGGACAGTGTTAGCTACATATTATTGAATCTTTGTATCTTAGGTCGATGAGTTATTGAATCTACGTATTTATGAAGGTCTACGAGTAATGAATCTACGTGTTTATGAGTCTACGAGCTACTGAACTGACGTGTTATTTAAGTTGCGTATTATGTTACATTGATATTTTATAAGAGGTATTTGTTGAATAGAGTCTTCGAGTATAGAAATGAATAGATCGCTTGTAGCAAGGAAATAAGTAAGGTAATAGAATGTTCGATATTAATCAATGAATATTAGAAGCCGTATGCAGAGTTCTACTCTTTAATTTATTACAGATGCATTTCCACGAGAATCTGACCAGAATTGATCCAGTAACCACCAGCAGTATTACTGTATTATCTTTGTGCATGAGATTTTATTTCAGCCTTTCGTCGAAGAGTAATCCAGAATTGATCCAGTGTGGCTATATTGTAATACTGTGGGATGTACTTTATCCATTCTTCTCATTTATGATGATGATGCTTATTGTTTAAAGGGGCCTAACATCGAGGTCATCGGCCCCTAATGGTACGAAATGAAATGACAACAAAAAGTTCAAAAAATCCACTGACCAAAATAAATAAAAATGTCATGAAAAGTAAATGGATGGACATGAACCCCCCAAAAAAACAAGAAACAAACAAACAAAAAACAGTGAATCCGACTCAAAAACGGTCATAAATAATAGTATTACTGACCAAGGGACCACTTATAAAGTACAGTCCTGAATCGATTATGCTTGATATCTACAGGGGTCCAAAAACCAGGTCTAAGGCTCCTCAGTATGCTACATGTCGCGAGTAAAGTAGAACCATGATATTTCTCAAGATGCGGTACTAATCAAAGGTAGCGTAAACTCACGGTGTTCCAAACATTAAGGTATTACTCACAAGTATTGTACGTCGTAAAGGTAACGCAGACCTATGGTGTTTCTCACACAATGGCGCCACTCATAGCCAACGCAAACCGATGAGGCTCCTCACCTAGGTGTACTAAGCACGGGCGCCGGCATTCCCGTGCTGTTCCTCACATAGTGGGTACTAATCAGTGGCAACGCAGACCCACGGTGTCGCTCATATAGTGGTACAACTCACAGGCAACGCCCAGACCCGTGGTGTTGCTCACATGGGTACGACTCACGGGTACTGGAAAACCACACTGAACCCCGCTTGAGTGCTACGAATCACAAAACTATTCAGTACCTAACAGAGTGGTACTACTCGAAAGTAAAAGCGACCCATGGTGTTCCGCGCGTGATGGTACTAATCAAAAGTAGTTTCATGGTTCTAATTCAATCATCCCTTGGTCGCCCCTTTTAGTTGCCTCTTACGACAGGCAGTGGATACCGCGGGTGTGTTCTACATGTGCGTCCCCCACCCGCAGGGGGTAGTGTGTTTGGTCCGCGAGAGGTATTTTATTTCCCTCAAGTCCGCCGGCAAGCCGGTTAGGACCCCCCTATCCGCCACGTGGGAGTAGCACCTCTCCCCCTGTTACGCCAGCGTAGTAGGTTCGTGGTTTTCTCATTTAATCAGTATGTTGAGATGATTCATTACCGGGGGAGTTGGCCGTGCTGTTAGGGGCGCGTAGCTGTGAGCTCGCATCCGGGAGATAGTGGGTTCGAACCCCTCTGTCGGCAGCCCTGAAGATGGTTTTTCGTGGTTTCCCATTTTCACCAGGCTGTACCTTAATTAAGCCGGCCCCGTGGTGTAGGAGTAGCGTTCCTGCCTCTCGCCCGGAGGCCCCGGGTTCGATTTCCGGCCAGGTCAGGGATTTTTCTCTCGACCTAAGGACTGGTTCGAGGTCCACTCAGCCTACGTGATTAGAATTGAGGAGCTATCTGACGGTGAGATGGCGGCCCCGGTCTCGAAAGCCCAGAATAACGGTCGAGAGGATGCGTCGTGCTGACCACACGGCCCCTCGTAATCTGCAGGCCTTCGGGCTGAGCAGCGGCCGCTGGGCAGGCCAAAGCCCTTTCAAGGCCGTTAAGTGCCGTGGTATTTTGTACCTTAATTAAAGCCACGGCCGCTTCCTTCCCATTCCTAGGCCTTTCCTGTCCCATCGTCGCTTTATTCTTTACTTTGATGGTACCACATTTGTTTATGTTCTTCGAATCGATCTTTAATCTCACATTATTTATTTCTGCATTGAATTGAGTATGTTGTTTGAGAAAGGAAAAATCTCTTTCATATTTCAAGAGTATCTTTATGTTGCTGCCATTAAATTAACGTTAATTTATAATTGCTCAAATGATATAACCTGAAGGCGAATACTGGCCAATGTCAGGATTTCTCGTAGAACCGCGGGTAAAGGAGACGAGAATCAACCAACTCAAACTCATGCGCACCATTGATATCCAAATTCAATCATGATATTGTCAATTACAATCGAGATTAACTTATATCATGGTGACATGTATTAAATCAATTATTAAGCTGATAATTAAACCACCATTAACGGCAGTGTTTTAAATCATTTTCAAGATACTATTCATTTGAAGATTTATTATTTATGATCGAATCAATGTTCGACTCTACGAAATTTCAAGTGGAGTAACGATTAAATATTTGTAAATGCAATTGTAATTACGGACATGTTGTCATTTTAAAGGTCATTGTTTAGATACGCCAGTGTTGTTACTAAAGACCGCCATTCTTCTCAATGTTATCTTCAGCAATGTACGTTGTGTCCTCCAACAATAGCACATCTTATGCAAATAAACCAGCCATTCTATATTTAAGTTCATTATTTGATAGAAATCCTCTACATTCCTTCATAATAATTAATTATGACCATTGCACGAAACTCCTGTCTCAGGTATATTTTATTATTTTACGATTACTTAACATTGTGGTGAAATTGTCGTGAGAACCTACTCATGACTTAGGAATCTTATGTTCTGCCGGAGCTAAGCGAAATACAAAATAAACATAAATGATATAATATGATAATAACATAATACGATGATGCAGATATGCGATATGATAAATATACGCCGAACCCACATATGAGATACTGTATCTATTACGACATCCTACCTAACGATAATTTTGATGTAAATTGTACATATCTGTTGTTGTTTGTAATGGATTTATGATGAAGCCGTAGGATGAACGATACTGACAGCACATATTATAAATAATGTAACAGTTAGGCCCCGTATATTTTCACCACGCTTAATTTACTTATAGACAATACGTCCCATTTTTGTCATCCAACTGTGGGGCTGGACTTATATGTCCCAATAAATACATACATACAGACAGACAGAAATTACGGAAAAGTAAAAAGTCAATTTCCTTCTTACTGTGGACACGGCCGATATAGAATTACCATTCTTTTTAAATTTTGGGCGATGTACAGACAAAACTCTTTATTTATTTATGTGTGTGTAGATTCCCTGAGATCATATTTATCAATGATATTGGACCGGGATGTCTTCTGATCCCATACTGTTGCCGGTAAAATCTAAATAAATAGTTAGATAAATAAATAAACAAATAAATACCGTTACGAACGAAACACAGCCTGTCCTATTATTCTAATTTATTTCAGGCTGACCCAGCAAATCCACACACAAACACACACACATACAACCTGTGACAATAAAAGTTCGGTGAATGAAGTCAGAACGGTCGATCCGGCAACACTGGCGACACACAACGCTGCACCTAGGTAGCAGCAGGTTTTGACCACCTGCTCCCAACGTTCAGTTGAGCATCGTGTGTGTGCCGTGTAAGACCTGTTTGACACAGTGCGTGTTTAGTGCTTTGGTTCTGCGAACAGGAACATGAAACACCAAAAGATCAATGTACAGTTTTGTTTTAAGCTTGGCGAGACACCGAAAGAAAAGCATACGATGCTGGTACGTGTTTATGAAGATCAAGCACTGTCCTTGAAGTGTGTGTACGAGTGGTTCACCCGTTTTCGAGGAGGCCGGGAAAGTGTTTCTGACAACTCCCGTAGCAGAAGACCGGCGACCGCCGTCAGTGACGAAAACATTGAGAAGGTGAGGACATTAACCACGAACGATCGGCGGTTAACTGTGCGCATGATAGCAGATGAACTGCAGAATAACCTCACGGTGCGACAAATCGTTACCCAGAAGTTAGGGAAGAGGAAAACGTGTTCTCGCCTTGTGCCACATCACTTGACTGACGATCAGAAGCAGGCAAGTTTAGAGGCTTCACAGGATTTTGTCGGAACGGCGGAAGGGACACCAAATTTCTTGAACTGTATTGTCACCGAGGATGAAACCTGGTGTCTCGGGTAAGACCCTGAAACGAAACGGCAAAGCATGGAATGGCGTCCTCTGGGATCCCCTCGTCGGAAAAAGGTCAGAGCCGAAAAGACACGCATCAAACTCGCTTTGAAAGGAAAGAGAATTGACGATATTCCTGGAATCCAACGAAACGTGACGAGGCTTTTGAACACCATCCTAAAGGAAGCCTTCATGCAAAGTTTCCAGGACATGTACCGTCGATCTCAGCAGTGCATAGTTATGGGAGGGGACTATTTCGAAGGACGGTAAGGTCACTGTGGTACATTGTTCATCTATGTTGATAGTACAGGACTATTCACCGAACTTTATTGTCACAGGTTGTACATACACAATTCTATTCAAACATGAATGACCACACTCACTAACTGCTGCCTATTTACAAGTCTCCATTCTTTACACACAGCAGGGAGTTCCGACTCGTTGGAATTACCTCAGAGAGCTTTAATCCTGATTGACAGGCCTTTCACTTGCGCTCACAAGTCAGTCACCCCGTACAGCAGTTGCGTGCAGACAGCTATGTTTGAACACAGGGCTACCGGCCACACAACACACGATGACTGCTCCTTGGTTCGACTCCAGTAATTCACAGTCACATATAGTGACAGTTCGACAGGGCTAAACAGCAGGAAAGTAATCCTCACAAAACGACCATTAACACTGTTTCAATTACACTTACGATAGCTGCTCTAATCCCTGACTACGTCGGTACTTAGATGCACACACACACTCTCTCTGTACTCTAAGGCGGTACACTGTCTTCTGTCCCGTGCGCCGTCTTCAGTCCAACTACTCATTTGACACTCCGACGCAGCAACAACCACTCTTCGTTCAGACTCCCGTGGGACACTAGCGACAGCCAACATCACTATCACCCTCAGCCCGACCACCGAACCCCAACACACCGAGTGCAACTCCGACTCCAACACTGAGTCCCACGCTGACTCCACTTCTGAGTCCAACAATGACTGACCGTTCGCGACTAGCCTCTTTTCAATGGCTCGGGTGATGTGTACCGGAATATTCGCGAGGTGACTAGAGACGGAACATTCTCGCTGCACCTCGCAGAAACATATAGGGAAATCAGACGAAGAGAACGGTATTCGGTAAGGCTGGTCACGCCCTGCAGGCTGGCTGGGAGTTCCCCTGTCATGTGTCTCACTAGTCCCTTCCACGAAGTACCAAATGGGGCTACCACAGGCCTGGCACATAACAATATTGTAAGCTGTGCTCACTATATTGCTACCTTCTTTCAGGTCTCACAGGTCTCCTCCCTGTGCTCAGCAGCATTTTGTTTTTTCCATAAGGAAAATTTTACATCCTTAAAGGATGCAACAGTGTTAGTATTATTCGTCAACTCTATTCCTAATTCCGGATGGTTTACTTATGTTTTATCAATATTCCTGGTGGAAATGGTACTTGACTATCACGGTTAAATCTCGTCTTTAAGCACTGCTATCTATTAAGTAATGAAGGTGCGTACTGAAGAAGTTTCAGAGAGAGTTGGGGGCGAGAGAGGGGGGGGGGGGGGTGAATGAAAACTATTAGTGTAGGTATAGGTTTAAATTTCCGTTGAATAAGACTAGAGGATTGTTCCGCTCATTCACCACCATGGTATGGAAACCTAACTGCAGCCTTTGTTAGTAGGTAACTTACTGCTGTGAAATCTATTACCTAACTCTACACGGCATTCTTCAATCAACATGGCTCACTCAACGTAGCATCTTACAGCAACACACATGAATTATTATGAAGTGTCAACGTGATCCCTTACTTGATAAAGTCAACTTCAGTTAACTGATATCGATAAGATATCGCAGATAGGTACCTTGCACAAACTACAAACAAGTAATGCCTACAATCCAAATGCCACCGACTGACCACGAAATATCCAAATGACCTAGAAAGCTGATGATTATGATGCTTGTTTAAAAGGGGCCTAAAATCTAGGTCATCGGTCCCTAATAGTACGAGATGAGACATGACATAATAAAGTAATTTAAAATTACCCACTGACTAGAATTTAAAAAATGATGAATGATTATGAATTTAAAATAATCAGTGGATCTAATGCGCAATGCCTATGTCTATCCATCTGTTTCTCATACAAATGAATCCCCGTCTACATTAATTTTCAACAGCCCTCTCCATTCCCTAGATTTAGGTCCCTTTGCACATTAACATAGGCCAATACAGGTGAAATCTCGAATTTGTCATACAAGGACGAGATGTCCATTTTAAGCCTAACGACGCGAAGGAAAAAAAAAATGTTACGGGCCCGAAAACCATCCTTTGTTGAGATATTGGCACCACAATACCCCCGCTCTAGCAAACGGATGAAGAAATGACAGGCCATAACCATTGCAACGCCAGTTCAGGATTCTACAGTAAAATACAGGTCTGGTATTCGAAGTAGGCAGGTGCGCGAATATAGGCCAGGCCAAGGATAATTTCTGCTACACATACGAGTTACTGTCTGAAAAAAAAAATACACTAAGGGAGTAAGCCACCCCTAGGTTTGGATGTGGGGAGAGGGTGGCATATAAACATTATCGAAAATAATATCGAATGTATAATTTTCGGCATCGCTGAGATGACAGTGACATTCCGCATCTCGTTTACGTCGAACTTCACAGCCCCCATCGATGTGGGGGGGTGAGAAGGGGTAAAAGAAAGTCCAAAATGGCCGAGATTATGGATGTATGTGTGTATGTTTCAGCATAGCAGCTGTCAACCAAACTTGGTACCCATATGACTTACTATCTGGAAAAATGACTTTGGGGGGAGGGGGCCAAGACACTCCTACCACCCCTGGGGGAGGGAGGTGAAATGTAGAGAAATTATCGAAAACGACCGAATCCATGGTTGTCGGGGTCGCCGAAATGAACTGACCGTTTGGATGTTGTTTAAGTCATAGTTTAGCCGCAGCCGGAATGGAGGTTGAGAAACGATTGAAAATGTCCAAAATGACCAAGATCATGAATGTGTGTATGTTTCAGTGTACCTCTTAACCGAACTTGGTACGCATACGACTTGCAATCTGCAACAAAAGATACTGTAGGGGT
The DNA here is from genome assembly GCF_040414725.1 of Anabrus simplex. NCBI lineage: Eukaryota > Metazoa > Arthropoda > Insecta > Orthoptera > Tettigoniidae > Anabrus > Anabrus simplex. Next base: position 902,569,973 of record NC_090265.1, read on the forward strand.
AGTAAACCCCTAGTATCCCTTGCGGTGGGCTGAGGTGGTAGTTATATATAAAAATAATCGAAAATGACCAATATTAGTGTTGAATCCACAGTTTTAGAGGTTGCTGAGAATAGTGACATTACGGATATCGTTTAAGTCCAAGTTCAGCACCCATGCGCTTAACGCGTGCAAAGGGGTAGAAAAGAAACTGTCCAAAATAATCGAGATTATGGTTGTCGGTGTGTACGTTCCAGCACAGCTCTCAAGCATATAAGTTACTATCCGGAAAACATACTGCACCCCTACGATCGGGGGTTGGGAGGAAGTGACATGCAAAATTAATCGAAAATGACCGGTATTAGTGTCGAATTCGTAGTTATCGGAGTTGTTGAGATGAATTGCGACACTCTGGATGCCGTTTAAGTCCTAGTTCAGCAAAGTGGTTCGGAAGAACTGAAAACATAAAATGTGCGAAATGACCGAGAGCTGGAGGGGACACTCTTACACTCTCTCTCTTACTTGGGACACTCTTACAACTACTTAGAAGGACGATTCTACTCTATCATCGGAGGAGGGCTGTATGTCTTTACATCGGAGAAGATCTTAACTTAGTTCACTTCGCATCTGAGTACTATACTACTCAAAATTTACTCTCATTGAGACCTGTTTATCCCAATGACGAGAGTTAAAGCCAACGGGAGACCGATTTTGACTGGCATAGGGCAGGAGAGATTTTATTATATATTTCGTTACGCTACAATTCTATAATACGGAAGAATACAGGTGTATTCTCTCCATGAACGTAACCCATGGTGGTTTTGCTATTAAAATTAGGACTCATTACGACTTTATGTAAGGAGTACTGTAGGAAGTGTTAAAGTGAGGAAAAGTCATAGTACAGCTAGTGTACTATGCACGAAGCAGAAGTAGGACTGGAACCAACCACAACGATAGATGACGACGCCTGTACGAGAGTCTATCAAACATCAGCGGCTACATAGATCGTATCCAGATGACAGAGTCTACAAATGGTGAGCTAATGGCATAAATTAATGCAAGTCTCCGCGTTACAATTCATGTTCTTAGAGTTTATTTCATTCAATTTTTCTTTTGCCTCTGTAAGTTCAGATTTCGTTAATACGCCGTTACGTCACGTTTTTTCATCCTAATAAATAATTATTTTAATTTTCATTTTCGGAAATTCTTATTAATGATCCGTAACTTCCAAGTTAGTGTACTTAATGGTTAGTGTTCCGTCACCCCACCCCTGGGAGTTTTTAGAGTCTCATTACGTATTATTATTAGTATTATTATTAATTATCAACTCTGGTTTTCAAGCCATAAGCTTGAAGGCTGGCGCCCATGGGATATTGTTTATGGAGAAACAATGAGATATTACTTATTTATATCAAAATTAAGGTGACCCGCCACGTCACAATTTTGTCACATAGGTGGGCAGAGTGGGTACGTCACAACTGGAGTCACGGTGTCTGATCAGACAGCAAGGAACAGGTTAAGAGAAGTGGCCTTACGACACAGACGTCCTGTTCGAGTGGCCCGTTTAACGCAGCAACATCGCGCAGCTCGTCTTCTGTTTGCCCGTACCCACGTCAACTGGCAACTTCGCCAATGGAGACCTGTGTTGTTCACAGAAGAGTCCAGATTTCCCCTGACACAGCGTGATGGACGTCAACGTGTATGGAGACGCCGTGGTGAGCAGTACATGCCAAATGTTGTCCAGGAAGGCGACCGATTCCGACAACGTTCTGTGATGGCATTAGTATTGATGGCCGTACGGAACTTGTCATCGTCCGTGGTAATCTTTCTGCTGCGAGGTACATCGAGCAGATACTGCTACATCATGTGTTGGTTGCTACATACGGCGTTGGTCCTGAATTCGTACTCATGCACGACAATGCCAGGGCTCATGTAGCGCGCATCACCAGAGCTGTCTTGCGAGAACTGGACATTCAAGAGATTGAATGGCCAGCAGTGAGTCCCGACCATCCCATCGAGCATGTATGGGATAGGCTTGACAGAAGTGTTCGTGGGCGTCCTGTTCCACCACAGACTCTCCAAGAACTCGAACAGGCTCTCATTGAAGAACCGCCGTCTATTTATACGGAGCATGCCACGTAGGTGCGAAGTTGTAATAAATGCTCGTGGAGGACATACACCATACTGAAGCTCTCCAAATGTGATAAAAATCCACCCAGGAGGACTGTTATCACTTTGTTTTCGCCCCTACTTGGACATTTCCGTTTGTGCTCTGAAAATGAACGCGAATCCATCGATGTTATTTTGTATACTTCAGCGGTAAAGAATAAAGGTTTAGTTGGTAATATATCTGGATGGTATTGTTTGGTGGAGCATGGCATACGTTCAAAAACATGTTCTCCTATTTTTTTGACTGTGTAGTTGTACTGTTATTAACCGGGAAAAGGAAACCATTTTTAGACGGGGAGTTTGTGAGGAACTGTATATTTTCTATAATAGAAGAAATGTGTCCTGAAAAGAAATAACCGATGCATTTGGTCAGCTTGTCGCGGAGCACAAGGATTCGAAGAACATTAGAACTCGGGGCTAATTTGTGTTCACAACTGTGCGAAAAATCATAACCATTCGAGTGCTTTTCGTTGCCTTTGCAAGAAAGTAATGACGTCCGTGATACAGCACGCGACTTCTAATTTTTATTTGTGGCACTGACAAAGCATATGATATAACTGAGCAGCTGGCATCTTTAAGAAGCATCCATGGAACTAAAACAGGGGAGGATTTGTTTCTTCAACTGAGTGAAAAATTGAAGGATCTCAATTTAGGATGGGATGAATTGACAGCTATAACCATAGATGGAACAAGGAATATGAGTGCTATACCGCTTTTCACGAGAGTTTAATCCTGATGTAAACAAATAGGCGGAGCACCTTGCTTTTACACGTGGACATAAACGTAGTTGATTGGAGAAGCAACCATCGCACTCACTCGACTGTATGCGAGCTCGAAAAAAGTAGTACGTCGCATTCATTTTATTTTATGTTAGTTTATTAGATTTAGAGAGTTTGGAAGAGTACGTAATCAAATTAAAATATGGTCGTCGTGTACACCGGTATATATATGCCTTTTTTAATGATAATGCTTAAATAACGAAAAATGAAGGCGCAAAGCGTGGTGTAATACATGACGTCTTCTCGTAGTGGGGGAAAGTCCCAAGCTGCACAACGTAGAGATAAGGTGTTGCTTTTTGCATTTCTCAGTGAGTCCGTATTCACAGTGAGAAAAATCGAGCAAGAGGTAGGACCTTGGTGTGTAGTAAACCACAAAAGAGGAAAACCGCTCAGAAGTGACCATAGGCAGTGCGTTGTGAATGTGTTCAATAAACTAAGTGAACAGAATCCAGGTTTAGTCGTTTATTCAGAAATTCAGATCTTCGCACTGTTGTATACGATGCGCAGCCCTGTACGTCCGAAAACGAGACGTTGACGGGGTGGAGGTCGGTACTACACGCTCAGCGAATAGCAACACATTCTTTGGTGGAGGCGTGGACATACCATGTTTACGTCAGGATTAAACTCTCGTGAAAAGACATATACAAAAACTGAAATGGAAGAATAAAAAAAACGAATTTACTAAACATAAATACTGGTATGCCTCTTGAATTACACTGAATTATTCATCAAGTGCCATGTCGAAAGGTATTAAATTTACAATATTTCATGAACATAGTGACATCCACAATTAATTATATTTGCTCATATGGACTCAATCCTCGGCATTTCGAGTCATTTCTGGATGAAAATTGATTGTGATTAGGCGATGTAACTTATCATAGCAAGGTAGGCTGGCTGGCTTAGTCGTGTTAATATTTTCAAACGCCTTTTTTCATCTTCGTGAGGAAATAAGCAAATTTATGAACATGAAACATAAAGAACTGGCATAATTTCGGGACGAAACCTGGATTGGGATTTAGCAATACTCATAGATTTAACGCAACATTTAAATATTTCGAATAAGGGATTATAAGCGAAAGGCGTGCTTTTTAATAGCGTGTAATGTTATGTGTTAGCGTTCCAAAAGAAACTGAAATCATTCCGACAGCAATTAGAGAAGGACATGTTCCCACACTTTCCATGCTGCACTGACCTTCAAGAAGCGAACTCAAAACAGTTCAGCGCCATATGATTTGTTGATTGATTTATTGAAGAACGAGTTTGAAAACAGATTTAAAGACGTTACCATTTAAAGACCTTTCTGGGAGTGCGAAGAAAATTAATTTGCTCGAAAATCCATTTTGCAGTAGACGTCTGTGTTGCACCTGTGCAAGTACAGGTCGAATTAATTAAACATCAGTGTTCTCCCCCATTAACGGAAAAGTTCGCGGAGGGAAATCTTATCAACTTTTACATGGCGCTTAGCAATGAACATTTTCCGGCTTGCTTAAAATTTGCGAGTAAATACTTTTGCGCGTTTGCGAGTACTTACATCTGTGACCAAAAAGTTTCAAAAATGAAGTACGGTATATGAAATCAAAATTACGTTCCCCGATCAGTGACGAACACCTACATTCCATTCTGAGAGTGGCTGTGTCAATTCTATCTCCCGACATTTCAACACTGTCACGTGAATGGAAGGCCTAGATCTCTCATTAACTGCTAAGTTTATTCAGAGTTACAGAGTATTGTTTACTTTTCTCAATTATTTGTATTGTGTGAGACAGGTTACTGTTCATACTGTCGAATAGCCGTGTGTGAGGTTGATTGGATAATTGGTTGGTGATTGAAGAAGGGGGCACCTGGGTGTGTGGATGTATTGGTGTGTTAGGAAAGGACATAGTGGAAGGGGAGAATAATGCGGCCCGCAATTCGTTTAGGAATCTGCCATTCGGTCCGCCCGCAAATTAAGCTGACCACCCATGTCTTAAACCTTTCTTCCAAGTCCAGTATACTCGATTCTTAAGTCATCTGGATCAGACTTATTTTGAGTCAAGCTCACCTTTATGTCACTCAGCTCCGATTGTAGATAGCTTTACATATCCTTTAACTCCTTACTCTGGTCTAGAAATATTTCCCTGGTTTTGGCTACTAGGCACGCATCCTTCATTATCTCCTTTAGCTTTCCGATGTCCTCCCCCAATGCCGGGGTTCATTTCACTGCCACCAATCACAAAAAAAAAAAAAAAATCACCACCACTGACGGCTGCACCACTTGCAATGTATTTCACGTCCGTTCACCTCGTCGGAAAGGGAATTTTTAAAGCTTTCCTAATATTTTCATAAAATAAGTCCTCAATTATACGAAGGAGAACACCATTTTGGTAATTATCTTCAGGGCGAAGATAGTTTAGAGAACTACAGTACTATAAACGGCCCAAAAAGTCTTCATGTGCAATACGTATCTTCTTGTCATGAATTCACCGTGAATATTTTGGGTCACATATTCTCGTACTACAGATCAAGGACCCCTACCTCAATGCTACCTCTCGATAGATACTCCCATATTTATGTAGTTCGCACACACACACACACACACACACACACACACACACACACACACACACACACACACACACACACACACCTCTCGCGCTCTCTCTCTCTCTCTCTCTCTCTCTCTCTCTCTCTCTCTCTCTCTCTCTCTCTCCAGTTTACGTCCGTTAACCTGGCCGGTTGGATTAGAACTGAATCATTACATAAAAGGGAACTTTTAAAGCTTTCCTAATATGTTCATAAAATAAGTCTTGAGTTATAAGAACGAGAACACCACTCTGGTGAAGCAAATATACATGTAGTTCTATGTTACTGTTGATATTATGATCACAGCCACGGAACCTCCAGTTTTACGTGGAAGAGCGTGATCTTCTTAATTTAAAACATCCCACATGCATTGATCGAGATTCGAACCGCAGCCTCCTTGGTAACAAGTCAGTGACAATGCCATTCGGCTATCACGACCCTGCTTGAGGGGAAAAAAGCCCAGAACAGTTTATTGGTACTGAAGAGTGTAAATATATCTGAAGAAACATTAAACACACATTATTATTATTATTATCATAGAAAAACTTAGCGTTTGGATTTCGACCCCACAGAAATGATAATAACGTCATATGGGTGTAAACGTAACAAAAATCGAGACCCATCGTTACAAGTTTCATCAGTTGTTGATAGAAGCGTTCGTTATAATCTCTTCACCACTCTTGACTGCAAGTGGAGATTTAGACTTGGTAGTGGAAAGTATTAAAACAGAGTTCCTCACGAACTTCACACAAAGAAACAGATCCGTCAGCAGAGAAAAATACGTATTACGTGTATAACTCTCAATAGCAATCCAGTGCACTTTCACATCCGTAATCTTACATACCGACAATTCCTTAAACCAAGTAGAAACACGTTTTATCGATTTACTATAAAATATCTGGAGTGTAATGAAATCCTGGGCGAAACTTCGGAACTGAATTCCACACACAGAGAAATGAAAGAAAAGTTATAATATCGGTCAGGAAATACACAATTTCTGAGTTATCCATGCCTATCTCAATTGCTGCAGTGAAATCCGAGATACTTCCAACCATGTTGCAGATAAACTAATGCTGACCTGTTTAAGTCTATGACACCCACAAATGATTCTCGCAGTCCCAATCATAATCGTGCATGGTGGTGCTCCCACACATTTCATCTTTGTGGCCGTAGACACCTTAGTTATCATTATCAATCACGAGCGCTAAATAAGCAAGAAGTGGACCAATTGCTTGATCCTCAAGCTCCCCTGATTTAAACTTAATGTACTTTCTCCTGGGAGAGCATATGAAGTACTTGGTGCATTCGACTGCTGTGGATGAGGCAGCAAGTTTCCGTACTTGAATTGTGGCTGCCTGAAAATATGCGCTACCCAGGCATTTTTGAGCGTGTTCGGAAGTCAATGTCAAGGCGAGCAGAGGCGAAGAATCCATTCCGGAAGTTTGGCCAAGGATGTCGTTTACACTCTGTATATTCCATCATTCCATTTGTATATTTAACTACAATACTTGTGACCATGATTGAACGCTGAACAGCAGAGGAAATATTATTGTGTTCTGAATATTGAAACCTAGTCTGTTGACTATGCAATTTCGGTTGTGAAGATGTGTTCTTGCCTTCGGGAGATGGTGGGTTCGAACTATACCGTTGGCAGCTGGGAATGGTTTTCCATTTTCACAATAGGTAATATCTTAATTACAGCCACGGCTGCTACCTTCTTAGTCCTATACTTTTCCTATTCCACCGTCGCCGAAAATCTGTATGTGATGATGCAACGTTGAGCCACCAGCAGGAAAAAAGTTGAAGGATATCGAAAACTGGATCTATTATTCAAAATTACCTTTACAGTGAGTATTTAAATGCTTTCTATTTAATGTAATTTCAATACCTTGTTTTGAGCCCCATGAAGCCTCAGCTTGGCTGTTAAAATGAAACTTATCAAGCACAAACACTACCATTAAACTACAACCAAATGATGGTGGTGAAGAGGCTCCATTAGCTTACGATTGTGGGTACAAGCTTGTTTACATCGCGTTACTCACCCTACCTATGACTCACTTCCAACAACCCATCCCCCAATAACCTGCACGTGCTTCAAAAAAAGTCAATGTAATACCATATAGGTAATCCTTTACAAATTCCCTCCTCTATGCATATAAATAGCAATTACATGACGTCACCTTTGCTGAATGATAGCTAACATGCTTGCCAACCAAGTTCAAATTGAGCCAGCAAACTACAGTAAGACGAAAACAATAGAGAAAATGAAGACCTACTATAGGTAGGATACCATTCTCTGTATTCAGTTTCTGCTTCAGTAAATGGATATAATGCGCTTGCAGGATAGGAGGGTACACATCTCTTTATCAAGGTAAATAGTAAGCAGACCGAGCTCGATAGCTACAGTCGCTAAGTGCGGCCAGTATCCAGTATTCGGGAGATAGTGGGTTCGAACCCCACTGTCGGCGGCTCTGAAGATGGTTTTCCGTGGTTGCCCATTTTCACACCAGGTAAATGCAGGGGCTGTACCTTAATTAAGACCACGGCTTCTTCCTTCCTACTCCTAGCCCTTTCCTGTCCCATCGTCGCTATAAGACCATCAGTGTCGGTGCGACGTAAAGCAACTTGTAAAACAAACAAAAAAGTAGTAAGCAGGAACTGACAACAGAAAATATATAAAAACTAGCACCGGCTGATAAGTACAACATGTAGCACGTTCATGCTTTGTTCACCCGAATGACCGAATATCTTATTCTTGTGGAACTACTGTTTAAATGGGGCAAATCAACGGGATTACCTACCTCTCTCAACAAACTCAGCAGACGTGGTGGTGGTGATTATTGTTTTAATAGGAAGTACTACTAGGCAACCATCCTCTATATAACACTAATCAGAGAGAAAGTGTGCAAGGGGTCGAACACTTCGAAAAATGAAGGTATCGGCCAAAGAAAGACAAGGGCCACGAAAGACGTGAAAATGAAAGACTCCCTAGGCCTCGAGTGCTCTAATACCGTCGGGGTCGAAAAAGAACAAGAGTTGATCAAGGGACGTCGTATAGGATAGATGAAAGTGAGAAGCCTGGCACAAGTAAGTGGAAGCAATACCAGGACTCAGCTGAGGGCCCCGTGGTCGCCAACCCACGCTCTCACGTTGATCCTCTGAGGCACTCAGCAGAGGTACCGTGCCAACCCCTCCTGACCAGATCGATCACAAATGTAGGCCTCCAATTTTACTAGGAATCCGAATCACTGTGTTGGCTACGATTAAACGTGACCTCCTTGAAGAGAAGCCAGTGACCTTGTCCTTCGGCTTTCATACAGAACGCCATATACGAAAATAGGTAGGATGGTATTTCGTTAGGTAGAAATTGTAGAAATTGTTGACATGTTGTTGACCTGAAAATTAAAACAGCCTGTTTGAAATCAAACGCGGTACACATCAAATGTGAACCAATATTGCAGTCTTAATTACGCTAAACCAACGGGAGCGTGTATAGCAATAAAGGACCACGCACAAAAGTGTGCCTAGGCACCCTAAATACGCAGATATATCGAACATTCGAGAGGTTATAAAAATCCAATCAGCTACCACTAGTCTTGAGTCACCAAAAAAGGAAAATTGGTGCAGATGAAGCCATGTATAGCCAAGTTGCCACAGTCCCACTAGATTCACATTGTTAAAACATTACGCCTACATACATATGAAACACTGATATAATTTTCGTTCTTAAAAAATCCATTACTTAATCTGAACCCAGCGCGTGCATGTAGAGTATAGAACATGTGTTGTTGCTCTGGTCAAATCATAGATAGCACTTGCCAAAGCTAGTAAACTACATTTCCCTTTCGAATTTCAACAAGGCCAATTCCTGTTGCAGTGGTGATGCATCGTGTTACCTCATTTACTGATATTATCTCTCCATTCTTAACAGATTCTCCTTTATAACACAGAGGGAGAAAATTAATGTACTTTCCTTTGATTATAAATGCTACACTTCGATTTCACAGCGTTAACACACACACAGTGAATCACCTTAATATTCGGACACCGGATGGCTTGTGACAATCTGAACATTATATTTGTATTTTCTTGAGCATACAGAAAGGAAAGTTTGACAATACAAAACACCAATGTTTCCAATATGATTACATAATAATACAAGTGTATCAGAGCAAAAATGACTTGTAGATAAAAAATCAGCCGTCACCTTATCACATAACAAAACCACTTTAATATTCGGACACAAGGATCATAATGACCGAAACTGTAGCGTAACATGGAACTCAAACCAATCTAGTACTTGGTGGCATTGCCAAGTTGTTTTATGACGGCTTTCAGTCGTTATGGCATAGAACAAACTAACTTTTCCATGTCCTTAAGGCTAATATTAGCCCATTCTCGTATCAGTCTTCGTTGGGAGTTCCTTCTTTAACGTTATTTTGGACTTCCTCGCTTTCTTGTCAAGTTCACTCCATAAATTCTCAATGGGATTAAGATCCGGGCTCTGGGGTGGAGTTTCAAGCACCTTTGGGCAGTTGAACAATAGCCACATTCGGACATTCCACGCTTTATGGTTAGGCTCATTATCTTGATAGAAATGAAATATGTCCCTGATCCCAAGCTTTGTAGCACTTTGGTGTAAATTCTGCTTCAGGATGGCTAGATACTGTTTATGGCCCATTGTATGTTCAATAAACGACATTTCACCCACGCCAGCAGACGAAAAGCATGACCATACCATTGCATTCCCGCCTCCATGTTTGACAGTTGGTTGCAAATGTTTCGGTTTTAATTCGTCATTTGGTTTGCGTCAAACCATTCTCCCATCCGATCCATAAATATTAAATTTGCTCTCATCACAAAATAACACATGTTTCCACCATTCTATGTCCTTGTGTACATATTGCAAGGCAAACTTCAATCTTTTCCTTCGGTTCACTTCACTGATAAATGGCTTTTTCCTCGACACCCTCCCGTTAAATCCGGCCTTTCGAAGAGTCCTACACACAGTTTCAGGGTGCACTGATTTACCAGCTTCCTCTTCTAACTCCCGTGCAAGTTGTGGCGCACTCAGTTTAGGACCGTTTCCTATTTTTCTTAAGAGAAGTCTTTCTTCACGATCAGTTAGCTTTTTCGGTTGACCCGTTTACGGTATAGACACAATCCTATCCTCTTCTTTAAATCGCCGTACAATGTAATTGACAGTACTCTTACTCATACATAACATTCGCTTAATATCTCTGCAACTGCGCCCCTTTGCATTGTGGAAAATAACCAGTTGGCGCTGTTCAAACGTTGTGTTTCTGCTTTTGCACCCCATTGTACGTACAGACTAATCCCTGTCGTTCTGTACAGCGCTGCTCACTGCAGTGAAGATCAGGGATACGTATCCTCCTCCTTACGTTTCTCCCTTGCCGCAATTGGGTCAGGTAGTCACGTCCAAATGGAGTAACGATGCTGTGTCCGAATATTAAAATGATGTGTAGTAGCTCATTATTTCCTTTTCTATCACTATCAGAACACTTCACCAACTCGCCTGACATTTAATCTTGTTGTGATACGTGCGCTAAATACTCACGAATTGTACGACGTATGTTTGTTGTATATAATTTGTTCACAAACAAATGTGTGTCAGGAAACATTCCATTATCTGTGTTGTCCGAATATTAAAGTGACCCACTGTAAGTGAATCCGGGCCCTTATTCTTGGCAGTTACTTCCTTGTCTTCTTATTCATCTCCTGTAATCTCATGAAAAGACATCCGTGTGGGGATCACTGAACCAAGGGGAAAATCTCAGGTACACTTTGAAAACCGTGAACGTGATGAAGGTCATCTCGTTATCTTCTAAAGCAAACAGGGGAAGGAAATTCAAAATGTTTAGCATGAAGAAGAGTTCACACAATTAGACAGCTCAATGGACGGAAGATGTCAGGTTGTTTGTTAATAATAAACTACTACTACTACTACTACTACTACTACTACTGTCCGGTCCCACGTCCGGAATGTGAAAGGAGGATGGACTGCTGGTTTGGCATCCAACTGTCAAAATTGCTAACGCAGAGTCTCGGGTTGCGGTAAATAACGCGACCTTCTAAGGAAGCCAACGGCTTCGGGCGGATGAGTTGGGGTGTTGATCTCCGCAGTGGAGGAATTGACACTGGAATCAACCACACAGCGTTTGTTCTCCATGTCAGCAGAGGCTGCAGAAGCGTCCGTTCTCCACGTTAGGGGCGGCCTATATCTCATTCATGCCTGTCGGCCAGGCTGATCTTAAGGTTGACGAAACATGCATGAAAACCGATAGGGAGTGGAAAAAAAAAAAAGAAATATACTTAATTTTGCAACCTCGAATGTGCAAAGCATTGCCTATAAAGATGCCCACTTAAGATGATCTGCATTGCAGCCATTTCAGAAACGAAACGTAAACTCCAAGGATCAAAGGAAACTAAGTTTTGCAGTGGAGTCAAATCCAACATACGAGCAAAATCTGGAGCAATGCTCATGGTTCATAAACGTTTAAGATCTTCAATAAATAATACTATAATAATTATTATATTTTCTGGAATAAAAGAATTATAGTTAGGATGTCAGCTCTCTCGGACCGAGCAAGTGGCCGCGTGGTTTGGGTCACGTAGCTATCAGGTTGCATTCAGGGGATAGTGAGTACGAACCCCACTGTCGGCAGCTTTCAGTGGTTTCTCATTTTCACACCAGGCAAATATTGGGGCAGCCCTTTAATTAAGGCCACAGTCGCTTCCTTCCCAAACAAGCTCGATAGCTGCAGTCGCTTAAAGGCGGTCAATATCCAATAATCGGGAGATAGTGGGTTCGAACCCCACTGTCGGCAGCCCTGAAGATGGTTTTCCCATTTTCAGACCAGGCAAATGCTGGGGCTGTACCTTAATTAAGGCCACATCTACTTCCTTCCCACTCCTATCCCATCATCGCCATAAGACCAATCTGTATCGGTGCGACGTAAAGCAAATTTAATAATAATAATAATAATAATAATAATAATAATAATAATAATAATAATAATAAACTCTCTCAAGGTTATTTTACAACTGGTGGAGTCTATTATAGACGCCAAATCTAAGTTTTATAAACGAAATTAACAAGTTAGATATGATCGTCCTGATGGGAGATTTCAATGATAGCGCAGATAATAAGAAAATAGACCAATATACTGGAATACTTAACGAGGAAACACGTAATAGAAATGACACTAATATTAAGATTAATGCTTTCACGGTTCGTAATTGTAGACATGACAATAAGCTGTTGAGCTGTTACCGTGTCAGAAAACAAGGTAAATTTCTTTGAGTTTCGCAGAGTACTTTACTCTAGATAAGTCTTGCTCGTGAACAGACAATTATTTTTCTGAATACGCGGAATAAAGTTTCCTGCGAAACGTAAAGAATTTTACCTTGTTTTCTGGCACAGCAAAAGCCCAAAAGTTTATTACCATGTCTAGAGATGACACTAACTTAATAGATTTTGTCGTCTATAATGGCGGTGGTGGTGGTGTTGATTATTGTTTCAAGAGGAAGTACAACTAGGCAACCATCCTCTATACAACACTAATCAGAGAGAAAAAATGGAAGGGATCCGACACTTCGAAAAATGCAGGTATCGGTCAAAGGAAGACGAGGGCAACGAAGGGCATGAAAATGAAAGACTTACCTAGGCCTCGAGTACTCTAATATCGTCGGGATCGGAAAAGAATATCAGCTGACCAAGGGAGGTCGGATAGGATAGATGGAAGTGAGGAGCCTGGCACAAGTAAGTGGAAGCAATGCCAGGACTCAGCTAAGGGCTCCATGGTTGCCAACCTACGCACCAAAGTTCAGAGCCCGTGGGGCCCCTTTTAGTCCCATCTTACGACAGGCAAGGGTTACCGTGGGTGTTATTCTACGCCCCCACCCACAAGGTGACTACAGCCAAGAGAGAACATTTATATTCATCACTAAACAAATTTGAAAATAAATTAGACTACCATCGGAAGAGGACCATAGCAAATACAGACGTTCGGAAAAGTTATAGAGAAAGCGGGGAAACGTTATCTCCTCCCTCGAAACAGACATAACGAGACCTCAGATAAAAACATACAAAATGTTTAAGCACTTGAACCAAGAAACAAAAGACAGCCAAATATATGTTATACTCCTTTAAACATGGATTTTTTTTTTCAACATCTATAGTCAGAAGAACGTCAAAAAGATCTCCAAAAAGAGGGTCAGCATTCAGCAAGTCAAAAAGACAGTCGAGATAACTACATTTTAGAATAGCCAAACTCAGAAAATACTGATAATGAAGGAAATACCCTGCCAGAATTTAAAATGGTTCTAAAAAATAAAAGTAATAAAGCTCCTAGTGAAGATCAATTTAATTCGGAACTCTTTAAACAGGCTACTCAAGTGAATATTTACGGGTTTCTGAGATTTCTAGATATGGTTTGGAACGGAAATTTGCCCAAAAGCTGACAAAAGGCCATCGTTATTCCGATACATAAGAATCGGAAATATATTTAGGAAATTAGAGAAGTAAAAGGGTACTGAACTCGGCCAACAAGATTTATGCCAGTATCATAACAAATAAGCTGAACAGATACTTCGGTGATAAAATTGGAAATGAACAAAATGGGTTTGTAATAATGGCTATTTTACAATAAAAATCATTATAGAAAAACGCAGGGAGTTTAATCTATATACACATACTGCATTCATTGATTTCAAAACGCCATTCGCCAAAATAAACAATCTAAATTTTAAATAACGTTTAACTTAAGACTAAACCCCCCTGTCCGCAGCCCGAAAGATGGTTCTCCGTGGTTTCCCCCTTTCACACCAGGCAAATGCTGGGGCTGTGTCTTAATTAAGACAACGGTCGTTTCCTTCTCACTCCCAAAACCTTTGCTATTCCATCGTCGCCATAAGACCTATCTGTGTCCGTGCGACGTAAGGTAGATTGAAAAAAGAAAACTAGACTATGTCAATCCACATATTGTACATAATATATCTAAGATATGGCGTGTTCAGAGCACAACCTGGTCAAGTCCATTCAGGGACGATTAGAGATATTCGCCAGTAAAGTTGGTGGGCTTTTATAAATTCCACGAAGCATGCGATACTTGGATTTCATGATATAGTGACTTAAAAACCTTTAGTGTGAAGATTATGATAACAAGGACGGCGCGTTTATTTTTACAGTGTTTGAATGAAAAACAGTAAAAATCATAGTCCTGTTGCATAAGGCTCTGACTTTCACGAAAATAAAAGATAATACTTTCCATCTTGTTACGTAAATACTGTATATTCAGAGAACTTTTCTCGGTACTTCAATTATACAAGATCTCGACGTTGCCGTCGTCCTCTTCTAGTTCCCCACAGCGATTCGATCTTGTCCGAGATTCGATAGGAAGCTACATGAAACAGGCCTGATGGATCGGTGGAATAGACGGCAGTAAGTCTTCCATATCCTTTTTTCTTCGTTTCTGTAATTACACGGCGTGTGGAGTAAAGTGCCGGCTGTTCAATGTTGGATAACTTTGTGCGAAAGCGATCACGACCATTTTTTCTAAAGAAACAGTACTGAATTCTCCTCCTGAATCGAATGACGTTTTACATTTAAAGCTAAGGTGAGATCCTTTTTTCAAGACGAAGACAGAGTGTTGTTTTTTTTTTTTTTTTTTTTTTTTTTTCCAGCCAGCAGAACTTTTACCTTTTACCGTTCTTTTTCTGACTCACAACACGTTCCAATGGTTCGGTTGATATGAAGTCATCTCTTTTGCGTTCAATAACTTCAAACTTACTGTTAGCACTCTCTATATTACCAAAATCCACATCATTTGGAAGGTATGAGCAACTACTAACCATAAACTTGTGATCAATAGTTTTCATTGCTATGTCAGGTGGTGGTGGTGATTACTGTTTTAAGAGGAAGTACAACTAGACAACCATCCTCTATATAACACTAGGCCTAATCAGAGGGAAAATGGAAGGGATCCGACACTTCGAAAAATGAAGGTATCGGCCAAAGGAAGACAAGGGCCACGAAGGGCGTGAAAATGAAAGTGAGGAGCCTGGCATAAGTAAGTGAAAGCAATGCCAGGACTCAACTAAGGGCCCCATGGTCGCCAACCCACGCTCCAAAGTTCAGAGACACCGGGGGCCCTTTTAGTCGCCTCTTACGACAGGCAGGGGATACCGGGGGTGTTATTCTACCACCCCCACCCACAGGGGGTAAATATGTCAACTTCAATAGTGATAAAGCCATGTTAATGTTTCCATTTTGGCCAGTGCACGAATCTGAATAAAGAACTGTGAATTCACAATCTGAAGCATGGGTTTTTAAATGCTTTACTAAAAAATAAGAAATGTTTTGGGAGCCCCTCCCTCCTTCTGTCCCATTCCATATGTGTATAAACGACTTGTCAGAATTAAAAGAATGAGTACCAAAATTTTAGACTACAAATTACTTTTATAATTAGCTACAGAACTACCGTAGTTAATTTTAGTATTGGTAGCGCTTTTTTGCAAATCAAATATGAGAAAAAGACGATTATTAGTGGTTGAATTTGAGACGTCTTGCGTTGTGCTGGAGTTACCGCTTGATACGTCGGAGCCCATACTTGCAATTTAGTAACCGACCATAAAGACATGTATTACTTGTGCCCCGAAGACAAATGACATTCTACTCAGTGCACAAACAATCTCTACCTCTTGCGTCCAATAAACTACAGAGCTTCGCTGATGGCAAAATAAAAAGAGGGTATCCTGAGCAAACCAATGCACCCATTATCTGATTTGTTGACAAAATTGACTGATCCACTTGTGCTCTGAACACGCCATATATCAGAGCATTGTGATACCGGTTAGGTTTGGGAACAGTCAGACAGAATGGAAATGAATGAATAGAAGAGTCAGACAAGGATATGGACTTACCCTCTGCTATTTATAATTTACATGAATACAGTTGAATACTGTTATGAAACAGTGGAGGCAAGAGTAACATAGCTATATACCCACATATTAATAAAATCCTGAAGTTAAATGCTATCTTGTTCGCAGATGGTGTTGCTTTAATTGCCCCTAGAGACGATGACTTGCAACGACCGTTCCATAATTTGGATAAAATACCATCCAAGTATAATATGAGTACATCAAAACAGAAAACTAAAATTGTGACTTTTAAAAGGAAAGAACCCATTCCAAGCAAAATTTGTTTAAATGAATTAATGGAAAGAGTAAATGAATTACTTATCTGGGCTATAAATTATCTTATAGAGAGGAAGCTAGCTTACCACATAACTAACCTAACGCCATGGCACTACAGCTCTGAAGGGCTTTGGTCTACCAAGCGACCGGTGCTCAGCCCGAAGGCCTGCAGATTACGGTGTCGTTTGTTAAGCACGACGAATCCTCTCGGCCGTTATTCTTGGCTTTCTAGACCAGGGCCGCTATCTCACCGTCAGATAGCTCCTCAATAGGGAACATGCATGATCCGGGGTTTTAATTAAAAATATGCTAATCTGATTCAAAATTTCATGCAGAATTCAAAAATGTGATCAGAATGTACAAATAATAACTCCAAACATGATAAAAATCTACGAAAATGTCACGTCACGCAAGTACGCGATCTCATTGGTCTGACGTCATCGTACAGGTTGACTGAATTAGCAGACGAAATAACACATAGTGTGCTGTGAGAAGCAGGATACACTTCGCGTATTTCTACTTTACATTAGTGTCTAGTATGGTTAAATTCGAGATCTATACATTGGATAATAATCTGAGTGGTATATTTTAGACTTAAAATGAATCCTGCGCAGACAGTGAGGCAGAAAACTTATAAATGGTGTAGAGTTCCGATGTGCAATAGCACATCGCATACCGTACCAAACAAATTGTTTATAAATGTTCCAAAGACGCTAAAACTAGGGAGAAATGGATTTTGGCGAGCCGGAGAAATGCTGGTGATATATCGGAAAAGTCTACAGTTTACTTTTTGAAGATTTTAACGTAAGATGAATTTGTTTGAATTTTCAAATCACTTTTCCATGTCAGCTGTTCTAGTGGTAAAACTTTAAATTTTAATGTATGATGCTTTATTTAAATGCTTCAATTACATCTTGGAATATGAAAGTAATAAACAGTGCATTAAATAATGCTGATTATTAAAGTATTCTCCAAACCTAACCTATGTTTTGGGTGATCCATGTCAAGATAATAAATCAAAGGGGTTATGAACCATTTTGACAGCTCTAATTCTACCAATATATCTTGGCATGGGACAGTTATGTATGTCTTTATTGAAGAACTTAATTGGTAAAGAAATTTAGGCTATATCTAAATACTCTATAATGTAACAAAGAATAGGCGTGTACATCATGAAAGGAAACAACGTGAATTTAAGAAATGTATAACTCTCCACAAAACCAATGCTTGTCTGTTGGGGTCTTATAAGTTAACAATGCTCAATTATAATAATTATCATAATATTAATGAAATAAATAACATAATTGCACACAGGTGAAAATAGTGATGTAGGTGTTTAAAATATTATCCAACTTCGCCTAAGTTTTAGGTTATACAAGCCAAGTCAATAAACCGAAGGGTAAAAATACTGCGCGAGTTGGCCGTGCGGTTAGGAGCGCGCAGCTGTGAGCTCGCATCCGGAAGATAGTGGGTTTTGAACCCCACTGCCGGCAGCCCTGAAGATGGTTTTCCGTGGTTTCCCATTTTCACACCAGGCAAATACTGAGGCTGTACCTAAGGCCACGGCCGCTTTGTTCCCATTCCTAGGCCTTTCCTGTCCCATCGTCGCCATAAGACCTATATGTGACGGTGTGACGTAAAGCAAAAAAAAAAAAAAAAAAGTCACAGCACCCAAAGACATTTCTGTATTGAGCGACTAAAATGTCACCAGGACACTTTTCTTTCTTGATATGTGCAGCTTGTTAAAAGCCAAATGTAATTAATGTTATTGGCTTCACGCCCCGCTAACTACTTCTACGATTTTCGGAGACGCCGATGTGCAGGAATTTAGTCCTGCAGGAGTTCTTTTACGTGCCAGTAAATCTACCGACACGAGGCTGACGTATTTGAGCACCTTCAACTACCACCGGACTGAAGCAGGATCGAACCTGCCAAGTTGGGGTCAGAAGGCCAGCACCTCAACAGTCTGAACCACTCAGCCCGACTTGTGAAAACTAGATGGTCATATTTATCTTTATCATGTTTAACTTTTTCCCTCCACAAAGATATTTAATTCTCTTTCATGGGCCCCGGAAGTGGGTAGGCCAGTTGTCCCAACCATAAATATATTTTTTTGGGGGAATGATAGATTATAGCCCTATAGTACTATGATCTTTCTTTCTTTCTTTCCTTCTTTCTTTCTTTCTTAATCAGTTTATCCTTCAGGGTTGGTTTTCTCTCGGACTCAGCGAGGGATTTCACCTCTACCACTTCAAGGGCAGTGTCCTGGAACGTGAGACTTTGAGTATGGTGATGAAACTGGTGAGGAGGGCCATTACCTCGCCCAGGCGGCCTCACCTGTTATGCTCAACAGGGGCCTTGTTGGAGGATGGGAGGATCGGAAGGGATAGACAAGGAAGGGGGAAGGAAACGGCCGTGGCCTTAGGTGCCTGGAGGAGAAGTAGGAAAATACGAAAAACCACTTCGAGGATGGCTGAGGTGGGATTCGAAACCCTTCTACTCAGTTGACCTCCCGAGGCTGAGTAGACCCTTTTCCAGCCCTCGTACTATTTGTTTTCAACTTTCATGGCAGAGCCGAGAATCGAAACCGGGCCTCCGGGAGTGGCACACATTAACCACTACACCACAGAAGCGGACTAGTACTATAATGCTACCTATATGTTTATGTTAGTGCTGAAATCCGATTTCTTACTTTACTAATGCTGAAAGCCCGAAAATGTAATGTTATTCTTTAATATGGGAATCAGTCTAGAAGGAAATTTTGAAAGTGATGTTATTTCTATCCAGGTTTGTTGTTATCCTAATACTATGGGTTACAGTACATTGCACGTACATAAAAGACGCCACTTACAAACTTGCTAGTTATCCGCGAATTTCTGCGGCCACAAAAGTCACATTTTTCAAGAATGATGACATCTACGCATGGTAGATTGTCTGACTGTGCTGTTTTGAACCTTTTTTCTGTCATTTCGAAGTTATTCGCGATCATGAATAATAAACAATCGGCTTTTAGCAACGGCTGATGCACAACGGCTGGTAGAGCTCCATGCGGTACTGGATCGTGACGTCACAGCGCGCTGCTTACGTCAGAGGCCGTTTCACTCGCCGTGCGGAAAGGCACTATTAAATATTTTTTTAATGGTAGAAAACAAGGCAACATACCACAATGCAATACGTTTACGTACTATTTCATTGGTGTACTTTTCAAAACAAATATTTTTGAAAATGATGCATGTTCCCAATTCTAATCACGTAGGCTGAGTGGACCTCTAACCAGCCCTCAGATCCAATTAAAAATCCCTGAACTGGCCGGGAATCCAACCCGGGGCCTCCGGGTAAGAGGCAAGCTCCCCATACACCACGGGGCCGGCGACTTTCCACGTAAAATCACAAAATATAAAAAAAACTCTTAGGAGTTATAAATCAAGTACGAAGCCATCATCAGTACTTAGCAAGACCAGTCCTATGCAATGGAAGTGAAGCCTGGACAAGAATGAAAACTGGCGCTAAACAAACAGCGGGACTCGATGGGATCATAAAAGAATCAAAATTGAAAAGAAAAAAAATGGCGTATGGCTTTTAGTGCCGGGAGTGGCCGACAACATTTTCGGCTCACCAGGAAGAGGTCCTTTGATTTGACTCCCGTAGGCGACCTCCGCGTCGTGATGATGAAGACGACACATACATCCAGCCCCTGTGCCAGCGGAATTAACCAATGATGTTTAAAATTCCCGATCCTGCCGGGAATCTAACCCGGGACCCCTGTGACCAAAGGCCAGCACGCTAATCATTTAGCCATGGAGCCAGACATTAAAAATGAATCAGCAGTACAATACATTGTAATCAAGAAAAATGGCAAAGTCAAATTGGATGATGCTTGTTTAAAGGAGCCTGACATCTAGGTATACGGCCCGATACAGGAAGATTTCCCATAAAATTCTCAAGTACTACCCTAAAGGAACAAGATACATTGGTCGTCCAATGAAACGTTGGCGAGAGAATGCTTTACAAGATCGTAACGGGCCACTAGGTCTAATACATGAAGGATGAGGATGGTGATGATGATCTGCGTGCCGACATCGTACGACATGGAGTACCGAACGGCGCGTCAAAAATCACATTTTCTGCCAGGTTTGAATCTACGATATTGGGATCCAGAAATCGACACAGATCCACAGAGCGACTTGTGCCTTCATTAACAGTAAACGAAATATAGCATTTTTTTTTGAACGAGTTAAATTGCTACTTAGCAAGCAGAAAAGTTTAAGTCGTTTCATTATTTTCAACCGGTGGTGGTGGTGAATATTGTTTTAAGAGGAAGTACAACTAGGCAACCATCCTCTATATAACACTAATCAGAGAGAAAAAATGGAAGGGGTCCGACACTTCCAAAAATGAAGTTATCAGCCAAAGGAAGGCAAGGGCCACGAAGGGCATGAAAATTGAAAGACTCTCTAGGTATCCATGCGTAATACCGTCGGGGTCTGAAAATAACAAGAGTTGACCAAGGGAGGTCGGATAGGATAGATGAAAGTGAGAAGCCTGGCACAAGTGGAAGCAATGCCAGGACTCAGCTGAGGGCCCCGTGGTCGCCAACCCACGCTCCAAAGTTCAGAGCCCCTGGGGCCCCTTTTAGTCGCCTCTTACGACAGGCAGGGGATACCGTGGGTGTTATTCTACCACCCCCACCCACAGGGGGATTATTTTCAACCCGAAGCAAAATAAGTAGATCAGAGGTAAATGATTGCAGCTGTGCTTATATAAGTGATTAAAAAGAACCTACCGTGAGATTCCTTGTAGAATGTAAAATTCCTAATTTTTGAATTAAATAACTTCCGAATTGCAATTTTATTTCATCAACAATGCCGACTAGTTCAATTTCTTTGGCTACCCCTATATTTTCCGATGTGATTTCTATCTGTTTGTCCACTTGATTGAACGCAACATGTTAGTCCGTATTTAACAACGCTTTTTATTCGCGTACTTATTTCTCAACATTTTTTTTTTGCATTACAAATTGTGTTTGCATACCAGAAAGTGCCCCCCCCCCTCTCTCTCTCCCTCCACTACGAAATTACTTATCACACGGACCGATTAACAAATAAGTGAGAAAACCACGAACTATAATACAACTGAGTCTGTTACGGCTACTCGCACCTTACTCAAAACGCGATTGGTCATTGAAAGTGTAGAGGTCATTGTTTGAAAATATGAATAACATCTTCCAAAAGCGAAGTTCTCTTACCACCCAGTCGATGATAGTGACAATGAAAGACAAAATACTTCTGTAATAAAAGAAAGGTGTTTTCATTTTTTTCACTGAACCTTGAAAAAGACGACATTTAGCGTTATTTTAAAGTCCCTGTCTTTTCAGTCCCTACCGGGCGAGTTGGCCGTGCAGTTAGGGGCGCGCGGCTGTGAGCTTGCATCCGGGAGATAGTGGGTTCGAATCTCACTGTCGGCAGCCCTGGAGATGGTTTTCCGTGATTTCCCATTTTTACACCAGGCAAATTCCGGGGCTGTGCCTTAAGTAAGGCCACGGCCGCTTCCTTCCAACTCCTAGGCCTTTTCAATCCCATCGGCGCCATAAGACCTGTGTCGATGCGAAGTAAAGCCACTAGGAAAAAAACTTCAGCCCCTCTAAAAACATGACATTGCTAGGGGTAAAACTTCCCGTCAACCAACACTCCGCTAATAAACGATGTTACTTTACACCTTTTTAATTATTGAAATCAATAAGCGATAACAATGCATAGTCTTTAGAAATAATATTAAGGCCTATTTCCACATTATACTATTTTTCTCTTCTAAAATAGAATCACAAATTAGATAAATCGTAGTACAGAGCACAAATCTCTTTCAAGAGTGTTACTTCGAAACAGTCAAGACTCAGACAACATTCTTCCTTTATACACATAGTTTAATACCAGTAAGGAACGAGCATGATCCCACTTCGTTCGAAAGACGAGATTAAGAAAAAATAATCTCACTACTGCAACATTCAGGTTCGAAAATGGGAGTGAATTACCGCTTAAGTAGACCTAATTAGGGTTAAGAATTGGTTCAATTTGGTTGAGAATTACTGAGTGTGCCATAATGGCCACCATAACACTTGCCGGTGATAAAGAAAAATCCTGGCGACAAAATATCGATGCATATAAATAAACTGCAAAACGTTAAATAATCAAAATACCTTGATGAACTCGGTTGGTAATTCGACATGGATTTTGTTTCAGAACCAAACTACGCTTACCGCAACCTACACCAGGCGTTTCCAAGGAATGAACCGCATTATGTCAGCTTCGCTTGCTATGAGATGTAAGCGGCTTGTTTTTCATGATATAGTGTATGACGACAATGTTCGAGATGTCAATGCATAACATCTCTTCTCCCTCTACTGTCCGGCTTGCCTGACCAACGCTGGCCTCTGCTTCCTCTCGCTATTGATTGATTTAGCGGGGCGCTCGCTTGGCTTGTAGACGTACATCCACCCCAACGCTCCTCCCTCGTCTAAGTTTTTCTTTCCTGCCCACAAACCAGAGGAGGAGACATTCACATCGCACGCAATTTACTTGGGAGCTGTGTGGGAGATCTAGGCATTCACAATATTCACTTCCGTAATTCGCTACCTCCAAATTTGACCGTGCTGCGTATAGCTGAAGCATTCAGCAAGCAGCGATCTACAACAAAATATGAGTCTTACGTGGAACCGCACAACAGCTTGTACCAAGTCCGACGACGAAATGTGTCGCATACAAATTTAAATATTAAATAATACTGTTTGTTTAACGTCCCTTCAATTGCAATAATATGTTAAGAAATGTCAAGAAATTTATCCCGCAGGTTTGTCATGGGCAAGAAGACAACGACGCGAAGTTACGCCGCCGAACTAACCGAGATCGAAACCAACATCTTGAAAGAGAAGAACGTACAATCACCGATAGGATAGAACTAGACCGAGAGAGTGGTGGTAGTGGTGATGATTTGTGTTTAAAGAGGAAGTACAATTGGGCAATTATCCTCACTTAATACTATTTGATTATACATAATTTTAATCAATACATACATACGTACATTATCATTATAGACCGTTATGCCTTTCAGCGTTCAGTCTGCCAAGATATAATTCACCTCCCACGTACAAACAAACCCTGTGAATGTCCAAACACAAACATTTACATATAATTGTTTCTGAAAAATACGTACCTGCGAGGAACCTGCACAATATCATGCACTCATTTTTCTGAGCGACTGTGCGTACGAAGTGTAAGATACAAAGGACAAAAGCAAAGGGTTAAGTGTTTTGTGATTATATGTTTTCAATTAAGCTTTGAAAAATTACACCTCGATGAATTTCTATTCCAGATACCATACCTTCCATAAGAATTTATCTTTTAAAATGTATGTGTTCTCTTTCAGACGTTATTAAGTGTACTGTATTGGGTGTTTCAGATACGTACTCCGTAGAGAATGAGTGGTTTACCTCGTACGCTGTAGGAGCTTTCATTGTGATGCTCGAAACAGCTACACGCAACAACGTAAGGACGGACAAGTTGCCGAAAGTTGCAAGGGCTATAGCAAATTGAGTTCCTGCTTAGTCTGCAGCAGAGTCCTGCACTGAGCCAAGTCACCAGCTTTATACACCGATCAGGTCGCCAACCCATGCTCCCAAGCTGAAAGCCCCTGGTTCCCCGTTTAGTCGCCGCTTGCGAGACGCACAGGATACCGTGGGTGTATTCTACCATCCACACCCATAGAGGGATTGTGGTGGTGGTGGTGGCTTTAGTTTTAAGGGGAAGTACAATTATTGTGCAACCATCCTCTATTAACACTAATCACAGAGAAAAAGAAGTCCAATTCTTCGAAAAATGAAGGTATCTGCAAAAGAACGGGGAGAGCCGCGAAGGGCGTGAAATGAAAGACACTCTAGGCCTCGCAAACCTAATACCGTCGGGGTAGGAAGAGAACACGAGTTGGCCGCACTCATGCTTCTAAGTTGAGCTCCTGGGGGTCCCTTTTAGTCTTCTCTTACAACATGCAGGAGATACCATGGATGTTTTCTACCGCCCCCACCCACAGATGGGTACAGGAGAACTGGACCGAAAGAAGCTCTACTTACTAATGTTTATACATATGCATAACCTTAAGAACATCTACAATACATCTTTCTTCGTAATTCAGAGATATGGAGGTGTGGAAGTGAAAATCTTCTGGATGAGGATTTCGATTAATGCTGAAAACTGTGTGTGTTCGAAAGACTGTCAGGATAACAGAAGTACAACATGTTGCGGGGCTGAGCAACTCAGGCGGCAGAGCGATGGCCTTCTGAGCTCAGGTTAGCGGGTTCGATCACGGCTCAGTCCGGTGGTATATGAAGGTGCTCAAATAGGTCAGCCTCATGACGGTAGATTTACTGGCTCGTTACAGAACTCCAAACCAAACCAAACCAAACCCCATGGCACTACAGCCCTTGAAGGGCCTTGGCCTACCAAGCGACCGCTGCTCAGCTCGAAGGCCTGCAGATTACGAGGTGTCGTGTGGTCAGCACGACGAATCCTCTCGGCCGTCATTCCTGGCTTTTTAGAACGGGGCCGTTATTTCACCGTCAGATAGCTCCTCAGTTCTAATCACGTAGACTGAGTGGACCTCGAACCAGCCCTCAGGTCCAGGTAAAAATCCCTGGCCTGGCCGGGAATCGAACACGGGGTCTCCGGGTAAGAGGCAGACACGCTACCCCTACACCACGGGGCCGGCGTTACAGAACTCCAGCGGGACAAAATTCCGGCGCCCCGGTGTGTCCGAAAACCGTTAAGTAGTTAGTGGGACTAAAAACATTATTATTATTATTATTATTATTATTATTATTATTATTATTATTATTATTATTATTATTATTATTATTATTTCGTTTCGGCCAACTAAGGACCACGTCATTTCAACTGTTTCCCTTGAGCTTTAATGTTGGTCCAGTACTCCTTCATTCGTATACGGTGTTGCTCCTTTCGTTCTTCCGTCCACGCCTTTCCAGTTTTCATCTTCGGCTTTGGTAGGAAACTCTGATGTTCTTGGAGTTTTTTCTTAAGTGGGACACGCTCCTGGATATCTTCAAATGAGATCCCAATCTCCTGCAGATCTTTCTGTACCTCACTGAACCATGCCCCCTTTGCCTTTTTCTCTTGGAAGAAAGTGAAAATGCGGTTGGTTAACCGTGTTGAATTCATTCGGGCCATGTGTCCTTAAAAAGTAATCCTCCTCTTTCGCATCACATCAGTTATTTTCTCCACATGCGAGTACAACTCCTGGTTGTGCCGTCCCCTAAACTCGCCGTTGTCTTTGACTGGACCTAAGATTTTTCTCAAAATCTTTCTTTCCTTGGCCTCCAATTTCTCCACCATGCCCTTTTTGTTCATGGAGAGACATTCCGCAGCATATAGAGCCTCTGGCCGGATAACAGTGCAATAGTGTTTGATTTTTGCATTCAGAGATATAGATCTTTTGTTATAGACATTTTTACTCAGATGGTAAGCCATTTCCATTTTATTCATGCGTGAAGAAAAGGCTTATTTTTCGGACAAGTTAGGTTCTATCCATTCACCAAGATACTTAAATTTTTCAACTCGCTTGACTTCTCCGTGAGTCCCTTCTAGCTCACTTGGCGCCAGTTTGATGTTTGTAATGAATTTCGTTTTCTCAAAGGAGATTTGGAGGCCCGCCTTTGCAGCTTGTGTTTGAAGCTGGTTGATCTGCTTCGTGGCCACATCCAAGGAATCAGCGAAAACCGCGAGATCATCTGCAAATGCTAGGCAGTCAATTGAAAGGTTCTTGTTCTTGTGGCCTAGTCTGACTCCGCTTTCGACTCCTTCATAACTCATTTCTCTGCGCCATTCACGGATCACTTTCTCAAGAACGCAGTTGAACAACAGAGGCGAGAGACCATTTCCTTGCCTAACTCCTGTCCGTATTTCAAAGGCCTCTGAAATCTCTCCTCTAAACTTCACTTTTGACATGTTGGTGAGAGTCTGTTGGATGATCACTCTCGTTTTACCGTCCAAGCCAAATTCCTTTAAGATCTGAAGTAGGGTAGTTTTATCAATTGAATCATAGGCCATAATAATAATAATAATAATAATAATAATAATAATAATAATAATAATAATAATAATAATAATAATAATAATAATATCATCACATTTGGATGAAAAAGAAACCACACGAAATTTTTCAATTCACAGAAAAAATCACAGATACCATCAGAAAGAGACGACTAAAATTCTACGGACACCTACACAGAATGGATAACAACAGGCTGACAAAGAAAATTCTAAATCTAGCTCTAACCCTGAAAATCCGCAACAATTGGTTAGCAGAAATTCATGAAGATCTACAAGAAATGGGTATTGAGGACGAAACCATTCAAGATAGAATGAAATTTAGAAGCTTAGTAAACAAACATAAATTTGCAGAGAAACCAACAAGAAAAAATACAGGCTGGACAGAAACACGCAGAAAGGAACACAGTGAAAAAATGAAGAAGTATTGGGAAGAAAAGAAGAAGAAACATTGTGCAAAATAAGTTCAAACGCGCTCCACAGCTGGGCACAACGAATCAAAAAAAAAAAAATCATCGCCCGGATGTTTGTGAACTAAAAATGTTACAAATATGCAAGCATTCATGACCTAAAAAATATGAAAATATCACAATAAATATCACTTAATTTTTTGGTCGCATTTTTTTTAATATTCAAAATCTTGCTTGCCGCTGTTTAAATTCATGACTTCATATTCTTTTAAAATCTAATACATTCAATAATAATAATAATAATAAAGTAATTATATTAATTTTTATTATATTTTGAATGTATTTAACTACTCTTGACTCTACACAAAATGAAATAAATGTCACATTTTGATGGGCGACCACTATCCACTACCTGGGACGCGCCACGTGGGAGTAGGCCTATCACCTCTCCCCCTGCTAAGCCAGCGTACTACAGAGTGGAGCACGAATAGTTGACACATTTGAAAAGCAAATATAAAATGCAACTTATGTACTATGTTGTTAAAATTTCGCGCACGCCTTCCCCGTTTCATGGAAATATCTGTAGAGGTGACACTGCTGCTATGTCTCCAAATTCCTGCATTCCAGTGGGCTTTCTTCCATGGCCGACCACGGCCAACTCTCCGTTCTGCAGCGCGCCAAAATGTTATCTGTTATTGCGAATCAAATTGTTACGGCGACACAAAAAAAATTCGTGCTGTATTTCAGACTAGGTGGGCACCAGCAAGGAACACCACCCTTCGCTCATACAGAAACTTTTGAAGGATAAGGCAGTGTGAAATAAGAAAAGCAACAACGTGCATCAGCAGTTCAATCTCCTGAGGGTCGCCATGCAGCTCAGCCCAGACAAGTCAACACGGGGGGCTGCAAGAGAGAGTGAAATATCACCCCATTCAGTTCAAAGAATGTTACCCGGGTACCTTCAATTGTACCCGTACGAAATGTCTGTGCTACACAAGCTAACAGCTCTTCACAGGCAGAAGAGTTAGCAGTACACCTTATGAACTCAAGATAAAGATGAAATACTGTTTAACACTTGGTTCTCTGATGAAGCCTGTGAATTCTTTTTATGGGGCTATTTGAAAAAAAAAACTCTTCTCTTCAAGACCTCGAAGCCGCATGGAAATGCGTGCTCGGTTTGTGCAGCTCTCCAGTGAAATTCATAAAGACATGCGCCGCAAAGTCGTCAGAAACATGCGTACTGGTCTCGAAGAGGTTATCCGCCGAAGTGGAGGCCACATTGAACATGTGATATTGTGAAATGTATTTCCAGGTTCCAAGCTGCCTGTGTCTAAAATTGCATTAGTGTTCTGTGAAAAATAAAGTTGTTATTCTAAAATTAAATGTGTCAACTATTCGTGCGCCACCCTGTAGGTTCGTGGCGATCAGAAAGAATTACAACAGCAAATAGGGAACGATCTTCTATTTTCACGCAACATTGACTTGTAACAGAAAAGAGACCGCTCAACATCGCAGGATGTTATTGAGGCATATTTGAAACAAGTCAAATCATTCGAGTTCAACGGAGGCTTATCTCCATGAAGAGTTGCCGGCTTGCTACTCAGAATGTAGCTGATCTTGGAGAGAGTAGAGTATCCTTCATTCCGACCCGTCACACACTGTAGTTTTGTATTTACACATTCACCAACTTCACCACGTACAGCCTTTAACTCACTTTCAACATTTTTCACCACTTGAAGGGCATCACAGAGTTGAACGCCAGTTTCTTCTAATTGTATGGCTGTTGTTGATATTATGCTGAAATTTGACCCGATATAAGCGCTATCCCCCGTCAGTGTGGTACTTGAAAACAGCATCTTGGCAGTTTTGATGGTGGATGCTTCGCCTTCCTTGAATGCATTAACATCTTCGATAGCAATGTAGTTGGTACAGTAGTAGTTTGCGGCGTTAAGCCACGTTCCCCAACGTGTGAGTATGGGTTGGGGAGGCAATGGCACAGAAGAAACAATTTCCTTATATTTCTACACTCGTAGTGGAGCTTTGAAGAAGATAATTTTCACTACTGAAATCAACTTATCCACATCAGCATAACTTCCACGAATTTCTTCAATTGTCATAAGGCAGCAATAATAGATTAAATCAGACGTGAAATGGCGAAGTATAGTAGGAAGGCAGGCATAAAATCTATATACCCCCAGGGTTATTCACCTAACATGTTACACGCAAATAACTTCTAAACCATTAAAGATATCCGCATTCTGTTTTCACATTCGTAAATGGTACGCAGGGTCTTGTAAAATAACGTACTATTTAGTCTCATGCGGTGATTAACAACCGAGATATTGATACTAACTTCATATTTTTAAATGGAACGGCACAAATTTATACAGCTGATTTAAAAGTTCATCTGCGTACAAGTTCAAATATGTAAGTATTTTCAAACTCGGACAATTACTTTTTGAGATATAAATAAGAACAGCATGCGCGGTTTTGCATGCCGCATCAGACGGCGTGAAGTCGGGCAAGGACATATTGAGGCGCAAGCTGCTTCCTGGCCTTGATTCCAGCCACAGAACGGATACCAGGCATGTACTGTAAATATAATGTGATGTACCGTAACATACCCTGGGTGTGCAACGTTATTGTATGACTGGCGAACACACAACGGGGAAGGGTGATTTAAAGTTGTATTGTTTTGTTTTGACATGAAATAGGCTGCGCTCAGTTTAGCGTTTTTTTTTTTTTTGTTTTTGTTTTTTTTTTTCTGACGGATGGGAATGGGAAGGATTTGGAAAGAAAGTCGGCCGTGGCCTATCACAAAGGTACCTATCCGGTATTTGCCTGGTGTTGAACATGGGACACCATGAAAATCAATGTCAGGTTGGGCGAGGCAGCACTCGAACCTACGCTCTCCCGAATGCACGCTACTACAGTCGCGCTGGAACTCTGTGGAGAATAATGCGTGTAAAATAAAACATAAATAATAGTGTTGCTGCCATCTCACTACGATCAGCTCTGAACATTTGCTTTTCTAGAAGGAGCTCTTCCGGTGTTTTGTGTTATGTTTATTTCTCAACTCAGAGTAGTGTGAACTGTACACTAAAACCAGTAACAATTATAGCTTTCGTTATGTTCCTTTCAAGGCAAAGTACTTATTTTATTCGTTTTAAACACATCAACCATTTCTGTCCTGTCATGTGTTCGCCTGCCATACACACTTTGCAAACTCATCACATGTGCACGAGGTGCTTACATGCCTGGTACCCATTCTGTGGCTGAACTCACTCGCAGGAAACTGCTTGCGCCTCAATACGGCCTTGCCCGACTTCACGCAGTCTGATGCGGCATGCAAAACAGCGCATGCTGTTCTTACTTATATCTCAAAAAGTAATTTTCCGATTTTGAAAATACTTACATATTTGAACTTGTACGCATATGAACTTTTAAATCAGCTGTATAAATGTATGCCGTTCCATTTAATAATATGGAGTTAATATCAATATCTCGGTTGTTAATCACCCTATAAGACTTAGTAGCACGTTGTTTTACAAGACCCTGCGTACTATTTACGAATATGAAATCAGAATGCTGATATCTTTAATGGTTTGGAATTTATTTGCGTGTAACATGTTAAGTGAATAACCCTGTATAAAAGGCAATGTCCTGACCGACTGTCAATCAACGCCCAGCTAAAACAACTGGACGTAAATAAATGAAGTTTTGAAAATCAGTGTAGGGGCTCACTAAGGGAGGATTCTTGGATATTCCGTCGCTAACGGGATGAAAAGGGGGGTGAATTGTCTAAATGAGTAGGACAACATCTACAGTATATAAACAAAAACTTCAGTTCACAGGCGTACAAACTGGTATTTAGAATCTCCCTTAAAAAATAAAGAAACACGTTCGTTCTTGTTTTATGAAAATCCACTTAAGCGGAGGCGAAATGAATTGAAAAGTGTTGAACTGTTTTTATGAGGATACTTACATCTCAAAAACTGGAGATGATACACAGGTGTAAATTGGTATTTGAAATCTATTTCAAGAAACACGCATTTTTTTTGGAAAATCCACTTAAGGTGGTGAATAGTGAAAAATGGGGTGAATTTTATTTTTATTTTTTGCTAGTGGCTTACGTCGCACCGACAAAGATAGGTCTTATGGCTACGATGGAATAGGAAAGGTCTAGGAGTTAGAAGGAACTGGTAGTGGTGGTGGTGGTGGTGAGTATTGTTTTAAGAGGAAGTACAACTAGGCAACCATCCTCTATGTAACACTAATCAGATAGGAAAAAATGGAGGGATCCGACACTTCGAAAAAATGAAGGTATCGGCCAAAGGAAGATAAGGGCCACGAAGGGCGTGAAAATGAAAGACTCCCTAGCCCTCGCAAACCTAATAGAGCCGGGGTCGGAAAAGAACAAGAGTTGACCGAGGAAGGTCAGATAGGATAGATGAAAGTGAGGAGCCTGGCACAAGTAAGTGGAAACAATACCAGGACTCAGCTAAGGGTCCCTTGATCGCCAACCCACGCTCCCAAGTTCAGAGCCCCTGGGGCCTCTTTTAGTCGCCTCTTACGACAGGCAGGTGATACCGCGGGTGTTATTCTACCGCCCCCACACACAGGGGGAATTGGAACGAAGTGGCCGTTGCCTTAATTAAGGTACAGCCCAAGCATTTGCTTGGTGTGGAAATGGGAAACCACGGAAAACTATCTTCAGGGCTGCCGACAGTGGGATTCGAACCCACTATCTCCCGGATGCAAGCTCACAACCGCGCGCCCCTAACCGCACGGCCAGCTCGCCCGGTGGGGTGAATTTTATTATGAGTATATCTACAGTATATCACAAAACTTAACATGTTACAGACGCGAACACTGGTATTTGGAATCTCTTTTAAAAATAACGAAACACGTATTTTTTGTTTTTGTAAAATCCGGGGGGGGGGGAGTGAAAAAAGTGGGAAAAAAAGGGCTTAATTTTTAAAATGAGTATATCTACAGAATCTCAAAATCTGAAGATGTTACACACGTGAAAATTGGTATTTAAAATCTTCAAAAATAAACAAGTACTGTTTTGTTTTCGGAAAAGCCACTTAAGGCGTGAGTTAAAAGGAGCGAAAAGGGGGTTGAAATCTTTAATGAGGATACTTATATTTCAAAAGCTAAACACATTTAGACGTGAAAACTGGTATTTTGAATCTCATCCGTCGGATGGCGACGTTAAGTCTTGAGCAGATCCCTTGGTGCTATTCAACAATAGGCTATTGCCACACCGGGTTTTCACCCTCTCTATTACTACTATCACATATCACGTCAATCATTTCTAGGAAGGGCATCCGACGGACGAATCACCATCAACAGCGTCATATGCCCTATATTTTTATCAGGATACTTATACCGCAAAAAATGAAAATGTTGCAGACGTGAAAATTGGTATTTGGAATCTCCTTTGAAAAGAAACTCCAATTTTTTTGTTTTCGGAAAATTCACTTATGGAGCGGGGGAATGAAAGAACTGAAAAATGAGCTGAATTATTTTATGAGAATACTTATATCTCAAAAATTGTAATGTTAAAGACGTGAAAATTGGATTATTTTTGTTTTCAGAAAACTCATTTCCGTAGGGGGTTTGAAAAGGACGAAAAAGTAGTCGAATTATTTTTATGAAGATACCTGTATCTCAAAAATTGATGATGTTATAAACATTAAAATATGTATTTGGAATCTCCTTTAAAAATAAAGAAACACGTATTTTTTTTTTCGTTTTCGGAAAATCCACGTATGGTGAGGGGGTGAAAGGAAGTGAAAAATGAATTTTTTCTGACGATGCTTATATCTCAAAACACGAAGGTTACAGACGTGAAAAGTGGTATTTGGAATCTCCTTTAAAAATAAACACGTATATTTTTCGGAATATGAAAAATAATTCTACTTCTTTCAGTTCTTTTACTCCCCGCCCTCCTTAAGTGGATTTTCAAAAAACTTTGTGCCCGCCTGGTGGCCATGATCGTTAAAGTGTTGAAGTCTAAACGGTTTGACACTGTGGTTAGCCGGTTCGAGTCCGTTGATCGAAAACATTTTCACCATCAGAATGTTGGCCGGCAGGTTCGGAGAGGTGGTGGTATATAATTTCTAATCACTAGATTGCGTGGCGGGGCCGATGATCTTAGATGTTAGGCCCCTTCAAACAACAATCATCATCATCATCATCATCATCATCATCATCATCATCATCAGGTTGCGTGCCAAAAGCCTGGATTAAATTCTAAACCTCTCCGCAGTGCTCATATGGAGTGAGGACATATGACGGTGTTGGTGGTAATTCGTCCGTCGGATGGGAACGTTAAGCCTTGAGCAGACCCCTTGGTGCTATTCGACAGGAGTAGGCTATGTGCCGGCACCGGGTTTCACCCTCTCCCTTTCTATCATATATATATCACGTCATTCATTTCATCACATTAACTCCTCTAATGAGGTTGACGTCAGGAAGAGCATCCGGTCATTAAAAAAACCGCCACGATAGATTCATCTCAACCCATACCCGACCCCATAGAGAAACGGGACAAGGGTTGGACAAACAACTTATAACTCAAAGAATGAAGATGTTACAGGCGTGAAAATTAGTATTAGAATGTCCTATAAAAATAAAGAAACGCGTATATTTTCCGGAATGTCCACATAAAGGGGGAGTGGTGTGTGGAAAAATGTTGGAATAGGTGTTGAATTATTTTTTACGAGGATAATTACACCTCAAAGACTGAAGAGGTTACAGTTTGCCTAAATTCAAGTTTTGCACCCGAAACAATCCAAGACAATCCCTTCGAAGTTGTATTTACTTACCAGTGAGTTTAGGCAATATTTTTCAAGTACAGGGTGGTGCATGATATGATCCACCATTCTGCAGCTGAATGATATTATTGTGAAGATAATCTCAGACAAACGTATATCATAATTGCCAGCGCACTATGCAAATTCAGTACGTGCTCAATATGGCCACCATTTCAATTTCTAACTTCATTCAAGGGAACACTGACATTACTGAATACTCTACGGCACGTCTTCCATGATTTCACTGCAAGCTTGAAGAAGAAGTCTTATGAGCTCCATCAGATTTTGTGGGCGTTTTAGGATAAATATTTTCCTTTAGGTACTCCCAAAGAAAAAAGTCACACGGGTTGAGATCTGGACTACTGGAGGGGGGGGGGGGTCAAATGTGTCCGTCCTTGAAATGACCGGGAAACTTGCGTGAAATGACCCGGATGTTAAGGTCTGCACAAACCAACGCGGGAGCGATCCCGTCGCGAACTATTATGAGTACAGCGGGATATGAATCCACTCACACTGGGGCGTCACTCTCCCACCTACAAAACGGGATTGCCGCGAATCATTTTCAGTTCGCTGCATGCAGCGTTTTCCCGCGTTCATTGTGAACAATGACAATGGCGACTGACTTGGTGATAAGAGCGCATTAAGAAACATCCAATGCTTTACGACATGAGTAATATAGATCATAAGAACGTAAGGAATAAAGATATGTTGTGGGATGACAAAATAAAAGAAGTGCATATATCTGGTATCAATTCCTCAGATACATGTAAAATGCATGCTAAAACTATCTATACACCGTTGTTATGCATGCCAAAGAACCCCCAAATGTCTCACGATCAGCGAAAGCTACAGCGCCGCGAACTATGCTCGTCGTGCATCATTGTCAACATTTTCAAATGCTCAGTGTGTTGATTTCGGTGGATCTAAAATCTTCGTAATATGCTAATAGGTGCCGAATGCACGCTGCCATATTTAGAAGGTTAGATGTGTCCAAATTAACTTCCATTGGTCTGTAATAAATTCTCAATTTCTGTGCTAATATGCTGAAGGGATTTTCTAGGACTCTTCTTGCTCTACACAGTCAATAGTTGTAATTTTCTTTGCGCTTGTCTCCTGCTTGCCTGTATGAAAACGGTCTTATTAAGTACAGTAGAATTCCATTAGACCGGCATCCAATAGTCCGGAACGCCCGATGATCCGCCACCATTCCAGGATTTTTAATGCCGGTATTATTCTCTCTTAATAATGATCTCTCCTGAACAATTTGATGCATTTGTCGAAACCATTGGAAGTGTATTTTTTATTATTTCAAAGTAAATAGTGCTAATTTATCTGATACAATCCAGTTGTTATGCATTGACAAATATCTCTATCTCTGGAAATATTCAGTCTGGAAGGCTGTGTGCTACACTGAGTACTGGAAAGCCAACCATATGATAAAAAAAAACAGATTTAAAAAATTGAATGTATGGGCCACGTTCAAAAACGGATGGGAACATACCTTCAAAAATTGAAGCGGACAAAAGGAAAAGAGAAGTTGTAGATGGAAAGTCTCTAAATGGTAAAGGAAGACTTACAGATAAAAATATCAATGAACTTCGTCATTATTATGGAATGACAATAAGAAACAACACGATTGAAAAGAGAAGTGTGTTATTAAACTAATGATTCTGCTGATCAACATTTTACTGCAAAACGCGGTGTTAGAGCTGTTTTCACTGTACGCCTTAACCTACATCGTAGTAAGAGGTACCGCCCGATAGTCCGGCATTTTCGGTAATCTGGCACCGGGCCGGTCCCGATCGTGCCGGACTATCGGACTTCTACTGTACCTTTTAAGGGGAAACGCTTCGTTGTCTTTCGGAACACCAAGAGCACCCGCTTCTAACCGTTGTCCCATTACAGAGATCTGGAAAATACCCCCATCAATGCTTTTTTTTTTTTTCTTACCCTCCGATAACCACACATAAGTAATGTGGGCCAACAATTGATAAAAGCACAATAGAAAATTTCCTCAGGTAACAAAAATAAGTTGACGCACTGTTCCTCGGACATTTTATAGTAACGTGATTCCCCTCGATACTACCAATACAGTTTGGGAATCGGCACATTCTGCAAATATCCTTGAGCTGATTCTATCCATGTTTCGGTAGATGGTTCTGGTATATATATTCATTGCATTCTGTCACAAATAGCTTGGCAAGCAACTCGCACAACAGCACCAATTGTTGTGAATTCGACCCGGAAACTGTGACCAATCGCAGAATAGGAAACTCCAGTAGTCAGAAATCTGAAAGAAAAATACGTACAGTAGAGTCTCGGAAATCCGAGCATTATTTGATTTTTTCTTTTTGGAATTTTAAAATTATTTTTCTACAGCATTTCATTCCCAGCTGATTCCCGCCATGTCATCGTACTCTGGCTCCCCTCAACTGACATCACGCGCGTTTGTTGTCGTTCTTGAAACTAAAACATTTGAGAAAGAAGGGTCCGCCTATTAAAGCAGTTTTATTGCTGGACAACGCAGGGTATCAGAAATAACCTCAAGAATAACTGGGATAAGTTAAAGAAAATAGTAGTAATTAATAATAATATGAACCTGCGGTCATCACCCTCAGCAACTGATATAAGCAGAAGCCTTTCCGCATCAGACGAATCCATTTCACTGAAATGGATCCCGCTCCGGTGTGAAGACAAGGACGAACTTCGCAGCGACCGCGGGATTGTAGGTTTCGCTCCCTATCCCGCTTTCCGCGTTGATGTGTGCAGACCTTAAATCGTGCGTGTAAGAAATCCAACACAATGTTCGCAGTGTGCGGCCTTGCTCCATCTTGCATGAACAACTGCGTATTGAAAGGCTACACACAAATAAGTAGTTGTGGAAAGAAGTTATTGCGGAGCATGCTCAAATAAAGCCCACTGTTCACAATTTCTTTAAAGAAAAGGGGTCCGATAAGCCCGTGCCTGGAAATTGCGACTCGCACTGCAATCAATCAAT
This sequence comes from Anabrus simplex, assembly GCF_040414725.1. Taxonomy (NCBI): domain Eukaryota; kingdom Metazoa; phylum Arthropoda; class Insecta; order Orthoptera; family Tettigoniidae; genus Anabrus; species Anabrus simplex. Next base: position 902,607,020 of record NC_090265.1, read on the forward strand.
CAATCAATCAATCAATCAATCAATCAATCAATCAATCAATCAATCAATCAATCAATCACTACTGATCTGCATTTAGGGCAGTCGTCCAGGTGGCAGATTCCCTAGCTGTTGTTTTCCTAGCCTTTTCTTAAATGATTGCAAAGAAATTGGAAATTTTTGAACATCTCCCTTGGTAAATTATTCCAATCCCTAATTCCCATTCCTATAAACGAATATTGTGATCTTTCCTACTTTTAAAGACGCCACTCAAACGTATTTGTCTACTGATGTCATTCCACGCCATCTCTCCTCTGACAGCTCGAAACATACCACTTAGTCGAGCAGCTCTTCTTCTTTCTCTCAATTCTTCCCAACCCAAACATTGCAACATTTTTGTAACGCTACTCTTTTGTCGGAAATCGCCCAGAACACATCGAGCTGCTTTTCTTTGGATTTTTTCCAGTTCTTGAATCAAGTAATCCTGATGAGGTTCCCATACACTGGAACCATACTTTAGTTGGGGGTCTTACCAGAGGCTTATATGCCCTCTCCTTTACATCCTTACTCCAACCCCTAAATACCCCCATAACCAAGTGCAAAGATCTGTACCCTTTATTTACAATCTCATTTATGTGATTATCCCAATGAAGATCTTTCCTTACATTAAGACCTAGATACTTAACAATGATTCCCAAAGGGAACTTTCACCTCATCAACGCAATAATTAAAACTGAGAGGACTTTTCCTATTTGTGAAACTCACAACCTGACTTTTAACCCTGTTTATCATCATACCATTGCCTACCGTCCATCTCACATTATCAAGGACATTTTGCAGTTGCTCACCATCTTGTAACTTATTTAATACTCTGTACAGAATAACATTATCTGCAAAAATCCTTATCACTGATTCCACTTCTTTACACATGGCATTGATATATATAAGAAAACATAAAGGTACAATAATACTGCCTTGAGGAATTCCCATTTTAATTATTACAGGGACAGATAAAGCTTCGCCTACTCTAATTCTCCGAGTTCTATTTTCTAGAAACTTAGCCACCCATTCAGTCACTCTTTTGTCAAGTCCAATTGCACTCATTTTTTGCCAGTAGTCTCCTAAGATCTACCCTATCAAATGCCTTAGATAGGTCAATTGCGATACAGTCCATTTGACTTCCTGAATCCAGGATATCTGCTGTATCTTGCTGGAATCCTACAAGTTGAGCTTCAGTGGAATAACCTTTCCTAAATTCAAACTGCCTTCTATCAAACCCGTTATTAATTTCGCAAACATGTCTAATATAATCACAAATTATGCGTTCCCAAAGCTTACATGCAATGCATGTCAAACTGACTGACCTGTAATTTTCACCCTTATGTCTATCACCCTTTCCTTTATACACAGGGGCTACTATAGCAACTCTCCATTCATTTGTATAGCTCCTACATGCAAACAATAATCAAATAAGTACTTCAGATACGGTATTATATCCTCGGAGCAAGATGGTGGTTTTCATGAAGCACTTATGGGTGTTCAGTAGCCCAAAGGCGTATGTTTTGTTTCTTCATCACACCACTGTCCAAATGAAAAGGTGCCTTGTCAGAAAACCAAACGTTAAGAGCGTGTTTTTCTCATCTACCCAGAAAGCAATTATTAGTCTCTGCCGCTTGTGTTCAACAGTAGTCTTATGTAAAGAGAAAAAAGTCAAAAGTCCGTTCAACGGAGCGAGTGGATATTCCCAGTTGTACTGCTGCCTTTCTATACGATTTGCCGAGGTTCCTGTATAGGAACTCGTACTACTTCCATATCCTCCGGCTCCATATTTCCCGCTAAATTCACAAGTCTTATCGAAATCAAAATACACAGGCTGTTTCCATTTAGCGTATGTGGTGGTGGTGGCGGTGGTCCTCTGATTAGTACTACCTGAACTTTTGAATGGGGACGAATTTCATCCATTCCAACATCTTAAAAACCTTGCTGTTTATGTGCATATCATTAAAGCTCAGAACACAAAGTTTATCTACCGTGGATAAATTTTCACTGCATACTGACTAGTGATGGGCGATATTTCAAGAACTGTGATATTTTCACTGATATCTAAAAATCACGAGTAACGACTGTTACTTCCTACGCCGTGATTTCGAAGTTTCTCTCCAATGTGATTACCGCGCGCCCTCATACATCGAACCAGTGAATGTTACTACATAAACTGTGATTGTGATCAGTCATCACAGTATGTGCTGCCGTAAGGCTCCTTTCACACTACACGGTTTCGACCGTACGCCAAAAAAAAAAAAAACGTACGGCGACATTCCATTAGTGGCGTGAAGAGCATTAGGCTTGTTTCACACCTACCCGGCCGTTGCCGTGCCGTGTAGCAGCCGTGTCTTGTCACTGGAATGGACGGCTGCCGTTGACTCAGTGGCGCACGCAGCTAAATGCATGCTTTCACACTGCACGGTTTTTTAATCGTACGGCAGCTCTCGAGCAGCTGTAGAGGAGATAACGCAAGGGTATCTAGACACAAGTTATACGTATTGGTATCGTAGTGTTTTATTGCTTTACTTTGTTATTAAAATGTTCAGTGCATTGCTTTGTAGGATTTATTGTTGGTTTTGTGAAATGGCTGACGCAGATTCTGAAATTCTTATTACTCTGGTCCATACTGGGACATAACGCTAGACATTTACACAGTAGTGGCGATTGTATTGGACGTGTGTGTTGGGGGGGGGGGGGGGAGGCGAAATGTACAAACAACAAAACGTACCCGGGTTTGTGGTGTATAGCGTGGGGGTGTGGGAGTGTGTATATACACCAACACTTTTAAGAAAAGCTCAAAGTGGTAGGCTAATTCCGACAGAGAGGTAAAGATTGTCAGACTACCATACAATAAAACTTTCATCAAAGGAACAATTTTACACATGCACTAAAATCAAACAGAAGTACGGTGTGATAATACAATTAAAATTCGTTTAGAATTTGACTACACACTACGAAACTAACACACTAACGAGATTGCCAGATAGACGAATGCGCGCGGCAAGCGAGTGAATCAAACCTCAGCGTCCATGACCTTGGCAATAAAATATACCCCTGCCACCCTTCCTCACAGGACATGCAAAGTCTCCACTACTTGGTATGGCGCTATACAAATCGGTTAGCCGCGACAAACTACATTCTGTGCGTATTCCCGCTAATAATTTGATTGATAATTAAAGAAAATAAAAGAAAGATTTATCTGATAAGACAACAGGGCTTGCACAAATTGCTTTTTTAAAATAATTAAATAAGTCCTAGTTTCAGCCACCTAAAATGGAATAATAATGTAATGTTTTCTCCACTAAGGGGCTGCCTGGCCGAGGCGGTAAAGGCGTGCTCGGTCCGCCCGAAAGGACGTGGGTTCGAATCCCCGTCAGGAAGTGGTAAAATTTAAGAAACGAGATTTTCACTTCCGGAGGTGCATATGGCCCTGAGGTTCACTCAGCCTACTCCAAAAATGAGTACCAGGTTAATTCCTGGGGGCAAAGGCGACCGGGCGTAGAGCTAACCACTCTACCCCATCACGTGCCGCGGTTAACAATGGTGGAAGCCTTTAGTCTTTTTCCTCCACAAAGTGGGGCGGGGGCGATCGCACCCCCTCGCCCCCTAATCGCCGCTGCTGCATTTATAAAGATCGGAATGCGACAAGAAAAGCCTGGCGTGAAGTTTACTTAGAAATAAAACCAGATTTTGATCTAATTTAAGACAAAGAAAAAAGTGTGTTTGGTAACTTAAGTGTATTTTCAGTATATATATACACATATATATATATATAGTGTATATTATTACATAATACAGATTCACAAATATATATTTATGATACAATTTCACAGTTTCAGCCACAAACTACTAATATTAAGAAATCATCCTATTATTAAAATGACTCTCTTGTATGACTAGCATCAAGACATGCACTGAGCTTCCCACGGCAAAAAAAAAACAAAAAAAAAGAACGTTGCAGTGTGAAAGCAACATCCACGGCAAAAGAGCCGTACGGTTTTTTTTTGCCGTACGGTCGAAACCGTGTAGTGTGAAAGGAGCCTAACGGTATCCACGGGAAGCGATGTGATCAATGGAGGAACATCACGATTATTGCCAACATTCGAATAAGTTGTGCACAGTTTTTCTCTTGTGTTTGGTTATTCAGATTTTGTGCTATATTTTCTCTATAATGCCATGAACAACAAACAATAAGGTCAGTTATTGACCAGTCTGAATGTGACATCTGATTCAGTATTCAGTTGTGTGTATTAAGTAGTGATGCGTTACAACCATTATGTATTGTTTATTCAATCATTAATTAAATGTATTGAAATATTCCAAATTACGTCCGACAATCTTAATTCACCTTCCAGTATAACAACCTCTGTATAGGCAGCCGTATGTGGTAGAGGGCAACGGCGAACAGAAATGTCCGGAAAGACTATGGGCGCGAAGACAGCAGCCGGCTGTGAGCACTGACGTCACACGATTTCACAGTTACCGTGGCCCATCTTTACCAGTTGGTGCACGCCGATATCCGAGTATGAGTGCGTCGAGTGCGACAGGCGATGGATGAATCCTTCTAGCCAGCAGAGTACAGTTCAGGCCGTGGTATCCTCGTAAGGGGACTCTTCACGTGGGAAGAAATGGGACCCCTGGTACATCTGACAACGTCCCTCACCGGCGAACGTTACAAGAACCTCCTGGAAGATCATGTTCACCCCTCTCTTCGCCTCTACTACCCTGCAAGCGATGTGTACCTACAGCAAGACAGGCATAGGCTCCAGCCCATCACTTCTGAATTGTACCTGACTGGTTCGATGAGCACTCCACGGATGTGACGATGCCTGATTGCCCCCGAGCAGCCCCGATCTCAATCGGTGGTGGGGATGGTGGCAATTACTGTTTTAAGAGGAAGTACAACTAGGCAACAATCCTCTATATAACAACTAATCAGAGAGAAAAAGTGGAAAGGATACGGCACTTCGAAACATGAAGGTATCGGCCAAAGAAACAAAAGCGCCACGAAGGACATGAAAATGAAAGACTCCCTAGTTCTCGAACGCTCTAATACCTTCGTGGTCGGAAAAGAACAAGAGTTGACCAAGGGAGGTCGGATAGGATAGATGAAGGTGAGGAGCCTGGAAGCTATGCCAGGACTAGGCTAAGGGCCCCGTAGTCGCCAACCCATGCTCCCGAGTTAAGAGCCACTGGGGCCCATTGTAGTCGCCTCTTACGACAGACAGGGGATACCGTAGATGCTATTCTACAGCCCCACTCACAGGGGAAAATCTCAATCCCACTGAACACAAATGGGAGGGATGCTGTCAAAAGAGATGCGCGGGCCCTGGATCCTGCCCCAATAAATCTTCCGAGAATATGGGAGGCTGTGCAGATATCATGGATCAGAATGGCTCCCCAACGCTTCCGGTGTCTTGTGGACTCCATGACACACCGCATCGCCGCCAACAAGGCGATAAGAGATGCTACACGCTCCTAGCCAGGTGCCTGCAATTCAATTGCTCACAAGTGTATTATCCTATAGCTAAACCTCCTGCGTCTCGATAATACCACAGCATAGGTCGACGTCTGCCAGCGTCACAGTTGCAGGAAGTCCAGAAGAACAATCCCCAATGCTTCGCGTTGTCACTTTAATTTCTTTTGATCGGTTGTCTCGGTGAATGTCTTGTGGTCTTTAATAACTGTCAACTCTCCGAAAACCGTAAAGGTAGTCAGCGGGAAGTAAACCTATTTATTATTATTATTATTATTATTATTATTATTAACAATAACTGTCAACAATTGTACGTTCTTGGAACACGTCTACATTTGGTGCCAGCCTACAACAGGATTCATCAACGGAAATTATCAGTGGACCACTATAGCTCACAAAGGAGAATCACTGATGCACTATGTCTAAAATTTTTATAATTTACTCTCAAATGGCAGTAACACCAAGAAAATATAAGCTCATCTCCGTGGCATGGCATCTGCTTGTATTAAACATCTGGAGCTACATCACACACATCTGGAGCTGCCGGACATAAGCTAGTGCTCTATTGCACTAGTATGAAGGTGACTACGTCACATACAAAGCGAAGGTCTTGAAAAATTAAAAATAGACTGGCTTAAACCCGTCAAGACATGACGGTTAATGGGGGTGAACATTTACCGAAGGATTTCCTGTATATACGACATTCCCTGTACTTTATCTTTTTACTATTTTATTTACGTCGCATCAACACAGGTACGTCTTACGACGACGGGTCAGGAAACAGCTAGAAGTGGGAAGGAAGCGACTGTGACCTTAATTAAGGTGTGCCTGGTGTGAAAATGGGGAACCACGAAAAACCATCTTCAGGGGTCGACATTGGGGCTCGAACCGAATATTTCCCGAATGCAAACTGATAGCTACGTGACCCAAACCACGCAGCCACTTGCTCGGTGCATTTCTTGGACAATTACCTTTTAGCACCATTGCAACTTTTAAAATATCGCTCTCTTGATATCGCAACTTTTAACTGCCCATGGCTGAAAGCTGGATGAGGTAAATAGAGACCTTCACGTCCCTTGAGGTTTATTGATCGTGATACAAAACGCCAAGCGAATTGGAAATCGATGCCTCCTGAAAGAAAATGGAAGTGTTTTATCGGACCGTTTAAGTCAATTCAGGGATTAGAGCTTTATCTCCAATTATGATGTCCAAATCTAAACCATTTTCATACAAACTTCTTAGAATTAGGCCCTAATCTGGTTCCGTTTAGGAGCCGTTCGGATTTCTAAGGAGCATAACTATGGCTCCAATTCTTAGAATAAGAATATGTGGTGGCAAAGCATTAATTCCAAGGAATTCAAGAATTATGCAGGAAATTCCAGCAGCAAGCTTTCACCTTCAGCATTAATCTGATGACGATGATGATGTTTGTTGTTTAAAGGGGCCTAACATCTAGGTCATCGACCCCTAATGGTACGAAATGAGACGAAATGTTATGACAATTAAAAAATCCAGAATCTTCCACTGACCAGATTTGAAAACGTGAGGACGAAGAATGAATGGATGGATATGAAGTTAAAACAATCAGTGGATCCGACCCGCAATGCCCCATTCCCAGGGTAAGAGATGGCGGTATAAAATTTCTAATCATTAGACTGCGTGCCAAAAGCCTGGATTCAATTCCAAACCTCTCGGCAATGTTGCTATGGAGTGAGGGTATATGACGCTGTTGATGGTCATTCGTCCATCGAGTAGGGATGTTAAGATTTGAGCAGACCCCTTCGAGCTATGTGACAGGAGTACGCTACGTGCAGGTGCCAGATTCTCATTCTCTCTCTCTCTCTCTCTCTCTCTCTCTCTCTCCTACCATTTATCACCTAATTCATCTCATTAACTCCTTTGATGAGGTTCACGTCAGGAAGGGCATCAAGTCGTAAAAACTAACCAAGAAGATTTGTCTCACTTCATAACGAACCCCGTAGAAACAGGACATGGGTTGGACAAACACACAAAATACATCTCAGCGTTCAGATCCGTTTCCGGTTTCATTACTAAGTAACAGCGCTGAGCATAGTTAATACTTGAGGCACCGGGCGAGTTGGCCGTGCTCGTAGAGACGCACGGCTGTGAGCTTGCATCCGGGAGATCGTGGGTTCGAGCCCCACTGTCGGCAGCCCTGAAGATGGTTTTCCGTGGTTTCCCATTTTCACACCAGGCAAATGCTGGGGCTGTACCTTAAGTAAGGCCACGGCCGCTTCCTTCCAACTCCTAGGCCTTTCCTATTCCATTGTCGCCATAAGACCTATCTATGTCAGTGCGACGTAAAGCAACTAGAAAAAAAAAATACTTGAGGCAGGCAATCTGGTGGAACTTAACACATACATGACGTGCAATTTGCCCAGGAGGCATGACGACTTTTATCCGAAAGTCGAGGCCGAACATATACTAATAGTTTAGTTTAGTTTAGTTTAGTTTAGTTCAGTTTAGTCGTAGAAAATAGACACATACTGTTCGTAAAGATGATGATGATGCTTGTTGTTTAAAGGGGCCTAACATCGAGGTCATCGGCCCCTAATGGTACGAAATGAAATTACAAATTAAAAGTTCAAAATCATCCACTGACCAAAATAAAAAAACGTCATGAAGAATGAATGGATGGACATGAAGTTAAAACAATCAGTGGATCCGACTCAAAAAAACTCATAAATAATAGTATTACTGACCAAGGGACCATTTCTAAAGCACAATCCTGAATCGAGGATGCTGATGTCTAAAAGGGTCCAAAATCCAGGTCAAAGGCCCCTCAGAATAGTACTTATCGCCAGTAAAGTAGAACCATGGTATGTGCCATGTTTGGGTATTAATCAAAAGGAGCGAAGACTCACGGTGTTCCACACATGATGGTACTACTCACAAGTATTGTACGTCGTACAGGTAACGCTGACCAATGGTGTTTCTCACACAATGGCGCCGCTCATAGCCAACGCAAACCGATGGGGTTCCTCACCTAGGTGTACTAATCACGGGCACCGGTATTCCCGTGGTGTTCCTCACATAGTGGACACTAATCACAGGCAACGCAGACCCATGGTGTCGCTCATATAGTGGTACTAATCATAGGAAACGCCCAGACCCGTGGTGTTGCTCACATGGGTACGACTCACGGGTACTGGAAACCCACAGTCCACACCCACTGCTGCTACTAAGCACAAACCTATTTCGTACCTAATATAGTGGTACTACTCGCAAGTAAAGGCGACCCATGGTGTTCCCCGCGTGATGGTACTAATCAAAAGTAGTTTCATGGTTCTAAGACAATCATCCCTCGGTCGCCCCTTTTAGTCGCCTCTCACGACAGGCAGGGGATACCGTGGGTGTATTTTTCTTCTGCGTCCCCCACCCACAGGGGGTAGAGAGAGAGAGAGAGAAAAAAAGAAGAGATCCGTCACTTCGAAAAATTAAGTAACGGACGAAGAAAGGCAAGGGCCACGAAGGGCGTGAAAATGAAAGGCTCCCTAGGCCTCGAATGCCCTAATACCGTCGGGGTCAGAAAAGAACAAGAGTTGACTAAGGGAGGTCGGACAGGATAGACGAAAGTGAGGAGCCTGGCACAAGTAAGTGGAAGCAATGCCAAGACTCACCTAAAGGCTCCGTGGTCGCCAATCCACACCCCCAAGTTGAGAGCCCCCTGGGTCCCTTTTAGTCGCCTCTTACGACAGGCAGGGCATACCGCGGGTGTAATCTACATGTGCGTCCCCCACCCGCAGGAAGTAGTTTGTACAACGGACTAAAAATGGGATTATGTACAACTTGGTATCGCATTCAAATAAAAAGCAGGACCCCCTGAGCGAGTTTGCTCCGGGGGACGAGTCTTGTAGCAATGAGTTTCCACTAGACATATGGTAGGTTCGAATCGCTCTGTCGGCACCTGGAAGATGAGTATCCGTTTTTTCCTAGTTTTCACACCGGGCAAAAATGAGCAAAGACAGGATACATCACACCACTTCTGCAATAATATTTATTTAGCGCTATACGTAAACAGGTCTTGTTCTACATGTTTCTTTATTACTACCACGTCTTATACCTTCACAATCATAACCCTTCTCGCCCCAGCATCGCGAAAAAGCTGTATGTATTAGAGCGATGTTAAACCACTAGCAAACTAAATTTTGGAGACTAGAAAAAACGGGGAACTACAATGCACACGTACATATAGTACCTATTTTGTGGGCGAAAGTTGAGCTCAAAGTTACTGTATTATCCATTTCCCATTATCAATCACACTTTTCCATAAACCTCCGAGTCGATATTCCATTGCGGTGAATTGTTTCAGAACAGCAAAAATGAGCAAAACTAGGACACATCATACCACTTCTGCAATAATATTTAGCGCTATACGTTAACACGTCTTGTTTTACATGACCTTAAAACTTCTCCACACGAGGTGTGGTGTATCCACGCGACTCGCACATCGATCCTATAAACAAAGAGGAATGAACGATCAATAATATGCTTCACATATAAAAGGAAGTACATGGCTTTCCGTCCCATACCTAACTCGATTCGCAAAAATTCGTATTTAATAACAGTTGGCATGTGGAACGATCACTATCAAAATGAAAGTGCGTGCACGTGCTGCCATCTTGCGACCATAGAACACATCGTTACCTCAAAGGGATCGCGAAGCAATCCATAAGCCTATACTGTACATATCACAAGATCCACGTTTTTTTTAAACGAAACTAATCGGTTTCCGTGGAGAACTTCGACTTCTTAGTTTCGTAAACAAATACCTCACAACTTAAAACCCTGAGATGAAGTCAGAGTGAAGAGCAACATCCCGAGTCAATAACTTTCTGGTAACCACGGAATTTTAACTATAAGCTTTGACTAAATTAACGATAAACTGTCGCCAAAATGCATTTTGACATTTACAATAATGTTCATTTACCATCTTATAATAACTTATTTTCCTATTTTGTCGGCTGCGGTTGCTTCCTGGAGGTTAAGTACAAAATAATAAAAAAATGAACTGGAAGACTGTAGGGACATTCTTGATAGCCTAAAAAAAGACTGCACAAAAATGAAAGTCTACTCTAGTTACAAATAAAGACATACATACATACATTATCATTATAGACTGTTATGCCTTTCAGCGTTCAGTCTGCAAGCCTCTGAGAATTTACTAAACGTCGCCACAATCCTCGATTTGCAACTAGTGTTGTGGCCTCATTTAGTTCTATACCTCTTATCTTTAAATCGTTAGAAACAGAGTCTAACCATCGTCGTCTTGGTCTCCCTCTGCTTCTCTTACCCTCCACAACAGAGTCCATTATTCTCCTAGGTAACCTATCCTCCTCCATTCGCCTCACATGACCAGACCACCGAAGCCGGTTTATGCGTACAGCTTCATCCATCGAGTTCATTCCTAAATTAGCCTTTATCTCCTCATTCCGAGTACCATGCTGCCATTGTTCCCACCTGTTTGTACCAGCAATCATTCTTGCTACTTTCATGTCTGTTATTTCTAACTTATGAATAAGATATCCTGAGTCCACCCAGCTTTCGCTCCCATAAAGCAAAGTTGGTCTGAAAACAGACCGATGTAAAGATAGTTTCGTCTGGGAGCTGACTTCCTTCTTACAGAATACTGCTGATCGCAACTGCGAGCTCACTGCATTAGCTTTACTACACCTTGATTCAATCTCACTTACTATATTACCATCCTGGGAAAACACACAACCTAAATACTTGAAATTATCGACCTGTTCTAGCTTTGTATCACCAATCTGACATTCAATTCTGTTGAATTTCTTACCTACTGACATCAATTTAGTCTTCGAGAGGCTTATTTTCATACCATACTCATTGCACCTATTTTCAAGTTCCAAGATGTTAGACTGCAGGCTTTCGGCACAGTCTGCCATTAAGACCAAGTCGTTAGCATAGGCCAGACTGCTTACTACATTTCCACCTAACTGAATCCCTCCCTGCCATTTTATACCTTTCAGCATATGATCCATGTAAACTACAAACAGCAAAGGTGAAAGATTACAGCCTTGTCTAACTCCTGTAAGTACCCTGAACCAAGAACTCATTCTACCATCAATTCTCACTGAAGCCCAATTGTCAACATAAATGCCTTTGATTGATTTTAGGTTACACAAATATATAGCGATAACATTTACCATTCATTGTGATGTTATGTTGGGGGAGAAGGCTGGTAAGCGTAATTACTTTCCATACAGAGGACATATGTTTGAAACCCAGAGGATCAAGCGGTGGAATTTTCACCTGAAAAATCGTGTGGCGTCAGGAGGTGTATCTGACCTTAAACAGGCAAAATGTACGAAAAGGTTACTCCAGTGACCCTGAATTAACTGGGTTTAGCAGAAGATTCGTCCCACCGTGATAACTTCTTCTGAAGATAAAAATATAAAAAAGTGAAAACAAGTGTGATTTTTTATTCACTGCAAAAACTCACAACTAAAGGTTACAATGAACTTGGTAAGACGGAACACTTCCATCTCCTTCCTTTCTTCTGCTTTTATTATAATAATGCTTGCAGGATATGTCCATAATATGAATGTATTCTACTCTCTCATGGTAAGTTTCCCTCGACAAGTGTTTGGATCAAACACACAAGTCACTACAACTTGACAAAGTCTTTAATATTGTAAACTTACCAAAAGCACCTCTATTTACGGTCTGAATTGTTCAGAAAAGATCTGCGTAGGTTCTCAAGGTTAGATAAATAGGACACCATCAATCTCTGAAGAGTAAAGAGGGTTAATTACAAAAATGTTATCTTGAGAAAACAAAGATTAATATGCCAAAGAAATATGCTTACCAAGAAATGGCATTAAATATTTCTTTCCATTCAGTTAAAATGATTTTCTGCAATCTTAACTGGATATTTATTCTACATGACTTTTTTCTCCTACTGGTTTAACGTCGCACGAACACATCGAAGGTTTTCGGCGACACAACGATAGGAAATGGCTAGAATTGGGAAGGTAGCGGCCGTGGTCTTAACTAAGGTACAGCGCCAGCATTTGCCTGATGTGAAAATGGGAGGCCACGGAGAACCATCTTCAGAACTGCTGGCGATGGAATTCGAACCCACCATCTCCCGAATGCACGCTCACAGCTCCGCGACCCTAACCGCTGAAACTCCGTTTAGGTTCAAAAATGACTTTAGTCCACAAATGTCTTGATCAACAACAAATTGTCGTTGGTTGCTTCATACATTACAAAAAAGCTTTTTGACAATGTCAGACATATCTTCTTTTTACATTGTAGCTGAAATTTAAAGTATTAACACTTGAATTTCAGTTTCAGATAAAACTGATAAATAACTATGTACAATGTTTTTAAACCAAGATATTGCAAAAACATGAAAATCCTGAATGAATCGGTCAATATCCTATTTAAACTTAACCGACCTCGATAGCTGCAGTCGTTTAAGTGCGGCCAGTATCCAGTATTCGGGAGATAAGGTGTTCGAACACCAATGTCGGCAGCCCTGAAGATGGTTTTCCGTGTTTTCCCATTTTAACACCAAGCAAATGCTGCGGCTGTACCTTAATTAAGGCCACGGACGATTCCTTCCTTTCCAGCCCTGAAGATGGTTTTCCGTGGTTTCCCATTTTCACACCAAGCAAATGCTGGGGCTGTACCTTAATTAAGGCCACGGACGTTTCCTTCCCACTCCTAGCCCTTTCCTGCCCCATCGTCGCCATAAGACCTATACGTGTCGGTGCGACGTAAAGCAACTTGCAAAATAATAATAATAATAATAATAATAATAATAATAATAATAATAATAATAACAACAACTTCAGTGTATGTGAGAGTTGTGAAGAATTGAGTCAACTTAGCCTGCTTTGATTGGTCATCACACTTGGATTTCTTACTGTGTTTCATGTTCCAAGGCTAGCACAGTATAACAACACTCGCAATAACACAAGATTTATAAACCTAAGCAGGGCTGCGTAGCTCAGGCGGTAGAGCGCTGGCCTTTTGAACCCAACTTGGCAGGTTCGATCCTCGATTATGAAGACTTCACACCTGTGATCACAGGCCGCTGGAATTCCCAAGCGAGCGCTTGGCTTGCATCACGCTTGGCATGATAAGAAGTCTGGACAGCTGACAGCTGTTGGCTAGTAACTACTGGAATAAAACTGTGATGTGAGGTAATTAACGCGATGGTTAAGTACTCTACAGTACAAATAATATTTTTGGCCGAGTGTTATCTATACAAAAAGAAGAAACCAACTAATAGGCGCCTACGAAAATTCCGTAGACAGTTTCCCGGTTCTACAGTACCATCCAAAGTTACGTGGAACAACTTGCTCACAAGTGGCGTAGTACTGGTTCCGTAACTAATAAGAAAAAACAGCGAAGGGGAACAGCTCTCACACAGGAGAGGTCAGAAGATATACAGGCAAGACTGCAAGTCAGTCCACATAAATCGCACATTCGTCAAGACGTAATGCTACAAAATTATTACATTTACAATTTTACCGGACTCATTCAGTTCATAACATACAGCCTACAGAGTGCATTGCAAAAATAAGATTTTGCAATTTGCTAACGATTGGCCCACGGTCGAGATGTAGCGTGCCTGCCTCTCACCCGGAAGCCCTGGTTCGATTCCTGGCCACGTCAGGTGTTTATCCCTGGTCCTGAGGGTTGATTCAACGTTCACTCAGCCTACGTGATTACAAATAAGGAGCTGCCTGACGGTGAGATGGCGACCCCGATCTAGAAAACCAAGAATAACGACCGAGAGGATTCGACGCACTGACCATGCGTTACCTCGTAATCTGCAGGCCAAGTTCCGTCAGGTGATTTTTGTGTAATAAATAGTGTCTACAACGGTATCGTGGATCCCGAACTTTCTTTTTATGAGTGACGAAGCATAGTTTTATTTGAGTGGATATGACCATTCACAGAACAACAGGGTCTGGGATACAGAGAAACCGCACATTTAACAGCCGAGACTTCTGCATGATGTGAAGGTGAGTGTATGGTACACTATTAGTGCCCGACGAATTGTAGGTCGGTATTTTTTGAAAAGGTTTCCGATCGTGTGATCTGGTATGCACTTCGTGACCATAGTGTACCAGAAAATGCTTATCAATTGGATCAAGATGCTTTACATGAACACCACAAGTCGTGTACGTTGCACTGCGGGCACCTTTGAGAGCTTCCCAGTGAAAGTCGGGTGTACACCAAGGCTCCGCATTGTCCCCATTGCTCTTTGTACTCATCACGGACACAATTACACGCAGAGGAGTGTCCTTTGGACTCTGTTATACGCAGATGATGTCGCACTTGCTGATATCACCAGAAGTAGATTGCAGCGTCAAATTGAAGATTGGAACAGCCGTCTCTCACAATATGGTCTTAGATTGAGCAAAAAGAGGACCGAATACCTGAAAACCATCCCAAGCAACGGCTCAATGGAGAGACCTTAACGAAGACAGTAAGCTTCAGGTATCTAGGATCTCGCCTACAGACTAACGGTGGGATAGATGATGAAGCGCGAAGGAGGATAAAGGCAGCATGGATGAGATGGAGGGAAGTCACAGGCCTACAGATTATTTTTTCAGGACACGATTACTTCCGATCGTTATATTCACAGCATTCTTGAAACATTTTTTGCTTAACTAACTCAAGAATAAAGAAGGTAAGCCTACTGCTATTTCCAGCAGGATAGTGCGACGCCCTATACGAGGCATAGTTCTATAGGCGGTTGCAGGAAGTGTTCGATGATGATCCGATCATCAGTAATGGCCTATGGTCTCCGCGTTCGCCAGATTTAAGCACAAGCAAATTTTATCTATTGGGAACTCTCAAAAGGAAAAGTTTACAGGAATAATTCTGGAACAGCAGAAGCATTACAAATTGAAATTAGGAACACTGTGCGTTCCATCAATGTTCATGGACTGCAAAGTGTTTCAAAATCTCATAAGATGTGAAGCTTGCATCGCAGCTGAAGGAGATAACTTTTAAAGTCTGTAAATACTGGTGAGCTCAGTTTCATTTACTAGTTTATTTGTTTACGTTATTTATTTACTTGTCCTGAGCACGTATATAGCTGGCGAATTCAGTTTCGTTTGGTTTTTAAAGGCGTAATCACGGCGCTTCTTTGAGACGACTACGTCCTCTCGCCATTGCGGACACTGCACTCGCTGTCACCGCTTCTTTGCGCTCTGATGCCTCGGTACTCCGCTATGAAGTTTTAAATTATACTACCTGTATATAAAGCGGGTACTGGGAGTAAACTAAGACGCAGAAAATGCTAATGGGTTTTTTCATAATCAGCACAGGAGTTCAGAATTCCAGTATGTAAGCAAGAGAGCCTGTAAATGAATTTACATTGCAGGAGGCCTACAACCAAGTAAAAGAAAATTCAAAGAAGAGTGGTATAAGGAACTGCCTTGCCTAGCGTTCAATAAAACTACAGGTATGGCTCAATGTAAATCTTGTAATTTGTTTCCAAATTCTTCAGATCAGGCTTCAAAAGTAGTAACAGGTTGTTAGGAGATTTAAGAAACACAAGAAATCTTTACAACATAGAAACTGTGTGGCAGCTTGTGCTGTAATACAGCACTGTTTCCAAAAACAACACCCCTGTTCATGCGTGTTAAGAAAATGGATTCTAATACGTTTGACAAATCAACGAAGCTTTTCAGAATTGCATTGGTGGTGTTGTTGTTTTTGGAGTCATCAGTCCACAAACTGATTTGATGCCATCCTATCCTTTTCATTTCAACATCATTCTACATTTACTCTTCTTTTTTATCATATTCATAGCTGTATCTGCCCCTGCCGTTTTTACCGTCTACACAAGTCCTGGGTGTCTTAAGATGTGTCATATCATTCTACCTCTTCCTCTGGTCAAATATAGCCAAATCGATCTCCTCTCAACAATTTGATTTATCTCCTCCTTTGGGGTTCAATCTACCCATCACACCTTCAACATTCTTCTGTAAAATATGCCACTTCAAAAGCGTCTACTCTCTTTCTTTCTAAACTACTTATCATCCACGTTTATCTTTCATACAGTGGAATGCTCCATACGAAGGTCTTCGAACACATCTTTCCAATTCCTATATCGAAGTTCGAAGTGAGCAAATTTATTTTCTTAAGAAAGGCCTTCCTTGCTTGTGCTAGTCTGGATGTTATGTCCTCCTCACTTCTGCCATCGTTAGTTATTTTACTAATCAAGTAACAATATTCACTTACTTCCTTTAAGACATTTACTAATCTCATATTTCTTGCATCACTAGTCTTTGTTCGAATGCACTCCATTACTTTTATTTTGGATTTAATTATTTATTTTCATCTTGTACTCCTTCCCCAAGACAATGAACATACCATTCAGCAATTTCTCCAGACTTCCTGCAGACTAAGAATAAAATAAGTTATCATAGGCAAATCAAGAGATTTTGATTTCCTCTCCCTGGATTGCGATTCCCTTTCCAAATTCCTCTTTGATTTTTATTTACTGCCTGTTTCTATATAAACATTGAAAAAGGGAGGGGACAAACTGAAACCTTGCCTCACTCCTTTCTGGATTACTGCTTTTTTTGTCAAAGTCCTTGATTCTTATCGCTGCAGACTGATTACAGATTGGGGACCATTCTTCTTTCTCTGTCTCTGATCACCTTCAGAATCTCAAAGAGCTTGGTTCAATCAACATTGTCAAATGGCTTTCCTAGATCTACAAATGCCACATTTGTGGGCTTGTCTTTCTTAATTAGATCCTCTAAGATCAGATGCCAAATCAGCATTGTTACTCATGTTCCTACATTTCTTCGAAGCTACACTGATCTCCCATTCTTCTGTAAATAATACGTGTTAAACATTTGCGGGCATGAGATATTTAACTAATGCTGCCATAGTTTTCACACTTTGTCAGCATCTGCTCTCTTGGGAAAAGTTATAACGTTCTGTCTAAAATTGGATGGCACTTCTCCTAAGTCATACATCTTACATACTGAATGGAATAACCTTGTCATGCTGGTTTCTCTTAAAGCAGTAAGTAATTCTGAGATATGTCATCAATTCCAAGTGCCTTGTCCCAGTTCAAGTCACCCAAAGCTCTGTTGAATTCTGACCTCAAAACTGGATCTCCCATTTTGTCAGCATCAACAGGCTCTTCTTGTTCCAGAACCCTATCGTCTACTTCTTTCCCTTGATATGTCCCTGTCGTCTTTCTGCCTTGTCTTCTTTGCCTAGAAGTGGTTTTCCATCTGAGCTCTTAATAGTCATACAGCTAGTTTTCCTTTCTCCAAAGATTTCCTTGATTTTCTTGTATGCAGCATCTACCTTTCCTACAACCATGCAGCCTTCAACATCCTTGCACTTCTCTTTCAGCCATTCTTCCTAAATCCAGCAGGTAGGTACTTTGTACGTGGAAATTATTCCAAACTTAATGACATTTTGGTATGTTGTTTGTGAGTACTCTGTGGAGTAGATCTGAGTTTTCGATCTGATGAGCCAATGTTAACTAGGGGCAGTCAAAATTCTTTGCTGTGAGTGTAGAATTTAAATGTTTTTTGAATGGGAAGAGGGAGTGTAAGTATGTATATCTTGAGGGGCGAGGGGGTGCTCCTTGATGTTTTTACATGTTGAAATTTTTTTTTTTTGCTAGGGGCTTTACGTCGCACCGACACAGATAGGTCTTATGGCAACGATGGGATAGGAAAGGCCTAGGAGTTGGAAGGAAGCGGCCGTGGCCTTAATTAAGGTACAGCCCCAGCATTTGCCTGGTGTGAAAATGGGAAACCACGGAAAACCATTTTCAGGGCTGCCGATAGTGGGATTCGAACCTACTACCTCCCAGATGCAAGCGCACGGCCAACTCGCCCGGTCCATGTTGAAATTTAGGGACACCTAATTTACATAGGAATGTTGACTAATGAACGTGATAAGGCAAAAACCTGCATTTTTCTGGTAATTTTGATCATTTCAAAAATTTGTTGTATCTTTGAACCACTGTATCTCGGTAAATATTTAGTCCAAGAATACTTTTGACCAGTGAAATATGAAGGAAATTTAATGCCCTTCAATTTTGTAAATAGGTGTATTCCGCTAAAAATGCATGGTTTAGAAATAAGTGACAAAATTTAAAAAGTCCAAGAATTTCAAAGAATTTTGACTGCCCCTGTAGAATTTAAATGTTTACTGAATGGGAAGAGTGAGTGTAAGTATGTATATCTTTCATATTCCAACCTGAGAAGCTTAAACTTCAACCTGTGTTTGTATAGCCTATTTTCATTAATGATCCTAAAGACTGAATGCCTGATCCTCAATGAAATAATGGTAGTTTAAGAACAAAAATCACTGTTTTATACTTACAAAATATATTTAAGAAAACAATCCTTCGTGCTCCTGCCTAGCATGAAAAATTAAGTAAAATGACGGAAAATATTGATAATGAATATATTTGAAGTACCAAAATATACAAAATAGGTAGATAAAAATATACAAAATATCTTCGATACATATAAAATAAAACATCATTAACCTGCAGAATAAATTGTCATTAACCTAATACACTGAAAATCAGTAACTTAAAAATAAATATCACGCGTACTTGTACGCCTTGACCTCTTTCGCATGTTGTCATTGGTATCATCATCGTTGTATTTTTCCCGAGCTATAATTTTGTCAAAGAGATTGGCCTGTTCTTCACATTTAGCGTCAGTGTCTTCTTCAAGTCTGTTTCTGGTGAATTTTTGCAACGGAGGCCTGCTTTTTTGCAGCTGCAGGACCCCATGCTTCATCCTGTAGTACATCTGTAGTGAACAATGTTGAGGAGCTGGTCTGGAGCAGCATCCATAGTCGTGGTAATGAGGATCACACCTGTAAATAAATAATTAAATAAATAAATAAATAAATAAATAAATAAAAAAAATAAGTAAATAAATACATTTATTTTGGCATAGCACAATGAATTATAACAAACCAGAGCAATCGTCAAACAACAGTCTGGTATGATGAAAGTTTAACAATATGACAAATACTATGAACGAGTATAATACTAACCTCGTTTGGTCAGGATCCAGCCCCAAGCAGATAGCAACTTTTGCGGGCTCTCTTCACTCCCCAGCCATGTTTGTACCTTCAGGTATGTCCTTAAGGAGTGGTATATGGCAGCATCTCCTGTAGGTGGCAATATGACAAGTTAAAATTTTGGTTTTACCATAACGTTGGATGAGAATGCTTGGAACCGCAGAACCTCCAAATTATCTGCGTTGAAAGTTCACTGTACAATTTCACCAGAAACTTCTCTCCTGCTTTAGAAATTTGGTGTGGTGTTGCCTCAGGGTCTTTAAAAACAAAATTTCTGAGAGCCAAGGGTTTTTCTCAAACCCGTATCACCTTCCCAACACCACAGGGTGCTGAAGAGGTGTCACACCCACTTGCTGCGTGAAGGAAGAGAATATTCTGAGTGCTGACTTTGCAGGAGGCGAGATAAATACGAAACATTAGGGGTGTTACCTCTCCCACACTTCTGGAAATAGATGTTATTTTTAGAAGAAGCTAATGCTGCCAGTCAGCAAAACCAAAACATCGATGTCTTCTCCTGTTATGGTGACACTATCAAAGTCGCCAGCTTTTGATATAGCAGTTTCCACTATCATGACATCAGCATTTTCTACTGCCTGCTTCACTTGAATTCCTTTGGCTTCCATTTTAGTTATCAGCAATGTAATGAAGTTAACTTATTCGTATTGTTGGAGAGAAATTTTCCTTGTGAAATCATAGTAACAGATGTTGTTTCTGTGAACACAAACTTTGTTCATTAGTGCAGCAAAGACCATATATATCGGTCTGCTGCTTTGGTAATTTATGCCAACAGGATAACCATCAGAAACACTATGGCATTGCTCCCACAGTGTCTTTGAACATAATCTACATAATTCTAGCACACCAATTCAAATGTGGCTTCTGTTGATTTGCTCCACACAACCTTATGCCACAGGTACAAGCCATACATAGAATAAAAACCGACAAACTAACTAAATGAATAATAAAATGGAAAGTATGACGTGAAGCACCTGGTCAGGTGATCTCTCTCCTCCCTCCCCCTTTCCCCACCCATGTGAAGTCGGCTGTGAGTGTAGAATTTAAATGTTTTTTGGAATGGGAATAGGGGGTGTAAGTATGTACATTTTGCAGGGAAGTGTGAGTCATGTATGCAGGGGGTGTGGGAGGGGGGGGGGGGGGGGGGCGGAGGGGTCTCGATGTTTCTACGAGTTGAAATGTAGGGGCACCTAACATAATTTACATAAAAAATGTAGACAAGTGAAAATTATAAGGTAAAAACCTCCACTTTTCTGATGTTTTTGATAATTTGAGAAATTTGTTAGATCTTTGACCACTGACAAAAAATACTTTTGACTAGTGAAATGTGAAGGAATTTTAATGCTGTTCAATTTTGTAAATAGGTGTATTCCACTAAAAACGCATGGTTTAGAAATAAGCAAAAGAAATAAAACAAGTTGAAAATGTTGAGATTTTTTGGCTACCCCCCCCCCCCCCCCTTCAAGTCAGCAAAGGGTCCCCGAGGTCGAAAACTCGTATTCTACTCCAGAGTACCCACAAACATCACACCAAAATATCATTAAATTTGGAATACTTTCCAGGTACCCACCGCTCAGTTATTACTTGCACTTGGACTACCTTAGCTGTCCTGCACTTTCCATCTACTTTGTTATTTATTCACGTGTAACCTTTGTGTTTTTTTTATTCTTGTACTTTTTAGCATTTGTCAGTCAGGTCTAGTATCTCTTGAGTTATCCACTGATTCTTACTTGATCTTTCCTTTCTTCCTAACCTTTCTCCAGCAGCCCTATTGATCTCGTTCTTCACGACTGTCCATTCTTCATCTACTGTGTTTCCTTCAGCCTTGTCAGTTAGTCCTTGTGCAACATATTCCTTGAAACAATCCCTCTCTCTCTTTTCTTTCAATTTATCTATTGATGCACTCCTTTCTTCAGTTTCTTCAACTTCAGATGGCATTTCATGACCAACAATTTGTGGTCAGAGACCATGTTTGTTCCTGGAAAAGTGTTTGAATCCAACACCCAGTTTCTGAATCTCTGCCCAATCATAAAGAAGTCTATTCAATACTTTCCAGCGCCTCCAGGTCTCTTCCACGTATACAAGCATCGTTTGTGGTGTCTGGACCATGCGTTACCAAGGACTAAATTACGATCGGTGCAGAATTCAACCAGCCAACTTCCTCTTTTATTAATGAACGTAGATTTTCATGGCTCATTGTATTAAAATAAAGAAACAAATGTGTTAACTGGATTAAAGCCACTTATACAGTATATATTTATTTAACAAAGTGAAGCTTTCCGCCAAATTGCATTGGCCTTCATCGAAAACTCAGATTCCATTCCAGAGTACCCACAAACATCACACCAAAATATCATTAAATTTGGAATACTTTCCAAGTACCCTCCCTTCATTTATTACCTGCCGCTCGGACTATCTTAGCTGTCCTTCCCTTTCCATCTACATTATTTATTCACATGTATTCTTTGTGTTTTTGCATTCTTGTAATTTTGCCATTCGTCAGTCAGGTCTAGTATATCTTGATTTATCCACCGATTCTTAATTGATCTTTCCTTTCACCCTAATCTTTCTCCAGGTCTAGTGCCTTCATCAGGGCAATACAATTTGGCAGAAAGCTTGGTTTTGTTAAATAAATATATATAAGTGGTTTTAATCATGTTAACACATTTATTTCTTTATTCCTCTTTCATTACCTTGTCCCAGTCCCAATTCTCCTACAGCATTACTTTCTCTTTCTTGGCCTACCACTGCATTCCAGTCTCCCATCACAGTTAGTTCTCATCTACATATTGTATTAAACCTACAACTGGAACTGATCTGGAAAATTATGGTGTTGACGATATCTCAATGTTGGCAGAACATTTCTGGGAAAAACTTGCAAAATGTGAAAACGGTGGAAACTACGTACAATGCATACAGATCGAGTGGTTTGAGTTCAAAGTTCTGGGAACAGAAAAAAATTGTTTGAACTGTTAAGAGTTGGCAAGCAGTGACAGATTCCCATTCTGGGACAGCTACTATCTATTATGTGTGTGCTTCCCGTCTCTACAGCATCATGTGAGCGGTGGCAATTTAGTCAGATGAACCTTATAAAATATAGATTCAGACCATCATTAGAAACAAATATTTTGCGTGATTTGATGATTCGTATTATGAATGGATCTGCAGTAAAGGAATTTGATCCTATAAGAGCTATGGACCAGTGGGTTTTATTAGCAACATTAAAAGGCACATCCATGTTCACAAACGACCTTGCAAGAATTAGATCATTATTCTGCAAAGATTGCGAGTCTATATTAAATATCGTTTGAATTTTGTAAAATAAAGCTGATGTTCCTTACAGCAAATATTCCTACAATATCTCTATACTTCTGCACAGTTTAAATGTTTAGATTAGAAAAACGTAATAACCAAAGTCAATGTTAAGTAGAACAACTCTTATTATTTATAGGTATCAGGTTGGTGGAATCCTTGCTGGCTCCTAAAATTTGGGTTGGCTTCTCAATTCAAAGACCATTTCTGCACGCATGATGTAGTTTAGGCCTACAGTATTTCTTTTATATTTATTTCCATCCACTGAATATATATATTTTTAGCACTAAATGTTTATATTTCCATACAGAAGATTACAGAATGGCTAAGGAATATAGGTGTAGGGACTGTGGGCATAAGCAGGCTTTAAGGAGTATGAGGGAAAAATCAGAGAGTTTAAGTATATATAATCCTTTATTCACGAAATTGACCCTCGACAGGTGTGCCATAAGGCAGAGTATTGTCATATTGTATTGTATTTAAGGAGTACAAATGTTTTCTTTAAAGAAGCACAGATCGATGCACAGCCGTCTCTGCAATTGTAGCTAGATAGGTTTCCAGTCTCATCCCTGATATGGTACCTCTTGCGCCCACAAACAATCCATAAACAGTGACAGAGTTTACATGGTATCTCACCATGAAGTAATTGGATACTGGAATGTAAATTTCCTGCTTCTCAGGATGCACATCATACAGCTGTTGCTTGCTTGATTCCAGACATACTACTGGGTCTAATATCATTAAGATTCTCATGGGAGACAGGACTAAAAGTAGATTTCCCTCTAACAATGTACAGGATATAGTAAGTATACAAAGAGACCAAGAAAGACGGTAAGTTGTGGAAGACATGTGGGCTAATAAGTTAAGGGGAAGGACATTGTGGGCCAAGGGAAAGTTGGAAAGTTCATGAGAGGTATTGGTAAGGAA
Organism: Anabrus simplex; assembly: GCF_040414725.1. Taxonomy (NCBI): domain Eukaryota; kingdom Metazoa; phylum Arthropoda; class Insecta; order Orthoptera; family Tettigoniidae; genus Anabrus; species Anabrus simplex. Next base: position 902,630,862 of record NC_090265.1, read on the forward strand.
ATGGTATGAATGGTATGAATCACTACAGGTAAAACAGCAGAGGAGAGATGAGGAATATGGAAGTGTTACAGAGGAAGGAAGAGGTAAGAGGATAGGGAAAGGAAGGAAAGGAAAATGGAGAGTAGAGGATAGGAAGGAAGGAGGAGATAGTAAAAGGTAATGAGAGTGAGCGAAGGGAGGAGGAGGAGTAGAAGGTAAGCTCTGCAGCCATCATTGAATATGACAGAAACCAGCAGGAAATGGAATCTAATGAGGAGAGAGGAGTTCAGGCTCCAGTCATGGCGGACTCCATTGTTAGGCACGAGGAGAAAATGTGTGGAGGAAAGGGAAGCAGGGTAGTATTATCCACAAATTACGGAAAGACAGATGTTGAGGAAAATATAAAGTAGATGGGAAAGAGGGGGGGTACAATAACAAGAAGGTGGAAGTTTCTTTACATTGAGGGTGGTGATCATTGTTTTAAGAGGTAGTACAACTAGGCAACCATTCTCTATTAATAGTAAACAGAGGAGAAAAACCTGGAAAGAATCCGATACTTCAGAAATGAAGGTATCGGCCACAGAAAGAGAAGGCCCACAAAAGGCGCAAATATGAAAGCCTCCCTAGGCCTCGAATGCTCCAAGACTGTCCGGATTAGAAAAGAAGAGATGACTAAGAAAGATCAGAGAGGAGTGATGAAAGAGAGGAGCCTGAACAAGTAAGTGGAAACAATGCACGGAATCGGTTATGAGCTCCATGGTCGCCAACTCATGCTCCCAAGTTAACAGCACCTGGGGCCCCTTTTAGCTGCCTCTTACGACAGGCAGGGAATACTGTGGGTGTTATTCTACCACTCCCACCCAAAGGAGGACCAACAACTTAGGCAAGCAGGAATAGGTACAATATAGTTGAAAAAGTGTGGGATCTGGTTATAACAGCGTGGAAAAAGTTTAAGGAAACGAAGATTATTATCAGTGGGATACGGTATAGGAGGGTTACTACCTGGAAGGTGTTCGGGAATTTAAATGAGACTATGGGCCGGTTCGACCATCTGCTGGTCAAGTGGCTGGCAGCTGCCCGGGAGGTAAACTACCTGGGACCGGGCGAGTTGGCCGTGCGCGTAGAGGCGCGCGGCTGTGAGCTTGCATCCGGGAGATAGTAGGTTCGAACCCCACTATCGGCAGCCCTGAAGATGGTTTTCCGTGGTTTCCCATTTTCACACCAGGCAAATGCTGGGGCTGTACCTTAATTAAGGCCACGGCCGCTTCCTTCCCACTCCCAGCCCTTCCCTGTCCCATCGTCGCCATAAGACCTGTCTGTGTCGGTGCGACGTAAAGCCCCTAGCAAAAAAAAAAAAAAAAAAAAACTACCTGGGGGTGTAAATCAGCTGGTACTTTGGCTTGCGTGCGACCACCTCCGCACAAACGCTAGGTAGCTACCCGAGGCTACACACCAATACACAGAGTTGGCTAGACTGATTTTCAGTGCCTTCTCGCTTTTGAGTGTGGTGCTATCTATCGTCAGATGTATGAAGCTCATTTCGATTGTCTTATTTTCCTGTGTTTGCATCTGCTGATTATCACCAAAAAGCCTAATAAGGGGAGTCTTAAGAGTTATGGACAATGATTTATATCAAGATTTCGTGATTTTAATCTATGAGCTTCAAAATCAATACCTTATTGGGATTAAAATCTCAAGATTACATTTTCTTACGCCAGTTATTACCTGTCATGCAAGGCAGCATTTTTGGAAAGTATTCTCTTAGTAAATTGGTCAAGTTGCTCGCTCCATAATAGAAGGTACGCAGGTTTTTATCGTCTAATTTACATTTAAAAATTTATTTTCATTCCCTGCCGTTGTTCTTAACTCTCTTTTACGCGTTTCCATATATGTACACACATACATCTTTCTTAAGGACTTATTGCCTTTGAGCATCCTATCTGCAGGATGCTCTATTTGCAACTAGCTCTGTGTCCTTGTTTATTTCCACATGCTTCCATTTATTTAATATGCATGCCATTCTAATGTTTAACTTCATGAAGATAAAGTTGAAAGGTACTGTAAATGTAAAGAACTAAACGGGGTAAATATCCATTCATAGGAAGAGGAATTCGGGAATGGAATAGTTTCCAATTTCTTTGAAATCATTTACAAGACGACTATGTAAACAACTGATAGAGAATCTGCTACCTGGGCGACAGTCATATATCCTATATTAATCATAACATCACTTTTTATATAAGTAGCACACACATAAAGGATTTTGCTAGTAGATATAATATTGTGATTAAACATTTCAATGAAATATATTATTAACAAAAGGACGTATGAAAAGAGGCATACAGATTAATACAACGCTAATAATGAAAATAAAAGAGATCCCTCATAATGAAGACTCGAACTTGCATACCTCGTATTTTGAAGTGAGCGAGTTAGCCATTACGCTACGAGAAAACTTGAGGTACATAGGATACATACACTAAGTTATACCTGGTGTCTGAAAACTGAAAAAGTCGAAAATTAAAGCCCATTTGAAATGATTTCCAAATAGGTTTTGATTTTAAATCCTTTTAGAGCTTCTTCGCGAAAGCTTGAGGTATAAAATGTGTTCCCTACGCTACCGATGCGAGAGGCTGGCGGGACCATTGCAACTCAAGGGAAGCATTAATGTTCAAAATCCTGCAATACAATATCAATCACTGTTACAGTATCATGCTTTTTTCAGTATACTAAGCTAATTTAAGTTGTATGTCACCAAAGATACAGCTAATAATGTTCAGCTCTCAAAACTTCACTGGCAGGTAAAGTCTCATTGGGCCCTCGAAGTGGCCCATAAATTATACGCTGGGTAACTACGATTTATGCTGCCGATAGCACTACCTAGGAGTGGTCGAATGGAAACATCCTTTCATGCAGGGGGCAAATTACGCGCTACTTTACCAGTAGGTGGTAGAACCGGCACTATGGAGGGGTATGTGGGAAACTGGGAATGAGATTCGTCGATCCTAATGGGTGAGTTGGAGATAAAGATCTGTGCTCGGATGGCCTTCACTTGCACCTCAGTGATATGCTAGTTGCTTTACGTCGCACCGACACAGATAGGTCTTATGGTGACGATGGGACAGGGAAGGGCTAGGAGTGGGAAGTAAACGGCCGTGGCCTTAATTAAGGTACAGCCCCAGCATTTGCCTGGTGTGAAAATGGGAAACCACGGAAAACCATTTTCAGGGCTGCCGACAGTGGGGTTCGAACCTACTATCTCCCGAATACTGGATACTGGCCGCACTTAAGCGACTGCAGCTATCGAGCTCGGTCTCAGTGATATGTATAAGATAGGAGGTTTGTTTAAAAGGGAGGTATAAACAGGGAAAGAGAGTGGGCTAGGGAGCATTAATGAGAGTACAGGGAGCTGGAAGTCAAGTAAGAATGACAAAAGTTGTTACTGGTAAAATGCTGAAGTACTGTAAGGATCGTCGCTGAATTATGGCTAAGAAGTGATATTATGGATGTGGAAATTTTTCCCGAAACCAGTGTTCATAGTAGACAGGATAGATTTGAAAGTAGGAGAAGTATTCATTTTGACAAAAGACAAATTTTTAAGCTATGAAAAACTTCAGGATGAAACATGAAATTTCAGGTGCAAGACTCATCTCTAAATAGGCAACTTAATGTTTTCAGGATGTACAAACCTGGAAAGGGTGGCACTGACGCTGATGCAGAATGAAGATTATCAGCTATGTGGGAAAGGACATGGAAAAGAACGTAACTATGGCAGGCGATCTCAATGTATCAAATGTCAACTAGAAGGTAATTCAAATGACAGGAAGCATGACCAACAAATGGTAAATAAGTTAATCTGGGACCAGGGGAGTTGGCCGTGCGGTTAGGGGTGCATAGTTGTGAGCTTTCTTCCGGGAGATAGTGGGTTTGAACCCCAATGTCAGCACCCCTGAAGATGGATTTCTGTGGTTTCCTATTTTCACACCAGGCAAATGCTGGGGTTGAACCTTCATTAAGGCCATGGCCGCTTCCTACCCACTCCTAGGCCTTTCCTATCCCATCGTCACCATAAGACCTATTCCTTTACTTACAGTACTTCAGCATTTTACCAGTAACAACTTTTGTCATCCTTACTTGACTTCCAGCTCCTTGTACTTTCATCAATGCACCCTAGCCCACTCTGTTTCCCTGTTTATACCTCCCTTTGAAACCTCCTATCTTATACGTATCACTGAGCTGTAAGTGAAGGCCATCCGAGCACAGATCTTTATTTCCAACTCACCCATTAGGATCAACGAATCTCATTCCCAGTTTCCCACATATCCCCTCCATAGTCCCATTTAAATTCCCGATCACCTTCCCGGTAGTAACCCTCCTACACCATATCCCACTGATAATAATCTCTCTCTCCATTAAGTTAAACTGGGAAATACAGCTGAATCAGAAAGTGATGGAACCAATAGATATATTTGATTACCATTTGCATGAAGGAGCGATACCAAATGAATGGAGAGACGCTATAGTAGGCCTAGTGTACAAAGGAGAGGGTGGTTAAAATAAAGTAGATAAATAAAACCAAATAAATGGAGAGACGCTATAGTAGCCCTAGTGTACAAAGGAAAGGGTGATTTAAAAGTGGATAAAGAAACTAAGAAGAAGGTGCAGATTGAAAACAGAGTTAGAAATGGCAGTGGAAGAAGAAATTGAAGGAACTTACTAGGAAATTGAATCTAGCAAAGAAGGCAGCTAAGGATAACATGATGGCAAGCATAATTGACAGTCAAACAAATTTTAGTGAAAAATGGAAGGGTATGCATAGGTTTTATAAAGCAGAAATAGGTTCCAAGAATCATTAATGAACAAGGGGAGTGTGCATGTGAGGATCTTCAAAAGGCAGAAGTATTCAGTCAGCAGTATGTAAAGATTGTTGGTTACAAGGATAATGTCCAGACAGAGGAGGTGAGTAATGCTAAAGAAGTACCGGTATTAAAATTTACATACAACAATGACATTTACAATAAGATACAAAAGTTGAAAACTAGAAAAGCGGCCGGAATTGATAAGATAAGATTTCTGGGGATAAACTGAACACATTGGGCTGGGATATAGTACCATATCTGAAGAAATTTAATTGTTTGCATGAAGGAACTATATCAAATGAATGGAGAGTTGCTATAGTAGCCCCTGTGTATAAAGGAAAGGATGATAGACATAAAGCTGAAAATTACAGACCAGTAAGTTTGACATGCATTGCATGTAAGCTTTGGGAAGGCTTTCTTTTCTGATTATATAAGGCATGTTTGCAAAATTAAAAACTGGTTCAATAGAAGGCAGTACAGGTTTATGAAAGGCTATTCCACTGAAGGACAACTTGTAGGATTCCAGCAAGATATAGCAGATATCTTGGGTTCAGGAGGTCAAATAGACTGTATCGCGATTGACCTGTCTAAAGCATTTGATAGGGTGGATCGTGGGAGACTACTAGCAAAAATGAGTGCAATTGGACTAGACAAAAAAGAGTGACTAAATGGGTCGCTATATTTCTAGATAAATATCTAGAAAATAGATCTCAGAGAATTAGAGGCGAATCCCTCGAGGCAGTATTATTGGACCTTTACGTTTTCTTATAAATATAAGTGATATTAGTAAAAAAGTGGAATCAGAGATGAGGCTTTTTGCAGATGATATTTTGTATAGTGTAATTAATAAGTTAAAAGAATGTGAGCAACTGCAAAATGACCTCGATAATGTTGTGAGATGAACAGCAGGCAATGGTACGGGGTTAAAAGTCAGTTTGTAAGTTTCACAAGTACGAAAAGTCCTCTCAGTTTTAATTACTGCGTTTATGGGGTGAAAGTTCCTTTTGGGGATCATTGTAAGAATCTAGGTGTTAATATAAGGAAAGATCTTCATTGGGGCAATCACATAAATGGGATTGTAAATATAGGGTTCAGATCTCTGCACATGGTATTGAGGGTGTTTAGGGGTTGTAGTACGGATGTAAAGGAGAGGACATATAAGTCTCTGGTAAGACCCCAACTAGAGTATAGTTCCAGTGTATGGGACCCTCATCAGGATTACTTGATTCAAGAGCTGGAAAAAAGCCAAAGAAAAGCAGCTCGATTTGTTCTGGGTGATTTCCGACAAAAGAGTAGAGTAACAAAAAATGTTCCAAAGTTTGGGCTGGGAAGACTTGGGAGAAAGAAGACGAGTTCCCATCTGAAAATCCTTACTCACAATTTCTCTCCTGAATAAAGTAACCAAAGGGTTCCACTGCAGCAAAATACTATCTAAACACCTTCTTAGTGATAACCATCGAGTAGGCACATGCTTCAGAATTTTTCTGATCTCTGTGTTGTCTTAAATATGAAATTCTTTTTCCTCCTTGCACTCCTTTCCAGATAATAAAATATATCAATTATACTTTCATCTACATTTACAGGCAAGCACACCACACCCTTCTCTACAGCAAGATTAATTAGGTGACAAGAGCAGCCTACGATGATTATGTTACTATTTTCCCGCTTCAAACATCCTGCCACACCATTCTTTAATCCAACCATTTTGGAGCATTATCAGCACCAAGAGCTGGGCAGTTTTTTAATGGACTGCGGAATTCCTGAAAAGTTGATAGCAAAAGATTGGCAATGTTAGCTCCAGTAGCATCCCCTTCTAAATTAGGCAGAGAGAAGACAACTCTGAATTTCATTGAGTTCAGGCCTAAAAAATGTTACAACAATAGGATATATTTTCAAGTTGCTTTTATTGCTACCATCAGTAGCAACAGAAAATGCATTCACCTGCAAATGTGATACTATTTTCACTCTCTTCCATGCACATTTCTGTAATGATAGCCGCTGTTTTTGTTCTAGCACACCCATATCGTTTAGCGATTTCCAAATCCAGAGAAATTTTACAAAACAAAGGCCTTGCGTGATCGGCACAATTTACGGGCAGGTTATGTTCCACGATAAATGACGTAAATAAAGCCGCAGCATTCGTCACAGCATTTACATCTTGGTTTTTTCATGAACAGTTTAGTTTCTGGTTTCTTTCTACACACTGGACACGTTCCTTGTGTTTCTTTTGGCACATGTTTGAGTATATCATATTTCCTGCCATGCGCAACTGAAAAATCACACTTACATTTAGTACAGAATGTGAACGTTAGGCCCTTCCTGGATTCAATGAAACACGGAAACTCTTACCTATAACTGCTCTTAAACACTGCATGATATTTCTTTTTTGACATTTTGGCCAAAATATATATATTAAGCCATACAACCAAGAAGCACTACAACGTGACTTAACACAAGCATATATGCAGGCCCTGCCCCGAGTAGACGTCTATGGCATGCTACTTCTAGGGTTAGGTTATTCGCTTGGGACTTCCACTTTCTATTATTAAGCTATCTGTGTATTTGACTGTATTATAGACCAAAAAGGAGCGCATGGCTGGACACCGTGCCCCGAACTGCCATCCGGTTTTGATTTTTAGAACCACAATAACTACCAACCAGCCATACTCAGCCATATATCAATAGAACTAGGAAACGTGCAGGAGTTTAAAATAGTACGAAAATTGCTTAAACTGCTCTGAAAATTGGGGGACCGGTCCCAGCAATCGGGAGATCGGAAAGAATGATGAAAAATCGGGAGTCTCCCACTTAAATTGGGAGAGTTGGCATGTCTTCTTTCGACAGAGTAGATAATAGGAGACTGCTGACAAAAATGAGGGCTACTGGACTAGACAAAAAAAGTGACTGAATGCATGGCTAAACTTCCAGAAAATACAACTCTGAGAATTAGTATTATCTGCTCCTCTAATAATTAAGAGGAGGTCCCACAAGGCAGTATTCTTGGACCTCAATTTTCTTATACAGTTATATAATGATGTGAGTAAAGAACTGGGATCACAAATAAGGTTTTTGGGGGATGATGATATACTGCATGAAGTAATAAACACGTTACAAGATTGAGAGTAACTGCAAAACAACCTCAGCAAAGTTGTGAGATGGACAGCAGTCTATGGTATGATGGTACATGGGGTGAAAAGTTGTTCACCTAGTTCTGGATGATTTTTGACGAAACGTAAGGTACTGTTGCAAAAATATTACAAACTTTGTGCTGGGAAGACTTACGAGTACGGAGACGACCAGCTCGACTAAGCAGAACGTAACTTTAAAAAGTTATAAGTTATAACAACTTTCAATACAGACAAAACATGAGGTTTATGACATGTAATAAGCAGAATGTTCCGAGGTGTCAGTGGAGAGATGGCTCGGAATTACATTAGTATATGAAGAACCTTGAGTGGAGTTTCCAAAAGTAGGAAAGATCATAATGAAGATAAATTTGGAATTCAAGAGGACAAACTGGAGCAAATACTCATTTACAGGAAGAGGAATAAGGGATTGGAATAATTTATCATTCTATTACCATTCCTGTTTTGTGTATCTTCAACTCCATATAGCTCTTCATATAGCTTAAATCAAGTGCCACATCATTATTGATCTGGGCATTCCAATCTCCCATTACTATGATATGTTCATTAATATCTCTTGCTTTGTTTGCAGTTTTCTGCAAAGTGCAATAGAAATTATCCTTTTAAAATTCTTCCTTATTCTCGGTCAGAGCATATATTTGGATCCATGAGGCTTTCTCACTAATTCCCAAAATCTTCAAATTATACTTTTCCATTTCAAGTACTATTTCAATTTATTTTTGTAGAGTTGCCACCAAAAATAAGAGAAGGGCTTGCGGCAACATCTGTAGTGGATGATACTGATAAGAAGTCACTCAAATGGTTTGGTCACCTGGTCCGTATCGATGCTAAGAGGATCTAAGCAATGGTTTGAGGCTAGACGTAAGGGATGTGAGAAGAAAGGATCGTCCAAGGATGAACTGGGATCAGGGTCAGTGAAATTCTGACATACCAAGGAAAAGACCCAAACGAAGTAAGGCAACTGGCACGGGACAGAACAGAGTACTGAAGATTGTGGTTGGAAGACCCAATGCTGAGAGGCAGAAGGGAGTGGTGAAGAAGAAGAAAAAAGGAGAAGAATTTATGAAGAAAAATGTTTGATAAATTTCCAACTTCCTTAAAGTCATTTAAGAAAAGACTAGGTAAACAAGTGATAGGGAATCGGCCACCAGGGCAACAGCCCTAAATGAAGATCAGTAGTGATTGATTCTACCCACATAACACACCAAACTAATAAAGCATTAGTTTCCACACTTGTCAGTAAAAATTCAAATCAGACTGGTAAGTTAGTGTGCTAAAGGGAGAAAAAATGTATCCAGAGAAAAAAGTCAATAACCCATATAACATCAGCATTAGCTGTAACTCAATTTGGAATACAAAAGCATTTTATTTACAGTCCTTTTCTCACTCAATTCAGTGTATGTACATATTTCTGGTGAATAAACAGAAAGACTGTCATGTAAAACACATGTCCTCACAAACTGCACTGGATAGATGGGAGACTGTCTGCTGCAACAAACAGCATAAAGAAAGGAAAGTGAATATCTCATTCATACATCTGATTTCATGCAGCCATTTAAAAGAGAAAGAAAAAGGATATTTGTTCTATGCATTCTTGTATGTTGTGAAATGCTGTATAGAAAAATTAACACACTAGTTCATCATTTCCAGGCCAGCTTTACAGCACAATAGTCTGAATGAGTTAATTTGTGATTCTAGATGTCTTTCTGGTCCTCGGCAGGTCTAACCCCAGGTCAATTCGGTAGCATTTGAAGGTGGTGGTGGTGGTGATTATTGTTTGAAGAGGAAGTACAACTAGGCAAACATCCTTTCTATTTAATTTTACAAGTTGCTTTATGATGCACTGATACAGATATGTCTCATGGCGACGATGGGACAGGAAAGGGCTAGGAATGGGAAGGACACGGCCGTGGCCTTATTTAAGGCGCAGCCCCAGCATTTGCCTGGTGTGAAAATGGAAAACCACCTTCAGGACTGCCAACAGTGTGGTTCGAACCCGAATACTGGACGCACTTAAGCGACTGCAGCTACCGAGCTTGGTACAACCATCCTCTACTTAATACTAATTAGAGAGGAAACATGGAAGGGATCTGGCACTTTGAAAAATTAAGAAGCTTTGTGTCGGTTGGCGCATAAGAGAGCTTCTGAGGAACATAATTTCTGCACCTGTGTCTTCTAATCAGTGGAAAATAAAACCTATATATTATTATTATTATTATTATGATCCCAAATAATATTTTGTATTAAGGGGAAATAGGTATTAAGAAATTCAACGACATAAGCTATAGGCCAAGATGATTCAGGTTGTAAAATAAACTCCATTTTCTCAGTTTTTGCAGTATTTTCTCTAGACCAATAATCTTAATCAAGTGCAAAGCCTTGAATATAAAGCACTTTCAAGCTATATGTTTTCTTAGTTGCAAATTTTAAATTTATAAGATAGGTAAGGACTGTTGGTTGAGGTGCAACTGTCTTACAAGAATGAGTTGCACAATTCTTTTGAGATCACACCAATAACAGTGGAGCATTTTGTAGAGGGGAGAACAATGATGTCTGCACTCAAGACGAAAAATACTTTTGAAATATGCCCTAACATGAGGAAAACCCCCTAAATATGCACTGTTAAGATGAAACTGCTCCAAATATGCAAATGTATAATTATCTTAAGATTATTCATTACAGATTAGGTTAATATGAATAGATTATTGAATGATCTATTTCGGCCAAGTTTACAGAAACATCAATAAGTAAAATTCTAGCAGTAATTAGAATTGCATACCGTTAAAAACTCAAGATATGAAGATTTAAAACTGGTGTTGCTAAATTTAAACATGTTGCCAACCTGTCAAACAGCCTACCTGAGGATAACCAGCACAGCTTAACACACAAATTTTCCAATAGTGTTGTGCAGAAGCTGATAATGAGCAAAGCTAGAACACCAAGATAATTTGCTTCTATTGCTCTTTGGTGGATTTTATACAAAGATTTTGTTTTGTTCTTTGCAGAGTGTAGTGCAAAAAAACTCCGGTCTCCTAAAACTTACAAACATTTCTCGTGTTATCCAAAGCAAAGGCAAATTTGACAGTGCATCGATACTAGAAGTCTCTGATTTAGTCTAGCTGGATTATTCTCCAATTGTGGCATGTGATGTGGAGAGTGCGTTTTTGGAGTATAAAGTCATTTTAAGCAAAAATAGACGCACGTTTGTGTTTCAAAACCTATTACATCATGCAGTGATTAAGTGTAATCAAGACGTTTGAATTTAACTGACAAACTGGAGCATTTTATTGTGGTATGGTATGTTATATTAACTGAGTCAACACTGAAAAGTACGGCTCCCCTCTTAACAAACAAAAAAACCAAAGGGCAAAGTTCATTCTGTTGCTACACACAATGCTGCCAACATTTTAATTATGAGTCTTCTGCTTAAAAAATTATTAAGACTTGGATGTCATCATTTATGAATGCCCGGCACACGTACTAAATCTGCTATCAAATGACATTCGTTTTCCAAATGTGAGAGAACTTTTGATAAAGGTACTTCAGAGACAACCACTTTGCTAATGCATGTTACAGGAAGTCTAGTACCCTAAAACTTCTCAGAAATGAAGTCTACCTGGAGATACCTCTTAAAGGCTGGCCAACTTCATTACAAATTTGTGAAGAAAATTGTGCAACTAACCGATAAAGTAGTGCAAACACAAGTTTCCAATTATGGATTAAAACAGAATGTAGAGGATATGCTTAATATATTTCCATCGCCCTTGATGATGTTCGGAAAAACCACTGTAGGATTATTTCTGAGACAGTACATATGTAAAAAGGGCCAATGACCTTCGATGTTAGGCCCCTTTAAACAAGCATATGTAGAAAAATATTTGAAATTATGTAAGGAAAGACTAGGTAAACACCTGATAACTATATGCATATATTCATGCACTATTCCTTTTATTATTAAACAACTCATAGGGAATCTGCCACCTGGGTGACTGCCTTAAATGCAGATCAATAGTGTTTTGAGGAATCCTTAAATTAAATTTGAAGCTACGAAGGACACAGTGTCACACAAAAATAAAGAAAAAATAAATAGAAAACGCCATTTGGATTTGCAAAGTTAATGTAATTGGCATATTAATTTCTTCCATTAATTGTCAAGTTTGTCAAAAATCTCACATTTTCAAGAGTTACTTCATGAGAAAGAAGTTGAAAGGTTACTACCTACAAGTGGGAAAAAGTTTTTTTTTTTTTTTCTATTTGCTTTACGTCGCACCGACACAGATATGTCTTACGGCAACGATGGGATAGGAAAGGCCTAGGAATTGGAAGGAAGCGACCGTGGCCTTAATTAAGGTACAGCCCCGGCATTTGCCTGGTGTGAAAATCGGAAACCACGGAAAACCATCTTCAGGGCTGCCGACAGTGGGGCTCGAACCCACGATCTCCCGATTACTGGATACTGGCCGCTCTTAAGCGACTGCAGCTATCGAGCTCGGTCGGAAAAAGTTTAAAGAATAATGATGATAAATTTAACAGCAGTTTTTCTCATTACTGAACAATTATTTATAGCACAATCTTCTTCAGCAAATGTTTTTTTTTTTTTTTTGGTTTAATGCATTGATGAAGCAGAGAGAAAGCCTTTAGGGATGTGAAAATGTAAATAGTAAACAGAAAAGAAAAGTGAAATAGTGTTTATATAGTTATTTTTTTAAATCATTCATAAACCTGTAGTGCTTTTTTAATTCTACTTAAATGGTTTAGTTTTAATACTGAATAACAGTCACTAATTATTTTGGGCTTATATTGTAGGGCTAATTATGAAGCAACATTTCTGTATGAAACCTGGTGACTGGATTTCTCAAAATATAATATCATAACTTCTGACTTAGCATTACCAGTAACCCGTAAAACTTATTTTGAACAAGAGTATAACATTGTTTACTCTTCTTTGAGTTGAGAATGAAGAGATAGTAAATAAGAAACCAGAACTGGTTTTAATTCATTTAAACTAAATATTCCAAATTAAAGAGCCTCCGTGGCTGAGGCTGGGTTCCATTCTTCAAATCCCTGTCACTCCATGTGAGATTTGTGCTGGACAAAGCAGATGCAGGACAGGTTTTTCTCCAGGTACTCTGGTTGTCCCTGTCATCATTCATTCCAGCAACACACTCCAGTATAATTTAATTTCATCTGTCAGTCATCAATCATTGCCTTAGAGGAGTCTGACAGGCTTCAGCAGCTGGCACAATTCCTATCCTCGCCGCTAGATAGGAACTTCATTCATTCCATCCCTGATCTGGTCGACTGACTGTAAACAGGCTCTGGATTTTCAATCCGAATTAAAGTTTAAACCAAAAAGGGCATGGTTTTTGCTTGTTTTTCCTTCAACCCTGCTCAAAAGTTAGCTCTCTATTAACAATACATTGTCTGTTTATATGGTAATGTACATGATAAAGCTAGTTGCAAAACAGACAAACCTACAACTAAGGAATGACCTATTAAACGATTATTCAAGAATGCATACTAAATTTGTGTGTAAAGGAGAACTGTCCAAGGCGTAGTAATAGTGAATAATCAGTTGTCAATCACTTGATCTCATTCTAAAATAGAAAGAAACATCTTTCTCCCTTACCCTTCTGCAGTCTTGTCTTAAGGGTGATCTCCTTCGCTGACCCTCAACAACGGTTAAAAACATCAACGCACCACTGTTGTGTACTGACAGCATGAAGAAGATGAAATTCATTCAAAATATACAAATAAAGTATAAAAACAATGTCAATAATTAAAATAACATCGCCATCTTGCAATCAAATCGCACAGTGGTTCACCAGCGAACATACGAAATCGCCAGATATTAACATCAATTAAACATAATAACCACAGCAAAACACGTGACAATCACGACAGCTTGGAGACACAAACGATGGAACATGCTCTAAGCACACACAGTCAAAATATTGACGGGAATTGATATTCACCTTGTTTGTTGTTGACTGGTGGCGGCTTTGGTGTCTATGGCTACGGCATCAGTTGCTACCCGACCGCACTACACAGGTCTGGCGTATTGATACTAGTATGATTTAAAATCACATGTCCTTATAACAGCAAACAAAATCGCCAGATTACTCTTAAATAAATATTTATATGCATTTCACGGCAGCATTAATCAACTTTAATAGTAATTTGAGCTCTAACACAATAGTGTACCTTGCTCGAAGAACTACTTCATTGGCACAGTCCCGTAGTCAAGGTGTCAAAAAGGATCAAGTATTAAGACAAGCTCATCGAATGATATAGATCTCGTGGTGTTGACTACTAGAAAACAAGCAAAATTCTACCTATAGGTTTTACTATTCATTCGTATATCTGATTACTATAATTTGCAATTATTGAATAGCTTACTCATCAATTCTAGACCATTGTAATACAAACTCTATCTACTAAAAGAGTGAATTCTCTTTAATGATTATCATCCTTGATAACCGCAACAGCGGGAAAAACGATTGATTCAAACTTATGATAAACCGCATCAAATTGGACAAAACGAACTCGGTAACCAAGCAGCTTTTAAAGTTGTAGGTCTGTGTAAATTCGTATAATCAAAAATATAAAGTGATCGAGTGCAACACAATTAAGTGACACTGTAGTCAGGGTCAACAGCAATGATGGGACAATGCTAATAGGCGATTTCAGTGTGAGAGTTGGAAATAAAACAAGGATGTGGGTAAATGTGTGGAAGCTAATAGGAATGGAAGTAGTACGGGTGGTGATTATTGTTTTAAGAGGAAGTACAACTACGCAACCTCCTCTATATAACACTAATCGGGGAGAAAATATGGAAGGAGTCCAACACTTTAAGGTATTAGCCAAAGAAAGACAAGGGCCATGAGGTATGAAAATGTAAGACTCCCTAAGCCTCCATATGTAATAACATCAGGGTCAGAAAAGAACAAGAGTTGACCAAGGGAGGTCAGATGGGATAGATGAAAGTGAGGAGACGTGCACAAGTAAGTAGAAAAATTGTTAGCCGTACTGGGGGATTATATTATATTATATTATATTATATTATATTATATTATATTATATTATATTATATTATATTATTAAGGGTAGATCATTAAAAGCACTGTCGGCAGCCCTGAAAATGGTTTTCCGTGTTTCCCATTTTCACACCAGGCAAATGCTGGGGCTGTACCTTAATTAAGGCCACGGCCGCTTCCTTCCCGCTCCTAGCCCTTCCCTGTCCCATAGCCGCCATAAGACCTATCTGTGTCGGTGCGACGTAAAACAACTAGCAAAAAAAAAGCAGTTAAAGGCTGAAGTGAAAATTGAAGGTAAAAATGAGTTCTAGATTCAAAGTACTTACAGACTGTTATCTTTCACTGGCACCTTTGTTGTTCATAGTTTACGTGGATCATCTACTGAAAGGTGTTAAGTGGGAGGGAGGTATTCAGTTAGGTGGAAATGTAGTAAGCCATTTGGTCTATGTTGAAATGGGAGAATACACATGCTAAACATTTGAAATGATCTACCTGTTCTAGTTTTGTGTTCCCAGCGTGACATTCAATTCTCTTCGCTGGAAAGGCTAATTTTTATATCATTCTCATTGCACTTGTTTTCAAGTTCCAAGATATTGGATTGCAGGCTTTCAGCACAATCTGCCATAAATCATCATTACTCTTATAGTAATTTAGTCCAGGAGTATCTGCAAGGACTAAAATATTTCAGAAGTAATTTACTCTCGTATGGTGGTCGCCGAATGCTGACTTCAAGAATACTCTACTATGGAAGAAGAACTTACTCCTGGTTAGTGCACGCTACCCCCAGTGTGGTAGTTTAAAACATGAAAATGAATGAAGTTGCAGCGAAGCTAATGCAATGAGCTCCCAGTTGTGATGAACAGTATTCCGTAAGAAAGAAGTCAGCACCCAGTCATAACTATTTTTACATCAGTCTGTTTACAGACCAACTTTGCTTTATGGGAGTGAAAGTTAGTTGGACTCAGGATATCTTATTAATTAGAAGTAACAGACATGAAAGTAGCAAGAATGATCGCTGGTCAAACAGGTGGGAACAAAGGCAGAAGGGAGATAAACGGTTAAAAATGAACTCGATTTATGAAGCTGTATATACCGGTATGCATGTAGTAGTAGTTGTTGCTATTGGGGGAGGAAAAGAGTGTGATAACCAAGTGATACAGTCACTGAGTTCTCACCAAAATGGCGTCCGGCTCCATAGCTAAATGGTTAGCGTGCTGGCCTTTGGTCACAGGCGTCCCGGGTTCGATTCCCGGCAGGGTCGGGAATTTTAACCATCATTGGTTAATTTCCTGGCACTGGGGCTGGGTGTATGTGTCGTCTTCATCATCATTCCATCCTCATCACGACGCGCAGGTCGCCTACGGGAGTCAAATCAAAAGACCTGCAACTGGCGAACCGAACATGTCCTCGGACACTCCCGGCACTAAAAGCCATACGCCATT
This sequence comes from Anabrus simplex, assembly GCF_040414725.1. Lineage (NCBI taxonomy): Eukaryota > Metazoa > Arthropoda > Insecta > Orthoptera > Tettigoniidae > Anabrus > Anabrus simplex. The sequence goes on from NC_090265.1 coordinate 902,647,325, forward strand.
TCATTTCACCAAAATGGTAGTGTTTTGATCCAAGTTAAAGCATGTGCGTTATTTGAAATGAAAAGTCATGCTCCCATGGTTCAGATTCCTTGTAAAATGTGAAGTCCAGAGGGTATGAGCAGGAAAACATCCACAGAAAACTACAAGCTTGTTTACTTACTTTTTCCATTGATGTCCCTTTAACCACTGCTGCTGGTTTCACGATAGGTCACCAGAATGTAGATTGTTTCTTCCAAGGAGTGTTCTAAAGTGCAAGTGAATCTGTTGACTGGGATTTCATGAATAAGCAAAGTTATGCTGCCCATATCAACCAACTGCTTACGTACAGTCCAATTTTTCACTCTTAAAATAAGATGGAGAACTGGTTATTTCGTCTGAAGAAATACATCTAGAGAAACCGAGAGTACGCGATCCTTAGCCACTTGAGGAGATTTCTATAATCAGAATTTGTCACATAGACCTTGTTATTTTGCATAGCTGTTTAACGTCACACTAACTAGATTTTTGTTGCCATAGAGGTGGACAAGGGTGAGAAAAAACAGGAGGGAGGAGAGGAGATGGTGGTGATTATTGTTTTAAGAGGAAGTACCGTACAAAGCAACCATCCTCTATTAAAAATAATCAGAGAGAAAAAGAGAAAGGGACCCGACATTTCAAAATATTAAGGTATTGACAGAAAAAGGTCAAAGTATGTTCCCACGAGGTCATTGCCCCCTAAATAAGCAGTAGGGCTATGTAGGTTCTAGACCATTGAACTTGGAATAACGCCATAACCTTGTGTACAAGAGCAAGCCTAACCCCACAGACTCCATTGGAGGGGCTTAATTAGTCAGGGAATGATCCAGGGTGCTTTTGACATCCTAGGTGAGGTTATGACGTCATATGTATAGTACAAGGGCAATGCTAAACTCACTGGCCAACCTGGAGTGTTTTTAACTGTTAGGTGCGGTTATGACGTCATACCCTTATGAACAAGGGAATGTTGACCTCACGGAACAGTTTGGAGGAGCCGAGTCGGAAAGGCCTCACTGGCCAACCAGGAGTGTTCTTGACCGCTAGGTGAGGTTATGGCATCATACCCTTATGTATAAGGGCAATGCTCATCTTACGGACCACTTTTGAGGAGCCGAATCGGACGGGCCCCTTGTAGGAGCCGAGTCGGAAAGGCCTCACTGGCCAACCAGGAGTGTTTTTGACCGCTAGGAGAGGAGCCACAAATCGGTTAGGTGACCTGCAGATGAGGTTAAGACGTCATTATGACGTGTTAATCTAACCTTGCTCACGAACGCTCACGTAACTCCCCTTGGAGGAGTCCAATAGTTTATGACGTGTTAACCTAACCTCGCTACGAGGAACGCTAACCTAACCTCAGAAGGGTTTACCTTGGAGGAGCTGAACTAGTGAGGTGAATTGTAGGTGTGGTTAACACGTGTGTTAACCTAACCTTGGCCACGAACGGTAACCTAACCTCTTACAAATACAGTAGAGACAATACGCGACACTCAGCGAGATATCGAGGGACAGCTATTAGAGCTCTCTCTAGCGGGTAGACCTGAGAACTACTGATTCTGTCATAAGAGCACGTGTATTTGTGTGTGAATTTTTTGGTGTTATTTATGCGTTTTCAATGAGTTGACATAATTAAATAGTAGTGTGTGCCATTCCATTCCTTGATATCTCCTCTCAACATGAGGGGAACGGTATGTGCTGTGTTTGGCTGCAGTAACTATGAAGTAGAGAAGAATGCACGGTCTTTCTTTCGCTTCTCTCGTGATAAGAACATGTAAATAATATTGTGTTTGCATATATATTCTTCCAGTGACAAATATATTTTTATAGTACTTCATAATCTTCTGACCTGCTCAACCCATATTTTAACTGGCTTAAAATATAATACGCATATTTTATTGTATAGTGCAGCAGTTAACCTTCAATACCGATTTGTTGTTTTAGGTGTGATCTGTGGGTTTTGAAATGTCACAGAAGTGATTTGGATAAGGTGTACAAGAAAGAAGGGACGTTACTCTTACCGGTATATAAGAATGATAAGATCTGTTCAGATCATTTCTATGCCAGCAACTTTAAAAATCCTCGACTATACAGCCAAGGGTATGTTACATTTTTACTCTAATTGTACGTAAATATTCCTCAAATCATCACTATCGACAACATTTTCATACTTTTTTCTTTTATCCCCCTTCTCAGATTAAAGCCGGGATTTAATAGATTTTCTGTCTCTAGTGTATTTGCCTCATACAAGCACTTTGTCGTCCCCCTTTGGAGTAGTGACGGAGCTGTGACGCAATAAGCGCGGGTGATTTAAAATGCCTACTTATCTTTACATAACCGAACGCGAATGCCTTCTCCTGACAGAGCTGTGACGTCACAGCGTGAGTGATTTGAAATGCGGACAGCTGGCTAAGGGTGCATGACATTTTAATCTAACGTGTGTCCATTCCTTGTCCCGTTTCCCTACGATATTTGGTTTGTGGTGAAATTAATCTGTTAAGATGGATTTTTGTTATAACCACATGCCCTTCGTGACGTCAACCTCATCACGGAAGATAATAAGATGATATGAATTACATGATATATGATAGTAGAAAGGGAGAGGGTAAAATCGAACCTGCAAAGTTTGCGACAGAAGGCGAGCGTCTCAATCGTCTGAGCCATTCAGCCTAGCACGGTAAGGTAGGTGGTGGTATACAATTTCTAATTACTAGATTGTGTGTGCCCAAAAAGCCTTGATTAAATTCCAGTCCTCTCCACAGTGCGCATATGGAGTGAGGGCCAGTAGCGGCGATTGGGAATTAAAAGTGGGGGAGGGGCAAAAATGTACAGACAACAAAAAGTAGATGGGTTAGTGGGATATAGCGGGGGGGGGGGGGGGAGGAAGACGGCGTGGTGTATGCATGTAAACTGAAAAAACCCTCCAAAGTGGGAATTATTTATGCTCTCTGAGCTAATTTCCACAGAGAGGTAAATGTTTTATCAACTTAAGTGTGGCAATAATTTGAGATTCTGATTCAATAATAGATTATACATTAAAAATTTCACTAAAGGAACATTATATACATCTGTTACAATTAAATAGAAGTACGGCGTGATTATGCAATTAAAAATCATTTAGTATTTGACTAGGCCTATACACTAAGAAACTAATAGACAGTAAAGAGACTGCTAGGTGGAAGGATGTGTGCGGCAAGTCGGTGAATCATACCTCAGAGTCCATGATCTTGGCAAAAAATTATACCCCTGGTATTGAAATCACTAACGCTGTGACGTCACAACAGTGAGGAGAAGGTATGCGCGTTCGGTTATGTAAAGATAAGTATGCATTTTTAAATCGCCCGCGCTTATTACGCCACAGTTCCGTCACTACTTCAAAGGGAGACGACAAAGTGTCTGGGTGAGGTTAGGTTACCGTTCGTGGCCAAGGTTAGGGTAACACAGTGTTAACCACACCTACAATTCACCTCACTAGTTCGGCTCCTCCAAGGGGAACCATTCTGAGGTTAGGTTAGCGTTCCTTGTAGCGAGGTTAGGTTGACACGTCATAACCTATTCGACTCGTCCAAGGGGAGTAAGGTAATCGTTCGTGCGCAAGGTTAGATTAACACGTCATAATGACGTCTTAACCTCATCTGCAGGCCACCTAACCGATTTGTGGCTCCTCTATGGGCGCCCGATCGATTCGGCTCCTTCAATGTGGCACGTGAGTTTAGTATTGCCCTCGTGATTCAAGGTATGACATCATAACCTCACCTAGCGGTCAAAACGGAATTCGTAGATGCATCCTCTCACTGAGCACAAATAAGAAGCAAACGTGTTTTGTGCAGGCATGGCCTTTCAATGGGCTTTCTCCTGTACATGTAGACGAAAGAGAAACCTGCTTAATGAGTTTTCTAAAACTGTTAAAATATGAAAAATGTCTTCTGGAGTCCTCTTGTTCTCCACAATCCCTTTTGTGTTTGAAACTACTACTGAAATATTTTCTCTTAGACGGTGATACCGTCTCTCAGGCCAGGAGATTTGTTATGGTGAAGGAGATGCTCGAAGAAGGTGAAGGGGTTGGCGGACGTGGCCTATTCTAGGAAGTGTCCCGGCATTCGCCGAGGATGGAGAACTACGGAAAAGCATTCTCAGGAACAGCCGACGGTTGGGGCCAGCCGTGAGGTCCAGCCCTGTCCCGTCTCCAGAATGCAGAGGCGTAGAGCGACGGTAGAGCCGTGGCCACCCCTCCTCTGCTTGGTTGGCTGGTCAGTGTGCAGAGCTGGTCCACGGAGCAGCCGTGGCCTCTTATGGGCCAAGGCCCACTCTGCATCGACCGACCATTTTACAATTAGACATAAAACAGAGTATACAATGACAATGTTTGCACTTATATAGTGCAAGGTAATTTGTCTATCCAGTTAACAGCATCTAGAGTCAACGTTAGAAAGTGCTTCAGATCACCCGGGTTTGACATAATACCAAATACAGTAGAGACAACACGCAACACTTCCCGATTTAGCCTTGTTAAAATGGGAGACAAGTCGCAAGTGGCGCTCCTAGTGGCTTGACCTGAAAATTCGCACAAAATTCAAATATAAATGGAAATGGATGAATAAATTAAGTCTAGAAAGAAAGTGTTACTAAGATGTTAACTTCAAAGTTGCTAAAGCAATTCTGGATAAATGAATGAAGAATTATTTAACAGGTTATTATTTAAAGACTGAACTTAGACATATAATCAAGATGTGAAATGGACTGCTGTGAAAGGGCTTGATCTTCAATCAATCAATCAATCAATCAATCAATCAATCAATCAATCAATCAATCAATCAATCAATCAATCACTACTGATCTGCATTTAGGGCATCGCCCAGGTGGCAGATTCCCTATCTGTTGTTTTCCTAGCCTTTTCATAAATAATCGCAAAGAAATTGGAAAATTATTGAACATTTCCCTTGGTAAGTTATTCCAATCCCTAACTCCCCTGCCTATAAACGAGTATTTGCCCCAATTTGTCCTCTTGAATTCCAACTTTATCTTCATATTGTGATCTTTCCTATTTTTAAAGACACCACTCAATCTTATTCGTCTACTGATGTCCTCCCACGCCATCTCTCCTCTGACAGCTCGGAACATACCATTTAATCGAGCAGCTCGTCTCCTTTCTCCCAAATTTTCCCAGCCCAAACTTTGTAACATTTTTGTAATACTACTCTTTTGTCGGAAATCACCCAGAACAAATCGAGCTGCTTTTCTTTGGATTTTTTGCAGTTCTTGAATCAAGTAATCCTGGTGAGGGTCCCATACACTGGAACCATACTCTAGTTGGGGTCTTACCAGAGACTTATATGCCCTCTCCTTTACATCCTTACTACAACCCCTAAATACCCTCATAAGCATGTGCAAAGATCTGTACCCTTTATTAACAATCATAATTATGTGATTGCCCAAATGAAGATCTTTTCTTATATTAACACCTAGGTACTTACAATGATCCCCAAAAGGAACTTTCACCCCATCAACGCAGTAATTAAAACTGAGAGGACTTTTCCTATTTGTGAAACTCACAACCTGACTTTTAACCCCGTTTATCATCATACCATTGCCCACCGTCCATCTCACAACACTGTCGACATGGGCGCCCGCAAGGGGGGGGCACTTGCCCCCCCCTGGAATTCTAAAGATGTTGATGTTCAATTGTTTAATATCATACCAGATTATTACATAAGCTGAAATTACTGACAGTCATCTAGCATATGTTGTAACTGGAAGTTTCTGTAAACAATTTAATGTTGCTGACGTTATATTTGTTTTTATATTCAAGAAAATTGTTAATGTGCTCCGCCCCCCCCCCCCCTGGAAAAGATCCTGCGGGCGCCCATGACTATCGAGGTCACCCTGCAGCCGCTCACAATCTTGCAACTTACTTATTACTCTGTACAGAATAACATCATCTGCAAATAGCCTTATCTCTGATTCCACTTCTTTACACATATCATTGATATATATAAAAAACATAAAGGTCCAATAATACTGCCTTGAGGAATTCCCCTCTTAATACAGGGTCAGATGAAGCTTCGCCTACTCTAATTCTCTGAGTTCTATATTCTAGAAATATAGCCACCCATTCAGTCACTCTTTTTCTAGTCCAATTGCACTCATTTTTGCCAGTAGTCTTCCATGATCTACCCTATCAAATGCCTTAGATAGGTCAATCGCAATACAGTCAGTGGCGGCGCGTTCTATATGTTCAGTGGTTCAGTGAACCCCCTAGAAATATATAACTCTTAGTAAAATGGTTAATCAAGTAGATATTTATTTAATTACGTCTGTAAATTTGCGCTCGGAGCGATAATTTTGACATCAACACTCGGTTGCTCTCCGGAACCAGCGGAAAGGTTCAATTTCTGGACTGACGGCGCGGGGCGGTGGGACGTAAGGAGGGTGAGCAAGGCGCGGGACGTGTGAGGCAAGGGGGGGGGGGGTAAGCCGAGGACAAAGCAAAACTGTCGCTGGTGACAGGACCAGCTCTTGGAACCGCTCGACACGATCTACATCGAACAAGCCCGAAGTTAGCCGATGTATTGTCTCAAAGCGCGCGGTTAAAATTTGCTGTACATGGTACGTTTTGAAGGGATTTTAATTTCACGATTTTGCGTTTTAGATGTAATTAACCGCAATGAATCAAAATATTTTTGTAACTATTTTTGTAACTATGATTTGTATACCATTATTAGGCCTATGTTTATGTAATTATCGTAAACTTTTAATTTCGAAAGTAAGGGACTATGTTGACAACATCGTTGTGGAGGAAAATGTACAAGAAGACAACAGAGGGAAAAGAAGATGAGAAAATAGGTACTACTCGAGGAACATTGCGGCAAAGGAGGTATGTGACGTGATTATAAATCACAGCAAAGAGAGGTTCAACTTCTCCAACCACTTACTAGCTTCCAGCTTCTTTGATCACCAATTCTCCCCATCCTTCCAAAATAATTTTCCAGAGGAGAATCTTACGTATATTATACAATCCTATCATTTTCTTGACAAACATAAACTGAAAACCGAACTGCAAGTGATTTACTCAAGAAGTGATTTTAAAGAAATTAACAATGCAAATGTTAATTATTACTGTCCCCTTGACTACTTCTGAAGCAGAAAGCTGTTTTTCCACTTTAAAGCGGATTAAGACATTCTAAGGAGTACAATCACTGATCTCTATACCTGGATGGCTGGTAGCTTGGGTAGCAGTAAGCCGAACAGAAGATGACTGGCGCAGTAAGATGGCAGTGAGCGCACGGTGCAGTAGACCACGAGGAGCGCGCTTGCTTTGTTTATGCTTAGTTCAGTGACGCCAGGCCTCTTGATTGTAGTTCCACGAGTGTTCTGTGCTTTGTTATCGCAAAGTAAATAGTAGTGTATTTTACGAATTTAGGTTCGTTGCCTTGTAGTATACTTGTGGATTACAAGATTCAATTTAAATATGTATGTGTTTATCTGAGTCCGCCTCTGTGGTGTAGTGGTTAGCGTGATTAGCTGCCACCCCCGGAGGCCCGGGTTCGATTCCCGGCTCTGCCACGAAATTTGAAAAGTGTTATGAGATCTGGAACGGAGTCCACTCAGCCTCGGGAGGTCAACTGAGGTGGATTCGATTCCCACCTCAGCCATCCTGGAAGTGGTTTTCCGTGGTTTCCCACTTCTCCTCCAGGCGAATGCCGGGATGGTACCTAACATAAGGCCACGGCCGCTTCCTTCCCTCTTCCTTGCCTATCCCTTCCAATCTTCCCATCCCTTCACAAGGCCCCTGTTCAGCATAGCAGGTGAGGCCGCCTGGGCGAGGTACTGGTCATTCTCCCCAGTTGTATCCCCGATCAAGAGTCTGAAGCTCCAGGACACTGCCCTTGAGGCGGTAGAGGTGGGATCCCTCGCTGTGTCCGAGGGAAAAAGCCGACAGATGATGATGTGTTTATCTGAAATATGAATGAAGAAACATTCTACGGGGTATTAACATACCGCAGTGTTCAGCTTATGGATGTACAAACAGAACCGATCAGTAGAAGGAGAAATCATTTCATCGGGGAGTTTTATACTGTACATAAGAATCTTCCTAGGGTAGTGTTTTGAGTTTTAGGTTTATTGTATCTTATTTCGCATATTCCGGGAGCAAAATGGCAATTAATTTTTGTAGGTTTCCTTTCTCGAGACCCGAACATCTAAGATCATCGATTAGGAGTATCAGGCGGGAGAATTGGGAGCCTTCTAAAACAGCTGTTCTCTGCTCGGATCACTTAGAGGAAGACTGTTTTGATAGAAATGGACAAACTGTACACCTTAGAAGTGATGTACAGCCAACTGTTTTCAATTTTACTGAACATTAACTGCAAGTAAAAATTTACTTATATTTTTTTTATTTCTCGTAATTAAACTGACGGTTTCGATGAAATAATTGACGTGACATTATAACAATCTTAGAAAATGAAGTCTGGGGGAATTCTAGACCTTATTTACATCAGTAATAATTATGGGTGGTAGAAGGGAAAGTGTGGTGGGTGTTTGGGGCTATCCCATTATACAATTCGTGGTATTTGGGACTCTTAACTGGTGTTACTTATATCTGATGATGACTATCAATATCGCTTTGCTAGCTGAATTTAATTAAAGAGGTGTGTAATAGTAAATTAAGCTGCAGGTAATGTGATATATTAACAAGTTTTGAATATTTGCTGGTTTTATAAATGTGTACATTTGCTTCAATGATATTTTAATTTGATAATATGCGCGTTATTTCATTGAAACAGGAAACAGAAATTCATTATCAAGCACCGATTACGAATGTCGAATCTAGGCCTGTATAGTGAGCTACGTTTATAGGTACATCATTTTAAGAATGCATAATTTCATGGCATACATGTATACAATTTACAGCTATGTTTCCAGAAACTGGTTTTCACTTGTATTGTGTTACCGATCGCTAATTGCATGTATTCAGCACCTAAGTTAATATTTGTCGGCCGTTATTATACACTCATGTTTATTGCTATCCCGGAGATTTAGTGACCTCGGAATGACGTGTCAGTGATCCCAATGTCCTTATGCTTTGAGTGAACATGTCTCTATATTTTTAATTATTCCAATGCGCCATTAATTGCGACTTAAAATTGACTATATTATCATTGCTTCCCCATAAGGAGAGCTCTAGGTTGGGTACGCCAACATGGCGAACCGCGCGCTCAACTTGGCGTACTTTCTCCTGCAGCGGAGACCTGCCATCAGCGATCCATGTATAGAGATCAGTGAGTACAATGGATGAAGAAAGACTGTCTGCTCTCGCTATGTTGTCCATCGAGAAGGAGATGACCCATAAATTAGTCGATTTTAATGAGAAGGTAACGGACTTATTTGCCGCCAGGAAGGAAAGGAGGATGGCTTCCCTGTACACACAGACGACAGCTGCTATACCAACGCCAGCAACGTCTTCAACATTAGACGAAACTGGATTAACTTAAGTTAATTACACTTTATATTTTCTGTCTTTCATTACTCGTAGTTCTGTAACTTCTTCGAGCTGCAGTCGTGTGCATTCAAAGGAAAGTCACCTTTCTAGTCAAACAATGTCACTACTTTACATCTGTATAAATATCAAGTAACATTAAATTTGGACAGGTTATTTCTCAATGTAGTGAACCCCCAAATGTTTTATCCACGCGCCGCCACTGAATACAGTCCATTTGGCCTCCTGAATCCAGGATATCTGCTATATCTTGCTGAAATCCTACAAGCTGAGCTTCAGTGGGATAACCTTTCCTAAACCCAAACTGCCTTCTGTCAAACCAGTTATTAATTTCGCAAACATGTCTAATATAATCAGAAAGAATGCTTTCCCAAAGCTTACATACAATGCATGTCAAACTTACTGGCCTGTAATTTTCAGCTTTATGTCTATCACCCTTTCTTTTATACACAGCGGTTACTATAGCAACTCTCCATTCATTTGGTATAGCTCCTTCAACCAAACCATAACCAAATAGGTATTTCAGATATGGTACTATATCCCAACCCATTGTCTTTAGTATATCCCCAGAAATCTTATCAATTCCAGCTGCTTTTATAATTTTCAACTTTTGTATCTTACTGTAAATGTCATTGTTATATGTAAATTTTAATACCGGTACTTCTTTAGCATTACTCATCTCCTCTGTCTGGACATTATCCTTGTAACCAACAATCTTTACATACTGCTGACTGAATACTTCTGCCTTTTGAAGATCCTCGCATACACACTCCCCTTGTTTATTAATGATTCCTGGAATGTCCTTCTTTGAACCTGTTTCTGCCTTAAAGTACCTATACATACTCTTCCATTTTTCACTAAAATTTGTATGACCACCAATTATGCTTGCCATCGTGTTGTCCTTAGCTGACTTCTTTGCTAGATTCAATTTCCTAATAAGTTCCTTCAATTTCTCCTTACTTCCATAACCATTTCTAATCTATTTCTTACCGGGCGAGTTGGCCGTGCGCGTTGAGGCGCGCGGCTGTGAGCTTGCATCCGGGAGATAGTAGGTTCGAATCCCACTATCGGCAGTCCTGAAGATGGTTTTCCGTGGTTTCCCATTTTCACACCAGGCAAATGCTGGGGCTGTACCTTAATTAAGGCCACGGCCGCTTCCTTCCAACTCCTAGGCCTTTCCCATCCCATCGTCGCCATAAGACCTATCTGTGTCGGAGCGACGTAAAGCCCCTAGCAAAAAAAAATATATTTCTTTCCAGTCTTATGCATTACCTTTTTAGCTTTAGAATTCCTGCCTGAACGTTCACGGCTAGATTTTTCTTTTTTCTCATTTAAAAGCATTGTATCATCATATTAAAACACTTATGAACAAAAATATCGGCACATTCCTTACACACATGATTCAATGAATTTAAATTTAAGAGCTGGACAATTTTCCTTTTAACTTGAAGCATACTAACAGAAAGAAAATCTATAAATTTAGCCTTAAAAATATTCAAACTTTCCGTATAAGCAATACTCGCCATAATGCCATTATATTAGGGTAAAGCAAATTTGCATCATCATATTGTTTCAACAAAATATGTACATTTCTTAAATCACCCATATTTTCTTCAGTGCTTGACAACGCATTACGGCATTTCAAATGGGGTAACTTGGAACACAACCAGCCACTCTCATACGCATATGTATTTTCCTGAATGAAATCAAACCCACAGATCACCCCTACAACAACACATCGGTATTCTATATATTGAAACGGGAATGCCCTACGAGCATTCACGTTTCATTCATTTATTAAGAGGAACTCGCTAACACCCGGCCGTAAGCTTTTAAAACTTGCGCCGAGCGCACAGGCATTGTGGGAACTGCAAGCAAGCTCGCGCTGTTCCAGAACACCGGCCAAGGTCAAGCGACGTCACGCAGAAGGTTCTTTCGGGTTCCATAGCATTGCAGCATGAACGAAATGTGATATCAATATTTCAATAACGTCACCTTGCAGGCAGGAATAATGAACGCTGCTAGCCGAAATTTAATGTCAATCGGTGTAAAGATGGCCAAGATATAAAATTTTCTTGGGGCCCACATGTGTAGCCACGCCCACCGACCTTCGGCAATATAAGCGAATCGCCAGCCTGGGGTAAATCAGAGAGTGTGCAGTGTGTGCAGTGTGCAGCTGCAGTGTGCCGTAGGCAGAGAGAGTGAGAGGAGTCAGCAGTAAGCCGTGAGCTCAGTGTGTGTGTGCAAGTAAGCACGTCGCGATATAATTCGTCACTCGGTCCGGCTGTGTACTTGAGTTCGGAAACGTTAGTATTGGAAGCCTTCTCCGTGGGCTTGAACTTTGTGCATGAACAAAAACGTAATTTCGTTTTTATCAGTCTGTACGACTGGGCGATTATATTTCGTTTGTGGACTATGAATGTTTCCAGCATAAACTGTGCCAACCTTGATTTCATGTAAAGGCTGTGTGAAAACAGCGATAATGTTTCTAGCATAAACTGTGCCAACCTTGATTTCATTTAAAGACTGTGTGAAAACAACGATAATGTTTCTAGCATAAACTGTGCCAACCTTGATTTCATTTAAAGACTGTGTGAAAACAGCGATAATGTTTCTAGCATAAACTGTGCCAACCTTGATATCATTTAAAGACTGTGTGAAAACAGCGATAATGTTTCTAACATAAACTGTGCCAACTTTGATTTCATTTAAAGACTGTGTGAAAACAGCGATAATGTTTCTAGCATAAACTGTGCCAACCTTCATATCATTTAAAGACTGTGTGAAAACAGCGTTAATGTTTCTAGCATAAACTGTGCCGACCTTGATTTAATTTAAAGACTGTGTGAAAACAGCGATAATGTTTCTAGCATAAACTGTGCCAACCTTGATTTCATTTAAAGACTGTGTGAAAACAGTGATAATGTTTCTAGCATAAACTGTGCCAACCTTGATTTCATTTAAAGACTGTGTTAAAACAGCGATAACGTTTCTAACATAAACTGTGCCAGCCTTCATTTCATTTAAAGACTGTGTCTATCCATTTTTCGGAACTGTGTTCGTAATAAAACTGTGCCAGCCTTCATTTCATTTAAAGACTGTGTCTATCCATTTTTCGGAACTGTGTTCGTAATAAAACTGTGCAGTCTTCATTTCATTTAAAGACTGTGTCTATCCATTTTTCGGAACTGTGTTCGTAATAAAACTGTGCCGACATTCCCTCTTAAAGACAGTATTAACTTGTGGAATACGGTATCGTCATTTCTTTCCGAGGGACCATGCCAATTCCCATCATAACCTGTTCAGAATCACGTATGATCTTAAGTGTCAGTGATAATCTTCTGAAAATTATGACGTAACAGAACTTGGACTGTCGTTTATTTCAACAAATGTGTGAATATTGTGCTCATGGTGTACAGTGCAGAAACTGTACCCGGTGAATTCAATTTTCTTTGTGAAGTGCTTAATCACTGCACCTCGCAAGGTCCTAGATTGTTTTCGTTTGTTTATTATTCCAAATACGATAATTCCTTCCATCTTATTCTCATGGAACTGTGACTCTGACTTTATCCTTGTTGCTAAAGTGCGTTCAACATCATTGACTGTGGGAACTATTTCGGTGTGCTTCGCCTTAGAAAGGTGCCACACCAGAGTCCCATGACGTCCAAAGCGGAAGCTCCACATTTCCCCGTTCCTGCCTCAGGTTCGAGTCGCCATCAACGCTAATACAAAGAAAACACCAACGACGGAAGACAACGCCGACGCCGACCGCAAGACGACGCAGACGCCGCAGGACGACGTCCCCTCCACGCCTTCAAGGACAACCCCACGATTCAGCTGTAAAAGGTGACATAATTCTTTGCATATCTATTGAATAAACTGAAGGATCCACTTTAATCATAATGTTTTTTCACTACCCTTCTCTCTCACTCTCTTAGCATGGGCCGTACACGCCTTGTCGTTTCTCATGCTCTCCGAAAAACTGAAGTACGGGCGTTCCTGTTTCAATATATATATATATATATATATATGCATATTCTATTCTAAGCCAATTAAAATAGGGGTCGAGCAGGTCAGAAGATTATGAAGTACTATAAAAATATCTTTGTCACTGGAAGAATATGTATGCAAACACAATATTACTTATATTTTCTTGTCACGAGGGAAACTGAAGAAAGACCGCGCATTCTTCTCTACTTCATAGTTACTGCAGCCAAACACAGCACATACCGTTCCCCTCACGTTGAGAGGAGATATCAAGGAATGGCACACGCTACTATTTAATTATGTCAACTCACTGAAAACGCATAAATAACACCAAAAACTTCACACACAAATACACGTGCTCTTATGACAGAATCCGTAGTTCTCAGGTCAATCCGCTAGAGAAAGCTCTAATAGCTGCCCCTCGATATCTCGCTGAGTGTCACGTATTGTCTCTACTGTATTTGATAATACTTCACTGCTGCACAATGTGTTAGATGGTCTGGAGAGTCGCTCCACAAACACAAGATGGATCAGAAATGTTGTTCCATTTATACAGGAAGTCATTACATGTACTCCATGGTTTGTACGAATCCTGTTGACAGTTTTCCACGTACGTCGAGGCAGATCAAAACCAGCTGGTTTAATTTGGGTATTTAAAACAGTTATAATGTCTGGCGGTGCATGTTGGATCCATTTTCCTCCCCAATGTTCATTTGTACTGAAGCCTTTATCTGACTTACCGGTGTAAACACTTCGTTTCTCATTTAACTGGTGATTGGTTTCTTTATTGTTCTACGTAGGCTATTTAAGTAAAATGAGTAAGAAATAGAACTAACTAACTGTGCCGTTGCTCTGTGTAATCATATTGGTTACAAAACTCAGGACATAGTTTATCATCGATTCCCAAAGAATGATACATGGGTAGTTCGGTGCAAGCGAATGAACAAGATAAATATTAATAATGCAAGAATATGTTCAAAACGTTTTCTTCCAGATGGTTATGAACGTGACTTGAAAAATGAATTACTGGGTCTCCCAATACGGAAGATATTGAAAACGGCCGCTGTTCCTTCCCAGAAAATATCGAATTGGCATGAAAATAAAACTGAGGCTAGTGCAGTAAGTCACATTCACTTTCCTTAATCTCGGCATTTATTTTTATGATTTAAAATTTAAAATTACATTTCAGACTTGAAATGCTCGTTATTAATAGTAACATATACCGGGCAAGTTAGACGTGCGGTTGAGAGCCGCGCAGCTGTGAGCTTGCATCCGGGAGATAGTGGGTTCCAGTGTCGACAGCTCTGAAGATGGTTTTCTGTGCTTTCCCATTTTCACACCAGGCAAATGCTGGGCTGTCTGTACCTTAATTAAATCCAAGGCCAATTCCTTCCCACTCCTAGCCCTTTCCTATCCCTTCGTCGCCATAAGACCTATCTGTGTCGTGCGACGTAAAGATAATTGTAAAAAAATAGTAACATACTCAGAAACCAACAATACCTTTCTTTTCTGTTTAGGTTATAACGGAGCGAGAACACCGCAGTGACACCAGATCACTTAGGAAAAGGGACGTGACAACATTAGACTCCTTGTCTCCGAAGAAACTGGAACTAGACCAGGCAACCAACACAGAACCCGCTCCTCATCCAGATATATTAATGAAAGATCAGGAAATTTTGGAGCTAAAGAAAGAATTAGTGATTCTGCGGAAGAAAAATACACTCCTAGAGCAAAAAATTGCTGCTCTGAGGAAAGATAAATGTAAGAAACACGTGATATCTGCTAAGAGACCTATGCCTTGCAAAATGAGACGTGAAACTATAAGTAAAGATTTAATGGCAATTTTGTCCCAGTGCTTTACACCGGGTCAAATACGATGTTTGCTGAAAAGGAAAGAAACGTGTCAGATGGAGCCCTGAATATATTGCAAATGCACTCACTTTAAGAGCACTTTTTCCCAAAGCGTTCGCTTATTTGAGGAAAAGGAAATACCCTTTATCCTGCAGGTCAACTCTTCGGAGGTGGACAAAAGAGTTTAAATACAGACCGGGCATTTTGAAAGAAGTGCTAAATTTAATCAAAGGTAGGTCACAAATGTTTAAACCATTCGAGGCATTGGCTGTTTTAAGCTTCGACGAAATGAATATTGACGGTCGCGTGAGTTATGTTTCATCCGATGATGTGATACTCGGGCCGCACAATAATGTTCAGGTGGCGATGATTCGCAGTTTATTTTCAAATGGAAACAGCCTGTGTATTACGACTTCGATGTTACGATGACAAGCACATTGTTGCAAACAATTATCAAAGAGCTTGAAGGAACTGGAGTGCATGTCGTTGCTGTTACTTGCGACATGGGGGGAAAATGCAAAAGTATGGAAAGAACTTGGGGTATCTACAAGCAAGACATATTTCTCCAACCCTGTGGACAGTAATCGGAAAGTCTGGGTGTTCTTCGATGTCCCTCACTTGTTAAAACTATTACGTACGGTAATCATTTTGCCTGATGGTGGACTTTGCCAGATGGGACTACTGTGACAAAGACTCTAATAGAAGATCTCCTAAGGCATCAGAAAAGTGACCTTTCAATCGTACACCATATATCAGAGGTTCACCTGAACGTTACTGGACGGGCTCGTCAAGTCAGAATGGCTGCACAGCTGTTTACACGTCGCACTGCCCAAGCAATTAAATATATTATAAACAAACATAATTAGGGGAATATTATTGAATTAATAAATTATGTATTCGATGTTTTGAACTCAAGAGTCCATAACGACGAAAAAGCTCCCCTTAGAAGTGGTTTAAAAAGATTTTTTGACATTTACTCGAGTATGCGGCTGGGGAAAAGAAGCAGTCTCCTTCCGTTCCAGAAAGGGTTTTTAATATCCATAAACTCCCTTATTGGACTCTTTGGAGATGTGAAAGGGATTGGGGAAAAGTACATTTCGACTTCCGGACTGAATCAAGACTGTCTGGAAAATTATTTTTTCTAAACTTTAGAGTCTCGGTATATTTTATAACAATCCCGCTCCTTTCGAAGTGAAGAACAGAATGCGCCTCTTAATACTAAATTGGAACGCGAACAACATGCCTCTATATCGTGAAGCCTCTGTTGCTCAGAACAGAAGTCAACTTTCTACATTTTCTGACCCCCTGACACCTGACGAAGGAACTGAAGAAGAATTACAGAATTTCCTTTCTAGCGAACTTTGCATCTAAGTGACTGAAGACCCGTCCGGTGTTTTAAGTTTTGATAGAAGTGAAGAAAACTTGCTACTTGATACTGACCTAAGCAGTTTAACAATTCCCAATGAAGATGTAACAGACGATGCTTTAAAATACTTGGCAGGTTACGTCGCCTACACGTGTAAAAACATTGACAGTTCGTTGGGAACAAAAACGTATATATATCGTCTTGATCCGAAACTATCCTCTAAACGAGACTGGATCACTATCGTTTCTAAAGGTTTCTCCTTCCCCTAAGTGGTTGGCTACGACAATGGAGTTCGAAGTTATTTTTGCTTCCTTCCACGGGCACTGTTTTTCAAGGTGCTACAAAGTAATGGAAACATTAACATCAACTATACACTCGAAATTTCCCGAAGTCGATAGGAAAATCATTGCCTTATTTGTAAGGACAAGGACTTTCATTCGTATCAGACATTTGAACAAAAAGGCCAAACGGGAAGCAATGAAGAAGAATGCAGTAAAGAAGAACCTACTCTGGGTTGTATCTCCTCAACCGCCATAGATTACATTTCCTGCTTTAACATTTAAAAAAATAACCTTTAGCCGATGACAATGTCGCTAACTTCAACTTTTGAAGGATATTTTAAAGCATACCGTGACAAAAACAGCTCACTGAGCGCCGCAGCCTGGTAAGTCGTGGTAACATGCAGATAGTGGAAGGATAGCCTTGCGAAATCCACATTCGTCTTGTCTGATAAAGAAGAAATATATTAAAACAATTCTAAGAACTACCTATTCATTGTAATATGATTATTAACAAAAACATGTCTAACTAAGACTTACGAGGCTGGCACGTACGTCATGCACTATAATTTGCCCTATGATAAATATTTTCTATTTTTCTCTCATTCATTAAAGATATTCACGTTTTAAATATATGTTCCAAGTCATGAAAGAGAAACATTCCAGTTTGAAAGCGCAAAATAAACTATAAATATTACTTTCCATTCGGCACTTTAAGCAAGATAATATTTCTGCATAAACTGGCGGTCTGGACGAGGATTTAGGTGAAAATGAAACTCAGCCGACTGTCAGTCATTGCTCAGTAGGGATTTAGACAATTTCTGACCTTGAGATTAGGTTAGGTAAGCCAGGCAAAGAGAAAACAAACCTTGCAATGAAGCTGTGGTGGGCTAATGTGTTAGAGGGCAGAATAATGTTAGCAAGTAATAAGCTAGAACAATGCCAAAATAAGTATTGCGGATCATTAACCTCCGTAATTGAAGCACAGCAAAATTACGCCAATAAATATCAATCAATCACTACTGATCCAGTCCGGCTCCATGGCTAAATGGTTAGCGTGCTGGCCGTTGGCCACAGGGGTCCCGGGTTCGATTCCCGGCAAGGTCGGAAATTTTAACCTTCATTGGTTAATTTCGCTGCCACGGGGGCTGGGTATATGTGTCGTCTTCATCATCATTTCATCCTCATCCCGACGCGCAGGTCGCGTACGGGCGTCAAATCAAAAGACCTGCATCTGGCGAGCCGAACATGTCCTCGGACACTCCCGGCACTAAAAGCCATACGCCAGTTCATTTCATACTACTGATCCGCATTTAGGGCAGTCGCCCAGGTGGCAGATTCCCTATCTGTTGTTTTCCTAGCCTTTTCTTAAATGATCGCAAAGAAACTGGAAAATAAATGAACATTTCCATTGGTAAGTTATTCCAATCCCTAACTCCCCTTCCTATAAACGAATATTTTCCCCAATTTGTCCCCTTGAATTCCAACTTTATCTTCATATTGTGATCTTTCCTACTTTAAAAGACACCGCTCAAACTTATTCGTTTACTGATGTCCTCCCACGCCATCTCTCCACTGACAGCTCGGAACATACCACTTAATCCCAAGTATTCCCAGCCCAAACTTTGCAACATTTTTGTAACGCTACTCTTTTGTCGGAAATCACCCAGAACAAATCGAGCTACTTTTCTTTGGCTTTTTTGCAGTTCTTGAATCAAGTAATCCTGGTGAGGGTCCCATACACAGGAACCATACTCCAGTTGGGGTCTTACCAGAGTCTTATATGCCCTCTCCTTTATATCCTTACTACAACCCCTAAATACCCTCATAACCATGTGCAGAGATCTGTACCCTTTATTAACAATCATATTTATGTGATTACCCCTATGAAGGTCTTTTCTTATATTAACACCTAGGTATTTACAATTCATCACATCGAAGGGCGGGAGTGTAGTAGACATAGGAGTTAGCACGGAAATAGCTCTAAAGAAGATAATAAGTTTTGAGGTGACAGAATGTGTGATAACAGAACATATGCCCATCAAGATAAAATTAAGAGGGGAGTATGATGGAGTGAAGAGAAGGGTAGGAAAAAGAGACAGGTATAAGGAGGGATGGAAGTACATTTGGAATGATACTACGATCGAGAGATTGAGAACAGAGTTAAAAGAGAGTGAAGAAAGTATAAGTGTTGAAAGTGAAAGGATGTTGGAAGGAGGGGATGTGGATGAAGTTTTAAAACTAATAGAACGTCCAGTATGGAAGGTGGGTAAGAAAGTGAGAATAAGGGAAGAGATAGACAGAAACATAGGCACGGGGTGGTTTGATGAAGAGTGTAAGAGGAAACGAGTGGTTGTAATGACAGCTCTAGCGGACTTCAAGAAAGGAGGGGAACAAGGGAAAAGAGAGGAATATTGTAAATTAAGAAAAGATTACAAGAAGTTACTAAATGAGAAAAAAGTGCTGGAAAGAGGCGGAAGCTGAGAGAGTGAACAGGTATTGTAAAGAGAAAAGATTTGATAGGGTTTGGGAAACTATAAATAAGATAAAGAGAACTAGATCGACAGGGGGAGGAACAATGATAACAGAAAATGAGTGGATAGGATATTTTGCAGAGCTTTTGGGTGGGAGGGGAGAAGGTCAGGGGGGTATGGAAAAGACGTATATTGTAAAGGAAGTACAAACAGGAGTACAGTTACTAGATGAGGAGATAACAAGCCAGGAAATAGTTAGGGTGTTAAGTAAAGTAAAAACCAAAACGGCGGGTGGGGCAAATGGTATTACTAACAGGATATGGAAGGAGGTAGGAGCAAATGAAGTAATGTTGAAAGTGATGGTGGAATTTTTTAACAAGATATGGGAAACGAATAAATTCCCTAGCGAGTGGAGAAAAGGAGTACTTTGTCCTATATATAAGAACAAAGGAAGTCGAAGTGATCCAAACAACTATAGAGGAATAATACTCCTGGACTCGCTGTCGAAGGTATATACAGGAATTTTAGCTAATAGGATTATAAATTGGGCAGAGAAATATGGAAGGATTTCGGACTATCAAAATGGATTTCGAAAAGAGAAAAATACTGTGGATAATATATGGATTTTGGATACTTTAATTACGAAGTATGTGAAAATAGCAGGGAAGAGATTATATGTAGCAGCAATAGATTTAGAGAAAGCCTTCGATGCAGTGAATAGAGAGGCGTTATTTACTAGATTAAGAGAGGTTGGGTTATCGGAAAAAATGAGGCTGGCAATAGAAGGAATATATGAGAAAGTATTGGTGATGATTAAACTAAAAGGGGGTGGGTTGAGTAAGTGTATGGAATCGAAAAGGGGTGTGAGGCAGGGTTGTAAGCTATCACCGATATTATTTCTACTGTTTATAAATAATATATTGGATAGACATGGAGGCGAGAGATGGCAATGCCCTTGGATTGGGAAGAGGGAGATACCGGGGCTGCTATTTGCAGACGATTTATTGATCTTGCCATTAACAGCAAAGGGGTTGCAAGAAGGGCTAAATGAGGTAGTGGAATATACTAGAAGATGGGCACTCAGGATAAATGTACGGAAGACGCAGATAATGATATGTAGGAAGAGGAAAGCCAAAAAAGGAAAGAAATTCTGGACAGTCGAGCAGCAAGAAATCAAACCAGAAAAAAATGGAGTACTTAGGAGTTATAATTAGTAGTAACGGCACGTGGGAAAATCAGATCACTAGAGCCAGATATAAAGGGAGGGGCGCACTGGCAGTAGTGGGGATATTAGAAAATAAATTTCCGGATATAAAGTACAAAATACAGAGATTGGTGTTCCAATCAATGGTCAAAGGAAAAATGTTATATGGGGTAGAAATATGGGGATTAGAGGAAAATAGAAAAGAACTAAACCAGGTGGTGGCGAAATTTAGTAAGATTATTATGGGAGTCCCAAACTGTACTGCAAATGTGGGGGCTAGATTAGTATGTAAAGAATCGATAGACACTACTATAGCCAAGAGGGTGATGAAGTATTGGATGAGACTGGAAGAAGGGAAGGGAAGGGATTTAGTACAAGATACATATAGGTTCCAGAAAAATATGGAGAACGAGAGGTATTGGATAAATAAGTGTAAAAATAAATTACGAAAACTGGGGTTAGGAGATATAGGATATGAGAGGTGGAGAGAGAAGAAAGAATGGGTATGGAGAAGGGTTATAAGGAGAGTTGCCGATATAGAGAGACAGAGTTTAATAATGGAATGTAGAGAAAGAGCCTCACTATCAGTATTAAACAAATTGTTAGAAATCATGAACCCGAAAATCGAAGTTGAGGACCGCAAGGGCAAAAGAGGTCTATACTGGTGGATTTTTGGAATTCCTAGAAACAGAGGGTGGATAGGTACAGAAAATGCGGGTAGATGTATTCTGTGTGGAGAAAGATGGTCGGACCTACATATATTCATCGAATGTAGGGAGTTAGAAGAGTTGAAAAAGAAAGCGTTGAGTAAAAAAGAGATAGAAAAAGTAGAAAAATTGAAAAGATGACGGTATGGCTGGCCAGAGAATGGGAAAAAGGAACAAATATTTCTAAATATTTAAATATGGTTAGAATGAGATTTATAAAGAAATTAAGAGAATAAGGGGTAAAAGAGGGTTACAGAGGAAGGAGAGGAAGGAGGTAAACGAAACTGGTAGGTTATATAAAAATGTATGACAATAAGAGGAGTACGGAGTACAATCTGATTGTATGATGAAAAAAAAGATTTGTATATATTTGGAGAGGATTGCATATGTGAGAGAACGGAGGTGGTAGGTAATGTTAGAAAAAAAAGGCTAATAAAGTAACGAGGGCTGTGTGTAAGAGGAACTGTTGAACTGTTTAGAAACGGAAATAAGCGGAAGAAAGAGAAGGAATAAGGGAAAGCCAGGTTTGATTGTTGGCAATTCGATGGTTTAAGATGTAAGTTAAAAAAAATTTAGAGAGTAGTTTTTAGTTTTAGTCTAAGAGTCGTAAGAAGAGGAAAGAAATGTAAGGAATAAGGAGCTAGAGAATTGTCAACAAATACATTTGTAAACAGTGTTTGAAAATTAACGATAGGGTTAGTGGATAAGAAAAGGTGTTTGGATAACATAATAGTAGATAATTTTAAACACTGGTTTAAAATTTTAATAAGTAATGAGTGGCCGTGAGGAAGAGGAACTGTTGGACTGTTTAGAGATGGAAAGGATGGATAAGTGATGTGAGGAAACAAGGAAAAGACAGATCTGATTTGTGGCAATTCGGTGGTTTAATATGTAAGTTCAACTATTAAAAAATACAATTAGGAAGTAGCTTTAGTCTAAGGAACTGGAAATTGTCAACAAGTACGTTTGTATATAGTGTATAAATATTAACTATACGGTATAGTGGATGATTATCTGTAAAAGTTAGCGAATAAGTATTATAAGAGAGATGGACAGAGGCAAGGAAGAGTAAGAGGGGAAGATTGGGGGTGGAAGGGGGGAGGGGTATAAGAGACAGACGGGTGGGATGGTACAGTTCCATCCCTAGGTGAAAGAGGAAACATGTCCGCTCACAGAATAACAAGTGAATCAAGATGGTGGCAGGAATGAAGTAAGACGACACGATTATAGGCGGAGCAGTAGATAAATTGCTGACGGATCGTATGATGGACCGGCATCCGCCTCTACGATTCGCCACGTAAAATGAGGAGAGAAGTACGAGTTATAGGTGGGGGTAATATCTAACCCGGGAGGAGTGGCTGATAGCGGTGCTCTGGGTGGGATGGCTCTCTCCTCACAGGGAATGCCGCGTGCAGCCAAAGTTTCTTTTTCTTTATGTTTAGTTAGCTGTAGAGAGTAGATATGGGTTAGTATATTAGAATTAAGGTAGAGGATGCCCTAACATGCGGAGGTGTTCCTCGCATACCAGAGGCATCTCAATAGTTTTAGACAAGTTGGTGCAGTGCCAGGCTGGATTCCGCCGGCATGGACACCACTAAATAAGTAGAGTAGTTAGTAAATTGTTTTGTTTGGTTTATATTATTTTGTGTGGTTTTTTGGGTTCATAGTTAATAGTTTTAGTGTAGATAGTTAGAGCTTTACATTATATATAATAGTATGTTAGTTTATATTGTTTTGTTTTGGTTTATATTGTTTTGTTTGGTTTTTTGGGGGGTTTATGTGTATTTTATGTTTTTTATTGCCTGTAACCGATGGTGCAAACTAGGGTGGCAATAAAGAGTTATCTTATCTTATCTTGTCCTGAAATCGCACATTCACAGTTAATGAGTGAAGTTATTTGTGAGTGTGCTATTCCTGTATTCTTAAATAACAGAGATCTTTGAAAGACCGAAATATTTGAACTCAAAACCCTTAAATAGAAAGGTATTGCGTATGTAGCTCCCAGATAGAGAGGTATGTGTATTTCTATTCTAATGGTACCGTTAACATTATTTTGTACGGCTTTTTCCGCCGGGAGAGACACGCTCTTCACTTAATTATTTATTAAGATGTAAGTGCGATTTAAATTTCACTGAGTGATTGGCTAAATATTTAAAGAGATATATAAAAATTACTTACATGTGCTGTAATGAACAATCGTGTTTGAATGCCAGCGAAACAGCGCTCCGCGGTTAAAATAGGAACTAGGCCCATATCGCTGTATTGGGAAGGCGTATTAGCGCAGTCACAGCAGAGGGCGATGGTTCGATTGAAACAGTCAATTATAAATCTAATACTTCGAGGCTCTCTACCTAAGAAAAAATAAGACTATTTTGAATAAAAGTCACGTTACAGTTCAAAATGCTGTGGATATGTTTAAGTATGAAAGGTCAGTGAAGAAAGTACTAAGAAAACCCAAACAACAATGCTAAATCCACGAGAAGAACGACTAATTTTGAGGCGAGTAAAATCCAACACCCGCGTAAGTGCTCCTAGCCTGAGGGTAGAACTAGAAGTTACTACTGGGAAGAACGTCCGGCTCCATGGCTAAATTGTTAGCGTGCTGGCCTTTGGTCACAGGGGTCCCGGGTTCGATTCCTGGCAGGGTTGGGAATTTTAACCATCACTGGTTAATTTCGCTGGCACGGGGGCTGGGGTTATGTGTCGTCTTCATCATCATTTCACCCTCATCACGACGCGCAGGTCGCCTACGGGGGTCAAATCAAAAGACATGCACCTGGCGAGCCGAACATGTCCTCGGACACACCCGGCACTAAAAGCTATACGCCATTTCATTTCACTGGGAAGAAAATATGCACTGAGACGGTCCACCAGATATTACTTAGACATGTTTACAATGGCAGAGTACCATGGAAGGGGGTCTGTGTTATTGAGAAGAACCGTGCTGCAAGATTGCTCTTCGCAAAAGAACACCTATTCCAGCGATTTCGTTTTATGCATCTCGCCACGTT
This sequence comes from Anabrus simplex, assembly GCF_040414725.1. Classification (NCBI taxonomy): domain Eukaryota; kingdom Metazoa; phylum Arthropoda; class Insecta; order Orthoptera; family Tettigoniidae; genus Anabrus; species Anabrus simplex. Next base: position 902,671,708 of record NC_090265.1, read on the forward strand.
TACTACAAATGCTAAATACATCGCTCCCTCTACCTAAATCGGGGTAACCGGGCGAGTTGAAAGTGCGGTCAGGAGCACGCGGCTGTGAGCTTGCATCCGGGAGATGGTGGGTTCGAATCCCACTGTCGGCAGCCCTGAATATGGTTTCCTGTGGTTTCCCATTTTCACACCAGGCAAATGCTGGGGCTGTACCTTAATTAAGGCCACGGCCGCTTCCTACCGACTCCTAGGCCTTTCCTATCCCATCATCGCCATAAGACCTATCTGTGTCGGTGCAACGTAAAGCAACTAGCAAAAAAAGTGGGGTAATATAACGAGATGTGTGTTTATGGGTTAGAAGAGAGCAGGGATCGTGATCGCCACTATTAATCCATTATGGGTACCTCGAATGAACCCGTAAAACGAACACAGAACGAAGAACGTGTACCTTACAACACGAGGTGCACACACAGATAGGAGCAGGTATTGTATAGGCTGGAAACAGCGCGCTGAATGTCTGTCAAGCCTCGCAATAGCTTACTTGGCATGGACGTGGTGGGAGTTGTGATAGTGGATGGTGCTCGAAAGTTCGAATCCCACGCAAATATTATTATATTATATTATAATATTATTTTGCCGCCAATTGCCTGGGATGGGATAAGGTTGCATACTTGACAGCTTCCACACACTTGTTTATTTGGCCATGTAATGGACCGTATGTATTGTGGCATAGGGTACTGAGTGGAAGGTGATGTGGAGGTGATGGTCTGTGGTTAGGACACAGGCAACCATTTAGCTACGTCTTACATGTTCCAAGCTTCGTAGACTACAGGTAGAGCAAAATGTGCACTTTTGAAACAATAACAACATGCGATGGCAGGTATGTAGCTACGTGAGCTCCCCTTCTTTGAGGCAAGTCACAATACAAGACAACGCAAAGCTTATTCACTGCCTCGCGTTGTATTCCAGCGACGAGTATGTGGATACATTACTCATCTATGGAGAAACTGAACAGAATGCATGTCAGGCACAACGCCTGTATCAAGAACGCTATAAGGATAGACGACAACAGACAGGCATGACATTTCGGAGCGTGGAAAGACGTCTGCGGGCTACTGCCTCCCTGGGAAGGACACAGCCTGTTCGAGATCATCCCGTGACGTCTGCTCACAATGAAGATGTTGTGTATTGTGTTGGACGCTGTCCAGCATAACCCTCACACTATCACACGGGCTATTTTAACACGGGAGACGAGCATCAGCCGGGCGTCTGCTATGCGGATATTGCATACCCAGCGGTTACACCCGTACCATCCGCACTTACATCAGGAGCTTCATGCCATGATGTCGAAACACGCGTGGCGTTCTGTCAATGGACCCTACAGCATGTGGACTGATCCGGCCTTTTTAGCGACCATCTTATTTATAGACAAAACGCTGTTCTACAACAATAGAACCTTTAATCAACATGACATGCATTACTGGAGTGTGGATAATTCCCGTTGGGTACGACAGGCAGCTATTCAGGTACAGTGTACGTGATCGTATGGTGAATGCGTGACTACCTCATTGGTCCCCATTTCATTGAAGGACGGGAGAACGCTATCTGTGGTTTCCCCAAGATGACTTACCACCATTCTTGGAACATGCCCAATTCTTTGGCCGCTGCAAGATGAGGTTTAGGGCCGAATTCATAGACAGCACTTATATATAAGTGCCCATTATAAGCCAGGTTTCATTTAATATTACCTATTTAAGTGTCCCACTTATTGTTATAAGTGGACCTCCCACACACACTTAAGTGTCTCATTTATGTTGCAGCAAGATGGAGGATAATGATTTTGCTGAATATGTTGCATTTCATTCACAGAATACTTTCCGTGCACACAGTAGAGATGGAAAATCCTGTCGAAATGCAATGTGACCAACAATTTAATGAAGGTTCCGTTTTATTAAAGTGAGAGTTATGAATATTCTTGTTCCTTTGATTGAGAGAGTGAACATAACCTCTAGAGGACTCACTATCTCACCATTAATGAAGATATTGTTTTGATATTTTGTGCCACCTCTTAATTTCAGGTTATTATTATTATTATTATTATTATTGTTATTATTATCATCACCATCATCATTACCGGTACTTCGCTTAATTAATTGGAAATGTGTTACAAGTTGATAAGTTATCAAGGCTATAGGCCTACGGAATAGTAAAGAACTGTACGGTACTGAGTTATAAGAAAAATGAACGTGTTACACTACTACCATTTATTTTAAAGTTGATCTGTGCTAATTATATCAGGTTAGTCAACGAATCGTTTGCCGGATTATATCAGAAGTTTCTGAAATTATGGCATCACACATCAAAACATACTATTTGCATTTTATTGGGGATGTAATTAGGCCTATTACAACATAACGGCTACGGATATACTTGTCAAATCATTAAACGACTTGTAAGGCTAGATATTCTACATTTCGATGAATATTTGTATAGGTTCGAGTACCTGAATAACTATAAACATATTAAGAAGAAAATTAGACTCTGGGCATTTTCGTAGTTTGCATTGTCCACAACAAGTTTTTCCCACGTCATTCATATTCTGATGAGAAACTGCGTCGGTCTGCTTGTTCTATATTATGCGCAAGTTCTTGCAGGTGTCGTCTCAGCTCGCTGTTTTGTTATCCATTCTGATAACCAAATACAATATAGACGATCTTTTAACCTCAAATATTAGGCGCGCGGTCGTGCGATGTCCTTCGATAAACAAAGCACTATAGATCATTCCACTATTCGGTAGCCAGAACTGCACGATCCAGGAAGCATGGGCATAATATACAACATTGCCACATCTCCAGTGATACTGTATCAGTGAGTGTGCTCTTTAAGTGCTGTCTATGAAATGTAAACTCATATAAGTGAATACTTATTATAAGTGATCCGTTATTACTTAAGGGTTCCACTTATGTATAAGTGCTGACTATGAATTCGGCCCTTAAACATCATGGAGCTCCACCGCACGCGGTGGTAGTCGTCCGGATCTACCTCCATGCGACGTATCGTGATAAATGGATAGAAAGAGAAGGACCTACCCCCGGCCCCTCAGATCACCCGATTTTATGCCCCTGTACTTGATTCCTGTGAGACCATGTAAAATAACTGGTGTATGCGCAGGAGCCGAGTAATCCTGGTCACCTTAGACAGCTCACTCATCACCGAGGCATGTCGAACCGTTACGCTGGAGATGTTGCAACGTGCCATACAGTCCCTACAACATCGCGCGAAGCTCTGTGTCGACCATAGAGACCGTCAGTTCAAGCACGTACTGCTCAATTGGTTTACGGGTTCATTTGGGGTACTCACAATGAATTAATAGTGGTACTCACGATTCCTACTGGTTTTTAGCCCGTAACCACACATCTCGTTATATTATCACGGTTTAGGGAGGGGGAAATATGTATTTCAGAATTGTAGTAAATGCGGCGGGATGCATAAAACTAAATCGCAATGGGCTGGTGAACCACTCGGTAAGCAGTCATCATCTTCAGTAGTCATAACTGCTCCGAGTCGCCAAGGCAGCTCTCCAGAGCCAGTCCTAATAACAGCAATGTATCGCCATTCGCCCATGTACTACCAGTTCATAAGTTTCAATTTGTGAGCCCCTGAAGTAGCTCTCCAAGCGATGTATAGGCATTAACCTACTATGTCATCTATTCTGAATTAGCCCATAATAGCAATATATATAGCAGCCATCTTCTTAAGTAGTCTTAACCCAAGTGGGAGACCCAAGGTAGCTTTCTAGAGTTAGCCCTGTTATATAAATCGTAAAACTACTGAATTATAAGAGGACTTCAACGTCGTGTTCACAATATCACATTTTTATTATCAACACACACACTCGTCACAGAGTAAAAAAGTAACTATATACAAATACAAAGGATACATAGATATCTCATAGTTGATGTAACCAATGTCAATCCGCGACATCCTCCCCACCCTGGTCTAACTCCAAAGGCATGACCAGCTGCACAGGCCGAGTAATGAACGTATTGTCAGGCTGCCGCAGAACGACCGTTCTTGCACGTCCATCTGTCTCTGGGTGCATCTCTTCTATCCTCGCTTTATTCCACATGTAGCGGTGTCTGACGTCTTCCTGGAAAAGGACGATGTCTCCGATCTTGGGCAAATGCATATTGGTCTCTTGATTTTTGACCTCATGGTGACTTCTCAGTTCAAGCAGATACTGCTTTTTCCCAGCGTCGTAAGTAGTGCCCCAAGATCTTTTTTTGCAGTCTGTATTCCTTTACGAGATTTTTCCTCGTGCTCGGTTCTGGCCCTTCCGGGATGGATGTTAGTTTTTTTTCAACTAAAATGGGATGGTGTCAGGAGATCTCCCGTGTCTGTGGCCTGAGCGATTGGCCTGCTATTGATGATGGCTTTAACACTTGTCAATATTGTATTGAGACTTTCTTCGTTCAGCTGGGAACGGCCGAGTACCTTTTTTAGACATTTTTTTACAGAGCCAACCATTCTCTACTAAAAGCCTTCCCACCAAGCTGCCCTCGGTGCGATAAACTTCCAACGAATACCATTTGTTAACATTACTGCCACATCTAACGTACAGGGGTCCAGCGAAGTCGATTCCAATCACAGAGAAGGGTTGTGTCAACTGTATGCGGTCTGCTGTTGTGCGCCAATTTGCACGGTAGACAAGAATCAAGAATGCAGAATCTTCTTAGTTATTTGTCGAGCTCGCAGAATCCAGAATTCTTCACGTAGTTCTGCCAGTACTATGCGCACTCCTAGATGGTGAATTTGATGTGGGCCTCTTGAACGATTAACTCGGTGAACCGATGACGGCTGTCCAGAATTGTTGGGTGTTTCTCAGTTTGAGACAAATTTGAGAATTGTAGTCTACCACCAAGTCAGATTATACCATCATGTAGAAATGGATTAAATCTAGCAATCTGTGAAGTGCCTGGTAATCGTTCACCATTTCGCAATGCAGCTAGTTCAACAGTAAACCCTTTTGATCCAGTACGTGCGTGACGCACGTAGCTCTTCAGCCGTTAGTGCATTAGGGTATTTTGTCTTCTTGCTCAACATATTGACGAAACGAAGTACCCAATCTGCGACGTGTATCAATGTCCAGTATGAGCTATACCTCGAGATATTCAGTAGGGGTTCCGCAATAGTGAGCGTGTGAACTTGTTGCGTCTTCTTGGCTTCTGGCAACTGCGTGCAGGTGTGCGTTGGGTAACGTGGCCATGCGCCTCTGTCTTTGATGAGCCAGCGAGGACCATGCCACCATGTTTCTAAGGAGGCTAGCTGATCTGCGTATAGTCCTCAAGTGAAGTGATCTGCAGGGTTCTGATCTACAGCATAGTGTCTCCATTGACTGGGGTTTACGTGATTATATATTTCTGTCACGCGGTTGCAGACAAATGTCTTCCACTTATTCGGATCGTTGCGAATCCACCCAAATGTAACAGTAGAATCGCTCCACAGCTGAGCCATCTTGATGCCACAGCCATTCTCTTGACAGAAATAGTAAGGAAGGCGTGTACCAGCAAATGAGGCTAGCAGCTCTAGGCTTGGTAGAGTTAATCTTTTCACGGGCGCCAGTCTGTTTTTGCTGCACGCGAGTTTTGTGGCAGGAGTGTCGTTATGCGTTGACCTCGTGAAGACGACAGCTCTGTATGCTCTCTCCGAAGCATCACAGAAGACTGTAGCTCTGGTTCGTGTCCTGGTCCTGTAATGCCCACCCACCTGGGAACGGATATGATTGATAGGTGCTGAAGTTTGGAAGTCCACAAATACCATTTACGTGGAAGATCTGATGGAAGAACTTCCTCCCATGATAGGCCTCGGAGCCACGTGTCTGGGAATGTCAGTTTTGCTACGATCCCCACAGGTGCGAAAAGTCCACGAGGGTCATAGAATCTGGCAGTGGCGCGTAGAATGTTCCACTTCGTACCTTTTTTTGCTAGGGGCTTTACGTCGCACCGACACAGATATGTCTTATGGCGACGATGGGATAGGAAAGGCCTAGGAGTTGGAAGGAAGCGGCCGTGGCCTTAATTAAGGTACAGCCCTAGCACTTGCCTGGTGTGAAAATAGGAAACCACGGAAAACCATTTTCAGGGCTGCCGATAGTGGGATTCGAACCTACTATCTCCCGGATGCAAGCTCACAGCCCCGTGCCTCTACGCACTTCGTACCTAGGTTGTCCACCAGGTCTGTTCCTATTTTCCTCTTATCGATCGAAATTATATCTTCAGAGGTATCCCAATCGATACCCAGCACACTCGTAACGGATCTCATTTCCACCCTCTCGTTGCGCCCGGCTTCTTTCAAGATCAGTGAACTGGTAGCCTACTTACGGAGTGGGAGTTTGATCTCCATCAAAAGATCGGTGAGTTCGTGACATAAACTCATCGCGAGGATATCGTCTGCAACACTTGTTTTAAGTCATCCATAAATGTTGATTTATCGAGAAGTCCGGGTGCTAATGGATAATTATCTTGACGCAGTGTTGCCACATCCCTAAGGCTATCGGACAGAAGAAATGGGTTCGAAGTAAGTCCAAATGACATACGTTTGAAATGGTAGGCTATGACCTCGTCAGTGAAATTGTACGCATCTGCTCGGTGCGATGCCACAGGAATCGCATGAGGTCTCTGTCGTTTTCGTCTAACGCTAACTGCGAAAAGGCTTGGTGAGCATCACACGCGATAGCCTTCAGGTGGCTCCTGAAACGTAGCAGGTTCCCCAATATTTCGGGGAGCAAGTTAGGGCCTATTTCCAGTGTGTCGTTCAGTGAAGGCAAGTCTGGTTCATGTGACGACGCGTCGAAGACAATTCTGTATTTTGTGATGTCTCCCCTTTGTTTCCTTACGATGTGGTGTGCCATATAGTAAACATTATTAGGAGTGACGACCACGGGTGCATTTCCACGTGCTCTTGTCTTATGTAGTCCCACATGTAGATGTGTTTCAAGTCCTTGTCTCACTGCAGTTTGGTCTCTAACAGGTAGAATCGTTTTTAGCGGTGGTCTGATTGTCATATAAGGGAATGCCCTCCCCACTTTCGAGGTAATGATACAACTCTTCGTCCATTTTCGATGCGGTAGGATTCTCGAAACACTTGCAAAATGGAGTTTTTTTGAATGGATAATGTTCGCCCCTGGTTATCCACAATTCCAATAGTTTCCAAGTCCCAGAACCGTCGCATGCTTTTATTACTTGATCCGTTGTGAGTAATACGTGATGGACCATTATTTGGTTGATCGTAGTGCCAGATCTACTTCCGCTGTGAATGTATCCGAAGATAGTAGGAAGAACCAGTGATGGTGATACTCTGATAGGTTCTTACATTGTTATTATCGTCCAGTATGAATCCGCTCGTATGAGTACGTCGATCGGAAGATCTTTGTCAGGGTCGTCATTCGGATCAGCCAGCTTCATCTTCCTTAGCGATGCTAGCGCGGTTATGTCTTGGGTTGCAGTTGGTTGAAAATTGTAGGAGCTGTGACTTTCAAAGGCGGTAATCGAGACTTGAGCTCTGGTTGAGTAGCCCATAATGTCGAAACAAACCTTCCGTCTAATATCATACATAGTGGAGGGTGATTCAAACGTGCTTATCTTAAGAGTCTTGCGTTCAGTAACATTAAGCTTCAGCGAATCAATCAGAGAATTGTGGATGAAGTTCGACTGACTCCCTACATCCAGGGTACAACGAGTTAGCTTGTTTCGCCCTGTCAGCCCCTTGATCCATACACGGGCCGTTTGTAGGTGTGTGAAATCGGACGTGATGACGCCAAACTTGCCTACGGAAGTGTGTTGACTGCTGCCCTGAGTACAAATGGATACATGGTGTGACCCTGGACATTTGTTGCAGGATGCCTTCCCCTTCTTAAGACACTGTGTCTTCTTGTGCCCACGGCGGAGGCAAAGAAAGCACCGGTTTGTGGCTTTCAGCCTCTCGACTCTCGCCTGGGGATCCTTCATCTGCTGACAATCCTGACCCCAGTGACCTCGATTTTCGCATACACACAGAAAGGGTCTGGTCGCGGCGTCTGTTTCCCCTTTTGTTTGTTTGATTTTGTGTTTACGTGAAGAGTGGCTGCTGTGGGTATTGAAGACGTCGTTAATGGGGCTTCACCCCGTATCCTTTGAGAGTCAAGGGCTCCTTCTACTTCGTTAAGGAACGCAATTAGTCGGGTACTGTCCCCTTCTTGAACCCCTAGTCTTTTAGCGTGGACGAGCCAACGGTGACAGATGTCCTCTGGAAAGGCTCGTAATAGTTTGGGTGCTTAAATTCGACCATATCCGTCGACGTCTTCACCTAGTGCTCTCAATGCTTGCATCCGGCGAAAGCATTCAATGTAGGTCGTGTTTAATACTTCGGGGGCCTCCGAAAGTGCAACTTCGAAATTTTCCAAGTAATCGAGGTGAGACTGGATAATCCTGTTCTTATCACCATATCGTGCTATCAGAATTTTTTAGTTTGCTTATAAGTGTCTACAAGACGCCTTGGTTCTCCCTCCAAGTACCCAAGGAGAAACACGTGTTTGTTGTTTTTTTTTACGACGGGCACCGGCAAATTTTTGTCAATGGAAGACTCGAACTGCTCCCAGAATCCCAGCCATTTTTCTGCATTCCCTGAGAATGACTGGAGTTTAATGGTAGGAAGCTTTATCTCGGCTGTAGTTGTGAGTCGAACAGGAGACTCGGAGACGTAGTGGTGGAGTCGGCCTCATTCCTCGCGCTTTTCTGTTGTATAAGGCCCGTGGCATTTCTAATCGCCCGTTTGGAGTTGTTCAGGTATTCTTCACAGGCTGCCACGTGTCTTCGTACTCCACGTCATCCAGTAAATCTTGGATACTGTCATTTACAGCATTTAAGGGCGCTAAAGTTTCCTGTAGACGCTCGCGGATATGTTATATTTCATCTAAGTCCGTGGATTGATTGAACGAAAGAATCTGATCAATAAAACGCGTAGGATTCGAAACTTGAGTCGCTCGTCTACGTTTCAATTTCGTGATATGATTCGCTATACTACCTTCCGTGATGTCTCCCGTTAGTAAATTAATACTTCGTTGCCCTGAAAACTATTACTCCTTGAGATATTCAGACAAAAATAAACATGTTAAATGATTGCGCAGCTTAGCGTTACGTCATACACTATTGTGTCAATAAATGGTTGCCAGAGAGAATGTTGTATTCAAAGTTCAAGATCATAGCTTAGTTACTCCCTTTGTTCAACAGACGGCGTCTACTCGAGTGCTGCATGCATAGATCTCTCTGGAATGGAAGCCATTACGGATATTTTGACGTAGGTGGGATTATATTTCTTGTTACGAGTAATATCGTCGTAATTCCTTCGATCTTCTCATGCATTAAATGTTCAGAAAAAAATGAACAATCTACGGTTAACACTACGTATACTGTAATTATGTTCCGTCTTATCTGTTGCGTTTGAAGTTGTAGCTAGTTCGGCGTTGGTGATCCTTCCTTCTCCTCAGAGATGCGTATATATGTCGAGATTTAAGTCACTCAACATCCGTGACCGCGATGTGAAGATTCTCTTCTGTTTTCTCGAGTCGCGTTGAACTAATAATATCCCGGAGGTTTCGGCACCAAATTTATGTTATATAAATGGTAAAACTACTGAATTATAAGAGGACTTCACCGTCGTGTTCACAATAGCTGCAGTCGCTTAAGTGCGGTCAGTATCCAGTAATCGGGAGATCGTGGGTTCGAGCCCCACTGTCGGCAGCCCTGAAGATGGTTTTCCGTGGTTTCCCATTTTCACACTAGGCAAATGCCGGGGCTGTACCTTAATTAAGGCCACGGCCGCTTCCTTCCAATTCCTAGGCCTTTCCTTCCCCATCGTCGCCGTAAGACCTACCTGTGTCGGTGCGACGTAAAGCCAATAACAAAACACAATATCACATTTTTATTATTATCAACACACACTCGTCACAGAGTCAAAAAGTGACCGCGACAAGCCCCATATGAGTTATATATCGCCATTAGCCCCTGTACTTCTTTAACAGTCCTAACAGCTCCGAGTCCCCAAGGTAACTCTCCAGATTTAGTCCTAATAAGAGTAATGTATCGCCAATAGCCCCTGTATTAGCAGGTCATAAGTTACAAGTTATGAGCCTTTGAAGTATACTCCCAGGCACGCAAAACCTACCTATACAATAAAGGTACAACCTTTTCCTTTCTCCCCTGTTCATACTGAAGGTGGTGATTTATAGTATTCTAACTGCTAACCATGCAGTTTAGGGACCCTACATGCCGATACGACGTCTTACAGTTACTGTTAATCTGGCATGTTGGCACTACACAGTCATGGTCTTCACTCCCTGGTCATTGTTTATTTCATGACTTGCGAGAATTACGTATTGCCACTGCCGTATTGTTAAAATCACTAGCGTTACATTTGCGGGTATACTTAAAGCATGTTTTATTTTCTGTGGAATTTTACATTTGTTTGGGTAATACCAGGCAAGTAGAATTGTGACACGTTCGAACAATGCATTTAATAGCGTTGTTGGCGGGTGGAATGACGAACGCAGCATTTTATTAATTACGGTCTTATTTCGTCCAATACTTACATATAGAATTCGATTACGATGTCTAAGAAGCAAGAAACATCTGAAAGAACTTCTCCGAATAGGAAAGCAACGTTACCTCCTCTGTAAATACCAGTTCAATTCAAATGAAAGGAAATTTCGTTATCAACCTAACTTAACCTAACCTTGTCTTGTCACGACTTCGGTATGATTTACAGACTTAGCCTTTGTGTATTCTTATTGACTTACGGCATATGTACATGTAATATATGTGCTTGTGTGTTTTCTCTTCAGTCCGACAAAAGTAATACAAAATTTCAAGAAGAATTATTTACACAAGGTTAACGCCGAAGAATACGGTTATAGCAATGCGTACGGTATATCAAAATAAAAGCAGAAATATATAACATTAAATTGAGTGAAGGCGAGAGGGAGTGTGTATTTCCATAATTCCTCTTTCAGCTTTAAAAACCGACTTAATTATGAATATGTTGAGTGATCATTTATTATCATTTACGTAGATAAGGGAACCTCTAGTATTGATACTTGCATTGAGGTTAGTTTGTTGATGGTTATGGCTCGTAATTTCAATATGTAACTAGTCAAGGTGGCAGCAGTGGTGAGCCATAAAAAAGGAGAATAGGGTGGCGATATTTGGCTTTCCTTACGTGACGAGTACTATAGCTCTCCTAGCGATGTATAGGCATTAGCCTACTGTGCCATCTCTTCTGAATTAGCCTCATAGGAGCAATATATATAGCAGCCATCTTCTTCAGTAGTCCTTGCACAGCACCGAGACCGCAAGGTAGCTCTCCAGAGTTGGTCACACTGAAGATCGAACGGGAGCCCTCTTCCAGTAACAGAATTAACTGAAGTGTACAAGTATCGGACACTTGAACTTAAGTTGAGGATCGAACTAGAGTCAATCCCAGCTCAAGATACAAGAATAGAACCCTTGGAATTAAGCTCAGAAAGCTTTCCACTGCTGGGGTCGAGCTCGAGCTTGTACGGTTAGGGTTAGCCAAGAAGTCGAACTCGAGTCTACAAGGTTAGCCGGGGCGTCGAACTTGACCTTAGGGTAGGCCAGTTAGGTTAAGATTGGTGCTGAGAGTCGAACTTATACCTGTGAGGTGAGGGTTAGCCAAGGTTTCGCACTCGAGCCTGCAAGGTTAGCTGTGAGAATCGAACTTGGATCTGTCAGGTTAGATTTAGCCAAAGAGACGATTTGGAGTCTGTAAAGTTAGGGTTAGCCCAGGAGTCTAACTCAAGTCTGCGAGGTTAGCCGGGGTGTCGAACTTGGCCCTGTTCAGGTAGGTTAAGTCAATGAGATTAAGCCTGGGGGTCGAATCCGTGGTGAGCTTGGGCATCGAACTTGAGTCTGTGAAGTTAATTATCCGATAAGGTTAGGCCTGGATTCGAATCGAAGCCTGTAAGGTTAAGCTTACACCTTTAAGCGGTTAGTCCAGGTGTCAAACTTCGTTTTTTTTAAAGTTAGTGACGCTGTAAGGTTAAGTCTGGAGTGCAAAGCCTGTAAGGTTAAGCTTACACTGGTATCCATTGTTAGGTTATGACGTCATGTGAGGTTAAGCATTCACTGTTAGCCAGCACATCTCAGCGTAGGAGGCATCCTCTCAGATGCTAGCGGTGGTGGTGGTGGTGGTGGTAGGTCGGAAAAGAACAAGAGTTGAACAAGGAAGTCGGATAGGATAGATGAAAGTGAGGAGCTTGGCATACGTGGAAGCAATGCCAGGACTCAGCTAAATACCCCGCGGTCTCCAAGTCACGTTCGAAAGTTCAGAGCCTCCGGGACTCCCATTTTGCATCTAGGACTTTCGCCCAGGTGGCAGATTCTCTAATCAATTGTTTACCTAGTCTTTTCATAAACGATTTCAAAGAACTTGGAAATCTATCAAATATTTCCCTTTATAAATTATTCCATTCCCTTCCTATAAATGACTATTTGCCCCAGCCTGTCCTCTTGAATTAACTTTATCTTCATAAAGTTAAACATTAGAGTAAAATAAATCTATATTTGTATATAAAATAACATGTCCTGACTGACTGACTGACTGACTGACTGACTGACTGATTTATCATCGCCGAGCCAATACGACTGGACATAAAGAAATGAAATTTTGGGTATACATTTATATTAGAGTGTAAGTGCTCACTAAGAGAGGATTTTTGGATATTCCGTTGCTAAGGGGGTAAAAAGGGGTGTGAATTCTTTAAATTACCTTATCTATATTTCCAAAACTTAAAAGTGTACAGACGTGAAAATCGGTAAGTAGAATCTCCTTTAAAAATAAAGAAATAGGTATTTTTGTTTTCGGAAAATCCTCTTAAGGGGCGTGATAAAAGATGAGAAAGGGGTTTATACACGTTTTGAGAATACTTATGTCTCCAAAACTGAAAATGTTACAGACATGAAAGTTGGTATTTTGAATCTTTTAAAAAGAAAGAAACACGTATTTTTTGTTTTGAAAAGTCAACTTAAGAGGGGAGGGGGATGGAAAAAAATGAAGAAGAAGTTGTATTCTTTTTATGAGGATACTTATATCTCATAAACTGAAGATGTTACAGACGCGAAAACTGGTATTTGAAATCTCCTTTAAAAATAAGGAAACACGTATTTTTTGTTTTTGGAACATCCACTTAAGGGGATGAAAGTAATGAAAAAAGCGGGTGAATTTATAAATGAGTACGTAACATGTTACAGACGTGAAACTTCGCATTTGGAAAGTCTTTTAAAAATACAAGAACATATGTCTTTTTTGTTTTCGGAAAGAGCACTTAACGAGGGTGAAAATAAGTGAAAAAAGAGTTGAATTATTTTTTATGAGAAAACATACAATATCTCAAAAACTGAAGATGTCACAGACGTGAAAATTGGTGTTTGGAATCTCCTTTAAAAAAAGAAACATGCATTTTTTCTTTTCGGAAAATCCACTTAGGAGGGGATGGGGTGGAGGTGGGGGAAGAACTGATAAAGGGGTTGAATTCTTATTATGGGGATACGTATACCTCAAACCTGAAGATCGAGCTCGATAGCTGCAGTCGCTTAAGTGCGGCCAGTGTCCAGTATTCGGGAGATAGTAGGTTCGAACCCCACTGTCGGCAGCCCTGAAAATGGTTTTCGGTGGTTTCCCATTTTCACACCAGGCAAATGCTGGAGCTGTACCTTAATTAAGGCCACGGCCACTTCCTTCCCACTCCTAGCCTTTCCCTGTCCCATCGTCGCCATAAGACCTATCTGTGTCGATGCGACGTAAAGCAACTAGCAAAAAAGCAAACCTGAAGATGTTACAAACGTGGAAATAGGTATTTGCAATCTCCTTCAAAAATAAAGGAACATGTATTTATTCATTTTTTGTTTGTTTTCGACTTGAGACAAGACTGTTTCTCACATGTACAGTTCTATGTCGCATGGTCAAAAGTCCAAAAGGCAATACGAAAAACGTGGTTTACAAAGACTTTCTGGGGTAAATGAAACTCTATTTTTCGGTGAGTTTTTATATTTTAGGGATTTTCAGATAATGTCTTAGTATAGTAGCGAGGAACGATTACTTTGATAAAATTTCGAAATTCACGCGAGCGAAGCGCGGATAACTGCTGGTATTAAATAAAAAAGCATTCTTGCGGTACTAGATCTGAATTAAATACTGTAATTACTACTAAAGCCGCCTCTGTGGTGTAGTGGTTAGCGTGATTAGCTGCCACCCCCGGAGGTCCGGGTTCGATTCCCGGCTCTGCCACGAAATTTGAAAAGTGGAACGAGGGCTGGAACGGGGTCCACTCAGCCTCGGGAGGTCAACTGAGTAGAGGTGGGTTCGATTCCCACCTCAGCCATCCTGGAAGTGGTTTTCCGTGGTTTCCCACTTCTCCTCCAGGCGAATGCCGGGATGGTACCTAACTTAAGGCCACGGCCGCTTCCTTCCCTCTTCCTTGCCTATCCCTTCCAATCTTCCCATCCCTCCACAAGGCCCCTGTTCAGCTTAGCAGGTGAGGCCGCCTGGGCGAGGTACTGGTCATACTCCCCAGTTGTATCCCCCGACCAAGAGTCTGAAGCTCCAGGACACTGCCCTTGAGGCAGTAGAGGTGGGATCCCTCGCTAAGTCCGAGGGAAAAACCGAACCTGGAGGGTAAACAGATGATGATGAATTACTACTAACTATGTTTGCTTCTAATTGGTAGATGCTGATATTTTTAATTTAATTTAATTGTTGATTTGCACTGTTAAATCAGAAAGTCATTAAGTCAGATAAAAGACCTTAATCGATCTAGTTAGGAGGAAAGTAACAGATTTCAACTAATTTACTAATACCCGAGAACTAGACGTATTTTGATTTATCGTATTAACCCAAATTTTCTTTATATGTACAACTCTCATAATCTCATAACATCATTTTCACACACAAACATTCGTTCCAGTCATACAAGTACCTTGTTATCAATAAAAGGAAACGTGTGGAACTAAACGAGGCCACAGAGCTAGTTGCAAATAGTAGATCGTCAAGGCACTTAATTAATTCACAGAACCCTGCTGATAGAATGCTCGGAGGAAGATGTATATACGTATATGGAAATACGTAAACGGCAGAGTTAAAAACAACAGCAGGGAACAAAAATAACTTTGAATTTTAATTAATAAGAATCAAAGCCTAACTGAATCGGTCTGTTGGAAAATGCCATATCTTCTTGAAATGAAATTTGCCAGGAGAGTAAAAAACCACGTAATTCTGAAAAACAAGGATTTCAGAATCCTTTTTAATGGTTTTCTAATTTATTACGCTGTCCGACTCGTTGGCTGAACGGTCAGTCTACTGGCCTTCGGTTCAGAGGGTCCCACGTTCGAATCCCGACCGGGTCAGGGGTTTTAACCTGAATTGGTTAATTGCAATGGCACGGGGGCTTGGTGTATGTGTTGTCTTCATCATCATTTCATCCTCATCACGACGCGTAGGTCACCTACGTGCGTCAAATAGAAAGACCTGCACTTGGCGAGCCGAACCCGTCCTGGGATATCCCGGCACTAAAAGCTAAATTTTCAAAAAATATTTTTCAGTCATGCGTGAGAACGGTATAATTATAATGGAGATGTGGCCTTTTTCAGTGCACTGATATTGCATCGATTTTTTATAAGAAGATATTTTTATGCAGATATACTAATAATGTGCAAGTTTAAAGACAAACGAACTAATAAAAGAGAGTTTTTTGTTGAAGAAATTACAATTAAATAATGGAAAACATTTCAGAACACATTGCTAAACTAAAACTCTTCCTTTACATTATCTTTTTCATAAGTGGGCCATGAAAATAACTCTGTATAAATATTTCTTGTTTCTCTTCGGGAACGCACTGAATGTGATTTTAATATCTGCCATCTTCTTGTGATTAATGGGTAATTTTCATTGGAAGCCTCATATACAGGTAGTTGATGGCATCCACCAGCAGGTTTTGCCAACGAAAATTCTTCCTTCAGTAGCCCATCAATCTAGCTGTGTGCTTGCTGAAGATTTCTGTCGTTCGCATTCCTTTCCCAGTTAACATTGGTAAATTCAGATCCCTCGTTACAATAACGTTCCTTTCTGTGTCGTTCCCCACATAACTGATTATCTTATTAAGTAATTTTACTTGTGCCATGCTTCTCACTTTCATCTATCCTATCCGACCTCCCTTGGTCAACTCTGGTTCTTTTCCGACCCCGAAGCTATTAGGTTTGCGAGGACTAGAGAGTCTTTAATTTTCACGCCCTTCGTGGCCATTGTCTTCCTTTGGCCGAAGTCTTCATTTTTCGAAGTGTCGGCCCCTTCAATTATTTCTCTCTGATTAGTGTTATATAGAGGATGGTTGCCTGGTTGTGCTTCCTCTTAAAACAATAATCACCGAGCTCGATAGCTGCAGTCGCTTAAGTGCGGCCAGTACCCAGTATTCGGGAGATAGTAGGTTCGAACCCTACTGTCGGCAGCCCTGAAGACGGTTTTCCGTGGTTTCCCATTTTCACACCAGGCAAATGCTGGGGCTGTACCTTAATCAAGGCCACGGCCGCTTCCTTCCTACTCCAAGCCCTTCCCTGTCCCATCGTCGCCATAAGACCTATCTGTGTCGGCGCGACGTAAAGCAACTAGCAAAAAAAAAAAAATCACTACCACTATCAAATAATTCCTTATCAGCATCAACGCCAGCTTTGTCAGATCTGTCCACCCCCATCAAGTTGCCTATTATCTTTAGAGAGCAGTCTTACACCTAGAATTTCAAGTTTCTCATCCCTAACATTTTCGTAGCTTTGGTCACCAAGACGCGCTCTCTAGCTGCGAGTCCCAAGGCTCCCCTTTTAGTTGCCTCTTACGATAGACAGGGATATCGTGGATATATATACATACTGTTTGTTTTACGTCGCACCACACAGACAGGTATTATGGGAAAGATGGTATAAGATAGGGCTAGGATTGGGAAGGATGCTTTTTTTTTTTTTTTACAATTGACTTTATGTCGCACCGACACAGATAGCTCTTATGGCGACGATGGAATATGAAAGGGCTAGAAGTGAGAAGGAAGCGCCATGGCCTTAATTAAGGCACATCACCAGCATTTCCCTGGTGTGGAACCACGGAAAACCATTTTCAGGGCTGCCGATAATGGGGTTCGAACCCACTATCTCTCGAATGCAAGCTCACAACTGCGTGCCCCTAACCGCACGGCCCACTCCCCCGATTGGGAGTGGTGGTGGCGGTGATTATTGTTTTAAGAGGAAGTACAACTAGGCAACAATCCTCTATATAATATTAACCAGAGAGGAAAAAAATGGAAGGGATCCGATCCTTCGAAAAATGAAGGTATCGGCCAAAGAAAACAAGGGCCACGAAGGGCGTGAAAATGGAAAACTCCATAGGCCTTGAGTGCTCTAATACCGTCGGGGTCGGAAAAGAGGAAGAGTTGACCAAGGGAGTTATAAGCATGATTTATCGCTATTACTGTCATTGTTTTGTTCATAGGTTCAGAAGATACAGGTATGAGTAACATCATTCCTAGTCACGGTAAGGAAGTGATAGTGGCCTAATTCAGGCACAGCCCTAAACATTTGCCTGATGTGGAAATGGGAAACCACGGAAAACCATCTTCAAGGCTGACGACCGTGGGGTTTGAACCCACTATATCTCGAATGCAAGCTCACAGATAAGTGACCTAAACCGCGTAGCTAACTGGCTCCGTCGGGGGTGTATTCTACCCTCACTCCTACCCAGAGGGAATTTGCTGCTAAAACTCTCATTGATAAGAATTAAAATTCCCTGTCGATATACAAACGCATCTGTTAAGGTTTACATTTACCATGACTAGGAATGATATTACTCATACTGGTATCTTCTGAACCTTTGAACAAAACAATGACATTGTTAGCGATGAATCATGCTTATAACTCCCTTTTCCTCCCCTGACTGGTACGGATCGGTACGAATGAACTTGCAGTTCCTCTTCCCCCTTTATTCTCTTCCTTCAACTCGAGTCTGCTTCCTTCCCCACAGCTCGTTACATTGATATCATATGGGGTATGGCAGCATTCTAAGTGGTGGTGGTGGTGATTATTGTTTTACGAGGAAGTACAACTGGGCGACCATCCTCTTCATACCATAACACTAATCAGAGGAAAAAATCGAAGGGATCCGACACTTCGAAAACTGAAGGTATCGGCCTAGATAGGCAAGGGCCACGAAGGGCGTGAAAATGAAAAGACTCCCTAGGCCTCGAGTGCTCTAATACCGTCGGGGTCGGAAAAGAACAAGATTTGACCAAGGAAGGTCCCATAGATGAAAGTAAGGAGCACAAGTAAGATGAAGCAATGCCAGGACTTACAAGGGTGCATTCCCTACTCGTCACCAACGATTTCGCTCAAATTTATAGAACATGCAGGGCTTGGCTAGAAATGAAAGTACCCGAAGTGGGAACTCCAGATGGCCAAACGTATAGAAAATAAAAATAAAAAGGTTCACGCGGCTCTCGCACCGTATAAGCCATTTACGTTAAAGCGCACGCCGAGCAGTTGGCGTACCGGTAAGAGCTCGGACTGGTAATACGATGGTCGTGGGTTCGACTCCCCGTGTGGAGACTAGTTTTCTGTCAACTTTTATATTATTCGTTTTTCAATTAAGCAAAGAGGTGAATAATTCATTTTGTTTATTTATTTATACGCAAAAGGCACTGAAAAGGTAAAAATTGGGATTTCATTGTCAGACTTTTTCTACCTGCGCCAAGAATTTATTGTTTGTGTACAGCCGCCAGGAGCAACCTTCACTTGTCAGGTGGAAACGAATCTTACAGCGAAACGACTATTCACGTTTATGACACATTCCCCAAGGAGGGGAGATAGCCAATAAAGGAGGGGAAAAAAAAAAAATTTCTGTTTGAACACGTCAGGAAAGTTCGCAACTCCAAATTTTCTACAATTGTGCGCTCATTAAAAAAAAATGACTTCCTATATGCCTTTCGCATATAAATAAATAAATAAATAAATAAATAAATAAATAAATAAATAAATAAATAAAATAAATTAAAATAAATGAATAATATAAAAATTGAGAAAAAATTCTCCACACGAGAAGTCGAACCCACGACCATCGAATTACTAGCTCAAGCTCTTACCGCTTCGCCAACAGCTTCTCGACGTGCGTACTAACGTCAGTGGCTTATGCGGTGCGAGAGCCTCGTCAACATTTTTATTTTCATTTTCTATACGTTTGGCCATCTGGAGTTCCCACTTCGGGTACTTTCATTTCTAGCCAAGCCCTGCATGTTCTATAAATTTGAGCGAAATCGGTGGTAACGAGTAGGGAATGCCCCCTTGTTAGTTCAGGGCCCCATGGTTGCTAAACCACGCTCCCAAGTTGAGAGCCCCTGGGGATCCTTTTAGTCGCCTTTTACGTCCGGCAGGGGATACCGTGGGTATTATTCTACTGCTCCCACCCACAGGGGGATTCGGTTCAGAGGATCCTGGGTTCGATTTCCAGCGGGCTCTGATATTTTAACCGCATTTCGTTAATTCCTGTAGCTGGGAGTTGAGTGTGTGTGTTCATCCTAATACACATATTCATTTACATACTACTCACTACAATCCAATACACGAAACAGTGAATACATCCCTCCACATAAGGTTTGCGTCAGGAAACGCATCCGGCTTTAAAGGTGGTCTGAATCCATGCTAGGTAATTGGAAGAAAGCCAGCAAGAAGATATACGTTCTCTCCAGTGTTGCCAACTTAGCGGATTTTCCGCTAAATTTGGCGGAATTAGAAGACTATCGGCGGAGAAATATACCATTTAGCGGACAGCGGATATTTTTGGCGGAATTCTAGATTTATTATAGCGGAATTTAGCGTTTTATCCATTTTACTTTTTTTAAAATTTGTTATCCAGTCTGTCTGAGCTATTCCGTATTTCTTGTCAGGAGCTAGCAGTCACATGAGGAAAACATGTTATTTGATTTGATGTTATGTGATCGTGGTATCATAAATTTGTAATGCGTGGGGAAAGGGTACTTTTCTCTTAGTTGACGAATGACGACAGATAATGGAAACTGTGAGAGAGTAGCATTTATATTTATGCTATGAAGGAAGACCGTTTAATGAACTGCCCTGTTCTGTGTGTGGCCCTTGAGGTAGGGGATTCACCTAGTTTGTACCCGGCACTAAAACGCCTACAAGTTTTGGCTCGCCGACTCGCAGGCAGGGGGTTAATCCCAGTGAAACTCACAGATCAGGTGAGTGCAGACATTTACTTTTATTCTTATTATTATTATTATTATTATTATTATTATTATTATTATTATTATTATTATTTTATAGATATTGGCCAGCTGTGCCAGCTGTGGACCACGTAAATAACTCCTCTTGATTTAAATTTTCTTTGGCGCCAGTACTCCTTCATCCTGCTTGCTGCTTCTTTCCTTTCAGCCGTCCATTGTTGTTTCTTCTTGGTCGCTGTTTCTGGCTCTAGGAAACCCTTAAATGTGTGTAACTTTTTTCTCAAGGTGGTTCTATTGTGGATGTCTTGATGTTTGATGTTCATTTCTTGCAAATCTTTCTTCGTGTTAACAAACCATTTTTCATAAGAGTTGCCTTGAAGTGGTTAAAGATTTTCTTAGCAAGTCTGTCATCAGGCATTCTTGAAATATGTCCAAAAAATTTAACTCTTCGCTTTCGAATGACATCTGAAATTATTATTATTATTATTATTATTATTATTTGAGGTCGGATTTCTTGGCGGAATTTTAGCGGATTTTTAGTAGTATTTAGCGGATCTTGAAAATATAAGTTGGCAACACTGGTTTTTTCCCCTCTCTCTCTCTCTGGGCGCAAGTTATGTCATGAAAGGCTTGGCTTGTTATCATAGTCCTACTCTACTGTACAGTGAGCACTTAGCACATCGCTTGTCTTCAATATCACTGTTCGTGTCCATCAGGAGTAAGCCTTGTCCCGTTGCTCTTTATTTTCTTCATTGATACTATACAGTATCAAGGAATGACATCCAAATGAGGGAGTCGTGGGCATTGCTGTATACAATAATAATTATGCTATGCTATCAAATATATTACAGAATGGACTCGGACAGCAATTATAAGATAAGATCTGTTCTGACCAGTATGGGATAATACTAAACCTCAAAAAGACTCAGTACCGGTACGTATAGTTCCGTTTTTATGAGTTTCGACTTCACAGTTAATCAGAAGTCAGACATTGGTGCCAAATTGTTAAGAGTACAAACAGCTGATTCCCAACACACAACACGAACGGAAATGTATAGACTGGAATATAACTCACATAAGATGAACAATAACACATAACATAATTAGGATGAGGGTAAAAGATAAAAATGATCAATGCTCGAACAGTTAAAACGCGAGAAAATGAAATGAAATTAAATCTCTACTCACCATCTAGACGAGCTCGCGTTGATGATAAAATTCAATTTCTCCCAAGGAAAGAAAAAATCCTACAAGGGGAATACACCACTCATTTCTGAGTCACTATCGGCATTGTCATCGTCTGTTGAGGTTTCACTGTCCTGGCTATTTCATCCACCACGTAAACTGGCTACTAGGGCTTTTTGTTTCACAAGGTGCACGAGTTCCCCCTTTCTTTATGTTATCGTGAACCGAAATATTGTACTCCTTCAACAGCTCAATTAACTCATTATTTCAAGCCGCCAGTGTTGGTTCTTTGTCAAGAATGACCGAGTGAACTGACAAAGAGCGCGGAAAGAACTGAGCACAATACAATACACAGTTGATAGCACGTTGTTACAGAAAACAACAGACCGACAACACTGGTAACCGGAACTAGAGTCTAACGCGCTTTATCGGAGCGATCGGCTGCCTATGATTGGCTGTTTATTAATTCGCTTAGCCTCCGCCAAAAGGCAGCGCTCAAATGTCAAGTCGAAACTCATAAGAACTTAGAAAGCTGGGACAAAACCGACGGCACATTTACAGTCAGTGGGGGCCAACTTAACAGAGGACCCGGTATTCATAGGTTCATGCATCATCTGCGACTGCAGTACCATTGCTTGCTAAGTTCTGCGTGGATGAAATGATGCCAAGCCAGTGGAGTAACGCGCGACAAGAAAATTGCGTTGCACCTAAAATCTACAGCTTACTAAACAGTGATTAGATCGATGTTCCTTTATAGAATTCCACGCAGGCGTGCGGCAATATATGGATAGACGCTCCATTCAAGAGAAATTAAGATAATGGTCGTGGTGGTGCTGGTGATTACTGTTTTAAGGTGAGGTACGAGTTAATCCTCTGCTGTAATTGTACTCAGGAGAGATTTTTTGCCAGTGGTTTAACACTGCACTGTGACAGATCGAAGGTTTTCGGCGACGGAAGGTGGTGGTGGTGGTGGTGGTGGTGATTGTTTGAAGAGGAGGTACAACTGGGCAATTATCTTCGATATACCACTAATCAGAGAGAAAACATGGAAGGGATCCGCCACTTCGAAAAATGAAGGTATTGGCCATAGAAAGACAAGGGCCACAAAGGGCGTGAAAATGAAAGACTTCCTAAGCCTCGAATGCTCTAATACCGTTGGGATCGGAAAAGAAAAAGAGTTGACCAAGGCAGGTCGGATAAGATAGATGAAAGTGAGGACACCGGCATAAGTAAGTGGAAGTAATGCCAGGACTCAGCTAAGAGCCCCGTGGTCGTCAACCCACGCTCCCAAGTTGAGAGCACCTGGAGCCCCTTTTAGCCGCCTCTTACGACAGGCAGGGGACACTGTGGGTGTTATTCTACCGCCTTCACCCACAGGGGGATAGCGGACGGAACGATGGGAATGTTCTAGGATTGGGAAGGCAGCGGTCGTGGCCTTAATTAAGGCACAGCCCCAGCATTTACCTGGTGTGAAAATGGGAAACTGCGGAAACCCATTTTCAGGGTTGCCAACGGTGGGATTCGAACCCACCATCTCCCGAATGCAAGTTCACAGCTACGTGATCCTAACCGCGCGGCTAACTCGGTTGATCAGGAGAGAAAAGGAAGATATCTCATCCTTTTAATTGAAAATACTGCTAATATTTTATATTTTTATTCAGTCCGTGTAAATCAATCAATACTGATCTGCATTTAGAGCAGTCGCCCAGGTGCTAGATTCCCTATCTGTTGTTTTCCTAGCCTTTTCTTAAATTATTTCAATGACATTGGAAATTTATTGAACATCTCTCGTAAGTTATTCCAATCCCTAACTCCCCTTCCTATAAATGAATATTTACCCCAATTTATCCTCTTGTATTCCAACTTTATCTTCGTATTGTGATCTTTCCTACTTTTAAAGACGCCACTCAAACTTATTCGTCTACTAATGTCATTCCACGCCATTTCTCCGCTGACAGCTCGGAACATACCACTCAGTCGAGCAGCTCGTCTCCTTTCTCCCAGTTCTTCCCATGGTGGACTGTAAGTTTACTTCGTACCTCTATCTTACTACTAATAATTAAATAAATAAATCAAAATGACATAGCTGATCGGAGTAACTATCATACAACTCTTAAAACAAAATCCTTTGCAACATCCCTCACAGAATTTACCCACAGACCAAAAGACGAGACCAGGAAATGGTCTGAGGAGCTTAAGATTGAATTTAGCCGGAAAATGAAGGACTACTGGGCCATAAGAAAAGCTCGAGGTACCAACAAGAAAACAGCTGCCAAACCAACCGCTAAGAACACCAATTGTGGCAAACAACGACGATGACATCAAGAAACAGGTAAAACACTAGCACCGTGGTCCATAGATGGCCCTAACGAAATAAAAAGTAATAATAATATCAGTACAAAGGGAAGGGCTATGAAACTGGTGAAAATGAAAAGTCCCTTAGGCTACGCAAATCTAACACTATCAGAGTCGGAAGAGTACAAGACTGCAGGTGGTCGGATGTAGGAGAGATGAAATTAAGGAGCCAGTTACTAATACAACAATGCCAAATTCAGCTAGGACTTACGTAGTCAATCCACGCTCCTAACAAGGGGGCATTACCTACTCGTCACCACCAATTTCGCTCAAATTTATAGAACATGCAGGGCTTGGCTAGAAATGAAAGTACCCGAAGTGGGAACTCCAGATGGCCAAGCGTATAGAAAATAAAAATAAAAATAAACATGTTGACGCGGCTTTCGTACCGCATAAGCCACTTACGTTAGTGCGCTCGTCGGGCAGTTGTTGGCGTAGCGTTAAGAGCTCGGACTGGTAATTCGATGGTCGTGGATTCGACTCCTCGTGTGGAGACTGTTTTTTTCTGTCAACTTTTATATTATTCATTTTCCAGTTACGCAAAGAAGTGAATAATTAATTTTATTTATTTATTTATTTATTTATTTATTTATTTATTTATTTATTTATTTATACGCAAAAGGCATAGAAAAGGTAAAAAATTGGGATTTTATTGTCAGACTTTCTTCTACCTGTGCCAAGAATCTATTGTTAGTGTACAGCCGCCAGGAGCAACCTTCACTTGCCAGGTGAAAACGAATCTTACAGCGAAACGATTATTCACGTTTATGGCATATTTCCCAGGGAGAGGAGAAAAAAGAAGAATTTCTGTTTGAACACGTCGGGAAAGTTCGCAACTCCAAATGTTCTACAATTGTACGCTCATTTAAAAAATTACGTCCTATATGCCTTTTGCATATAAATAAATACAATTAAAATAAATGAATAATATAAAATTGAGAAAAATATTCTCCACATGGTGAGCCGAACCCACGACCGCCGAATTACTAGTCCAAGCTCTTACCGCTACAACTGCTGGGCGGAAGCACTAACGTAAGTGGCTTATGCGGTGCGAGAGCCGCGTCAACATTTTTATTTTTATTTTCTATACGCTTGGCCATCTGGAGTTCCCATTTCGGGTACTTTCATTTCTAGCCAAGCCCTGCATGTTCTATAAATTTGAGCAAAATCGGTGGTGACGGGTAGGGAATGCCCCCTTGTAAGTTGAGAGTCCCTGCAAAATACTGCATGGGTCAGTTGGACTGACTTGACTACAGTACGCCTGCGTAAGGAACGACTACATGCGGAAAATACTGGAAGATGTCCCATCACAATGAAAACGCGGCAAATGTTTTGTGTTACGGATACTTGAGTAGTCAAGAATGTGCACGAGCTGAATGAAATGGGTCGCCGACATCAAGGGAAGGGACAAACGTTGGCTGGTGGTGATGGTTATTGTTTTAAGAGGAAGTGCAACTAGGCAACCATCCTCTATTGAACACTAATCAGAAAGAAGAAATAGAATGTGGTGGTGGTGATTATTGTTTTAAGAGGAAGTGCAACTAGGCAACCATCCTCTGTATAACACTAATCAGAGATAAAAAGTGGAAGGAATCCGACACTTTGAAAAATGAGGATATTGGCCACAAAAAGATAAGGGCCACGAAAGGCGTGAAAAGAAAAGAATCTCTAGGCTTCGAAAGCTCTAATACCGTCGGGCTCAGAAAAGAACAAGTGTTGACCAAGGGAGGTCAGATAGGATAGATGACAGTGAGGAGCCTGGCATAAGAATTGGAAGCATTGCCAGGACTCAGATAGGGCCCCGTGGTCGCCAACCCAAGCTCCAAAGTTCAGATCTCCTGGGGCCTCTTTTAGTTGCCTCTAACGACATACAGTATGTTTCATAAAACTCACTACCGTACCCTTGAGACGCAGTTGTGAAAAGTGGAGTGAAGGGTTCAGACAAATAGATCACAGATAAGAGGCATCGGGTCGGAAATGAAGTTTTGACCATAAAGTTGAGAGAATTGCGGGTCGACGCGGTAATAGGTGCAAAAACAAGCTGCCAGCTTTCATCCATAACTTTGAGGAATAGTTTTTGGATTTAATTACATTGCAATCTCAATATTAATCTATTAGGATTGAAGTTCTGACGTAACACGCATTCAGAATACTTATTATATCCGAGTAATTTAATTTATATTACGCTTAAGTGCTAAGAAGATAGTGATGCTGTTCAATTACCCCTTTTACACTAAATACTTCAATATATATCCATGGATCGTAAGAATTAGATAAACAATACAATAATTAAGTTCTATATTATTAATGCTTATATTGCAATAAAATATAATGGTACACATAATATAAACTATACAGTAGAACCCCACTGCTGAGCCTGTTGTCAAGAAACTCTACACGAATGGGAAAAGTAGTAGTCCGACGAATTTATCGACTTATTTGTTTTCTACTTACGGTTACCATGGAGCCTTGATTTCCGAACAACACGTAACAAGGAATTTCCAGTTCTACACATGAATTGCTTTACTGCTGGTGGAATTGTTTCGGAACATTTTAGGACGACACAAGCATTTATTTTACTGTCATAATCTTCAGTCTGTAGAATGTTCATTACTGCTCGAACTGAATTTTAACGAAGCAAGAACTCTTAACAATGCTTTCTCATGAATGCTCAAGAAGAAAAGAAATTCGGACGACCTTCTACGTAGTCAACATCCAACTTTCAGATTAGTCAAAGAGTAAATAAACTGTGTGAATGAAGGGCGTATATGTTCATGTTGAATACGAAATAGACCGATAGATATTGAGGTGGGAGAAAGTGATTTCGATGATATTTTTGCCCTTAGTTGTGGTCATCTGAATTCAATTAAATTTCGGGATTGAGATCATGCAATTTATATAACTTACCGAAAAGTGCATTTCCCAACAGTATTCGAAAGAGTCCATAAAATCACAAGATGCACATTATTGAATGACTTGGAATATATTTCCATGAGAAAAAAAAGAGCCTCAGAGAATACTAGCACAAAGTAGTTCATTTATTAACGTTCCAAACCTTTATAATTTTATTACTGGGGAAGTTAAACAAGCTACTGTTAAACACATTTTTGAAATAAGGACTTACCTCTCTCTCTTACTTCGATAGATTGCTTATGTAGTTTGTCATCCACGTCAAGAAAATATGGTGAACATCATCACAAACTTCCTCCCTCACCTTTGTTATAATGAAGAAGAGTTCTGCTCAAAAATGCACATCCTTTTCTTCGCTTGAAGTGCTTAGTGACAAGATTTAGCGGTAGCGCTAAGCTACGCGAGGCCCATGTTTAGGAATGACAAAAAGCATACAGAAACGACGTGGAACTACACATAAAGTAACAAAGGGGCGAAATACTTAATTTATGCTAGCCAAGGACCTAACAGCCCACCCTAAGGAGGGGTTACTTATATAGAAGAATTAAAACTCAGACTGAACATCTGCGAAATGCAACCATTTTCTGTATTGCTATTGGTCGACTGTGATGAAGATAAGCTTGATATCGTCTCCGAAACAGCTCGCATTATGTCTGACCACAGGGCTTCCCATTCGGCGAAAATAAGTAATCCGTGCAGTCTGAAATTGCCATGGTATGTGCCGGATGCGACCGTTTTATCCACGACGTGATTACAGAAAGTAGCGTTAAAGCCAAATTCACAAACTTTAATCAGTTCAGGGGGTAAAAAACGTAGGAGTTGCCACTCGCTAAATCAAACGAAAGCAGACCAATGGTCTTGTCACACTAGTACCGACGTTGTCAAGTCTGATTTACCGTAATGTGACGTCAGACTCGCGCCACATAGGGTTTCTAACCTGTCTGTCGGACCACATGCACAATACTTTTAATTTATTTAGTATGTTGAACGGATTTATTGAATGAAGGTAATGAAATACACAAATTAATCCTGTAAGCAAAGGAACAGGAAGGATTGGAACGACTATCGAGGTATTTAATTTATCAATATACCAGGCAAAGTGTACACAGGCATTTTGGAAAGTCGGGCTGAGTACCTCAGACGGTTCAGGCGCTGGCCTTCTGTCCCCAACTTGGCAGGTTCGATCTTGGCTCAGTCCTGTGGTATTTGAAGGTGATGAAATACGTCAGCTTCGTGTCAGTGGATTTCAAGTACCGTAGATGAAAAATGCTGCGAGAGGAATATATAGTTATGTTTATGTTTCGTAGATCTAGAGAAGGCATGTGACAGAGCACGAAGGGAAAAAATGGCCATGTTGAGGTATCATGGGAATAGGGGTAGGTTATTATAGGCAGTCAACAGCATTTACGTTGGCAATTGGGCTGCAGTGAGAACTGGTGGTAGAATGAGTTCTTGGTTCAAAGTGGTTTCAGGGGTTAGGCAAGGCTGTAACCTTTCACCGTTATTTTTCATGTCGTTGGCAGAAAGGTAGGAATATAGTAACTTTAGTTTGGATTATGCCGAAGACTTGGTTTTAATAGCAGACTGTGCTAAAAGTCTGCAATCTAATACAGTATCTTGGAGATTGAAGAAAGGCGAGTGAGTATGATACGAAAATTAGCTTTGTGAAGACTAAGTGTTGTCGGTTGGGAAGAAACGTAAAAGGATTTAATATCGGGTCAGGAATACGAAACTGGAACAGGTGATTCATTTCAAATAATTAGGATGTTTTTCTCACAGGATGGAAGTATAGGAAGTGATATCGAATCAAGATGTTGCAAGGCTAATGCAATGAACTCGTAGTTGCGATGTGGGGTATTCTGTAAGAAAGAAGTGAGTTCTCGGACGAAACTATATTTTTATCGGTCTGTTTTACGACAGTCTTCGCCATATGGAAGTGGAAGTTGGATGGACTTAGGATATGTTATTCATAAGTTGGAAGCAACCGATATGAAAGTACATATCAAGAATGATTACTGATACAAATAGGCGGGAACAAAGGCAGGAGGGTACTCGGAATGAGAAGATAACAGCTAACTTAGACATTAACTCGAAGAATGAAACTGTGCGTATAAACTGTATTCGGCAGTAGAGTCATGTGAGGTCAGTGGAAGAGGATAGGTTACTTAGGAGAGTAATGGACTCGGTCATATATGGTAAGAGAAATAATAATAATAATAATAATAATAATAATAATAATAATAATAATAATAATAATAATAATAAGCAGAAGAAAAAGAAGAAGAAGACCTGCAAATGCTACATACCTCAACGGAAGACGCCCTTAACAGAGATCGCTTACGCAAAAGAATATTGACGAACGGGCTAAACCGAGACGAGCAACCGAAGAGAAGACACGGTGCCCCTTGGACAGAGGAGCGTAAGCAGGCCCACTTACAAAGAATGAGGGAAATTTGGGCTCTAAAGAAGGCCAAGTTCAGTGTCAAATGCAACAAAACTTAACGTGGTCCTTGATGGCCCCAGCGAATTATATATATAATGGTTTTACGTCCCACTAATTACTTTCACGGTTTCCGAAGACGCCGAGGTGCCGGAATTTAGTCCCGCAGGAGTTCTTTCATGTGCCAGTAAATCTACCGACACGAGACTGGCGTAATTGAACAGCTTCAAATACCACCGAAATGAGCCAGGATCGAACCTGCCAAGTTGGGGTCAGAAGGCCTCAACCGTCTGAGCCACTCAGCCCGGCGTAAGAAAAACAGAGGGAGACCAAGACGACTGAGTTCTTTATGACTTAAAGGTACGAGGTGTGGAACTAAACGAGGCTTATTGCAAATACAAGATTGTGGAGGCGCACAGTTCATTCACAGGTGCTTGCAGACTGAACAATGAAAGCCATAACAGTATATAATGAAGATGTGTATATAATGTAATCCTTTATTTTCTTCAGATCTTACCGTTTTCCAATCAGTTGATCTCTACGGAGAAAATAGAAAAACAAATAAAAACAAAGCAAAACTAGAAAAATACAAAACACTATAAAGATACACATAATGATCAACGCTAATAAACAAAACTAAACTGAAACACAAAACAAACCAAAAACACAAAAAAGCAATGGCGTACATGTCAAGCCCGAGTTGAATCAGCGTGTCTTATCATCCAACTCTAAACTCGCAGGCCACGACCTAGAACAATGCATAACCTCGTCCCTGAATCATATTTCACTGATTCTCGACAAGGCTGCATTCTTGCGGCCCTGACCTGCCTCACTGCCATGCTCAGACCTCCGTCGTTATCTAAGACCGTTTGCTGATTCAATCCCCTTCCCCCGTATACCTGCTGAGCCTCAGTGCCCTATATTTCTCATTTCATCTTACTTTCTTTACCCAGAACCCAATATATCGAGCAAAAACACAAGTTACCTAACAACACAAAACAAACATATCAAACCACCGCGTACACTACCATTATACCTAACTTCATGACCAGGTGTCTCTTGAGCAATGATCGCACGCCCACCTCCTTTATTTTGTGTATGCCTAATTTTCTCATTGCACTTAAATAGAAACTTAAATTACCTACCCTATTCCATTCTTTTACCACCCATCCAATAATTATCTGATCATTACCAGGCTGCTTTAACAATTCCCGCTGACTCTCACTCAATATTTTCCCTCTAACATTTTGCCTTTCTTTACATGTTATTAACAAATGCAGGTCTTTTCTCACTTCACCACACAGTGCACATAATGTATTATCCTTTTTCCGGATCCATCCCTTGTTTTTGTATAAGGCCAAAATCCACCATAATAAACATCTTCTCGCAGCTCTATCTACATTACTAATACTTATCCTCGATACTTGGATTATCCTATTAAACATACTTAGGGTCGCTCTCCTCGACATTCCTCCATCTGACGTTGCATTTGCATATTCTTTATCCTCTTTATAATCAATCTCCAAAAGCTTCTTCAGCTGTCATCCCAATCCTCATACCAAATGTACCCTAGACCCAGACTTAGCACATTCATTTTGACCTTCACCAGCCAGCTCTTCCAATACATACTTTTGCTCTGTTGTTGATAAGCAGTTTGTAGCAATATGCCACCTTATCCTCTCTTTAATCTCATCCAGTAATTAATTACTATCTTCAAGATTTCCATTTTCATAAATTCCCCACAAATTACTATTGCTCCCGCATTCGATGTGCACTCGGGGAATCGCATCAGCGCCTTACTAAATTTACTAGTAACGTAATTTAGAGTATCCCTTACTTTCTCCAGACCCCACAATTCGGCTCCATATAGTAATCTGCTTAACACCAATGTTTTGTAAAACATTCGTTGTACACTATAATTTATTCCCTGGTATTTGATCTCCAAAATCTTGACAACTGAAATAGCCGACACCCCCTACCAAATCTCTCTTTAAATATTATCTTTCCATCCCCCTTTTTTGTTTAAAAGAACCTCCAGATATTCCAACTTATCTGCCTCTTCAATCATCCCCCACTGGACCAACCATTTCCTCCTTTTCTTTCTCATCCTGTTCTTTCGACCCACCATCACCTTCGTCTTATTACAATTAATTTTCAGGGACCACTTACTTGCATACTCTGAGACCGCATTTAAACTTCTTTGTAAACCCCACCCAGTTAGAGTCATTAGTATCACATCGTTAGCAAATATTAATCTTGGGATCTCTTGATCGCCTAAAAGCGGACACACCCAATTATACCCCCGTGTCCTTGCAAAATATCATTTATAAATATTAAAAATAGAATGCCCGACTCGTTGCCTGAATGGTCAGCGTACTGCCCTTTGGTTCAGAGGGTCCCGGGTTCGATTCCCGGCCGGGTCGGGGATTTTAATCGCTTCTAATTAATTCTTCTGGCGCGGGGACCCTGGGGTTTTACCCGTACCAACGCTCTCCTCTTCATATTCACACAACACACTACACTACCAACCACCAAAAAAAACACACAATAGTGATTAGATCCCTCCATATAGGGTTGGCGGCAGGAAGGGCATTCGGTCGTAAAACAGGGCCAAATCCACATGCGCGACGTAGTTCGCACCGGCGACCCCACAGGTGTGGGAAAAGCGATGGGAAAAGAAGAGGAAGAAGAAATAATAAAAATAGAATCGGAGATAGTTTACAACCCTGCTTCAAGCCAATCTTACATTCAATAAGATCGCTTACTATACCTTCTTCCAGTTTAATAGAACAGTAGTCTTTATCATATACAGCCTCAATCGCTCGGATCATCTTTCCGGAAACCCCCACCGTCCTAATTTTGCTACTAACGCCCTTCTACTCACGGTGTTGAACACTTTTTCGAAATTAATGGCGGCTATGTATACTTTAACTCCTTCCTTATTCAGATATTTCTCCAAGATCATCTTAACTATCATATTATCTGTCGTCCTTCTGCCCTTTCTAAAACCACCCTGGAAAACTGACAGTATCGACTGCTCTTTAGCCCAGTCTCTCAGTCTGTTCGCTAATATACCCGTAAATCTTACTCAAGGAGTCCAGTAATTTTATTCCTCTATAATTACTCGGAAGAATCGTATCCCCTTTCTTCTTGTAGATTGGGCATATAATCCAAATTTGCCACTCTTTTGGGAACAAACCACGCTCGAAAATCTTGTTGAACAACTTTACTATGCCCTCTATCATCCATTTATATTTCCTTATTTCTTTCCAAAATAAATTATTGATTTATTTCTTCCTCCTGCCGACCTAGTCATCAGTTTCTGTCACCTCCATTACCCCCTCTCCTGATATATATTCATCCAACTCATAAATCTGTACATCTACTCCCCTCTGTATGACCTTCTCCTTGTTTCTCTCCACCTATCCCTCCCTTCTAATAATTTTCGAAAGTAATCCACCCATGAATAATTGTCAATTGTCGGTTTGTAAAACTGTGTCAGATGAGGAGGGAAGGGTATATGAACGTAAAACTGGACCCCTCCAAAATGGCGTCTGTGAGATTAGGCCTCTCCAAGTTGGCGACTGTGTTATATGCAGATGGAAGGGCATCTGGCCGTAAAACTGGGCTCCTCCATAATGGCATATGCGAGGTTAGGTCCCTCCAAGATGGTGACTGTGAAAGATGAGATGGAAAGGGTATCTGGCCGTAAAACTGTACCGCTCCAAAAGCGCGTCCGTGAGGTTAGGGCTCTCCAAGATGGTGACTGTGTCGGATGAGGAGGGAAGGGCATCTGGCCGTAAAACTGGGCTCACGCTCCACAATGGCGTCTGTGAGGTTAGGCCCCTTCACGTACGCAAAATCCGCGAATAACCTTAGCCCTACTACTCAACTAGGTGTCAATGACCTCGGGTCAGAAAAACTTACCCATACTACAAGGGGTCAATGACCTTGCTATAGGTCAATGACCTCGTGGGAAGATGCTTACTCAACACCCATTGTTTTAGAACGTATATTTCCATACTACTCATTTTCAATGTCTTGAATTAATTCACTGATTCCTTCCGTTATTAAAACAAATATACCCCCGGCGTTCTGCCCTTCATCTTCTCTGTCGTTTTTCTTTTATGCTTGACCACAAACCCCCTCCATGTTAACACCTTCCCTATTGCTAACCACGTCTCTAACAGCGCCATAATATCGAAATTCTCTACTAATTTTATCATTTCCTCATTCCCCATCTTAATTAGCAAGCCTTCAATGTTTACAAAACCTGTCTTCCAATTTAGTTATAAAGTTTCCTCCCCTGCTTCTCCCCTTCCTCCGTTATTTATACCTCCCTCTACCATATTACTTGATTTACTTCTAGTTATTATCACCCTCTCACTTTCCACTTCCATTCGGTCTTTTTTAAGCATTTTATGACGCTCTTCACCCGTCTTTTTCCCCTCACCATTATTTTTCTTTCCCCACAGGTCTCTTAAACTCAAACTTCTTCCTCTGCCCATGGCCTTTCTTCATTTTCTTTCTTCTCGTGCTCCCTCACGTTTTCCATGCACGTGCACACTGTCGACGACACTCGTTGATTCTTCACTTTCCCCTACCACTAGTGCCTGCTGAACTCTCGTATCCGCTCTTGTGTTGTCCTGGACTTTGTCCTCTTCCATGCCATCGCCTCTTGTCTCGTCATAGCCATCCTTTCGCTCTGCGACCTCCTTTCACCTTGTCTCGTCACCAAACACCCTTCCTGTTTAAGCTTTTCACTATTTACCGTAGCTTAGCCACTGACCAAGTTCTAGACCATCTTCCATTACCCAGCACAAGCTGTTGGCCCCTGATTCATGCTCTCAGTCCTTGGCTCGTTGCTAACACTAGGTGCTTCCTTAACATTCTAATGCATGCTCTTACTTCCTTTACTCCCCATGTCTCTTTTCACCCACACTTCCTCACGTTGTAGATTCCCTGCGTTTCCCACCACAATATTGGCCATCAAGGTAGAAAATAACCTGGCCTTTATTGGCCTATATCCTCTCACTTTTCCTACCCTTTCCACATCGTCAATGTCCACTTCGCTGAAGTTCATTTTATTTTGGATCACCTACACAACCTTGTAAACTAAATCCACTTTATTCTTTTTCGCTCCCTCTTGAACACCATATACACTTCCTCGTACGTTCCTGACTACAAATTGCTTCATCTTTCTTCATCTTAGCCACCTCTTCTTCCAAATTTTTCACATTCTTCCTCAGTAGCACTAATTATTCCGAATTACTTCCCACCTTGGACGTTGTCTCGCCCATTTTTTCTTGAATCCTCCGCTTCATATCATTTGTCTCCTTTGATTATTCCCTTATCATTGCCTTAACTTGGTCCATTTGGCACGCCTCTTTAACCACCTCCTTAAACACCACCTTAATTGCTTCAATTTCATCCCAACCGATGTTACCACTTGTACTAGAGCTAGGATTCAATTCCACAACCCTCAATGATCAGTAGAACTGCCACCACTACTGCCACCAATGTCACTTCCCTGGTGCTTTCCATATCACCCTTGCTCTCCATTCTCCTTATTATTTTTCCCTTCATACTCCTCTGTCATCTTCCAATTACCGCTCGATATTGTTCAACTGAAATGCCCATGTCTCGACACCAACCACTCAGCACACCAGCAGTCACTGCTTGCTTAAGCTCAACTGATGTGTACATAATATATTGTTGCGTGTTCGAACTCTGTAACAAATGTGATTTCACACTCGACAGTTGGTAGTATGGTGGACACATCGAGACTTACAGCTACTAACCACGAGTTTTGGTTTCTCCGTACTTAACTGTAGTTTTATCCTCTAAACACATGGATACTCTAATCAGTTTGTGTTATTTATCAACCCACAAATAAA
Source organism: Anabrus simplex (assembly GCF_040414725.1). Lineage (NCBI taxonomy): Eukaryota > Metazoa > Arthropoda > Insecta > Orthoptera > Tettigoniidae > Anabrus > Anabrus simplex. The sequence goes on from NC_090265.1 coordinate 902,706,791, forward strand.
AAGTGGTGTCAGAAGTAGGATAAATAAATAACGCCGCGTACACTCGAAAAAAGTGAAGTGAAATTAGCTCGCGGAACTTTAACCTCAACGCGACCATGTGCTACTGAACAAAGCTCGACATCACGCGGATTAGTGTATTAGCGAACGAGTAAACGTTTCTCCCTAAGTGAGACTGATAAATAATATCGCGTGTACCCGATAAGTAGTGAAGTGAAACTCGTGCGAAACTTAACACCAACGCGTCCACGTGCTACCGAACGAAGTTCAATATTACACGTGTTAGAGTATCAGGGAATTAATGAACCATCCTCTTCTATCATGTCACAAGGAGTATTCGCGGAAATTATTCAGGCTCTTTCTGGGATGATCGACAACGCTCTCAGGGAATTCATCACGCGAGATGCCACCGGGAAAGAGTCAGCGTCAGCAAAACAGCCTCGACCACCACAGTTCTAAATGACGGCATATCTCGCCACCGATGGGACCACCATAGGGGACTATTTCACGCGGTTCACCTACGCGCTCGGCTTGGGTAAGATTCCAGAGGAAGAGCACGCGCAGTACGCAGGTGTCTACACGGTCGCCGAACTCAACGTTGCTTTAAAGTTTCTCGTCAGCCCCATCGACCTAGAAACTCTCCTCTACAGTGAAATCCAGTCGAAATTGGCATACTATTTGGACGCCAGCAGCAATAAATACGCAGAGAGCATACAATTCCTGAGCGTCATGCAGAGGGCAGGGGAGACGATCGCCAGCTTCACTCTCAGATAAAGGCAAGCAGCGACACCCTGTGAGTATGGGGAATTTTTAGATCGTATGCTGACTGAACAACTGCTCATATGTTTAGAGTCGAGGGCCATATGCGACGAAATTATTGCAAAAAACCAGGCAGCTTCACAGCTGCGTACGAGATAGTCTGCACAGTCGAAGCCAACCGGAACACTGCTGACGATGTCAAGAACCCGAACATTACCGCAAAACCTGATTCAACCAAACGGATAGGCTACACAAAGCCACAGTCGTGGAGGGGCGGCATCCAAGGGTGACGTAAGAAATCGATCAATCGCCAACAGAAGTCTGAACAACCTAGGCCTCAACAAGGATCGCATCCCGCCAATCAAGGAATACCACGTGATCAATCGTCATCGTTGTGCACTGGGTGTGGCGGGGATCATCCACGCAGTCAGTACAGGTTCCTCAACGCTGATTGACGAACGTGTGGCAGCGTGTAGGTCCAAACCAAAGCAGCGTAAGCCAAATCACGTTACCGAAGAAGAGCAACCAGTAAACAGCATTGATGCCATACATCATTTCAACCAAATTGAGGTCTTTGGTGCAATACAGTCTCCAAGGAAGCTGTTGATAGATGTCAACATAGAGGAAAACACCGTCAAGATGGAACTCGACACCGGTGACCCCTATTCGATGATGAGCAAATAGTGGCTAGGTATGATAATACCAAGTTTTATTTTGCAGAAGACTGATCGTAACTTTGCGAGCTACGCTTGCCACCATATTACCTGCATCGGCAAGATGCCATTCACTGCCACCATTGGCACCACCACCTCCAGGAACCTTGACCTCTACATCGTCGACGATATATTTAAGACGCTCCTTCGTCGAGAGTGGATCTTCGAGTTCACGCGAGAGATCAATTTCGAGCAGCTTTTTGGAAGACCAGGACAAATCCACCAAATCTCCGTCAAGCAGTTTCTGTCCCTGTACCAGCAAAAGGAACTTGATGTCGTTTTCAACCAGTACCAGGATGTCTTCAGCGATACCCTGGGGAAGCTGTCGTGCCCACCAGTGAAGGTGCACCTGAAGGATGGGGCTTCCCCTATCTTCTCCCGAGCACGTGAAGTTCCTGTGGGCCTGCGAGGTGCCTACACCAGAGAAATTCATGCCATAATCGAACACAGTTTCTACAAGGGAGTAGAATACTCAGTGTGGGGGTCGAAAACTCACGTTGTCGTGAAGAAGAACGGCAAGTTGAGAAATACGGGTAACTACAAACCTACTATCAAACCGCGGATCATCATCGATGAACACCCGATTCCGAAAGTAGAGCGTCTTTCAAACTAGGATGCGCGGCGTCACACTCGTCTGCCACCTGGACGCTATGGACGCATACATTCATCTCGGGTTGAGGATGAATTATTCATCCATGTCCTCACGCGTAACACTCCAACCCATGGCCTGATCCACCCAACGCGTGCTGTCTATGGAGCAGCCAAGATTTCCGCCATCTGGCAGCGGCGAATGGGCACGGTATTGCAGAATCTCCCAAATGTAAGATTATTTGACGACACCATTGTTTTTGCCGATACTTTTGAAAACTTGATAGGGGCCCCCACCGTGACACTGGAGCGATATCGCCAACACGGTCTGAGGTTCAACCGAGCCAAGTGCAGCTTTGCTGAACCTGCTGATTCATAAGTCTGACACGCACATCCGAGGCGTACGAGATGCGCCGAAACAAACGACTCTAGAAGAACACCAGTTGCTTCTGGGTGAAGTGAAATATTACAGGGCCTTCATCCACAACCTGTCAATAAGAGATGGACCACTCAGGTACGTGCTGCTGAAGGATCCTCTCGTGTGTACGCCAGAGGGCGACATGGCTTACCAGGACATCAAGGATGCTCTAACCTCGGCACAGGTCATTCCGCAGTACGATCCAGCATTACCACCTTTGCTGGCACAGACGCCAGCAAAAACGGTCTTGGCGCAGTGCTGTCACACCGGCTCAGCAATGGAATCTCGTCGCCATAAGACCTATCTGTCTCGGTGCGACGTAAAGTAACTAGCAAAAAGAAAGCAACGGACTCGAACGGCCTATCGCATACGCTAGTCGAACATGACAGCAATGGAGCAGCGGTACACCCAGATCGATAATGAAGCGCTTGCCATCGTCTGGGAAGTACAGAAGTTTTTCAACTATCCATACGCTCGCCACGTCACGTTGATCACAGATCTCAAACCCCTGACACAGGTCCTTGCATCCAGAGAAGTCACTACCAGTCTTGTGCATTAGTCGCATGGCCAATTATGTCGACTATCTAGCACACTCTAACTACACTGTATCTTTTAAAACTTCGAAGTAAATCGTCAACGTTGACTACTGTTCCAGAGCGCCGTTGCCATCGACTGTCAACAATATCCAAAACTCAATCCCGCACCTGACGGAAGAGGCAGATGATTAAGACGATTTTGATTTGTTTGAAGTTCACCAGACGCAGCAGTTACCCATCAAATCCGAAGCCATCGGACGAGAGATGAGGAAGGACACCCTTCATGGCAGAATTGACAAACTTCTGGAAGGAGGCCAAGATCTCACTTGCCATGACTTCAAGTCACCCTAGGCGAAATTCACACTCGCCGCCAAATGTTTTATGTTTGAGCACGGAGTAGTAGTCCCACCAAGACTATGAAATGCCATCCTCACGACATGCACGCAGCACACGTCGGAATCGTCAAACTGAAATGAATGGCACGTTCCTTCGTGTTTTGGCCAGGCATTGACTCCCTCGTGAAGTTCGCGAAGTCCTGCACCAGATGCGCAACCCATGCGTACGCTCCATCCAAGTTCCGCGAGTATCAATGTGAGTACACGAAGGCACCATAGGAACGCATCCACATTGACTATGCAAGCCCAGTAGCCGACACCATGCTTCTGGTTTTTGTAGACGCTTACAGCAAGTGGCACGAAGTCAAGCCGACGACCTCCACGACAGCAGCAGCAACCATCGCCCTGATGGACGACTTGTTTTCAGCGCACGGCACTTCAGTCACCGTCGTCTCGGACAACGGTACGCAGTTCATTGTAGAAGAATTCAAGGCATTCCTGTGAAGTACAATCAGCTTACAACGCCGTACCATCCATCAAGTAATGGTCAAGCAGAACGGTATGTCCAAACAGTGAAGGACGCCATCTACGCGATGAAGACCACCAAAGGAACTCTGCAGACCAACCTGAACAAGTTTCTTCGTCAATTCCGAAAAGCGCCGGACACTAATACCTGGAAATCTCCATCTTAACTATTTCTGGGACGAGAACTTAAGGCACGTCTCAACCTGGTGAGACCCGACGATGCAAGCATTAGAGTCTGCGAAGAACACAAAGCAGAAATGGACTCGACGTTCTACACACTCAAAGCGGGATAGTCCGTTTAATTTCTATCTGGCAACTCGAACCTGGACAAATGGCTTCCCCATACCATTGCAGTCCGCAGTGGAGATCTACACTATGAGATCTACCACCAGGGGAAACGAATAATGCGCCTTATCGACCAAATTAGGCAATTTCCAGGAACACAGACGAACAGAGAGAACCCGGAACCGATCTGTGATGAACCTGTCGAAATTCCACCTAGGCCACGACGTGTTCGGTTCTTCCAAGCACCAGCTACTGCAACACCAGTCGAGAGGATGCCACAAGTGAACCGTGGCAACCAAACACCAACACCAGCTACACCGACTGCCCGAGTCATACCGCGCAGACCTCCACGCCGATCAGTAAGATTCTCACCGTAGGCATAAATAGTACAATTTCAAAGAGGGAGGAAATGTTGTGTATTCTTCTCTGTGTAACAAATGTGATTTCACACTCGACAGTTGGTAGTATGGTGGACACAGAGAGGCTTGAAGCTAATAATCACGAGTTTTGTTTTCACCGTACTTAACTGTAGTTTTATCCTCTAAATACATGGATTCTCTAATCAGTTTGTGTTATTTATCAACCCACAAATATGTATAGGTCTATATCGCAGAGAAATAGCCTACACATCATATCCTATTGTACTTTTGGATTCAATCTCAAACACCTGCTGGTACCGGTACGTATTTCATTTTCGTTTATAACAATCAACATAAATAAAATTGATTAACTGGTTAAACACGTTGAGCTTCGGCTTGAACTTATATTTTATTCTGGACGAGATGGATAATGACTGATATCAATCTGGTTTAATATCTGTCCATTTGTTTGTTACATTTTGCATTATGCTGAGGTTATTGAATGGGCACTGTACCAACTGGTAGCTATTTGAATAAACAACATCTGTAAGTAAGCCGTCCACCTAAAAGTCTCTCTTCAGGTTTTCTGCAGCCTGAAGATATACTTCTTGTTAGTCATGTTCCAGCTGCACGAGACACCTGCGCACTCTTTCTTTGCAGATGTCTTTTTTTGCTATTTGTTTTACGTCGCACCGATACAGACAGGTCTTATGGCGACGATGGGACAGGAAAGGCCTAGGAATGGGAAAGAAGCGGGCGTGGCTTTAATTAAGGTACAGCTCCAGCATTTGCCAGGTGTGAAAATGGCAAACCACGGAAAACCATCTTCAGGGCTGCCGACAGTGGGATTCGAACCAACTATCTCCCGGATACAAGCTCACAGCCGCGCGCCTCTAACCGCACGGCCAACTCGGCCGGTGATCTTGATCTTTTGGATGCACCTTTATTCCTCTGTACATTTTTTCAATGTCTACAGTGAGAGCACACGTGTGCATTTTAAATCTTAGAAAAAATTAAAACAAATGTCCTTATACTGTTGGGTCTACCATCAGAATGCAATTTAATGACAGAGAATTGGTAGATTTAGTTAATGCATTGAACCTCGCATGGAGTTTTTGTGGTGGTACTATCTTCCTCGAGCACAGCGTGATATGGCATGTAGTAGGGTGATTGATTTTGGCAAATTTCTTCAACGGGTTCCATGTTACCTAATTCAGCATAATTATTCGTCAACTAGCTGATGTACCCGTGCTTCGCTACGGAATTCTACATTGTATACAGAATTCTAGGATAAGTAGTGTACACGTTATAGGTAAGATTGTATTAAATTGCATTGCACCTACCTACCCTTATCCCCAAAAAAGAAGTCACCAAACGTCTTTTTTCATGTGAAGACTGGGTTAGGGAATTTTCATTATAAATGATAGGCCCTCTTGCCTACCATCAGTCACAATCAAGATGGGCAATTGTCATTAAAATGGAAGACACTCACGCTCCACCTGCCTTTTTACAAGTTCAGAAAGAGTGGTTTTCCCAACTGAAATCAACATAGGTCAGTACAATGACGTCAGTAGGAATGTCGCGCTTAAAAGCAATGCTATCATATGACATACTCGGTCAAACGAAAAACCACACTTTTCCTCACTTTTAGTACTGTGCTGCCGATCTAACAGTCCAAAGTTCCAAAGCTTAAGTGACCAGGCCACAGAAAGCCGTGAACACTCACTCCTCTGCCGTATTCCGTTAAGTTTGCATACTGCTTATTCAAATCAGCGTGTCAGAGTAGGGATCGAATTGCTGGAATACTATGATGAACCAGTGTGTTACGTACCAGGAGTAACAGAAAATTTATGAACCGGAGAAAACGCGTGCTACAGGAGGAAGTTTTCTAACTCCCCGACTATTTCCTACCAATATTCCGGCAGGCTGTTATATTCAATACGCAGCAGTAATCGCATCTATCGGAGACGAATGGCAGCATAAGAGATAAGAATATCACAACAAAAAATGGTCAATGTAATGTTATTGTTGATAAATTTTATGAGATTTCGACGTAGTAGGCTTTCACATTATGTTTTCTTCCGACTCTGAAATACCACTCTCACCATACTTGGAACGGTAAAACTGAATAAAAAAATAAATGATAGGAAATTTTATTCTCTATAACTTTTGTTATGTAGTAATTTTCGATAGGACCAATAATATAGGTATTTAAGAATAAATTTTAGGCGCCTTCCCCTAAACTATCATTTTACCCATGACTTCTGTGTCCCAAGAAGTTATTTTCGTAAAGTTACCACATGAGGCCCTATCTTAATCGTAATGAGAAGCTCGAATAGATATTCATATGAGGCAGGATGGTTGTTACTTTCTTTCTCACGCTCTGAGGTGTGACGTCATCAGCACGTGTCGAAAGTGGGCGGATATTGACGTCAGAAAAGTTGGATGGCGCAGCCACGCGGTAGAATGTTGAAGCTGCAACATAGTGACTGGTGAGATTTATTTACATGGCGAAGCATTGACGTCGTGATGGAAACAGAAAGAAAATTGTCAAATTTGAGGAGGTACTGCTCTGTATACGGTTGCAAATCGTATAAAACGGATGCGAAATCTGTTCACTACTTTCCTGTACAAAAAGTTCAGAGAGAAAGATAGGTTTACGCGCTGTCAATTGGAAAACGCGTTACGCGATATATGACAGTGTGCAGTCTGAATTCTTGTGAAGACGACTTCTTTCCACAGCGTAGGTGTCGGTACTGTTTATTGTACTCATTGATACTTATTGTCTCCAATTTGTATTCACAAAGATTTAGCTACATCAAAAATACTGATAAACTTGTAGCCTAATACTTCTGTGCCGCACATAGAATGTAATCCGCTCTTTGTAAACTTCTTCATATGTGTAACAGCAGACAGTAAATTAACTATCTACATGTGAGTAATATCTTTAACTGGTAGTAATTAAGCGCTGCATTAAAAATGCCTATAACATACTTCTAACAATGAAAGAAAATAATAAATTAACTTTTCTTGCTATTTGTTTTACGTCACACCGCCACAGATAGGTCTTATGGCGACGATGGGAAAGGAAAGGTCTAGGAATGGGAAGGAAGCGGCCGTGGCCTTAATTAAGGTACAGCCCCAGCATTTGCCTGGTGTGAAAATGGGAAACCACGGAAAACCACATTCAGGGCTGCCGACAGTGGGGTTCGAACCCACTATCTCCCGGATGCGAGCTCACAGCTTCACGATCCTAACCGCACGGCCAACTCGCCCGGTCATCTTAAATTAGAAGCCATAACCTAATTATTTGGTAGAATTGGACAAACCAAGTATTCTTCAACCCCAAACAGCTGTGACTGTAGAGGTTATAGTACTCTTAAATTATAATTTTCCAACTTTGGTCTGCATATTCTGTAGGTAGTTATAATTTTTATACTTATTATTTTCGGTTCTAAGTTCTAAATTTTGTGCTGATGGTAAAAATGGAAGAACATTAAGTTTATGTGGGCTGTTCCAACACAAGTCTGCATAAAGCCTAGGATTTATTTGCTTTACAACATTTACTTAGTAGAATTATTATTTTCTTTCTTCCCCAAGATTACAGTTTACAAAACAGGTAACTCCCCCGTCACCTGGCTAATGCTTTGGCATGGACCAAATCAATAAGAAATTACTCCATAACCTCTAATAGTGGAAAATTACAGTAGCTTAACTGTTAAGGTGAATCAGCGTGTCAACGGTAACATTTCTCAAACCCGCTTTACATGTACAGTTGCACTTCACATTTTCACCCCCTTGTTCAAGACAACATTAACTTTGTGCGGTTTTGAATCGATGTGGGATGATTGTAAACACACCGCTACAACACCAGTTTCATCTTCGGTTTCAAACTTTTTACCTACACATATCAAGTAATTACGCTTGAATATTTCTTCCCCTTCCACCAATGGACGCGTGAAATCTCCGACAACTCTCAACAGTTGCGTATACGACACCAAAGACATTTTGAATACTTAATAAATCCTATAGACGCACACCCGATCACTGTCATGTTTACTTCCCGTCACTATCTCGCCGCCATATTGGAAACAACTGACCGTAAGCTCCTCCCCCGTTTCGGACGTCAATAGAATAAAGTGTTGGTTCAATAAATAAATTTAATAAAAGGAATTAACAGTGAACGTACTGTAATGAGTATCCTGTAATTATCTGTAAGACAATTGGTCTTTAGTAATACAGATTTGAGATTGCTAAGCCGTTTCCGTGAATATTTCATGAAAGACGCGCGTGTCTATTCAACCCACGCCAAGTCGTCAGAATATATTGCCTATCAAATGAGGTCATTTAAACAGTTAATTTGATACGATATAATTTTAAATATTCATGAACAATGTCACTAGCAATTTAGCAAGTACTTGGTTACAGTAAAAACTGTTTTAAATACATTTCGACAAAGTCGGAAAAGTACGCAAATTTTCTTGGCGGCAAGAAAAATGCCTAAGAGAGGGGACGGAAAACTATAAATTAAGGGAGGCGCCATCTTCATCACCCTACATTGAATCATCGGAGCTCGCGAGAGAAGGTTACATTGTTGAGCTAATCAATCGCCGAGTAATAGACTAAGGCCCAGTTTCATCAACACATGTTAGTACTTAACAAGGTGTTGAATTATTTTAACATACGATTTAAGAAAATTTGCGTTTCATCAACAACTGTTAACGTTAACATATGTTAAACGGCGTATTAAAGTTAACATCAGCCATTTTCCATGTTAAATGGCTAACATTAGCATTTAGCAACCTGTTCCAAAATGGCTGCTGTGAATCTCCCTTTAGACGCGAAATCTCTATTTAGATCTTTTACACAATAATCATGATCGAAGAAGTGTTCAGCGACGTAATGACTTTGAAAATTTGACGGATACAAAATTTCTTCATAGATAAAGGTTATCGAAAATAGTAGTTGCTAAGATTGTTGACGAAATTCGTGTGAGGTTGGAATATCCTATGAAGAGAAACTACCTCTTTCTCCAATGTTGCAGGTACTGATAATATTACGATTTTATGCTCACACAATGGTCGGACACAATGCTGGAATTTCTAAAGCCACTGTTAGTAGAGTTATTTATCGAGTGTGTGCAGCAATAGCATCCATGATAAGGAGGTATATAACCTTCCCTTCAGTAGAAGAACGTCAGCAAATTATCCGCGACTTCTATGAAATAAGCCGTTTTCCTGGTGTTTGTTCTAGGTGCAATAGATTGCATACATGTAAGAATCCAATCAACTGGAGGCAATTGGGCCGAAATATGTCGTAATCGGAAGGGATATTTATCGGTTAATGTTCAGGTGATTAGTGAGCCTAACCTCCAAATCAGGGATATACTTGCTAGGTGGTCTGGTTCTGCACACGACAATACAATATTTAATAACTCCCATATCGGAGCACAGTTTGAAGTGGGACAATTAACGAAGTGATTTTGTTAGGTGACAGTGGATACCCGCCAAAAAGTATCTGTTAACCCCATTGAAAACCTCGCGGACTTTCTCCCACGCCTCGTCCTTTTCTTTTATCGCCAAGCCATCTGTGCGCTTGCACTCAATAATATCTATATATTTACTAATTCAATTAACAACTCTTTTTCGAAGAAGGAAAAATTAGAACTACGATTCCGTTTCACTTCACACGCAATATTTTACAGCTGTGCTCAAACAAAAGCGCATCGGAGCGCGCCGTAAAACAGCATTTTCGTACCACTGCCTCCTTGATTCGCACCAGTTCGCAATAAAGGGAGAGTTAACAGTCGATTAGTCAACATTTCACAAGAAACCTAACAAGATGTTAAATTTTTAACTCCGTATTAACTAACCACTTGTTAGTATATATTTAACATGTGTTGATGAAACCGGGCCTAAGAAGCAGAAACTTAGATTTTGGCCGATGTGGCTGGGGATTGTCTCCAAGTGGAGATAGTTGTTCATCGCAGTATTAATCAAATGTAAAGATGGTCGTCAAAATACAGAAGTAGTAGTAGTGAAGTTCTATTAATATTGTGTCGTAACAGAAAATAGTATTTCGTGTGCGGACGATAGTTGCAAATATTCGACTTCGGTCCGCGAAAATACCGAGTGAAGGATATTTCTTTTTTTGTGCTTTCTCCAGGAAAGAAATATGAATAAAACAAAATGTGAAGCCAGAAGTGTTAAAATGGCTAAATAAACATCGGGAGGTTACTGGTGAGCTAATATGGAAGCAGACGTGCAGTTAAGGTAGGTGGAATACCAATATCACCGCCCATATGTCTGTTTTATATCACACTTATATGTATTTGTAATGGGTATTTATGACGCAGTTTGGTCACCCATTTGTTTCGTGAATGTGAATGTCAGAAAATATGACAAAAGGTTATTTGTTTTTTATGCTTGGATAAATTTTATAATGCATTATGAGTGGCGTGTAATATGTTGTCAATAGTCAATAATGAGGGTTACGAAGTGATATAACTTCCAAAGTAGATCGTCATTTCCATTAATTTTTTGCCTGTATTTTGTGGTATCAAGTTAAGATTTTTTTCTGACGTAAAATTTTTCTGTTTGAATCATGACCGAAGTGGTGCAAGATATCCGTGGTTACCCAGTTTCAATCGGGTGTAGGCGCGCTGTCGTGTTGAGTAGTGCAGATCGGTGAATATCTGTCACGAAGGTACTGCTATTCTATGTCCGTTTAAACTGTGTGTGATTGACAATAAATAACATTAAAATTGGCCAATCATTTTTGTGAAAATCCAGTTTAAAAATACGAGGTCATGTTATGCGAAGATGTTCATTATTAGAGTATTGTGCGTAATTATGCGTTGTGGATTCTATGGATTATTATTCCATTATTTTGTCATTGAGATTTGTCGTGTTTGAGGCAAGAGGTTTAGATATGTGTTGAGGTGGATTTTGTGAATCAGGTGATTGGAAGCCTGTAATGATGCCGGGAGATTCTGCGTGAACCCGAGGAAGATATTTGTATAATGCTTGAGATGAAAATCGTGAGAGTGATCACCACACGGTGGGAAGTGAGCTTCCATCCCCCACCACAAAAAAATTATGTGCTCCTGTTCAGCTACGGTAACTTGAGTGTCCAGGTGGACCTTGGAGTTTTAAACTGGGAGCTGGCTTTCCTCATTATTATCATCATCCATCTCCAAGGTAAGACGATGGAATCTTGCTGAAATATGGAACTTATCTGTGCGAAACAAGTCAGTAGTGCACTTGGGATGTAAGGAAGGAACAGTAACCTTAATTTTACCGTACATCTTTCCGTTTTGTCTCGAGTTGTGTGCTTCATAGAATGTTCTTCACAAAGTTTTTCCTCCTGAGAGAATGGAGGACCTTTAAACTCTTCTGTTGCAAAAAACTTTCCACCGTAGTGTGAAGAGGGTCATGAGTTTCTACACAACGTATGACAGCTGACTTTTTCTGACTTATGTTTGCAGTAGTTATGCAACCTGACTGCACCCAGCCACATACTGTATTCTGGTTGGTAGGATGTCCTTGGTTGAACTGGCCTGGACGTAAAAGAAATATGCTAGCGCCTAGTAGTAGCTCAATTTCTCATAGTTCGTTGAATCTTGGATCTGTCAAACTAGTATCAGAGGGGAAATTCCAATATATACAATCGGTGTGAGAAGAAGGAATCTGTCCAGTAATTGCAGGCAAAACTGAACAAACAAAAATGTGGCTATAATAATGCATCCTAGATGAATTGTGAAGTTGGCAAATTTATTATTATTATTATTATTATTATTATTATTATTATTATTATTATTATTATTATTATTATTATTATTTCCCTCCAGATATACAGTATTTCCTACCTTAGTGATCCTTAATGGTGAGAAATAATATTGACCAGCCTAGGCGAACACCACCTTACTCTCCTAGATAAAATAACAATGTAATAATAATAGGCCACTAATAATAATAATAATAATAATAATAATAATAATAATAATAATAATAATAATAATAATAATAATAGATAAAAGTACCAATACGAAGGATGGAACTTAAATAGGGGCAACTATTTACAGTATTTACAACAGATACAAAAGAGTTACATATTAGCAACCTTTACTGTCCTTCAATGTGGTCACCAGCGTTGTGTATAACCGTTGCCAGCGATGTAGGAGTCGTATTATACCTTTAGAAGAGTCTGTTCTGTTGATATTGCGAATGGAGCGGTCTACTCCCTATCGAATCTCTGCAACAGTGCTGAAGCGAATGCTCACGAGTCGTCTGGTTTCGATCACTGTCCAGTAACGCGGCACGAGCATGCACTTCTTCTTCACTCGTAGGACGACCTGTCCGATGAATGTCCGCCACAGTTTGCCGACCATCGTTGAGGGTTTTACCCAACGTGCCACTGTTCTGTAAGGCAATGCAGATTCCCCGCAAGCCTCTTGAAGACCTTGATGACACTGTCGTGCTGTTCGCCCTCTGGTACATTCAACCTTGATCCATCGCCGTTGTTCCTGTTTGGAAAACACAGTGACAACGATACATTAGAACGCTAGCTCACACGTGACTGTGTTTTTCTCGCTTGTGCGCACGCAGGTGTTGTGGGAAGGGCGAGTCCATTTGCTCTGAGATAAGGTAGGTATTTAACCAACGTGTGCTATCAGCGACAACATTAGATTTCGTTGTATAGCGTCTCCACAGCAATGTTGCCACTATTTAATTTCCAACCCTCGTATAACGAAAACAATAAATTAAATTACGTAAATGAAATGGCCACCGGCGAATCCTATACGGCGATCCGATAGACCTGATAAGCGTGGTATTTACCAGCTATTCGGTGATTGCCAGAGATTCGCGAGGCTACTCGCAAATGTAGTAGGAGTTTGGTATAAAGGGATAATTGCTCGCCCCTGCAGTGATAACTTCTGGCTGGAGCCTGAAGTTTAACAGAAGAATAACTGTAGTATGAATAGTGGACCCTCCCCGCCGTGATCATTGCGCGGTGGAGTCTGGTGAATACCATATAATCGGCGATTGCGGGGGAATTACGAGGCTACTCACGATAATAAGAATGGCAACTCAGCACCAGGAGGTTTAAAAACCTCCACTTCCCTTCTGCTGAAACTCGCGAACCTCGCAAATTCCGTAACTACTGCCTTCCACACTCGCTGACCTACTACCGATTCGCTGATTCAGACAAAGCATTACATAATCTGCTGCATTAGTGTACCGTAATCTTCTCGCTTATCAGTTCCTGTATGAACTGCTTCACTCCACACATTATACATACAATAAAATGACATTATTCAATTTACTATTCCTACTTATAACCACTATAACAATCCATTATCTGCCAAAATAACTCATTCTCTTACTATATCACCATTATATATCCATCAGACATATCTCGATCTCCCCTGAAATTCCTCCAATGACATCATCACTACCTCTCTTATCAGTCAGACGTTTCTCGTTCCTCCATCTAATTCCTCCTAGCATTCATCCCACTTAAATCACCAATCACCCTCTAACACGTACAGACCCAAACAAATTCCACATTTCAAATTATCATCCATCTCCTCAACTAGTTATTCTTCCATTCAAATTACTCATAGTCAAATTCCACACTTAAATTCCAAACACATATCCATCATTTATTACCATACCATATCTATAAATCAATCACTCTTTTCTCCCCCATACCACCAAATCTGCCTCTTACAGGTAACAATATCTCAACCGCCAACCACATCATCACTACCTCTCTTATCAATCAAACATACTTTACCAAGCACATGCCACTAATAATCACGTTCATCATGTCTCACTATTCAATAACGCCACCAAGACCACTACGCAATTTTTAATGATATCTGAAATTCGTATTTGAAGTTATCAGTAAATGGAGTGTAAAAGTCACCTCCGTACAGGCCATGAAGGCCCTTGGAAGAGTGGAAGGTAAAGGCTTCCACCACTGTTAAACTCGGCAGGTGATGGGGTAGAGTGCTTAGCTCTACGCCCGGCCGCCTTTGCCCCCAGGAGTTAACCTGGTACTCATTTTTTGTGTATGCTGAGTGAACCTCAGGGCCATATGCACCGTAAATGGAGTATAATTAAGATAATGTTGGACGGTGGAGTGTGTTTGGCATTTGTATTTGAGTTAAAAGCGTTGAAGTACTGAATTTGGTGTATTATGAACCTTGTGCCCTCACAACTTATAGCAACCATCATACCAACCATCAACACAATCAATTATGACTTCATCCTCTCTCTAATCATCACATTGACCTAACTTACCATACCCATCTTTAGTCTATATATACAAAACGCTAAATCTCTAACCATCATCAGACTCTTCAATTCTAATAACACCACCAAGAACACTAAACAATTCTAAATAACAGCAATAAATGATCACACTTCACAATACACCAGATTCACAGCTTCAAAACTTTTGTCTCAAATACAAATATCAAACATACTCCACCATCCAACATATTCAATTAAAACCACAAATAGCTTGCTTACTATTGAACCCTCTCCCATATACCATATCAAGATCACTCAACTAACCATATACAATAACATCAATACATGGGCACCTCTATTGCACATATCAAACACGCACCACTCTCAACCAACTTTAATCCAAAATTATTTACTATCTTTACTTAGCTTTTGACTCCTAGTTACCGCACATTCTTCATTTTTATCTCTCTTCGTCCACAAATCTTTTAAGTTCATACTTCTCCTTTTGTGTAGAGCTTTGCTTTTTTAACTTTCTCACTCTGAACTAGACATTCACCCATAATGGGGCTTGAACAGTCCTCCACTCCTGTCACCCATCTTAATTCACTATTCACTACTCTCCGCTCTTCCCTCTCACATTCCATATGTATTTCTCTGCCAAATTCCCTGGTCCACCTTTTCCTTTTCTCACTGTCAGACCAAAACTCGTCGAAGCTGTGTTCTCTTCTCTTTCTTTCCTCGCACTCGCTGCCACATTAATATCACTCAACTCACTGCTTCTCTTCCTTTGGCCCATTTCATCATGTCCATCTCTGCCGCTACATCTCGCACTCGGTGCTCCACTCCTTCTACCAAGCATGCCCTCGTCGGCCCTACTCGTTTCGTTCTTATTTAAATCCTCCTCCATGGACAAATGTTTCGACACTCCCCACTTTCGCGTCCATTTCCCATTGGACACCACCAGTACTTGGCCCATAATATGAGCTCTCAACACTTGCAGTCTTGCCCTAATTATATGTTCCTTCAAAATTTTGGAATGTCTATTCCCATCTCTTTCCCAGTCTCTCTTAATCCACATTTCTTCCTTTCTGCAGGTTTCCGGCGTTTCTGATTATTGTATCTGCCATCAATGAAGTCTGCACCCCTTCAGCCTGTCTATCCTCTTCAGGTATTCTATATCGACCTCACTGAAGTTGATTTTCATTTTTCTTTGTATTACTTCTACCACCTTGTATATTATGTCCTCTTTAGTCTCTACCTTTTCTTCTTGTAAACCATAAATAAATATGGCTTTCTTCATGCTTTCTTGTCTGTAGGCTTTAACTTCTATCTTCAAATTCATCACCTCCTCTTCCATATATTTTATTTCTTTCTTTACAAAAAGTACATCTCTCTCGCTGTTTTCCACTTTACCTTTGACTTCATTAGTGTTTTCCTGGATCCACCGTCTCGTCATTTCGTGCTCCTTCACTTGCTCTTGTATCATCCATTTTAACTGCTGAAACGTACAGAGTTCCTCTACTACCTCCTTAACCACTTTCCTTATTACTTCTACGTCCTCCCAATTCATGTTGCCACTGCTCTGCGGGCCTGGATTTACTTCCACACCCCAATAACCAGCATAACAGTGACCACCGCTGCCACCATCAGCATCTCGCCTTTCACTCTCATTTCCAATCTTACTTCCCTGCAATCTACCTATAATTGCCCTATATTGTCCTACACTGATAATCTTCCTTGTAACACTCGGTTCGACATGTCCGCTCCTCATTCCTATTCCAATCAACCGGCACACTCCACACAACACGTCCGTTCCCTTCGCTCGCCTAAGCTAGACTGATGGAACAGTGGCGGGTTTGATGACCAATCAATCAATCAATCAATCAATCAATCAATCAATCAATCAATCAATCAATCAATCAATCAATCAATCAATCAATCAATCAATCAATCAATCAATCAATCAATCAATCAATCAATCAATCAATCAATCAATCAATCAATCAATCAATCAATCAATCAATCAATCAATCAATCCTGATCTGCATTTAGGGCTGTCGCCGTGCCCTGAGCGAGGCGAGAGCGCGGCTGTCGGCATCCGTCGTCACTTCAACGCTGGATCCGAACTCGGTCCCGTGCCTTGGCCTCCCACGGATCTTTGTGAGTTTCACAAATAGGAAAAGTCTCCTCAGTTTTAATTACTGCGTCGATGGAGTGAAAGTTACGTTTGGGGATCATTGTAAATACCTAGGTATTAATATAAGGAAAGATCTTCATTGGGGTAATCACATAAATATGATTGTAAATAAAGGGTAAATAAAGGGTAAATAAAGATCTCTCCACTTGGTTATGAGGGTATTTAGGGGTTGTAGTAAGGATGTAAAGGAGAGAGCATATTTGTCTCTGGTGAGACCCCAACTAGAGTATGGTTTCAGTGTATGGGACCCTCACCAGGATTACTTGATTCAGGAACTGGAAAAAACATAAAAAGCGGCTCGATTTGTTCTGGGCGATTTCCGACAAGAGAGTGGCGTTACAAAAATGTCGCAAAGTTTGGGCTGGGAAGACTTGGGAGAGAGGAGGCGAGCTGCTCGACTAAGTGGTATGTCCCGAGCTGTCAGTGGAGAGGTGGCATGGGAGGACATCAGTAGACGAATAAGTTTGAGTGGTGTCTTTAAAAGTAGGAAAGATCACAATATGAAGATAAAGTTGGAAGTCAAGAGGACAAACTGGGGCAAATATTCGTTTATAGGAAGGGGTGTTACGGATTGGAATAACTTACCAAGGGAGATGTTCAATAACTTTCCAATTTCTTTGCACTCAAGAAAAGGCTAGGAAAACAACAGATAGGGAATCTGCCACCTGGGCGACTGCCCTAAATGCAGATCAGTAGTGATTGATTGAACATCATCTGCAAAAAGCCTTATATCTGATTACACTTCTTTGCACATATCTATATATATAAAAAAAGAGTTTTGTCTGTACATTGCTCAGAATTTGAAAAGAATGGTATTTCTGTATCGGTCATGTCCACAGTAACAAGAAAATGCATTTTTTACTTTTCCGTAATTTCTGTCTGTCTGTCTGTCTGTCTGTCTGTCTGTCTGTCTGTCTGTATGTATGTATGTATGTATGTATGTATGTATGTATGTATGTATGTATGTATGTATGTATGTACACGCATCACGAGGAAACGGCTAAAGAGAATTTAATGAAAATCGGAATGTAAAGTCGGGTGATGAACCGCTACAATCTAGGCTATAAATTATTTTAATCACGCTGAGTGAAATGGTAGTTTAGGGGAAATACTGAAATTTAATTCTCAAATATTTATGTTATTAGTGGTCGTGTCTTAGTGAAAATCTCTAGACAAAGATGGGAAATAAGTTGCTACAATGTAGGCTATACACGCTGAGAAAAAACGGTAGTTTAGGGGAAAACCTAAAATTTAATTGTCAAATATTTATTTTATTTGTGGTCGTATCTTCACGAAAATTGGTATGCAAAGTCGGGGAATAGGTCGCTATAATCTAGGCTATCAACAATATTATTCACACTGAGTGAAATGGTACTTTAGGGCATGGCCTTAAATGTAATCTATATATAAAATAAGTGTTTTGCCTGTACATTGCTCAGAATTTGAAATGAATGGTATTTCTGTATCGGCCATGTCCACAGTAACAAGGAAATGCATTTTTTTACTTTTCCGTAATATCTGTCTGTCTGTCTGTCTGTATATATGTATGCATGATTTTACACGCATCAATAGAAAACGGCGTAAGAGAATTTAATGAAAATCGGTATGTAATCTCGGGTGATGAACCACTACAAGCTCGGCTATAAATTATTTTATTCACGCTGAGTGAAATGGTAGTTTAGGGGAAGGACTGAAATTTAATTCTCAAATATTTATGTTATTAGTGGTCGTGTCTTAATGAAAATCGCTAGACACAGATAGGAAATAAGTCGCTACTATATAGGCTATACACGCTGAGATAAATGTAGTGTAGGGGAAGGCCTAAAATTTAATTGTCAAATATTTATTGTATTAGTGGTCGTATCTTCACGAAAATTGGTATGCAAAGTCGGAGAATAGGTCGCTATAATCTAGGCTATCAATAATATTATTCGCACTGAGTGAAATGTTAGTTTAGGGGAAGGCCTGAAATGTAATCTATATATAAAATAAGTGTTTTGCCTGTACATTGCTCAGAATTTGAAATGAATGGTGTTTCTGTACCTGTCATGTCCACAGTAACAAGGAAATGCATTTTTTACTATTCCGTAATATCTGTCTGTCTGTCTGTCTGTCTGCATGTATGTATGTATGTACACGCATCACGATGAAACGGCTGAAGAGGATTTAATGAAAATCGGTATGTAATGTCGGGTGATGAACCACTGCAATCTAGGCTACAAATTATTTTATTCACGCTGATGAAATGGTAGTTTAGGGGAAGGTCTGATATGTAATTCTCAAATAAGTTATTTATGCTATTAGTGGTCGTATCGATAAATACTACATAACTAACATAACTTTAGTTATGTCGTAAGTTAGTAGTAGTTATGTAAGAAGTTATTAAATTTCCGATCACTTATGTCTTATACATTGTTACCGTACCGCATATAATCGGAGATATTCATGAATTTGGATTTTTGTTACTAAGTCCATATCAGCGCCGAGTCATGAGAAAATGGGTAAACAGAATTTAGTGAAAATCGGTATGTAAAGTCTGAGAATAAGGAACAACAGTCTATGATATAAATAATTTTGTAAGACACCCTAATATCACAGAGTCGAAAGAAAACTGATGTGAAGGCCTTTAATATAGAAAGCTCATAATCTTTATCAACAATAACATTACATTGACCATTGTTTGTTGTGATGTGCTATTTGTCTTCTGTTTCCTCTCATCCCCGATAGATAGGATTACTGCAGCGTACCGAGGTTTTTTAAAATTTGCTTGACGTCGCACCGACACAGGTAGGTCTTATGGCGACGATGGGATAGGAAATGAATAGTAGTGTGAAGGAAGCGGCCTTGGCTTTAAGGTACAGCCTGGTGTGACTGGTGTGAAAATGGGTAACCACTGAATACCACCATTTTTTTTTTGCTTAACGTCGCACCGTCACAGATATGTCTTACGGCGACGATTGGATAGGAAAGGTCTAGGAAGTGGAAGGAAGCGGCCGTGGCTTTAATTAAGGTACAATCCCGGCATTTGCCTGGTGTGAAAATGGGAAACCACGGAAAACCATCGTCAGGGCTGCCGACAGTGGGGCTCAAACCCACTATCTTCCGAATACCATCTTCAGGGTTGCTGGCAGTGGGGTTCGAATCCACTATCTCCCGGATGCAAGCTCACAGCTGCGCGCCCCTAACCACACGGCCACCTCGCCTGGTCGTACCGACTGTAACAGCCTGCCTGTATATTGGTGGGAAGTAGCTGGGGTGTAAGATAACTTTCTTCTTTAGCATGCCATTCCTCTGGTTCATACATTTTCTGATATATCTGGTACGTAACACACTGGTTCATCATAGTATTCGAGCTATACAATCCCTACTCTGAGCCACTGATTGGAATGAGTAGTGTGCATATTTAACGGAATAATGACAGAGGAGTGTTCACGGCAGTCTGCGACCTGGTTATTCCAGCTCTGGAACTTTGGACTCTTAGATCGGCACCGTAGTACTGTTCGTTGAAAGTGAGAACATGTGCGGTTTTTCATTTGATCGAGTATTTTATATGATAAGATTGCTTTCAATCGCTACATTCCTACTGACGTTTTTGTAATGACCTATGTTGAATTCAGTTAGGAAAACCACCAAGTCAGTCTTTCTGAGAATCCCGTACATCAGCTAGTCATTGATATAAATACGAAAACACAAAGGTCCAATAATACTGCCTTGAGGAATTCCCCTCTTAATTATTAGAGGGACAGATAAAGCTTCGCCTACCCTAATTCTCTAAGTTCTATTACATAGCCACCCATTCAGTCACTCGTTTGTCAAGTTCAATTGCACTCATTCTTGCCAGTAGTCTCCCATAATCTACCCTATCAAATGCCTTAGATAGGTAAATCGCGATACAGTCCAATTTATTTTATTTTTATTTATTTTATTCGTGACAAAAGGTCCCATGAGCCTCTGACTCGTGATAGGGAGAGTACAGTACATACTTTTCTTAGGCGACACAATAATTACGTTTCGTGTACAATAGCTTTTTCACCGGGTGAGTTGGCTGTGCGGGTAGATGCGCGTGGCTGTGAGCTTGCATCCGGGAGATAGCGGGTTCGAATCCCACTGTCGGCAGCCCTGAAGATGGTTTTCCGTGGTTTCCCATTTTCACACCAGGCAAATGCTAGGGCTGTACCTTAATTAAGGCCACGGCCGCTTCATTCCAACTCCTAGGCCTTTCCTATCCCATCCTCGCCATAAGACTTATCTGTGTCCGTGCGACGTAAAGCCACTAGCAATAGCTTTTTCAGTAAAGTGACAAGTACAGTTTTGGATAACTAAGACAGTTTTTTTTAACATGTTAACATCATAGTTTTTCAGAAGTATACTAAGATATTGCATGGCTGTAAGATATTAAATATGGCCAATATATTATTGTATTAATTAAAGTACTGTAATTTATGTAGACATTATATTAAGATATATTCCTTCAGTTTTTTCTTAAAACATATAACCGATTTAGTGTTCCTTATAACAGGAGGCAACATATAATATTTCTTAAGCATTGATGATACTATGCCTTTCACTCCATACTTTACTGAATTAGGGAGAAAGGGATATATCCTTAATGATCCTCTAGTTTCATATCTAATGAATTTCACTAAAATGGGAGAAGTTAACAGTAGAGTGGGTTAATTGCCTGTCTAGCTTATACATAAAGACTGATTATGAATTTGTTTACGGAATTGCAGAATATTTGACTCTGATATAACTTCATGTGACGGTTTGAGGAAGGGGAATCCATACATGACCTCCTGAATGGATGATGTCTGCTATATCTTGCTGGAATCCTACAAGTTGAGCTTCTGTGGAATAACCTTTCCTAAACCAAACTGACTTCTATCAAACCAGTTATTCGCAAATATGTCTTATATAATCAGAAAGAATGCTTTCCTAAAGCTTACATGTAATGCATGTCAAACTGACTCTTCTTTAATTTTCAGCTTTAAGTCTATCACCCTTTCCTTTATACACAGGGGCTACTATAGCAACTCTCCATTCATCTTGTATAGCTCCTTCATGCAAACATTAATCAAATAAGTACTTCAGATATGGTACTATATCCCAACCCATTGTCTTTAGTACCTATATTCTCCGAAACCTTATCAATTCCAGCTGCTTATCTAGTTTTCAACTTTTGTATCTTATTGTAAATGTCATGGGTGTCATAGGTAAATTTTTATACTTCTTTAGTGTTATTCACCTCCTCTATCTGGACATTATCCTTGTAACCAACAATCTTTACATACTGCTGACTGAAGTAAATCAGAGGGATATGTGATGATAAAAATTTGTTCATGAGGTGTCAGTATGGATTTCGAAAGAAATTTTCTTGTGAGGCACAACTGGTGGGATTTCAGCAGGACATATCAGATCAATTGGATTCAGGAGGCCAGTTAGATTGCATAGCTATAGATATTTCCAAAGCCTTTGATAGAGGGGAACTTTAATAATAAAGAAATTGGAGGGAATAGGATTGGACGTAAGGGTTATACGTTGGATAAAAACATTTCTAAATTCAAGGGTTTAGAAAGTCAAAGTACGAAATAATGTATCACAGGAAGAGAAAGTTTGGAAGGGAATTGCACAGGGTAGTATAATCGGTCAGTTACTTTTCTTAATATACGTAAATGATTTAGGGAACAATATAACATCAAAAATAAGATTGTATGAAGATGACATAATTGTTTATAGGGAAATAAATAATATTGAGGATTGTTCAGAATTACAAGGGAACCTTGAGAGTATCCAGCAATGGGTTGAAGAGACTAATATGAAGGTTAATGGAGGCAAATCAACTGTTACAACATTTACAAACAGGAGTTTTAAAACTGAATTTGAGTATACTTTGGATGAGGTAGTTATTCCAAAAGATGGCAAGTGCAAATACTTAGGTATGAAATTTGAAAGTAATTTGCACTGGAAGCGTCATGTGGATGACATTGTTGGGAAAGCATACAGATCGTGACATGTCATAATGAGGCTACTTAAAGGATGCAACAAAGAATTAAAAGAGAAAAGTTACTTAAGTATGGTTCGTCCATTATTGGAATATGCAAACAGTGTTTGGGATCCTCACCAAGAATACCTAATAAAAGAAATAGATAGTGTGCAGAGAAAAGCAGCAAGATTTGTAACAGGGGATTTCAGGAGAAAGAGTAGTGTATCAGAAATTTTAAAAGAACTTGGGTGGGAAACTTTAAGTAAGAGAAGGGAGAAAACTAGACTTATAGGATTATATAGAGCCTATACAGGTGAAGAAGCATGGGGAGATATCCGTGATAGGCTTCAGTTGGAAAATAATTATATTGGCAGGACTGACCACAAGTATAAAATTAGAAGGAATTTTAGCAGAAGTGATTGTGGTAAATTTTCATTCATTGGGAAGGGTGTGAAGGAGTGAAACAGTTTACCAGGGGTAGTGTTTGATCCTTTTCCAAAATCTGTACGGATATTGAAGAAGAGAATGAACAGCAACAAAGAAAATAAATGAAATGTTAGAGGGCATTCGACCAGTGCAGGTTAATGTAAATAAAAAATGTGTGTGAATAAATTCCATCCCCTGGTTTAAGGAGTTTGGACAGCCAAAGTAGGGGACTGCCTGTAGGGGTGAAGTACAGTGGGGACTTTGGGGGCCCTGGGACCGCTACGGTAGCTGTGAAGGCCCTTCAGGAACTCTGAAAAGTGGTGGCAAAAGGGGCTCTGGTTAAGACGCAGCAGGTCGTTATGCTACTTAGGTTCCAGAATGTGTATAAAAAAGTAAATAAATGCAATGTAAATTTTAATCTTATACCAGTTGTATAGTATCATTTGAAGTAATTCCACATACTGTATATCAGTTGACTATATTTGTAAGTAGTACAGGAGATATTATAAGTAGAATTTTGTAAACAATATAAATTTATTAAGGATGAGCTGTGTGTTTAATAGAAAAAATTGCTAGCATAAATGGTATAATATTGTATTTTGGTATAATTTTCTTCTCTTGTTAATTTAATATCTAGTGCTTGACAATAATGTATTTTAGTGTACCATTTGCCACCGAGGTAGACACCTCATTTGCAAATAAAGAGATTTTGATTTGATTTGATTTTGATTTGAATACTTCTGCCCTTTGAAGGTCCTCGCATACACACTCCCCTTGTTCATTAATGATTCCTGGAAAATCCTTCTTTGAACTTGTTTCTGCCTTAAAGTACCTATATATAATCTTCCATTTTTCACTAAAATTATGCTTGCCATCATGTTATCTTTAGCTGAATTCTTTGCTAGGTGACCACTCTTCAAGCAAGTGTAACGAAGATTTTGCTTATTTGCATAATATAATTTGTAATTAATCTTCATATTCCTAAACTTTAGGCACAGGAATAAGAGATGAGGAGCATCGCAGAGGTCACATTTTAATGATGTGGTCGCAAAGGCTTGCCCTGTACTTTCCTTCTTACTACTGCTGTAGGTATTTGGTTCGTTGGGTTTGTCTCTCATCCATTAGTTTATTAGTACGGACTAGCTCTGAAGTCTGACAACTACTTCCAAGGAATGGTGTTACTTCTTTCAGCCTAGGGTAGGTTTGGCCGGAGGTTTTGACCTCCCCTTATTTTCTAAGACTAACACTAATTCGTTCTAAAATGTAATGCGACATTATAATTTCATGCTTATTGTTTGGATCTTTATTTCCGGTACTTCAATGGCACTTAAATTGCTGCTCGTTTGGTTTATTAGTTCCCTCAGCTCCTTTGGATGATCAGTCTTGGCGGAGTGCAACGACTGTCTAACATGCATAGGTATCCAGAATCAACCTAGGATCATTGTATCGGTTACCGGTACAGATCAATTTCCATTCGAATTTGAAGTTATTCTGTGTAACTGGTGAATTCCCTATCACCTTATGTGGCTCATCAGGATAAGAACGACAATAAATTGTGGTACCTCTGAATATCTGTTAGGGCATCGTTATCGGTTACTATACTTTTAAACGTGTCATGATAATGCATAAACACTGACAGTGGGCCATGAAATTTATGAAGTGAAATGGTAGGCAATTTCAGATCACTAAATTGTTATGGCTTATGTCACTACTTTCACTAACAGATGGCTGCTATTTTACTTCTAATAATGTTTCCGTCTTTCCATCTTTGACTGCAACCCAAAATAGAATTGTTCAAATCCCTCTCGATCTAAATCATGAGGTTCATTGGCGTCATTAACTTCTAATTGCGTCTGAATTTCGTTGTATTATTGTAAAATATTCTGCAGGTGTTTCTATCCCCACAGAGATATGATTAACAAATGTAGCTACTCTAGTTACGCGGGCCTTCATGACAGCTCGTCTTTTGACACTGCCTTTGTAATACAGGGTACAGGCCGTATTGTAGAAACGCCAAGCACATCAGCTGATCAACTAAGGCGAGCTACGCAAATATTAGTCTACAAATTGAAATTGTGAATGTAATTAACAAGGATTGGGTGCATTATTTGGATAATTGTGAGTGTTGACAGACGGAAATTTATATTTAAGTATACTGCATGTTTGTTCTTTAACACTCAGGATGTACGTAAACAGCTGTTATTAAGATAATGACACCTCATAGTTTAGATCAGATATGGTATCTGCACGTGATGAGTAGTACAAATTCAAGGGACGTAATACCTCTCGTGGAATTTATTCATTTGTTATCGTATCACACGTTTTTGCGGAAATAAATGTTGCAAATTTAAATACAGTGTGTGAACGTTCGCAGTTGCCACAATACTCAGAACTTGTGCGTACCACGGAAAAAATACAACTATAAAAGTAAATATACATTAATATTTCCATTGTCTTCGTATGAGGGAAGGTTACCTTTATGAAAAACGAAAATTCCAACCGAAAAAATACCCCTTACGAAGAATAAAGTAGTATGTTTCACTAATTTTCCAGAGCTGATGAGTTCTGCTTTTGAATTTCTTGTTACGTAGATTTACAGCAGGGCGTTTTATTATTGATACAGAACAAGCACAAAAGTGGACGGTAACCAATTGAACCACATATGATTATTTCTTGGGTTAGTACTGTTGAGTACGCGGTGCATTTTCTCCCCAAAATTAATGCGAGTAAAAACAATTCCTCGGCAATTTTCGTGAATGAGGGAAGTAATTAACAGATCTTGCTGGTCAGTGCACTGATATATTTAGTAAAACATAGACTATTCTTAAATAAAAACGGATACAAATTTTTGTGTGGAAGAAAGGGTCTCAAGAAAGTCTTCATAGGATAGTGCCGGAAGTGTCAAGAAAAAACCAGGAAAGCTACTGTATTTGTGGCCATGTATAGGTTTGCAGGTAAAGTCTATTATTATTATTATTATTATTATTATTATTATTATTATTATTATTATTATTATTATTATTAATAATAATTTTATCACAGTGCTTGAAAATTCGTGTGAATCGTGCTGTAAGAGACCTGAATGGAAACAGATTTGACCATAGATTGGTCTAAAACAGGTGGCTATTTTTAAGCATTAATACCAGTGTTTCTTGTTCTTAACAGTAAAATAAAGGACCTAATAGGTCTAATTAATCAGAATTATTGGTATTATTTATGAGTGATTTTAATTATTTGAATTGTCTCCTGTCCTATATTTCAACTACTATTTTACATTAATGCATCGGTGTAATGTAGTGACGTAAGATGGCGGCGGGCGCACGCATGCGGCTTCAGAATCCTGCTGTTCATGCCAGTCTATAATCTATATGTCTTTGCATCTACCGAACACCAACTGAACTATATTTCACTACCGGTACTCTTAATTTGTGCCAATAAGCACGGAATGCCAATATACAAATAGCACTTAATTAATCACACCCACAAAATTAATCAAATTTCAATAGATTTTAACTACTTTATCACTACGATAAAAGAAGAGCTCTCTCAACAGCCGGCCATTCACAAGTGCGTCCAACAATGGAGCCAATATAGGCTAACATAAGTTGTCATGCACTTATAGAGATAAGAACATTATCATAATGGAATCTAACAAATTATCGATAATAGGATTATACGTCGATCCTTCCTCAGCAATGGAAGATGTGTTATATATTCTTATGACTGCTCTATCGAAGGTGAATCAAGAAAATAATACAATCATTGCTGGAGACTTAAACTGCAGGATAGACAACAATGAATAACGAAGTCAGGAATTGCTTCAAACGTTGGAGGAAGAAGGATTCACTCTTGTCAACAGCAAATCTGACAAGACGTACTTTGCCCATAATGGAAGCAGTACAATTGATGTTTTATTCTTCAAAGGGGCTGGAATTAAATTAATTGATTACAAGATTTGCTACTCATCTCCAGACTCAGTATTAAAGAAGCACTGTCCAGTCTCAGCGATCTTTGATTTGGATATTCTTTCGCACCCATGGAATGCACCAATCTTTACGAAGCCTATAGCTCGAAAACTTAATGAGAGTGCCCTCCTGCAAAGCACTGATAAAATCATTGACTTAAACCACAAAATAATGAAAAATGAATTGGATGCTGCAGCTTCTGTTTTAGAAGACACCTTCAAATCTGCCTTCATCACAATAACTCCACGAAAATCCAAAAAGTGGTTCAATCGGACCTGCTATCTGGAAAGAAAGCAAGTCCTGAAGGCTCTCATGTGGCGAAAACAACACTGAATATAGAAGACCAAATTAAATACAGTCAGCTCAGAAGTAAATACAAAGAATTACTGAAGACTTCTAGAAACAAGTAACTTGAGGCATTGAAGATGGCTGACGAAGCCAAGAAGGGCCCATTCTTAGCATTAAAACCACGTAAAGTTCCAACAACTGGTAAAATAGATATGAAGACCTGGGAGAAGCACTTCTCACTCATCCTAAATCAACAAAGATCCTTAACAGCCTATTCAAGAAAGTACGTTGAAGCAGACAGGGGAGGCATCACCCTATTCTCACAAAAAGAAGTCTCTGACACTATACTCAAACTAAAAGATGGAAAAGCACCGGGCCCTGACGGCATTTTCAGTGAACACATTAAAGCTTCAGCAAATGTATTACTTCCATCCATAACGAATCTTATAAACCTCTGCTTGTTACTAGGAGACATCCCAAAGGCGTATAAAACCTCCACATTGAAGGTTTTATACAAAGGAAAGGGTAACTTGCTTGATCCAAATTCCTATAGAGGAATTGCTCTGGAGAATAATTTGTTAAAGCTACTCACCAAGTTAATAACCAC
The DNA here is from genome assembly GCF_040414725.1 of Anabrus simplex. NCBI lineage: Eukaryota > Metazoa > Arthropoda > Insecta > Orthoptera > Tettigoniidae > Anabrus > Anabrus simplex. The sequence continues at coordinate 902,735,031 of NC_090265.1, forward strand.
TCGACTGACAGAAGAAATTGAAACCAAACTTTCTGAAGAGCAATTTGGATTTAGAAGAGGAAGAAGCACTCTGCACGCAGTAAGAAATCTACTGGACGATATACATAACATCTTACGACTACCAAGGTGTAAATTTCACACAGTGTTCATAGATTTTTCGAAGGCCTTCGATAATCTTAAAAGAAACATTATATCGTCGAAGCTTGATTCTCTTGTTGAGGACAAGGCTCTCACTATTCTGATCCATAACATGTTGATAAATAATACTGTCATCATTTCAGACAATATAACTTCATCGAGGGAAATCACGCAGACAAATGGCGTTCTACAGGGCGACCCTCTCAATCCTTTATTGTTTAATGTAGCTATCTATGACGCGGTTCAAGCGACAAAAGAGGTGTCAAACGAAGTAACCATGTATTTATATCCTGATGATATGGTTCTAGGATCACACGATATTAAACAGGTACAAAAAGCACTGGATGCACTGGAGAAGTGGACAGACACAAATGAATTGCAAGTAAATATTGAAAAGACTGTCTACATGATTTTCAGGAATGGTGGACGAACATCCTCAAGTGACAAAGTGACGTATAAAGCAGAAACACTAAACGACGTGAACAGTTTTAAATATCTGGGCTTGACGATGCAGACGACAGTAAACTCCTTTAGACTTCATATTAGACTACGTGCTGCAGCAGCTATGAAAGCAATATTTGACATCAAGAATTTAAATAGATTATCTCTTAAGACGACCATGACCTTGTTTGACGCAAAAATAATCCCTATTTTAACATTTGGACTGAAATCATTTGGGATAAGCTAACAAAGAATGACCTACACACTCTAGAAAAAGTCTAAGCCCGATTCTTAAAGACAACTCTCTGTGTGTCCAGATTTACTAGATCAAGACTGGTTTATGAACTCGCAAAGGAGCCTTTTTTAATTGAAGATTTGAGATTCAAGTTTGCTCTACCTTATACAGTCCAATGGAAGAAACTCTTGGATGAAAGAGTGGCCAAAAGGAATGATATTTGTCCTGAATTCTATTCGACTGAAGCAATGACTAATAGAACATGGGCCAATACAAACCAGTATCTCCGACATTTTATCAATTCTATGGCAATTCATGAATACCACTATAAACTCTGCAAAACAAGGATCTTTCATGAACCGGACGATAGTTCTGTGTGTGCACTGTGTAATTTGACTTGTACTCGTTACCATGTTGTGGAATGCTCTAAGAGAAATAGGCCTACAGTAGACTTATGTATAAATGACATGTAATTGCGTTATATACACAAATTGTGTGCTCTATTAAATTATTTAAATATTGAACTACATACTGTACCCTTGAAAATTGGTAATTGGTTCATTTGGGAAGAATGTTTTATTGTCAGGGTGGAACAGTGCATTAAATTATCAGTCAGAACGGAGATTTTAACTCTGTAGCATATCCGCTCGCCGGCGGCAGAAAGAGGTTTTTCCCGACAAGCATGCATCGGCCTTGGGTTTTTTGTGCTGTGTTCTAGACCCCTGCTGTGTGCCACGTGACTATGGATGTACCAGGCCAAGGGCGATAAATACTTTGTGAAGTTGTACGTCATGATATTTCACCAATAGAATTGGAAGATTAGCCCGATCGCAAGATTTCAACCAATAGTATACAACTTGCAGACACACCTACGTCTTAAGGATATTAAATACCCGTGTATCTGGGGAGATTTGGTTCTTTTTACATTTCTACTTGCTTCATTCAAGTACTCGTCGTCATATTCTCAAAGTGCCTGTCTTATTTGGAGGCGATTACACAACGTTGGCAACTATAAGCATTTATCTGCTGCAATATGGCAATATTTCTGCTTCTGAGGAAATTTTAAGTAGCAAAAATTATTTGAAACGTCGCAGTTCAGAATTCATTTATTTTACAAAATTGAGGAACTGTAAAGTACGTAAAACTTTGCCATCATAACGCATCGAATGTGTGTTCGGAACTTTTACTAAAACCGACTTGTTAGTTTCAGCTTTTTACCAGAAGACGGAAGATCGCAAGCAGTCCTGAAATATTTCCAAGGATGGAACCTCAACGTTATGAAGGAGTCTGTGATTGTTCCATATCTTCCTTTGCTGCTGCCATGAGTAACTAAAATGTGAGGCATCCTTCAGCCAAGGGGAGAATATAATTCGAGATGGAAGTCTGATCCAATTTCACTGATCATCTGCCAAGTCCAGAACCATGTCCATTACAGATAAGATTTTTAAATATTTTTCTGTCGATCTTTTGTGATAATATTGTAGACGTAGTCCTTGCTTATTTATTGACAGTAATTTCTATTAGTCTTTGTAGTTAGAAATTTCATACTTCTTTCATTGGTGGTGGTAGAATTTGAGATGTGCGTGAGAGTGTATTTGGGACCTGTTATTTGTTATACTTGAGTGAGTGCTTCGTGACATGTTCTCACTGTCCCAGAATAAGCATAGGAGAGTGCTAAAATTATGTAACCCATGCGATAATTATTAATTTATTAAGTAATTTGAATATAATTTTGAATTATGTGGGACAGAATATCGACGTGTTCTATTATTTAGGAGCTTCCCTTGATGATTTTGTGGTTTATCGTAGATTCGAGATAAGATAGAGTCATCTATGATTTCATTAATTTGTAGCCTACGATGACGCGATCGCGCGCGCATAATAATAATAATGATAATAATAATTTGACATTATTACGGTCTAAAGGAATAATTTATGGTCATGAGTATAATTATTACTGTGCTTGTGAGTGGTAAATGTGTGCTCATACTTGAGTAAGTGTAGGCCTGGAATACGGTCGTAACTTGTATGTTACATTTTTGCATTTACTGAAATGTTGGATATTTGAGACTTGTAAATGGATCTTATGATAGGATTTTATTTGTGTGTCCATTAAATGAGTCAATTAAGGAAGAAAGTATGTCTTCGAACATAATTTCTTCACGAGGAGCACATATTGATCGATATTTTGAGGTAATAGGAGAATAATAATAATGAAATCGTGACTCATAGACCGCATCTGCGAATGTGCATTTATCCGATATTGTAGGCAATTTTATGGAATTATTAGTGATGATTTCTACTGTAAAATTCTCCTGGAACATCGTTGTGAATTCTATTTCATTAAAAAGTGATAACCCTGATACCATCACATGCCAAATGATTGCAATGGTAGACCTTATCTGATATCGTCATCGGGAAAACTTCTCCAATTTCGAGTAATTATTAAAAATAAAAATCAAGGGCTAGGTTTCGTTAAAATCATTTGATAAAATTTGCCGTGGACCTAAGCATGAATATGAGATGGATGAATGGATTATATTTTGTAAATATGATTTGTTATGGTGACATTTCGTCACGAAATGTGTACGCTATCCGCGTAAAATTTCTTCGATTTCTGGCTGTTTTGTGGCGATTATATTTGACTCAGTTATGAATCTCTAAGCGATTTTATGGTGAAATAAGAGATTAGGATCTATTGATTCCGAGGAAAATATCTAAGCAAGGATCGCGTCAATGGATTAAGTTCACCGAATGTAAAAGAGTAACCTTGCATATCGAGATTTTAAAGCATTTAATTGTGAGTTGTGCACAACATTGCGTTAGGTTACGCAAGATTAAAAATATAATGTGTTAAATGAAATCATTCAGACTATTTTTATTAAATAATTTAAAGTATAAATAATTAATTGGAAGAACATTTAATTAAAAGAAATGGTTATTTGATTTTTTTTGTGATGAGATGAAAATTTCATTAAATTAAGAGTAAATAACAGAAATATTGTCAATTTAATTAATTGATTAAAATTCAGATTTTGGAAATTTAACATAGGGTTTTCTCGAATAATAAGAGGATTAATTTATTAATGCGGTTAAGTAAAATTTAGTTTCATATTTTTGCAGAATATAATTTTGGTGAAGAATTTCCAATGAATTCCGGCTGGGAAGAAACAATTCTTTTATTTCAAGATTCTGAGAATACTAGATGATTTTGGAAAGTGCTATTTTTTTAATAAATGTTAAAGCCCATTTTTAGTGTGTTTCATTTGTCGTCAGTCCTTAGGTTATCCCTGCCCTTAAAATCTTTGCGTTGTCTGAAAGCGAACGTTCTGCCTCTGGCTGAGCTGCCCGGTAAAACGGGGGCAATACAGTAGAGACAATACGCGACACTTCCGGATTTAGCCTTGTTAAATTGGGAAACAATTCGCAAGTGGCGCTCCTAGTGGCGTGACCTGAAAATTCGCTCTAAATTCAAATATCAGTGGAAATGTATATATGGAAATGGATAAATAAATTACGTCTAGAAAGAAATTATTGTTAAAATATTAACTTCAAAGTTGCTAAGGAAATTCTGGGTCCGTGAATGAAACAGGTTATTATTTCAAGTGAAATAAGACATTTAATCAAGATGCGAAATTGACTGCTGTGAAAAGGCTTGATCTTTCGTTTATGCATTAGGCCTACTTTTTTAGCTTTAGCATACCTGCCTGAACTTTCACAGCTAAATTTGTCTTTTTTCTCATTTAAAAGCATTGTACATCACATTAGGACACTTGTCAATACAAATATTGACACATTCCTTACACACATGATTCAATGATTTACATTTAAGAGCTGGACAATTTTCCTTTTAACTTGAAACCTACTAACAGAAATTAAATCTATAAATTTAGCCGAAAAAACATTCAAAATTTTCCTATAAGCAATACTTGCCATTACATTAGGGTAAAGCAAATTTGCATCATCATCACATTTCTTAAATTAACCATATTTTCTTCAGTGCTTGACAACGCATTAGGGCATTCCAAATGGGGTAACTTGGAACACAACCAGCCACACACATATGCATATGCATTTTCCTGAATTAAATCAAAACCCACAGATCACACCTACAACAACACATCGGTATTGAAGGTTAACTGCTGCACTAATACAATGAAATTAACTTATTATATTTTAAGCCAGTTAAAATATGGGTCACACAGGTCAGAAGTTTAGGAAGTAGGCCTTCTATAAAAATATCTTTGTAACTGGAAGAATATATGCAAACACAGTATTTACTTACATTTTCTTGTCACGAGGGAAACGGAAGAAAGACCGCGAATCCTTCTGCACTTCATAGTTACTGCAGCCAAACGCAGCACATATCTTTCCACTCATATTGAGAGGAAATATAAAGGAATGACACACGCTACTATTTACTTATGTCAACTTAATGCAAATGCATATATAACCCCAAAAACTTCACAAACAAACACACGTGCTCTTATGACAGAATCAGTAACTCTCAGGTCACTCCGCTAGATTGAGCTCTAATCGCTGTCCCTCAATATCTCGCAGAGTGTTGCGTATTGTCTCTATTGTATTTGATTGAACCTGTCTTACAAGGACGAGACAAAGCTTATTTTAAGGCTCGTGACACGAAGTAAAAAGCTCGGCAAGTCTCTGCGGGACCGGAAACATGTTTTGAAACTCTAAAACCAACCGTTATTGAGATGTTGGCACCACATAACTCCCATTCTAAGCATCGGATAAGAGGTGATGGGCCCTAACCATGGCAACGTCAACGGAAAGATTCTTCGGTAGAATACTGTAGAGATGGGCTAAACTACTATTTGCATGAAAGAGTTTCAAATGCTCCTGTTTTTAACTCGAAACAGTTTCACAATAACTATTTCAAATAGCAGTTTTGCTTCTCCTTCCAAATAGTGACATGATCCGATTGCTGCAGTGTTGTTCCACACTGGTATTAATAGGTGTTGCTATGAGTTTGGGGTACAGTATATGTATTATTAAGGGAAACATTGCATGTTCCCATTCAGCTTGTTATCGTACGATACTTGTTAAATATATTTAAAATAGTGACTTGAAGACTACTGTACAGGACGAGTTAACGCAAAAATAAATTGAGCAGTGCTCGAAACAGGTTGTTTTGTGAAACAGCTAGCCTACCCTGAAGCGGTGGGCCACACAGAGCGAACAATGGTTATAGCGTTTAACGAGGTAGCAACAGAACAGTTTCAGAATCAGTGGTCGTAACAGAGTATTTTGTGAAACAGCTACATTCTGAAACCGTTTTGATACCGAAACAGTTCTAAAATAGCTGTTGCGCTTTTTCTGTCCCATCTCTGGAATACAGGCCTGGTGTTTGAAGATGCATGATTGCAGACCAAAGAGAGAGATTCTGCTTAAACATTGTAAAATAGCTAGCGTTAATGTGCTGAGATACCGGTACTTACTTTCCCTGGACCACATTTTCATATTCTTATCAGCATAATTACTGTAAATAGCACCAAAGTAATAATAATAATAATAATCATCGTATGGCCTCAGCTACCATGTGCAGAAATTTCAATTTGACGCCATTTCATCTGGTTGTCTGTTCATCAATTTCGACGTTCCGTTTTACTCTAGGCCTACTAAATGGTAGACCGAGTAAACCGAAACTCTCTTGGGTGTCTATGGCTGAGAATTAACTCATTTTTCTGGGTAAACACCAAATGTGTCACTAGAGATCTTTTACATGCTGACATCGTACTGTGCGACATGGAGTGTCGAATGGACTTCTTTCCGCCCTTCAAAAATCCTACTACCGGTACCTCTGCCGAGTTTGAACCCACTATCTTGGGATCCGCAGGCTGACACTCTACCACTGATCCACAGAGGCAGCTAGCAGTAAAGTGCTTTTGCTATTTACAAGCCCAATTTCTAACTACCTAACTACAAACTTGGTATTGGTATGTACCTATATGACTTATTAACTCAAAAAACAACTGTAGGGGCAAGACACCCTTTGCAACCTTAGGGTAGTTGGTGAAATGTAAAATATAACTGAAAACGACCCATATTTAGAATGGCTATTAGGGGCAGTTCCCCTCCCCCCCCCCCCCAACCCCACTTTGTGGAGAAAATATTACACTTTGATTCCATACTAGCCAGCTTAAACTAGGAATTATAAATAATAAAAAAAAGCAATTGTACAAGCCCTGTTGTCTTATCAGCTGATTCCTTTATTTTCTTTAATTATTAGCAGAAATACGCACAAAATCACAAAATGTTGTTCGTCCCGGATAACTGATTTGTATAGCGCCAAAGCAAGTAGTGGACACTTTGCATGTGCTGTAAGGAAGGGCAGCAGGGTTTTTTCTTTTTTGCCAAAGTCATGGACACAGTTATGATTCACCCACTTGCCGCGCGTGTTCGTCAGTTTGCAAGTATCTTTAGTGTCTGTTAGTTTCTTAGTGTGTAGACAACTGCTAAATTATTTTAATTGTATAATCATGCTGTACTTTAATTTAATTGTAATAATTGTGCAATATTGTTCCTATGGTGAAAGTTTTATTGTATAGCATTGAATCAAAATCTCACAAAACTATTATTCTGCACTTAAATTGGTAAACTGTCAACCTCTACCTCTCTGTCAAAATTCACTCAGAGAGGGTTTTTTTCCCTTCAGTATTGATGAAATCCCCCGCCATCTGCTATATCCCGCAAACCCGGGTACCGGTACTGTTTGTTGTCTATATTTTAATTCCCAATCACCGTTACTGCCCATAGTGGTGTCGAATCCACAGTTTTTGGGGTCACTGAGATGAACTATGGCACTCTGAATGCCGTTTAAGTCCAAGTTCAGCCTCCATCGGCATAGTGATTGAGAAGAGGTGAAAATTTCTTACAAAATTGTAAGTTCAACTGTCAATATGGTTTCAACAATGAGATTCATAGTCTGTAAGTGAAAAAGAAGATGTCTAAAATGACTGAGATTATGGATGTGCTGGTTGGGAGATGTAGCAAGAACCAAACAAAGAGATGTGCAGTATCTGAAGGCCACAGTGGGGAGGGGAGTGTTGATGGGCCTCTATTGCATGCTGAATACAAATTATGTATCAGTCACATTAGGAAGTTGGGTGGTTCCTCCTCTCATTCCCCTCTCTAGAGCATCTTCAGGGTCAAGCCACGGGGGCATGCAGACAGGTGGGGAAGCAAGTACCTTCTGCTCTATTCATGTTTGGTTCATACTAGATCTCCTGTCCTGAATGTGTGTGTGTTCCAGCATACCTCTCAATCACAAATGACAAATAGACAAATGACAAATAAAAATCATCCAAAAATGATCAATATTATTGTTGAATGCATGGTTTCTGGGGTTGCTGAGATAAATTGTGACATTCTGGATGACGTTCAGTGCAAAGTTCAGCCTCCTACTGCATAGGGCTTAAGAAGGGGTGAAAAAGAAAATGTCCAAGGTGACCGAGAGGAGTGTTGATTCCTTAGTTTTCAGGGTTGCTAAGCTGATTGGTGACAGTCGCAGTGACAGTTGGAATCATATATCCTATATCATATTTAGGCTATAGAGCGACACATAAATACATACAGTTATAACTTACCTTTATTAATTGTTTGAAAGGATCAACTAATTCCCAGACAATCTGGGGTGCCACAAAGAAATGGTTAACCGCAAAATTAAATAATCTCAAATTGAATCTTAAAATTACGCACATAATAATATTTCTGATTCTTACAAAAGATTTCCTAAACTATCAGTCAACAAAACAATAAAGTAATCTACAAAAATTCACATCAAACAGGTAGCCTAATACAAATACTAAAATTAAACATTTAAAACAATTACCTGAGCAGAGCCAGGCTCTACAGCTAGTTTACAATCATATTAACATATCCTGTAAGTATGTTAAATACTTATATGTTGTGGCTCTTCACCATCTAGCCGAATTGCACTTTTTTTTTTTTTTTTTTTGATGATATTTGTTCATGGCATCGACCTCTGTAGATCTTTTGCCACTACTTACACCATACGATATGAACCTGCGTGTAATTGTAATTGCGGAAGTGTAAAGTGTTGAATGTGAGGAAAGGAACTTTAAGGATGACACAAACACCCAGTCCCCAGGCCAGGGATATTAATAATTTACAATTAAAAACCCCTGACCCAGCCAGAAATCAAACCCGGGGCCGCCGGGTGACAGGTGGACGCGTTGCCCCCTACACTGCGGGGCTGGACAGAATTGCATCTTAGTAAGATAGGATTTAATGTATGGTCCAGATTTATCAGAAGCACAACAAATATGTTATGGGCCCACATGCAGGAAACAAATTTGTGCCCCCTCCAAGAAATTGTATAAAATCTATCGAATAACACATTCAAAATTAACTGCAGCAGATACAAACATAACTTGGATACAGTCTGTATCCATTTAATATATACAATGGACTTACTGTTAAAAGCCTGGTCTAGAAAGCCAAGAATAACGGCTGAGAGAATTTGTTGTGTCGACCACACGACACCTCAAAATGCGCAGGCCTTCAGGCTGAGCAGCGGTTGTTTGGTAGGCCAAGGTCCTTTGGGGCTGTTGAGCCATTGTGTTTGGTTTACTGTTAAAAAACTAAATTATTTATTCATAGATTTTGAAAATAAAATATTTTGTAGGGATTGAAATTCTGAACAACATAAATAAATATTTGTTCCTATCTTTTATTTTTAAATTTTTAAAAGTTTACTGTACTGCCATTAGAGTCTAAAGAAACTGGACGATGCAGTGTGCTATGTGGAATGTGAAGACATTGATGATTTCAATGACATCAGTGGATGTCACATTCGATGCTGAGGAGGCTGAGTTCACCGAGTCTGTCTTGCATCATACCATTTAGCAGTCTCAGTTTCAAAAATGATTGTTTTGTGGAATAAACGGTAACAAGAATAATTAAATCTAAAGTATGATAATTTGGTAAAAATATTTCATTGATTTTTCCTTATGATAACTTGGTGCAGGCTTTTTTGAGAGCATGACGCTCATGTTAAGAGAGATGGCTGTGTTAGACTCGACACAATAACTGGCAGCCTGATTCAACAACCTGGAAATAACTCTGCTTATGAATTGTAAAAACAATCTTTTTCGGTCTATTCTACAACAACATTTGGATGTCAACTTTTCCATGCAGAGAGGCATTCCAGTAAAATTATGTATTCATTTATTTTTTATGGAGACCTTTAAGCTCTAAGCTTGCCTGCTTTGCAGGCCTTGCAGGCTCTAACGTCACACCACTGAGAATAATCTGTAAACTTAAGAGGTAAACACCATGTCTGCATGAATACTGGGAGTGAGATTCGTAGTTCCTAATGGGTGGCTAGAAGACAGTGATCTATGCTCATATGGCCTTCACTTGAACTACTTAAAAAAAAAAAAAAAAAAAAGAATTTGTTTTATGTCGCACTGACACAGATAGGTCTTGTGATGACTATGGGATAGGAAAGGCCTAGGAGTAAGAAGGAAGCGGCTGTGGTCTTAATTAAGGTACAGCCCCAACATTTGCCTGGTGTGAAAATAGGAAACCATGGTAAAACATTTTCAGGGCTGCCAACAATGAGGTTCGAATCCACTATCTCCAGGATGCAAGCTCACAGCTGCGCACCCCTAACTGTACGGCCAACTCGCCCGGTCACTTGAACCATAATGTTACATATAAGTTAGGTTTTTTTTTAGAAGAGTTATAAGGAGGTACATTCAGGGAAATGAGGTGGACCAGGGAGCGATGATGACAGTATAGGAAGCATGAAGTCAAGTAAGGATGACATAAAATTGTTTTTTTTTTTGTTAGGGGCTTTACATCGCACCGACACAGATAGGTCTTACGGTGACGATGGGATAGGAAAGGCCTAGGAGTTGGAAAGAAGCGGCCGTGGCCTTAATTAAGGTATAGCCCCAGCATTTGCCTGGTGCGAAAATAGGAAACCACGGAAAACCATCTTCAGGACTGCCGACAGTAAGATTCGAACCCACGATCTCCCGGATGCAAGCTCACAGCCACGCAGCTCTATGCGCACGGCCAACTCGCCCGGTCATAAAATTGTTAGTGCTAAACTGTAGAGAATGAAATAGAATTAATTTGATAGATAGATATATATTTACTAGATATTGTAATAGGAATTGAATCATGGCTGGGGGAGGGGTTACACATCAAAATTAAAAGGAATTGCTATAAATTGGTAGTTTTTATGCCCTCTGAGCAAATTTTGATGAAGGCCTGACATTCTACCAATGTAAGTGCAGTAATGATAGTACTATACAATAAAATGTTCAACAAATGAACAATATTTATGCATGCATTACAATTAAATAGAAGTATGACGTGATTATACAATTCAAAAGTAATTAAGTATTTGACTACACAACAAGTAGCATACACTAGGTGGAAGTGAAGAGACATTAACCAAGTGAGACTGACAGATTGACGAAGGCAAGCGGGTGACCTTGACAAAAATATACGCCTTGCTACCCTTCATTGCAGAACATACTAATCATTGCTCCACGGGTCTTCACTACTTGCTGTGGCGATGTACAATTCGGTTAGCTGCGACAAACGACATTTTGTGCATATTTCCACTGAGTAATTTTCTTAATAATTAAATAAATTAAAGGAAACAATTAGCTGAAAATACAGGGTTTGAACAAATTGCTTTAAAAATTTTTTTTTTAATAAGTCCCAGTTTTAGATGGCTGAAATGGAATAAAATTTGATTTTTTTTTCCTCTACAAAGTGACTGCTCCCCTTGTTCCTTAACGATTTCTGGAATATCCTTCTTGGAACCTATTTTGCCATATACTTAGACATACCCTTCCATTTTTCATTAAAATTTTATATGACTGCCAGTTATGCTTGCCATCATGTTATCCTTAGCTGACTTCTTTGCTAGATTCAATTTCCTACTTAGTTCATTGTCTCCTTACTTCCACAGCCATTTCTAACCCTATTTCTTTCCAGTCTGCTCTTCCTTCTTAGTGGCATTACTTCTCTGTTATAATATAGTGGGTCTTTACCATTCCTTACCACCTTTAAAGGTACAAACCTGTTTTGATGAGGAGTATGAAAGCATGTATGTACCATTAAAAGTGCTAAGGAATAGTAAGGACCTGTTATATTATAACAGGGAAATACCGGTAAAGAGATTCAGAAGGAAGTGCTGATTAGAAAGAAAAACAGTTAGGAATGGTTGCAGGAGTAAGGAGAGATTGAAGGAGCTCACTAAGAAGTTGAATTCTTCTTATTCTTTATCTGTTTACCCTCCGGAGTTGGTTTTTCCCTCAGACTCAGTGAGGAATCCCACCTCTACTGCCTCAAGGGCAGTGTCCTGGATCTTCAGACTTTGGGTCAGGGATACAACTGGGGAAGATGACCAGTACCTCACCCAGGCAGCCTCACCTGCTATGCTGAACAGGACCTTGCAGGGGAGATGGGAAGTTTGGAAGGGATAGACAAGGAAGAGGGAAGGAAGCGGCCGTGGCCTTAAGTTAGGTACCATCCCGGCATTTGCCTGGAGGAGAAGTGAGAAACCATGGAAAACCACTTCCAGGATGGCGGAGGTGGGAATCAAACCCACCTCTACTCAGTTGACCTCCTGAGGCTGAGTGGACCCTGTTCCAGCCATCATACCACTTTTCAAATTTCTTGGCAGAGCTGAGAATCAAACCCGGGCCTCTGGGGGTGGCAGCTAATCACACTAACCACTGCACCACAGAGGCGGTCAAGGAGTTGAATTCAAGAAAGAAAAAAAAATCAACTAAGGATAACATGATGGCAAATATAATTCCCAGCCATATGAATTTTAGGGAGCAATGGAGGGATATGTATAGATACTTGAGGGCAGAAACAGGTTGCAGGAAGGACATTCCAGCGTTCATTAATGAACAAGGGTGTATATGAGAGGACTTACAGAAGGCAAAATTATTCAGTCAGTAATATGTAAAGGTATTTGGATATAAAGATAATGTCCAGGTAGAAGAGGTGACTAATACTGGCAAAATATTGAAATTTACCTATGATAATAAAGACATTTACAAAAAGGATACAAAAGTTGAAAGCTAGAAAGGCAGTTGGGCTTTATAACATATCTGGAGTCCGACTCGTTGGCTGAATTGTCAGTGTACTGGCCTTCGGTTCAGAGGGTCCCGGGTTTGATTCCTGGTCGGGTCGGGGATTTTAACCTTCATTGGTTAATTCCAATGGCCCGGGGACTGGATGTTTATGCTGTCCCCAACATCCCTGCAACTCACATACCACACATAACACTAACCTCCACCACAATAACACACAGTTACCTATGCATGGCAGATGGTGCCCACCCTCATCGGAGGGTCTGCCTTACTAGGGCTGCACTTGGCTAGAAATAGCTACACAAAATTATTATAGATATCTGGAGATATATTAAAGGTTATGGGTTGGGATATAGTGACATATCTGAAATACTTATTTGATTACTGTTTGCATGAAGGAGCAATACCAAATGATTAGAGAGTTGCAGTAGTAGCTCTAGTTTGCAAGGGAAAGAATGACAAACATAAAGTGGATAATTAGAGGCCAGTCAGCTTGACATGTGTTGTTTGTAAGCTCTGGGAAATAATTCTTTCTGATTATAGTAAAGCTGTTTGCAAAATACTATTTGGTTTGATAGAAGGCAGTTTGGGTTTAGGAAAGTTTATTCTAGTGAGACTCAACTTGTAGGATTCCAGCAAGATATAGCAGATATTTCAAATTCAGGAGGTCAGATGGACTGTATCGCTATTGACTTATCCAAGGCTTTTGATAGGGAAGATCATGGGAGATTACTGTCAATAATGAGGGCTATTGGACTAGACAAAAGATTGGTTGAATGGACAGCCACATTTCTGGAAAATAGAATTCGGATAATTAGAGTAGGTGAAGCGTTATCTGATCCTGTAATTGTTAAGAGGGGGGTGGTATTATTGGACTTTTATGTTTTCTTATTTATGTTTGTCCAACCCGTCCCATTTCCCTACGGGGTCAGGTATGAGGTGAGATGAATCTGTCATGGTGGGTTTTTATGACCGGATGCCCTTCCTGACGTCAACCTCATCAGAGGAGTTAATGAGATGAAATGAATGACATGATATATGATAGTAGGGAGAGGGTGAAACCCGGTGCCGGCACATAGCCTTCTCCTGTCGAATAGCACCAAGGGGTCTGCTCAAGGCTTAACGTCTCCATCTGATGGACGGATCACCATCAACAGCGTCATATGCCCTCACTCCATATGAGCACTGCGGAGAGGTTTGGAATTTAATCCAGGCTTTTGGCACGCAATCTAGTGATTAGAAATTGTATACCACCACCTCCCCTACCCTGCCGGCCAACATTCTGATGGTGAAAATTTTTTCAACCAACGGGACTCGAACCGGCTAACCTCGGTGTCAGACCGTTTAGACTTCAGCTTTTTAATGATCATGGTCACCAGGCGGGCATGTTTTCTTATTTATACAGTAAACCATATGAGTAAAGAACTGGAATCACAGATAAGACTATTTGCAGATGACGTTATACTGTACATACTAAATGAGTTGCAGGATTGTGAGCGACTGCAGGAGGACTTAAACAATGTTGTGAGATGGGCAGCAGACAATGGTACGAATGTGAAGGGAACAAAAATCCAACCTATAAACTTCACCAAGAGGAAAAGTGCTCTCAGTTTTAATTGTGTTTATGGGGTGATATTACCTCATGGGGAATAATGTAAATACGTAGGTGTTAATTTAAGGAATGATCTTCATTGGGGTAATCATATTAACGAGGTTGTTAAGAAAGGTTACAAACCTTTTCATATGGTTATGAGAGTATTTATGGGTTGTAGTACAGATATAAAGAGAGGGGGTATACGACCATGGTAAGACTGCAGTTAGAGTATGGGACTCTCACCATGACTACTTGATACGAGAAATGGAAAAAATTCAAAGGAGAGCAGCACGATTTGTTCTGGTTGAGTTCTGTCACAGGGATAGCATTAAAAAAATGTTGCAAACTTTGGACTGGGAAGACTTGAGAGTATGGAGAAGAGATCCTCGACTATGTGGTATGTTACAAATTAAATTAAATGATTAATTATTAATTTCATTAGTGTCTCACTTTCAATTTAATTATTAATTTTATAATTAATGATAATTATTAATTATTGAATTAAATTATCCTTGAGATTTTATGCCTATGTGGTATGTTTCAAGTGGTCAGAGGAGAGTTACAATACTAATATAATGAATATTTAAAAAAATGGTCCATTATTGGACATTATAAATTTTCCAGCTAACTCATTCTTGGTTGCCTGCATTTCGCCCTCGTGTGCTAAGTTGGGCTCGTCAGTTGGGACTTCGCACACCTCCCAAGACGCAAGGCTAGTGCATACCCTGGAGGCAATTATTCATTCAGGACAAATATTTTAAGTTCCCTATAGGAATCAACATCTATATCAGAGGAGAGTTGGCGTGGAATGACATAAGTAGATGAAAAAGCTTTCAAAAGTAGGAAAGATGATAGTTTGAAGATAAAGCTGGAATTCAACGAGGACAAATTGGGGCAAATATTCATTTGTAGGATGAGGAGTAAGGGACTGGAATAATTATCAAGGGAAATGTTTGATAAATTTCCAAGTTCTTTGAAAGTGTTTAAGAAATAGCAAAGTAGATAATTGTCCGGGGTGACAGCCCTAAATGCAGATCATTGATGACTGATGTTTGTATTGATGTGTGGTATGAAGTTCATTCTGGAGACTTGTGTCAACAAGACTCTGAGTTCTGAGGATGACTGACATGGGATCACTTTTTAAACCCACCAATTTTCCATTATATTCTGAACAATCTTGTACTGAACAAAAAGAGGGGAATATGTTAAAAATAATGAATATTTTTCATTAGTGTCTCACTTTTGACAGCAATAACTTGACCAGTGACCAGCACATCAGTTCTAGTTTGCCTTCCTCTATGAGGGGTTACAGACCAGCTCCTGAGGATGTATTTAATGATAAAACAGATGAAAATATGTACTTGAACTGGAAAAATTACTTTCCTTCTACTACAATATGACTTCATTAAAAAGTATTTATACTTCTTATGCATGTACATAAGTAAGGGTAAGTTTTGCTAAGTCAGTGTTTTCCCAGAAGAAAGTGCTTCTTTTCTAGTTCAATAGAACCTTACTAAGTTGGGTCAATTGGGACTGGAGCTAATCCAGGCTAACAAACATCTGGGTTTACTGGAAAATGTAGGAAAATCAATAATGTACAACACACATTCTTACAGAAAATTTCCTTTATATTGAGCAAAACATATCTGAAACATGTTTATGGAATACAGCACACTCTCACACATAACAAACACATCTACAGTGCAGTCCACTTATTGGAAAAGAAACTCGAAAACTTCTGCTGCGTCAGTTTTGAGGACAGCATTTGAGCCACATGATCGTGCATCCTTGTCAACATGAGAAGCTTGACCAGTGTTGTCTCCTCATGCTGCTTGAAACAGACCATTAGCTCATCTAACTGGGACATTGCTTCTGTGTGACTCATACCTGCTGGTTGTTTATCATTATCCTCATCTGTCTTTTCACTACTTTCAGCATCTTTAGATGAACAGGATGCAGTCTGACTCATTGGCTGAATGGTCAGTGTTGAGACCTTCGGTTCAGAGGGTCCTGGGTTCTATTCCGGGCCGGGTCGGGGATTTTAAACACGTCTGATTAATTCTTCTGGTCCGGGAACTGGGTGTTTGTGTTTGTCCCAACACTTTCCTCTTCATATTCAGACAACACAC
The DNA here is from genome assembly GCF_040414725.1 of Anabrus simplex. Lineage (NCBI taxonomy): Eukaryota > Metazoa > Arthropoda > Insecta > Orthoptera > Tettigoniidae > Anabrus > Anabrus simplex. The sequence continues at coordinate 902,751,678 of NC_090265.1, forward strand.
CACACTACCAACCATTACAGAAACACGTAATAGTAATTACATCCCTCCATGTAGGGTTGGCGTCTGAAAGGGCATCCAGCCATAAGAAATGGCCAAATCTACATGTGCGACATAGTTTGCACCCGCGACCCCACAGATGTGGGAAAAGCGGAGGAAGAACAAGAAGAAGAACAGGACAAGGGCGCCCATGCCTGAGGGCAAGGGGGGGCCGCAGCCCCTCCCTAGCTCTCATGGGAAAGGCAAAACTCTAATGTAGTCAGGTGTTTTTGTTTCAAGGAAATGATTTAAAAGTCGATATTACGTAGAGGTGGTAGTACCAACCCCCACCAACAGCAGAGGATACTGTGGGTGTTATTCTACCGCGGAATACAAGTCGCCATTCATCATGCAAAATATAAAAAAGACTACATACCCCCAGGTCTAGGCCCCCCCCTTACAAACTGTCATATGGGCGCCCATGGAACAGGATGCAATAACTTCCTTATCAGTAATTATGATGTAACCTCTGTCATTGTCTGCTTCTAACCAACTTTCACTGACAACATCTGAGAGCCATCAGTCTTCTGAAAGATATCCATAAATTCTTAAGACTGGACTTTATTGAATCATTTTTGTTTGCATTTTTATTCTTCTTCTTTTATGTTTTCCCTCTAAATTGGTCTGGATTATCCAGAGATCTGAGTTAAAGGGAGTTGATTTAACAAGGTTCTTTTGTGCCTAAGTTGTATATATCTTTTTTAGATCAAAGAAGGAGAGTTGCTCAAACTCAGCCTACAGACAGTTGGATGATAAATATCCTGTTTATGAGATACTTGTACTCCAAGGTCATTATAAAAAGGTGTGGTCATGCTCCCACAATTCTTTGCGGTGGGGTACACTACACTAGCCTGCAATGATTTCCCAGCTTTGGTGAAAGTAGGTGGTTGATATGGAAAACGATGTGCTGATTTTGAAAACACCAATCCTCTCAACATAACACGTACAGATTTTATGTAACTAGATATTTTATGTATATCGACATTCAAGATTTAATGGAAATTTGAGGAAATTTGAATTCATTTCACTATATTTAAAAAAAAACTGAACAGGCAGCAAAATACATGAAAAACGCTAATATTAGTGTGTAGAATTCAGTGAAAAAATGCATTATCATGTACCGTTTACAAGATATCAATAAAAAAGTTATATTACAATTCTTATATTAGCAAATTTACAGAAATAAAAAAATTCCTTGTCATAACAATTGGTGGAATACATAATACTGTATTATGACTTACTATCTGGAAGAAATTACTATGGAGGTAAGACACCCCTAGCACCCCCACATGAAAATAAAATACAACCTCAGTGTTATACTGTATTGGATTTACTGAACCACTGAACCACTGACTGAATGGTTTGGAGACTTTATAATGTATTACATAATAATAAATAGAGAAAAGCGAACCTACACAAAGAATATTTTTGTGAAACAAAACACCGATTTCACCCTCGGTTCTTTATCTTTGGCTGGATACAGTATGTGTTTAAAATTTCAGAGGGTTGGGTGATTTGACAAAGCAAACACGTTAGCTCATAAAAACATTCGAGGAAAGAAAAGATAAGATAAACACAGCCCTCAGATAAATTTATCTTAGCATAGTATCACCATAGTGGCAAATTTCTTTAATTCCTGTTGGGTATTCTATTTCTCTCAAAGAAACTTACAAAAGTTTTCAGTTGATTCTAGAAAAAATTAACTACCAGGAACATCAGTGGCTATTGTGTGGAGACATAATGTTTATCTTGCTAGGCCAACAAGCAGGTTACACAAAATTTCCTTGCTTTTTATAACATTGGGATAGTAGAAGTAGAGAAAAACATTGGATAATAAAGGAGCGGGGAAAGTTTATCTCCTCGAGAGAAAAATGTAATTTGTGCTAGTCTGATTGATCCTAAAAAAAATACTACTTCCCCCTTTGACTATCAAATTTTGGGTTATTAAGCAATTTTTAAAGGCACTAGACAAAAGTGGTACATGCTTGGAGTATTTAAATAAAAGATTTCCACTCTTGTCAGAAAGTAAGATAAAAGAGAGAGTATTCGATGGACTGCAGATTAGGGTTCTTATGAAGGACACTGCAGTTTTGGGCACTATGAATAATGCTGAACGTCAGGCACGTGTGCTTTCAGAGAAGTAATTGATACATTTTTAGGAAATGTAAAAGATGTGAACTATAAGACAATTGTAAGAAATATATTGGAATCAATCAATCAATACTGATCTGCATTTAGGGCAGTCGCCCAGGTGGCAGATTCCCTATCTGTTGCTTTCCTAGCCTTTTCCGAAATGATTTCAAAGAAATTGGAAATTTATTGAACATCTCCCTTGGTAAGTTATTCCAATACCTAACTCCCCTTCCTATAAATGAATATTTGCCCCAGTCTCTCCTCTTGAATTCCAACTTTATCTTCATATTGTGATCTTTCCTACTTTTATAAATGCCATTCAAACCTATTCATCTACTAATGTCATTCCACGCCATCTCTCCGCTGACAGCTCGGAACACACCACTTAATTGAAATAATAACATTAACATGTAACACACCACTTAGTCGAGCAGCTCTTCTTCTTTCTCTCAATTCTTCCCAACCCAAACATTGCAACATTTTTGTAATGCTACTCTTTTGTCGGTAATCACCCAGAACAAATCGAGCTGCTTTTCTTTGGATTTTTTCCAGTTCTTGAATCAGGTAATCCTGGTGAGGGTCCCATACACTGGAACCATACTCTAGTTGGGGTCTTACCAGAGACTTATATGCACTCTCCTTTACATCCTTACTACAACCCCTAAACACCCTAATAACCATGTGCAGAGATCTGTACCCTTTATTTACAATCCCATTTATGTGATTACCCCAGTGAAGATCTTTCCTTATATTAACACCTAGATACTTACAATGATCCCCAAAAGGAACTTTCACCCCATCAACGCAGTAATTAAAACTGAGAGGACTTTTCCTATTTGTGAAACTCACAACCTGACTTTTAGCCCCGTTTATCAACATACCATTGCCTGCTGTCCATCTCACAACATTTTCGAGGTCACGTTGCAGTTGCTCACAATCTTGTAACTTATTTATCACTCTATAGAGAATAACATCATCCGCAAAAAGCCTTACCTCCGATTCCACTCCTTTACTCATATCATTTATATATATAAGAAAACATAAAGGTCTGATAACACTGCCCTGAGGAACTCCCCTCTCAACTATTACAGGGTCAGACAAAGCTTCACCTACTCTAACTCTCTGAGATCTATTTTCTAGAAATATAGCAACCCATTCAGTCACTCTTTTGTCTAGTCCAATTGCACTCATTTTTGCCAGTAGTCTCCCATGATCCACCCTATCAAATGCTTTAGACATGTCAATCACGATACAGTCCATTTGACCTCCAGAATCCAAGATATCTGCTATATCTTGCTGGAATCCTACAAGTTGAGCTTCAGTGGAATAACCTTTCCTAAAACCGAATTGCCTTCTATCGAACCAGTTATTAATTTCACAAACATGTCTAATATAATCAGAAAGAATGCCTTCCCAAAGCTTACATACAATGCATGTCAAACTTACTGGCCTGTAATTTTCAGCTTTATGTCTATCACCCTTTCCTTTGTACACAGGGGCTACTATAGCAACTCTCCATTCATCTGGAATAGCTCCTTCGACCAAACAATAATCAAATAAGTACTTCAGATATGGTACTATATTCCAACCCATTGTCTTTAGTATATCCCCAGAAATCTGATCAATTCCAGCCGCTTTTCTAGTTTTCAACTTTTGTATCTTATTGTAAATGTCATTGTTATCATATGTAAATTTTATTACTTTTTTGGCCTTAGTCTCTTCCTCTATCTCGACATTATCCTTGTAACCAACAATCTTTACATACTGCTGACTGAATACTTCTGCCTTTTGAAGATCCTCACATACACACTCCCCTTGTTCATTAATTATTCCTGGAATGTCCTTCTTGGAACCTGTTTCTGCCTTAAAATACCTATACATACCCTTCCATTTTTCACTAAAATTTGTATGACTGCCAATTATGCTTGCCATCATGTTATCCTTAGCTGCCTTCTTTGCTAGATTCAATTTTCTAGTAAGTTCCTTCAATTTCTCCTTAGTTCCACAGCCATGTCCTTCTTGGAACCTTGGAACCTTGGAACCTGTTTCTGCCTTAAAATACCTATACATACCCTTCCATTTTTCACTAAAATTTGTATGACTGCCAATTATGCTTGCCATCATGTTATCCTTAGCTGCCTTCTTTGCTAGATTCAATTTTCTAGTAAGTTCCTTCAATTTCTCCTTAGTTCCACAGCCATTTCTAACTCTATTTCTTTCCAGTCTGCACCTCCTTCTTAGTCTCTTTATTTCTCTATTATAATAAGGTGGGTCTTTACCATTCCTTACCACCCTTAAAGATACAAACCTTTTTTCGCATTCCTCAACAATTTCTTTAAACCCATCCCAGAGTCTGTTTACATTTTTATTTACCGTTTTCCACCGATCATAGTTACTTTTTAGAAACTGCCTCATACCTGCTTTATCAGCCATATGGTACTGCCTAACAGTCCTTCTTTTAAGACCTTCCTTTCTATCGCATTTATTTTTAACTACCACAAAAACAGCTTCATGATCACTAATACCATCTATTACTTCAGTTTCCCTATAGAGCTCATCTGGTTTTATCAGCACCACATCCAGGATATTTTTCCCTCTGGTTGGTTCCATCACTTTCTGAATCAGCTGTCCTTCCCATATTAACTTATTTGCCATTTGTTGGTCATGCTTCCTGTCGTTCGCATTTCCTTCCCAATTTACATCTGGCAAATTCAGATCTCCCGCTACAATCACATTTCTTTCCATGTCGTTTCCCACATAGCTGACTATCCTATGAAATAATTCCGAATCCGCATCAGTGCTACCCTTTCCCGATCTGATTTCAAACTCTCAGCTGCAACATGAGTTTAAAACTCCATTTCTCGAACAGTCATCTGGACTATTTCTCTGACAATTCGGGAGCCCTAAGTGATGAGCAGGGTGAAAGATTCCACCAACAAACAAAGGAAATGGAAAGAGGATACCAGGGATGGTGAAACGTAGCAATGTTGGCCGACTACTGCTGGTGCTTGAAGAGGGAAACTACGCAGCACGTCTATAAATGTTGGTTAACACAACCCTCCTTCCAGCCAAAGAAAAAGAGTTTTTATTCAAGTGGTGCTTTATAAAGGTGTGTACTTTAGGTACCAGTAGTCTGTTTCATGTTGTACAAAAATTTCCTTCTATTTTACAGTGCACTTTATTAGGTTAAAGTTAACTTTTATATCATTGGTTTTGTATACTATAAAAAAACCAGACTGGCACAAAATTCAGTGTTAAAATTAAGACCTATCACATCTCAAAACACAGAAAAAGTTTTGTGTTGCTGGAAAGTCATTTATGGTCACCTAGTGAATATATTTTTTTGCAAATCTTTAAGGGGGCATCAACATTTAACAAAATGTGATCAACATCATGATATTAAAGGAAATGATGCAGCTGTTGTGAAAAATCCTTACGTGATAGAGGAAAATGGAAAGCTGATTTGCATTCAGCACACCTAAGTTAGGTAAGATCACCTATTAAACCTTTTACTGGAGGAAAACAATATTATTTTGCAGGCTAGTGCTAGTAGAGTACCTGAAGCCAGAGATCCATCTTGGCACTACTGCTTTCTTGGATGCCGTGGCTGAATGACCAAAGACTAGCTTTCTTGAGGTCCTCTGTTGGTTGATGCTGGTTTCTGAAAACATTATTGCACAGTTCCAGATCCCCAAATGATAAAAGTAAAAGTTGGAAGCTGGCCTTAGTTATTGGAGAGTTACTCAGTCCTATACCAGCTTCAGTATTTAGGTTCTGGTACAGATTTCATTCATATGTAGCTATTATGCGAGGGATTTTTTTTTTTTTTTTTTTTTTTTTTTTTGCTACCTTCAATATACAGTACTTCATGCTTGAACTGTAAGCCTGATTATTCGATTGTTGATGAACTTATACCATACTCCAAGTTCTGTCATGTTCTGTACACAATTGCCGAGTTCCTAAAATCTATAGGCATGAGGAGAAGACAGAATGAAAGACTCAAGAATACAAATTCACAACTAATTCTAGATGATGGTCCTATGTTACTATGATTCCCTTTTCTTTGAGTTTTGACAATTTGGTGTAAACTATGGTATTGATTGTGAATGGAAACACAGATACAATAAATATTCAAACTTGTTTTTTAACCTACATAATTTTACTTTGTAAGAAATAAATATTAAGTCCCAAGACTTATGTAATATTGTTTACTTTATATATTGTATTAAAAGTGAATAATTGCACTTCAATATGGAACAAAAATAAAATGTATAGCTTATAATAATTTTACTTTATCATAATAAATAATGAAATGGGAGATAACAAGTGACAAATAGTCAAATAGAGAAAGATAGCAACAATTATAGGGACACATACTAGGATACCACAATGACAATTCAGAGTGGGAAGAGAGGAGACATAAGGACAAACATGAAACATAAAATCAACAAGGATGAACTCCACATCTTCGCACACAGTTATTTTCATGTATTGTCTTTCTTTTCAATAATTCCAGTTCTACATCCATTTCTTCTCAGCTTCTCTCAACTTCAATGAGAGGAGGGCATTGATACATGTTGAGGAGGCAATGGGATTAATGAGGAGAAAAACCACCTTCGTGAAGATGTGCACTTTGTCGTTATCCTTTTGTTTTCATGATCATCCTTGTCTCTTCTTTCTGTTACTCCTATTCCAACAATTATTTGTCATCATCAAGTCATACATAGAGATAGAAACATGAATATGAACATGTTCTCTTCCTTTTTTCTGTGTTTATCCAGCTTCATTATTATCCTACACTTCCTATACATAAGACTGAGGATCTGTGAAAATGGTTGCTCAATGGGTGTTGATGCCTTGCTTCCTGATGAAGGTGAAAAGCAGAAACAAGCTCATTGGGGGCTGAGAAAAGATGGACATAGAATTGGGACCGATGTGGAGGGAGCCTATTTATTAAAAAATGGCATTGTTTGTAGGTGAGGACATTTTCCTTGTCCTTTTGTGTTTTCATGTTTGTCCTTGTCTCATCTTTCTGTTGCTCCCTTTTCACACACTGACCTGTCATTATCTTTATCCTACTGTGTGTTCCTTTTCTTGTTCCTATCTTGACTGGTCATTGTGTTTAACCTATCATGTGTTCCTATTCCCTCTCTATATGACTTGATTTAACACTTCCTTTCCTTTCCATTACTTTATTTGTCATTCTGTTTATCACAGTATGTGTTCTTACATTTATTTTATTCCTTTCTATAGGCCTATTTGACTGTATCTTAAAATGGTACTGAGACAAGCTCTCATCTGCTTCAAATATTTATGGCATCACAAAATTCAAAAGTAGGACTTCCTTGCGACTCAAACTCAAATCTATCCACTGGTTATCAGGCTTGATTGTACAAAAATGTCTGCATAACATGCAATGCTGAGAAATAATATTTCAAAGTGTTTTCATACTCTCTCCCTGTGAAATGTGATCTCCAAGAAGATTATTGTGTAATCTTCTCAACTTCTTGCGGTCCATGGCAAGACGTGCTACACCAAAGAGGTTCATTCCAGAAACATTTTTGACCAGCGCATACCTGCCAGCCTTCCCGATTTAGGCGGGAGACTCCTGATTTTCGACAGTTCTTCCCGCCTCCCGATTATTCTATTATTTCTCCCGATTTTAACTTATTTTTTGGTGAACTTCAAACATTTGTTTTCAAATCCTGCCATTTCATTTATTTTTTTTACGCCAGTGGCCAGAAGTCCTTTGCTCATTGGCCGCTTTCAAACGAAATATCAACGTTTATTAATGCGAAAAATGTGCTTGAATGTGCAATGTTTATTGAAACCTGTATATCGCGACGCATATGTCAATTGTCAATCTCTTGTTCTCACTGCTATGTTCGTGTTCGTTCACATCAGTCTAGTCGATTCTAGAGGCTAGTCGCTAGATATGGAGTCTTTCTTAGTAATTTAGTGACAGAATTTCTAGAGAAATTAGGAGACATTTGGAGACAGTTCTGACTAATTTTAATTTATCTCAATTTAAATAAAATAAGAGTTTTGTCTGTACATTGCTCAGAATTTAAAAAGAATGATATTTCCGTACCAGTTGTGACTACAGTAACAAGGTGAAATGAACGTTTTAATTTTCTGTAATTTATGTATGTATGTATGTATGTATCTATCTATGTACATATGTATGCTCATCACGAGGAAATGGCTGAAGAGAATTTAATTAAAATTGGTATATAATGTTGGGGAATAAGTCACTATAATCTAGACCATGAATAATTTTATTCACGCTGAGTGAAATGGTAGTTTAGGGGAAGGTCTAAAATTTAATTCTCAAATATTTACGTTATTCTTGGCCCTATTGATAAATACTACATAACTAAAGTTATATATTATTAAATTTCCTATCATTTATGTCTTATACATTTTTACCGTACCGGCTATGAGAACAGATATTCGTGAATTTTGATTTTTGTTGCTAAGTCCATATCAGTGCCGAGGTACGAGAAAATGGGTGAACAGAATTTTATATGAAGTCAGGGAATTTTATTCACCCTATTAGAAATGGTAGTTTAGGGGAAGGTGCCAAAAATGTAAATTTTATATTTATCTTATTGGTCATATCGAAAAGTACTACACAGCAAAAGTTATAGAGAATACAATTTCCGATTATTGATGTCTTATTCAGTCTTACCGTACCGACTATAATAATATTGGTGGTGATGGTGATTCAGTTGTGAAGATGATTATAAGAATGAGAAAAAAGTCATGAAGAAACGATCGCTTGAATCATAACACAAGAGGGAGTTATGAAAAAAAGGACAACTCACTTTACATTAGATGCTGTAATATCACAGAGTCAGAAGAAAACTAAATGTGAAGGCCTTCAATATAGAAAGCTCATAAAATTGATCAACACTAGCATTGCATTGACCATTGTTTATTGTGACGTGTTTTGTGTATCCTGCTGCCATTTATCTCCGATAAATGGGATTACTGCTCCGTATCGAGTATAACAGCCTGCTTGAATATTGGCGGGAAGTAGCTGGGGAATTAGATCTCCCTCTTCTTTAGCATGCCATTCTTGTGGTTGATAAGTTTTCTGATACTACTGGTATGTAACACACTGGATCATCATAGTATTCCAGCTATTCGATCCCTACTCTGAGACTGTGATTGGAATGAGCAGTGTGCACACTTAAACAGAATAATTACACAGGATTGTTCGTGGCTGTCTGCAGCCTGGTCATTCTAGGTACGGAACTTTGAACTGTTAGATCGACACCATAGTACTTTTCGTTAAAAGTGAAAAAATGTGCTGCTTTTCATTTTATCGAATATTTCATATGACAGCATTGCTTTTAATTGCAACATTTGTACTGATATCATTGTAATGTGCTGTGTTGACTTCAGTTGGGAAAACTATAAGGACAGTCGTTCTGAGAATTCTGTAGCGAAGCATGGGTACATCAGCTACTTATTTGATCTAAACAGTATTGCGCTTCGCATAATCGCGCGGGCGCTCGATGCAATATATTAATCTATGAATTTGCTAAGTAATGGCATCTAAGTGCGTGACTGATTTACACATGTGGAGCTTGAGTTCATACTATTTTCGGTAGAGATCAATCACCTCACTCACATACTTCCTGTGAGGGAATAGAGATGTGTAATTTTTAGCCTTGTAGCCTCGTATAACAACAGTCAGGCTTTGAGACAATAAGTGTTATACATAGATCATAGTACTGTATTATGTAAGACATGTAGAATAAGCAGTTTTGACCAATTGTATCTCTTGATTTCTCCTGATATTTCCTGATTTTCATACCAAAATCTCCTGATTTTTTTGTTTTGTAAAGTTGGCAGGTGTGCCAGTGAGTGGGAACTCTCCCACAGTCTTTCTTCCCAAGAATATTTCCAAGGACCATCTGTTTTTACAAGCTGTGCATAGTGGGATCAAAGAATTGTAAAAATCTTTGTTCACACTAGCTAATACATAATAATGTCAGTTAGTGATAAATGGCAATTTAAATGCAACGTTTGACCATTCTAAGGTAGGCCTAGGAGCTTTTTATCCAAAATTTCAGATTATTGTGAATATATTAAATGTGAAATTGATGAGAATATTTATTTCCCCCTCCTCATCAAGTGTTCAATCTGTATATTGGTTTCCAGCAGCTATCCAGTCGGCTCTATTTTCTGCCATCCTCTTGAGCGCAGCATAGTTTCCACACTTAACTTCTACCGTTATCTGCTGAATGTACTGGATACAGGATCATCCTCGGCATCAATTATTTATACAGTATATATAAACGTTCTTTTATTTTAGTCATTTGTATTTAACATCTACCATTATCTGCTGAATATACTGGATACGGGATCTTCCTCGCTATTAATATTTTATATACCAATATTGTATTATTTTAGAAATTCATCATTTTTATTAAAAATTGCCAAGTGGTACCAATGACCAAAGATGTCTTATGCAAGTCCCCAAGTCTAGTAGTAGTAATAGTATTTTATCATGGCACAATGAAATACTGCATGCAGTTTACTATCTTGTTACCAGTCCAAATCACATCTATGCATCCAATGACAAGAATGGATTGAAATCTTACTGCTCATCACGTTCTACTGTTTTGCCATAATGTTTGTAAATATGACTAGCAACTAAATGAATTCAGGTTTGTGAGAAAGGTCACCATTTTTCAGCATTGAGAATTACGGTAGTAAAATTGTATTTCATGACTGGAATGAGAAATTTTTAATGGGACTCACTCTTTGTTATCTTACTAAGTCCTAAAAAAAAAAAAAAAAAAAAAATGAGACACTTAGTTTTCTACAGCTTGTATCGTAACTGAAAGTGGTGTAAACAAGCTGGTCAACGGCAGAGGAGAAAAATAAAAAGAGGAAGTATTTCTATGTTGAGTTTTCATTTGACCAGACTTATATGATACGTACACAGAATACTGAAAGGCAGGCAGGCAGATGCTTTTCATTTTCAATAGTTTGTCGATCAAGGATTCACTGTTCTTCTCTGGGAGTAAAGGATCAGAGGAAATGTATTATATATCTTTACATAGCTTTTCTTAGGATCATTTCAAATAGGAATCTTATGGCATTACTGTACTCACTAAAAGGGTATATTGGCATATTAATATCATAATAATAATAATAATCTATTTCTTTCATATTTTCAATTCATCTTGATTTCAAACGTGATTATGTCATGATAACAACTATATCCCACCATATGTCTGTACAATAACTAGTTCTTTCCTATACAACAACATTAGCCTTTATCTATTCTGAAACATTTGTTTTTTATAGTGACATATACAGCTTAGAGGATACTTCTTTTCAAGGACACATAAGAAAGTAGAAAAATGGCACAGACCAGAGCAATGTTTGTAAATATATAATATATGTATATATACGTAGACTAGAACGCTTAGTAACGAGCCATGCATAGGCAGCCAAATGGGCCGTATACACCCTCTGAACTGATCTGCCCTTCTCAAGTATTAAGAGACTAATATTCTTGGCAATGTAACAACATATAAAGAGAACTGAGATAAGCAGACAGATAAAGAGAGTGCTAGTAGGTCCACTGTGGTTCAGCACATACTGAGACTTCCTTTACTTTCACAATATTTTATAACAGAGATTAGTTCTTTTAAACATTATAAATAGCAATAGCTCTTATTACTTTTCTCAAGTTACATGTATCGGAGTTTATCTAAATTATTTTTTTAGAAAAAAAATTAAATTTGTTACAAAATTGCATGTTTTTAAGCTAGAAGAATATAGAATGGGGAATATTAATAAATGAACAAATGACATATTCCATTGAAAGAAAAAAGACCTGCAATGGATTATAATCAAAGCTTGTTCAGATTCCATTCTAAAGATGTCTAGAGAGTGAAAATTGAGAGCATTATAAAATTCAAAATGATAACAAAAAAGAAATTAATATCTGCAAATCTCCTTCATTGTTAGTTTGAATATTATTTTATTAAGCAGGATGGAGTAGATCATAAAGCCAGCATCTCAACACTGAGCAGTAAAAGAACCCAACTCTCCAAAGGGGCCAATGGCTTTGGATGTAGGAGCTCTTTTAGGTGAGTGCTTGTTGCCTGGTGGAGGAAATGCCACTGAAATTCATCCAGCAGAGTCTCTCCTGCAGGTTAGAGGTGGCTGCAAAAGTTATCTGATCTCCAGGTTAGTGAGGGGCCTAGGTATAAAATCCCTTTGGGTGTGGTGAGCCCACTGTAAAAATAGTCCTTATGAAGCATCAGAACAGATCAGGACAAGGAGAGAGCAAAATGTAGGTCAATGATCCACTCCCCAACCCAGGAATACCCTGGACAAGGTAAACCAAAAAGCAAACAACAACTTGAACTATTTTACTGAAATAAGTTTTTGAAGAAGATTAGTTTTATAATCATATTTTGGCAGATGATGATGATGATGAATGATGATGAATATGATGATGATTTTCAAATTTGTATGGTTTGATAACATTTAGAAGGAAATTAGAACTGTTCAAGTGTTATGCATATTTCTCAGTACCAGTACTGGTAGTTTAGAAATTTAAGAAAATAAAATACACTCCAGTAAAATAAAAAATAAAATCAGAAATAAACCAAAAAATAAAACACTAATATACAACTGATAGAAATGATACTTGTCACACCAATTCCATTAAGATTAAAAAACCTAAAGAGATTATGAAGATATTACCGGTACCGTAGTAGAGCAAATTACTTGTGTACAGTAATATATAACTATGACCAGTTAAGGAAACTGAAAATTTGAAATATACCTGCTGTCATGAAAGAAGGTAAAATTAATTTATGAAAGAATATGAATGAATATTTGCTGGGTTGCGAGTTTAAAAATGATTATGGTCATTGTGATATGGCTGATGATGATGATGAATATGATCATGATGTGTAGGATGTTTCAAGGTAATTACAATTCAGGATATGGAATATGAAGGTATAGGCCTAACCATTGTGTTACATGTAAGTACATTAATAATAATTATTTTGATTTTATATCACTTTGGTCCATGTTTTAGTTTAAGAGCATTCCTACAGTAAAAAATTCCAAAAACTCATTAATTACATTATATTGTTATAAAATATTGTGTAAAGTGAGCAAATCTTAAAGAAGTCAACAAATCATCAGAAAGAACCGAACTCCACAATTTGTCTTCACATCCATGGCTAGTACACAATATCACTGGTGTCCTGCTCTCAAATAATAACAATTTTTCTACCCATGATATGTGCACATAATATTGAGTAAGCTGGTTGACATAAGAAGTAGGAAATCATTTTTTATTTCACTTGATCACTTAAGGTAATCTAAAGTTATACCTCTCATTTTTTTTTTTTGCGCATTACCATGTTTTATCTTACAATAATTTATTATGATAAACAAATACTAGATTATTTTATAATTTTTCTCGTGTGATGTACATAGACCGCTGTGCACTTATCAGCAACACATGAAAAATCAAATCAAAGTTGTTTCCAAAAAATTAAAAACATGCACATCTAAAGCTTGAGATATGAAAGTCTTCACTAATTTGACATTTATGGATTTCACTGTTGCTTCTTTTGGTTTTTGTTAATTTTTGTTTTTTTCACATCAACCACATTTTTTTGATATATTTTTGAAAATTTCTCTAAAAACAATTCTGTCTTCTGCCTATGATACTGAACTTAGGTTTTATATATCTGTTCCTTTATTGAAAGCAGAATTAAAATTATTCCAATTCATTCATAGGCAATCACAATGTTCATCAGCCATATAACCATTTCAAACTATTAAACAAATTAAAAAGACAAATCAGCTTGAAGTTACATGTGGTGGCATTTATCTTTCATGTTTAGCATTAAGGAAATAAAGTGTGTGCTTGTGTTCAAAAAGACTGTAGAATAAAACATGAAAATGATGTTTGCAATAACTTGCATTCAGTGCAGTTTACAATGTACCGAACAAAGATCTGTTTAATTATAGCCTGTTTATGCCACAAGAGTGCCATTATTTAGGCTTCATATTTTCAGGTAAAATACAGTCACTTAACCAAAGTGAGGGGAAACATAACATTCCACTATATAATCCTCAAATTATGAAGTTGATGCTAGATATCCAAGAACAGCTGTCAGTTAGCAAACAAATAGACTAGGCTGGCATTGGCAGCCCTTTACCACATTTGCTCCAGAAAATAATTCAGATAATTCTTTGAACAAGGGTCCAAAATAATCAGACTATTTATTCATTGCTACCCATGAATGAATTAACAGTGAGAATTAAAAAGTACTTAGCTCTTCATTTATTTTACATTTTATGCATAACTTTTCATTTTTTCTTTGTTATAATGCTTATCTAATTTCATTTTGCAGTTTTGGTTGATTTCAGTTTACCATGAATGGTTTCTCTAACAAAGTAAGCTAATAGGTTATATACCACTATGTTGTTATCTGAGTTCAATCCATTTTCTCTGATCATATAGATAATAAAGGTATGCTGAGTAATTAGACTTTTAATTAACTTTCTCCACAAGTATTTCTGGGTCAAAACGTGATCTAGACAATACCAGGGTATGTTCCTTACATTCTCCTAGAACAGACTGGGACAGTATACATTATTCAAGAATGTGTCCAAAGATACAAAATGTAAGTGCACAGTGAGGTCAATCAAACCTGACATAATCTATAAATTAGAACAAAGTTTATATACTACTCATATTTCAAAAGATAAAATGATCAAGTCCACTTCTAGTTCACACAGCTCACCTTGCCTTGGCAGTGTACTTGTAAAGAGTTGCACAACCTTGAGAAATCTGAGGACACAAGGTAAGTATTTTATCATATTTCTAGTTCTGTGTCATCTAATAAGCATGTGTAATGAAAGACTATGATGTCTGCAACAAATGAAAGCTTTGATAAGGCATTTTTAGAATGTTCACCCAAAGGAGGGACAGAAGGAATTCAAAAGTCAGGTATAATTTGTTGCTTATTTTTATTATTTAGTGTACGATGAAAACAATACTGTACGTATAACAACTATTTCAAGTTCACAACTACAGCTCCATATCCTTGTTGGAGAGCCAGAGAAGAGCTTTGCTTGAGACACAGTTTAAGTCCTCTATAGAACCTCTGTAACCACATAAAGGGCAGTCATATTCTGGTGAAGTCCTCCATGTCCATTTGAACAGGGTAGCTCCACATCTACCTTGGTCAGTCCTAACTCTGTTTAGCATCTGGGAAGGAGAAATCCATCTGGACAATCGCAGGGATTTTTAATTGTGATGGGGTAACAAGGATTGCTGTTTCCATTGTTCTTTCCAGGCATTTGACACATTGAAAGAGCTGTCATGTAGATTCATTGCAGTTCACCAAGAAGGATTTTTGGATTTCAGTCATTTAGCTGGGCAAGCTGCTATGTCAGAATGGCTAGGGAGGTGAGGACTGTTTTCTATTTTCTTACATGTTAAGCAATGACCGAGATGTTCTTAGGGGTGGAAAGCAAGAAAGTATTCGTTGGTCAGATGCACCCTATAATAACATGAATTGCTTGGTTCAACCAAATGTCTCTTAGTCCAATGTGAGCCCTGGTAAGCCATACTGAGTAGGAGTATTCAGCAATGGAATAAGAAAGTGCAAGGATGGTCAATCTCAGGACTTGGGCATTAGGAACCCAAGAGGTTCCTGCCAGGTTTTGAAGGATCTTATTCCTGGTCTCGATTTTGGTTGACATATTAGAGAGTGGATTTATTATAGGTCCAGGGTAACCAAGATATTTTGGGTTATTGCAGTATTGTAGATTCTCTCCTCTGAATGGTATGGTTGGTTTGTACCCAGCACTTCTACTCGGCAAGGTTGTTTTGATGGCAGTAATTTTCTAGAATCTGTAAGTCTGATGAGAGCTTTAACGCAGACTCATTAAAGCCTTGGCATTGGGCGACCAGTGCGAGGTCATATGCATAGATGAATTTCCTGGATTTGGTTTCTGGGAGCTCATACATGTCTAGATTGAATGGTAAGTGGATCAGTACAGAGCCCTGGGGGAGTCCACAATTTATCTTATGCACACTACTTTTGGAGTCTTCTAAAATAATCTGGGAGTACCTATTACTCAGCATGTTACTGAGTAATGGGATAAGTATCAGGCAATTGTTGATGAATTTGAGAATGAGTTTATTTTGCCATATGATGTCACATATGCAGCTGTCTAAGCAACCCCTATGCTTTCCATTTTGTTCTCAAAGCTGTTTTTCAATATGGATAACTAATGCTAAAATCTGTTCATCATATCCTTGTCTAGGTCTAAAGCCAGCTTGTTCAATTGGAATATGCTGGTTGATTTTTGCAGATTCTATTATGCATCAGCTTTTCCAGGAACTTCATTGTAACACATAGGCTGGTAACTTTCCATTTTTTGTTGGGTCCTGTTATCTTTGTTTTCTTGAAGAGTGAAGCTATACTATCTGTCTCTATAATGTTTGTGAAGAACTTAGTAAGCAAATTACTAGCAGCTGGTCCAAGATGACAAAGGAACTCTGGATATATACTATCAGTACCTGCTGCTTTCTCAAGCTTTAGATTTTATGGCCTGTTTAGTTTCTTGTGGTTCAAATGGAACAGAGAAATCAGAGGATCAGGGAGCCAAATGCATTTTTTTTCCTTCAAGCGCACATGCCTTCTGTGGTGCTTCTCAACCGAAACCTTTGAGGTAGAAATCATATGCTTGGCCATGTCATCTAGATTGATGTCTTTTTTTCTTTTTTCTTTTGGGTGTAATTTAATTTTCTGATTGGGCTCCTGACTTCCCTGCTGGAGTGTTTAAAGTGTAGGGACTCTTCAGTTTCTTGACAAGTTTGCTTTCTGTTTTCATCTAGGGTTTGTAGATGATCAGAAGCTATATCTGGATCATAAGTGGCTTCAAATTCTTTGAAGAGCTTTTCACTCTCCTTGTTCCAGCTGGGAATGTATTGCTCATGATATCCTCGTGGGATACATTGTTCGCAGCACTTTTAACTACATCAACGAATCTGCTGTAGTTACTATGAATAGGTCTTACCCATCATTATGTTGCAGACAATTTGTTTAGAGAATTCATCTCAATTGGCTTTCATCTCTGTTTCAGGCAGGAGTGAACAATAGGTATAATCAATCAGACTGGAGAATTACTGGCCTGTGCTGATTGTAAGGAAATGTATTGAGCACTTTGCATCATATGTTGCTGAGTGAGTGTTGTGATGGTGTTACAAAATAGAGATCCAGGGTCCTTTCTTTATCCCACCTTGCAAAAGGGGAGGAAGCCTTATCCTTGGCATCATAGATAAATGAAGGTTTTCACTTTCTATTCAGTCAGTGATCTTTTTCCCATTATTGTCATTCTCGTATCTCCAGAGTGTGTGGTAGCTACTGAAATCCCCTGCAATTATACTTGGATTTTTTAGAATTAGGAGATATGGCCAGGGAGTTCCAGGAGTTTTGTATAAGTTGACTACTGTCAAGTCACAGACTTCAATTGAGAACAACATAACTTGATGTTTGGTAATCTCTCTCCTCAAATAAGTACTTTTCATGATTAACTGTGGACCAGAGGCAGAACCACAGGGGAAAAATCCCCCCACCCCACTCAAATGGTCATATGAAAAAATTAAATATTTTAAACTAGCAAGATACCCATGCTTTGCTACGTTATTATAATTAAATTTATAATTGAATGCTTAATGTTTTATATATAATCTGCCAAAATTCGCGACCTAACTCGTTTTCTGAGAGAATCTTCCAAATTCGTGATCTGACTTGTTTTCTGAGAGATTACGGCAAAGTTCCTCCCATTTTTCAATCTTTCTTTCCAGCAATCGATTTCGTACTTCGCGGGCTAGGTCCAGGTATTCCACCCGGCCAGTTGGGTCCCTAAATCTTTGCCATCTTTTCCTATAAGCATTATAATATGGATCAAATCCTTGAGGAGATCCAGCGTGGTGTCGTCTTGGGTGCCTTGGTGGTACTCAACCCGCGGCCGGACTTCAGTCATAGTCATTACCCGGCCAGAACCCGTTTCCAGCGCGGTCTGCACATTTTGACGACAGTCCAGAACATTATTATTATTATTATTATTATTATTATTATTATTATTATTATTATTATTATTATTATTATTATTGATGGTCTGGAACCCACAGCAAGATGCAAGACCGCTACTTGGCGGTAAATTATATCCTCTGCCATTGCCATTGCTGATAATGTGACCAGCATCATCGTTGCGCGTAGGCAAGTGCACGAGATTTCTGGCCACACGAATGATATACTTCCGTGAATTATTGACCTTATTATAGAGGTGAACAATTGCACGGTCATTCATATCGTTTATTTCAAATGTGTTTAAATTTTTATTTATATGCCAGGAGAATCTACTGTAATTAACTTTATGTACTCCAAAGGAAAAGATGGTTCTTGAAAACGAACCCAGGAAAGATTAAAAATGACCAGTTTATGATCAGAATAAGTATATTATGAACAGTAAAATCATTTGGTCTCAACTCCTTTTTCACCCCACTCCCGTTAAGTTTATTTACCCCCCCACCACCAAAAAATAAGAAGGCGTGTTTCCTTTTGTTTAAAGGAGATTCCAAATACCAATGTTCACGTCTGCTACTTTCAGTTCTGAGATATAAGTATCCCCATAATAAGAATTCACTTTTTTTTAACTTCCTTTCACCCCCCCCCCCCCCCAAGTGAATTTCCCGTTAAAAATTATTGTCTCTTTAATAGTAAAGGATCTTCTAAATACCAATTATCATGACTCTAACATCTTCACTTTTTGAGATATGTGTCCACATAAAAGGAATTCAACTCCTTTTCACCCCCGACCCTCAAAATGATTTCGCCCAAAAACACTTTTTTCTTTGTTTTTAAAGGAGATCCAAATATCAATTTTTATGTCTGTAACAACTTTAGTTTTTATTAGACGTAAGTATCCTCATACAATTAATTCAATTAATTTTTCAATTTTTCACCTCCCTCCCCCCCCCCCTCCTTCATTGGATTTTCCGATAATACGTGTTTGTTTAATTTTAAAGCAGGTTCCAAATACCAATTTTCACATCTGTAAAATATTTCGTTTTTGAGACAATAGTATCCTCATACAAATAATTCATCTAATTTTTCAATTTCCCTCCTCCCTTTTGGTGGATTTCCAAAAACAAAAAAATAAGTATACCTTTATTTTTAAAGGAAAATCCAAATACCAAATTTCACGTCTGTAACATCTTCAGCTTTTGAGATATCAGTATCCTAATTAAAGTAATTCAACCTCATTTTCACCCAAGTGGTTTTTCAGAAAACAAAAAATACGAGATAAAAAATACTATTTTTCACTTCAGTAACATGTTAAGTTTTTGATATATACTGTAGAAATGCTCATTTTAAAATTTCACCCCCTTTTTAGTTTCCCCTAAGTGGAGTTTCCAAAAACAATTCACCTATGTTTCTTTACTTTTATAGGAGATTCCAAATACCAATATTTACGTCTGTAACATTTTAAGTTTCTGAGATACACTGAAGTTATAATCTTTCTAAAAATTCACCCCAGTTTGTCACTCCCGTTTAACCTTCATTAATTGGATTTTCCAAAAACAAAAAACGTGTTTCTTTGTTTTTAAATGAGATTCCAAATACCAATTTTCAGGTGTGTAATATCTTCAGTTTCTGTGATATAAGTATCCTCATTAAAGGCATTCAACCGCTTCTTCACCCTTTTTCACCCCTCCTATTGGGATTTTCCGAAAACAAATAATACTCGTTTCTTAAAGGAGATTCTAAATATCAAATTTTAAATCTGTAAACTTTTAGAGTTTTGAGATATAGATACACTCATTTTAAAAAATAACCCCCCTTTTCACCCCCCCTTAATTGGATTTTCCAAAAACAAAAAATACATATTTCTTTATTTTTATAGGAGATCCCAAATACAAATTTTCAGGTCTGTAATATCTTCAGTTTCTGAGATATAAGTATCCTGATTAAAGGCATTCTACCCCTTTTTCACCCTTTCCACCCCTCCTATTGGTTTTCCAAAAATAAAAAAAATACGTGTTTCTTTATTTTTAAAGGGCTAAATACCAATTTTTACATCTGTAAACATTTAAAGTTTTGAGATATAGATACACTCATTTTAAAAATTCACTCTCCTTTTCACCCCCCATTAACTGGATTTTCCAAATACAAAAAAAAAAAAAAAAAAACATGTGTTTATTTTTAAAGGAGATCCCAAATACAAAATTTCAGGTCTGTAATATCTTCAGTTTCTGAGATATCAGTATCCTCATTAAAGGCATTCGACCCGTTTTTCACCCTTTTTCACACCTCCTATTGGGATTTTCCGAGAACAAAAAAATACGTGTTTCTTTATTTTTAGAAGAGATTCTAAATACCAATTTTTAGATCTGTAAACTTTTAAAGTTTTGAGATATAGATACACTCATTTCAAAAATTCACCCCCCTTTTCACCCCCTTGGTGATGGAATATCCAAAAATCCTCCCTTAGCCAGGACCTACATTGTAATATAAATGTGTCCTCAAAATTTCATTTCTTTATATCCAGTTGTTTTGGCTCGGCGATGATGAATCTGTCAGTCAGTCAGTCAGTCAGGACAAGTTACTTTATATACCGTATATAGATGTACAGAAATTAAAAGAATTAAGGAGAGCATCAGTGTCTAGGGTGATGTGATAATATTACAAGTAATCATCATAAATTGTAATTAATGTATAATTTACTTAACAGCAGGACACACATTTTAGCATTACAAAATGAAATGAAATGTGCTGGTTCAGCATAAATGGCAAGAGTTACCCTCTACTGTTAATAGCACCAACACCTTGACCTTGAGGAGAAGAGAGAGAGAAAGCCAATGGTCAAAGCCCCAACCCCTAGTGAGAAAGCACGGTGAAGGACGGAAGAAATAGCATCCCAGCCTATGAGACGTAATAATCTAGCATCATAATTAGTTGAGCTCTATGATTCTGGTTTACTGTTCAGAAGAAAATATATAATCTGAAATGTAAGTGTCTGTTTTTTGAATTTTTGTGATACCATTAGCTGTTATTACTGTTGGCATATTGCAGCTCATACAATGGCAAGTATACTGTAAAGTGCAAATTGCCTATACAGTGAAACTCGGATTGCGAGTAACTTGGTGTACGAGTGTTTTGCAAGATGAGCAAACATTTTAAATAAATTGTAACTTGGTAAGCGAGTGATGTTCCGCAATACGAGCGTCACATGTGCCTACGTTTTCCCCTCCCCTGTGCTTTTGTTGAATGGATGAATGAGGACTTTGGTCCTGTAGTGAAGAAATACCTTTCAGAAAATAATCTGCCATTCAAAGACTTGCTGTTTATGGACAATAATCCTGCTAATTCTCCAGGCCTTGAGGTCTTGAGGACGACTTACTGGAGGGATTCAAGTTCATTAAGGTTAAGTTCGTTCCTCCCAACACTACTCCACTACTCCAACGTATGGATCAGCAAGTCATTTCGAACTTCAAGAAGCACTATTTCAGCGATGTTTCAAAGTGACCAAAGGAACAAACCTTACCCTCCGAGAGTTTGGGAGAAATCATTTCCCCATCGTGAACTGCCTGAAGATCATCGATAAGGCCTGGGATGGAGTCACCAAGAGAACTCTCACTTCTTCCTGGGGAAAGCTGTGGTCTGACTATGTTCTTGATCTTGAAGGGATTGTTGGTGACAATGAGCCTCCGATTGTCAATGAAATAGTGTCGTTAGGGAAGACTAAGGAGCTGGAGGTGAATGACATGGACATTCAAGAGCTGGTGGAAGAACATAGCTGGGAACTGACCACCAATGAGCTGATGGACCTGCATCGCGAACAACAGGAGGAGGTTATGGAGAAGATCTCGTCCAGGGAAGAGGAAGAGGAAATATCAATGGAATCTCTCACTTCAACTGAGATTCATGAGAAGTGTAAAATGTGGGAAACGGTGCAAAATTTTGTAGAGAAACACCATACGAATAAGGCTGTAGCAGTACGAGCGATGAATCAGTTCAGTGACAATGCAGTGTCACATTTAAGTGAAATCCTCAAAAAAGGCAAAAGCAACAGTCATTGGACGGGTTCCTCATTAAAGGTGCACAAAAAGAAAACAATTCCAGGGAGCCAACAGATAGCAGTGATTCCATTAGTGAAATTCGTGCTACACAGTAACTCTTCTCATGTCATCACTTGTCTCCCTCACACCAAAAATGATTCTATTGTAAGGCCACGTGCACTTTAATTTGTTTTACGTTATATTTTGTTTTAGAAATGGTATGCGAATAAATATTTTTGTGTTGTGAACGAATCATCCGCATTTAAATTGTTTCTTATGGGAAAACTTGCTTTGATATACGAGCGCTTTGGATTACAAGCATGTTGCCAGAACGAATTATGCTCGCAATCCAAGGTTCCACTGTACTAATAATGGAACAACATTATTTTCTTAGCCATTGTTGTTTCCTACTCTTTAATGGCATTTTTCTTTTTGCTCTGGGTTTTCATAAACATAATGTAAATTAAAAAGGTTTCTTGAAGAAATAGTAAGTATATTTTCCAATAGCCTGTCTATTGGAGATGGTTGCAAGCACATGGCCAACGATGGAATGTTTTTATGCCAGGGCTGCTGAATTGGTTTGAAGCAAAGCAAGTACTGTGATCAGTAGGGCCTCAAGCTACTAATGCTAAGCACTACCCCAGAAGGCTGTCAATTAGGACCTAAATCAGTGTCAGTTTAATTTTTTGGTTACAGATAGACTTGAGTTTCAGAGAATATATGTTGCGAGGCCCTCTTAATCGGAAAACAGATTTTTAAAACACTACCCCTCTCATAACATTATAGGCTACACAAGAGGGGCTCAAAGCATCTCTTTGCTTCTCCTTCCCTTGTGGTGGCCCTATGGTATTTCTTGTTTCTAGTGAGTGACAGGTTATTCTTATCAAAGTGGCTTTGGATTGCAATGCTTGCAAGATTATTTTTATTATGTGTTTAATGTTGCACTAACCACTGCAGGTTTTACAATGATGGGAAAGGAGAGGGCCAGTACTGAGAAGGTAGTGACCATGGCCTTAAAGTACATGGTGTGAAAATGGGAAACCACAGGAAACCATTTTTAGGGGTGCTGATTGTGAGGCTCAAACTTACCTTCTGCCAAAAGTACGAGCATGTGAGATTTTTGAAATTGACAGTCATGTCTCTTTGGTTTGGACTCCACATAAAACTATTGGTCCTGTGACTTACAATCACATGATTTAAAATAACATTAAACTGCAAGCTCACTTGCTTTCCATATTTGTTTCCATAATGATTTTTATTTCTTATGTTCATGACTCTAAACAGATAAATGGCTCAAGATGTAGTATAGAATATACTGTATATTAAAATTCAAATATGTCTATTTTGTACAATGTTTTAAGGGTGCTTTCAGAAATTGTTTACACATTTTGAAAGAATCAAAAACATCTTCGTTGGTTTTCATACTCGAAGAAAATTCTTTTTAACCTTAGAATATATTAAGTTTGCTTTATAGGTGTAAGGTAAGTAAGGAGTTAAATTACGAGGTGTAATTTATCAAATTTTATACTCCAGTTTCCCTTTCATGTCTAAAATGGTTATACATCGGCCTTTAATGCTGGTCCTGGGTTCAGACCTGGTGACTGCATGTAAAATTTATGCTGGATGAAGTGGAGGTCAGACAGGCTTTCACAGGGATCTCCGGTTTCCCCATGTCCTTTGCGTTCTAGTGATGCTCCATTTATTCATTAATCATCCCCTCGGAGGTGCATGATAAGCCTCCCCAGCCAGCATGTTCAACTTCTTCCTCAGTTAGATAAGTCTTTCTCACCCAGTGTGGTACTTCAGTAGATTAGTGGTAGTATGTCCGCCACTGGATCCTGGAATCGCGAGTTCAAAAGTGGTAGATGTAGGCAATTTCTCTCCTTCTTCATCATTTTGGCATTCTTCCCATCTTATGTGGAGTCTGCCTTCTTGAATTTCAACCCTCCATTTTGGCTAGTCTCCAATGTCTGCAGGATGAACACCTGCAGCTCTCATGTGCTCCCTCAGACAGTCTATTTACTACTTTTCTGGTCAGCCTTGAGACCATTGTCCATCTGGGTTGAGTGTAAGTGTTCACTTCATGATAGTTTCTGCGTCAGCTCTGGCGATGTGACCATACTACTTCAATCTTGCCCCTCTCATTTTGTCGGGAATTAGGGCAATTCTAAGAGTGTTTCTGACCTCTTAGTTCTCACTGTGGTCTAGTTGCATGACTCCTAGCATCCATCTAAGCATGTGCATCTCCATTATGTGCATGATCTGCTTGTGTCTTTTTGTCGCTGGCAAACATTCCACCCCATACAGTATTACTGGGTGGACAGCTGTGTAGTAGATCTTCAATTTGAGATACAGCTGAATCTTATGGTCACAAAGGATGCCACACTTGACCTAACACCACTTCAAGCCTGCAGTGTTAACTTGTGCTTGAATGTCTACAGGTGTGTCACTGTCATTTGTCACGTAGGAGCCAATGTAATGGAACACAGATGTCGTCTTTGATAGTGGAATGTCATCGACAAATATTGTCCCATTTGTCTGGGTGCCGCACTCCAGGTACTCTGTTTTTTCAAGATTTAGTTGCAGTCCAAATATTTACAGCCTTGTTTTCCACTGGTAACCAATTCATTAAGCCTGTTTTTGAGTTGCTAGCCAGTTAGTCCATGGATGGGGTATTTGCAGATCTGTGGTTACTCCGTCCATGCACAGGATGTGCAGGAGTGGTGACAGGGCAGATCCTCAGTGAACTCCCACTCAAATACCAAATGGTGCTGTGACACCACTGCACAGCAGGTGGAACTTGTAGAGTTATGGTAGAGTAGCTGAACCCAATGGACGTATTGCTCTGGGACACCATGCATAGAGCCCTGCATGGATGCGGATATCCGTGGATTATCTGTGAAGTTAAGAGTCTTGGCTGATGCAAACTGTATGGCAGTGTGGATGAATATGGTGATAATTTCTAAATAATGAACTTTATTGATTTTCACTCAGGTGTACTCTTATTTTTGCTTGTGTTTAGGTGACCCTTGACTTTATTATGGGAGAATGGTGATATATAAAGAGCCTTGAGACCATAAAGCCATAAATCTGACCTAAGCCTAACTGGCTCCTGCTTGCAATTAGTGGAAGGAAGGAACAAAGGTCAATACGTTGATAGTTGTTGTAAGAGCAAATCCTTCATAAAACTGTGACTGTAGGGGTTCTGGTGCCAGGTATCAGGCCTATTGTATTATGTTAACAGATCAATTTGTTTCAATACCTTGGGTGTAGTATACTTTAGTTAAATATTTACAATATCCGCAGATAATAATTCGCAGATGTGGATGAAGGAAGTGCGGATGCGGAGCGGATGCAGATAATATATTGTTTACCCACACAGGCATGGGTATAAAGCGAATACCAGATGACTTCATGGGGAACCCAGTCAAATGCCTTTTCTAAATCTAGAAAGGCCATATGGACTGTTCTTCTCTTCTCTCTGTGTCTCTGTGTCAGCATAGATAGCACCTGTTGTTCTGCTGTGTTTAATGAAGCCACATTGGTGTGATGAGACAGGAATGATGCTTGCAGGTGTACGTCAATCACCCGTTCAAGGATTTTCATGGTGTGGCAGAGGGGACAAATTGGGCAGTAGTTGGCGTGAATAGAAATATCACCTTTCCTTTCCAGATTGGCATGGTGATACTGATCTTCCAGATGATGGTATGTTATTGTCTTCAATGATTTTGTTGAAGAATTCTACTAGAAATTCAGTCCCAAATTGCCCCATCCCCTTCCAAACTTCAACAGGGATGTCATCAGGTCCAGTTGCTTTACTGTTTTTCATCGCGTGGATGGCAGCTGCAACCTCAGCAGGCTTGATGGGTGGAAATGCACACTGCACTGAATTGGCTGTGAGGATAGTTGGATGTGGGAACTCCTCTTTACAAATGACACTAAAATGTTCACATCAGTGTCTAAGTACATCTGCTGGGTTTCGAAGGAGCTGTCCATGTTTGTCCTTGATGTGGATGACATGACCAATACCTTCAGTGACATGATGATGAGATCTGGTATTCCATAGGTAGCATTGGCTTCTACAGGTTGATATAATCATTCATAGAGGTCACAAAATTGATTGTCTTCATCGATTGCTGTTCATTTGGTGACAGATTTGAGTCCTTACAGAAGACAGATCAGCATCAGTTCTTGTTGGTAATTTTCTTGGACTTCACTGTGTGCTGGAGCTTGTCATTCCACCACCAGACCTGTTTGCCCACAAAATGCTTTCCTAGTTTTGACACTTTAACTATTTCTTTCACACTCAGTTGAATTCGTACAGCGATCTCATTCCATGTATCAGTTACAAAGTGGTCAGTATGCATGAACAGACAGATGGTGTCCATTAGCACTATTGCTTTGTCATGAAACTTCCACCACTTGATGTGTTCTATGGCAGTGACAGCTCGGACAGGTGGGCGAAGGTGAAATTGAAATTCAAGAACCAGGAGTCTATGCCGAGGAGTGACTTTGTCTGATGGTATCAGTTTACAGTCCATTGCTAGTTGCAGATCCTTTCTCTTCACTATCCAGTAATCAATTTGCAACACTGCTATATGTGACAATGTGGGGCAGGCGTTTATTGAAGAATGTATCTACTTTTGCCAAATCACATTTAAAAGTGCATTCATGAGCTTCATTATACCAAATCCACCATCCACTCTTTCAAAACCACCCTTGAGTAGCCAACATGGCTGCTGAGGTCTCCACCAATTAACAGATGTTCACTGGTGTTAATAGAGTGGCTATAGGACTCCAATGTTCAGGTCTCCACCAATTAACAGATGTTCGCTGGCATCAATAGAGTGGCTGCAGGACTCCAGTTCTGTCCAAAATCCATCTTGTTCCTCTGCTGGTATCCTACCTGTGGTATATAGATGAGAGATGAAAGACAAGGGATGATATGTGCTATTCTTGATGCGGTGACAACTCAGATGCCAAGCAAGCAATCGGATACATGGTCTCTATAAGGTATGTTATCCCAAAATTTCCCTGAGACTGCAATTGCCACCCATTTTGGCAGGATGTGGTGCCTTAGTACAAGAGCTTTTATCCTTCACCAATTTCACAGCCTCTCCACCTTGTCTACTGGATCAAGGCAATATCTACCTGTCGTAGCTTGAGTGACTCAGGTAACTCATGGCTGTGGCTGCGTCCAATCATTGTGCCATTGTCGGTCATTGCAAATTATGTAATTTGGCCTTACTTCTTTAATCTACTCTAGCCTTGGGCAGGAAGCCCTCACACACTTCTCACACCAATCGGGCGGCTTTGGATTTCTGAAGGTTACAAAAACTTTTTGCCACTCCATGTTGTAAGATGTCATTATGTTAAAGAACTTTGATGGTACATTCGGTATTCACTCAATAAAATTAATTGAAAACACAGCCAGAGGGTATCCAATAGAGTTTCTGATCACTATTGCAATCTGGAAGAGAAAAACATAATGTCAAAATTGCCATGCAGGCAGCCTAGATTGAGTCATCTTAATATGCTGGCACCCGGTGGCTGAGGCCATTCAGTTATTATTTTCATTATTGAATTTTGCCACTAGGACACATACCTCTATTTGCAAATAAAGCATATTGGTTGACTAATTAATTAATTAATTTACTTTCTGGTGTCTAGAAGCACTTTCAAACACTCTCAAAGAATAAGGTTAATTATAATTTGGGATTGTCCGAATGCCTCCTTCTGCTAAATTTTCATTTCTACTAGCGCTGACAGTTGAAGTCCCCCGCCCCAAAAATTCTCCCTGGATTCGCCCTGTGTCTGTGAACAGTCTGCATGATGTTGATGTACTCCTGTGGCCAGCAAGGTCCCCGATAGAACGTCTGGGACCAGCTTGGACGTCAGCTCCATCTCGGAGCCAGTATCCACAATATCAAGGACCAGTTACAACAGTTGTGGGCCATCTTGCCTCAGGAGAGGATACAACACCTTCCCTACTGAATACGTGCATGCATCCAGGCCAGGGGGTGTGCAATGCCATACTGATAAGTGGGCTCATACTGCCAAGTTATTTGTAAATTTGACTGTATTTTGTAATCACTGAAATAAAATCACATATCCTTTCAACACATTTCATTTCATTTCTTCCTCCCCTTCTGGGTGCTTCAATTTTTTTGTCAGGCAGAGTATTTTTTATAAACTGTCAATGTGCTTTATCTACAGTAGTCTTCCCCTCAATTACCATTGATAATCCAGAGTAGACTGTTGTTGCATGTATTACAATGAACACCTTGATACCATCATGACTTTAATCACACATAAGAACAAAGGAATAAAATCAGCAACCTATAATTAGGGTAATACAGTTAGAGGAATAATTACTCTTGGTGACTAATGCTCTCTAACCTTACATTTGATATATTGTCACAATAGTAGACATCAAAGGAAGCAGCCAGAAAGTAAAAATCAGGAAGGGAGTAAGACAGTGTTGCCCACTATCACCGTACCTCTTTAATTTATTCATAAAAAAATCTATGTTCACTACGAACACAAAAGGAATTACAATAAATGGACAACAAATTCATTGTATTCAATTTGCAGATGACATAGCAGTGGTTGCAGACTCAGAAAAGGAATTATCCAAGATGCTGAATATTCTGTCATCAAATTTAGTAGACTTATACTTAAACATTAACGTGAAGAAGACAAAAATATTAGTGGTAAGTAAATATCCTGAGCGAAATCACACCAACATCAGGCTTGCTAACAAAGTAATGGAACAAGTCGCTAGTTTCCCTTACCTCAGAAGTCTAATCACAAATGATAACTGTTGCAGCAAAGAGATAAGAAGAGAAATACCGCTTGCCAAACAAGCATTCAGCAACAAAAGAAATCTTCTAACCAATATCCATCTAGATATTGAGATTAGGAAATGTTTTGTGATGTGAATCTTGGACAAATCCAAGAACAGGATAGGAAACAGCTAGAAGCATTTAAGATGTGGATCTGGAGGCGAATGATGAAAGTCAGTTGGACTGAAAATGAACCAACGAAAGTACCTTGTGAGAAATACATGAGAAGAAACAGCTGATGATAACAATACATAGAAGAACAGCTAAATTCATTGGACACACAATGCGTTGTAATAACTTTCTAACCAATCAACTAGAAGACAAGATCTTAGGAAAGAAGGGAAGAGGTCGACCTAGGAAGCAATTCCTTCAAGTACTGATACAAAACGTTGGATGTAGTTCCTACTGTGAAATGAAACGACAAGCTGAACACAGAAGACAATGGTTGAATCGACAAGGCATTGCCTTTAGACACCGATTGATTGATTGATTGATTGATTGATTGATTGATTGATTGATTGATTGATTGATTGATTGATTGATTGATTGATTGATTGATTGATTGATTGATTGCTACATCAATCTTCCAAGCATGTTTTGCAGAGTCCTTGGTATATGCTTGTACTTAACCATCACAAGGGAGCTGCATAGCTTACATGGTAAAAAGCATGCTCAGTTCTTCTGGAAGGATGTACATCCAGTTCTCCCTCAGGAAATTGAAAAATCTGAAAACAAGACTTCGGCTTCCAGAGAGACTCATGATTCAATCATCCTACACCAGAAATGAGTATGAGATTAATCCCTGAGGGGCAAAGTTTGCCCATCATAGGGCTCTAACCACTCTATCCCACTTAGTGCCAAGAGGCCTTCATGGCCTATATGGAGATAATTTGATTTTGATGTTCCTTGATAAAGTCCACCCAAGGAGCCAAAACTGTTGACATTTATAAATTATATACCGGTACTGTGGCACAGTTTCCAAATACATCATTAATGACCTAGTTAATTTAACTAAGAAAAGTTATAATTCTTAGACAATATAGAAATGCAATGTCATTTTCTTCAGTCAAGGCAACCTCTTAAGCACATAATAAATCATTATACATTCTGATCAGTGTCAATCAGTGTGTATTGTCAATTGTCAGGGGGTGAGCAAATGAACTGTTGCATAGACCCAAATAATTCATATTTCCTGCTATGACTCTTAAGTTCATTTTATTCTGAGTTTTGATATTTGATACCAGTACTTAAAAGCATTTGAAAGTTTGTATAGATCCACAGTTGGTAGTGTTATGAAGAACTCTCTGCTCATTGACTGTCTCGTTATGCTATGATAGGTCTTCAACAGTGACTTAATAGCTGTGTGACAGTCACTAATTTCCCAAGAAGGGTGGCCTTGGTTTGAGTCATGGCAAATGCATGTCAGATTTTAAGAACGAAATGTCACATCCCTGTGGTTTGGATTTCATGTAAAATATTATAGGGCCCTTCATGGCCATAATCAGGATTTTTAACATTCACATAAAACTATAAGTTTACTTTACATCTTCCAAAAGACTAAATCTGTAAATCTATGTTAATTGATAAATTTTGCATAATGGCAAAACCTGTTCTGGACAATGCTACCAGTGAATTCCAAGATACAAAATCACAATAGTTGGACTTATCTTGTGAAGTTTCCTATGGAGTTTTTATGTAGGTACTGTATAGGGGCTATCTGGCCGTCACAGTAGATGCATATTCGGTTCACCCGGAAGGACGTGAGTTTGATTCTCTTTCAGGAAGTTGAAGAATTTAAGAAACAAGATTTCCACTTCCTGAGGTGCACATGGCCCTGAGGTTTACTCGGCCTGCACCAAAAGTGAGTGCCAGGTTAATTCCTGGGAGCAAAGGCGGCTGGGCTGGCTGACACCATGAGCTAGTTGCAAATAGAGGATAGTGAAGATGTTTAGTTAAATCACAGAGACTTGCAGACATATCTTTGAAGTGCATAACAGTCTATAATGAAAATGTAGGTAGAATGTTAGGATGTTTAGTGAAAGTAATCATTAGGGATGCTAAGATTTGGGCATCTGTATTGTGAGGATTGATTCTCATATTGTATTATTTTTATGATATTTGAAACCTAGAAAAAGACTAGGTAAACAACAGATAGGGAATCTGCCATCTGGGCAATTGCCCTAAATGTAGATCAGTGGTAACTGATGACAATGTATCATTTTATTTTAAGAAATAGGGAATATAAATTATAAAGTTATCTTTGGGATAAAATGAATACAGATGTTAGACCTCTAGTTGCATTCAAATGAAGGTAACATTGTGAAATACAGCATAATACTGAAATCATGCAAACGTTCTGACTCAGGAGCAGTCATACAGTGATTGATCTGCATGCAGTATACTGTGTACTGAATTGTCTATACATACTCTATCTTTTTTCATGAGTTTGTGAATCAATGTGCTCTGCTGTTAGGCTATGTGTTGTTAAAAATGTCCTATTTTGAAGTGTGATAATGTGTAAGAGGGACCTTCCATATATTAAATCATGGTAAACATTGCATGAACAATCAGAAAATCATAAGTCCTGTTTGTCTCATCATTTCAGTCTTTCTATTGGCTGCTGTATAAATTAGTTCTCCCTGTTTGTGCACATTTATAACACAGACTCTAATTACTGTACATGTTGTTTGAGGAAACTCTTCATTTTTCCCTCATTTCCCATCTGAATTTAGTATTGCATGTCTTTTTTCTTACATGAGAAGAGTTTATAAAATAATGTATCTTCCTATCACTTTCATTTCATCAAAATTATTATTTTTGAATTTATAATTATGAAACATTGTAACTCATATATTTAAAAAAAAGAAGAAGAAGAAGAAGAAGAGACAAATGAAATGTCTTTTTTAATCCAACATGAAGATACTAACAAAACAACAACATATAACTTCTCGCTGTACTGAGTGTTGATATTTAACAGTATTTCCTTTGATTATAAGAAATGGTTTATGTCTGATTTCAAGATATTTTGATTAGCTCGTCTCTACCATAGATGCAATTTTTATGCTTCATGTTCTCTAAAGCAGATAGGTGAATTTTTGAGAACTTGAAATTGGTCTTTACAGCAGTAATATTGATGCAAAACTGTCTACATTTCTTCATCCATTTTCCACACACAAAACAGAAAATATTCATGTACAGAAACATATGACAAAAAACCTCATCAGCAACAGTATTGGTTCCTAGGAAGTTATTACATGTGACTGAATTTGTGTAATATGACAAATCCAGGAGAAGAGCTGCCATAATTTATTTACTTCTGTGGATAACAGTATGAACACATTATGTTCTCATTCTGAACATGTATTAAAATTCTAGTGTATGTAACACTAAGGGAATCATTCAAAGATTATTTACGTCAAGTCCTTTACAGAAGAATTACAAACATGTGAAACTCTTTGCCTGTAAAAACAAGTCTCCTAGTATTTGTATTTACATTAAAGCTGAATGCAACTTTCCATCCTTCTAACAAATATGGGCAATGCTGCAATTAACTGCCTCTGAGATACAAGCAAATAAAAAAAAATCATCAGATAACATGGCATCAAATTAATGTTTCATAAAATGTAAAACTGAGTCATTTTGATTTATTAATTTGACATTATTAATACTGTATTAACAACTCTGAAATCTATTTTAAACTTCTGATATGAGGGCAGTGCTCAAAATTAAATGAACGGTTAAGGAGAAATTTGAGAAATTAGTGATAGAAATTATTCCAGAAGATTAGGAACTGATTACACATGATCATGCATGCTATCTTTGTAATATCATCGCAATACCCTTTTCATTTTCTCAGTGGCAGCTTGTCCAAATGGGACTGGGTAGGCACAGACATTTGTTCATTTAAGAATTCATTGTATGGGTTACCTGCCACTATACTTGTCTTGAGCACTATTCATTTACACAATTAAGTTGTGCTTACCTGGTCTAATGGCTATGAGCTCCCACTGTTTATTCTGGTGCTTTTGTTATACACTATGATACATTTCAACATATTCATTCAAATACAGTTGTTTCCTGGAAACAACATTCATTAATAATCCTAATATGTAATTAATGTAAAAAATTATTCAGGTTAAATTAATTACAGGGAAAACAGTGGAAATATTTTGCTACAGAAAACTTGGTTGAGGCTATACTAGCACAATTAAAAATAAAGTTACAATCAAAACCCTCAGATCAGTAATGATGCATCTACATGCAATATGTCACTCCATTGGTGTTTTATTTACATACCAGTATGATATGACATACCACTCAATTTCATGATATGACAAGTTAAAAATAATCTAGCTGCTGTTTCTTTAAAATTAGGTAGATAAGTGAACTGTAGAAATGAGGGATCTGAATACACAGTATGCTGATTTGTAAGAAATGTTATCATCTGCAATGTAACGAAATAATTTTATACTTTTGTAAGGAATGCCTCCAAGTACATTATGCACACATCTATATACATTATCTTTTTTAAAACATGAACCTAAATAACATAAGGCATTCTCTTCATATGTATTTTATGTTTTAGAACCAAAAAAAGACAAAAATTGTTTTTGTAGACATTCTGCCACTCTTTATTACTAAATAATTGGGGAAAGTTATAAAAATAATAAATGAATTTTTCAATATAACTTAAATTTATCAGTATATTGTTAATGTATACCACAAGATTTGAGTCTTATTTAAACCTAGATGTTGGCAACCTAGTCAGCATCCCCGGCTAAACTTAAGAACAACTGACCAAGCATTCTGAACCGGAGTTTACTTGCAATAAGACAACCAGGTTCTTTCTGTTCCTCCTCCAGCCGACAGTGCAAGTCAGTCATACTGAATCTTCTTTAACTTTGGAGATCTCTTAGGATCTGTGTCTGAACATGGCTGTGCGTTAGTCTAATATACCACAGGTAAATACAAAAATAATAGTCCACCTAGTCTAAGCCTGGCCAAGTGCTGGGTCAGACAATGATGGTCTAATTGGCTCCGAGGTATGAGAACATGCTACTTGACAAAGCATATCAACTTCTTCAGGATAATGATGAATGATTATCAAGCATTACTGGAATGGAAGTAATGAGAATTTTAGAAGAAATTTGTTGACCCAGAACAAATTTCACATTTAATGTGATTTATGTGGAATGCAGCCATGGAATATAACCCACAGATTAACAAATTTGAAATATCAGGTTGGTTGACAACTTTTTTAAGATCAGCAGTGGGAATTATAAAGTACTGATAATGTTTCAACAAAAGTTTGAACTATGTATGGACTAAGGAAAATATACTGTATCCACATTTTATTTGCAGCTGGATAAGGAAAGTATATAGAAAAAGAGTAACATACCTATGCAATGACATAAATGACATGCTAAGATCTAAACTATGATTCATTGCTAGTATCTTATTCTCCCTTTGAGATCATTATATTTTACTTTATATGACTTGAACAAGGCAATACCTCTGTTTCAGCACCTTCTCACCAAATTCATAGAATGAAATATGTAATAGAGTGTGTATTACAATAACTGATTTCATTATGATTTTCTTAGGGCCACTGCTTCCAGTCTTGTTGAACAATGTTTGATTTCTGATTTTGCTAAGAATTTAAGACTAGGCTGAGGAGAACAAGGGAATGGGACATTGTGATTGACAGGTTCAGGTACTTTGTGTATATTTGCATAATATAATTGTATATTGTATAATAATCTTTGTGACTTTTGTACCTGTGGATCCCTCTGTGGATCAGTTATATAGAATGTGGGCATAGAACACATCTGTGTCATCCCCTGCTTGTCATAAGAGGTGCCTAGAATTGGTGACTCCTTAGAAGATTTCAACCGACATTGCTTCTAGTTATTTGCGCCTGTTTTCTCAGTTTCGTCTTTCGTATCTGACCTCCAATGGTCAGCTCTTGTTCTCTTCCAACCCTAACCCTGCTGGTATTAGGTTTGGGAGGCCTAGAGAGCCCTCCCTTTTCACACCCTTCTATTTCTCTTACCATTACAATAGGGTAACAATTGTCTGAGCCTCAATTTTTGAGTTTTGGTAGTGTGGAGACTACTGTATGCGTGAGCATAGAAGGGGGTGTATGTGATTTTTAGCAAAAACCGTCAAAAATCTACTGAACAATGGACACAATCCAGAGAATGTTCAGGGCATTTAGGGGTATCCCAAAGTATTCCAGTTGCTGAACCAATAAATGGAAACAATCAGCTGGAAGTCACAGACAAAATGATTGTGGAGGCAGTAAATTAAGATGGGAGTTGCAATAGTAATGTTGAAAATGAAAGTGTAAGCCTAATTCCTGTCAAAATAGCACATTTTGATGGACATAAGGCAATCGAAATGGTGATGGAGTACCTTAAGCAGCAGCCAGAGGCCTCTCCAACTGAACTTTTGCTGATGTGTCATTGGTGGGAAATGGTGGCAGTAAAAAGGGTGAGCATCTTCAAACAGAAGGCCCTAAATTAATGTAATTCAATCAATCAATCAATCGATTGATCAATCAATCAATCAATCAATCAATCAATCAATCAATCAATCAATCAATCAATCAATCAATCAATCAATTGCATATAGGGTTGTCACCCAGGTGGCAAATACCCTATCAATTGTTTACCAGCATTTTCTTAAATATATTCAAAGAACTTGGAAATTTTTCAAATATTTCCCTTGATAACTTATTCCATTCCCTTACTCCTTGTCCTATAAATGCATATTTGCCCCAATTTGTTCTCTTGTGTGAGTTTGTTCTGTTTTATTTGACTGTACTGTACTTAAAATAGTATTTCATTTTTTGAAGCTTCACTAGAACTGAATTCAAATTTCAGTAACCGTTACCTAAATGTAGTTTCCACTATTTACGTCTTTGTTTACTTATGTATTTCATATAAAACTTAAATGCAATAAAGTCTGTATTTTCCAAGTTTTTGTGTACCACAATAGACAATACTGTCATTCTTCAAAGGATCAGATTTTTTTCCTCTTTCCTCTCCTGATAAGTATTAATAGGGAATGGTTGCTTAGATGTACTTCCATCAAAACCACCACCACCATCACCATAATGTCACAAGCAACAATATAAAAAACAACAAAAACATTCTAGATCTCTTTCTTTTCATTTAGTTGAGATGCACAACTCTTTGATAGTGGCAGGAAGTAATCAAGGTTTCTGACTGATTGTTATGAATAGTTACTCATATGTATTAACGACGTCAGCATGTCAGCATTTTCATCATTCTATATATAAACATAAAAATGACAATGCCATAAGGAAGAACTATGTGGGAATTCAGGTACCATAATTGATCCAAGCAATCTTCTTCCTGACCTTTTCCTAACTACTTGGTCAGCATCATATCTGGATTAAGCACAGTTTTATGGCTGGATGCCTTTCCTGATGCCAACCCTGTGTGAAAAGATGCATCCACTATTGTGTGTTTCTGTAGTGATTTGTAGTGTGATGTGTTGTATGTAAATAAAGACATATATTAAGAAAAACGCAAACAACCAGACCCCAAGTTAGGGGAATTAACCAGATGTGGTTAAAATCCCTGGAGGAAATGCTGGTGATCAAACACAGGGTCTTCAGAACTAAAGGTCACTACACTAAACTATCAGCCAAGGAGCAGAATAACTGATCCAAGCAATCCTCTAAATTAAATTTACTTCAAATTTTTGTATCTCTTGGGTAATGTTATGAACTTACCATGAAACATAGTCTGATTTCAAAGCAGATATTTCAACAAGGATCTTAATTGCTTGCAAATTTATCAGGAATACACCAGGAATCATCTCCTCTGAACCATCTAACCTCATTGCGGTGGGGAGGGTTGTGCATTCCAGTGAAGCAGACAGCGAAGCCACAGGTGCAACCATGTCGGATTGGTATCTGTCAGAGAGATGAGACTAACGAATGGTTTATCTAAAGGGGGATAGCAGCATTTAGGAAGTTTCAAGGGCGGCAGTCTAGACGATTAACTGATATGGCCTAGGAAATAATACTTAACATGCCTTAGCTGTGTTGATACTGCTACACGACTGAAAGCAACAGGAAACTACAGCCGTAACTAACTCCTGAGAACATGCAGCTCTCTCTGTATGAATGATATACTGATGGTGGCTTCCTCCCAGGAAAAATATTTTGGAGGTAAAATAGTCCCCCATTTGGATCTCTGGGTGGAAACTACAGGAAAGGGTGTAATCATCAGGAAGATAGATACTGACATTCTGTGAGTCGGAGCGTGGAATGTTAGTAGTTTGAATTGTTGTGGTAGGTTAAAAATCTGAGATTTAAGTTAAATGTAATTGGTATAAGTGAAGTACATTGGCAGGAAGAGCAGGATTTTTGGTCAGGTGACTACAGAATTATCAACACAAAATCAAACAAGGGAAATGCAGGAGTTGGTTTAATAAAGAATAAAAAAATAGGGCAGTGGGTAATCTACTATGACCAGCACAGTGAATGAATTATTGTTGTCATGACAGACACCAAGCCAATGCCCACCATAATAGTGCTGGTCTATATGACCACTAGTTCAGTGAATGATGAAGAAATCAAAAGAATACATGAAGAGAGAGAGATTTAATACAATATATGTAAAAGACGGGAATCTAATTGTGATGGGAGACTGGAATGCAGTGGTAGGCCAAGAAAGAGAAACTAATACAGTAAGAGAATCCAGATTGTGACAAAAGAATGAAAGAGGAAGTCGGCTGGTTGAATTCTACACCTGTCATAATTTAGTCCTTGCTAATACTTGGTTCAAACACCAGAAACAACGGCTGTATACGTGGATGACACCTGGAGACACTGGAAGGTATCACATAGACTTCATTATGATTAAGCAGAGATTCAGAAACCAGGTGTTGGATTGCAAGACTTTCCCAGGAGCAGACGTGTACTCTGACTACGACTTGGTGATCATGAAATAACATCTGAAGTTGAAGAAATTGAGAAAAGGAAGAAGTGCAATGAAATGGGATCTAGATGAGCTGAAAGAAAAGAATGTGA
This sequence comes from Anabrus simplex, assembly GCF_040414725.1. Lineage (NCBI taxonomy): Eukaryota > Metazoa > Arthropoda > Insecta > Orthoptera > Tettigoniidae > Anabrus > Anabrus simplex. Next base: position 902,789,899 of record NC_090265.1, read on the forward strand.
AGGATTGTTTCAAGAATCATGTTGCACAAATACCAAATGAAAAGGCTGAAGGAAACACAATAGAGGAAGAATGGACAGTCGTGAAGAATGAGGTCAGTAGTTTAGGAAGAAAGGAAAGATCAACTAAGAAACAGTGGATAACTCAGAAGATACTGGACCTGACTGATGTACAATGAAAGTGAGGAGGGCAGAAAAGAATACAGGCAATTAAAAAATGAAGTGGATAGAAAGTGCAGGACATCTAAGGAAGAATGGCTAAAAGAGAAGTGCAAGGATGTTGAAGATTGTGTGGTCCTAGGAAAGGTAGATGCTGAATACAGGAAAATCAAGGAAACTTTTGAAGAAAGGAAAACTAAGTGTATTAATATTAAGAACTCAGATGGAGAACCACTTCTAGGGAAAGAAGACAAAGTAGAAGGATGGAAAGTACATGTCCAGCAGTTGCATCAAGGTAAAGAAGTAGATGATATATTTCTGGAACAAGAAGAGGCTATTAATGCTGATGAAATGAGAGACCCAATTTTGAGGTCAGAATTCGACAGAGCTTTGAAGGACCTACAGAGGAATGGAATTGATGGCATTCCCTCAGAATTACTGACTGCTTTAGGAGAAACCAGCATGGTGAGGTTATTCCATTTAGTGTATGAAATGTACTATACAGCAGAAGTTTCATCTGATTTTTGGCAGAATGTTATTATATCTATTCCCAAGAAAACCATTGCTGACAAGAGTGAAAACGACTGCACCATTAGTTTAGTATCTCATGTCTGCAAAATGTTTAACCCATATTATTTACAGAAGAATGTGGAAAGACAAGTTGAAACTGGGTTGGGAGGAGATCAATTTCACTTCAGAAGATTTGTAGGAACACGTGTAGAAATCCTGACTTTACATATGATCTTAGAGGACCAAATTAACGAGGACAAGCCCACGTACATGATGTTCATAGATCTAAAAAATTTATTCGATAATGTTGGTTGGACCAAGCTATTTGAAATTCTGAAGGTGATTGGGACCAGATACAGAGAACGAAGAATTATCTACAATCTGTCTAAAAATCAATCTGCAGTGATAATAATCAAGGGCTTTGAAAAAGAAGCAGCAATCCGGAAAGCAGTGAGGCAAGGCTACAGTTTTCACCCATCTCCTTTTCAGTGTTTGTTTAGGACAGGCAGTAAAGGAAATCAAAGAGGTATTTGGGAAAGGAATCACAATGCAGTGAAATGGAAATCAAAACCCTGGGATTTGCCGATGATATTCTTATTTTATCTGAGCCTGCAGAAGATCTGGGGAAATTGCTGAATGGTATCAACAGAGTCTTGGGGAAGGAGTACATAAATAAATAAATCCAAAACAAAAGTAATGGAGTGCAGTCAAATGAAGTCAGTTGATGCAGGAAAAATTAGATTAGGAAGTAGATGAATATTGTTACTTGGGTAGGAAAATAACTAATGATGGCAGAAATAAGGAAGACATAAAATGCAGACTAGCACAGGCAAGGAAGGCCTTTCTTAAGAAAATACATTTTGAACAGTGATATAAGAATTAGAAAGATGTTTTTGAAGACTTTTGTATGGAGCATGGCATTGTATGGAAGTGAAACATGTATGATAACTAGCTAAGAAAGAAAGAAAATAGAAGCTTTTGAAATGTGGTGTTACAGAAGAATTCTGAAGGTGAAATGGGTAGATCGAATCACAAATGAAGGGATACTGATACGAATTAGTGAGAGGAGATTGATTTGGCTAAATTTGACGAGAAGAAGAGATAGAATGATAGGACAAATCTTAGAACACCCAGGACTTGTTCAGCTGGTTTTTGAGGGAAGTGTAGGCAGTAAGAATGCTAGAAGTGGACCATGATATGAATATGACAAGCAGATTAGAGCAGATGTAGGATGTAGTAGGTAGGTAGAAATGAAAAGATTCGTACAGGATAGGGTAGCATGGAGAGCTGCATGAAACCAGACTATGGACTGATGACTCAAATAAAAGCACAATGGGAATTTTCATAAGATCATAGCACGGCATTGTAATGAAGCTCTTGTGGCCAGTGGACAATATTTTGAACATCTGCTGCAATTAAATTTTATGGAATTTTTAAAATTATGAATTTGTTGGTCAACATTCCTTAATAACCATCCATGAAACTTCAGGAGTTCTTGTTATTATCTCTCCAGTAAAAATTGTATTTAAAATTAAGCCTCTTAAATTAATTTAGAGTGATGATTCATGGCTTGTGAAGTTCATCCTCAGTCATTCTAGATTTGCTACTTATAATATCAACTGTCTGCAATGGCACTATCATTTCTATTATCAGGGACCAGAAACTTCAATTTTCTTACTTTGGAGATAAGCATAAAGTTTTCTTAATTCATCACAAGTTAATGCAATATCACTCATATGAGAAGTAATTGCTGGAGGTTAGAAGTGATTATCAAGGGAACTACTGGTAGTGAAAATCTGATGACGATCCATTTGACAGATGATGGTTTAAACCCATTTCATGCTTAACTTGTTTCACTAATTATTCAGCAGGATAGCTGCTATTCTGTAACCAATGAAAATTCAGGACAGATCCCGTCAGTTACTCCATGCCTAGGTGCTTCTGTATAATCTTACTACACTGAACAGAAGCACCATACAAGTCCAGAGACTTTGGTTTGATGAGTATTGATTTTTTTCTGTACATTCATGTCAGATAATTTCTTGATGGATGCAGTAATTTTGCATTTGTCTCTTGGCACAGACCAGATCAAAATGTAGCTTGCACCGAAGTACCAGTTTCAATCATGGCTGTGATAATATGGAAGGTGCTGGGGTACAGGTAGTGTAGCATTTTCTGGCTCAGTGAGGAAAGCAGTGGCAAACTACCTCACTCCTCATCTTGCCTAGTACACCTCATTTTGGTGCCACCATCAGTTGTTGCCATTTCCTTGTAACTGCATAACTATTGGTGGTCATATTTGAGGATCCAACTAACCTCTAGGCTGATGACTTAACAGACAAGGTATTTTAGGTATTGTATTTAAAACAACCTTGACATACAGCGAGATCCATAAATATGTTCTTAGCTGAAGAATATATTATAACCCTGCAGTCATCAGATATAGTCCAAACAAGAACCCCATGGGCAACTTTAACAAAAGAAAATATAAAATGTAACAAAAGTATATAAAAACTACTATAAACATCAAGATGTGAAAGTCATCTGAAATAATATTGAAAAAGAAAGGTTTGGGCAAGTATTAATGCATTCAAAATGTTTCACCAATAATACAGTTTTTTACCAAAAAAATCATGTGTCTCTGATACACAACCCATTATATCTTAATATCAGCTCTTCTGTAGGCACATCATATTAAGTGGGTTTTGATTATATTATCATCATCAATTTCCCTTTGTACAACTCCAATTCTGTTCAACTATTAGTCATTGGATATCACAAGATTAAGAACAAAAAGATAAAATATAATATATAACATTGCATCATTATGGAATACATTTGTTTCTTTAATTTGCTTGTATGTAATTTATTGTAACCATCAATGGAGTACATATTAGAATCTATCAACCAAAATTAGGAGCCTGAGGCATGGGTGCCCATAGTATAGTTTGTAGGGGGGTCTAGACCTGGGGGTATGTAGTATTTTTAATATTTTGGAAGATGAATGTCGACTTGTATTCCACGGTAGAATACCACACATGGTATCCCCTACCATTTCTATGTAATAGGTACCAATTTTTAAACCATTTTCTTGAAAGAAAAGCAGCTGACTATATTAGATTTTTCCTTTCCCTGAGAGCTAGTGGGGGCTGCGTCCCCACCTTGCCCCCGGGTATGGGCGCCCATGGCCTGGGGCCACCATTCACATGCATACTACTACAAGTACCATTTACAAACAACATAGGCACAGTTGCCACATAATCTTTCTGCTTTATTAGCACCATTGTGAGCAGCTTGCCTTTCTCATTGTTTCAACAAGGATTTGAGATTTTCTCAGAGATCTGTAAAGCTATAATAACAGAAAAATTAGCACAGAAATAAGTTACAATATATGCAGTATTTCTCTCAGTGAAGAGGGAGTAATAAAATTGTATGATCTTTCTCTTTAATATTTAACTACTATTATTCTAATACTGCATTTATTTATATATTCATTCAGTTATATGGACACTTACTCAAATCATACTTTACTTTTAAAAAATTAGTATGACACTTTTTCTCCTCTCAATATTTATGCGCAGGAACCTATACATGTATTTTTGGAAGTTTGGCAAGGGTGGGTGCAGGGTTGAAAGTGTTTCAAATAATGGCTTGTTATCGATGAGAATTCTTGGAGAAAGAATATTAACTTATATAATCTGAAAAGAAATCAGAATTAACAAGAAAGATATCCATATAAAAATACATTTTTTAAAATAATTATTTTTGTAGCAGTATGTCTTGAAAGAGTACTCTGAATATGTTACAAAATCTGTATCCTTTTTATTATTTGCTCTCTTGGCTCAGAAAATTTCTGCTAAATTGTAGGTCTGTGATATTTCAGATGAATTACAGGTAAAGGGCCCTAAGCTTAAATAGATTCATGCATGTTTGTTCACATATCCATGGCAGGCATATAGGTAAATGATGTGATTCACCAGATATTGACGATTAGTTCATTCTTTATTGCAACTGTAGTGTATGTGCTGAAAATGTTTGGATGTTGTAAAATGTGATAAAAGACTAACATGTATATATTTCTTAGCATTCTGTATGGTTAGGTAATTTTTGCTAAGTGTTTATTGCACTAAATCACACAAGTTTCCAATTTCCACATCAATACTGAAGATCTGTCAAGATGGCCCTTGAATGAGTGTTGAAGTCCAGCCTCCTGATGAAGATGAAAAGCAGAAATGAGCTTGTCGGGGCCTGAGAAGGAATGGACATAAAGAACTAGGAGTGATGACGAAGGATTCAATCTATTTGAAGAAGGCAGTCTATACAGACTTGGAAATTGTCCTTGTCTTTTGTGTTTTGTTTCTCCCTCCTCCCACAATAAACTGTCATTATCTTATTCCTATGATGTGCTCTTTTTTATGTTCCTTTGTATATATGACTCTTCATATAAGTTTTTAATGATGGAGGGATAGGAAAGGCTAGGTCTGTAAAGGTAGCAGTCATGGCCTTAATTATCTATCTTCAGGCCTGATAACAAATGGGTTTGACCACACCATCTTTCAAATACAAGCTTATGGCTATATGATCCATGTTGCACAGCCAATTCACTTAGTAAATGGATTGAATGTACTGTATGATACTGTACGGAAGTATCCAGTAATATATGCAACTAAAGAGTTCCACCCAACCTAAAACAAGGCTGGACTTAACGGTGGGCTGAAAGGCATTTGCCCATTCCTACATCCACAAAATATATTCACCATTTTATATTATACAGGATTTCAGGATATTAAAGATATGATTGGAAGAAGTTGTTAAGTGTAACCATAATCCATTATGTACCAGTAGTACACTAATTTGTATCTAGTAAAACTGTTCTTATGTTACAGCTATAGTCTATGGTGCAAGTGAATTAAGAGGTGTTCACTAAAATGAAAAGCAATAGAAAAGGGGAAAATAATGTTCTTAAAAAATACTCTTTGTTGAAACAATACTTGATGTTTTGTTTATGAACAATCTAATGCTCAATCTTCAGTTTTAAAAATGAAATCAGGTCAATGCAATCTGCATATACTTGTAATTTTCCTCCATAAATTTTGAAGTAAATGGATAAGTGAATACATTTTAGATAAAATCTGTATTTCACCTTTCTCCTATCAAATACAGTTTAGGATGTCTGATTATAAATGGATCATCTGTGTATTGTGTGGTGACTAATGGAGTAACATAATATTAGATTGCATAAATTATTAATTATTATTACATAAAGAAAGCAAACCAGAAGAGAAGAGAAGAGAAGAGAAGAGAAGAGAAGAGAAGAGAAGAGAAGAGAAGAGAAGAGAAGAGAAGAGAAGAGAAGAGAAGAGAAGATAATAATAATAATAATAATAATAATAATAATAATAATAATAATAATAATAATAATAATATGTATAACAGTTTTTTAAAAACTAATGGTCTCAACAGATATACGGTACAGACTTGGAAATTGTCCTTGTCTTTTGTGTTTTGTTTCTATTTCTCCCTCCTCCCACAATAAACTGTCATTATGTTATTCCTATGATGTACTCTTTTTGATGTTCCTTTGTATATATGACTCTTCATATAAGTTTTTGATGATGGAGGGATAGGAAAGGCTAGGACTGTAAAGGTAGCAGTCATGGCCTTAATTATCTATTGTCAGGCCTGATAACAAGCTAGTCATAAAGATTCTAACTTGAGATAAAGTTACTAGAAAGTGTATTCAAATGGTATATTTCTGCTAAAATTGTTTAATTAACAAAATGTTCAATTCTTTATCTTTAAAATCTCATAAAATCACAGATACCTAGGAGATTGGATTCAATTATCATGTAGTGAAGCATACAGAGACATAGAATTTTTATACCTCACTGAATGCCTTTTACTCCATTTTCAAAATTCATACTTCATGGTTTATGCTTGCATTGTTTAGCGGTGAAAAACTTTCAAGTATCTGCTAAGAGCTGGTACCATACTTTGCAAGAATTCAAGAAGTATAGGGTGGATCCAGTTTTACATTGATATAAAACTATGAAATCTGCATCCAAAAGTTACCGTAATTGGCTGAAACTTTAACAGATAACACATAATTCACACAAAAGGTATCCTTAGTTTCTTTCCTTACTCTTTATAATTTAGTGTACAGTCCTTAAGAGATGACTGCTTTGATCAAACTGTCTATATGACAAACAAATTTAAAAAGGAAATTCAAATAGAAATAAATATCCAGAACAGATAAGATTTAAAACAACACGAGAGAAAAAACATACAATTTTGTTTTATTTTATACAACAAAAAATGAATTACTTATATGTGCTGATCTGATGTATGGTATACCAGATTCAGTGAGTACTACTGTTTTACTGTACAGCTTTCAATACAGTTTGCTTCATTATTTATCCAAGAATTCTCTAATAAAACATGCATAACAATAGTGGTAATGATGAGAAAAATATCATTTGAGATGATATAAAACGTTCTCAAAATAAATAGAATCCTTAGGTGTGTGAAGAAGCTACATTGGAATATAAGATGATGTACATACAATTCAAGCCATTTCTTGAAACCATTATTATTACATTCTAGCATGGAAGTGTATTTTTCAGTTCTATTAATGTCCTGGACTGAGATATACATGTCTCTTTTTAATTATAATAGATTTATATATATATATATATATATATATATATATATGGCAGTGATGTTGCATGTGTACCTGGCAAAACACACTTTTGTCCCTTCACATTTTTTAATAATAAAGTTTCATTCACATAATATTTAACTCTTAACAACACAGATTGCTACTCCTCAGTCAACAGAAATTGGGATAGACACCTTGACATAGGCACTGTCTGTTCTAATCTTCTTTTGTACAAGGAATCAAAATCTGGCAGCTGCATTTCAAAGACTAATTATATTTTAGTGTATTATTGTGATACATTGTTGATATGTGAGATAAACTCTATGAAGTTTCTAGTCCAATAATATTTCTTTTCCAGAAATGGAACTGAATACTGTACCCTTAGTTCTGTATTTACTGAATGACTGCTTTACATGTTATTCACAAACATTTCTGGTTTGTATTACATTTCCTGAAGTTTTCTTTGCTTCTTTAATTTGATTTTTATTCTACCGTATATGATATTCATGCTGATTTTTCATCATGTTTGAAATTTTGCAAAAACATTGCCATATAAAGGAAAATTGAGATGGAGTGGGCTTTAAGAATTATCAAAAGAAAATTCAATATAATTTGGATGGAGTTTATATGTTAGACCCTTTTAAACAAGCATCATCATCATCATCATCATCATCATCATCATCATCATCATCAATATCACTAGCCAACATGATTTTGCAGTAAAATATGAAATATGTAATTCTTATGAAAATCACTGCCCTGATTCCAAAAATGATGCTATATTTTTCCTATCATGTCTAGTTTTGATGCAATTCGGTGTTTTAGTATCTGCATGAACTCGTAAGATGTAATGTTGAGAGATGTTCTCGCGCAACTTTTTTAGAATACAATAATGTTATTTGATTTGTTATTTTTTTGCATTTTATGATAGGTTTATTTCTCTCTAAATGTTCATTTTGTAGTTGGTAGTTTCCTGGTAAAATCATAACAAAGTGCCCCATATACGCAAGAGACCGTGGGGTATGTAGGATTGAAGATAAGACAGTTGAGCATTTGTCTTTCATCTTAGACCACTTGAATAAACAGACCTGTTAAAAGCTCCAGCCCTTATGTAATGTTTATGATGGACTGATAAAGCAGTTTCCTTTCAAAGAAAACAGTGTTGCTTGAGACGGGCTCCAAGAAGTACTGGTACGTGTTTAGTGCGTCTTTTAAAGTTCACATTCATTTAATTGTAGGCCTATCGTGTGCGTGAGATTTAATGTAATTTAATTTCAAATTGATCACTAATAAGTGAAGTTCTAGTGTTTTAACACCATCATGGCTAGTGTTTAAGGGATGCACAGAAGACAGTGTAAACAAAGTCCTCAAAAGTTTTGTTACATTTGTGGAGTTTATGTGTTTGATTCCAAGGTGCGTCAAATAGACTCGTTTGTAAAGAAACTTTATTTTTCTTACTTCAAATTGAAAGTTAGGGATCAAGACAAATCTTTCGCACCTCATATTGCATGCAATACCTGTGTCGAGGGACTACGTTACTGGTATGAGGGCAAACGAAACTTAATGCTGTTTGCTATACCCATGCAATGGCGAGAGCAAAAGAACCATCATGACGACTGCTATTTTTCTATGACCCATGCTGTCGGTTACAATAAGAAAAGTAAAAACAAAATTAAATATCCGAATCTCAAGTCAGCTCTTTGACCAGTTCCTCATGGACCTGATTTACCTGTACCTACTCCACCTATTCTCTTGAGTGAGGAAAGTAGCAGTTCATTGCAATCTGACGATGAAGAAATAGATTTCAAGCCATATCAATATGACGCACCTTCAAACAAATTCACGCAATCTGAATTGAATGATCTGATAAGGGATTTAGAGCTAACCAAAGGAAAAAGTGAATTACTTGGTTCAAGATTGTGCGAAAAGAATATGTTGGCACACGGTGTTACATTTTCCTGGTACCGAAATTGTGACAAAGAATTCTGAAAGTATTATACTGAAGAAGATGGACTTGTATTTTGTACGGATGTTTCAAATCTTTTACGTCAATTGGGATAGAAAGAGAGTAACTGGCGTGTTTTTATTGACTCTTCCAAAAGAAGTTTAAAGGCTGTTTTCTTTCAGAATACAAATGTTCTGGCATCTGTACCACTTGCACAGTCCACAAAAATGTCTGAAACATACAAGACCTTAAAGTTGGTGCTTGAAAAAATTAAATATCACAAGCATGGGTGGCAAATTTGCGGTGATTTGAAGATCATTGGATTGTTGCTGGGACAACAAAAAGGCTATACAAAATTTCTCTGTTTCGTATGCGAATGGGATAGCAGGGCACGGGATAAACATTGGGATACAGTGAATTGGCCAGAAAGGAAACTACAACCAGGATCCAAAAATGTCTTGAATGTAAGTTTTATTGACCATGAAAAAATTCTACTTCCATCCTTGCACATCAAATTAGGATTGATGAAACAGTATGTCAAGGTATTAGATAAAAGTAGCCTATGCTTCCAATATTTATCCACTAAATTTACCTCATTATCAGATGCAAAAATCTAAGAAGGCGTATTTGATGGACCACAGATTCGTAAACTGATGAAGGATAAAAGTTTCACAGACACGATGACCAAAATTGAGAAAGAAGCATGGAATGCATTCAAAGATGTAGTGACTAAATTCCTTGGCAACATTAAGGACCCTCAATACAAAGAAATTGTAAGGAAAATGTTGGTAAAGTTTAAGGAACTCGGTTGTAATATGAGCCTTAAGCTTCATTTCTTAGCTTCGCATCTGGATTATTTCCCTCCAAATTTAGAAGCTGTCGATTAAGAACAAGGTGAAAGGTTTCACCAGGATCTCAAAAATGCAGAACGACGCTACCAGGGACGTTGGGATGTGAATATGATGGCCGATTACTGTTGGTCAATTGCACGAGATGACTCTTCTAGAGATCATTCAAGAACTTAAAAAACCCAGAAATTCCACAGAAAACGGAAAAAGACGGAGGTGTGAATCTAACCTGCACATAATGTAACAAAACTTGTAATTTTTTTCAAGGTACGGTTATATTCATTTAAAAGCAACTGTACAGCTGAAACTAAATAGGCGCTTTATGCTTCAGTTTCACGAATTTCAATATACATTAAAATATAATACAAACAATCTACTTGCTTACAAAGCAGCATTTACGTGTATTTAATGCATGCAAAATATGATTACATTTTGCAAGCTGAAATTTACATTAATATATCAAATTTAGTCAATACTAAGTATCAACAATTTTACGTAAGAACAAAATAACATATGAGTAACAACACAGTAAAGGTTTCCACCTATTCAATACAAATATATTCACAATATTTTAAAAATTACATGGTACTAGTTTCGACCCATCTAGGGTCATCATCAGCCATATCAAAGCAAAGATCACTTTTTGACGAAATCCTAAGAACATGTAAATTTTTAACAGTAAGATTATTATGGAATAACAAGTGAATGTGGTAAATGAAATGAACTGAGATGTTAGTATGGGACAGGTGAGTAATAGCTAATAAATATACAAGGAATATACATAAGAGGTTTGGAAACAAAGTATAGAAGGGGGCTTAGTGTTGTAAAAAATTATATAATCATGGAAAACAGTAAGTCCTTATAATGAAGAATGCAATGTGAAATGACACATATAAGTTTATATATATCGCTTAGGATGAGTGGAGGTGGTTTGGGAGGGGAAGAGGGCTTAAGGTGGGGCTGAAGGGTGCGGGAGAAAGGGTAATTGTCTCAGAAAAGTACCTTTGATTAAATTTAGGATTGATTTTTGGTTGGCTGCATTATTGTTTCTGAGGAAAGTGATAAATAGGTCGAAGAGTATGTTGGGTTTCTCTGAGATTTCATTGAGATTGTGACTGGCATTAAAGTATTGGTCAAGGTGTATGTAGTAATTTTCCATTATGTCGAGTAAAGGGCCCTTGTTTGCTAATACGAGGATGTCCATGTCTTGTTCGATATTGGTGAAATTATGGTTACAATCTTGCATGTGTTGGCCGATGGCTGAAAACCTGTTGTATTTTATTGCGTTAGTGTGTTCGTGGTATCGGATATTGAAGTTTCTACCAGTTTGCCCGATGTAGGTTTTTCCACAGGTGTTACATTTGATCCTATAAACTCCTGATTTTAAAAAACTGCTGGTCCTGTTGATGTGTGAAGTATTGTGTAAAACGTTCATGTTCTTATAGTTGCTTGGCGTTAAAATAGCCTTCAAAACCAACAGGTTTTCAGCTTGGCGTTAAAATAGCCTTCAAAACCAACTATAAGAACATGAACGTTTTACACAATACTTCACACATCAACAGGACCAGCAGTTTTTTAAAATCAGGAGTTTATAGGATCAAATGTAACACCTGTGGAAAAACCTACATCGGGCAAACTGGTAGAAACTTCAATATCCGATACCATGAACACACTAATGCAATAAAATACAACAGGTTTTCAGCCATCGGCCAACACATGCAAGATTGTAACCATAATTTCACCAATATCGAACAAGACATGGACATCCTCGTATTAGCAAACAAGGGCCCTTTACTCGACATAATGGAAAATTATTACATACACCTTGACCAATACTTTAACGCCAGTCACAATCTCAATGAAATCTCAGAGAAACCCAACATACTCTTCGACCTATTTATCACTTTCCTCAGAAACAATAATGCAGCCAACCAAAAATCAATCCTAAATTTAATCAAAGGTACTTTTCTGAGACAATTACCCTTTCTCCCGCACCCTTCAGCCCCACCTTAAGCCCTCTTCCCCTCCCAAACCACCTCCACTCATCCTAAGCGATATATATAAACTTATATGTGTCATTTCACATTGCATTCTTCATTATAAGGACTTACTGTTTTCCATGATTATATAATTTTTTACAACACTAAGCCCCCTTCTATACTTTGTTTCCAAACCTCTTATGTATATTCCTTGTATATTTATTAGCTATTACTCACCTGTCCCATACTAACATCTCAGTTCATTTCATTTACCACATTCACTTGTTATTCCATAATAATCTTACTGTTAAAAATTTACATGTTCTTAGGATTTCGTCAAAAAGTGATCTTTGCTTTGATATGGCTGATGATGACCCTAGATGGGTCGAAACTAGTACCATGTAATTTTTAAAATATTGTGAATATATTTGTATTGAATAGGTGGAAACCTTTACTGTGTTGTTACTCATATGTTATTCTCAGTTCAATACGGACCATCAACATGAAATTTATAACCCTTAAGAACAAAATAACATTTTGTAAAATTGCCACTAAACCAGACGTGATATGCCAGAAGTAATTTTTTCTCTAATTCTGCGTTAAGAAATTCATAAAACCCACCTATTTTCCTTTTTAGTGCACAAAAAAGGTTTTTTTTTTTTTGCAGGCTAGTGTATCTCAAAGTGATCTCTACAAATAATATCATGGAGTAAGTAAGAAGGGAAGATATTATGTCTTGTGCATGAAGGAGATACAACTACAAAGGACTAGAGATCTCTTCTCATGAGAACTTATAGAAAGGAAGTACTGTAAAGAGAAGGTTTATTAAATCATCTGTGGGTGGGGTTGGTAGAATACAACCATGGTATGCCCTGCCTGATTTAAGAGATGACTCAAAGGGGACTTTAGTGGCTCTCAACTTAGGAACATGGGGTGGTGATCACAGGGCCCTAATTGAGTTTGATCCTCTTTCCATTTACTTGTGTCTGGCTCCTCTCTTTCATATTTCGACTCCTTGGTTAACTCATGTTTTCTTTTGACCCTGCCCGTATTAAGTTTGCAAGGCTTAGGGAGTCTTTCATTTTAATGCCCATTGTGGTTGTTCTCTTCCTTGTGCTGATACCTCCATTCTCCAAAGATTCGGACCTCTTACACTTCTTCCTCTGATCAATGTTAAGAGAGGATGGTTGCCCAATTGTACTTCCTCTCTAAACAATAACCACCACTGCCACACCAGGGCTTGTAAAGGGATGGCTAAACCATTATCAGAATTCCCTGCAAACATATGGTATCATAATCAAGTTCTTTATTTCCAGTCAAGGTTAGTTTGATTTCTCATTGGTACTTCAAAGAGGAAAACTGTGCATTAACTTGTGGGGAGTTAAATGATAAGGATTTTTTTCTTTTTTTTTCCTTTTTGCTAGTCGCTTTATGTCGCACCGACACAGATAGGTGTTATGGCGATGATGGGACAGGGAAGGGCTAGGAGTGGGAAGGAAGCGGCCGTGGCCTTAATTAAGGTACAGCCCCAGCATTTGCCTGGTGTGAAAATGGGAAACCACGGAAGAATATTTTCAGGGCTGCCAACAGTGGGGTTTGAACCTACTATCTCCCGAATACTAGATACTGGCCGCACTTAAGCGCCTGCAGCTATCGAGCTCGGTAAATAAACATTTCATCCTGTAAACAATGGTGAGGAGGAATGAAATGGAATGGGAAAAAAATCATGGTTAACATAGATCTTTGTTGAAGCTCAGGAGAAGAACTAGCCTTCTTTGGCAAATGGATTAGAGAATAGAAAGTGTTTGAACTTTCTCTGCCTCTTTAATTAACAGGATAGAATTTACTTTTAGAAATAGGAGATTAGGCTGTAGTCAATTGTGAGGATGAATAGAATAGAATGGAATGGGGAAAAATCATGGCAAACATACTGTTGCTTATGGCTGTTTATCACAAATTGGTTCATATCTTCCAGTTTAACTGGGGCAGAGGTTTAGATCCTTGACTTTCTCTATTATAAGCAATGGAAAATAATAAACTCCATTATATAAGCATAAAAATTGCTATGATAGGTGGCCCTATAATATATGAGGGAATGAAATTTCAGAATTTCTTATTATGATGATTACAATTTTCTCAAGCTTTCACCCTTGTGCAACTATTTCTGTGCATGTTAATAGTTTGTATACATTCTATTGTATAAGCCTACACATATTAGTAGATCTTGTGATGTACTTAATTTCATAATTTATAGTTAAAAATTATTATTATCATTATTATTATTATTATTATTATTATTATTATTATTATTATTATTCCACCTTCACCATTATTCACCATATAATCTTCCAGGGTCTATTAAAGCTTTTTTTTTTCCACTTTAACTGTGTCGTATTATATACCTTATGTACAGATTACCGACATTTCAAATACATTGTAGTATTCTTTATCAAAATGAATGATGTACCTCTAGCCAATCCAAGGAAATCTGTCTCCCCAGACAGATAAAATCAACTGTGAAGGTGGTTTCTGTGTCCTGCCTTCACCTCAGGTTCCCACAAGCCCCAAGGAAATCTTTGGACCATATTTCTTGCCTGGTGGTAACTTGGGAGGATTCATCGGATTGAGTAGGGAACATAAATTACCTTGATAAAGAAGACTGCAATGTATTCAAGATGTTGGAAACCTACTGTATATGTAAGGTATATAAAGCAAAGACACTGTCCAACTCTGAAAAAGAGCTTAATAGAGGTTGTCTGATCACATTATGATTCTGGACGTATTATTTGCATAATTCTGAATTATAGAACTCTTTACTGATGAGTAATGGACAAGAAAACAAAAAAATCAACTTACTCCTGAAATAAATCCAACAGATATTTGAAGTTGCCTGGTTTTGATGCTATCAAGTAAACAGAACCTCCTTTTCCTCACTAAATGATAATTATCTACACTAAGAATATTACCCTCACTGTTATCATGTGTAAAACAATAATCTGCTATATATTTACAACATGAAGAATGATTCTAGACTTACTAAGCTGAAGGGCAGTCCTTGTTTTGAGTTGTTCTATTTCATGAAAATGTAATGATTACGGGATTACTCTGTATACTAAAGTGTTCTCAGGCCATGGTTTCACCTTCTATGTGCACCTTTAACGGAACCTTAATAATTTAAATATATAGCTTTGGGAAGTCATAGGGAAGGAAGAGAAATGCATGTCTTATGCAGTGCATTCCAGCCCACCAGATAGGTACTGTTTTATATTGAAGGGGATACTATGTTCTACTCTTGAGATTACTATGAAAGTTACACAAATTTGATGGTTGTTTTACCTGTACAAAAGAATTTCTCATCATCTGTTAACAATAATCTTGTTTGGTCCCAACAAGAATATTGTACCTTAGAAATGTGTGAACAGGACAGTACCACTGTCAGTTGTGTGTATTATCCCACCTGACTGATTGCACTCAGAATCTAACAAGTCCACTCACAGAAACACTTCAACACTTCACACTCACTTCCTCTTATTGCTTTGAAACAATTGTCTAAAGTTCAATTTGCAGGCCTGATCATTTCATTATCCTCTTTTAAGAGCCAAATTAAATAATGTGAATGATTTCTCTACCTCCAGTTTGAGCCCACATTGTAATCTTTTTACCTCAAACTTGTGATTTATGGCCAATCAGTCTAACATAATAATATCTTTGAATATCATTATGACAATTTCACCATACCATGCTTCCAATGTTGTTATAACTCACTCAAAATATCTAACTTATCACATTGACAAATGACGCACTGCTATTTTAGTCATAAAATTCATCACCATTTCATTAGTTTGTAATCGGACGTACGGTGTAGTGTATCTTGTTAAACACCTTTCTTCTTTTCTTCACTTCACAATATCGGACGTACACTAGTAGATTGAATGTATGAAGCTAGGATGAGGTATTTTGTGCATTGGTTGACTTATTTGGTTTAAGTCTTCTTTACATATACTTACATTTGTATTAACAATGTAACTCTAACTTGTGCAAATTCATCTTGAAAAATATCCAGATCCATTAACCAAGCTGTCAAAGAAGTGCTCATTTACAAATAATATTTTGTTTTGAAGTATGTACCTAGTATATTAATTGACAAATTGCCAGGATCTACAAAAAGTTTAGAAAACAAGATCAGAGATACCAAGTTCAGAGAAATATATATATATATATATATTTTAAATAGAAAATAGCATATTATAACTTACAAAGAGCTAGAAAATGATGAAAAATATTTTGTGTTTTAGAAAAGGGCAAATTATAGGAAGATATTTGTAACTATACTACTTGGAACATTGTGCAACAACAGAATAGCATATGAAGGATTTTCTTATTTGGAGCCCAAGCACTATATACTTCCTAGGAACTAATGTCCATAATGAATGCACTGAACATTCATAAAGGCTTACAAAAACTTCCCATATTATAACAATGATTATAATTTTGTTTAAGAAAATAAAGTAGGTTAGCTATATGCCAGATAGCTTTTAAGCAATGGACTGTGGTTTTGTTCATCACTGTTATTAATTAGAAATAGGGTTTCTTGGCAAATGATGAATCATATGTCAACAAAGAGAGTTATATACATTTATAAACTGTACTGGGAACACATCAACCAGCTGCATCAAACCACTTTACAGAACAATGACCCAAACAACAACAACAACAACAACAACAACAACTGGAAACACACTGATATACTTCCATAAATTTGCTTTTCTTACTTCTACAGTAAGATCAGTAAGGTTACCACAGGATAGGGTGGCATGGAAAGCTGCATCAAACCAGTCTATGGACAACAGTAAGATTCATTATAATCTTTCTGTTACTTGACTGCTGAAAACAACATTAGACACAGAAATGAAAATTTATTGTCTAAACTTCATGGAGTACTGATCAGTGTTTAGTGGAGGTTGTCATCTCTACAGGGTGTAATATATATTTTTTTTTTCTCTGGCAAATGCCATACATCTTACACCATACTAGTAACTACAGTACCGAGCTCGATAGCTGTAGTCGCTTAAGTGCGGCCAGTATCCAGTATTCGGGAGGTAGTAGGTTCGAACCCCACTGTTGGCAGCCCTGAAAATGGTTTTCTGTGGTTTCCCATTTTCACACCAGGCAAATGCTGGGGCTGTACCTTAATTAAGGCCACAGCCGCTTCCTTCCCACTCCTAGCCCTTCCCCTCCCCATCGTCGCCATAAGACCTATCTGTGTCGGTGCGACGTAAAGCAACTAGCAAAAAAAAGTAACTACAGCAGAAGTAATCATACTGCATATCACAGCAGCACTTTAGTGAAATATGAGCAGGGAGATGACAAAAAGCTGCATTGGTTGGTTGGACAAAACTTTACCACTTCAGAAATAGGAACATGAGGTAACATACAGTATGAGAGTTATATATAATGCAGAAAGTATTCAAGAAACATGCCTTAAGTGGTTTATTCATGTTATGGCAAGTTATGAGAATTTAATGACAAAGACAGCCCCTCAGTACCACCCTGGAGGAAATCAGCCCCATGGTCATCGTATGAAATGGTAGTTCAGTTATATCAGGCGAGACACGCAAATTGTAGGAGTAATGTTTGATGATGCCCTCAACTGGAAAAGATAGGTGAAGGCATGAAGCACACCCTGATACATGCGTGGTAAACATTAGGAAAGAGGGACTATGCACAGTAATTTCAACTGAAGCATTATTTGGAAGTTCCAAGTTCCAGTTGCCCCATCTTGCTAAGAATTTACATGAAATTCCTTTATGAAGAGAAAGGTTAAGTCAGATGGATGAGTTACTACCAAATAAATATCAGAAAAGAATACATATCAGTGATCTATGCTGCTGCTGATGATGATGATTTTCATTTTTTCTTAGCTTTCCCACATCCTGATGTGGTCATGGGGGGAAACTATGTGGCACACATTGACTTGGCCATATTTTTCAGCTGGATGTCCTGATGCCAATCCTATATGGAGGGATATATTCACTATTGCATGTCACTGTGATGGTTGTAGTATGGTGTGGTGTTTGTAAATGAGAGGAAAATGTTGAGACAAACACAAGTACCTCATCCCCAAGTAGGAGGAATTAACCAAATGTGATTAAAATCCCTGGTATCAGCTGGAAATTGAACCCAGGACCTCATGAACCAAAGGCCACAGACCATTCAGCCAAGAAGCCAGACAATGACAATAATAATGTTGTTAATTTTAGGAGGTGGAGAAGTGCCAAAATGTTTTAATCACTTATCTCACATCTGACTGAATTAAGAAAAGTACAGTATACGGTATATTACTTACTGGATGAAGAGTAATAGCTGAATGACATTGGAATCCCAGACAAAGCATGTATATTTTTGAAATGAAGATTAGTGTCCCTGTGGTTCATGCCAGCCCCGCAGTATAGGGGTAATGATCTTCTCTCTTTCATAGAGGCCCTGGGCTCAATTTCTGGTCAGGTCAAGGAATTTAGCTGAATCTGAGGGCTGGTTTGGGAACCACTCAGCCTATTTGAAACAATTTTTTTCCCATTTATTTTATGTCGCACTGACAGACAGGTTTTAGGGTGATGATGGGATAGGGCAGGGCTAGGAACAAGAAGGAAGCAACCATGGCCTTAGTTAAGGTTCCACCCCATTATTTGCCTGGTGTGAAAATGGGAAACCATGGAAAACCATCTTTAGAGTTGCTGAAAGTGGGGCTCGAATCCACAGCAATGTCTCCCAAACCGCATAGCCAACATGCTCATTTGGGAACAATTAAAGAGCTATCTGATAGAGAGATACAGGTCTCCATCTAGGAAGCCAAAAATAATGGCTGAGAGGATGTTGCACTGATCCATTCATCACCTCATAATTTGCAGGCCTTTAGGCAGAGCAACAGTCATTTGGTAGGCCAAAGCCCATCAGGGGTGTAGCACCATGGGGTCTGTCAGTCTGTGTTTCATGTTGTAGTTCATGTTTCCCAAAAACTGGAGGTCCCAAGGTTTACTTTTATTTTATCGAAAGTTATATAAACCTGCGAGCTTGTACAGTGCAGATGTACAGCTACATTAGGTTCATTGCTGATGTACCCTTTGTTGGTAGGTTAGTTTTTGTATAATGACTTCTGCAGGGTGCTTCCTGGAAAACATCACTTTGTCTAAATATTTTGTTGCATTCACATGAGTCTGACATGAGTAACAGAGGTTAGAATCATCCACCCAAATAAGGGTGAGTTTTTCAAAAAAACAGAGCGTGCTTGAATTATCAAAATATTTGTATTTAGTGTTTCCTCATTTGGCATATTGAAACTAAATGTTACCATTTATGACTGACTTTGTTGGCTGAAAGCATTACATCAGAACAAAGCTTAGGTGAAATGAACATGTAAACACTACAAAATTTCACACTTTGCTCAGTGAAAATCCAGCAGTAATTTTAGTTCCTACTGCCATAATGGTTTTAATTTCTTTCCAGAATCACAAATCAAGTTTGATCTGAAGAAATTATTCCTTCCATGTCCAATTTTTATCCTCAACATCAGAATGTATAGCAGTATAGTGGCATTTGCTTCATTTCCTGTAACAAGAAAGGAAATTCCTGGGAGCTGGTGTGCCTGAAATCTATTAAATCATTTAGAATGCCTCCAAATGCTCTATTGTACTAATCAGAAATATGAATTTCAGATCAGGCTTGATAAAACTTGATCCAAATTAATGTGCTGCACAATGCATGGGAGGGGAAGTGTACACTTGCATCTCCTATGGTTTCTACAAACATTCCTACAACTCTGACTGGAACATTCAGCATCTCATGTTAGCTTGAGCTTTGATATTCTTGCTTTACAGTACACCAGAAAATGGAGAGGTGCTAGAGGAAAGCTCGCCACATCGTTCAGTCTGCTGTAAACCTTAACAGAGTTAACATAATTTATAAGCTGTGTGCTAGCTATGACCTGTTATGATCAGTAGCAGAGAATTAGTAAAGGTGCTTCATGTTACTGTGACTTAATTTGTCTCTTGTTCCTTTCCTAACAAAGGTGCCAGATGTGTGCCAAGCCCTTGAGCGAGCTTACGCCACCCATTGCTTCAAGGTTATGTTGACAGTGCATCTGCATCAGAATGAAATCTTGCATTTAAGACTTTCTTAACTGTAGATGTCTGCGAATTTTGCCTGCTCATGGGGGAGTACGATTTTTGACTTCTGCATGCAGCACAGTTATTTGTACCAATTTAAAAATGGTGTTCACATGGTAAGAAAAATGTTAATTTGTGTCTTCAGCCTATAGACTTTTCAGGCACACCTCCAATACAGATGTGCTGCTGGTATCTTTTTTGCCATATACCAGTCATTGTGCCAATATTCAAATTTATTGCAGTACACAAGAACCTTGTTTATCCGGCCCTCATTAATCTGGATCTCTGGTTTATCTGGCCCTCATTAATCCGGATCTCTGATTTATCCGGATCAAAAATAATAAAGATTTATTTTTACTTGTACAGTATTTATTTTATGGGGTCGACTCTTCTTGAATGTCAAGGATAGTTAAGGACGGGAATTGGAAGTAATATGGCCACGGTCTATCAAAAGGTACCATCCTGGCATTCACCTGGAATTGAGAATGGGAAACAGTGGACTCTTCTGATTTCCTTGACATATTTGCACACATTCCCGGATACTTGGACATAGATGTGAATGATGTAAATGACTGGTTGAAAAATGACTGTAATTCAGGCCAGGGCATAATGACAGGTGAATAAATTATGCCTCTTGTTCCTCGGCAGGTAATGACAAGAGTGATGGTGAATTTGAAAATTAAACCAGTGCTCCATCAGAAGAAACAATGACTCATGGAGGGGCAACAATGCAAATGGACAAACAGATGATCTATTTAGAATCCCAGACTAAAACCACACCGGCAGAACTGTTGTTAGTAAAATGTCTTCGTGATTGTGCTGCACACAAATGCTATACAAATGTAAAATAGGAAAAACTCACACACTCTTTTAGTGCAGGGCCTCTCAAACGCCCAAAATCTCATGCGTGCAAATCGAGGCACAAGAGCTCTGTGCACTGTGCATCGTTCCCGCTCGGCTCGACTCGGACCAACGCTTCGTCTCTGGGCTACTCGGTTGAACTCGCCTAAGTTCGGCTCTATTCGGTGCAACTCAGCTCGGATTTGGAGCACGACGTAGCAAGTGTGGAAGAGGGAGACAGGGGGAGCGAGCGAGATAGGCATGAGGAAAGAGAGAGTAAGTGCTATTGCTCCAAATCGAGGAGTGGGGGGTCTGCACTCTGGTCAACCAAGCCAAGTCGTCTTTTGCACCGTGCACAGTGCATGCACCAGGCGTGTGCACTCTGAGAGGCCCTGTTTTAGTGCATAAAACAGAGTTGTAAATGTAAGAAAAGTGTTCTTACATGTTTTGTACAACTGAAAAAAGGTATTACTGTACAACTTATATTAATATATGATATATCATGTACTGTATTTGTTTATTTAGTTTTTTCCAGATTATCTGGATGTTCAAAAATCCGGATCAGTTCTGGTCCCACTTAATCTGGATAAATGAGGTTCTTGTGTACTGGGAAATGAACCTAGTCGCCTGAGGATGTAAGCTAACAGTGGTAATCGTTGCACTATAGAGGTGGGCGTCTGTTTGCATAGTGATGAGCAGCATGATGCAAAATATATAAAGCTGGAGATCATAATGGGTGTAGGAAAAGGTAGTATTGTCTCTCTGCTAAGAATAAAACAAGTATCTATTGATCCCGATATGCTATTTTTAGTGACAGTGCCAGGAACCTATTTTCCTTGAGAGTCACCTTTGTGATTATCATAAATAAAGTCCAAGGACAAACTTTTAATATACTGTAATTGGTATCTATCTGTCTCAGCCAGTGTTCATCCGTAGGTAACTATATGTGGCATTAAGATGCATGAAGGTTCCATCAAATGTGGTAGAGATACGAGCAACTCTGTGGATCAGTGGTAAAGTGTCGGCCTCTGTATCCCAAGATAGCGGGTTAAAACCCGGCAGAGGCAGTCAGATTTGTGAAGGGTGAAAAAAAGTCCATTCGACACTCCATGTTGTACGATGCTGGCATGTAAAAGATCTCTGGTGACACATTTGGTGTTTACCTGACAAAATTCATTAAATCTCAGCCATAGACGCCCAAGAGAGTTTTGGTTTACTCGATCTGCCATCTAGTAAGCCTAGAGTAAAACAGAACGTCGAAATTGATGAGCAGACAGCCAGATGGCGTTAAATTGAAATGTCTGCACATGGTAGCTGAGGCTATATTATTATTATTATTATTATTATTATTATTATTATTATTATTATTATTATTATTATTATTATTATTATTATTGCAGGCTACGAGTCAGCAAGGCTAAGATCATAACTCTGCATACACTAAGAACACAGTGGATGTGGAAGTATTATTATAAAAGGAAAACATATTAATATAAAACAATTAAAAATGTAAAAGTACAAACCACACAAGGAAGAATAAATGTTCAAAATTACAGGGAAATTAAGGTTGTCTGCCTTAAGCTTGCAAACAAGAAGTTCAAGTCAGCACGGGGGAGAATGTACTGTATACATAAATACCATACTGCATTTGTAGTGGCACTGTAATTTAACTCTTGATTGGGATTGTTGCCCCAACAAGTCACTACTCCAGTAAGTTTTTCAGTGGAGAAAGATTCCTAAAAATGTGATGTATAAGAAGTGGGGTGAGAGGTCAAAGCTGAGTAATTATGAAGGGATCACTTTAAAGGATACAGTATGCAAGAAATACACTGAGATACTGGTGAACTGAGAAGAGGGGATTTCAATACTGTTGAGACTCCAGTCAGGATTTAGAAAGGGACTGAGAAGTAGTGATAACATTGTTGTTGTTGTATCTTATGGCTAGCCTGAATTCCAATCCATCAGCTTTCTTGCATTCCAGTATAGCTGAGTGAGATTTCCTGAAGTTCTAACTGTCACATCAAGTTTGTTGCAATGTAAGAGGTGCTCCTTACCCATTTTGCTTCTAGGGTCATGGCAAAGTGTGCATTTTTTAAATCTCAGGATGTTGATTCATTTCAGATGAGCTGCAAGACAGTCGTGGCAGCAAAAATAACAATGGACCAGTGAAGAAGAAGAAGATGAGCAAATGTTACATCATACCTCTTGACTTGAAGAAGGCATTTTACTTGGTGAGAAGAAAGAGTTTTTGAGTTGAGTAAGCTTGGAATCCCCCTACTGTTCTTAATGGATGCTGTGTATTTGCATCTGTCTCTTGGCACGGACCAAAGAAAAAGGTAGCTTCTATAATGGTCTCAGTCTCATTTATGGCTGTGACAGTATGGAGAATGCTGAGGCATAAATGGTGCTGAGAAATGGCATTTAAAGCATGACAAGTGTGTCTGGATGTGAAGGAAGGTGTTGCTGATGTATAGGTAGTGCTGAGTAATGACATTTGGAGCATAGGTTGCATGTATGGATGTTATGGAAGGTGTTACTGATGGGGACATTGAAGCTGTATTAGTACTTTCTGCACCAGTGATGAAAGCAATGGCAAACTACCTTCCTTCTTATGATGCTGTGTGTGCCTCATGATGTCGCCATAATTTTTTGTGGTTTCCCTATAACCACATAACCTTCGATAGTGCTATTTAACCGGATGAGTTGGCCATGTGGTCAGGGGTGCATGGCTGTAGGCTTGCATCCGGGAGATAGTGGGTTCAGATCCCACTGTCGGCAGCCCTGAAGATGGTTTTCCATGGCTTCGTATTTTCACACCAGGCAAATGCTGGAGATGTACCTTAATTAAGGCCACGGCCGCTTCCTTTCCACTCCTAGGCCTTTCCTATCCCATCGTCACCATAAGACCTATCTATGTTGGTGTGCGTAAAGCAACTAGCAAAAAAAAAAAAGTGTTATTTAAGAATACAACCAGCCTCTGGGCTAAAAACTTAACAGACAAGTTCAGAATATTGCTGTGCATAAGAGCTGTGAATTTTTTTTTCTTTTTTCAGACAGTCATGGTAAACATTCTATCTTCTATCTGCCTTATGCTCCCACTAAAAATACTTGATGGTGGGAAAGGGGAATGCCACATATGTCTCTCTGGGAACTCTTATGCTATTACATCTTATGTCTATGTGAACAGTCACATCAAATCGTAGCATGGAATCAGAAGTTAAAAAAACAAACAAAAAAATACCTTCATGATCTTCCATTTCTACTTAGTACTGAAGTCTCCTTCCTATTTATACCTCTCACTCCAAAATAATAACAAACACAATCACTCTCACAGGACATTCCTTCTTTTCTTTCCATCAAATGCCAAGTCCTTTAATGTTCAAGATAATTATTGGTACGTTTGGTTTGCACAGAAAAACGTGGGTTCAGTTCTTCACCAGGAAATTGAGAAATTTAGAAATGAGACCACCACTTCAGAAGAGGTTAGTGACCATGTGTTTCACTCAGCATTGACATGGCACAGTCAAACTTGGCACTGTCATGTTGTAATAAAACCTGAAAAGGATCTGGGCAATATTTAACTAAGTATGTGTGTTGTTGGTATTATATCACATAATGAAGTACAGACAGCTTCTCCATGCACTGCATGGCAGTCGCTTCATATAAAATTTTCCATGAATCCAACCTGGTAATCCCTGTTCCTGTACACCCCAAAATGTTTTAAGTTATAATAGTGAAATGATATCAATTTGTCCAGACATGCTCCTTCACTTCCCTTTTTTAAATTCAAATTTTTGTTTTTATTAATTTTCTTATGTTCCCATAATTTTTAAAAATTTTGATGGTTTATTCTTTATATTGTCATTGTGCCTGAAAAAACTCCTATGTGATGATGATTGCACAATATATTGGTGTAATGTGATGATGAGGTCAGAAAAAATACTGACCAAACATGTGATACTGGTTAAAAGATTGTTGCTCTGAAAATTCCTTTATAGTGGGCAAAACATGCATGTGATGACCAAATTTTAAATAAATTCTCACAAAGTGTTGACTGGCAGATGATTTTTACCTTTATTTTACAATCAAATAGTCAACGGTGATAAACATGACACTTTTCTTCTTCTATGACCACTCTCCAAGACGTTACAAATAGTGGAAGCCTCTATCTTCCTTCAATCTCTCATGGGACCTTCATAGCATGTATAGAGATGGCTTTTGTTTTTATTGCTGTGCTGAACACATTAGATGTCCTTCTAATAAAGTCAAACTCTTGTCATTTTAATCTGTTTATATGAAATTCTCAGGTTCACCGACTACAGTATTGACAGCTGTTGTGCAACCTGGTGAGGCGGATGGAATGTTGAACTTGTTGCCAAAGTGGCAAAGTAGGTCAATTTTATTATTCTTATTCTTATTCTTATTAATTCAACTTTGCTAATCAGCACACTAGGGACCATGATAAACCTCACTTTACACTCTGGCATTTGTTCATTTTTCACTTGATTCACATTGTCTTCATTAGCTCACTGTGTTTAGCATGACATTCTTCTATCCATTTAGCACCAGTTGCCCGTTTTTCATCCCGGAAAGTTCCAAAAGTCTTGACGGCTGCTCTGGAAAGATTTCGGTCTTATGCATTTTCTGCTTGTAGGCCCAGTTCTTTACGATCTTTCTTGACATTAACGTATCATGGCATTGCCGTTTTTGGTTTTGAGTCAAATATACTGAAGATATGTTTCGTCCATCGAGAGTCGATCATCCATCGTATATGACCATAGAAGCAAACTCTGCCTTTACTCATTGTGTCCGCGATCTTCTCTATCTTTGAGTATACTTCTTGCCTGGATTTTCTAGTGCAGATGCCATTTTTGTAGTTTGGGCCAAGTATGGTGTGCAGGGTCTTTCATTCTTTCCTCTCTAAATCCGCAAGCAAACATTTCTCGGACAGGATAAGGCATTCAGATGCATACATTGATACTGGTTTGCTGACAGTGTTGTAGTGATGAATTTTTGTGTTCAGGTAAAAGCACTTTTTGTTGTATATGTTGCAGGTGGTTTGGAAAGTGACTTCCATTTTCTTGATTCTTGCTGCTATGGCCTCTCTATCAAGTCCATTTTACTGGATCCATTCCCCAAGGTATTTAAATTTATTAATATGGTTTATCATTCCATTATTATTATTATTATTATTATTATTATTATTATTATTATTATTATTATTATTATTATTATTATTATTATTATTATTATTATTATTATTATTATTATTATTATTATTATTATTATTATTATTATTATTATTATTATTATTATTATTATTATTATTATTATTATTATTATTATTATTATTATTTCCTCCCAGCAATTACACTGATTAATAAGGAGAACTTAATCTATAATGCACAACCCCAAAGTGTCCTGATAATGTGGCTCTAGTCCCATGGAACAAAGGCAAACCTCTCTTATAGACGAATGAATGGAATACTCTCCTCTCTGTCATGGATGACCACCAACTGGGAAGGGAGCATTCAAATCTCTCTTATGCCACTTGTGTTGACACTTGTGTGATTTCTCATCTGCCACAAACATCTAAGTTTGCTGGCTCCTCTGCAGAATTGGTTGTATGCAGTAAACTAAATAAGTATGAAAAACTCTCACAGGAGATCTACATTCCACTGAATTCCTGTGACATTCTGTCAGAATTGCAATTCAATGGTAATAATAATGTTATTTACTTTACGTTCCATTAAAAACTTTTTAACGGTTTTTGGAGACGCTGAGGTGCCAGAATTTAGTCCCACATGAGTTCTTTTACGTGCCAGTAAATCTACCAACAGGAGGCTGACATATTTGAGCACCTTCAAATACCACCAGACTGAGCCAGGATCAAACCTGCCTAGTTGGGGTTAGAAGGCCAGCACCTCAACCGTTTGAGTCACTCAGCCCAGTGCAATTCAATGGGGGAATGCAGCTAGTGTGATGGATATCTTCCCTTACACTGTTCTGCTGAAATTTAAAAAAATTCCTTTGATTTCTTAAGAAACTTATTCAGCAACTGTATGTGTAGAATTATAAGTACGGTAATTCAATGTATATACTATGCCACATTTATTAATTAAATATTTACTCTTTGAATGATTGTAAGAGTGCTTAAAATAAAATTTATTTTCTGCATCCTAAATTTGCCTTTGCTTCATTACAATTGTCCTCCTATCAATGTTCTCACTAATTAGTATTAGCAATCAATTTCACAAACTTCACATCTCTCAATTTTATAAAATGAAATAGTATGTCAGAATGCTGAATGCTTGAGGAACAGTTATCTCAGAACTTAGTTTTTTCATGCTGAATACAAGGATAAATATAAAAAGAAATTTATTCAGCATCTGGGAATATAAAAAAAGAGGGAGAGGTAGAAATGAGAGGTAAATTAAACATGTTGCAGGTAGAATTCATGACACAAACACATACCCTCTCTCACTCATTCAATCTCTCTCACAGTCTCTTCCTCAAGTAAATACGGCTCATTCTGGTTGTAAGACACCCTTAAAATATAATTAAATTTTGACCAGGGGAAAATGTAGTGAGCACTTCTGACAGGTCAGTAATGGACTCATATGCCAAACTTGACACAGAACAGTTCAAACTAGAAAGAGGCTCTCAAGTAATTGACACAGCATGATAATCTACATGTTAAACTTATGTTTCCACAACATATGTGAAAGAGGAACATTTACACAATAATGAACTGCAGAATATAGGACCGCAAACCAAACCTATAGTATACCATATTTCTATCAATGTTTCACTTAAGTTATCATCAAGTGTATTAATATTTATTACTGTGCGATAAAATGTGAAACTGAAGAATTTTCCCTGTGTGTAAGAAAAGCAAGTTGCTATTCCTTTCCTTGCCATTTAAAACATTCTATCTTGCAATTCCTGTTACTGTCCCCTTGGTTTAATAGCATTTCCTTCAAGAAATAGCTGCTGCAAGTAGGCTACTGTAAATAAAGAAAATAATTGAGTGAAAGCAGACCATCAACTATTTTCTTTATAAATTCTTGTATAATTTCAGGTTTTAGGAAAAGAGGAAAACAGAATTATTCTGTGATATATTAACTTTACTGAAATAAGTGTTAGGAATATTATAGTTGATGTTATATTTTCCAGTAAAACAAATCATATGGGTTTTTCTTTTGGGGTATGTCTTGTTAAATCATTCTAATGTTTCACTGTAACATCATCAGGTCTATTCTCAAAAATTAATGTGACCTTAAATACCTCCTCTGCTCTACAATTTTAAAGAGTAGAAGCTACCAGTACATGTGTTTGTATGGGGTTAATCTTTTATTTCTAAGACAGATAATAGCAATGTATGAATGATAGGTACACTGTAAAGCTACTTTCTCTTTTACCATATATATCAGGTCAAGATTGCAAAGAATATGGAAGATATTTTCCAGGCTTGAAGGCCAATGTCCAATTGACATCCACTACTGATCTTTGGAGTGAGTGGACCCTTCAAAATTCTGGGTAGAATTTCTGGTAGAACAATGGAAGCTAGGAACCCAACTACACCACAACCCAGAGGCCCAGAAAAGTCTCCTATATTCAACATGATGCTGGCAATGAAAGCTGTTATGCAGGATTTCAATGTTTCTTTGGTCATAAGAAATGAAACTGAATTAACTCACATTAAGATGAATCATCCACACTTGTATCTAAGCGAAATGTGAAACCCAAATTGTCATATTCAGTTTGGGTTTAGAAATGGACTTGGAACTCACAAGGCTCTTTTCTTTTTTTAATGTTTTGACTCAGAGATGGCTGGATATGAATGTCGATGTGTACGCATGCTTCATCGACTAGTAAAAAACTTTCAATTGCATATCTCATGCGAAACTTGCTGAGATTTTAAAAACTACTGGGGTTGATGCTGGTGATCTAAGTATCATCACTCTGATCTACTGGAACCAAAAAAGCAGAGGTCAATATAGAAGGAACCACAACTGAAGACATAGCTATATGGAGAGGCATGCTACAGAGCTGTGTCCTGTCCTCTTTTTACTATCTAATCTGAGAATATGTTCAGAGAAGGTGTCAAGGATGTTAACCTAGGCATCAGGATTGATGGCAATGCCATTAATAATGCCCACTTTGCTGATGATATGGTTGTGTCAGTCAGAAGCCTTACTGATCTTCAAATTATTATTAACAACATTGTAAGAACCAGTGCAGCATTACTGCTCATGAATATTGGCAAGACCAAGCTGACTGTATTTTCAAAACCACCAAAGAAGGCCTCCCTGCAGATCAACAAGTTAAGCAAGTGCCATTCGGCACTATTGTGAATTAGCATTGCGATGCCAAGAATGAAATGTTATCCAGGACTGGGTAAGCCAAAAATTTGTTCAACAGTACAAGGGCCCTATTCACCAGTAGAGACCTCAAACTTCAACTCTGAGTTTGGATGTTACGATGCTATGTTTTCCCTGTCCTTCTGAATGGTTTTGAAGGCTGGATACTCAGCCCTTTGCTGGAGAGGCAGATTTCAAGCTTTTGAAATGTACTTGTATAGAAGAATGCTACAAATATCCTGCATAGAAGGAAGACCAATGAGGAAGTCCTGAGCTTGTTAGATGAGGAAAAAAGAGCTTCTAACAACCATCAAGGAGTGAAAGCTCAGGTATACCAGGAACATCGTAAGAGATGAATGATATGAATGAATTGAAGGATGACGATCTGTGGGGAAACAAAGAAATTTCCGGCTTAAAGACTTGTGCCGCTGGTATGGTTGAATTTCTATTGAATCTTTTGAGCTGCTGTTTCATGAGTAATCATAATTAATTGGATCATCAACCTATGCAGGGAGATTGCATCCTAAGAAGAAGATGAACAAAGGTGGAAATTAATTGAAAATGCATTGGGGAAAAGTGTAGTTAAAGCAAACATACTGCATATCCTGTATCCATAAGGGATCAGCAAATGATTCTAATCTCTATATTGTTGATAAATAGGCTGAACCATTTTAACCAGACAACTATGATGTATTGATGAAGAATATGATAAGGCTGGACGATTTTGGTTGAGAATTTATATTCAAATAGTTATAAAATATTTTCTTCATCTTGTATCTTTACAACATGGATGGCCTTGATATGTGGTGATCAGAAAATGATCATGAAGATGTTTTTATTTTGAACAGTATGGTAATACAATATGCTCAAGTGGGACATCTGGAAAAAAGAGAACAGAGATTCTTCCAAAATGTGTTGAATATGTTTCTTCTTTTCATATTAGGGAGGCAACGAAAGGATGGGATTTAATTACGGTACAGCCCAAGCATTTACCTGGTGTGTAAATGGGAAACCACAGAAAAAAAATATTTTGGGGAAGCAGACGGTGGGACTCAAACCTACCATCTTCTGAATGCAAGTTTACAGCTAAGCGTTCTTTCTGATTACGTTAAACAAGTTTGTAAAATTACTAACTGGTTTGATAGAAGGCAGTTTGGATTTAGGAACCGTTATTCCACTGAAGCTCAACTTGTAGGATTCCATTAAGATATAACAGATATTTTAAGTTCAGGAGGTCAAATGGGATGTATCATGATTGACCTGCCTAAAGCTTTTGATAGAGTAGATCATGGAAGACTACTGAGAAAAATGAATGCAATTAGACTAGACAAATGGCAAATGAACAGGTGGCTCAGAACTCAGAGTTTTAGAAAAGGTGAAGCATTATCTGATCCTTTAATCATTAAGAGGGGAATTTCTCAAGGCAGTATTATTGGACCTTTATGGTTTCTTGTATATAAATTCTCATATCAGTGAAAGAATACCACAGTTCTTTGGACACATTGTGAGATGATCTGGAGAAAATCTAGAGAAGTTAATCATGGAAGGGAAGGTTGAGGGTGGTAGACCACGGGGAAGGACTGAAACCAGATGGATAGGACAATTGAAAACTATCACCGGTTTAACTTTCCAACATGCCCTTAAGAAAACAGAAGATCGTCCAGGATGGTGAAACTACAGCAGAGATGTAACCAGCAAAGCCAGTGGGGTCAAGACACTCAAATGAGTAAATGAACTGAAGATGATGATGATGATGATGATGATGTGAGTAAAGAACTGGAAACAGAGATAAGGCTTTTTGCGACCAAGCTCGATAGCTGAAGTCACTTAAGTGCAGCCAATATCCAGTATTCGGGGGGTAGTGGGTTCGAACCACTGTCGGCAGCCCTGAAGATGGTTTTCCATGGTTTCTCATTTTTGCACTACACAAATGCTGGGGCTGTACCTTATTAAGGTCATGGCCGCTTCCTTCCCACTCCTAGCCCTTTCCTGTCCTATCATTGCCATAAGACCTATCTGTGTCGGTGCAACATAAAACAACTTGTAACAAAAAAAAAAAAAAAAAAAAAAAAAAAAAAAAAAAAAAAAAAAAAAGGCTTTTTGCAGATGATATTATTCGGTACAGAGTAATAAACTAGGTACAAGATTGTGAGCAACTACAAAAAGACCTCAACAGTGTTGTGAGATTGACATTAGGCAATGGTATGATGGCAAATGTGGTGAAAAATTTGTGAGTTTCACAAAGAGGGAAAGTCCTCTCAGTTTTAATTACTAGGTTAATGGGTAGAATCTTCTCATGGATATAACTTTAAATACCTAGGTGTTAATATAAGGAAAGATCTTCATTGGGATAATCACATAAACAGGTTTGTAAATAAATGTTACAGATTTCTTTATAATATAGTTATAAGGATATTTAGGGGTTGTTTATTATTTACCATATGGCATAAAATCTACATATGTACAATTGAATATATTACAATAACAAGAAAACAATTTCATATCAGGATGTCCAACCCTTCCATCCACTCTAAAGTTATACTAACAGATGTGCTAGAGTACCTTACACGTGACTTCTGGATGGTGCTAAGCAAGCAACAATATTCTCGCAGCCAGTCTACATGAAAAAATCTCCTGGCTATCACATGATGTCAAGAACACCTTTAGGGGTTGCAGTAAGGATGTAAAGGAGAGAGCGTGTAACTTTCTGGTAAGACCACAATTAGAGTATGATTCCAGTGTATGGAACCCTCACCAGGAATACTTGGTTCAAGAACTGAAAAAAAATCCAAAGGAAAACAGCTTGATTTGTCCAGGGTGATTTCCAACTAATGAATAGAATTATGAAAATGTTGCAAAGTTTGAGCAGGGAAGACTTGAGAGAAAAAAACAAGCTGTTTGACCAAGTGGTATGTTCCAAGCTGTCAGTGGAGAGATGACACGGAACGACATTAGGAGAGATGACGTGGAATGACATTAGTAGACAAAAAGTTTGAGTGGTATTTTTAGAAGTAGGAAATATCACAATATGAAGATAAAGATGGAATTAAAGAGGAAAAATTGGGGCAAATATATTTTAGGAAGAGGAGTTAGGAATTGTAATAATTTACCAAGGAAGATGTTTGATCAGTTTCCAATTTCTTTGACATTTTTTAAGAAGAGACAAGGTAAACAACTGATAGGGAATCTTCTACCTGGACTACTGCCCTAAATGCAGACGAGTGGTGATTGATTGAGACCTCTTACAAAACAAATCATGTGACACATATTGCCCACTAATGGCCTTGAATTACAAAGATGACTGCTGCCCAAGGAGATAGCCTGCAGATGTTTGCATGTGTCAACATTCTCAGTCATATGTTTGACCTTCTTGAAAAAAGTTCACTACCTCTCGTATCGTACAGCTCCTCAATTGGTCCCTTAGAGTAAACCCCATTCCAGCCCTCAGTTCAGAATTAAACTCCTTAGGTGAACTAAGAATCAAACCTAGGGACTTCAGGTAAGAGACCCTCACAACACGGGGTAGGATTTTTTTGCTAGTTGTTTTACGTCGCACCGACACAGATAGGTCTTACGGCGACAATGGGACAGGAAAGGGCTAGGAGTGGGAAGGAAGCGGCCGTGGCCTTAATTAAGGTACAGCCCCAGCATTTGCCTGGTGTGAAAATGGGAAACCACGGAAAACCAGGGGTAGGATTTACTTACCTCTACCTAGCTTAAATCATACATCACTTTGGTGCTATCTTCATTGGTCAATTCTGATAGCACAAGCATATTAGATGTCCATGTTCTAGTGTATGTCAATCTTTATCATCGTATCTTTAACAAAAAGTGTATTTGTAATTGATTGAATCAAAGGCTAGGAATCAAGAAGCCCTCACACTTTTTAGTTGTCACCTTTGTTCTGTAGTTGATATTTTATATATTTTGAATTTTATCTAATTTGATCCTTTATTTCATTCTCTCAGAAATTTCTCAAATTCACATAGGCCTACTGATGGTTTAGGATACTCACATCATTCCTTTTGCTTCAGCATCCATATTACTTATGAGACATAATGTCACATGACTAATCTGTGGAGGTATCTGAGAAAACTTGATGATGATGATGATGATGATGATGGTAGGTTGGGTATTCAGCCCGAAGGCTGGTTTGATCCTCTGCAGCTCTGCCAACAGCTGCCATAAATAGCCTAGGCATCACTGAAGAGGCGTACTAGGGAAATGAGGAGTAAGGTAGTTTCCGTTGCTTTCCTCACCGAGCTAGCCGTTGCTATTACATATCAGTCTGCCTCAAGCCCACTGAAATGCATGCACCAACCGACCCTATGAGCGATATTTTCACACCATTCATAACAGGGACTGGCTGCATAAGAAATGATATTACTAGCATCACTCATAGCTCAGTCACTTTCATATTGTCAAAGCCAATTATGAGTCTGAGACAGGTCAATGAAAGTAACAAATTTGATATAGCCCATACCAGAAGACATAGTGCACTGTAAACACTACATCTCACCAGCAAAGGCATGATAATAATGATAAAAACAGTAACTTTTGACTATAGTATTTCATATTTAATATTTAGAGGTCTAATATTCAAGATATTGTAGTATGCAATTTTGCAGGATTTTTGTGTGTACGATTTATGAATAGGAGTATTTTGGAACTAAAACTGTTTTAGTCCATGCTGCTTTGAAAAGTTCCATACAAATTCTATGGAGTAATTTAGTATTTTATGGACTATAAGATACACATTCCTCTTCAAACGATGACTTCTAAAATTCAGCTGAATCTCATACTCAAAACAGATAAAGAAATAGTGTTTGAATTCAAATTACAACTTTCCCCTCAGCCTTAAAAAGGGGCCAAATTTCAGTGCCTACCACCATCTGGCAACATTGAATTAACTGATTGCAAAATTTATACTTAAAACTTTTCTTTTTTTTGCCAATGGCTTTACGTCGCACTGACACAGATAGGTCTTATGGCGACGATGGGATAGGAAGGGCCTAGGAGTTGGAAGGAAGCGGCCATGGCCTTAATTAAGGTACAGCCCCAGCATTTGCCTGGTGTGAAAATGGGAAACCACAGAAAACCATCTTCAGGGCTGCCGACAGTGGGATTCGAACCCACTATATCCCAGATGCAAGCTCACAGCCGCGCGCCCCTAACTGCACGGCCAACTCGCCCGGTGACTTAATAACAATCACACTGTTCCATCTCCCCTTAAGCTATGCACTCACACTATCACACAATCCAGCTACAATCTATTTCAAGTTCAGTGATAAGCATGGTCTCACTGTGATATTGGAGCAACAGTGTAACTTAACAAGATTAAGGGTGGAGTAGATTTATGAAGTCCCACGGGCTCAGCATGCAAACCAAAACCAAAATATCACAGAAAATATCACATGAGTATGAAAAGAAATTTTTTAAAATCTTTATATCACTTTGTTTTAAGAAGAAAGCAGCATGAAACTAGGACAAATTGCAAATATCAGTGAAATTCATTTGACATTTTGATGTGGTGATTATTATCAGAACTGTTGTCACAGAACATGAAAAAACTGTAACAGTTAAAACAAGTGGTCACAAAAAACTGCACTGCACTGTTGTCCTTTCATGTTGTGTTGAAAGTAGATTAAACTTTTTCCAATGCCAATTTCCAAGTGCGCAGCTGTGAGCTCGCATCTGGGAGATAGTGGTTTCGAACCCCACTGTTGGCCGCCCTGAAGATGGTTTTCCGTGGTTTCCCATTTTCACACCAGGCAAATGTTGGGGCTGTACCTTAATTAAGGCCACGGCCGCTTCCTTCCCATCGTCACCATAAGACCTATCTGTGTTGGTGCGATGTAAAGCAACTAGTAAAAAAATTAGACATGTTTGTGAGAATAATAACTGGTTCGATAGAAGGCAATTCGGGTTTAGGACAGGTTATTCCACTGAAGCTCAACTTGTAGGATTCCAGCAAGATATAGCAGATATCCTGGATTCCGGAGGTCAAATGGACTGTATCGCAATTGACCTGGCTAAAGCATTTGATAGGGTGGATCATGGGAGACTATTGGCAAAAATTAATGCGATTGGACTAGACAAAAGAGCGACTGAATGGGTTGCTATATTTGTAGAAAATAGACCTCAGAGAATTATCTGACTCTGTAGTAATTAAGAGGGAAATTCCTCAAGGCAGTATTATTGGACTTTTATATTTTCTTATATATAAATGATATGGGTAAAGAAGTGGGATCAAAGATAAGGCGTTTTGCAGATGATGTTATTTGGTATAGAGTAATAAATAAGTTACAAGATTGTGAGCAACTGCAAAATGACCTCAGTAATGTTGTGAGATGGACAGCAGGCAATGGTATGATGATAAATGGGGTTAAAAGTCAGGTTGTGAGTTTCACAAATAGGAAAAGTCCTCTCAGTTTTAATTACTGCATTGATGGGGTGAAAGTTCCTTATGGGGATCACTGTAAGTACCTAGGTGTTAATATAAGGAAAATCTTCAATGGGGTAATCACATAAATAGGATTGTAAATAAAGGGTACAGATGGTTATGAGGGTGTTTAGGGGTTGTAGTAAGGATGTAAAGGAGAGGGTATATAAATCTCTGGTAAGACCCCAAATAGAGTATGGTTCCAGTGTATGGGACCCTCACCAGGATTACTTGATTAAAGAACTAGAAAAAATCCAAAGAAAAGAAGCTCGATTTGTTCTGGGTGATTTCCGACAAAAGAGTAGCGTAACAAAAATGTTGCTAAGTTCAGGCTGGGAAGAGTTAGGAGAAAGAAGACAAGCTGCTCAACTAAGTGGTATGTTCTGAGCTGTCAACAGAGAAATGGCATGGAATGACATTAGTAGACGAATAAGTTTGAGTGGTGTCTTTAAAAGTAGGAAATATCACAATATGAAAATAAAGTTGGAATTCAAGAGGACAAATTGTGGCAAATATTCATTTATAGAAAAGGAAGTTAGGGATTGGAATAACTTACCAAGGGTGATGTTCAATAAATATTCAATTTTTTTGAAATAATTTTAAAAAAGGCCACCTGGACGACTGTCCTAAATGTGCAGATCAGTATTGACTGATTGATTGATTGATTGATTGATTGATTGATTGATTGATTGATTGATTGATTGATTGATTGATTGATTGGATGAAAGGGGATATGAAAATATAGATTAACAGAGTGTAAGAAAGAAGGAAAGGCACTTCAGTGAAGAAAAGTTCTCTGCTTGTACTAGATTAGTTTAGTCGTCATTTGAGAAAGATTCATTGAAAGATAAATTGAGGCATGAAAATGCAGAGCTTGCTGTTGTTCCAGGAGGACTTGCTTCACAATTTCAACCACTTGATGCCTAAAAAAATAAATACTTTAAATCTGATATGAAAGAGGAATAAAGCAAATGGATGCAAACCAACATAATTTCTCACCAAAAGGTGCTTTAAAATGGCTTTCAATTAAACAAGTGTGTCAGTGGGTGAAAAGTCATGATGTAGAGTAACTAATTATATTACTGTTAAATCTTCCAAGAAGTGCGGCATATACAGGCGTATGGCCAGGGGAGGAGGGGGGGGGGGGTACCCCGCCTTGAAAATTTTACAAAAATAAATGAACAGAAACTGACAATAAACACTAAACTAAACAGACATTCAGAGACATAATTTTAGAACCAACAGATCTGTTCAATATATTTTCTAAGAAGCCTCGAAAGTTGGATTTTAGATTGTAAACTGAACATACCATTTGCTGTAAAACTGTTGACCTTGATCATATTGTTCTTGTTCTGTATTTTAATGTAAGATTTTGTAGTGTACTGCAAGCTGAATATCAACATAAATTACTTATATCAGCGTCCTTGTAATGACAAGTCTTGCATGCATGCACCGCACATGCACAAGCACCTTCATTGTGTTCTATCATTTTGTAACTATAACCATCCCACCCCATCGGCTGATCCTGGCTACGCTACTGGGCATAAAAGACCATATATGAGGAGGAGGAAAAAGATGTCTACAACTAAGTGGGAGAGGAAGGAGAAAGTTCAGATGATGATTTATTGGGATTTTGAAGGTCAGTTCAATGGTGGAAACCATTGTCATCTTCTTTGCCCAACACAAATTTTATACTTATCAGTAAGAGATGTGGTTCATGTTAGAGCGATCATTTCATAGTGATAGAAGGATAAAGTCTAATACATGTTTTTTTTAGTTTGTCTTTGTAAACTAATGATAAAAGAATATTGTGTTATATTTCCAAAATATTGCTGCAAAATTACGGTGTGCCTTATACCTCACAGCGTCTTATAGTCCATAAAATATGATATATTGTTTATAAAGAATAACTATGTGTGGATACTGAAAACTTAAATTTATTGAACAGTTTAATATTTTCCTCAGGTTAATTATATTATAACTTCCTTTATTATTGTAAATAGTATTCTATGTCTTATGGCAATCTGCAATGGCAGAAAGAAATTTAAATAAAATATCTTTAAATGATGGTAATGACTGAATAATACAAAATATAGTAGAAGAAAAAAAGAGGTAGCTTTGAGATTTTAATTGAGGAATTATGACTTTTGAGACTTAGCACACCTCTACCCTATATTGATTAACAATATTAAAGAAACAGTCTTGAAAAGAAATATGTAAGGAAACTGAAAATATTGGTGAAAACCATTGTCATCTTCTTTGCCCAACACAAATTTTATACTTATCAGTAAGAGATGTGGTTCATGTTAGAGCGATCATTTCATAGTGATAGAAGGATAAAGTCTAATCATTTCATTGCTTGTAAAGAAACAGTCTGTATAATGAAGTAATGAAGTTATTTGTGCCATGGAAGGTAAAAGCAACTCGCCTGAATGTTTACTGACATATTAAAAAAAAGATAGGAAGGAAATATTCTGGTTTCACAACTACTGAAAATCACGCAGATATGCTATTGCAGAACAACATAAAAATAAAATTCCAGCTTTGTTATAGCAAACATATTTGACACAGAGTAGGTAACTTTTAAAACTGCTAGAGAAGAGAAATTGGTTTGTTTTTCAATATATAGGTGTAAACAATTCTATCCTATTTCAAGGCATTATATTTTAGGTCAGAATACAAATGATATTTTATATTTATATAAAAACAAAATAAGTTATGGTTCATTTATATTCTATAATATGAGACAAAGAAAAGAGGATGACTCATTTACTCAGAGCACTTGTTATATAAAGTCTGAAATGGAATAAAAGGATTTATCATTGTTTAAAACAATCAACAAAAATCCTTAATCTAAATTGCTTCTAAAAGTGCATTCTCATTTGAATTTTGCACAAGCAATCACTGTGAATTTGGAACATTCCCACAACTTAATAAATCATACTTACATATATCCATAAGGCCTTGAGTGTCATAATGCTGCTATTGTAGCATTAGTTGTTCTTAAATATAATGAGAAATCAAGTCACACCTAAAGATTTCCCAGTTACATTGGCAGGGCCAGAAGAAGCATTATTATAAATAAATAAATAAATAAATAAATAAATAAATAAATAAATAAATAAATAAATAAATAAATAAATAAATAAATAAATAAATAAATAAAAACCTGTCTAAAAGACCTAGCTGCAATTGCAATCAGGCACTTTTAATCAAAATCTGACTCCATAACATTCAAAGGTAATATTTTTCTTTTCATTCATAAGCCACTTTCTAGTTTGATAAATTATAATTAATATTTATGTAGTATGCATATATAATATTTGTTTATACAGAACAATGAATCACTGTATCCCTTACATACAACACCAACACACATTCACATTTAAACATCCAACTGCAATAGTGTAATCTGTATTATAAGAGAGGGGTTTCTGGGAAAATATCCTTACCTAGCTGGTTTGAATTATTTCATTCATTCATTCAGTCATTATAATACAATGGGGATAGTAAAAGGTTCAATTTTTGCACATGTTACTTCAGAGATCTCCTTGTTTGGAATGAATAGATAGGGTTATCTGTAGGCAACAATCGACTTACTATGTACAATTTTTGCGTGGAAACGCACTTCAGTATACAAGAATGAGCTAGCATATATCTTCACTGACTATAGCTTTCAGCTTAGCTTGTCTTAATTAAAGACAAAGGAAAATCAAGTTGTTAAAATTTGCCCATTATTGAGAAAAGAGCTGAAGAGGTTAATCAAGATTATGGTCTTTGTACAGCATTTGCTGGACAGCAAAGTATAGTGTTAGAAATTCCTTACACAGATTCTACAGCTTTTAAAAAACTTTTCATAATGAGAATCAAATCTAATAAATATTTTCTTTTAAACGTAGAAGTGGAGAGCTTCACAACAATTTTTTCCAATATTTACATATTAAAAGAAATTTTCCAATAAAAAATAAAGCCAGTTATCGTTAATGGTCCAAAATACTACCAATCAAAAATTGGTCTGACAGATTTTTCTCACAATTTCAATGTACATTATGTACCAAAGAAAGCTTTGATTGCATTCCAATTATATTAAGGAATTGCACAATGAACTAAATAGCTCAAACGATTACCCTGCTGAATCATACTCTTATCATTCCTCTTCTTCCTCTGTGGTGGTCGTGTGGACATCGTCTTCTGTTCCAATTCCATCTTCATCATCAGCATCTTCCTCTTTCACCTCGTCACTACCTTCTTCATCGGCTTCGCGGCCTGCCTCTCCTTTACGAGAGTCTTCAGTGGTGGTGGACGAAGTGGGGGTTTGCACCTGCTGCTGGGGTGATGTTGCTTCAGGCAACTGCTCCTTCCCCAATGTTCCCGCCCTCTGTGCGGGAATGGACTGCTTCACTTCTGATTCCGGTGAGGGGGAGGGGGAAGATTCCTCACTCGTCGGAGAGTCTGGAGATGAGACCACTACTACCTGTTGCTGGGGACCGACTGGGAGAGAGGCCTCGGGAGTCTTCCGTCCCCTCGAGGCCGTACCTCGACCCCCACGACCGAGGGACCACTGAGCTACGCCCGCTGGTGAAGAGGTGACTGCTGGAGGAGCTTTCAGCACGGGCGGAAGGCGCGATGGCAGTAGAGGCTGCTGCTGAGAGGAGGCCAACAGGTGGGGGGAAGGTGCAAAGAACTCCCGAACTGTCTGTGGAAAGAAGTACTGATGATCTGGGGTTCCTCACATATGCAAACATCATAAGCATAGTGACATATAATGTATCTAACACAGTGAGTTTAATTTATCATCTCTTAGAGACAAGTTGAAATATAGTAGTAAACAACACATCAAAGGTAGCCAATAATAAATTCCGTATAAATACAGTGGGTTGAAAGAAGTAGGCCTAACAGGATTGCAGTGCTTGCAGAGGTTCTCTGAAATCAATATGAATTATTATTATTATTATTATTATTATTATTATTATTATTATTATTATTATTATTATTATTATTATTATTATTAGTTATTGTCTTGTTTTATATGGCGGGACTCAGGCTATGAAGCCTGCTATTCTGTCCGACCATACATACACTTACATGAAGAGTTAAATACACACTCAATTATCTACAATTTAATATCTTAAGGTATCAATCAAATGTTTTAATTAACCTAATAACTTAGCTATGATCTAATCCTACCATGTTATGAATAATAATAATAATTATTTATTAACCAGGTTTGACAGAGTTTCTTAATTACATAAAATCAGCTTCATGGTCTGTATCGCACTTCAATAGATTCACAATTAAGTATTTATTTATTTTCCACCTAGTCGATACAATGATTGCTTAAGGCAATTTTTAATGGTCAAAAATGGTACATGTTTCGTATATTATCAACATCTTCAGCCACATAACACTGTTTAGA
Organism: Anabrus simplex; assembly: GCF_040414725.1. Taxonomy (NCBI): domain Eukaryota; kingdom Metazoa; phylum Arthropoda; class Insecta; order Orthoptera; family Tettigoniidae; genus Anabrus; species Anabrus simplex. Next base: position 902,831,218 of record NC_090265.1, read on the forward strand.
TGAAAAATATATAAAATTGACAAAGTAATGCTTTAGAGGAAGTGTCCTTAAAATTAACATGCTCCTAATTTCAGCAGGTAGGGAATTCCAAATTTGGCTGGCGGCGACTACAAATGATCTACTGTAGCCAGTTGAGCGGTGAATGGAAATGCTTAGTACTGAGGTGGATGATGATCTGGTAGGAATACTAGAAGATGATGGAGTTGTGTGGCAAGGTATTCAGGGGTGTTCAGGTTCAGTATACGATGTAACAGGGAAACAGTGTGTAAATTTCGTCGCTCTCTTAAACGTAGCCATGAAAGTCTATCAAATGCTGGAGAAATATGGCTAAACCTTGGTATATCTGAAATAAATTGAACACATGTGTTATGTGCCTTTTGGAGCTTGATGGAAAGTGAGGCATTCAGGTTACTGTATACTACATCACCGTAGTAGAATACTGGAATTACCGTACTTGGATAAGCATATTTCTTACATTTTGGGGGAGTAAATCTCTGAGTTTCTTAAGGGAATGTAAGGAATAAAACACTCGCTTACATATACCTGTTACATGATTGTTCCAACTAAGGTTTTTATCCATTATCATCCCTAAGTTTTTAACTGTGTCTTTGAATTGTAACCGAGTGCCTCTTAATGTTACTGAGTGGGTATGCATGCCTGTAAGTCGTGCATGGGTTTTTTGGGTAGCTGAAAGAATACACTGCAATATTTGGGCATTGATTTTTAGTGCATGGTCATCGGTCCACCTACATATTCTTTGTAGGTCGTCATTCATATTATTTATTGCAGTTGGTAAGTTACGAGGATGTGCATGTGTATATATTTGTATGTCATCTGCGTACACATGATATTGACAATGTTTAATTACTTGTGTTAGTTCTGAAATGAAGATCGAAAATAGGAGTGGTGCTAGCACTGACCCCTGTTATATTCCAGTCTCTTCAGCTTGCCATGAAGATAAATTTTCACCTGTAGACACACACTGCTGGTGATCAGAGAGATAGGAATACATCCAGGATAGGATACTGCTATGTTGTTTGTAACTTTAAGTAGTGCAGTAGTTGTGCTATGATTGCTTCTAAAACCAGACTGGTATTTGTCAAGAAGCATATTGTTGTTTAAATATGCGGTTATTTGTCTGTGAACTATTTTCTCCAAAATTTTGGACAGAAATGGTAAAATGCAAATGGATCAAAAGTCTTTGGGTTCCACGGGATTGTTGGTTTTGGGGAGTGGGCGAACAATTGCACATTTCCAAAGGGAAGGAAATATGCTGGTTATCAGTGAGGTATTAATGATGTGGGTTAGAGTTGGTAGGATTACGTCTAGAGTTTTTAACAGTAACTGTGAAACAATCTCTTCACATCCTGTCGTAGTTGTCTTTATTGATCGTGCAATTTGTCTCACTTCTGCAGGAGTTACTAGGGAAAAATATAACCGTTCTCCTCCATTGTTAGTATTGCCATTGTGTAGAATTTTGTTAATCGTCTGTTCTTTTGTAGTCTCGTCAATGTTAACGGGTCTTGTAGTAAAGTATTGGTTTAAATCATCCAGTGGTAGTTTAAAGTCAGCAGTATGTATTTTCTTTCCACCAATGCCCATTTTTTTAATGGCTTTCCAGATTGTTGTCGTGTTCCGGGTTAGCAAAATGCTCTGTGAGTGTCTTATTTTAGCATGCCTTACGGCCTGTGTAGTCCTGTTACAAAGGGTCTTGTACAAGTCAAAATCGTTTGGTACATGGCTAGTTTTAAATTTTCTGAAAGCTTTGTCCCTCTCTGTCATTAAGTCTCATATTTCCTGAGTCATCCATGGAGCTGCAGGGCGTGTTACGCGAGCAGTGCGTTTTGGTGCATGTTTATTGAGATGAGCTAGCAGTTGCGTGTTTAAGAATTCCACTTTATCATCTATATTATCTATATATATAAAATAACTTGTCCTGACTGACTGACTGACTGATTCATCATCACCGAGCCAAAACTACTGGACGTAAAGAAATGAAATTTTGGGGATACATTCATATTAAGATGTAGGTGCTCGCTAAGAGAGAATTATTGGATATTCCATCACTAAGGGGGTGAAAAGGTGGGTGAAATTTTAAAATGAGTGTATCTATATCTCAAAACTTTAAAAGTTTACAGATGTAAGAATTGGTATTTAGAACCTTCTTTAAAAATAAGGAAACACATATTTTGTTTTTTGTTTTTGGAATATCCCAATAGGAGGGGCAAAAAAGGGTGAAAAAGGGGTTGAAAATTGAAAATTGGTAATTTTGATCTCTTTTAAAAATAAAGAAACACATATTTTTTGTTTTCGGAAAATCCAATTAATGGGAGGATGAAAAGGGGGGGTGAATTTTTAAAATGAGTGTATCTATATCTCAAAACTTTGAAAGTTTACAAATGTGAAAATTGGTATTTAGAATCTTCATTAAAAATAAGGAAAATCCCAATAGGAGGGCTGAAAAGGGGGTGAAAAAGAGGTTGAATGCTTTTAATGAGGATACTTATACCTCAGAAACTGAAGATATTACAGACCTGAAGATTGGTGTTTGGGATCTTCTTTAAAGATAAAGAAACATGTACTTTTTTTGGATTTGGAAAATCCAATTAATGAGGGGGGGTGAAAAGGGGGTGAATTTTTAAAATGAGTGTATCTATATCTCAAAACTTTTAAAGTTTATAGATGTAAAAATTGGTATTTAGAATCTCCTTTAAAAAATAAAGAAATGGTTATTTTTTTGTTTTTGGAAAATTCCAATAGGAAGGGTGGAAAATGGTGAAAAATGGGTTGAATGCCTTTAATGAGGCTACTTATATTTCAGAACCTGAAGATATTACAGACCTGAAAATTGGTATTTGGGATCTACTTTAAAAATAAAGAAACAAGATTTTTCGTTTTTGGAAAATCCAAATAATGGGGGGGGGGGGGGGAGAAAGGGGGGTGAATTCTTAAAACGAGTGTATCTATATCTCAAAACTTTTAAAGTTTATAGATGTAAAACTTGGTATTTAGAATCTCCTTTAAAAATAAAGAAATGGTTATTTTTTTGTTTTCAGAAAATTCCAATAGGAAGGGTGGAAAAGGGTGAAAAATGGGTTGAATGCCTTTAATGAGGCTACTTATATTTCAGAACCTGAAGATATTACAGACCTGAAAATTGGTATTTGGGACCTACTTTAAAAATAAAGAAACAGGATTTTTTGTTTTAGGAAAATCCAAATAATGGGGGGGGGGGGAAAGGGGGGTGAATTTTTAAAATGAGTGTATCTATATCTCAAAACTTTTAAAGTTTATAGATGTAAAAATTGGCATTTAGAATCTCCTTTAAAAATAAAGAAACATGTATTTTTTGTTTTTGGAAAATCCCAATAGGAAGGGTGGAAAAGGGTGAAAAATTGGTTGAATGCCTTTAATGAGGCTACTTATATTTCAGAACCTGAAGGTATTACAGACCTGAAAATTGGTGTTTGGGATCTACTTTAAAAATAAAGAAAGAGGTATTTTTTTGTTTTTGGAAAATCCAAATAATGGGGGGTGAAAAGGGGGATGAATTTTTAAAATGAGTGTGTCTACATCTTAAAACTTTAAAAGTTTACAGATGTAAAAATTGGTATTTAGAATCTCCTTTAAAAATAAAGGAACATGTATTTTTTTGCTTTCTGTAAATCCCAATAGGATGAATAATGAGTTGAATGCCTTTAATGAGGATACATATATCTCAGAAACTGAAGATACTACAGAACTGAAAATTTGTATATGAGATCTCCTTTAAAAATAAATATACACAATTTTATTAAACACTTTGTGTACAAGGTATTAATTAATTAAACGAAATTAGCATCATTTGCATAGTGTGACAAAGTCAATGTCCTGTCTTTGCACTCAATGATATGATACGTGTTGCATGGTCCTCCACATATGGTGCACTGACATCTGTCGGTGAGGCTGTGGTATCCCTTGGTTGAACATATTCGGTGATGTAGTCCGTGGGCTGCCACTCTCGTTTATAAATGGCGCAGTTGGTAGTTGGCCTTTTTCCATTCGTTGCTTGTCATCGCTGGGGTGGTGAGGAGTCCAGGATTGATGTCCCTCACTTTCTGTCGCCTGTCTTCTAGGAATCTGGTGCTTTGTGGTGTTGGTATCAGATTATGAGCTTTCATCAGGTCTTCTATAAAGAAGGTTGTGTCTGCTAGGATATACGTTATTCTGTTTTGTGTGTATTTTGAGACACAGAGCATTCTTTTCAGGTAGGCTGTTTTAATTCCCTCTAATCGCTTCAGTTTCGAGTATGTGAGGTGGTTCCATATAAGCTGTATGCCGTATGAGGCAATGGGACCAATCTTTATGTCGAATAGTCTCAGGGCTGTTGTGACGGATAGTAGATTCAGTTTCTTTATCTTGAAAGTCGCCTTTATTGCTCTTACAGCTCTGTCTTCAATGTGCTTGGAAAAGGCATGTCCTGTCACTTGCAATGTGAGTCCTAGGTACTTGTAGCTTTTGACTATTTCTAGTACTTCTTCCCCGCAAGTGAATCTATCAGTGTTTGCCAAATTTCCTCCTTTTCTGAATTTCATTAATTTTGTCTTTTCCCTATTTATAACTAGGTCATTTTCTTGGGACCACTCTTCCAATTTGTTTATGGCTACTTGCAGGGGCTCTCTTCTTTCTGAGAGCAGGATCATGTCATCAGCGTACAACCACATCCTCACTTCTTCTGTTTGTATCCTTTGTATCACATCATGGGTAAGTACGTTAAACATAATGGGGCTTATAGGATCTCCCTGGAGTACTCCGTTTGTTTGCTGGATTCCTTTGGATTGGATTAGGCTATCGTGGATTTTGATTGTATTTTCTCGGAGGATGCTTGCTATGAACTTAAAGATCTGACTTTCTTCGTCTAACACAGGCTTTAGTTTTTCCAGTATTCTATTCCTGTTTACCCCATCAAAAGCTTGTTTGTAATCAATGAATGCTGCATATGCATAGCCTTTGGGTTTAGCCAGGGCTTCGCTTATAAATTAGAGTACGTGTCGCACCGCTTGTATAGTTGATCTTCCGGGAGTAAAGCCGTACTGTTCCTGAGTATAACTGCCATTATGTTGTTATGGATCTTTTTGAGTAAGATATTGTTCATTATCTTGAATGGTGCACATTCCAGGGCTATCCCTCTATAGGATTCTGGGATGTTCTGTGGTCCTTTCCCTTTGTAGATCACCTTGACCATCGATTCTCTCCATACTGCAGGAGTGTCCATGATTTCTAGGCACTTGTTGTATAGGGCTGTCCATAACAATGGTATATATCATTGATCCTTTCATCAGCTCGTTCGAGATATTGTCTGGGCCAGCTGCTTTTCGAGGTTTGTTCTTTTCAATTGCTTGCCAAACTTCGTCTTCTGTTATTCTTTCTTTTTCTGTTAGTGGGGTACTTCCTTTTGCATGGTATTGCATTTTCTTCTTCTGAACTATATTTGCGAAGTGGTTTTCCCATATTGTCATTGAGATACTTGGGGTCAAGTTGGTTCTCTGTGGTTCTAGGACTTTGTAGGGTTTTGCTTCTGCTTCTCATATTAATTCTTCTTCTTTGGCCTGGGTATAGTGTTGTTTCTTAGCCTTCAGGAGCGAGGTATATCTCGTTCTCACGTGTACATATTTGAGCCTTTGAGTGTCGTCGTTCGTGTCTATCTTTTTCAGGTCATTCAGTTTTTCCAGGACCAGGTTCCATGCTGTGTAGCATTCACTGTCGAACCAGGGTTTGCTTTTCCTCTTTGTCGGTTTTGGGGATGCAGACTTCATCAGAGATTCAGTTAGGTTCCTCAGTGCAAGATCAATGTTGCCCCTTTCTATTGTGTTAAGTATTTCTTCCATGTTTATGTTCTGAACTAGTAGATCAGGAACTATTTTTCTTGGCGTCCATCGCTGCTCATTTTGTGTGGTTCTCTCCGTCGATATTATCTGGAATTCTGCTCTTACTGGGAGATGTTTCCTTATAGGTGTGCCTGCTGACTCTGTGGTGGTAGTTATGGTCTTGAGCTTTAGGTCATTTCCACGGTAGAATACAAGGTCTATAGTTTTTAATTTAATTTCGTGTGGCTATTTCTAGCCAGGTGCAGCCCTTGTAAGGCAGACCCTCCGATGAGGGTGGGTGGCATCTGCCATGTGTAGGTAAACTGCGTGTTATTATGGTGGAGGATAGTGTTATGTGTGGTGTGTGAGTTGCAGGGATGTTGGGGACAGCACAAACACCCAGCCCCCGAGCCATTGGAATTAACCAATGAAGGTTAAAATCCCCGACCCGGACTGAATCGAACCCGGGACCCTCTGAACCAAAGGCCAGTACGCTGACCATTCAGCCAATGAGTCGGACGGACACGAATTTACTTAGGTCTATAGTGCTCGAGCCATTGTGGGAGATGTATGTTTTATCCTGTGCTTCGTTGCTGAGGATGAAGCCTTCCTCTTCCAGTAGTTCAAATAGTGCCTCTGATTTGTTGTTCGGTCTGTCTATTCGGCAGTTTAGATCTCCTGCCAGCAGGGTTGGAATCTCTGGGCCAGTTTCGTTCAGTGCAGTCATTACGATTTCTATCACTTCATCTGCTGAGCACTGGGGTCTTTTATAGATTCCTACGATTTGAAGATTTTTCTTGTCTCTATGCGAGTCGCTTGTCCTAGTGCTGGATTGTAGTAGCACGAGACTCCACCTGATGGTCTTCCTTTTGTGTTTTTTAAAAATAAAGAAACACGTATTTTTTTTTTTGGAAAATCCAATTTATGGCTGTTAAACAGGAGCGACAAATTGGGGTGAATTTTTTGAAAGACTATATCTACAGAATATCTGAGAAACGTAAAATGTTACAGACATAAAAAGTGGTATTTGGAATCTTCTGTAAATGTAAAGAAACGTAGGTGATTTGCTTTTGGAAACTCCACTTAAGGGGAACTAAAAAGTAGGTGAAATTTTAAAATGAGAATTTCTACAGTATATCTCAAAAAACTTAACATGTCACAGAAGTGAAAAATGGTATTTTTTATCTCTATTAAAAATAAGAAACATATATTTTTAGTTTTTAGAAATACCACTTGGGTGGAGGAGGGTAAAAGTGACTGAAAATGGTGTTGAATTCTTTTAATTAGGCTACTGATATCTCAAAAATGAAGATGTTACAGACATGAAATTTGATATTTGGAATCTGCTTTTAAAGTAAAGAAACACATATTCTCGGAAAATCCAACGAGGAGGGGGGGGCTAGGTGAAAGAATTGAAAAATTAATTGACTTGATTATATGAGAATACTTACATCCAATAAAAACTAAAGTTGTTACAGACGTGAAAATTGGTATTTGGGTCTCCTTTAAAAACAAAGAAAAACGCGTTTTGGGGGCGGGGAATCATCTTGGGGGGCGGGAGTGTAAAGGAGTTGAATTCTTTCCATGAGGACACATAAATCACAAGCTGAAGAAGTTAGAGTCATGATAATTGGTATTTAGAAGATCCTGTACTATGAAAGAAACAAGTACTTTTGCCGGAAAATTCACTTCCTGGTGGGGGGAGGAGTGTGAAAGGAAGTGCAAAATAAAAGTGAATTATTTTTATGGGGACACTTATATCTCAAAACTGAAGGGAATAGACGTGAACATTGGTGTTTGGAATCTCCTTTAAACACAAAGAAACACACCTTCTTTTAATTTTTTTTTGGGGGGGGGGGGTAAATAAACTTAACGGCGGTCGGGTGTCAAAGGAGGTGAGACCAATTGATTTTACTGTTCATAATGTACTTATATGGAGCCTCCGTTCCTCAGGCGGCAGTGCGCCGGCCTCTCACAGCTGGGTTCCGTGGTTCAAATCCTGGTCACTCTATGTGATATTCGTGCTGGACAAAACGGAGGCAGGGCAGGTTTTTCTCCAGTTACTCTGGTTTTCCCTGTCATAATTCATTCCAGCAATACTATCCAATATAATTTCATTTCATTTCTTATTCATTAATCATTGCCCCAGAGGAGTGCTTTATTCATTCCATTCCTGACCCTGTCGAATGACTGGTAACAGGCTGTAGATTTTTGATGTACTTATTCTGATCATAAACCGATCATTTTTAAGCTTTCCTGGGTTCGTTTTCACGAGCCATATTTTCCTTTGAAGAATGTTCTTAGATTACAGTAGATTCTCCTGGCAAATAAATAAAAGTTTAAACACATTTGAAATAAACGATAGGAATGAGATTGACCATCCAATTGTTCACCTCTATAATAAGGTCAATAATGCACAGAAATATGTCGTTCGTATCGCCAGAAATTCAGCACACTTGCCTACGCGCGACAATGGTGCTGGTCACATTGTCAACAATGACAATGGCAGCAGATGTACTAATTTACCGCCAAGTAGCGGTCTTGCATCTTGCTGTGGGGTCCAGAACATCTATAATAACAATAATAATAATAATAATAATAATAATAATAATAATAATAATAATAATAATAATAATAATAATAATAATAATAATAATAATAATAATAATAATGTTCTGAATCGTCGTCAAGTGTGCAGACCGTGCTGGAAATGGGTCCTGGATGGGTAATGACTAAGAATGCAGTCTGGCCGCGGATTCAGTACCGCCAAGGCACCCAAGACGACACCACGCCGGATCTTCTGAAGGATTTGATCCATATTAAAAATGCTTATAGGAAAAGATGGCAAAGATTTAGGGACAACTGACCAGGTGGAATGTCTGGACCTAGCCTGGGAAGTACGAAATCGATTGCTGGAAAGAAAGATTGAAAAATGGGAGGAAACTTGCCGTAATCTATTAGAAAACGAGTCAGATCGCGAATTTTGGCTGATTCTCTCAGAAAACGAGTCAGATCGCAGATTTTGGCGGATTATATATAAAACAATAAGCATTCAGTTATAAATTTCAGTATAATACTGTAGCGAAGCACGGGTATCTTGCTAGTCTAAAATATGGACGTTATGCCAAGGTATGCTTGCATCGTCTTCTAACAGGGCTTCGTTATTTATACTTTTTAGGTCTCGGAATGTAATTAATTTAGGTCTGTACTTGGGGCATTTAAGTGAATAAGCTAAATAAATGAAGTCGTGATTGGATAGTCCACAGGCAGACATTTGCCCGTGGGTCAGGACCCTGACACGGTTATTCGTCACAATTAAGTCCAGTAATGTATGTGACGTGGCTGTGGGATGTGTTGCGTTAAATGGCAAAATCGTCATGTTACAAGATTTAAAAATGTTGATTAGTTGTTTAGTCTCAGTCATTTTGTCGTTAAGGATGTCAGTATTGAGGTCTCCTGGTAATAAAACATGCTCATACCTGGGTAAGAGGTCTAGTAGAATGTCCTCAAGGTTGGTGATGTATCCAATCTTTGGTGGGCGATACACTACACTCAGTAAGCACTTTTTATCTAAAGCCTCAATTTCTATGAACATGAACTCAGGCCTTGCGCAGTATTCACTAATTGTTTTGTAGATTATTTTATATTTTAGGTCGTTCCTAATATACATAGCTACTCCGCCGCCGGCTTTACCTGTGCGATCATTTAGGATCAAAGTATAATTTTTGAGGTGGACAAAAGAATCTAACAACCAAGGTTTCATCCAGGTTTCCCCGTTCATGATGTGAGGGTTGACCTTAGCAATTAAGTTTCTGAGTTCGTGGAAGTGAGGAATTAGACTTTGAACGTTAGCATGTACTACCTGTAAGGAATTTGGGAAGTTGTTAAAAGCATTTGTAAGGGGATTAGTATTAGGGGACTGGGTAGGTATGGGAGCAGAGATTCCGCTCAGCTGACCACCAGTAACCTTGCCGAAAATAGACGCATGTGCAGCACTCTCACTTTGAGCTGCCAACCTGTACTCTATCTTGCTTAGTTATATGTAAATCTAATGAAGATATAATCTAAAAGTAATAGTTGGAATAGTAATTATAGTCTAGTAATTAAAGTCTAGTGTCTAAGTTAGTTAAAACTGTAAAATGTGCAATGCCATGTTAGTTTCGGTCTCTCGGTTTATTTAATCCTGTCCAATTCCGCTCGGCTCGACACACGATATTTCACACCATTGTGTTTCACAATAATTGTACCATCTATTGTCCAACAACTGAACACAGAAAATCTAGTGATCGCTTCTTGCAATAGTTTCATCCTGATTGACGTGAGGTCTTCTCTGATTGTTTTGCCCGTTCCTTTAATTTTCTTTTTAGATTTAAATAGTTCGTTCCGTTTGCGGTACGACACAAACTGCACTATTATTGGACGCGGCTTATCTTTACTCATTGCCTACCCTGTGACTTCTGTCTATGTCCTTGTGCGTTAAATGTACTCCAATACTGTCAGCTATCTCGATGACAATTTTGTCCGTGTCCTCGCCACTCGATTCTCGCATCCCAAACACACGCAGTGATTGCCGCCATTGATATTGCTCGAGAGCATCAGTCTTTGTTTCAAGCTGTTCCCTGAGGTCTGATATTGTTTTATCTTTGGCCTCGAGTGCTTCCCTCATCTCCTCAATTACTTTGGTATTAAAATCTATCATAGCTTTAAGCTGGTCTATAACGGCCCTGGCTACCTGGTCTTGTATGATGTTTGCTAGCGTGGCGAGTGTTTCCTTGTCTCTCGGAGCTTCCTGTAGGGCATGCTTCACTGGGCTGTCTGTTGTTGCTACCTTTCCTTTCCCTGGCATGGCTGTTTACAAGAAGGATTATGTTGTTAATTACTTGTGATACACTTTGAAGTGACTATTTGTAGCACGGTGGTTTTACTTATCACTTAGTTGAAAGTTCCACACGTAAATGCCGATCTTACACCTTCAAATCACTGATAAACCTGGAGACTGAAACACATGATACCATGCACTGGTCGCCATCTTGGGGCATCATCCTTTTACAATTACTATTAAATTATCATCTCTACCTGAATCCCAATGTTTTGGTCATGTCATCTTTCACCACTGTTTCATATTAGTTTGTTATACAAGGTGGCACAAAATTCACTGTTCACCTGTAGCTTTCTCATTTATTACTGTTTATTTTGATTTACAGATACCTCTTATGTTCAATTTGTTTCTCCCCATATTGACACAAGCTAAAGGCATCCAAGAAGTGGAGAATATCTCAGTCAGTTTCTTCAAATGCTAGTTCAATGAATGCTTGAGGGTCATCCAGTGTTCTGGATTTTTTGGCATATATTTTGTCTTTGACTTCGCTGTGAAAGAAGAAATCTATAGACATGAGGTCAGGAGACCCCAGTGGCAGTTTTGTCTCAGTGGTGGTGTAGTATGGTAGAGCATCATGATGGAGCACAAGGAATCAAAATTATTATACAGGATCTACAGTCCTGGAACTACATTCATTGACAACATTTCCAAATACTTCTTACCAGCCACAGAGCCATAAAATATATATGGTTTGATTATTCTGTTGTATGAAATTACAGCTCAAACTATTTCACCTGGTTGTTTGAGTTGGCTTTCAAGTATAATGTTATAATTTTTAGATTACCACTTTGTACAGCTGTAGCATTTAACATGTGCAGAAAATAAACAATCAACACAAATCAGTACATCACAGAACAGTTGACTGCAATCAGAATTGTCTTCCAATAGACCATGTATCAAATATGTAATGTAATGTTGGAATGTAGTGTTATGTAAGATTTTCTGAATACATTTTTTTGATATACCTCACTTAGTATTTGTCTCTAAATTAAATCTATTTCTTAAATTGAGGAAATCACTGAATAACAATAAGATAATATTCCATTTGTACTCTTGGAAACAAATACACTAACTGCTACTACTACTACTACTACTACTACTAAAATGTTTTCATTCCTCCCCTGAAGGGGGAGGCGGGCCCCTTAGATGGTGATACTGTCTCTCAGGCCGGGAGATTTGTTACGGTGAATGACATGCTCGGAGAAGGTGAGGGGGTTGGTGGCCGTGGCCTATACTAGGAACTGTTCTGGCATTCGCCTTAGTGCAGGAGAATGGAAAAACATGGAAAACCATTCTCTGGACAGCCAACGGTTGGGGCCAGCTGTGAGGTCCAGCCCTGTCCCATCTCCCGAATGCAGAGGCGTGGAGCCACGGTAGAGCCATGGCCACCCCTCCACTGCTTAGCTGGCCAGTCAGAGTGCAAAGCTGTCGGACCACAGACCAGCCATGGCCGCTTATGGGCAGAGACCCACTCTGCATCTACCGACCAAATGCACTGAATACAAAAAAATCTTAAATCAAATAATGAGAAATGAGTATGAGGGCAACTGGAGTTTAACACCTTTTTAATCCCATTAAAAGATTTCTACCTTTACACTCTTTTGGTCTTGATTTGTAAATTTTAATGTTCATCGATAAGATATTGCCATTATAGACTCTGGTGACAAAGGAAGTTACAAAGATTAAGAGTTGTTATGAGACAAGCTGTATACTCTGACATCTACAAACTAAAATCTAATGTCACTGTTGAAAGAATGTGTATTTAAAAAATGTTCTTATAAAATGCAAGAAATGTCCAATTTAGAGTGAATCAAGAGATTTTTACTGCCATACTTCATTTATATATGACCATCTTCTTCATTCTAGAAAAGGTTCTGTCAAAGAAGCACAGATAGACGTGGATTTGCATGGAACAGTTTTACTTTCAGTTATCAAGAAGGTATGTTAACTTCAAATTGAAGTATAGCCAATGCTATGTATTTTCAAAAATAGGTAGGTTCTATATCTACATAATACATAAAGTCATTACTGTACTTATATGTTAATGTTACTAGATGCCAGGTGTCAAATCAAAATGTCTGCACATAGTAGCCGAGGACATATTATTATTATTAATATAAAAGTAAACAAACTGATCCTAAGACACTTTACCTGACTTATTGGGCCAGATTTCAAGCAGGTAGCGTAGAACATTAATAGGCTGATTGAAGTCCAGCTCACGCCCCTCTTCTGACTGAAGCATCAGTACAGGTCCAAAGACAATGGCAAGGTTTTGGGGCGACATCTTGTTTCGTTCGGATTGTGACACCACCAAAGCTAAATGGTCCATCAGGAAGATAAGAGTACACTGAAAGAAACAAAAAGTTCAAGTTTATATGGAGTATCTAACGGAGTTGTCTATAAGGTTAGAGTCATTTCTGCAGTTGGAAATGAAACCAGTTTTTATGCTCTCAAGAAATATACTAATGGAAATGCATTTAGGAACACCCATAGAAATACACATATCTGCTCCAAAGAAGAAGAAGAAGAAGAAGAAGAAGAAGAAGAAGAAGAAGAAGAAGAAGAAGGTATGTGGGATATAAAATGGAACACATATAGTAGACACCATAAAAGGGAATATCCCACTGTCAGCAGCCCTGAAGATGGTTTTCCGTGGTTTCCCCATTTTCACACCAGGCAAATGCTGGGACTGTACCTTAATTAAGGCCATGGCTGCTTCCTTCCAAATCCGAGGCCTTTCTTATCCCATCGTTGCCATAAGACCTATCTGTGTCAGTACGATGTAAAGCCACTAGCAAAAAAAGAATAACATTTTAAAAAAATAATAAGGAATATGACCACCTCAAATGGCCGCTCATGCAGTGATTCTGACATGTAAACTGTTGGATAAATGCTGAATATCTCTCTCTGCAATACAGTATCTACACTCGCTGTACTATTTGGCATAGCTGGACGATGGTCCTTACTGAGGCTGTGCTGGATATCAGGTACCATCCCATTATGTCTCACATATGCTTGATGGTGCTGAGGTCTGGAGATCTAGTGAGCTATGATAGTATGCATTTACTGTGTAGTGCATGCAGTGCTGCCCTAGCAACATCAGAACATGTGTTATCCTGCCAGAAGGTTGGTTACTGTAGTGTGTCAAAATAAGGTTGACCGAGCTCGATAGCTGCAGTCGCTTAAGTGCGGCCAGTACCCAGTAATCGGGAGATAGTGGGTTCGAGCCCCACTGTCGGCAGCCCTGAAGATGGTTTTCCATGGTTTCCCATTTTCACACCAGGCAAATGCTGGGGATGTACCTTAATTAAGGCCACGGCCGCTTCCTTCCAGTTCCTAGGCCTTTCCTATCCCATCGTCGCCATGAGACATATCTGTGTCGGTGCGACATAAAGCAAATAGCAAAAAAAAAAAAAAAAAAAAAAAAGCTTGGAGAACAGGATTTACATCACAGACATACAACACCACATTCATCATGCTCCGCTCAATGAATACCAGAGGCAGTCAAAATCTATACCTTATGGCCCTCCCCATACCATAATCACAGGTGTGGGTGTGAATAGATAAAAAGGATTGTTCCACTCATCCACATGTCTACAAACTTTGTCCAAGAGAGAAGTGATTCTCATCACTGAACAACACTGCTCTCCTTTTGTCTCTCTAACGCACCCTCTCTCTGTACCACCAGAGTCATTCACAATGATGAGAGGGTGTCAGGGCCAGAGGAACATAAGTTCATAAACCTATCTCCAACTGTTAATTGATTGTTTATTGTTCATGCAGACACATAAGAGGTCACAGTGGCTTTGATTGCATGTGTGGTTGCTGTTCAGTCAGTTAGGGTAGTCCGAGTGATTGTTCTGTCCAGATACTCATCATTGCAGTGAGGTGGCACTGGTGGAGCTAGGCAGCTGTGGGAACCCTCTGTCTCCCATCTTTTCTATCACCGATGGACTACTGATACATCCTGCCTCTACTGAGTGACAATTCTGAGTGTAATAGAGGTGTGACGGTCCAGATATAATGTGTCACTGCTCCAACTGCTCCAGTGACACGACTGGAGCAGTGACACGTTGCCGGTCCAGTGACAAACCGGTCTAACCACAGATGGAGCTGAGGAGCATGGCATAGCATGCATAGCACGGTGACATGCTACCGGTCCAGTGACACCCGGTACAAGCACAAATGGAGCTGAGGAACATAGCATAGTAGGCTTACGTAGTCAGCGAATGCACGATTTGCTCTGTTCTTCGATTATGTCATGATCACGCCTGTCTTATCCGATTCGATACTGGCACACTGGTGGTAGGTAGAAAGTATCGAAAATATTTTTTTATCTTCAATTAATAAATAATGCATAATAATGTTATTTGTTTTATGTCCCAATAAGTGCATTTACGGTTTTCGGAGACGCAGAGGTGCCGGAATTTTGTTCTGCAGGAGTTCTTTAACTTGCCAGTAAATCTACTAATAATAATGTTATTTGCTTTACGTCCCACTAACTACTATTACGATATTCGGTCAAAATTTAGTCCCGCACGAGTTCCTTTACTTGTCTATAAATCTACTGATACGAGGCTGACGTATTTGAGCATGTTCACATACCACCGGACTGAGCCAGGATCGAACCTGCCAAGTTGGGGTCAGAAGGCCAGCACTGTACCGACCAAGCTACTCTGCCTGGCACAATTTTATTTCAAGAAGTAAATTACAAGTAGACTTTTTGGAAAGAGTAACGGTTACAAGTAATTTTTAAAATGTAATCATTACAAATAATCTGATTACTTTTACCCAATTACTTCCCAACTAGGAAAATGATAACATTTTGTGTGCAATTCTTCCCTAAGATTCTGACATGTGACTGACCTATAATGGCAACATTAATGGTGACCTATAATGTTGTTTAGAAATCGCCGGTGATCATTTTGAAATATCTGACATTTTAAAAAGTATTTAGTGTTGTGAATTTAAAATGTTCATTGATCATATTCGGCAGATTAAATGATTAGTTATAGTATTAGAAGTGACGTTTGACTATATTTTAACTATGTTAAGAAAAACAGTCATTAATAATAATCACAATAATAAATTATTATTATTATTATTATTATTATTATTATTATTATTATTATTATTATTATTATTATTATTATTATTATACGCGATGAAAATAAAAACGCGACTTTTACGTATTTCGTTTTACTTTTCCTTACATCTCGTACTTTTTTTATTATTATGCTTTTATGTCCGCATTGGACCACTGTAGTCAATTTATGTCCGGTCTTCTTCTATGATGTTTTATGTTTTTTTCTTTTCTGATCTTCCAGTATTTCTTCATTCTATCTGATCTTCGTTGTCGTTCTTCTTCTGAAAATACCCTTTTAGTTGTTTCTCTTTTATCACATTTTGGTAGGAATCTAACTTAATATTCTTCAATTTATTTACTTTGTTTGATTTACTCTTTAAATCCTCCAGTGTTATGTCTAATTCTTTCATGTCTTCTTTTATTTCTTTTATCCAGACATGTTGTTGCTTTTGTTTCCAAAGCTTTTCCAAAATTCTGCGTGCCGGTATTAACCCGTCTTGAGGTGTTCTCAACTGATGACCAAAGAATGATATTCTCTTCTTTCTCATGAAATCCGTTATAGGTTCTATTTCCTGATATACTGTTGAATTTGAGATGATACACCATTCTCCTTCTTTTTGGTACTTCTTATTAATGCATGTTCTTACTATTCTTCTTTCTATTTTTAACATTTTGTCTATGTTATTCTTTTGCTTTAGTTTAAATAATGTTTCACTTCCATAAGTTATTTCAGGTTGGACTACAGTCTTACAATGTTTCAATTTTGTATTTATTGATAAACATTTCTTGTTGTATGTATTTCTGGTTACTTCTTGGGCTCTGGATAATTTATTCGTTCTCTCTGTCCGAGAAATTTTTTCATTTAAGTTGTATGTTATGGTTTCTCCAAGGTATTTAAACTGTTTTACAATTTCTATTTCTTTCCCACATATCAGAACACTACTTATTAAAAGGGATCTATTGCCATTATTTTAGTTTTTTCAAATGAAATTGTTAATCCTATTTTTCCAGCAATAGTTTGGAGACTTGTGATTTGATTCCAAGCTTCATTAAGGTTAGTAGCTAGTAGTGCCAGATGATCTGCAAATCCTAAGCAATTTAGGTTAATTTCATCTTTAGTGCATCCAATTTTTATATTTTTGTTTTTGTCTTTATACCATTCTCTCCTCAAGTATTCCAGAGTATAAGCACAAGTGGTGATAGTACATCACCTTGTCTTAGTCCTTTTCTGATTGAGAATGCTTGAGATAATTCACCTCTAAACTTCATCTTTGATTTAGTGTTTGTAAACGTTAAGCTTATCATTTTAACTAATTTAGCATGTAATCCAAAATTTAGTAATATTTTTAATACTGAAGGTCGGTGAATGCAATCATAAGCTTTCCGAAAATCTATGAAAGTGATAATCATTTGTTTCTGTCTTCTTTTGTAGATGTCTATTAATAATTTTTGTGATATGATTTGATCTGGACAACTACGCCATGGTCAAAATCCTCCCTGGTACTCCCCTAATTCTTTTTCCAGTTGATATTTGCACCATTTGTAAATTATTTTCGAGAATATTTTATAAGTACAATCCAGGAGTGATATTCCTCTATAGTTATCAGGATTTGTTCTATCTCCTTTTTTGTGTAAAGGGTGGATTACTGCAGTTGTCCAATGGTCCGGTAATTTTTCATCATTCCAAATTTTAATCAAGCATTGGTGAAGCGATTCTCTAATTGATTCTGCTGCATTTTTCCACAACTCGGCAAATGTTTGGTCTTCCCCACAAGCTTTATAATTTTTCAGTTCTTTAATGACTTGATTAACTTCATCAAAGCTAGGAGGATCGATATTTTCTGGTGGAGTTTTAATGGGCATGTCTGTGTTTATATCAAGCAGTTCTTTTGGTTCTTCACAATTCAATAATTTATTGAATCTGTCTGCTAGAATTTGTGTATTATCTTTATTATGTGCCATCTCTCCGTTCTTATCTTTTAGCATAAGTGTTGGCGGTTCATATTTTTGAAGTTGTTTACTAAATATTTTATAGTAATCCCTAGAATTGGTCTTTTTGTGATCTATTTCTATTTGTTGAATAATGCTTTTTTGATTTTGTCTTTTAATATTTCTGATGGTTTTTTTGGGTTAATTTTCTTTGCTTGGTAAATTATTCATACAATGTCTCTGTTTTCTGACTTTGATGATTTAACCATGCCTGATGTCTACTTTCAAATGCTTTATCGCATACCTCATTCCACCATTGATGCTTTTTCCTTGGACTTGGCAAGGCTATTTTCTCAGCTATGTCTTTTAGTTTCGGTATGATCTCTTCTAATTTATCTGTTTTATCAATATCTCAAGTTAGTTCTTTATACTGTTCATTGTTTATTAGTTTATGGGGATCATAAACTTTTCTCAGTTTACATTTTGATTTTGGTTTCTTTACTGGTGTGAATTTAATTTTAATTTTCACCATGTAATGGTCAGACCCTATGTCTATTGCTCTAAGTACTTTAACTTTTTTGATTTCCTTATGATAATTCTTTTCCATACAAACATGATCTAATTGCCATTCTCCTTTTCTCCAATCAGGATGTTTCCATGTCTTAAGTTTATTAGGTTTTCTCATAAAATACGTAGATTTTGATATCATATTGTGGTTTCTACAAAAGTCTATCAATCTTATGCCATTTTGATTGGTCTCTTCTTCTTCTTCTTCTTCTTCTTCTTCTTATTATTATTATTATTATTATTATTATTATTATTATTATTATTATTATTATTATTTGTAGAAACGTTTTAATGCTGAAGTAGATTACTGTGGATTTCTTTCGTTCACATGAAATATTGAACACCATACCAGTATGTTCTTGTCATAACCTCCCTAACGGTACGGGACGACGACGGCTGTGTCACTGGACCATTTGCGAATAGCAGTAACAACACTTCCCAGTACAGCAAACTGCGAGTCGCAGCGCAACACTGTCACAGAAGTGGACCGGTACAGGACGCTGTGAGTCGCAGCGCAAGACCGTCACAGTTTGGTCACAGTAGCAGACAGCAGTGGACCGGTAGCAGCAAACTGTGAGTCGCAGCACAAGACTGTCACAGTAGCAGTGGACCGGTAGCAGCAAACTGCAAATCGCATCGCAACACTGTCACAGTAGCAGTGGACCGGTAGAGAAGAGGCTCCTGGAGCAGGTTGTCACTGCTCCATTCGGAGAATAGGTGACGCGTACCGGTACGCCAGTACCGACACACCTCTATAGTGTAATATGTGGTGAGACGGAGAACTGGAACCAGGGGAAATATAATTTTTAAGTTTTTTATTTAATGTGTCTGAAGGATTTCATTTTTGTTTGTAATATTTTGTATTGTGCGAAAGGAAGAAATAAGAACTCTGGACTCTGCTGGAATTATTTTATGTAACGGAAAGAAATATTAATTTAAATATGTGTGTAATAATTTTTTTTTAGGGAAAAGACAAGATATATTTGAACAGTAAATGAACATTGCAAGATGCAAAAGTGTTTTGAAGTGATTTTTTTTTGTATGTAAATTTGATGTAATTCTGTATGTCAAAATTGTAATCTGATGTAAAATTTCGTAAGGTGCTTTATTTTGAAGCATCCTATACCGCACGTGCGGTTACCGATGTTGAAACAGGTGATGTAATTCCTCTTGCATCAGTAGGCCAGGAAATGACCATATATGGTCATGCAATTGTATTGGCAAATGAGAATCTAGTGGAAATTGTTTCTTATTGGTTAATTGTGATCGGCCCATTTCTGGTCTTCTGCCGGCTTTGAGAAAATAATGCGTGTGCTTGGCGTCTTTTCCATCTGACTGTCCTTGAGTGCAGTTGTGCTCGAGGGTCTCCTCCGGGGACCCTACCTCCTTATTGGTAAGTGCCGTTTCCGTTGCCATTCCTGTTTTCTAATTTCGTTTCATTTAATTTAACTCCTTTTGCATTTTGGTATTTTCTCACTTAATATAATTTTTAAAGTTTTGTTTTAACATGTCTGAGTTTGCCCTAGATTCCCCTTGCCGTAATTTCAGTTCTTTCACTTACTTTCTTTTTAAACTATGTTAAATCAAGTTTTTCTCTAAGTCACTTATATATGTCTTGATTCCGTGTCATGGAATTGTATTTTGTTAGTCTTTTAAGCACCCTTCATTTGTGAATTAAGGATCAGTTGCTATGTCATGACCTTGTTTCTTCTAATGTTGATTTTAATTATGTTAATATGATGAGTTTCGAGGTGATGATCGTAAATCTTTTCTACCCTATAACGCCATACACTCCCATGGACCTCATATGGTTCCTGCAACTTCCACAATCCTTCTTAGTTGTCATTATTAGGCCTGTAAATGTTCCCTTGTATATGACTTAATTTTGCGTACTGAAAGTTATTCGTCATGTTTCCATGCTCTGATGTGTATTCACCACCACTGTGTCATTTTACTATTTTTTTATTCACATTTTATGTCAATATTATTATTTTTATTATTATTTTTTTGCATTGTTGTTGTTGTTGTTGTTGTTGTTGTTGCTGTTGTTGTTGCTGCTGCTGCTGCTGCTGCTGCTGTTGTTGTTGTTGTTGTTGTTGTTGTCTCGAATTAACGTTACACTGAGAACATCCAGCCACCCTTTCGGAGTCCCACTATTTGGCCACGCTCAGTCACTTAAATGTTCAATGAGTGCTCCCTGTCAGTTTTTACGCATTGCAGACACACTCTGTGATAAACGCGCAGTGGAATCACACAGACAATTTCACTTGTTGTCAGACAACCTACAATAAGACACTTCATCTAACGGGTGTAGGCTAGTGCAGGCAAGTGGCACCCTTCCACATATGATCACAGTGCCCTCTGCACAAAAACAGTCTGTGTTGTAAAACTCATATCTAGGTGTTCTTCAATGTGTTTTCACTAGTATAATTATTCACTAAGATATCTCCCTATTTTTCCATGACCTTAATCAATTTTTCCAGCAATTTTAAAATTCTGTCTTTACAGTACTGGACTGGTCAGGAACTAAGAATTTTTATCACCAACCTGCAAGAATAAAATTATAATGTGGTTTGTTTTTCTGTTATGGGATCAAGTTTGAATATTAGAAAATTTTTACCGTAACCACTGCACTGAAATACTGTATAAGCATTATAATGCTGTTAGTGAAAAATTTCCACGTTTACAATACAAAAGTTATTTATTCATTTCAAAATAACACATACTTAATAAAATAGGACATGTTTCATCCATTTTAGGACATCATCAACTAATAGTAAAAGTCAAAATAATTGGAACAAGGATAATTTAAAACACTTGATGAATAATGGGTGATTCGACTAACGAATCAGTCAATGATGATTAAATTAAAATTCAAGGGCTAATATCAAAATTTATCATGTGGATGAATTTAAAATGTGTATTGAATACTGAATCCACATCTAAAACATGCATTTAGAAAGCTTGAAGACTAATTTCACACTATACAAGTTATTAATTGTATGATATTGCCATTGAATAAGCTTCATGGAGTGTTGATCTTAGAAAAAATATTTTTAAGTTCTCTTATGGTTGAAGATTGATCCCATTACATAATAAGTTGTAGGAGGAACTTTCCTTGAAAAGTGCACTGACTGGATAGCAGTTTTTTTTGCCAACAGATGTAAAAATAGGCCTAAAAGGAAAAATAATTGGAAAACTGGATTATCAAAGAAAATATGAATTACCCATTACTAATCCTTTAACCGCCAATGTCCAATTGATCGGACGTTCGAGGTTCAGCCTAAAAATGCCAACATCCGATTGATCGGACATTCCGGGATAAAATATTTTCCAAGTTATTCGTTTTAATAATGTATAATACATTTTTTGGTCTAGTATTGAATTGAATAAGACTATATACAACAAGTTTACTTGAGGAACTTGCTGCTGAGTGGCTTGGTAACTGTTTGAATGTACTGAAGAGGAATGTAGCCAAGCTTACAGTGGAGAACTATTTTTCGCAGGCATTGAAGGTGAAACAAGAGCTGTTGTTGAAAGATGTATGGGAATCAGTAATAGGGTATGAGGATACGCCAGGTTGTCAACTGTCTCAGATAGAAACAAGACGGCGAGCACAAAACAATGTGATCACATGAGCGGTTATTTTCAAATATGTCGGATAAAATTTTGAAAGTGACATTGAAGATATTGAATCAGCGAAAAAGGCATGGGAAAAACTGGATGAGTTGTGCAATGACAGAGGGCTAGTGAATGGTGCTATGACCCTGAAACAGTTAACTCATTTTGTGAAGCCCAAGGACAGGAGTGTTCAAGAATACTTCGCAAAAATAAATCAACTGTTGAGGAGAATGAGGAAAGCCAGATACGAGTTCACAGATCAACAAGTTGCAGGAATGATAATTGGAAATCTTACAGAGGAATATGCAGGTTGTATACCTTCCTTGGAAGCTGATTTGGCGAAACTGTCCATCTCGAAGGTGAAGGCGAGATTACTCACTGAGGAAAGCAGAAGGAAACTTCGGCAAAATGGAGGAAAGGCTTACGACACTGGAAAATGTGAGGATGATGAAGCTCAAACCATGGTTGTTCAACAGAAGCGATATATCAAGAAAGAAGACGTGGGACGAGGAAAACAGTATAGTTGCTACAATTGCGTAAACAGGGACATGTATCTAAATATTGTCGCAGTACCCAAAAGTGCTTCAATTGTTGTAAGTCAGGAAATTATTCTAAAGTATGTCCAACAATGAAGAGTGATGAATCATCACAGGAGAGTAAATCAGTGAATGCGAGTGGAAAAGTGGTAAGATCAGAAATTATACATGTAGTGGATAAAGCAATGAGCATGGTAGTTCCTGTAGGAACTGATAAAATTAGAGATTGGCTGTTTGATTCAGGTGCATCCCATCATATGTGTCCAACAGAGGAGATGTTTATAGACAGGTCAACAAATGTAACTGGGAATGTAGAAATAGGAGGTAACAGTAAGCTGGATATTAGAGGTATAGGTAAGGTCAAAGTAAAAATGTCAACAGTATGGACAATTACATTTACAGATGTGTTGTATGTACCAAACTTAGGTGCAAATTTAATATCAGTTGGTAAGTTACCCAGCAAAGGTTTCAAAGTAGGATTTGCAGGAGAGAAAGCAGTGGTTGTAGATAAGAATGGTGATGAAACATTGTTTATTGCAGACAGGAGGAATGATGTATATGTAGTACAGATAGAGGGAATAAATGTTATTGTAGCTGTGAGTGACTGTGACCAAATAATAATCAAGAATGTAATAACAATGTAGCATTTAAATGTGTTGGGCAGGTTAGGTTGTGGCATGAGAGATATGGACATGTAGATTCTGAAGCTTTGTTTAAATTGCCTATGTTAGAATTGAAAAGGAGTAATGATATTAATACTTGTTCTGTATACATTCAGGAGAAACTAAGCAACAAGGGAATACCTAAGTCTTGTGAGCGTAAGGGAGAAAAACCACTTGATGTTGTGCACAGTGATGTAATTGGAAAAATTAGTCCATCATCACTTGGGAAATCTCAATATGTTGTAACTATGATTGATGAATACTCCAGATTTAATGTGGGTGTGTGTGAAAAACAAGGATGAAGTGTTGGAGGTGTTTAATAGGTACCAGGTAAAGGCAGAAAAGTTACATGGTGTAGGAATTAAGGTAGTGCAATCTGACAATGGTATAGGGTATACATGTAGCGGGTTTCAAGCACAATTTGCAAAAATGTAGTATTACTCATAGGAGGCCTGTACCGACAACAAAATGGATTAGCAGAGAGGCAGAATAGAATGATGTTTGATACTGTTAGATGTCCATCGATCCAGATAGGGTTACCAAAAGAATTCTGGGAAGAAGCAGTAATGACTGAAGTGTGTTTAAGAAATAGGTGCCCATCCTCAGCAATAAATTTTCGGATACCGTATGAACTGTGGTTTAATAGGAAGTTAGATGAGGAAGAAATAGGTAGATTGAAAGTATTTGGATGTCAGACATGGGTTGTGAGAGCAGACAGCAGGAAGTTAGATCCCAGAGCAGATTCATGCATTATGATAGGGTACGAGGCAGGTACCCCGGATATAGATTATGGTGTCTTGAAAGGAAAAAAGTAATAGTGAGGAGAAGTGTGGTATTTGAGGAACAGATATTTCCCTTTAAGGTGAAAAGTCCTGGAACTGACATACTGTGCACTGAAGATCCAGAGTTAAAATTAGGGACTGAGTTAGACACAAGGGAGGACAGAGAGGAAACATTGGCTGTTGAGTCAACGACCAGGGAGGAACAACTAGAGGTTGAATCTATAGCAATACAAGAGCCAGGGAATAATCTGAGAAGGTCAGTAAGACAGAGAAAAGGTAAGACTTGTGCAGATTGTAAGACAGTGATGGAAGTTAGACATGTGAGTGTAGTGGAACCTAGAACAGTTGAGGAGGCTATGTCAAGCCAAGAGTCTGATAAATGGATGGTAGCCATGAAAGTGGAGATCAATGAGATGAGAAAGAAAGATGTTTGGGAAATTGTAAAAAGACCAGAAAATGTCAAGATAATTAGTTCTAAGTGGGTGTTTTCATTTAAATATGACAGTGAGGGTAAAATTCAGAAATATAAGGCCAGGTTGGTTGCTGAAAGTTTTAAGAGACAGATGAACCTTAGTTATGATGAAATATTTAGTCCTGTAATAAAGAGGAAAACAATGAGACTATTAATAGGTATTGCAGTACGCAAAGGTTGGATAGTAGAACATCTAGATGTAACTAGTGCTTACTTAAATAGTGAAATCAGTTGTACTGTATACATGGAAAAACCAGAATTCTTCGTAGAAAAAGATGTCCAAAATAATGTACTGTACGTAAATTGGAGAAAAGTATCTATGGACTGCCGAATTCGAGTAAAGACTGGAATGCTTGTGTTGATGATATAGTTAGAAGACTAGATTTTAAGAAATGTGTCAAAGAACCATGTGTGTATGTAAAGGAGTGTTGTATAATTGTCTTGTAAGTTGACGACATAATTGTAATAGGTAACAAAGAGGTAGTTAAGTTGGTTAAAATAAGGTTGGCAGATGAGTTAGAGATTAAAGAACTAGGGAAAGCAACAAACTTACTGTCAATAAAAATAGAATAGACAAAAGAAGGGGTTATGTTGAGTCAAAGTTTGTCCATTTACAAATTACTTGCTGATTTTTCCATCAGTGAATGTAAACTAAGACTATTTTACCAAGCGAGTATTCAGCAGCTGAAAATGATGAGCAGGAATTTGATTGTACCTTCTATCGCAATGCAGTAGGAAATTTGCTATATTTGTCAAATAATACTAGACCCGACATTGCATTTGCAATAAGTAAAGTTAGCCAAAATTGTCAAAAACCAAAGATTAAAGATTGAAAAGAGGTGAAGCATATCATGAGATATCTATGTGGGTACTGTACCGGTACTAGAGATTTAAAGTTGTGTTTCAAAAATTGTGAGGAGTCAGTACAAGTGTTCTATGATGCAGATTGGGGAGGAGATACTAAGTCAAGAAGATCAGTGAGTGGGTATGTAACCACAGTGGCAGGGGGAGCAGTAACATGGTATACTAAGAAACAGAAACAGATCTACCATGGATGCTGAATACATGGCAATGGGCTGGCAGAGGTATCTCGAGAAGTAACATGGATGAAAGATTTGCTATCAGAGCTAGGGCTGGAAAGGTTTATGGAAATACCTTGTAAAGTTTTTGCTGACAATGCAGCAGCAATTAAATCGAGTAAAAATGGAGGAAAGGTCAAAACACATTGACATCATGTACCATGTATGTAGAGAACTAGTAGAAAAGGGGTTCATTGATTTTTGTATATGTAGCATCAGAGAGAAATGCTGCAGACTTGTTCACAAAGAATTTATCAGGCAACAAGCTTAAGAGTTTGTATAAGCTTATAGGTTTGCAATGAGAGGATAACTTACCGAAGTGTAGTTTTTTATTTTTTTGAAAAAGAGGGGAGTGTTGGAATGTTGTTATTTTCTCATAAAAATAAAAATAAGATGCCATGTATATATATTTTGTATTAGTTATAAAAAAAACAACTTTAAGGTTATGTGTTGGCAACTCAGGTAAATTGTGTCGAGTGGTTTATTATCTTTGTTTGTTTTGTTCGTTAAATGTTTGAACTGCTTGGTGTGTGTGATGCTCAGTTGTCGTTAACAGCTCATAATAAAAGGATGTGTGTGAGGAAGCTGGTGCTTCTGTGGTATAATTTGCTTACCTAAATCAGTGTAATGAGTAAAAATTAAGATATATCAACAGTGACCAAGCGGCAATTCAGCTCCCGCAGGTGGGCAACGAACCCCTTATTCTTTTGTAAACAAAATAAAAGAATGCAACTGTTCCATATGCAGAAAGATTAGTACTAGTCGAGGTGGTAAATGGAAAAAGACCAGATACATTTGTAAACAGTGTAAGAAGGGTGTACACCCTTTGTGCCTCCCTAAGCACATTTGCTAGAACACGTCATAAACATGTGTAAATATTAGTAAATAGCTCCTTATATCATATTTTAGGGCAAAAAGTGAATTTTTGAATGTTAAGTTTCTGTAAAATAGACATTAGTAAACATTTTTTTTACTTAAAACGAACCAGGAACTGCAGCATTTGCATATAATGTGAGATAAGAAAATTTCACGTTAAAGTAATAATATAAAAATATTGTAACTGTAATATTGTACATAAAGCTCTATTTTTTATGTGTGGCATAGAAAACACCACCTCTCTAAAATAATGCAGTTTTTGATAATAAAAATATTTTTTCTTAACATTTTTGACCATGAAATACTTTTCTCTCTCAAAGAAAGAAAATATTTATTTGAATTATCACTTCATAAAATAAAACTTTATAAAATAAGGGTGCATTAATTTACATCAATAAAATGCCCGGAGCAGTACCTTCAAAACAAAAAATGCCCATCCCATTTACATAAATTGAACAGATGTTATTACAAATAATTTACTGCAACGTAAAAAGTGCTCATTAGGACTTGGCAGTCTAGGACATGGACACCGCATGTGAGGCTGGTGGTCAAAGGATTAATAAAGTGTTTTAAATTATCCTTGTTCCAGTTATTTTGTCTTTTACTAATGGCTGATGATGTCCCAAAGTGGACGAAACATGTTGTATTTTATTAAGTATATGTTATTTTGATGCGCATAAAATAACCTTTGTATTGTAAAGGTGGAACTTTTTCACTAAAAGCATTATAACGCTTATACAAGCAACAATATGGACTTAACAATGAAATTTGTTTGCAATGAAATATAAGTACGAATTATTGAAGAGCATCATACAAATGGTGGGTGGTTGGTTGGTTCATTCTAGTGTCCCTTATCAGCAGACAATGACCACAATTAATGACCAACTTAGTAATCGCTCAAATGTTTTATTCCATGGCTGAATGATCAGAAACTTAATCGAAAGGTATAGTCAAGTATTCCACCTGTACAATACTAAAATACCTCCAGTCAGCCATCAACATCAACACATGCTTCGAGCTAACCATTCTTGGGCAGGTGGGGACGGACACTCAAATGCACACAATTTCTC
Organism: Anabrus simplex; assembly: GCF_040414725.1. Lineage (NCBI taxonomy): Eukaryota > Metazoa > Arthropoda > Insecta > Orthoptera > Tettigoniidae > Anabrus > Anabrus simplex. The sequence continues at coordinate 902,858,623 of NC_090265.1, forward strand.
CACCTATGAAATCACAGTCAGATATTCCGTCTGCCTTATAACCAAGAATTGTTAAAATTGAGTTCTTCTTGTTGGTTTGATGATGTTATCTTATTGGAACTATCACATATGTTTAACATAGGTTAATACTTTTGTCTTCATTTATTAGAACTAAACATTGTGCTCCATAGCATTCTCCAAGTTTTAATCGAAGTATTCAGCAAAACTGAATCATATTTTAACACATCACACCAGAAGGACTCAATTACCATATTTTTTTTACTGAACTATCTCATGTGTTCAACATCTTTATATTTCATTTTAATAGTACCAAATATTGTGCTCCAGAATATTCCAACATAATTTCTAACATGAATTTTTAACTGACGTATTTGGTAATTTCGAATCATTTTAATGTGTTTTTGTCCTTGCCCATTGTTCTTAATCTTAATATTATTTGGTTGATGATGTCTACAAGATAGATGAAACATGTTCCAATTTTTAAATGTTAATTAAATAAATAAAAAATTATTTGTATTGTAAAGGTGGAACATTTGACTATACCTTTTGATTAAGTTTACGAATGACAATACAGGCTTTATAATGAAATTTATTTTATGCCATGAATGGTCGGAGTCAAATCAAATCAAAATCAAAATCTCTGTATTTGCAAATGAGGTGTCTACCTCGGTGGCAAATGGTACACTAAAATACATTATTGTCAAGCACTAAATATATATATATATTCGTTTACGGCCATTAGAGACCACGTTAGATAACAATTACATGTTTCTGGAAGCCTTCCTCACAGCCCAGAACTTCAGCATCCTCTCTCTGGCAGCCTGTCTTCTTTCGTCCGTCCACCCACGGTTAAGTTTTGGTTCGTCATGGAATCCCTGAAATCTGTCGATCACTGACCTAAACTTTGTTCGGTTTGAGATGTCTTCCGAATTTAGTCACACCTGTCTGAGATCCTTCCTCACCTCCCTGAACCATTTGTCCGACACTTTAGGTCTGCTGTCTAGTATTGTGAAAATCCTTTTCGTTAGTCTCTTCTCATCCATTCTAAATAAATGCCCATAGAATTTAAGTCTCCGTTTTCTCATGCACTCAGTTAGCCTTTCATTGTCTCGGTAAAGTTCTTCCCTTCCTCGCAGCCTATACTGTCCATCCACAATCTTTGGACCCATTATTTTGCGAAGGATCTTTCTTTCAAATTTCTCAGCTTCTCTCAGTCCCGCTTTTCCTGTCATTTGGAGGCACTCACTAGCATACAGACATTCCGTTTTAATCACTGTATTGTAGTGCCTTAGTTTAGCTCGTCTGGAGATGGTTTTCTTCTTGTATATAGGATATGTCCTACGAAAAGCCGCAGCCATTTTCTCCCGTCTGGTGTTGTTTGCTTCTCTTTCATTTGTTTTCAATTGCACTATTTCACCCAAATACTTAAAGCTATCAACTCTTTCTATTTTACCGTGTTCTGTCTTCAGGTACCGAGGGGCTGTTTTGATGTTTGTTATATATTTAGCTTTTTCGAAAGAAATCTGTAGTCCTGCTTTTTCTGCTTGTAGTTTTAGTACATTCAGCTGTTCTATTGCTGTGTCAGTATTCCTAGATAGCAGCGCAACGTCATCAGCAAAGGCAAGGCAATTAATCATGACACCACTTTTTGACCCTCCAATGTATACTTGGTTAAGTAATCCTTTTCTGTCCAGTTCTTTTTCCCACTCCCGGATAATCTTCTCCAACACACAGTTGAAAAGAATTGGTGACAATCTATCACCCTGCCTGACTCCTGTTTTAATTTCGAACTGCTTGGAGTTCTCTCCCATGAACTTAACTTTCGAATGTGTCCCAGTTAAAGTCTGCTTAATAATTGCTGTTGTTTTGGCGTCAATTCCAAATTCCACTAATATATTGAATAGCACTTCCCTGTCGACTGAATCATACGCCTTTTTGAAGTCTACAAAAACGACTACCAGATCCTTTGAGAGATGATTCTCTAGTACACGTTTCAGACTCCAGATTTGATCAACGCACGATCTTCCCTTCCTAAATCCCGCTTGATACTCGCCTAGTTGATGATCCACTTGTTCCACAAGTCTCCTCTGTAGTGCTTTAGAGAGTGTCTTATAAGTTACAGATGTGATGGAAATGCCGCGGTAGTTGTTAGGATCTGCTCTATCACCTTTTTTGTGTAGAGGATGAATGATAGCATTTTTCCAATCTTCAGGGATTACCTCCATTTCCCATATTTTTTCCATTTCTCGCCTTAAAATTGTTATTGCGATTTCTCCACCACTTTTCAGCATCTCTGCTGTGACAGAGTCTTCCCCTGCAGCTTTGTTGTTCTTTAAGTCTGTAATTATTTCACGGAGTTCTTTTTCGTCAGGGGGTATTGAGTTTTCATTCCGTTGCTTTGGATCCTCTTTTGGCCATTTATTTTTAGGTTTTTCACAGTTCAACAATTTCTCAAAATATGTAGCTAATATCTCACAATTTTCATTCTTATTCACTGCCAATTTTCCATCTTCCCTTCGAAATCCCATGGTAGATGGTTGATATCCATGTATGTGCTCTTTAAAGGTCCTATAAAAGATTCTAGTATTGTTCTTCTTAAATTCTGTGTCAATACTTCGAATTTCTTCAGATATTTGATTCCTTTTGGCTTGCCGGAGGATCTTTGCTGTCTGTTTGCGTACCTCCTTGTATGTCTCAAATTTATCTTCTGTTTTATCTGCGTACCATGCTTTATAGGCTGCAGCTCTCCTATCAATTGCTACATCACAGTCTGTAGTCCACCATCGGTGTCTGCGAGTTCGTCGCAGTGGTGCAACATCCTTAGCTATATTAGCCATATTCTCTCGAATATCCTCACAAGTCTCCATTTTCTTCTCCCGCATACGTCTTTGAAAGTCGTTTCTGTTTTCTTGAAGTTTTTCATGGTTTACTTTTATTGACGCATTCGGAGAGAGTCTCTTCTTGTTTAGCGGTAACGGCTTGAATTTTATGCGGGTCAAGAAGTGATCAGAGTCAAGATTGGCTCCTTTCCGTACTACCACATTCATAATTTCTTTAGTGTTTCTCCTTGAAATTGCAACATGGTCCAGTTGATATTCACCTAGGTCTTTCCGTGGAGCGCACCACGTTTTCTTTTTCCTTGGCAGTCTTTTGAAGTACGTGGACATTAATTTAAGATCGAATGTCTCACATAAGTCAATAAGTCTCTTCCCATTCGTATTTGTTCTGGTGTGAGCTGGATAACCACCTACTATTTTTCGGAACTGACGTTCTTTCCCAACCTGCGCGTTGAAGTCACCCATCAGAATTTTGACATGATTGCTTGGCGTCTTTAGCAATTCATTCTCCAATTGATCCCAGAATATTTTCACCTTATCAGGATTGTTTCTGTTGTCATCATTTATGGGGGCGTGTGCATTGAATAGTGTGTATCTCTTGTTTGCACATTTCAGTGTTAGAGTGGAGAGTCTATCAGAAGGAGAAGAGAAGTCCGTTACGGAGTCAATAACCCTTTTGTTTACACAAAATGCTGTGCCAAGTTGCTGCAGATTTCTTCCAATTTTTCGTCCAGGTTTACCCTTAAAGATTCTATAATTTTCTGAATCAAACGTATTAATATCAGTAAAACGCGTCTCTTGCACTGCTAGTATTAGAATATTCTGATTTTCCATTTCATCCAAAGTCCGTTTTAATTTCCCCGTCCTAAGTAGAGTCTGTATGTTGATAGTTCCAAAATAGTGATGTTTCTTTGTCCTTAGATTTTGTTTTAGGTTAGTCGTGTTTGTCGTTAGTACGTCATCAGTCTGGCTACCAGATGGCTCCGACTCCATCTTGCATGTTGGTACAAGCTCCCCAGAATCCGAAGGCTTGTTTGCGCCGCCTGGTGCGACGGTGGATTTCCATTGCTGGGTACCACCTGGGGTAGTTTTCCTTGAAAGTGTTTCCATCATGCATAATGTTACCTCATGGTAATGCTTGGTGGGACAGATTACTCTGTCCGTGGTTAGAACTACGGTTGTTAGCCGTAGAGCCAGTTCTTCCGCCCTCTCAGCCGTTGGGAAATATCCTCATCCGCCATCGAGACCGTTGACGTCTACCTCGGTGGCAAATGGTACACTAAAATACATTATTGTCAAGCACTAAATATTAAATTAACAAGAGAATAAAATTTTCCTATAATACAATATTATATAATTTACGCTAACAATTTTTCTATTAAGCACACAGCTCATCCTTAATAAATTTACATTGTTTACAAAATTCTACTTATAATATCTCCTGTACTACTTACAAATATAGTCAACTGATATACAGTATGTGGAATTACTTCAAATTATACCGTACAGCTGGTATAAGATTAAAATTTACATTGCATTTATTTACTTTTTCTTTTCTTTACCCATTCTGGAACCTAACTAGCATAACGACCTGCTGCGTCTTAACCAGAGCCCCTTTTACCACCACTTTTCAGAGTTCTTGAAGGGCCTTCACAGCTACCGTAGCGGTCCCAGGGCCCTCAAAGTCCCCACTGTACTTCACCCCTACAGGCAGTCCCCTACTTTGGCTGTCCAAACTCCTTAAACCAGGGGATGGAATTTATTCACACACATTTTTTATTTACATTAACCTGCACTGGTCGAATGCCCTCTAACATTTCATTTATTTTCTCTGTTGCTGTTTATTCTCTTTTTGAATATCTGTACAGATTTTGAAAAAGGATCAAACACTACCCCTGGTAAACTGTTCCATTCCTTCACACCCTTCCCAATGAATGAAAATTTACCCCAATCGCTTCGGCTAAAATTCCTTCTAATTTTATATTTGTGGTCAGTCCTGCCGATATAATTATTTTCTAACTGAAGCCTCTCACGGATATCTCCCCATGCTTCTTCTCCTGTATAGGCTCTATATAATCCTATAAGTCTAGTTTTCTCCCTTCTCTTACTTAAAGTTTCCCACCCTAGTTCCTTTAACATTTCTGATACACTACTCTTTCTCCTGAAATCCCCTGTTACAAATCTTGCTGCTTTCCTCTCCACACTATCTATTTCTTTTATTAGGTATTCTTGGTGAGGATCTCAAACACTGTTTGCATATTCCAATAATGGACGAACCATACTTAAGTAACTTTTTTCTTTTAATTCTTTGTTGCATCCTTTAAGTAGCCTCATTATGACATGTAACGATCTGTATGCTTTCCCAACAATGTCATCCACATGACCCTTCCAGTACAAATTACTTTCAAATCTTACACCTAAGTATTTGCACTTGCCATCTTTTGGAATAACTACCCCATCCAAAGTATATTCAAATTCAGTTTTAAAACTCCTGTTTGTAAATGTTGTAACAGTTGATTTGCCTCCATTAACCTTCATGTTATTCTCTTCAACCCATTGTTGGATACTCTCAAGGTCCCTTTGTAATTCTGAACAATCCTCAATGGTATTTATTTCCTTATAAACAATTATGTCGTCTGCATACAATCTTATTTTTGATGTTATATTGTTCCCTAAATCATTTACGTATATTAAGAAAAGTAACGGACCGATTATACTACCCTGTGCAATTCCCTTCCAAACTTTCTCTTCCTGCGATACGTTAATTCCTACTTTGACTTTCTGAACCCTTGAATTTAGAAATGTTTTTACCCAACATGTAACCCTTACGTCCAATCCTATTCCCCCCAATTTCTTTAATAATATTCCATGATCCACTCTATCAAAGGCTTTGGAAAGATCTATGGCTATGCAATCTAACTGGCCTCCTGAATCCAATTGATCTGATATGTCCTGCTGAAATCCCACCAGTTGTGCCTCACAAGAAAATTTCTTTCTAAATCCATACTGGCTCCTCATGAACCAATTTTTATCATCACATATCCCTCTGATGTACTTTGATACTAAACTCTCCAGTATTTTACAAACTATACTGGTCAGGCTGATTGGTCTGTAGTTCTCTGGTTTCCTTTTATCACCCTTTCCTTTATAAATTGGTATTATTATAGATTCCTTCCATTCCTTTGGTATTACACTATTATTTATGACATAGTCAAAGAGAAATTTTAAATAAGTGATTTGTCTTTATCACCTCCCCAGTAATTTGATCACTTAGCCCGCCTGGTGGCCGTGATCGTTAAGGCGCTGAAGTCTAAAAACGGTCTAACACCGAGGTTAGCCGGTTCGAGTCCCGTTGGTCGAAAAAATTTTCACCATCAGAATGTTGGCCGGCAGGGTAGGGGAGGTGGTGGTATACAATTTCTAATCACTAGATTGCGTGCCAAAAGCCTGGATTAAATTCCAAACCTCTCCGCAGTGCTCATATGGAGTGAGGGCATATGACGCTGTTGATGGTGATTCGTCCGTCGGATGGGGACGTTAAGCCTTGAGCAGACCCCTTGGTGCTATTCGACAGGAGTAGGCTATGTGCCGGCACCGGGTTTCACCCTCTCCCTACTATCATATATCACGTCATTCATTTCATCTCTCATTAACTCCTCTGATGAGGTTGACGTCAGGAAGGGCATCCGGTCATTAAAAAAAACCGCCACGACAAATTCATCTCACCTCATACCCGACCCCGTAGGGAAACGGGACAAGGGTTGGACAAACATTTGGACAAACAGTAATTTGATCACTTCCTGCTGCTTTTCCTTGCTGAAGCAGTTGGATTTCTCTGAAAATATCTTCATTTGTGAATGAGAAGCTTCTTGTTTCCCTCTGTGTCTCTCCCTCTGTATCTTCTGTTTCAGTTTCCAACTCCTGACAATCATCTACTGAATATCTGAATTCCCTACTAAAGAGATTTGCTTTCTCAGTATCTGTTAAATATTGTTCACCCCCCTTCTCCCACCATTGTAGGAATTTGTATTCCTTTTCCTTTTTGATTCCTGGCATATGAATACAGCTTTTTCCATTTCCTTTTGAGGTCATTATGTTCTTGAAGTATGCCATTCATATAATTCTCTTTTGCTTCCTTTTTCACTCTATTCAGTTCCCTCATTAGCTGTTTTCTACTTTCTCTACTCTCCCTACGTTCTTTGATTTTCCTGTTTACTATTCTACATTTTCTTTTTAATTTTCTTATTTCCCTTGTATAATAAACAGGGTCTGAGGTCATTTTACCCTTCTTAACAGGTACAAATCTCTTCTCTCCTTCCCAAACGATTCCTTTGAATTTAGCCCAAAGTGTATCCACATTACTCCCTTCACTTATCCAACAACTGAATTGTGATTTAAGGTAAGTCCCAAATTCATCAACTTTAGTTTTTCTGTACAATTTCTTGTCTTGTGTGACCCTCTTATTAAGCCTTTTTGGTACCAGTCCTTCCATTATTACAGCCTTATGGTCACCTATTCCTTCAATTACCTCAGTTTTATCAACAATTTCCCATGGTTTAACCAAGAATACATCTAGTAAGTTATTGAGACGAGTCGGTTCTTGTACTACTTGTGTAAATCCTCCCTCCCAAATTAACTTATTTGCCAGTTTCTGTTCATGGGCTTCACTTGCAGCTCCATTCTCTTCAACCTCAGGCAAGTTTAGATCTCCCCCCAATTATAACCACATCATTATTATTGTTTTTATGAGTATAATCTATTATTTTCTCAAATATTTCCATGTCTCTTTCCATGACCTTCTAGACTTGGGGCCCTGGGTTTGATTCCTGCCAGGTTTGAGGAATTTTTATCTTAAATGGTTAATTCCTTTGGCTTGGGTACTAGGTATTTACGCTGCTCTATGCAACTCATACACTGCACACAACACTAACCACCACCAAAACAACACACAGTTTTCCATACATGGTAGATGATGCTCACTTCTCATCAGAAGATTTGCACCATACTAGCAATAGCCACACAAAGTTATTGTTCTTTCTCTAATTAGAACAGAGACAGACTGACATAACAATTTGAGTCTTTCAATATTGCCTATAGATCTGTACTATACTGTATTTCTCTCTAAGCCAGGAATGTGCAGTTCTGGCATTGTCCAACCCTTATAGTCAGAATAAAATCACAAATTTCTTTCCCATCAGACTGTCTAACTTCAAACTACATATTTCCAGACTTAAATGGTTAATTCCTTTGACTTGGGTACTAGGTATTTATGCTGCCACCTGCAACTCATACACCACACACAATACTATCCTCCACCAAAACAACACAGTTTTTTGTTGTTGCTGTTTTCGTATTTTGTATTCACAGGAGAAATTATTAGTTTACTGGCAGCTGCTTAATTATGGAACTCCATTCCTCTTAACACTACATGCACAATCATGATGCTGACTAGATAGTTTGTAACACTGTGGAACTCATGTGTAATTATTTTATAAATCACCTACTTCAACATTAGACAGTCTCTGTCAATCATTAAACACAGCCTGCTCAACTGTGTTTTTTTTCTGTGGTTGGGCTTTACACTTGTACTACACAATCATGTCATGAACAGTTGATTTGAGTAACTTGAGATCAGAAATATCCCTGACAGATTTTTAACTGATTTAATAATCAACAACTAGTTCAAAGTCATTAAGCTTCCTTGTAATAGCTGCTCTGCTGGCACTTTTTATAAATGAACATCTCACACCCGTATGCCTCCTTTTATAACTTTAAATGTGGTTATAGTGACATTAAGCATCAGTTTACTATTGCAGAAAGTATAGAAAAGTGCTACTGGTGTGAATTTGTTTATGGTGGATCCCAGCTTACTACTCCACACACTATGATTTCAGAGCCAAATCCTGCAGTACACATGAAATGAGATCTCTGCTGCTGTTGAACTGTCTGAGCAGGAGCATCGCAGGCATGAAAAGACTAAATGATAGATACGTACAGGAAACTCCATCATATGCAGCTTCGTCCTATTCCATTTGTTGAGTGCAATCTGTGTGGATGCATATTTCATACTAGAATTGGTTTGTTCAGTCATCAGTACAAGCACAAACAGCATTGAGTACTAATGGATTGTGAGCAGGAGAAATTGTACACTCGGAAATGAGTAACAGATGACAATGACTATTGCAGAGGAATACCCAGGTACTTTTGATCAGAAAGTGTCACATACTTGAAATATGGCAACACTGGTTAGATGCAAAACTAATATGGAAGTATTCCATTTATTTTTAGTAATAATATTCATAAAGATTACTCCTGCAATGTACAAATATAAACTTCATTTACGATGAGTGATAATTTTGAATTGAAAGGATCTACTATTGTTTGACTTGTTTAATATTGAAAAGCATTTTATATAGAAAGAAAGAACAACTTTATAATACTGACAGTATGTTGGAGTATCCAAAATCACAAGCTATTTTTCAAAAGGTACTGAAAAGAAGTCTCTGATGTAAATGGATTATGTTTTAGAAGAAGAAATTTAGAGGAAAAATGTAATCATGTTCCACTCACCCTGTTAACACGAGGTAGGCAGTCCAGAATGGAGAACATGAGCTTTGCATTACCTTCTGGATCATCTGGTAAGCATACACTCAATGCATCTACCATCATCTGGTAGAGACACTTTGTAAACAATGGCTCAGGCAATTCTCGCAGGTAGTCTTTAAGAACCCCTGAAAAAAAAAAAAATTGTGTACGTTAACAATATGTAGTAAGCATATACAAGAATTTAAAATAAGGTGTAAGGATTTGATTTCAGTTGTCTTTAATATTTCCTCATTTGAAAAAAGAGAAAATACACTCACTGGCACAGAAAATACAACACTTTAATTCCTTAACCCTTTCAGTGCTACCATATTTTAACATGGACCCTGGCAGTGAACTAGATTCTTTTTCTTAAAATTTATTATATTATTACACAACAGCAAAACATAGTACGTACCTGATTTTGGTATCATATGAAGGTTTCAACCATCCAAAATGAAGATATTCATCAGAAAGTACATATCTAAAGTATTTGAATTATATTAGTGTTATGAAAATCATAAAAAATGTACAAGAAAAAACTTTTGCATTCAGATTTTACCAATAAGCATGCTCAAACAATAAAAATGAATAATTTAATCTGGCTACTTTAGCCACAAATAAACACAATTACTTTTAAAATACACAGTTTACCTATTTAAGAACAGTTTGTTTTAGTATAGTAGCCTTGGGCTATGCACAGTCCAACCTTGCATTCCTTGAACCACCATCTATTTTCTTTTCGCGATACAGGTGAATCATCAGCCTGTGTCTCTTTGTCTAAATGAAAATATAAGACCAAATTTCCGGAGAGGTGAAGTATTTCTATAATTTGTATTTGGAGTTAAATAATGCAGCTAAAGAAACTTGCACTCAAAAGTGGTGTAACAAATAAAAATCTTGCCTAAACTATCACTTGATACGTTATTTGGTTCATAAGCAGAGTATTCATCATTGTCATCTATTTCTGAACCCACTTCTCCCAATAAAATATTTAAGATATCACTATCACAGAGCTGGCATGAGGACATGTTCATACAGTAACATGGCTGAGAGCATGATAGATTTGGCGCACACTGCATCGGGCACATCAGGTGCTCCGGTAGAGGTCACGGCAAGGAGAAACTACCCTTTTTATCATTTAGGTTTGAACTTCCTGTTAACTGTTGTATTCTAGTAGGCACTATATAAACTACTACCTCAAAGCAAGGGACGGGAACCATACGGGATATGTGAAGTTGCCTTTAAACACACGTAAAAATCACGCCCGTACTGGACACGGGCGTCATCCACAACCAGGAAAGCAGTGCGCCCGTATCTCGTGTGGGCATAGTGTTAAAAATGCTAAAAACCTGAGATTTATTTTAAACTAGCATGTACCCATGCTTCGCTATGATATTCTACATTGTATATGGATTTCTACGTAAATTACTGTACATGTAATGAGTAAGTTTTATAAAATTGCATCTCTCTTAACGTTATGCAAGGAACACCATGGGGAGGTCCCCATAAGTTGTTCCCGATGTAAGGTACATGTTTGGGAGTTTTGATGATAATGGCAGGCTACGTTACCTACTGCCATTCACAATCAAGTTTGGGAGTTTCTGCTATAGTGCAGGCTCACTTGCCTACTGCCATTCACAATGAAGTTGGGAAATTTTCATTATAATGATAAGGCTCCTTTCCTAATGCCAGAACCCAGAGTATGGTTCCAGTGTATGGAACCCTCACAAGGATTACTTGATTCAAGAACTGGAAAAAATCCAAAGAAAAGCAGCTCGATTTGTTCTGGGTAATTTCTGACAAAAGAGTAGGGTTACAAAAATGTTGCAAAGTTTGGGCTGTGAAGACTTGGGAGAAAGAAGACGAGCTGCTCATCTAAGTGGTATGTTACAAGTAACTAATCTCATTTTGTTCCGTATTGAAGATACAATAAGTAAATTCTTTCAAGATTAAAAATATTGTGTCCACCTATTCAATACAAATGTATATTTTTAGTGGTTAAATTCTACATGAATTAAACACACCAGTTAGGGACATGTTTCGCCCTAGTTATGGGCATCTTCAGCCTATATTAAACTTAAGGTCAAGGATTAAACTATAACAATGGAACTTATAGTAAACTAACTTAATCTAAATACAATTGTCTTATGCCATTTACATAGTTTACAATATGTACAATATGTGCATTAACTTTGCCAGAATTTATGAACAATGAATGCAGTGCAGTGCAGTGGATTGGATTGATCAAGGTGTGAATTGGGGTTTCTCAAATTGTATTGACTAGAATTTATCACTCAAAAAACAGAAGAATTTCTTAATAATACAAGTTATTTGATAGTTAACAAAGATCCCACTGTAAGAATTCAGCAAAATTTAAAAACTTTAGTAAAAAGTTCCAATTTTCTTTTCAACAAACAAGAGCAACAAACACTTTTCAACATGAACCTCAGTATCCCTACCGCCAGAGCTTTACCTAAGATACATAAGAAGGACACCCCAATGCATCCCATTATAAATTGCAGGAATAGTCCTACCTACAAAGTATCGAAATACATTCATAGGTTTTTAAGAAAACATTGTATTTTCAACAATAAATCTCCCTTCAAAAATTCAATGAATTTCTGCGAAGTATTGAAGAAATTTGAACTGCAACCCAACCATATTTTATGTTCTTTTGATGTCACAAACATGTTTCTAAGCATTCCTACTAAAGAAACCATTAAAATTATCCATGACAACATCAATAAACACAGCGGCCTCAGTAAAATGGAAAATGAAGAATTCATGAAGATATTGAGTTTCGTTCTAAACAATAATTACTTCTCCTTTAATGGCAAATACTATCAGCAGAAAGGCCTAGCTATGGGCGACCCACTTTCTGGCATTCTAGAGGATATTTACATGGACTATATAGAACATACAAAAATTTCACAAATAAAGGGCATTAGTTTGTGGCTAAGATTTGTTGACGATACTTTCGTAATCATCAATAAGGACATTACTAACAGTCACGATATATTAGTCTCACTGAACGAAATAGATCCTAACGTCAAATTTACCAAAGAAGATGAGGTCAACAATTCTTTAAATTTTTTAGATTTAACAATTGCACGCTTAAATAACACTTTTGAATTTCAAATTTTTAGGAAACCTACTCATTCACCCATAACTATTAAAGATTCGTCCTTGCATCCTAAGACCCAAAAACTAGCTGCCTATCATAGTCTAATATATAGGGCACTAAAAATTCCTCTTTCGCCAAAAAGTTTGGAAACAGAACTAAATTACATAAGACAGTTAGCTCGGTACAATGGCTTTAAAGTAAATGTTATCAATCGGTTAATTAATAAGATCAAAATTAGGTTGTCGTCCAACCTAGTCCCAGAGAAATCCAAGACAAACAGCTACACCAATCTTATGTATAATAGCCAGGCTATCCATCATATCACTAATATTTTAAAAAAACACGGCGTCAACATAGTCTTCAAGACAATAAATAATAAATCGGAACATATTCCTCAACCACAGTAGAGTCAATATTAACAACAACATTTACTCAAGGTCAGGTGTTTATAGGTTAAAATGTGCCCAATGTGAGTTCACATATTTTGGACAAACCGGGAGGAGCTTTTACACGAGGTATCTGGAACATTACAATGCTTCCAAGCATAATAAGTATTCGGCCATGAGCCAGCATATGACTGAAACCGGCCATAAGTTCACCTCAATAGAAAATGATTTGACGGTCATTAAAAGCCTGAGCAAAGGGAAATTATTGAATGAAACGGAAAACTTGTACATTTATTTGGATCAAACTTATAACAATAATAATAATCTTAACGATGTCATCGATAACAAAAATCCGTTATATGAAACAACTCCGAGGTTAATCCAGGCCATAAATCAGAATAAAGTTCCCAGTATGTTTAAATCACAGAACGCATGCGCTCCAATAGCCACACCTAATGCCAGACCCGCCCAATCCAATTCAAGTAACACCTCTCAAGCAACAATACAGACGCACAGTTTGAAACTCACGCCCCCTTCCCCACCATACTTCACCCCTCCGCTACAGCATCAATACTACACTAGGAGCAGCAAGCTTAGCTGTTCAGACACAACCGGAACAATTGGTCCCAGCTAACGTCGACAAGACAAGTAAGTTCATATGATAAACACTCGCTCTACATTTATTACCATATTGGGTTCCACATTCATCATTCTAATTCCCCGTTTTTCCTCTTATCCAGTTACAGACAACTCATATTCCTCCCAGATTGAATATGCACCAATGGGAAGTTTATCAACAAGAATGACAGAATTTTCCAAATATTTTTATCGGATAAGCAATGAATAAAATCAACAATATGTATCCTACTTACATGCTTTAATCTTAAAACATAACCATGCTTCTTTCTAAAGGAATATTCAAACTGTTTCAAACCCTAACATGAATGACTTTAACCAAGGTTCCGGTATTGTTAAATTTTTTACAACTCAGGCGACCATATCAGCTGAAGAAACCCCAACTCACGCAGTGATAAATTCTGGTCAATACAATTTGAGAAACACTAATTCATGTTGTGATCAATCCAATCCATAATTGGAAGTCTAGTCAGGAAATGAAATTAAAGCAACGTACAAAAAGAAAGCCCTCCTAAATTTACAATTTTATAAGGTTCATTTATTTTTGGCCCAAATGTTGTCTCCGTTGGAAAGGAATTCATTCCAACTACATGTGGACTATAAATTGAATATTAACAATTTTAACCAAGATTCCGGTTTTGTAAAAGTTCTTACGAACAGTTGAAGAAACCCCAGCTCACGCAGTGATAAATTTTAGTCAATACAATTTGAGAAACTCCAATTCACACCTTGATCAATCCAATCCACAATTGGAAGTCTAGTCATGATAAAGTAAGTTAATGCATTGTTCATAAATTCTGGCAAAGTTAATGCACATATTGTACATATTGTAAACTATTGTAAACTATGTAAATAGCATAAGACAATTGTATTTAGATTTAGTTTACTATAAGTTTCAATGTTATAGTTTAATCCTTGACCTTAAGTTTAATATAGGCTGATGATGCCCATAACTAGGGCAAAACATGTCCCTAACTGGTGTGTTTAATTCATGTAGAATTTAACCACTAAAAATATATATTTGTATTGAATAGGTGGACACAATATTTTTAATCTTGAAAGAGTTTACTTTAAGTGGTATGTTCCGAGCTGTCAGTGGAGAGATGACGTAGAATGACATTAGTAGATGAATAAGTTTGAGTGGTGTCTTTAAAAGTAGGAGAGATCACAATATGAAGATAAAGTTGAAATTCAAGAGGACAAATTGGGACAAATGTTCGTTTAGAGGAAGTAGAGTTAGGAATTGGAACAACTTACCAAGGGAGTTCAATAAATATCCGATTTCTTTGAAATCATTTAAGAAAAGGCTAGGAAAACAGCCACTTGGGTGACTGTCCTAAATGCAGATCAGTATTGATTGATTGATTGAATCCAGTCACGATCGAGATTGGGAGTTTTGATTATGATGGCAGGCCTCCTAGCATACTATAAGATATATGTACAACAATGATAAACTTAACCAACAATTGAGAAATGCAGCTCTATCTGACATATAAGGGATCACAATATGACAAAAAGTTGTAGGATGAAAAGGGTTGATCTCCAAATTCAGCAACAATTGTACTATCTGTTTTGTGATATGACTTACTGTTTATGGAAAATATACTTGAATACTGATGCTGATCTGCATTTAGGGCAGTCACCCAGGTGGCAGATTCCCTATCTGTTGTTTTCCCAGCCTTCTCCTAAATGATTTCAAAGAAATTGGAAATCCATTGAACGTCTCCCTTGGTAAGTTATTCCAATCTCTAACTCCCCTTCCTATAAATGAATATTTGCCCCAGTTTGTCCTCTTGATTTCCAACTTTATCTTCATATTGTGATCTTTCCTACTTTTATAAATGCCACTCATATTCATCTACTAATGCCATTCCATGCCATCTCTCCGCTGACAGCTCGGAACATACCACTTATAATACCAATATAAATGGTCCATTATTGGACATTATAAATTTTCCAGCTAACTCATTCCTGGTTGCCAGCGTTTTGCCCTCGTGTGCTAGGCTGGGCTCATCAGTTGGTACCTAGCACACCTACCAAGACGCATGGCTAGTGCATACCGTGGAGGCCACTGCGTAGGCCAATTGTAGCCACCGGCAGTGCCAATGCACTATGAGACACTCTGTCTCACTACTAAAAATTGATGCCTGCTTGGCCATCAGATAATACAGATGTTGGTTCCCATAGGGAATCTGTAATATTTGTTCCGAATGAGTAAATTTATAATACCAATATAAATGGTCCATTATTGGACATTATAAATTTTCCAGCTAACTCATTCCTGGTTGCCAGCGTTTCGCCCTCGTGTGCTAGGCTGGGCTCATCAGTTGGTACCTAGCACATCTACCAAGACGCATGGCTAGTGCATAGCGTGGAGGCCACTGCGTAGGCCAATTGTAGCCACCGGCAGTGCCAATGCACTTGGCCTACGCAGTGGCCTCCACGGTATGCAGTAGCCATGCGTCTTGGTAGGTGTTAGTGTTGGCTACTGAATGTATGATTTGAAGCAGTGTATCGATTCATTCAAGTGTCCGGAGTGAATCGATTCACAGGAACGGCGAGCTCACGGCACATGATTCAGCTTACTCCCAGCGGACAGTGCTGAGTGGCGCACTCACTGGACGTTGCCGGGGAGCCGAGCTTCCGCTGCAGTGAGACAGTGAATCAGTGAATCATGGCACATCGAAAGAATCGTGAACGAGCGCGGCTCAGTGAGACACATGATACACACGGCTCCTTATCGGCTCACTGGACACACGGAGAGCCGAGCTTCCGCTGCAGCGAGACATACAGTGAGCCATGGCACATCGAAAGAATCGTGAACGAGCGCGGCTCAGTGAGACACAAGATACACACGGCTCCTTATCGGCTCACTGCAGCGAGACATACAGTGAGCCATGCTACACTGAAAGAATCGTATGCTATAATGGACTCTCGAGCTCAGCTCATTTGAAAATAATACCCATTTTCATTCACTGTCCTGTTCTTACAGGGAGGTTTAAATAATAGATGGATTTATTTGCAGTGTTAAAAAGGTAGTCACAACATAATTCTGAAGTAGCTAGTAAGTAGGTAGGCTATTAGATTATACTATTTATTAGTTTAATGAATCTTAGTATTATAACTTAGTTGACATTTGACAATTAAACTCGACTCTAGCCTGCCCTATGACTATGAGTCATGCTCATGACCACTCAAAAGTACCTGTTTTATATTGGGAAGAACGGCTCAGTATTCTCTCAGTTCATATGTCACATCGTTGCACAAGACTTCAATCATATGTGGACAGACGCAATAACAGTATGTTGAATCAGAAAACCAGCGGGCTACTGTACATCTCGGGTAGCCTATAAAAAATATGACTATTAAAAAAAATCCTCAGCTGATAGAAAAATACTTTTTTTAAAAATGACTGAGCGAGTTGTCGTGCGGTTAATATCGCGTGGCTATGCGCTTGCATTCGGGGGATGGTGGGTTCGAATCCCACCGTCGGCAGCCGTTAAGATGGTTTTTCCGTAGTTTCCCCATTTTCACACCAGGAAATGCTGGGACTGTACCTTAATTCAGGTCATGGCTGCTACCTTCCTAATCCTAACCTTTCCCACCCTGCGTCACCGGAAACCTTCGATGTATTAGAGTAACTAGCATTTTTTCTAAGAAAGGAGTTCATAGTATGAAGACCAGATGGCAGCTGCGAGCACTAAATGCTGTTGCTGCTGTCTTACCAGCACATACTACACAGATGCAGTAGGAGCGGTGACCAATGAGCCGTGAATCGGATCACTGTATCAATTCAGTAACGTGAACGGAATCA
The DNA here is from genome assembly GCF_040414725.1 of Anabrus simplex. Taxonomy (NCBI): domain Eukaryota; kingdom Metazoa; phylum Arthropoda; class Insecta; order Orthoptera; family Tettigoniidae; genus Anabrus; species Anabrus simplex. The sequence continues at coordinate 902,876,005 of NC_090265.1, forward strand.
AATGAATCGATTCAGTAAAATGAATCGAATGTCCCATCACTAGTAGGTGTGCTAGGTACCAACTAATGAGCCCAGCCTATCACACGAGGGTGAAACGCTGGCAACCTGGAATGAGTTAGCTGGAAAATTTATAATGTCCAATAATGGACCATTTATATTGGTATTATAAATTTACTCATTCGGAACAAATATTACAGATTCCCTATAGGAACCAACATCTGTATTATCTGATGGCCAAGCAGGCATCAATTTTTAGTAGTGAGACAGAGTGTCTCATAGTGCATTGGCACTGCCGGTGGCTACAATTGGCCTACGCAGTGGCCTCCACGGTATGCACTAGCCATGCTTCTTGGTAGGTGTGCTAGGTACCAACTGATGAGCCCAGCCTAGCACACGAGGGCGAAACGCTGGCAACCAGGAATGAGTTAGCTGGAAAATATATAATGTCCAATAATGGACCATTTATATTGGTATTATAAATTTACTCATTCGGAACAAATATTACAGATTCCCTATGGGAACCAACATCTGTATTACATACCACTTAGTCGAGCAGCTCTTCTTCTTTCTCTCAGTTCTTCCCAACCCAAACTTTGCAACATTTTTGTAACGCTACTCTTTTGTCGGAAATCACCCAGAACAAATCGAGCTGCTTTTCTTTGGATTTTTTCTAGTTCTTGAATCAAGTAATCCTGGTGAGGGTCCCATACACTGGAACCATACTCTAGTTGGTGTATTACCAGAGACTTATATGCCCTCTCCTTTACATCCTTACTACAACCCCTAAACACCCTCATAACCATGTGCAGAGATCTGTACCCTTTATTTACAATCCCATTTATGTGATTACCCCAATGAAGATCTTTCCGTATATTAACACCCAGATACCTACAATGATCGCCAAAAGGAACTTTCACCCCATCAACGCAGTAATTAAAACTGAGAGGACTTTTCCTATTTGTGAAACTCACAACCTGACTTTTAACCCCGTTTATCAACATACCATTGCCTGCTGTCCGTCTCACAACATTTTCGAGGTCACGTTGCAGTTGCTCACAATCTTGTAACTTGTTTATCACTCTATAGAGAATAACATCATCCGCAAAAAGCCTTACCTCCGATTCCACTCCTTTACATATATAATTTATATATATAAGAAAACATAAAGGTCAGATAATACTGCCTTGAGGAATTCCCTTCTTAATTATTACAGGGTCAGATAAAGCTTCACCTACTCTAATTCTCTGAGATCTATTTTCTAGAAATATAGCAACCCATTCGGTCACTCTTTTGTCTAGTCCAATTGCACTCATTTTTGCCAGTAGTCTCCCATGATCCACCCTAACAAATGCTTTAGACAGGTCAATCGCGATACAGTCCATTTGACCTCCAGAATCCAAGATATCTGCTATATCTTGCTGGAATCCTACAAGTTGAGCTTCAGTGGAATAACCTTTCCTAAAACCGAATTGCCTTCTATCGAACCAGTTATTAATTTCACAAACATGTCTAATATAATCAGAAAGAATGCCTTCCCAAAGCTTACATACAATGCATGTCAAACTTATTGGCCTTTAATTTTCAGCTTTATGTCTATCACCCTTTCCTTTATACACAGGGGCTACAATAGCAACTCTCCATTCATCTGGTATAGCTCCTCCGACCAAACAATAATCAAATAAGTACTTCAGATATGGTACTATATCCCAACCCATTGTCTTTAGTATATCCCCAGAAATATGATCAATTCCAGCTGCTTTTCTAGTATTCAACTTTTGTATCTTACTGTAAATGTCATTGTTATCATATGCAAATTTTATTACTTCTTTGGCCTTAGTCTCCTCCTCTAACTCGACATTATCCTTGTGACCAACAATCTTTACATACTGCTGACTGAATGCTTCTGCCTTTTGAAGATCCTCACATACACACTCCCCCTGTTCATTAATGATTCCTGGAATGTCCTTCTTGGAACCTGTTTCTGCCTTAAAATACCTATACATACCCTTCCATTTTTCACTAAAATTTGTATGACTGCCAATTATGCTTGCCATCATGTTATCCTTAGCTGCCTTCTTTGCTAGATTCAATTTTCTAGTAAGTTCCTTCAATTTTTCCTTACTTCCACAGCCATTTCTAAATCTATTTCTTTCCAGTCTGCACCTCATTCTTAGTCTCTTTATTTCTCTATTATAATAAGGTGGGTCTTTACCATTCCTTACCACCCTTAAAGGTACAAACCTGCTTTCGTATTCCTCAACAATTTCTTTAAACCCATCCCAGAGTCTGTTTACATTTTTATATACCATTTTCCACCGATCATAGTTACTTTTTAGAAACTGCCTCATGCCTGCTTTATCAGCCATATGATACTGCCTAATAGTCCTACTTTTAAGACCTTCCTTTCTATCGCATTTATTTTTAACTACCACAAAAACAGCTTCATGATCACTAATACCATCTATTACTTCAGTTTCCCTATAGAGCTCATTTAGTATTATCAGCATCACATCCGAGATATTTTTCCCTCTGGTTGGTTCCATCACTTTCTGAATCAGCTGTCCTTCCCATATTAACTTATTTGCCATTTTTTGGTCATGCTTCCTGTTGTTCACATTTCCTTCCCAATTGACATCTGGCAAATTCAGATCTCCCGCTACAATCACATTTCTTTCCATGTCGTTTCCCACATAGCTGACTATCCTATCAAATAATTCCGAATCCGCGTCAGTGCTACCCTTTCCCGATCTGTACACTCCAAATAGTTGCAAGTTGCCTGTTATCTTTAGAAATGAGCCTTACACCTAGAATTTCATGTGTCTCATCTTTAACATTTTTGTAGCTTACAAATTCTTCTTTCACCAGAATGAACACTCCCCCTCCCACCATTCCTATCCTATCTCTATGATACACACTCCAGTGCCTTGAGAAAATTTCTGCATCCATTATATAATTTCTCAGCCATGATTCAACTCCTATTACAATATCTGGTAAATATATATCTATTAAATTACTTAATTCTATTCCTTTCTTTACAATACTTCTACAGTTCAACACTAACAATTTTATGTCATCCCTACTTGATTTCCAGTTCCCTGTTCCCTTATCACCGCTCCCTAGGCCATCCCGTTTCCTTGAATGTACCTCCCTATAACCCTTCCAAACAAATTTCCTAACTTATACGTACCACTGTGGTTTAAATGAAGGCCATCTGAGCACAGATCCCTATCTCCTACCCACCCATTAGGATCTAGAAATTTCACTCCCAGTTTCCCACATACCCACTCCATAGTCTCATTTAAATCCCCAATCACCCTCCAGTCAATATCCCTCCTACACAGTATTCCACTAATAACAATCTCTGCTTTCTTAAACTTCACCCGTGCTGCATTTACCAGGTCCCACACATCTCCAACTATGTTGGTACTTAGATCAGCTTGCCTTACGTTGTTGGTACCAACGTGAAACACTACCACCTTCTCCTTCCCCTCCTCCCTCTCTTCTATTTTCCTCAACATCTGCCTCAACCTAATTCCTGGATAACATTCTACCCTGGTTCCCTTTCCTCCACACACTTTCCCCATGTGTTTAACGATGGAATCCCCCATGACCAGAGCCTCAATCCTACCCACCTCATTCGATCCCCTCCCCTCCTGGTCAGCCCTGTCTTTCCTGATAGCTGCAGAAGCTACTTCCTCCTCCCTTTTCTCCTTCCCATGACCCTGTTCCACCTGTCTTTTCCTATCCGCTACTCTACATTTCCCTTTCCTACCTTTTCCCTTCCTCCTTCTTCCACACATCTCAGCAACAGTTCTCTGTCCCTCTACTCCCTCTGTTGTTCTACCTGGAGTGACTCGTACAGATTTCGCACAGACACCTGTCCTGAATTCTGATCCTGAATAGAGCCCTTAGCCTGCAATCTCCTTCCCCTTAGAATATTAGACCACCTGTCTTCTACAACTCCCCCCTTTCCTTCCCCTCCCTCTTGTACACCTACTGTAACCTGTACATTGTTTGAGGGAGTCCTATCTTCCTTCCTGTCTTCTGTGAGAATCCTAATTATCTCTCTCAAACTTTCCAACTCCTCCCTCATACCCCTCAATGCCTCACCACATCCACAGTTCGTACACTTTTTGGAAAAAATGAAATTAAAAATAAAATAACTTATTTGCGAAAAGTAAATGAACGGAGGGATATATCGTCTGGGATAGTACTCGAAGATCACACAATAAGGTAATTAATATACGACTACACTACAATACTACTTAGTCGTGCTCTATTTTTTATCCTGCAACCCCTAACAGGATAAAAACTGCTATTAATTACTGAATATCGAAAGTAATACACCAGAACTACACAATTCCAAACTGCAATTAAGCCTATCCTAATTACAACAACAGTATTTTAGTACGAGTTTCTACGGATACCTCTACTACACCAGTACTACACAAATACTTTACAATAATAAAATAAGCACACTAAATTCTAATAGGATATTACTCATATACTACTGTACAGCACACTGCAGTAATTTTTAAACTACTTTCAGACGTATCCTAATTACAATACCGGTACCGTATGTCACTACTAAGCACAAACAGAAATGAAATTTGCAAGAACTACTCTACTCAAAGATTACCAACGAAGCTAAATGCTTAGACAATTTATTATTAGTATTACGGCCTAATACACACGAAAGATAACACACGAATATAGCAGGCAAGATACGGCACAATCTAAATGTACTGTATCTATACTACAATGTATCTACACTACCGGTACACTACACTGAGTTTATTTAAATGCTTAAGTAGTGAAAGGATTGCCGTATACAAAGAAAAACACGAATATAACTGGCTAGATACTATCTAATATATTATACCTTATCTTCACTACAATTCTACTGAAATGTGGTTATGTGATTATTACAGCTGGTGGATTACTATTATTTTCCCTACTCCATGGGACAGAGAGTAAAAGTGTCCTTAATCAGGCCTACTGAAAAATACTAGGTTGTATACAATAATTTTTCAAATATTTCCATCAAAACTACTCCTACTGTTTCAGGGACTTGAACTGCAATTACTGGGATATATGAACTTTATTATTATTAGCTAACCGCCACCAATTACCCCGAAATGAAGGTCTGCACTGTCATTAAAATTGCCTCCTTATTTTGATACATTTTGGGGACAAAATATTACACATTTGAACATTTTGGAATTTTTCTGTTGGCTACAGGCTAAAAGATATAATTTTGCCAAATTTCAATTTTCTAGCTCAGTTGGCAAATTTTGATTTGGGGAGGTGGGGGGCTAAAATGACTTTCAGGAAACTGTTAAGCCCTTGAAAACTATAGGTCATCGCTTTGGAAAAATATACCCCATGGGGTGAAAGAAATGCTTACACTAGCTTTCTTATGCTGAGCCCCAAATTTCAAAATCTGAAGTGGGTTTGATCCTGCCTCAATTCGATAGTATGTGAAGAGGTGTTGCTCATGGGAAGCTGAAAATATCTGCAAAGCTAATGTCGGTAGATCTACTTGTACATAAGTTAACTCTTGCAGCACAAAATGTCTGGCTCCTTGGTGTCTTCGGAAACCTTGGGATGTACAGCAACAATATTAAAAGCAGCCTCAGACACCCTAGATTTTCAATGATGTTCTCTCTGTGAGCAGAACCTGGCCTGCTATCAGCATCATTCCCCAAAATGCCTTCCTACATCTGAGCACATTCGAACCGGCCTCACGTTCAGAAGCATTTTCGGACATTCTAGACATGGAATGGTGTTTCTAAGCTGTGAACAAAGATTTTCCACTGGCAGCTCAGTTTTTAGCTTTTAGTTGCCATAGTTGCTATCAAAAGTGTCACAACCTACCTACTTACTCTAAATAAATTCCAGATAATGATATGTAATGCAAATTAAATGACAAAATCATAGACCATGAAGGTAAAAATGCAAGAAAGAAATAGTGCATAGTATCACTCAAAGGAAAGAGAGTCCAGGTTTCGGGATTAACACTTGCATACTTAAGGAGAATAAGAAACAAAGTAATACAGTTAAGAAAGTTGAGTTGAAGATAGGATAATAACTGAGGACAGCCGGATAGGACAAATATGTAAATACCATGTGAATGTATTAGGAAAATGAAATATCCCTCACTAAATTCTAATGATGTGAGTTACAGATTTAAGAAAGTGGTAAGAGAGGAGAAATTTAAGATCAGGGATTCTTACGTAAACAGATAAGATGACTTATGGTGTTATTACTTAAACCTAAAGAGACAAGGCAGAGGCAAGAAATTAAAGCAGAAAACAGAAGTAGAAGAGAAATACAGTAAAAAATTATAGCAAATGCCAGAAAGAAACTTGCGGTGTAAAACAATGGGCCACACACTGCGGTACTGTTGAAATCTTAACAGCCACCCTTAGTACTATTTGAAAACAATTGTAACCTCCAATGGTATTCCACAAATATTACAAGTGATTATTTTCATTTTGACCGTATTGATATTCAATTATTAAATGTTAAACAATTAATTTATTGACACCACCTATTCAGTACTAGTATTTTTTCTTTTGGTTTTCCATACTTCTCACCTCACTTCCTGGATTTGTTTTCTTATCCTCAAAAGCATGTATTACCTCCTCTTGCACCAATCACAGCATTCAACCTTGTATGCATACTCGTTTAAGAGTGCAATGTCCTCGTAAGGAATCATTTTCCATTCTTCCAACAAAGCCTCCTATAGTTCCTATAGGGTGTCTGGATAGTGCTGATGGACCCTTCCACAGATGCTCAATCGAATTCAAATCTGGCCTTTGAGCAGGCCAAACCTTAATTTGAATCACCACTTCAGTTTGTACCTGTGGGTGTCCATTGTCCTGTATTAGTGTGAAATTATCACCAATAAATGAAACAATGAGCACAACATGTTCCAAAAGGATTTCCTCCACATACTGATATGCTATACAGCTCCAATGCTCTGTGAAGAGAAAATCCATCCTTGTAATCATACTGCCTGTGCCATCAGAAAACCTCCCTGGAAGGCATACCAGGTGAGAATATGCTAGGGGAATACCTTTCCCCAGAATTTCTTCAGACTCATCCCTACAATCAGGTGACTGAAGGCCAAATCGTGACTTATCAGTGAACAGTACTCGCTCCTATTTTTGGACTGTCCAGAGGTGATGTTTCTTTGCGAAACACAGTCATGCATCGCGTAAGCTGTTTTGTGAGTTCTGGGCCTTCAGAGGGTCTTGGCTTCTTCCAGTCTTAGGAGAGTTATCTCACTAACATTTAGCCCTCAAACTAGTGGAGCCAATTTCATGTTTCAACAGGAGGGGTGTGACAGTTGCAGAAAATTTGAAGCTGTAAGAAGTGATCATCTCTTGCTGGAGTTGTCCTTCTCAGGACTGATCCTGGTCTCCTTGAATAACCTCAAGGTTCCCTGTATCTTCTTACAGTTCTGGAAATCATGGAAGGTATAGTTCTCAATACTTCTGCAAAATAATGCATGCTGTGACCATTTTCCACCAAAGTAACAGCTTTTTCAGCATCTTCAGAACTTAACAGCATATTTACTCCAGAAAACTGATTAAGATAATAATAGAAACATCTTACAAACACATTTGAAGGAAAGGGGTACAATACAACATTACAACAGTAAGTGTTTGAAGAGTAAGAAAACTTTGCCTCACATCCAGTGATGTGTTTTCCAGGTTGTTCAAGAAAAAATTAAGGCTAGAGCAATAAACAATCCACTCGTCACTGTTTGCTCACAAAATAAACCCAAAACTTTCCCTGCCTAAAAATATAGGATAAAATGCTAGAGGGTATAATAAGCATATTTTATTTATCAGCATTTCTGTTGAATACCGATTAGGAAATATACAGGAGAAATGATCAAAGATATCTACAAACTACTATTGTGTGTTCATATTTGATTACATAATAACACTAATCTTATCAGAGTTTCTTTTCTGTCAGAATGTAACTATGAAGTACTAGTACCTTTCAGCGGTCAAAATTTATGATATAAAGTATTGCTATATGGATACAGAATGTAGTTGATACAGAAAGCTATAGCAATCACATAATCATTGACTCATCAGTCAACACTGATCTGCATTTAGGGCTGTTGCCCAGATAGCAAATTCTCTATCAGTGGTTTACCTAATCTTTTCTTAAACGACTTCAAAGAAGTTGGAATTTTATCGGATTTATCTCCATTGATAAATTATTCCAATCCCTAATTCCTCTTCTGATAAAATAATATTTCCTCCTATTTGTCCTCTTAAATTCCAAATTTATTTTCATATTATGATCTTTCCTACTTTTGAAAACTCTACTCAAACTTATTCATCTATGTCATTCCACTACATCCCTCTGCTGACTACTTGGGACATACCACTTGGTCAAGCAGCTCATCTCCTTACTTCCAAGTTTACCCAGCCCAAAATTTGCACCATTTTTGTAATAATATTGTCATCAATACGGAACATGAAAATTATAAACTTTGATAATATTTGATTGTTGGAAATCACTCAGAAAAAACATGCAGCTTTTCTTTGAATCTTTTCTAGTTCTCAAATTAAGAATTTCTGATGATGGTCCCATACATTAGAACCATACTCTTAATTGGGGTCTCATCAGTGACTTATATACGGTACCCTTTGCTTAACATTCTTTTTTGTAATTTGTTTTACGTCACACCAACACAGATAGGTCTTATGGTGACGATAGGAAAGGCTTAGGAGTGGGAAGGAAGTGGCCATGGCCTTAATTAAGGTACAGCCCCAGCATTTGCCTGGTGTGAAAATGGGAAACCATGGAAAAGCATCTTCAGGGCTGCCAACATTGGGGCTCGAACCCACGATCTCCCAGATGCAAGCTCACAGCTGTGCACCTCTAACTGCACGGCCAACTCACCTGGTCCTTAACATTCTTACTACATTCTCTAATTACCCTCAAAACCATTTTAAGAGACCTTTATTTACAATCCATTTAAGTGATTACCCCAATGAATATCTTTCTTTATATTAACACCTAGGTTCTTACCATGATTTCCATGAAGTACTTTCATTCCATCTACACAGTAATTAAAACTGAGAGAACTTTTCCTTTTGGTGAAACTTACAACCTGACTTTCCATCTCATTTACATACAACTGCCTGCTGTCCATCTCAAAACTTTGTCAAGGATTTTTTTTTTGCAGTCGCTCACAATCCTCTAACTTATTTATTACTCTATACAGTATAATATCATTTGCAAAGAAGTCATCTATGGTTCCAGTTCTTTACTCATATCATATAATTACAAAAAATGACTTTAGCTTTTTTGTTCCATATTGACTTACAGTTTAAGACCAAATTTTTCTACAAAGGAAACTTTGTTCAATATATGTCCACCTATTCAATATTATTTATTTTGTTTTATTTTTTGCATAGAGAATGCTCCTGAGAGCCTGGAATTCTTTTAGGGAGCTATACAATTCTATTTAACAGATGATAACAATTTTTGTTACAAAGTATGACAACAGTTATTGTTACCTCTTAAACTTCTTCATCTCGGGTCAAATTGAACAGTAGTTGGATTGGCTTTGATACTGGTTGGTAAACTACTGTAAAAGGAGATTGACTGATATAGTGCACTAGATATAATGTATCTGGTTGACGTCATGCTTGTAATATGGACATCTGAGCTAGATTTGTATAATAGTGATGAACTTGTAGTAACTGAGTGTATTAGGTTGTTTGTTATTAAGTAGATAAGGGTGGCAGTATAATATTGAGCCTGGTATTTAAGGGGTAGAATGTGAGAAGTTAAGTACATATCATATTGAGGTGTTAGACGATAAAGATCATATAGTGCTCTGACAGTTCTGTTTTGAAATATGTCCAATTATCTAAGTAATATTTTTCAGAATGACTAAACAATCTGTCATTACTGTAAATAGGTATTGACTGTCGCATACTATAATTTTCTCTTTAATTCATATGGAAGTAGGGATGTATCCTCCTAAAAACACAAGGAAAAGGTGATACTTTCCTTTTTATACTCTTTATATATTGTGTCCATGTTATTATAACAAGGAACTGTCCAACTCGCTGGCTGATTGATCAGCGAACTGGCCTTCTGTTCAGAGGGACCCGGGTTCGATTCCCGGCCGGGTCAGGGATTTGAACCTTCATTGGTTAATTCCAGTGGCTCGGGGGCTGGGTGTTTGTGCTGTCCGCAACATCCCCGCACCTCACATACCACACATAACACTATCCTCCACCACAATAACACGCAGTTACTTACACATGACAGATGCCGCCCACCTTCATTGGAGGGTCTGCCTTACAAGGGTTGCACCCGACTACAAATAGCCACACGAAATGATTATATAACAAGGAACTTGGCAGTATAAACTCTTTGTGAAGGTATACCAAGGATGGAGGATGGAGTACGTGAAGTATCCTTATTCTCAGGTTTTGTGATGATTATGTAGTTAGTTTTAGCAATATTTATGGTCAGTTTGTTCAAAATAAACCACTTTTGCAGAGTTTCAATGTCCTCTTGCATGAGCTGAGTAAGACTAGAAGCAGAATTACTTTTATAGAAAAGGTTGATGTCATCTACGAATAAACTGATGACACCATTCAGTGGTCAAAGACTGATATCATTTACATACATCAAGAAAAGTAGTGGACCTAGGACTGACCCTTGGGGCACACCAATAGTAATATTACTGTTTAGACTTTTAATTTGACCTAGTGTTACATACTGACTGCGGTCAGAGAGGTAACTTGTGAAGAATAGGAGTGATGTTCCTTGGATACCATATTTCTCAAGTTTACCAAGTAATATTGTATGGTCAACAGTATCAAATGTTCTTTTAAGATCAATGAATAGACCTCCTGAAACATAACCATCATCAAGTGCTTCTTGCAATTTAACAACAAGTTCAAAAACTGCTGCCAGAGTTCCCATGTTCTTTCTATACCCAAATTGCTGGGAGGAAAGGAAGCTTTTGTTTTCAAAATAGTTTAACAATAGTCAACTATTCATTTACAATAAATAGTTACCATACCATATTTAATGCAAATTACCGTACTACATGTTTCAATCCTTGTTTCTTCAGCTATAATTATCATCAAGATTATAAATTATTTTAAATGTTTTTGTACCTATATAATTTTAACTTGCATTATTGATGATAATATAACTATATAGATGGTAAAAAGAAAAAGATCTTACATAACTTAGCAGCTACTGTAGCTCTATACATAGAAATCATTAATCAACATTACTGGGTGATAAGAACATACTGAATTGTACATACAAAAAACTCTTATCTTAAATCTAGAATTCCAGAATTTCATAATTTTAATATGTTTTTAGAGATATTATATGGTCAAATGTTTTATGATGTATCGCGACTATCATTGCTAGCTATCTATGTACATATATATGTATTTTATTAAGTGTCCTTGCTTGATTAAATCTTGGGCTGATGATGGCATTATATAATGCCAAAACCAGTACCCACCAAATGGAATAATAAAATGTGACATTTTAATGATAACACATTGTAAGTAGTATTGAACAGGTGGATAACCTTACCTCTGTTTTTGAATGTAAATTTTTTTTTCAATACGGACCATTATGAAGTTTTTGACGTTAAATAATATTAGCTAAAGATGATCCAAACAATGATTGAAACATGTACTAATTTACATTATATAACTATTGTAACTGAATACTTGACTATAGTATTGAATAAGTGGACATATGTTGCACAAAGTTTCCTTTGTAGAAACTTTTTTGGCCATAAAATACATCATGGTATATATTAAAAAAACATAGGTAAGAAACACTGCCATATAAAATCCTCCACTAAATCATTACAGGATCAGATAATGCTTTACCTACTCTAATTCTTGGAGCTCTATTTTCTAGATATGTAGGCACCCATTCAACTACTCTTTTGTCTGGTCCATTAGCCCTCATAATTGTCAGTAATCTTCCACTAGTTCTTAATTTCTACAGTCCAGTTGACCACCTGAATCTAAAATATTTGCTATATCTTGCTGGAATTCTACAAGTTAAGCTTCACTGAAATAACCTTTCCTAAACTCGAACCACCTTCTATCAAACCAGTTAGTAATTTTGCAAATGTATGTAATATAATCGGAAAGAATGCTTTTGCAGAGCTTACAAACAACATGTGTCAAGCTTATCTGCTTTATGTTTGTCACCCTTTCCCTTGTGCACTGGGGCTACTACTGCAAATCTCCATTGATTTGCTATTGCTCCTTCATTTGATGTGGGAAGTATGTGATGAAAAGAAAAGCAGATAACTCAGGAAAAGGGAGGAGACAAAAATATGAAAACATGTACAGGTGCTAAAAGACCAGGAAAACAAGACAAATAGAGATGAAGGAAAGGATCACAATGGGTCAACGGAAAGGAATCAAAAAGTTGTATATCAAGTCTCTCTTTCTCTCTCTATATGATTCAATTTGTCACTTGTTTGTTCCTTTCCGATACATAAGGGAGTATGTTAGTGGAAACAACTACATAGAATGTAATGGCACCTTCTGTTTTTTTTAAACAGCACCACTTTAAAATGTCACTACTATTATCCATGCATATTATACATCAACTATGCTGTTCAATTTAATACCTGTAATAACATTTATATCAGGAACATTGTCAGGAGACAGATCCACTGTTCGTGCATTCCGTTCGAATGCCTCCCTTAAGATCCTCTTCTTTGTAGCTGAACCACAAAGTCGATATAAACCTGGAGGCAAAAAAAAAAAAAAAAAAAAACCATTATTACACAAGTATAAATTTATGAGACACATATCCTATCAGAAGGGAGAGGAGAAAAAAAAGTTCACATACAGGATACTACAAGGTCACTGATAAATATGTAAAAGTTTTAAAATCTGGTGATGGTGACAATTGTTGTTTTAAGGGTCAAAATATCCAGACTAAAATCTGTTACAGACTTAATACTAGATTATTTCCTTCAGCCTTAGGCTGAGGCCACATGATTACATACAAGGTGCATTAATTTTCATGCACGAGATGACATCCATTGCAGAAATAGAAATGAGCGCGCGCGCACACACACACTCTCTCTCTCTCTCTCTCTCTCTCTCTTTTTTTTGTGACCTTAAGGGTAAAAGGAAAACCAAAGATGGGATACGTGTTTCTCTCTCTCTCTCTAGTTGATTTTCATTGACTGCATTTATGCTAGAACACACATAGTGTCTTGCTGACTGATGTCACAGCTTTGTGTAATCTTGAATGGTACCAAATGGAGTGCACAGTCAACATCCATCTGTTGTGGAATCTGACTGTCTCTCTCTTGAATTACTATGGTTTCTTCTTTTGTTGTACTCCAGTGTTGTTATATGATGTTCCTGTTTTATCATGAATATTGAAATATTGGTAAGTGAAGTACAATTCATTTGCTGTTATACAACACTACAGATGACGATTACAAAGGTAAAACGATAATTGCAAACTTTGTTGGATAATCTCATAGAGGTGTGCAGTGTGTAAAATTTCCTATTGTGATGTCTTATGGGATGACCACACCATTTTCTATTCTTCTTTGTTTTTAAATATACATATAGAGAGACAAAAGCTACATTATATTTTGGCTCACTAGCAAAAGGACAGCTAAGCATTACATTCTGCACCTCTTTTGTGTCCTCAACATCCATCATAAAGTATCCAGTATGTTGCAATGGATGCCCTTCATGTGCTTGTGTAGCCCTGGCCTTATAACACAGTGATTTTGATTGAAGCATTTCTAATTATAGCCTATAGTATTATGATCTTCTGTACAACACATTAATTTGTGACCTTAAGGGTAAAAGGAAAACCAAAGATGGGATACGTGTTTCATTAAACTCAAACCTTCTCCTTTCAACTCCCCACTCAAATAATATAACATGGGTGATAAAGCCAAAGCTTTGCACACTTATACAGTAGATGTATAGTGTACTTACCGACAAGGTCATACCCGGACAGAGAAGGGGTGATGGAGTTCAAACCCCCACCCCCAAAATAAACCAGCAGGAAATTAAATCCCAACACCAAGAGAACATTAGTTTAGAGGAATGTAATTTAGGCTAAGCAACAGTCTAGGTAACATACTTATTTGATTAAAGTTTTCGGGTCACAGGTCCAAATATGCATGAAAAGACATGTGACATAGAGGTGCATTATTAACCAGTGTAGTTGCCACAATTTTGAAAGCAAACATGCAAGTTTGCATGCATTGTGTCGTACAGGTACCGTATATCATTTTGTGTGATAGAGTTCCATGCCTGTTGCACTTGGTCAGTCGAATCAGCACAGGTTAATGCTGGTATTGGATGATGCTGGATTTGTCACCTGATAATTTTCCATATATGCTTAATGGGAGAAAGGTCTGGTGATTTCACAGGCCAAAGCACTAATTGACGCTCTGTAGAGCTTATTGAGTGACAGCAGTGGTATAATGAAGAGCATTGGAAAACATCCAATTGAATACTGTGAATGAATGGTTGCACAACTGGTTCAGTCACCAGTCTGACGTACAAATCCGCTGTCAAGGTTTATTGGATAATGACCATAGTGCTCCTGCTTCAAAGGAAATAGCTCCCCAAACCATAACTCCTGGTCTAGGTTCAGTGTGTTGACATCACAGACAGCTTGGTTCCAAGCACTCACCTGGCCTCCTTTGTACTAAACTGTGGCCATCACTGGCACCAAGACAGAAATGGCTCTTGTCTGAGAACACAGCAGATCTCCACTCCGCCCTACAATGAACTTGACACCACTGAAGTCGCAGATGGCAGTGATTCTACTAAGTGGCATGAACACTACAGGATGTCTAGCTCAGAGTTGTCCCTCAAGAATTGACTTGTTACAGTTTACTGTGCTACTCTGATGCCAACTGAAGCTCTAATAGCTGCTGCACAATCCACCACAGCCATGCAGCGAATATGGCGATCTTCCCTCTTTGTACTGGCCCATGTGCAGCCAGACCCCAGTCTTCTTGAGACAGTGCCTTCCTGTGACCATTATTGCCAACACCAATGCACTGTGGTTACATCCCTGCCAAGTCTTTCTACAGTATTGCAGAAAGAACATCCACCTTCTTGTATATTACGTGGCCTCATTCAGACTCAGTAAGCTGCTGATACTGCCTGTCTCATCTCCTTAAAGGCATAGTTGACTCACATCTACATCACAACATCAAAACTGGATGATGATCAATGCTCATGAAGTATACAGCACCTATTTAAAACAAACGTGCTTTGCAATGTCATAGTGGTGCTACTAGCTCAACTCAACTACAGTAGTGTGAAAATTTGAATAGGCAACATCTTTCACATGTGTAAACACACCTCCCAAATTTTGTTTATCTAGTACAACTCCTTATTGGTGTTGGGATTTCATTTTCTGTCAGGGAAAAAAAAAAAAAGTTAACAAATTTAAACAGTACATACATTTTTTTGCAAAAATTCAACCCTTTAAATCAAAGCTGTTATGAAATCAAACATTTGCAAACTGAATTTTACATATAAAAATATTTCTTTAAATGTTACATGTTTCTCTGTGAATAGTTAACAAGTTTACTGAAAAAAAAAAAAAAAAAGGAAATACTGTATTTAATTTTGGTGGGATATGTGGATTATTTTTTGATGTTTTATAATGAGTTTTGCACCATCATTCAGTTATTTACAATCCACACCAAGTTATCCATTTATAAAATGTTTTCCTTGGACCATTTATTTGCACTGTATAGATACAGAAAAAATAAAGTATGCTGTTTTAATGTTATAACTGTTGAAATACTTATATTTTAGAATGGTTATGTCTGAAAATTTATGACACATTTTGTTTTCATTTTTTGAGACGTTTGCTGTCAGCTCATGTTGATCACATCTAACCTATAGAGTAATTATTAGTGCTATTAGCTGCCATTCTCAGAGATCCAGGTTCAATTCCCAATACTGCCAGAAATTTAAGATAGGCACTGGTGCTGGTATGTGGTTATAAAGGTACATACAGTTCACCACCATTGGGGAGTATTACATGTGATATAAATCATTTGGATCAAAACTGATGATATTTGACTTTATTATTTATTTACATAGTTTACGCCCACATTGGAGCACTTAAATCAAACCCAAATATATTTATGTTAACAAAGAATTAACTGAAGATTTAGCTTGCATCATCTTCTTCCTTTCCCAAAACCTCTTCATTCTGACTGACCTGGCTGCCCTTTCTTCATCAGATGTGACATATTGTTTGTGTTGTACAGTTTTTAATGACAATCTTATTTGTTTGTTCTTGAGAATCCTTTTTTTCTTCTCTATTTTCAATTTGCTTCATTGTAATATTCAGCTCTTCTAAATCATTCTGAACTTCTTTAAACCAATTAATTTTTTGTTTTACTTTTCCAAAAGTAATTAAATAGTTGTTTTATTATCCTATTATCATTTAATCTAGAAAGACGACAGAAAAAGGCAATTCTTCTTTCTCTTGTCATATCTATTATAGATTCACTTTCCCTATAAACCACTGCATTAGGCAATAATCTCCATTGTCCATCCACCTGATGTTTTTTATTACTGATTGTTCTGAGTATCCTCCTGTCAACCTTTTGCAGTGTATCATTTGTTGCTTTGGTGTTCAAATTGATCAGATAATTTGACTTTATATAATAACAATAAGTTATTTTATTATTTTATCCACCTAATCCACCTAATCACCTCTTGGAAAGAGGACAGAAATTTATGTTACAGGTGGATATACACTCTATAACAAAAAAAAAAAAAAAGACACACCTGGAAAGTGTTGTCCAATTGTAAGGAATTTACGTATGCAAAGACATTCGGACTGAACATGCAAATGATTAAAGTTTTGTGTCCAATGAACGAATAATGGGAGCTCCCTCGCATCCGAACTGTGCATGAATCAGGTGTATATAAGGTGCGATTCTGAAGCATATGCTCAAAGTAGCTGTTGCATTCGACTGCGCTATCTTAATGTCAGTTGTAAGAATGCCACGCCGAAGGATTTGTGCTCATTACGAGAAGATGTCAGAGTTTGAAAGAGGTCGTGTGATCAGATTGAAAGAAGCTGGTTGGTCGAATCGAGCTGTCACTGGACATTTGGGTTGAAGTGATGCAACGATCAGACGATGCTGGCAAGCATGGGTCAGCAACGGCAGGCATCAGCATCTGGACGGCAGTAGTCGACCAAGGGCCACTACAGCACGGGCAGACAGAGCTATTGTCAGAACAGCTGTCAGCACCAGAGTCATCGTTATCAACAATCCAGCGTGTGACCCGCATACATGTGTCCATCATGACCATCAACAGGTGCCTGAGCGAGAGGAATTTGCGCTCGCGCTGCCCGTTACGCCGCTTACCACTCATGCGTGTTCACCATCAAGCCAGACTACAGTGGTGCCGCGCTCAAGCAATGTGGAACTGCGCTGACTGGGGATGTATAGTCTTTAGTGACGAGTCCCGTTTCCAACGGTGCCCTGACGACAACCGCAGACGTGTTTGGAGATGTCCAGGCCAGCGTGGGGATCCTTCCTTGACTATCGCACACCATACAGCCCCACAACAGGGGGTGATGGTCTGGGGTGCCATCTCCTTTGATAGCCGGACCCCTCTGGTAGTCATTCCTGGCACACTGACAGCACAGCGGTATGTTGATGACATTCTACAGCCAGTTGTGTTACTGTTCCTTCAGCGACATCCAGGCCTTACTTTCCAACAGGATAATGCCTGGCCGCCCATGGCACATATTGCTATGAACTGTCTTCAAGCTTGCCCTATCCTTCCTTGGCCAGCTCGGTCACCGGATCCCTCTCCCATAGAGCACATCTGGGATGTCATGAGAGGGCGATTGCGAACATCCCGAAATGTCGCCAATTTAGCCCAACAGCTGGAGACCATTTGGCACGAAATTCCGCAGAACACCATCCGGGAACTTTATTAGTCTATGCCACGTCGAGTGACAGCTTGCATCCAGGCCAGTGGTGGACCAACACCTTATTGGCGTCCTCACTTTGTAACACTCTAACTCTGCAACAAATCATTTGATTTTTCTGCACTTTTGATCGTTTGTTTTTCTATGCCTGTTGCTCACATCCACTGATTTTTATCACCATCGGATAATTCCTTCCTGGTGCATCTTTTTTTTTTTGTTATACACTGTACTTAGGAGTTTGAAATAAAATATCTTAAGTGCATTTCCTATAGAGTTCAAATAACTGATTCATTTTCATAAACAAAAATCAGTTTTTAATCTCCAGTATTTCAATGTCCTACTAGAATTCATTCTGATTAGTTGTCACACATTCATATAAATGAAAATTATTTTGAATTGTTCATGCTGATCACTATAACAAATTATTCATCAATTCAAATTTTCATTAGAGTACATAATTGTATTTGTAAAACTCTTAAGGTGATTAACAAAAGGCTAATCCTGACTCAAAAGCACAAAAATGAAGTCTTTCAAGGAGAACCTCTAGTCCAAGGAAAACATGGTGGTGGTGGTGGTGGTGGTGGTGGTGGTGGTCTCTTAACATTAATCAGAAGAGTATTGGAAGACATCTGACACTCCAAAGAACAAAGGTATTAGCAAAAGAAAGGAAGGGCCACAAAGGGATGAAAATGAAAAATTCCTTGCAGTTTGTTTATTCATTTATCATACTAATTATTGCCCCACCGAGTTGAGTGGATCCACAGAAATTATGTGAGCTAGCACAGTTCCACAAGTGCAATACACAGAAGTACCATATAGTCTGGTTTATTTCAGTTGTAGTCTACAGAGCTCGATAGCTGCAGTCGCTTAAGTGCGGCCAGTATCCAGTATTCAGAAGACAGTGGGTTTGAACCCCACTGTCGGCAGGTCTGAAGATGGTTTTCCATGGTTTCCCATTTTCACACCAAGCTGTACCTTAATTAAGGCCATGGTCGCTTCCTTCCCACTCCTAGCCCTTTCCTCTCCCATCGTCACCATAAGACCTATCTGTGTCGGTGCGACGTAAAGCAGCTTGCAAGTTGTTGGCTAGGTTGAGTAGTTTCTACTGTGCTGGTGGTGGAGTGTAAAAGGAACAAAGTTATACTGAACAAGCTTGGCATGTTATTTACAATGTCATTAAGTTTTGTGATTGAGAAAAGGAAGGAAGCTCGCGCTGGCTTTCTGACCCCAACTTGGCAGGTTCGATCCTTGCTCGGTCTGGTGGTATTTAAAGGTGCTCAAATATGTCAGCCTTGTGTCAGTAGATTTAATGGCATGTAAAAACTCCTGCGGGATTAAATTCTGGCACCTCGGCATCTCCGAAAACTATTAAACAGTAGTTCGTGGGACGTAAAGCAAATAACATTATTACATAAATGAAATATGGATTCACACGCATTATACAGTCTCCAAGTGTTGGCAGGTCGATGATGTGCCAGGATTGTTTGTAAATAACAGTCTTATTATTGTCCATGCTGATCGGTAGATGGGATTTATTCTAGGTTCAAAACTGAACACATTTGACTACCACCACAGTCAAGACAATAAAATACCCTCAACCAACAACTGAAAATCAGACATACATACATGGCTGTGAGATAACAATAAACCATTTAACCAAGAAATGACAAAAGCAGAACTTATCATTCATATAAGCAATGTAGACCAAAAATAACATACTGCATTGACATATTTGAAGATGCTGTCGTCATATCTCTGAGATTACCAGTGTCTGTTATGTTTCTCTGTCAACACTGAAACCATTGGCAAGAGAAATGATTGAATCTATAACAGTGAATGACTAGAAACTGTCATTTCTGAAGGTGAAACAAATGTACTGGAAATGGGATGCAATGCTGGAAGAAGAAATCAGGTGCATAATAATTAACCCTCAATTCGACAGCAGCAGCAGCGATGAGTCTGGAGTAGATACGGCAACAGCTGATTTGGAGACAGACACGCAAGCAAAGAGGAGCACGATTAAGCAGAATCTTACAAGCTTGGTCTGAGGCAGCAAGAAAATCTAAAAAAAAAAAGACAACATTGTCATTTGTGCCCAACTTCTCATATGTGTGTTTGTATTAGCCTATATTCATGTAATTAAAGAAAGACCAACAATCTGAAATTTATACAAATGGTAAGTAAAAGAGGACAAATATTGATGTATGAATTATTATGTCTTACAGACATAAATATCCTCCTAAAACATGAAATATAAAGCATGGTACGATTTCCATAATGGTAACGTTCGCAGACTTGTGTACAAGAGGTTTAGTGCTTTGGTTGTACTCTTTGGCTGACTTTACTTCAATGACATCATGTTTGTTACCTGTGGTGCTGTGCTGTGCAGGACTCCACTTGCCTCAGTTCTGTAATAACTACATACTTACTTAACATATTTACAGATCCATGGGGAGGTTTTCAATCCAGCCAAAAGCTACAGAGGTGGCATTCAATGTATCTTTCTGCTCTCCAGTGAAGCATATACAAGGAACTGGTTTCATAAAGATACTAGTCTGCAGACTATAAGTTGTAGTTACAAGCAGATGATCATACACTTGTAGGGAATTACCTGTTTCATAAACCAAATTTCTACAGTAATTGTAAGGTTGGTACATTTCATTATAAGTCTTATAAGTTAGCTGATTTCTGTTAGACAGCCAAACTTCTAGTTGTGTGGAGTCAAAACATGAATAATTCTAAGCAGCAACAAATTGCAAACAAAATTATAATCCTTAATAAAATCAGCGATGTGAAAGAAATTTTGTTTGGAGCCTTCTCTGCTTCACTTATCAAAGAGGACAAAGTTTGAGGGTGGAAAAATATTCACAACATTGCTCTATTACTGGGTCTTATCCTAGACAATAAAGATTTTGTGTATGTTAGAGATGTTTTGTGTCAGAATTTAAAGAAGACCATTGTTGTAAGTGTTAAAAAACCTATATTCTTATCAGTTAAATTTTAAAGTTAGGTTAACATTGTATATCAGCACATCTTTGTACATAATAATATAAGAATATTCTGACTTTCACTCAAATATTTTTCATATATATATTATATAGTCAGGAATATGAACTTGTTTACACATTAGTAGATGTTCATTATTTCACAGATAAAATTGAGCTAACACAAAAAAAAGTTTTGCTGGTGGTAAAACAACATAGGAGACTGATGTAGATAATGCAGTCAATAACATATTGGCATGAATTCCCTGGCTGTTAACTCCTATGGTTGGGGGCAGTAGAATAACACCCATGGTATCCCCTACCTGTCGCATGAGGCAACTAAAAGGGGGCCGCAGAGGCTCTCAACTTGGGAGTGTGGGGCCCTCAGCTAAGTTCTGGCATTGCTTTCACTTACTTGTGTCAAGCTCCTCACTTCCATCTATCCTATCCGACCTCCCTTGGTCAACTCTTTTTCTTTTCCAACTCAGGTGATATATGAGCATTCGAGGCCTAGGGAGTCTTTAATTTTTCCGCCCTTCATGGCCTTTGTCTTTCTTTGGTTGATACCTTAATTTTTCAAAATGTTGGATCCCTTCTATCTTTTCTCTCTGATTAGTGTCATATAGAGGATGGTTGCCTAGTTGTACTTCCTTTTAAAACAATAATCACCACCACCATCACATCCCTGGCTGTTACAAGTTTAGGGGTAACTGAAACATGGAAGAAACCATTGCTGATAAAGACAACAATGCAGAATGAGCATCAGTACCAGATGGCGATGAAACACCAAGTACATAATCAGAAGTTTGCTTTTATAGGGTATCTCTCCTTAATGTTGACATAATTTGCAACTGTGGTCATTTTAAGTATTCATCAGAGTTTCTATCACCGAACAATTCAGTCTGCCGTATTCTTGAGCATTAACCCAAACACAATGTTGTACTAAGTCTGTACAGGAACAATGACTGATATTTTAGGGTTGTCTTTATACTGCAGGTTGCATAAAACATAAGGTTCTTGTGGACCATTTTGTGTATGAACCTTTTATATGTCATCAAACTTCCCTTACCTTCATTAGAAGGACTGACTCACCTATAATATCAAGGCCTCGCCTCTCCACTTCTTCGACACATCTCCTTATAATAATGGGAACAGCAGAAGCTGACTGTGTGGCTAGTGTGACACTTGTGGCTACTCCTCCTGGAACGCCTCCTGTAAGGCTTTCACGTGCCACCACAGTGTCCAGATCTGCTCCAAAGAGGAAGCCCGAGGCACCCGATAGTGCCTTACCACCTGGACGACCCAGAAGAAGACCGGGCATTCCACGACGTTTGAATGTTTGATGAGGATCTGTGTGGCGTAGTCGCAGGTACAATGTTCCACGAGGTTCTATTTTAAGGGCTAGTTGATGAATGGGAGACTCTCGTAATAGTGTCGCCAGATGCACTGAGCCCTAGAAAAATGCAAACATTGTATAGATCTCTCATTCAAACAGAAAAAGATGAGTTCATACAACTAGAAATGGCATTTTTGAGTGACATCAACATATGGCTGGCAATCATTTGTGAAAAAATAAGTGTTTTTAAAATAAATTTCCATTAGCAATTGACAATCACTACTCTAGGAAACATACAAGAGAAATTATAAATGATTCTTTTCCTATTACTGCTAGACAATTTCATACAAAATAGCATTTGTATGTGGCAATTCATAATTCACCTGGTCTATTGAGGTAGTTTCTAATAAAAATTTGAAAAGGTTTTTTTTTTGTTTGATTACACTATATCACGACAAGGCAATATTACATGGTTAATAAGAGGGACATGGGGGAATTTTTAAAACTCAATTACGTTCAGTGGAAAATGGTAAATAAAAATGTAAACAGCCTTCGGGATGGGTTTAAAGCGATTGTTGAGGAGTGTGAAAACAGGTATGTACCTTTTAAGGTGGTAAGAAATGTTAAAGATGAATTATAATTTAACAGGAAAGTAAAGATATTAACAAGATAATTACAGGCCAGTCAGCTTGACATGTCTTGTTTGTAAGCTCTGGGAAAGCATTCTTTCAGATTATATTAGACACATTTGCGAGATTACTAACTGGTTTGAGAGAAGGCAGTTCAAGTTTAGGAAAGGTTATCCCAGTGAGGCTCAGTCTGCAAGATTCCAGCAAGATATAGCAGATATTTTAGATATTTTAGAGGTCAAATGGACTGTATCGCTATAGACCTATCCAAGGCTTTTCATAGGGTACATCATGGGAGATTACGAATAAAACAGTCGTTGAATGGGTGGCTAAATTTATAGAAAATAGAACCCAGAGAGTTTTTTAAAAAATTTCATGTGGCTATTTCTAACCAAGTGCAGCCCTTGTAAGGCAGACCCTCCGATGAGGGTGGGCGGCATCTGCCTTGTGTAGGTAACTGCGTATTATTGTGGTGGAGGATAGTGTTATGTGTGGTGTGTGAGTTGCAGGAATGTTGGGGACAGCACAAACACCCAGCCGCCGAGCCATTGGAGTTAACCAATGAAGATTAAAATCCCTGACCCAACCAGGAATTGAACCCGGCACCCTCTGAACCGAAGGCCAGTAAACTGACCATTCAGCTAACAAGTCGGACACCCAGAGAATTAGAGTGGGTGAAGCACTACCTAATCCTGAAATGATTAAGATGGGGGTCCTGCATGGCAGTAGTATTGGACCTTTACGTTTGTTATAGACATAAATGATATGATTCATGGTGTTGGTTACTGTAGTCACGTCCTAGTTTGTAAACCATGGGCAATGGCTGAGTGGCCTAGCAAATCGTCCTGAGAGTTGGGATACCAGTTGCTATGGAATAGGATTGATTGATTGATTGATTGATTGATTGATTGATTGATTGATTGATTGATTGGATATCTTGGACATATTCTGAGTCATAGGCGGCTAGAACTATAAAATCCACCGGTGGTCCTAACCTGCTAGAGGAGAGATCCTCACTGGGACTATGTGCAAGAAGGGTATCATCCTGCTTCACAGAATTTACTGAGCTGAGAACATTTTAAGCAAGCCTGAGCAGTGGGAATAACGGAGTCCCACTTCCATTTTACAGAGTCTCCGAAGACCATAAAAGTAGTCAGTGGGACGTAAAACAAATAGCATTATTATTATACCATTTTACAGATGAGGGACTCCTTGGAAACAACTTGGTGAACAAAGTCAAATTTGATGGGAAGCTATCAAAATTAATGGGGCTTATGGAAGAAAGAAAGGAAGTAGAATTGACTGAGTCATCAAAGAGGATGTGTCTGGATGTGTTAGGGGTTCATGATATTTTGGGTAAAGGGACATAATAAGGAAGTCATAGGAGATTATAAACTATTCTTAACAGGTGTTCAAAAAGGAAGGGCAGAGTGTGGGGTAAGACTGTTCATCAGGAATACTATTGCACACAACATAGTTTCTGTTATGCATGTGAAAAAGCAAATTATATGGTTAGATTTAGATGTTGAAGGAATTAGGGTGAGAATTGTCTCAGTGTATTCACCACGTGAGGGTGCAGATGAGGATGTGAAGATGACAAGTTTTATAAAGCACTGAGTGACATCGTAGTCAAGGTCAACAGCAAGGATAGGATAGTGCTAATGGGCGATTTCAATGCGAGAGTTGGAAACAGAACTGAAGGATACAAATCAAATCAAATTTGGCCTACAATGAACATTTTGTAGTGCAGTCAACTAACAGGCTATTGTTTATTTCGTACGGGCGAGACATTTCCAGCCTGGGTTACAGAGACGTGTTCACAGGTTGGGAACCAGTTTTAGCCAGCCAGGAGCAAAGTATTGATTTTCCAATCAAGCGATCAGCTGTGCCACATGATCCAGTGAGGGCTCTCAAGACCACTGCGAGGTGAATACGCATGACAAGTGTCTTCAAATGAGAGCACTTTCCAGCATTACAATAACCCATCAGGAGGAAGACGGCAGCCAATTATAAGACGACGTGGAGCCACACCTACCTCGGGAAGTTGATAAATACCTTAGTTTTGTGAAGAAATACTCTCTTGCTATCTTGCGCTCTTGTTCTCCTGCTTTCCTGCTGAATGACTGAATCGGTGCTCTCAATTATTCTACAGAAAATTTTGAACACGAGCATTCTGTAGTTGGACTTGAAATGTCATCCTTTTACGTACAATAATCTACGATTCTGATGAACCTTCACAGGCTAAGTTAAGTGTCGTTCATCATCTAAACTCGGTGTATTTGTGTGTGAATATTTCCTAAAGACTTGTGTTAGTTTCAGCTTATACCGCATATGAAAAAGGAAGAGGATTACCACGTGGCTACTGCAGTACCTCAAGATGTTTCCACATATTGAAGAGGAACCCTACAGAATTCCTGCATTGGACTTCGCTGCTGCCATGGTGTTCTAAGCGAAGGCGAAATCTAACATGGGGAGATAACGACAGAAGTGGCCATCCAACACCCTGTGATCCAGAAATTCCAGATCACTGGCAGATATCCAATTCCATCATGCATTTAAGTACTTTTTTTTTTTTTTTAATAATATTTCTCTGTTCATCTTTGTAGAAGTAATGCTTGCTTATTCATTAGCGTTGATATTTCTTCTACATTTGCAGTAGTAATTGATATTTTCATTCTTCTTTCACTGGGAGATGGTAGTGTTGTCAGGTTGAGTGTGAATGACTAGTAAAACCTATTAGTATAGCTAGGATATGTGTGTGTCTTCTGTGGTTAATCTAAAGGTCCCATTTAATAGCCTAGCATTAATTAAAAATCATTGTCCTTGACGATAACTAATAATTTGAATTTTGGAATATTTTCAATAAGGAAACAATGTGGGACAGATTTCCGGCATTTTCTTTTATCGTTCTCTATATGCGATTTTCTATTTTTTGCACTAAAAATATCACACGAGGACACTTTTACGTATTTCTAAAACAACTTTATTATCACTACGAAACTTATCCTGTCAGAAGAAGAAAAAAAACATTCAGTGCCTCTCGTAAAATCACTACGGTCATTTGATCAATTTTCATCGTTAAGTTTCTGAAATCCTGTCACGGTCGCCAATTTTTATTTCTTTCCTGCCAGAAGAAGAAAACAATCCCTCGAGAGAAAACAATCGCCCTCTAAAACAATCTACATAGAATATATACATGTTTCACATCAGAGACCTAATGGTGCTGTTTCTTGACGCCACATTGAAAGTCTGTGTGTCCGTACGTCTGTTGCTATAATAACCAGGATAAGCATATGTACGTTATACGTCCATGGACATGAAACATAAATATATTAATGTAATACTTTTGGCTCATCGTAAAACTTCAAAATACGATTATTGAAGGTTTTTATCATAATTAGGATATCTGTCCTATGACACTTTTCATGCTGAATTTCTACATAAATTCCTTCTTGTTGGATTTAACATGTGTTAGAGTCATCTGGCTTATTGTCAAGCTTTGGTTCAAGTAATATCTCGCGCATATAATAATAATAATGATGATAATAATAATAAGAATTTCATTTCGGGTTAAATGAATGGATAAAGGGTCATGAGTGTAAATATTGCTCGATTTTGTGTCGATGTTCATGTGTGCTCAGTTGTAGTGAAGATGGGCCTGGAATATGGCAGAATCCTGACGGATCAATTAATGTAGTGGTTGAATGGTTGAAATCCATTTATTGAATTTTTATTGAAGAATATATGCGTGGTAAACGTATTTTCTTCAATTGCTGAGCACGTGTTAATTTGAGAATGTAGAATGGAGTAATAATAAAGTCGTGACTCATGAGCCATAAACGTGAATGCTATATTTGACCTGTATTATGTGCGTGTCTGTAGATGACCAATTTTCCAGATATTTACTGCTAATACTGTTGTAACCAATGTTGTGGAATCTACATCATCTTTGACCAAGTGACCACTGAAGTTTTGTCACATATCCAAGAGTCGAAAGTAAAATCTTTCTTTAGCCGATATCGTCATCACGAGAATTCGCATATCCTGGGTTAAAAATCAAAATCATAAAAATCAAGAACTAGAGTTCGTTGTAAATAGTGTAGATAATTCACGTGTGTCTTTGTGTGAATGTGGTACGTGTGTGTTGTAGTAATTTCTGTGATTGACGATATATTTTTTTCTTTTGAAATGTGATTTTGACCTGGCCTTGTGTTTTTGTCAGGTTGGGCCCAGGTTGTTAACACCGTTGTTCAAGATGATTTAATTTATTTGGAGTTTAAGCTTTAGTAAATTTTGTTTAAATATTAAGTTGAGACAAGATTACAGTTTCAAATGCCAATGAATAATGAGGGGTTATTTCAATCGTTTGGACAAAGGTTCATTGTGTTCTAAAGCTTAAAATGTAAAATTTTACCAAGGCATCAGAGGTTTAAGGTCAACTTTACGTGTTGTTCAATTGAATATTAGAGAAATTTTGTGGGAATAATTATTGTCTGAATACAGTTCAATGGAAATGAGCCCGATAAAGTTATTCTGAAATGATGATTTTCTGAATAAGACATGTTGACTTAATTTGAATAATTTCATGTTTTATGAACAAGATAATGTGACATAAAATTATCTATGAGTAGAACAACGCGATTAATGATTTGTTTCTAGCAGACTTAGACACCGTAATTTATTCAATTATTAAATAATTTTAATTTTATTTTGAAGTATTAAATGTCGTCAGGGAGAGATCTGACAATTCGAAGGTTTAAAATCATTTGTGGAGCAAATAACCTATTGAGATCTGCCCGTTCTCATGTTGTAAATAATTCAAGTATGACCAAAAGGAAATTTATCCCAATGTAGAATTTTATTTTTGTATTTTGTCAAGCCAGGTGTGGGCTAATATTCATTTGTATATTTACAGAATTATTTAACGTCGAAATGGGATCAAAAATTTAAGAGCTGTATCTAGAGAGAGACCGGCTGAGAAGATGTTTTTTTTGCCATCAAGATTTATAACAAGATGTTATTTTGTTATTTTCACTTAGTGCCAGTTGATAATAAATGTCAAAACCTGTTGTTCAATTCTTTTTCTATTATTGTCGTCAGTCCTTGTTTCTTTCCCAGTCCTCAAAATTAAGCAAAGCTTGACAGCGAACGGTCCACCTTTGAGACCCTCACTCTCCGGCTGAGCGTGCCCAGTAAAAAGGGGACAATATGGAAGCTAAAAAGAAAGGGGATCATTGACTGGACTTGTGTGCTATTATGGGATTAACAGTTATGAATACATTCTTCAAGCATAAGGCTATTAACTGCTACACATGGGAGGCTAGGGGCACCACATCCATAATGGCCTATATCGTAACTGACTTTGAATTCCAGAAATCTCTTAAGAATGTGTGGGTACTCTGGGTATTTTTTGATGATACTGACCACTGTCTAATATGTATTGAACTAATTATCTCTAGGCCTAAGAGTGAGGAAGTGAAATCTATCTACAGATTAATAAGGATATAAAATCTCCAGGATGAGGAAATCAGGCAGAAGTACATGGATATGATTAGTGAAAAGTTACGAATAATAATCAGGTTCAGGATTCAGGAAGAGAATGGGTGACATACAGCAATGCTATAGTAGAAATAGCAAAGGAATTCCTAGGAAATACTGTGTGTAAAGATGGGAAAAAAGTGAACATCTTGGTGGAATGATGAAGCTTGTAAACGTAAAAGGAAGGTGTGTCAGAAATGGCTCCAAACAAGGACTGATACGGACAGGAAATTGTATGTAGCTGAAAGAAATAGAGTGAAATGAATAGTTGTTGAATCCAAGAAGAAGTCGTGGAAAGATTTTGGTAAAAACCTGGAAAGACTAGTTTAAGAGGCAGGGAAACCTTTCTGAACAGTAATAAAGAATTTTAGAAAGGGAGAAAAGAGGGAAATGAATATTGTTTTGGGTAAATCATGTGAATTCATAATAGATCCCAGGGAATCACTGGATAGGTGGAAGGGATATTTTGAAAATATTATCAAGAAAAATGTTCAATAAATTCAAAGTTCTTTGGAAACATTTAAGAAAAGGCTAGGTAAACAATTGATAGGGAATTCTGCCACCTGGAAGTCAGCCCTAAATTCAGATCATTGATGATTGATTAAGTCAAAGAAATGTAGAACACAGATGACAAATGAGTTTGAATTAGGAAAAGATAGAGAAGAAGAATGAAGCCTCCGTGGCTCAGACGGCAGCGCGTCGGCCTCTCACTGCTGGATACCGTGGTTCAAATCCCGGTCACTCCATGTGAGATTTGTGCTGGACAAAGCGAAGGCGGGACAGGTTTTTCTCCGGGTACTCCAATTTTCCCTGTCATCTTTCATTCCAGCAACACTCTCCATTCTCATTTCATAGCATATATCATTCATTAATAAATCACTTTGGGAGTGGCGACCCCATCGTACTTAGAGCCTATATCTGCTTCATTCATTACATCCCTGACCCGGTCAATGACTGGAAAACAGGTTGTATGTTTTCATTTTCACAGAGAAGAAGAATGATTTGCTAACACAAAGGATACAAATACATATCATTAGTAGAGTAAAACACAGAAAATATGTATTTTATCTAACAGAAAGTGTAAAAGAGTCATATGAAAATTGAGATGAGGGACTCTAGTCCATTTTTTAATGTTCATGCTAGGGTGTCATTCTTTTTTTTAGTTCTTGTTACTCAGTTCATTTATTTATTTATTTATTTATTTATTTATTTATTTATTTATTTATTTACATATTTTATGCCCACATTGGACCACTTAAATCAATACATTTGAGTTAATTTCTTTTTCTTCTCCCAGAACTTTCTCATCCTCTCTGACCTGGAAGCCCTTTGTGTGTCCGATATAGTATATTGTTTCCGTTCAACTGTTTTTAGTTTGAGACTTATGCTTTTGTTCTTCAAAATCCTCTTCTCTTTTCTGTCTTTGATTTGTTGCAGAGTTATACCCAATTCTTCCAAATCATCCTGAACTTCTTTGAACCAATTATTATTGATTTTATTTTTCAAAAAATAATCAAATAGTTGTTTCAATATCCTGGTGTCTGGTAATCTTGATATGTGACAGAAAAAGGAAATTCTTCTTTTACGCATTGTAGATATTATTGATCCACATTCATGGTAGACAATGTTGTTAGGCAACAATCTCCACTGTCCATCAACTTGGTGGTTTTTATTAATTGTTTTAAGAGTTCTTCTATCAGTTTTCTGTAATTTGTCTGTTGTAGATTTTACATTTAATTTTAATAAAGTTTCACTAGCGTACGTTGCCTCTGGTTTAACTATGGAATTATAGTGTTTCAGCTTAGCGTTTATCGAAAGAGATTTTTTTTTTAATAGGTTGGCCAGGTAAGTCTTTGTGCTTGTTTAAATTTAGTTGTTCTGTGTTCTATTGCTTCTTTTTCATTTGTGTTCCATGTTATTATTTCCCCAAGATATTTGAATTTCTGAACAATTTTAATCTCTTTATTACTGTTCAGTTGAATAACTGGTAAATCAACTTTAAAAGTTGGCATCATTTCTGTTTTTTCAAATAAAATTTGCAATCCCATTTTTTTTGCTATAATTTCTAGTTATTCAATTTGAAATTTAGCCTCTTCTATTGTATTTGCAAGTAATGCTAAATCGGCCGCAAAAGCAAGGCAGTTGAGTTTAATATTTCTACCGATCTTGATAGTTGGTTGGCATTTCTTGTTCCATTCACGCATAACCTTCACCAATGCACAATTAAATAACAATGGTGAAAGTCCATCTCCTTGTCAAAGTCCAGTTCTTATAGTGGACGATTCTGATAATTCACCTCTAAATTTAATTTTTGCCTTCGTATTTTTAAAAGTCATACTAATGAGGTTAACAAGTTTTTGGTGTAAGCCAAATTCTTTAAGGCTTTTTAATAATGATTCATGATGAATACTGTCGTGTGCTTTTTTAAAATCTACAAACGTGATGACTAGACCCTTACTTCGAACTCTTTGGTGCTTCATTATCCATTTTAAACTAATGATTTGATCTGGACAGCTTCTACCTGGTCGAAATCCTCCCTGATATTCTCCAAGTTTTTGGTCGAGTTGTTCTTGGATTCTTGTGTATATAATTTTGCATAAAATCTTGTACGTAATATCAAGCAAGGATATCCCCCGATAATTGTTTGGATCGGAGTGATCACCTTTCTTATACAGTGGGTGGATTATCGCTGTATTCCATTCCTCGGGAAGTTTCTCCATGTTCCAAATATAAATGATGTATTTATGTAGGTTTTGAATAGCCTGATCATTAGCATTCTTTCATATTTCTGCTACTATTTGATTCTCTCCTGCTGCTTTGTAGTTTTTAAGTGCATTAATTGCTGTTTTCACTTCATTGTAAACTGGTGGTATAATCTTTTGTAATGGAGTTTTATTTTTTGGATTAGGGTCAAATTCTAAATGTTCCACAGGATCCTCACAATTAAATAACTCTTTAAAGTATTCTTCAAGGATGTTAGCATTATCTTGATTATTGTGTGCCATTTTTCCATTTTTATTTCTTAACATAAGTGTGGGAGGGGTAAACTTAGATTGATATTGCTTGAATGTTTGTAATAGTCTCTTGTTTTAGGCTGATTGAATATTTCCTCTATAGTGTTAAGCATTTCCTTTTGATAATTCCTTTTAATTGTCCTAATTTCTTTAGCTGTTTGTCTTCTGGCATTAATTAGTTCTTCTCGAGATTTTTCTGTTTTCCTCTGTTGATCATTTAACTGTGCCTTATGCCTTGCTTGAATTGCTTTGTCGCATTCCCCGTTCCACCACGCATGTTTCTTTCTCCTTTTAATTGAAGCGATTTCTTCAGCTATGGTTTTAAGTTTGTTGATCATCGTCTCTAATTTGTCATTTAAAGGTGTTTTGGATCTCTCTAAATATATTTTATTATTTATTAAGTAACTAGGATCATAATTTCTCCTTGCTTTGAGATGATTACGTTTGTGTTTCCTTTTTGGTGTTGACTTGATTTTTATTTTTGAGATATAATGATCCGAGTCCCCACGGAGGACTCTGACATTATAAATTTCTTTATGATAATCTTTATCCATAGCAACATGATCAATCTGAAACTCTCCCAATTTTACATTAGGGCATTTCCATGTCATAAGTTTATGTGGTCGCCTCATGAATCTGGTGGTTTCCAAAATGAGTCCATGATCTGCACAAAGTTCAATTAATCTTTGGCCATTTTCGTTCGTTAATTTATGAGCTGGCCATTTTCCTACAACTCTGCGATACTTCTTTTCTCTGCCTATTTTAGCATTGAAATCTCCAAGTAAGATTTTTATATGCTCAACAGGGATCTTCGATAATACGTAATTGAGTTCTTTACAAAAGTTTTCAACTCCTTCTCTATCTTTATTGTTTTTATCATTTGTTGGTGCATGGACATTTATTAAAGTATAAGTTTTATTCCCTACTTTAACTGTTAGAAGTGCCATCCTCAAAGAGTTTGAAGAAAAATCTTCAGTTGAGTCTATTATGCTACTATGAACAAGAAAACCTACACCAAATTGGGGGACATTCATTACTCTTTGTCCTGGAGGTCCTTTGCAGAGATGATAACCTCCTGATTCAATTGGGTCTTGGTCGGTGTTCCTAAGTTCTTGTAAAGCCATTATTAAAATCCTATGTTGGTCCATCACATCAGTTAAATGGTTCAACTTGCCCACCTTACTTATTGAATTAATGTTTAATGTTGCAAAATATGAAAATTTTCCTGATTTGTTGAACTTAAGTCTCTTCTTACATTGTTGGGTTTGTCCACTGTCTGTCAGCTGTCTGTTGATTGTCTGTTGGGCTTCCAGGCACTCCGACTCACCTAGGTCTTCTACTTGACACCTCACTGATTCCGAGTGGTGTCTTTGTGCAGACCCTTGTTGTTGTTTGTCCACACCGGTGGATTTTTTTTTTTTTTTTTTTGCTAGCGGCTTTACGTCGCTCCGACACAGATAGGTCTTATGGCGACGATGGGATAGGCCTAGGAGTTGGAGGGAAGCGGCCGTGGCCTTAATTAAGGTACAGCCCCAGCATTTGCCTGGTGTGAAAATGGGAAACCACGGAAAACCATCTTCAGGGCTGCCGATAGTGGGATTCGAACCTACTGTCTCCCGGATGCAAGCTCACAGCCGCACGCCTCTACGCGCACGGCCAACTCGCCCGGTACCGGTGGATTTATTCATTAGAAGACTCATCATCATTGATTGTCTGATCTTTCGATCAAAACATTTCTGACCGAGGTCAGGCTTTACAATTCCAGATGTGATCTGGAAAGGTGTTTAATGAAGTATGAATTGCTGATAAATGAAACGCTACAAGTTCGTCCTAGTTGTTCAGGACTGGGAGTAGGCATTTCCTCCATACCTCGCAAACGTTATGGTTTTCCCGCCAATACTCAGGTAGCTGATTGCAGTAGTTTCCCACTGGGCGATGGGGTCGTCACATCCCTACGCCAATCAGTTTGATTTATTATATAGTTCCATTTCCTCACCATTGATGGCATACCCTCAGAATTACTGACTGCCCTAGTAGAAACACCATGGCAAAGTTATTCCATTTAGTGTGTAAGATATTTTTTTTGGCTAGTGGCTTTACATCGCACCGACGCAGATAGGTCTTATGGCGACGATGGGATAGGAAAGGCCTACGAGTTGGAAGGAAGCGGCCATGGCCTTAATTAAGGTTCATCCCCAGAATTTGCCTGGTGTGAAAGTGGGAAACCGTGGAAAACTATCAGAGCTGCCGACAGTGGGATTTGAACTCACTATCTCCTGGATGCAAGCTCAAAGCCGCGCGCCTCTAACTGCACGGCCAACTCGCCCAGTGTGTGTAAGATGTATGATACAGAAGAAGTGCCATCCAACTTCAGACAGAATGTTGTTATACCTATTTCCACAAAAGCAGGTGCTAACAAGTGTGACATCTACCACACCTTTAGTTTAGTATCTCACTCTTGAAAAATGTTGACATCTATTATTTGCAGGAGAATGGACAGAAAAGGTGAAGCTGAGCTGGGAGAAGATCAGTTTGGCTTCAGAATAAATCTAGGAACATGTGAAACACTTCTGACTTTATGTCTGATCTTAGAGGATCAATTTAAGAAGGACAAGCCCATGTACACGACATTTATAGATCTAGAAAAGGCATTTGATAATGTTGATTGGACCAAGCTATTTGAGATCCTGAAGATGATTGGGATTAGATACCAAGAAAGAAAGATTATCTACATTCTGTACAAAAATCAGTCTGCAGTGATTAGAATTGAGGCCTATGAAAAAGAAACAGCTATCCATTTTAATGTTATTAGCTTTACGTCCCACTGATTACTTTGACGGTTTTCAAATACCACCGGACTGAGCCAGGATCAAACCTGCCAAGTTGGGGTCAGAAGGCCAGTGCCTCAACCGTCTGAGCCACTCAGCCCAGCAAACAACAATCCAGGAAGGAGTGAGGCAAGGCTGCAGTTTATACCCTCTCCTTTTCACTGTTTATATGGAACAGGCAGTAAAGGAGGCCAAAGAAGAATTTGTCAAGGAAATCACAATCCAAGGAGAGCAAATCAAAATTAAGAGATTTTCCAATGATTTTGTTATTTTACCTGTGTCTGCAGAAGATCTGGAGAAATTGCTGAATGGTCTTTGAGAAGGAGTACAAGATGGAGATAAATTAATCCCAAACAAAAGTAATGGAGTGCAGTCAAACAAAGTCAATTGATGTAGGAAATATTAGATTAGGAAATGAAGTCTTAAAGGAAGTAAATGAATATTATTACTTGTGTAGGGGACAACTAACAATGGCAGAAGTAAGGAGGACGTAAAACACAGACTAGCGCAAGCAAGGAAGGTTTTCCTTAAGAAAAGAAATGTATTCGTTTTCAACAATGATACAGGAAGACTTTTGTCTGGAGTGTAGCATTGCATGGAAGTGAAATATGGCCAATAACTAGCACAGAAAGAAAGAGAATAGAACCTTTTGAAATGTGGTGTTACAGAGGAATGCTGAAGGCAAGATGAGTAGATCGAATCACGAATGGTGAGATACTGAATGAACTGGTGAGGGGGGATTGATTAGGCAAAATTTGATGAGAAGAAGAAAGAATGAATATTGAATCTTTACGACTGCATTGTAATTGAAATTTACTTTCCACACATTAGGTTATGTTATGTACATTTAGTAAGTGTTGAAGAGATCTGTAGCTTAGAACCTTTCCAACAGAACAAAGATGACTTAGGCCACCGTAGCTTAATTGGTAGAGCAACCAACACAAAATCGGGAGGTTGTGGGTTCGGATCCCACTGGTGTTCGGTTGGCCATTTTTATTCTGTGCTTAACATCTCTTCAACACATACTAAATGTACGTAACATGACCTAATAGGTTAAAAGTCGATTTCTATAAGAAATAGAATGATAGGACACATCTTAAGACACCCAGGACTTGTTCAGTTAGTTCTTTAGGAGAGTGTAGACAGTAAGAATGGTAGGTATAGACCAAGGCATGAATATGACAAACAGATTGAAGTAGGTGTAGGAGGAGGAGGAGGAGGACGACGACGACGACGACGACAACAACAACAACAATAATAATAATAATAACAATATATGTCAAACATGCTGAAGAACATTATTTAGTTTAGTACAACAAGTGGTATTTACTGCCTGGGCTGCAATTAATTATTTTATTACTGTGTGAAAATTTGGGTAACTTAGGATTTTAAGTATAAGATTAATAATAAATTATAGAGTTACTTTACCTTATAACACAGCTTATGCCGGTACTGTGGGTCCCAAGAATAGATGAGGAGGTCCAACTCACGGTTGTTCACCAGATCCAACTCAAATGTTTCATCCCAGTCAAAGACAAGGTCGCCAGTCCTCACTACTGTGCGAGCTTTATGCACTCTGTCACATTCAAGGACACAGTACAGGTCCCGCAGCCCAGTACTACTGATGGTCCCTGCACCAAACAATAGAAAATGAAAACTTTATTTAAATCTATCTATTGTTAAATACTGCTTGAAATTTCTCAAGCTCTAATTGAATAAATTATTTGTTACTGCAACTGTTATTATCTGCAAGGAACTACCATATTTCAAGTTACAGTAAAATAAGGAAATGAAAAAATGAAGATCAGGACAGTAGCTAGGTGTTTTCTACTTTTTCTTATGCATAACTGTTGAAGTGCTTCTATGCATAATTGACTATTCAGTCAAATTATTGCTAAGTTAAAAATTTGCAATAAAAATACAATATACAGGTACTCCCAATTATTTTGGCTAATGATGGGAAGCATTACAAAGATAATCCATATTAGCACTATATAGGGTGTGTATTAATTGGTGTCAAGTATTTTGGGGATATATTGTTAACAAAACATATGATTCAAATCAAGTCAAGTCAAGTCAAGTCAAGTCAAGTCAAGTCAAGTCAAGTCAAGTCAAGTCAAGTCAAGTCAAGTCAAGTCAAGTCAAATTGCTTTCATGTTATAGTAACTATTTTTTATTTAACTATTTTTTAGGGCAGGCCATTAGATTTGTTTTCCTCTGGTTGATGGTGTTTCATTTATGACATGGTATGGAATAAGTGAAATGACAGATATTAACTTAATTTGTGGTTTCTCAAATGGGAATGCATCAAGAACATGCAAACTTTATGCTGAAAGGTACTCCAACCTTGTACAAGAACATTCTTACGAATTCACCAACATTTGGGAGAGACGGACAAACTTTTGAGGAATGTCTCAAATGTTAAGAGAGGTATGAAATTGTGAGTTTGGAGAATGAGTTCTTTGTAATGCTGACAAAAATCCATCAGATAGTATAAGAAGAATTGCTGTAAGGGAAGGAGCAATTCCTATATCCAGTGTTGACATTCTAAGAGAGTGTATCTTGAATAGGTTTGAACAAATACAAAGCACTTGAGGTGTTGAGGTGTTTTCTGCAGAGTAGGTCTAAACATGGAACAGAAGGTCAGGACGAGGCCACTTGAGCATTTTCTAATAGCTTGCTTACCAGGTGTATGCGTAAGCTTTTGCCAGTTTTTCTGGTAAAGAAAACCCATAACTTTCACGGGAAATACATATTTTGTTCATTCAAAATATTGGTCATTGGCTTCTACGCACTTCGCCCATCTTTCAGGTAAGTTATGAATACTATGTCAGAAAAACTGCTTGTCTTTTGCAGCAAACCATTTGTCGAGCCATTTTCCCACTTCCTTGAAATTGCTGAAGTGCTGCTCTGTGAGTGATGCGAAGAGGTGATAGTCAGATGGTGCCAGGTTGGGGAAGTGTGGCAGGTATGGAAGGATGTCCAATTCAAGCGATTTCAAGGTGTCTTTCACTAGTTTTGCTGTGTGAGATGGTGCATTGTCGCATAACAAAATCACTTTGCCATATCTTCTGGCCCATTCTGGTCGTCTTTTGATCAATGTGTGGTTTAAATTAATCATTTGTCGGCGATAGCGTTGTGTATTAACGGTTTCACCGGGCTTCAAGAGTTCATAATACACAATACCGCTCTGGTCCCACTAGAGACAAAGCACCTTATTTAAATTGTCGAAACCATGTCTCACATGTTCTAACTGATGGAGCGTGTTCACCATATGTTTCTACCAGCAAATGATGATTTTCCACAGACTTTTTCTTTTGATTAAATAAGAAAAGCAATGCGTGCCGCAAATGTTCCTTTCCAGGCACAAACGTCGACATAATCACTGAACGATACAACATAGACACTAGTGTTTGGCGTACTCAGCTTGTGTGTGTTGGTAGGTTAATGTCAGACAAACAAACTTACTTATGTGTCAAATTCATATGCTGCATATTGTTTGCTGGTGCCGTCTCTTACTGAAACCAGAAATGACTTATGCATACACCTGGTAATAGTATCACTTGTACTTACTTTCTATGTTAATAATAAAATAGTGTAACTAAGAAACTATATATTTTGAGGACCATATTCTTAGGGAATTTGTAAATGTTTTGTTGTTAGGAATATGCTCCCAAAATACTTCACACCAATTTATATACACCTTTTATAATCACTACATTACCTTTTCAAATAACTCTTATTAGGAGAAGCCAGAGGCACTATGCTTACAATATAAAATTGACACAATTTGTAGAACATTCGTGCAAAAACTATATGAACTAGTTTGACATTTTTGTAGGATATATGGTGGTTTATTTATGTGGTTTTGATGAAGGGAAATTCAGTATCTTTTCTGGTTTCTTTAGTATATTGTATGTATTAAGAGCTGATTTTTAAATTTAAAATGAAGTATTTTTATAACATTTCATCTAAACTACTTGATGTATTGTAAATTAGCTGTCTTAAAACTGTACTTTGATAACTAAAAGGATGTGTAAAATTTAAATCCCCATAGTTTAAGTAGCCTACTTTTTGAGAAAATGTTCCTTGAATACAAACATTTTAAGTTTTCAGAAAATGGTTTCAGAAGTTTGTCAGTACATTCCTGCACTGTAGGATCAAACATTGTTGGACCATTTGCACTTCAGGACTACAGATTATTATTAAGAAGGCTATCAGAAGTCCAAATAGAATAAATCTCTTCAGTATCCCACAGCCATTAGAAATAGTACTCAATTTTTGATGCATGGCATATTACTTTTGGTTAAGAGGGATGCATAAGACGTAGAATCACCTATAGAGGGTGGTCCTGAAGGGGTGGAAGGTGTGGTAGCTGCAGAGGATGGAGTTGCTCGTAATCCTCGTCCTGCCAATAAGTGAACCCAGAGCAGCCCGCTTACACCAGGTTCTGTTGGGGCTCCAGGCTCCACCAGGCTAGTAGATGGTTTGTCCATTTTATATTTGAGGAACTCTGGAATGAAAAAAAACATGACAAGATATCAAAGTTATAGGTACAAATTTTGTTTGATTGCCAGTAATAAAATTTGTAAGCCTAATGAAACAAAATTACTTTACTTTAAAAGCAATAGACTGTGGTATGCAGCAAAACAAACAACACTGACATTCTTTCACATCTGCTGTCCACTTTCTCTAGCATTGATTGATTGATTGATTGATTGATTGATTGATTGATTGATTGATTGATTGATTGATTGATTGATTGATCCATTTATTTATTTATTTATTTATTTATTTATTTATTTATTTATTTATTTATTTATTTATTTATTTATTTATTTATTTATTTATTTATTTATTTATTTATTTATTTATTTATTTATTTATTGTGTATCATATTTTGACATATTGTGAATTCAGTACTGTACTGACCTCTGCAATAATGATTCTCACTAGAGAGGAGAATGGTGGCAGGTCGACATGTAGTGTTCCAAGTGCTCCGTATTTTCTTGTTGTTTACAGCAGTTAAATGTGTCATGTGTGGTAGTGACAAAGTGATCATTAATGGTGGGGTGTTCAATGATTGTCTCAGCAGTTCGATCCTCCAAGAGAATTTGCTAATTGTGAAAAATTCTAAAATATCGTGCTTAATATTGAACCCATGACCTTTGTGCCCTAAGAACATTATGCATAATGTAACAATTAAATTAAAAGTTGGATTCTTGATAGCATGGATTTGACACGTGACGAGGGGGTGATTACCTTCGGTCCCACGCTCTGGGGTACGTGACGTCAACCACACGTGTCGACGGCGGAAGAATCTCAAGTCATTTTTATGAACTATTTCAAAGCGCGTGTACATGGCGTGACCACGCCAAGTCAAAAAAATATAGTGCCTATCAAAGGAGGTCAATCATCTCACAAATCGAACCCGTAAAATTTTTAAATGTCCATGAACACTACCGCCAGAAATGTAGCAAGCATGTAGTCACTTTCAAAACTCTTGAAATTACAGTTTAGGTAAGTCAGAAAATTTATAAAATTTTTCTTGGCGGCAAAGGGAGAGATCCGAAGAGAGGGGGTAACTGCTATAAATATGAAGGGACGCCATGACGAAGCTTCCTTCTCCGGCATTTGTGATACAAAGCGGACGAAAAATTGTTGAGCTGCTCTGCGAAATCAAACCAACGAAAGTAGACTGAGTTCAACTGCAGATTTTAGCCATTGCGGCTAAGTCTTGACTCCATGAGGAGATAGTTTTCTTGAGTGAAATAATTGTAACAGATAGGACGGTCAAAGTACTGAATAAATTTTAATGTGATTGAGTAATTCGTGTGCGGAAATAATTGTAGTCCATCGTGTGCGTTCAAGCAAACGAGTGAAGGGTATTTTCTTTTTTTTAATGCTTTATTCCAGGAAACCTGAAGAAACACAATGATATGTACAGCCATGAATGTAAAAATGGCTAAATAAAATGCCAGGGTCGCAGGTGAGCCCTAAGACGAATACTGGCATGAAGACATGAGGTAGGTGATTTTCCATCTTGCTACCTCTTATATCCTGTCTCGTGATTTCTTAAAGTGTATTTGAATGGGGATATACGACGCAGTGGTCACCCTACTAAGTTTTGTAAATGTGAGAGTACGACTAAAAGAGTCATTTGTTTTATTTTCCACTTGGATAAATTTTTGAAGTCTTGCGAGGGCCGTATAATGTTGTAAAAAGTTATTGAATAGGGTTCGAAGTGATATCACGTCCAATGTAGATCGTCATCCGTGTGAGTGTACTGCCTATATTTTGTGATGTCAAATTAAGATGTTCATTCGACGTAAAATTCTTCTGTCTGCAATTTGACGTTAATAATAATAATCCATGGTCACTCATTTTCAATCGAGTGGAAGCGCGCTGTTGGATGAGAACCTAGGGTGATGAATTTGGTCACGGAGAGAAACGTTTTTATTTAATGCCCATTTTTAAACTGTGTCTGACTGACAAATAAAAGATCTAGTAGAATGTTTCAGTCATTTCTCGTAAAAATCAAGTTATTAAATACGATATCATTTATGCGAAGTTATTCATGAGTAATGCATTGTGCGATATCAGACGTCGGGATTTCTAGTGAGGATTTTATTTCAGTTCTTTGTCGATGATAATTGTGGAGCTGGGAAACAGAGGTTAGTTTTGTGAATCAGGTTGGACCTGTCATTGAAGCCGGGACACGGAAGCCCGAGGAATGTTTTATATGAGTTGAGATGAGATGTGCGAATCAGGTTAGAGTCCTGTCATTGAAGCCGGGATATGATAGCCCGAGGAATATTTTATAATGTTGGGAATGGAAAGAAATTCATAGAAATCCATAGCGGTATCAATTGCCGACGCGTATAATTAGTGTGGGCATCTTGAAGCATATCTGTGCATTTTGTTGGTTAGAATATCGTATTTTGTTTAATCATGTCGGCAGAGTTTAAAGGGAGCATTTTGAGAAGTCAGTCAGGTAGAACGAACCGGGTGGTTTATGTAACTGCCAAGCGAGCATGGGGTGAGAGACCTCAGCTATGATAGCGGGAAAGAAGTGGAGTTGAGATTGTACTGTAATTCTCGGCCAGGGGAAACGTTAAAATGCTGGATTTAGTTGAAATTCATAGCCGGTAATGATCTAAGTATTGTGAAATACTGTAAATGGGGACGTAGTGAACATTTGAAATCACGAACTTTGAGTATAAGGAACAGAGTAACCCAATTTCAGGGTTGTCCAAAATATAGAGCGATGGTCGTGACGATCGGTTTGTCTGCGAGGGGTGTGCAAAATTCAGTGATGACGAGATATGACATCGTAATTATATGGCGAGTTGTTTGGTTTGTACGTAGATTATTATGATATCCAAGTGTTAATAACGGTTAGGACTAGATTAGATTTTTAAGCATGATATCACGAGATAGGATATATGTAGCTGGACATGAATTATGTAAAATTCTTTTCCAGCCAGATAAACATCGCAATATTGAACTCACATCACAGCTGCGTAGAAATTTGTGAAGAAACCAGAGTCCGCGGAGATAAAATTTACTGATCGTTAACATTTCGTTAAATCATTTAAATTTATTTAATTATTAAATTCAGTGAAACCGCATTTTGAAATAACTTTAATCAAGCGAATAACTTGGAGATGCATTCTGGAAATTTTAGTTTGTTTCTGGGAAATATAAAAATAAAGTAACGATTAAGGGGACATATCCGAAGGAAATGGATTTTTCTGCCACTAAGTTTGTGAGCATTGCTATTGTTGTAATTATTGAACTTTGATGGATTGAGCAGTGACTGTGCTGGGGATAAGTAAAGTGGAACTTTGGTCATCAACCGATGTAACTTAATTGTGTTTGGCCTTCAGCCTAGAAACTTGGATGGTCAGGGGGTCATCAACCTCTGTGACTTAGATTAGGGCCATATGCCATTGTAGCATCATTTCCTTGCAGTCATCATCCACAATGACTTTAAAGTAACTTAGAAGAGTAGAGGTCGGTCCATGACATAGACGCAGGTCACATTGATTCAATTAAGGGTCCATGCCGTAGAACCACTGTGTGGCACACACCGATTGGACGGCCTTAATTATACTCAGAGTCCAGAGTTCGTGTTACGAGGGCTGGACCATAACGAATCACTATGATGGTACATGTGGTCTCACATGGAAGCCGAATTTAAGGATTTCCAGACTTTCCTTTCTTAAATGATTAATAATTGAGACAATGGTTTCTAGTAAGAATGCCCATCAGGCAATTACGTTAAAGTCTCACACCAGTGTTATGACATTTATGTAAAATGATTGTGGTGTCCAGTGGACACAATCGACTTCTATGATACCATTGACATGCTTCAGAATTTTCCTGAATAAATAGGAATCTTTTAAACAGACCTTTCATTCCGGTAGATAGATTAGAATTAATGAACCCTACCTTTACCTCAGCAAGTGACGAAGAACCCGAAACGACCCAAGAGACAGATCTCATGAACTTTGCTGATAGGTAAGGAAGGTAGGTATCCCTCAATATGGACCTAAAGGGTTCAATATGTTGCGCCAGTGAAAATGTGTACGTGACCACTGGTACTGGCAGTGAGCAGGGTTGCCATACCTCCCTCCTCAACACTTCACCTCTTTCTCCTGTCCATGGCTGTATATGGGGACATAGAAACAAATCCAGGACCTTCAGATAGAAATGTAACACAAAATGTCATATTTGTAGTACTAAGGGCCACATCAATCAGCTTTACGTGAAGTGTGTCTCGTGTGAAATGTCCATACATAAGACCTGTGCCAAAATCTCTCCATATGATTACCATAAAATTAAACATGGTTTGTGGTCTTGGCAGTGCTAGAAGAGTTGTCTCCCAGTACCATCGGACTCGTTCTTCGAAGTGCCAAATAAAGGAAATTATGTAAATAACTCGGTCACCAGTGTACAGGGCACCTGAAACATCACCATTCTGTCATTTAATGCACAAAGTATAATGTGTTATAGGAGACAGCAGGGGATAAGATACTGGCCAGTATCGAACCGTCGATCGTGAGTGTATGTGAAACGCGGTTGGGCAGTGCTACTTATGACTGAAGTATTTCCACAACCATACTTGGTCTTCAGGAAGGATAGAAAGCTGGACATCTGGAGGGGGTGTTTACCTCACTATACAACTGGAATTACAACCAATCTGACCAGGATACTTGGAGACTGACAGTGAAGCTTTATGAGTGTAGGTGACATCTAGGGCCAACAAATTCTTGATAGGCAGCATATACCAGGCACCAAAATCCAAGACCTGTATAAATGAAGGATTAATGGAATCTCTAAGAGGAGTGCAACTCATTCAGCACAAGTATAATGCCATCTACCTCATAGCGGACTTTAACCTGGACATCATATGGACCTGTGATTCTGCTCACATCCCTGGAAATCCATTGGCAGATACATTCCTAACAGTGTTCTACAAACTCTTTCTGGAACAGCTTGTTCTAGAACCAACATGTATCACCAAAACATCTTGTTCTATATTAGACCTATTTCCCACCAATCATCCCTCCTCAGTATCCCAGGTTGAAGTCATATCTGGCTTCAGTGATCACCACACCATTTGAGTGACTCTAGCTACTGTAGACTGCAGAAAACCTGTCAAACACAAATCCAGGCCTCAATATAACTTCAGAAGAGCTGACTGGAAATCCCTCTCCACCTTACTACCGAATCACTTACCCACTCCAACCTCCTTATCAACCTGTGACATAGACTCTTTGTGGCTCACCTGGAAAAATACATTTTTCTGGTGCATCGACCAAACTGTACTGAAATGCATTTTATAAAGAAAGAAGAAAGTTCTGTGGATAAAGAAAGAAGTTTTGAAGTTAATAAGAAAATGGAACAGTCTGTACCAAAAGTGGAAACAGTGCCAAATGGAACACACATGGGAAAAGTACAAATCTGCATGGAAAGATACAAAGAATAAGATTAAGGAGGCTTATGATCAGAATATTCACAAGGCTTGCTCCGATACCAAAGAGCAGTGAAAAATTTAAAGAAAATTTCTCCCAGGTACAATCAGCTGGGGACATGCATGTAACCAA
Organism: Anabrus simplex; assembly: GCF_040414725.1. Taxonomy (NCBI): domain Eukaryota; kingdom Metazoa; phylum Arthropoda; class Insecta; order Orthoptera; family Tettigoniidae; genus Anabrus; species Anabrus simplex. The sequence goes on from NC_090265.1 coordinate 902,920,455, forward strand.
CACACCCATACCATATATCCTTCTCTCCAGTCTCTACTTCTCGGAACTTGAGGTACTAGGAAGTCTGAAGAGGATTTGACCCCATGTGGTGAGCAACCCTGATGAAATACCCAGCCATATACTCCGTGACTGTGCTGAGTCTGTGGAACCATCTCTCTGTGAACTATTCAACCTGTCACTTCACTGTGGATCTCTGCCTCAAGATTGGAAGAGTGCTGAGGTAGTTCTGATTTTTGAGAAGGAGGACAAATCGTTCATTGATAACTATCGGCTGGTGTCTCTCACATCCCATGTATGTAAATGCATGGAATGACTGGTTGCCTCTAAATTACGGGAATACTTCTCGGAAGGTAATCTATTAAGTGAAAGCCAGCATGGTTTTCTTCTGAAGATTCTGTAATATTTTATTAACAAAGGTTAATGATGAGTGGCAGTTCTTCCTGGAGAAATCTAAAATTGTTCAGGTAGACTGCATGACTTCGGACTGGGCTAAAGCTTTAGATCAAATCCTGCATGAATGACTTTTGTTAAAATGATGCCATATGAATATCAGGGGAAGTATACTGGCATGGTTGCGGTAATTTCTCGAGGGTCGAACACAACGTGTTGTGTATGATGGAGTTCGATCTTTGACAGTTCAAGTAACCTCAGGAGTTCATCAAGACACCGTCTTGGGACCTTTATCATTTAATGCATTTGTCTCTGCTTTACTTAAATGTGTGACCTCAACCATGGCCCAGTATGCTGATGTCAGAGTAATGTACAGGGACATACAATGTGCAGATGATTGTTTGAAGTTATAGTCAGACTTGGACACTATAGTGGTGTGGTGTTGCTTCAATGGTCTCAACATTAATGCTGGCATGTGTAAATACATTAGGTTAAGTAGGTCCTGAAACCCAATAGAATGTATATATAACATTAATAATGTTCATATTGAGTGAGTTAAAACCATGCATTTGTTAGGAATAACCATTTCTGATCAACTAAAATGGAACACACAAACAGAGGAAGTGGGATGCAAAGCTGCTAGGGTGCTCAGTTTTAAGCACAGAAGCCTCTGTGGGTGCAAGTCAAATGCTATACGGCTGACACTAGCAAGACCTGTACTAACCTATGGTCTACCTGTCTGGCACCCTACTACTGCAGCTAACCTTCACAAACTAGAAGGATTCCAATGTCACGCTAAACGACTGATTAACAAGAACAGCTGCCTGCCTTCCCTCCCGTCAATCACCTCCTTGTGTAAACAAAGTGATGTCACTTTCTTATACAGGTCCCTCACAGGGGCCTTTCACATTTCACCATTCTCTCGACTACCCTTAACCATCCACAGAGGCAAAGGGGTATGTCTTATACCCAACTCTGTGCGAACCGAGTCCTAAAAACTAGGTTTCTTTGCACGTTCAGCGCGGCTTTGGAATGACCTCCCCCCCAACATTAATGTAAAAATGTAAATATAGTTAAATGTTATGTTAGGAACCAAATGCAGTGAGAAAATGTATGTGATTATGTGGAAGAATGAACCAGCGAGTGAAAGGTTGTGTAAATGAGAAATATGTATACATTATACTTTGTTACATTGCCTGTAAACAGTGTATATGACTGTTTTAGTTTAGGATTTAGGTAATTATTTCAAAAGGTCAGGGGGCACTACATGTAGGGGGCCTGTCCTTTTCTCCTGGCCTTCCATAGATATTGTACGACGAGTTCTACCAAAAGGGATCAGTCTTCTGTCAATGAAAGAGGACAGCACGGTGTCCAAGAACCAACACCACAAATGAGAATCATGGCTTACTTCTCTAACAGATGTTACGGTCCCAAAATGTAGTCTGTGACACACATCACAGAAATTTGGCTTGAGGGACAGGGCTGTTCAGTAGATATTTAAGGAGCTAGATGGATTTGCGTATCACATTCAAGTTGCTCAAGATCTAACAGAAAGGGATGAGTGAGCCCCATTACAGTAGGTCCTATTGCAGCCTAATGTTGTCTATGATGCATAAAGATCCAGATTTCTTCTCCAACATATGATTTTCAGATGAAAGCCATGTTGACCTTGATGGCTACATGAACAGTCAACTCATTTTTTATGGTTTGAATGGCCTGATGTTGTTATACAGAAACCATAATACAGTTTTCAGGGTACAATTTGGTGGTTGTGTCTGGTCATGCAATACTGGGCCCTTATTTCATCAAGACTGCTGCACAGAAGCCAAAAACATTGGACCAGAAGACTTCATTATTACCCTATTCATGCAAGATTTGCACCGTTTTTGTTGCACCAGAAGTTTACTCCTCCATCAAGAATGGATGCAGCATAGTCCATACCGCAGGGTAATCACTTACCCTTCTACAATGACACTCTGGAGATGCCTAATTTCTTGTAGAACTCCATTCTCGTGCCCTTCCTGCTCCCCAGATCTCATGACCTCAGATGCCTACGTATGGAGCATGTTCAAAGAATCAGTTTTCAAGACAGATGACCCACTTACAAATGTTCCTGAATTATGCAAAAAGAGAATGTTAAATTTTTTGTGTGCTTACAGTGACCTTTTTTTCATAAACATGGTCAATAATCTTCAGAAACTTATGAACTGTGTGTGGCATGTGATGCTGTATACTTTGAACACTTCCTGCACCAACGCAAATAAGATTTCAGTGTACCATAGTTTATTTTGTTGCATATGGTATTAAGTGAATCTTAATGTATAAGAATGGTACTAACCCTGGAAAGCTAACCTTCCTTTGACATACGTTAAGGCTAACCATTCGTAAATCTTACAACATCTGATTTTATTAGAAATGAATAAGGCTGAAAAGTTAAAGAACATTATTTATCTGTTGTGAAAGATCCACTATATTATAACAGAGAAGTAAAGAAACTAAGAAGAAGGTGCCGGTTGGAAAGAAATAGAGTTAGAAATGGCTGGGGAAGTAAGGAGAAATTGAAAGAACGTACTAGGAAATTGAATCTAGTAAAGAAGTCAGCTAAGGATAACATGATGGCAAGCATAATTGGCAGCCATACAAATTTTAGTGAAAAGTGGAAGAGTATGTATAGGTACTTTAAGGCAGAAACCGGTTCCAAGAAGGACATTCCAGGAATCATTAATGAGCAAGGGGAGTGTGTATGCGAGGATCTTCAAAAGGCAGAAGTATTCAGTCAGCAGTATGTAAAGATTGTTGGTTACAAGGATAATCTCCAAATAGAGGAGGTGACTATTACTAAAGAAGTATTAAAATTTGCATATGATAACAATGACATTTACAGTAAGACACAAAAGTTGAAAACTAGAAAAGCAGCTGGAATTGATAAGATTTTGGGGGATATACTAAAGACAATGGGTTGGGATATAGTAACATATCTGAAGTACTTATTTGATTATTGTTTGCATGAAGAGTTGCTATAGTAGCCCCTGTATGTAAAGGAAGGGGTGATAGACATAAAGCTGAAAATTACAGGCCAGTCAGTGAGTGACTGAATGGGTGGCTCTGTTTCTAGAAAATAGAACTCAGAGAATTAGAGTAGGTGAAGATTTATCTGCCCATGTAGTAATTAAGAGGGGAATTCCTCAAGGCAGTATTATTGGACCTTTATGTTTTCTTATATATATCAATGATATGTGTAAAGAAGTGGAATCAGAGATAAAGCTTTTTGCAGATGACATTATTCTGTACAGAGTAATAAATAAGTTACAAGATTGTGAGCAACTGCAAAATGACTTCGATAATATTGTGAGATGGACAGTAGGCAATGGTATGATGATAAACAGGGATAAAAGTCAGGTTGTGAGTTTCACAAATAGGAAAAGTCCTCTCAGTTTTAATTACTGCGTTGATGGGGTGAAAGTTCCCTTTGCGGATCATTGTTAATACCTAGGTATTAATATAAGGAAAGATTTTCATTGGGGTAATCATATAAATAAGATTGAAAATAAAGAGTGCAGATCTCTGCACATGGTTATGAGAGTATTTAGGGGTTTAGTAAGGATGTAAAGGAGAGAGAGCATACTTGTCACTGGTGAGAACCCAAGTAGAGTATGGTTCCAGTGTATGGGACCCTCACCAGGATTACTTCATTCAGGAACTGGAAAAAAATCCAAAGAAAAGCAACTCGATTTGTTCTGGGTGATTTCTGACAAAAGAGTAGCGTTACAAAAATGTTGCAAAGTTTGGGCTGGGAAGACTTGGGAGAAAGGAGACGAGCTGCTCGACTAGGTTGTATGTTAGGCAAAGATATCAAGGATAGGTTGTATGTTCCGAGCTGTCAGTGGAGAGATGGCATGGGAGGACATCAATTAGACGAATAAGTTTGAGTGGTGTCTTTAAAAGTAGGAAAGATCACAATATGAAGATAAAGTTGGAATTCAAGAGGACAAATTGGGGCAAATATTCGTTTATAGGAAGGGGAGTTAGGGATTGGAATAACTTACCATGGAGATGTTCAATAAATTTCCAATTTCTTTGCAATCATTTAAGAAAAGGCTAGGAAAACAACAGATAGGGAATCTGCCACCTGGGCTACTGCCTTAAATGCAGATCAGTACTGAGTGAGTGATTTTATTAAATATCCTGTACATTAACATGATAAAATCTTGATTAGATCATCAAAAAATTATTTTTACATAGTTATTTAGGATTTATCTACATGCTCATGTGATACTAAGATTTTTGGCATATGAAATGTTTGGAAAATATTTATTTTTGTATTCAGTGAGTAAGCACATATGCACTTTTATATGAATATATACTGTGTACCATTTGACTTAACAGATTTTTGAAAATCACTAGTAAGAACTTCCACTATTCCTTGTTGCATGATGTTCTGCACAAAATGGCTTCTTGCAGTGAATACAGTAATTTGTAGTCATTCTTCTCTTCTGGTAGGGACACAAAGAGCACGTTGTTCATTTGTTGGCCACCACAATGTTGGGTTGGTTCAGTTCGTCTACTCTGAGAATGGTAGAAATATTTATTTTTGTTGCTCGATAGTGTTAGGATTGATATCCTTACATTTATCCACGGCATTACCAAATCTTCCTGTAACTTCAGCATAAACGATCTCCAATTGGTCCTTGTATGATATGCAATATATTTCTTGCTGCCGTTCTTGTGGTTATAGAAGGTGGTTTTGTAGACCAACGATGTCTGTTTTTTTACTCTCAATATATTTACTTGGTTTGAAAAGTTACCACTTGACTTAAGTCGGATATCTGTTGATGACGAAGTGAACTGTGTTGACATTCTGGCCGATGTTGAGGGCTGAGGTTCTTCTGAAACATCAGAGGGTCGTCTATCAGCTGGGCATTCTTTGGAAGAAGGAACCCTGTGGGTGAAAGAGAGCCTCTTCCTTTTCCCTGGTAGCTGTTTTTCAATGACGTCATCGTCATCATCATCTGACAGTGACGGTACATAATTATGAGAAGAGTCAGATAAGTCTGATAAGACATGGTTATCTGTTTCACTTCCACCATTTATTTCATCAGCAGAATAATCGGTCAATCTGTTCAGAACATCTTCAGTTTCAGAGTGTGTTAGAAGCTTGTCCTTGCAATAACGAGCCATTGTTCACTAAGACAATATTTTACTGTTTTGAGAAGGAATGCGCTCATCAAGCAGTTTATCAGTTGCAAGAAATGTTATTGAAATCACATATTCATATCCATAAATGTTTATGTACACTGTTGCCATAACAGTTATTTCAATTCCCTCATCAGGGGAACGTTAGGAGTCCACATTTCCTATGTACATGTCAACATTTGTGTTAATATTGATGATACATCAGTGCAAGAATTAAAAAGATTTGAAAACATAAACATACACCACCATGCCTAAACTCACGTTAAAGCTAATCACTCGTAAAATTTACGATGGCGACTGAGTAACGGTGCACACATACCATCCACGTCTATTACTTACAGCATACTGAGGAGTGGGGAGTGAGTGAGGAAGGTACTGAGACACTTAGCGATATCAAGTGGTCCAAATTTGAAAAATAACCAAAAACATTTCCTTGATCGTAAAATTGAGACTTGAGAGACAAATAGGTTCAAATCACTGCCTATTACAGTGTAATAATAATGGTTTTCCTATTTCAAATTGTGGGAAATAATGAGGTGATATTTTTCTGAAGGCTACTTAGCCTCATTTAGATACAAATACTGTACATGCAAAAGAACAGACATCATATCAACACATGTTATCAGTCAGAACGTCCATGCAGTCAGTTAACGTGTTGATGCTATAATATTCTAAGTCCTAAAATCAAAACAAAACCGTCAACCAGTAAATGGAAAGCTAGCCTCTTGAAGAGAATGAATTATTACATTATGATAGTTTTGGTAGATATACTTCATTTGTCCCTGCTACATGTTTTTTTTTTAGATAATAGTAGGGTATCACATTCTTTCACTTTCTCTTCAAAAAGCATGCCTCAAATCATTAATTAATTTTTTTACAAGTTGCCTTATGTCACACTGACACAGATAGGTCCTATGGCATTGATTTAAAAAAAATATTTTTTCAATTAGGGGTAGAATAGGTTGAAATTTTCCTCACATTGCTAAGATAATAATCACCCTCAGTATCCTATGAGCATTTGTCCTCTTGCCATATCTGGAAGGATTCAAGTTTATCTTCTGGTCAAGAAGCCATTGTACACTCTCAAGTATAGATGCACAGTATATTTGAACTGCACTGAATAAATACCTATCATTGAAGAGCTCATTTCCAAAACTCGCTAAGTCAAAAATATTGATTTTTCGGGAAATGCATGTTTTGAATCAAAGCTTACTTATGCAATATTACTTCATTATGGCATAAGATAAACATTTTCAAAGTAATATTAGGAACAAAGTCACCAAACTAAAATCCTATTTTGAAGTGATTAATGTTAGAATGCCAATTTTTTCCAAAAGTCAACTAAGTGACTTGACTTAGGATGACAAATAGATTTTCAAATTGGGTGTTCTACATCGTCATCATAGCCATTATCATCACTAGCACTACCAAAGTCATCATCATTATCATCATCATCATCATCATCATCATAATCATCATCACCACCAACACCCCATAGTCATCGTCATCATCATCATCATCATCATCATCATCATCATCATCATCATCATCATCATCATCATCATCATCATCATCATCCAGCTCCAGTTTCCCAGGTGTAGTGTACAAGCACTCACCACTTCTTCCTGTCAAAGTATAGTTTCTATTCCTCTATCTCCTCCCACTTGACATTCCTCTTGCTGACCTCTGATTTCACAGTATCTATCCATCAATTTCTTGGAAAATGAAGGATTATTTTGGTTCAGGATGCTTTTTTTGAATTATTCAATTTTATCAAATTATTGGATTTCAAGTTTTACTGGCTAAAACTCTAGAAAGGCTTTCAAGTCCATGCCTATGGGTGATCTCAGCATCTGTGAGGATAAGGCCCTACCTACGATGAAAGCTAATCTTGAAAATTGCACAAACATACCCAATCCCCGACTGAGAGGAAATAACCAATCAAGGCCAGTCAGGAGCTGAACTCGTCAAGCAATAAAAGTACTGGTAGTTAAGGAAATATAACATTCATTCACAAATTCAGAACAAACCATGGGAAACAAAGAGAAGCAAATGATCAGTTAGTAAACCATGTACCTGCTGGGTTGATATCAAGGAGACGTGAGCGTGGATCCTGGGTTCGCGTAGGTGACGGGTTGGGGATATGCCTTGCTTCCAAGTCCAGCAGGTGCTTCATGCGTCGCATTGATGTGGCACGGCTGGTTGTGGCACTCCCACTCAGTCCACCTGTTCCACCTCCCGTTCGTGCCGATGAGTACTGATGCCTGTCCAGGGTGCTGGTTAGGTGGGGGCGATATGAATAATAGGGCTTCTCCTATAGAAAATTTGTAAGTGTTCCAGATTAAGAAGATAATGAGAATTTGTAATATACAACAACAAATGTTTCCTTGCATCTGAATTTCTATTCAGTAATTGGACACAAATTAATAATTTTATTATTATTTACACTTTAGAAGTCGTAGGATGTGAAACTTTTTCACATTAAATTCCTCCATTTTGGACTTCCTCATCGCAGGCATTTGTATTGATATTACAGGTATGTAAGAGTTCAGTTTCAAAATAAATGAGATATCTTTCTTTAAATGATGATAGTCTACTAATTATTGATATTCATGCATCACTTATTATTACATTTATAAATACATTTTTGGAAGATTAAAAAAAAAAAAGTAAAAAGTAAAAAAAAAAAAAAAAAATTCTGTGCTGAGAGTTTAAGGAACTAGAGGTGTATTGAAAGAGCAGAAAATACAATAGATTAGGAGGACTATGTTGATACTTCTCTCAAAATAGGCTACACTTTATAATTAGGCAGCTGTGGCAATAACAAGTCAGGAATTGAATGGTTCCAATGAGTTATGTTTAGACAGTATTTCCTTATTTGCTGTTGTGAAGTTGTGAAAATTGATTTTGTCTTAATCATGTCCTGTGTCTCTACTATTAGTGAGTGTTTATGTAAGATATTAACTATTTCAGCATAATATAGGTTGCATCTGTGATAAAATTGGTAAATTACCGAGCTCGATAGCTGCAGTCGCTTAAGTGCGGCCAGTATCCAGTAATCGGGAGATAGTGGGTTCGAGCCCCACTATCGGCAGCCCTGAAGATGGTTTTCCGTGGTTTCCCATTTTCACACCAGGCAAATGCCAGGGCTGTACCTTAATTAAGGCCACGGCCGTTTCCTTCCAATTCCTAGGCCTTTCCTATCCCATCGTCGCCATAAGACCTATCTGTGTCGGTGCGACGTAAAGAAAAAAAATAATTAAAAAATTGGTAAATTGCTCGATTTCTTTTATCATCATCATCATCATCATCTGTTTACCCTCCAGGTTCGGTTTTTCCCTCGGACTTAGCGAGGGATCCCACCTCTACCGCCTCAAGGGCAGTGTCCCGGAGCTTCAGACTCTTGGTCGGGGGATACAACTGGGGAGTATGACCAGTACCTCGCCCAGGCGGCCTCACCTGCTATGCTGAACAGGGGCCTTGTGGAGGGATGGGAAGATTGGAAGGGATAGGCAAGGAAGAGGGAAGGAAGCGGCCGTGGCCTTAAGTTAGGTACCATCCCGGCATTCGCCTGGAGGAGAAGTGGGAAACCACGGAAAACCACTTCCAGGATGGCTGAGGTGGGAATCGAACCCACCTCTACTCAGTTGACCTCCCGAGGCTGAGTGGACCCCGTTCCAGCCCTCGTACCACTTTTCAAATTTCGTGGCAGAGCCGGGAATCGAACCCGGACCTCCGGGGTTGGCAGCTAATCACGCTAACCACTACACCACAGAGGCGGACGATTTCTTTTATATTGTCTGTAAAAATAAAAAGAAAGAGAGTTTGATGCTGTAGATACTCAGCTGAAGGAAAATAAAGTTTATTGCAGTACTATGCAAAACGTCTGATATTCTCAGTTTTCTTTATTGTATATGCTACTGGAAGTTCATTATGTTGGATTGTGTTGCAACTTAATTATAAGCAACTTGTTAATTTTATTATGCTATATATTCCAAGCATGATTTGTTTAACTGTAACAGCTACCAGTTTTTTTGTATTATTGATACCTGAGAAATATACAGCAAGCTAAATGTAGATACATACAGTGCTAACCTAATGAATGAATTTGAAAAAAAAAAATCACATTTAGAAAATTACCCTATGGGTTATCATAACATGAATTTTAACTTGATCTTAAAACAATAATCAACACCACCATCATATTTCATGTTGGAAAAGGTGTCTTATACTGTAAATTGTCATACCTCTCTTGCTCGGTCCAGGAGATTCTCAGCGCTGTAAGTGAATCTTTGAGCACGTTGTGACTGAAGGACATCCCTGCTTGCTCGAATACGTTCATAGATGGCACTAGTAGATGGTGTACGCTGCAACCAGGCTCGATATTCATCTGCTGTGAATACGCTTGGTGAGGATGGGATGCGACCTATGTTAAATATTGCAAAATGAAACAGAAGAATTTGTCCTTGTTTTAAAAATGGCATCTAGTCTATTTCTTAGCATGATTTCATTGAGGAGTACTATTTTTCATTTCTGTTCCAATAAAGTATTAAATGGGTAGTGATGATATTACATTGCCCAACAACAAAATTGAAGCACTCAGAGGAAATGGTCAGATGTCATTGTAACTTTGCACATGTACACACCATTGGTGGGTATATAAATTATTAGAGTTGCAATTCTCTGTGAAAGGTAGAACAGCCACCAGAGTGCACCAGTGTTGTCCTTATTTAGTGTTTTTACCAGGCCTGGTAAGGTATATAAGGGCCATGAACAGTGTCACATGTTGAGTGATCACTGCGGAAGACAGAGAGATGCCGCTTACTGGTGTGAGACAGCATTATTATCATCTGACAGAGTTTGAAAGGGGCCTCATTGTGGGTCTACATTTGACCAGCTGGTTAAATTGTGCAATATCCAGATTTGTGGGGCATTTAGATGTGACAGTTGCCCGATGTTGGACTGCATGGGAACAGGCATACTCATTGTACTCATTGTCAAGGTTCCAGTTGACCATATTTGATCACCGTATTGTGCACCGAGCACATCTGCGCCTGTCATTGGAAAACAAGTAATGGACTCTCTGCAACATTCTGTATCCTGCACCATTGCAGCAGCTAGACTAGGGAATTACAATCCCATGCATAGGCTGTTGATAGCACCACAACACAAACAGCTGCATTTGGAGTGGTGCCGTGACCAGGAAGCATGGCCTGCTGATGAACTGCATCACATTGTGTTCAGCGATGAATCGCAATTCTGCACCACCCCGGATGACCATCGTCTACGAATTTGGCGGTGACCTGGGGAGAAGTCCCATTCTTGCAATCTTTTCGAGAGGCATGTGTCTCCATGAACAGTTTGCATGATGTTGAGGTACTCCCGCGGCCAGCAAGATCCCCAGATCTGTCCCCAATAGAACATATGTGAGACCAGCTCAAACATCAACTTTGTCCCAGTGCCAGTATCCAGGATATCAAGGATCAGTTACAACAGTTGTGGGCCATCTTACCTCAGAAGAGGATGCAACTGCTTTATGACACCTTTCCCAACTGAATCAGTGCAAGCATCCAGGTTAGAGAGGAGAGAGGGAGCAACATCATACTGTTAAGTGGGCTCGTACTGTTAAGTTCTCTGTAAATTTGACTTGATTTTGTAATCACTGAAATAACATCATATACACTCTCAACACGTGGAGCACCCAAAAGGGGAGAATCCTTCTGGGTGCTTCAGTTTTCTTTGTCAGGCAGTGTAGTTAAGGACAAAGATAAAAAAGGCCAACTATTTAGTTGTTTCCAGAACCTTAACATTAAATAAAGAAACAATGAATGCTAGACAGCATGAATAGGGATCTGCTTCAGTTACTACATGTCTGTTCTGCTACAATGAACTGATGATCAGGTTCTTGAAGGGTGAACCATGAGAGAGCCATGCGGGTGCACAATGGGGGAGAGGGTTAAAATAGATGATGTGCAAAAAATAATGTGATTAAATTATGTGTACATGAATATGGAAGTGGTGACAAGGTGATGGCATAGATTTCGTAGCTCTAGGGTGACAAATTGGTGCTGCAACCTTCCTGAGGTGTGAGTATCATTTCAAATGAAATGCATAAAAATTTGTTGACAATGTCCCGGTTTTGTTACTATGACAACAGCTCATCAGGACTCATCAGTGATTGGACAAGTTGCCATACTCCAAGTAATCCATCCTGCCAGCAGTCACAGGTACCCAGACATGCGGATGTGAGTGCCTTTTGGTATTTAATGTTAAAAGCAGAACTATCATGAAATGCCACTAATCTACAACAGCGAAGACTTCAATAAAAGATTCTTTTTATTAAGGAGAAAAACAGTACAAGTGAAGCAAGGAAATGAGAATGAGGAACGTTTATATTTACTGTATGTGTATAGTAATTGGATTATCCAAACAATGGGTGTTATACAAGATAGCTTTCAATCCATGTCTAAACGTTTTTCATGATTTATTTGTGAAAACTCACAATGCTATTCTGAGGTGTTTTTATTTTTTATTTTTTAGAACCTCAAACTTCAGTAAGAACTGGCAGAAATCAGACAATGGATGAAACATGGATGGTTTTGTCCCATGAAAATAGTCAACAAGACCTAATTAATCATAATGAAATTCTGAATACCGTTTGATTGATAGGCCTAATTCTCAACCAAAAACTGTTGTAGATAAGTTAAGAGTAAAATAAAAAATTACTTACATAAATAAACGTATAAATAAAATCAGTCACTCCAAAGTAGTTCTATGTGCTGTAATTGCTTGGCATGTTTTATGGAAGTGTTGATTGAACACAACCTTTGATGTACCTACCTGCTTGTAAATTCGACAGGATTTTAAAAGTTAACCCATTATTATAGTGTTATAAAAATGAAAACAGGGGCAATGAATAAGCTTTTTAATTAAAATACATTGTTTCCATGCATAGTGATTGGGGAATTCAGTTGTCACATCAATGCAACGTTTGAATCATCAATGTGTTAACTTCGACGGGCTCTAGCAGCTTAATTCTTTATCCAGTCAACATTTGGAGGCCAATTAGAGAATTAAGCATTTAATATTAGGCCTATGCAATGTCTTTCCCATCTGTTTTTTAATGTTTTTTGTTTCATTGTAAATATGAATATAAACCTTTAATTTTTCAATTTTCCTTGAAATTCACTTTGATATTGACCCCTATAACGTATTAAAAGACAAAAGGGTAACATTATGAAAATGTTGTAAAGTTTGGGCTGGTAAGACTTGGGAGAAAGGCGATGAGCTGCTTGACTAATGCGTAAGTCCCAAGCTGTCAGTGGAGATATGATGTGGAATAACATTAGTAGATGAATAAGTCTGGTGTTTTTAAAAGTAAGAAAGATCACATGAAGATATGAAGATTCAAAAGTTGGAGGTAAGGTCTGGAATAATTTACCAAGGAAGATGTTTGATAAATTTTTAAATCCTTTGAAATTATTTAAGAAAAGACTAGGTAAACAACTGATAAGGAATCTGCCACCTGGGCATCCTGACCAAAATGCAGATCAGTGTGAATGACTGACTGATTGATTGATTGATTGATTGATTGATTGATTGAATACAAAAATTTTCCTTCCTTTACAGATAATGGGTAATATGAATAAACTGGAGACGTATCTCTTGTCTCATAAATATTAAGACATGTCTCAAATGTATGTGAATAAAAAAGCGATGTCTCAGAAGTGACCTTTGCTCCTTGAGACACAGCTCATTAGTGGATTCTCTCAGAGACGCATCTCCAAATGTATATGAATAAACTGGAGCTTAGTCTCTCTGAATGGAGACTGATCTCAGAATTTCTTGAGACTGCCCAGAAGATAACTCAAGGCGATAGAATCAGGCTGAAAACGCGCTGGCGGAGTTTATGATGGTTTTACAATGGAGAAGAAAAATGTATAAAGTACGAAGGGATTCTCTTGAACATGATTATAAAGATCTCTACCGTTTTCGGAAAGAAAATGTGGAATGGTTAGCACATTTTCTGGAGCCAATACACGAGACATTCATATATCAATAATGATAAAGATGATGACGATGATAGCCATTAGCGATAGGATTTACATGCATCATAAAGTATAAAATGTTTAAAATCAAACCAGAAATACGCAAAACTATGCAACATACAATTCTGAAAATTTTCTTAGTAATTATTAAATTAACTTAATTATTCTTAATCTATCCCACATTTGTGATTTTTTCTGTACGTTGACATTTCTTTCTATTCACAAAATACGACTAACATTTTATAAATAAAACTAGCAAATGTACCCGTGCTTCGCTACGGTATTCTACATTGTATACGGATATCAAAGTAAATTACTGTACATGAAGTGAATAAGATTTTTTACATTGCATGCCTTTTGACATTATCCGAGAAACAGCATAGGGAGGTCCGCAGACGTTTCCAATGTAAAGTGCGAGTTGCAGAGTTGTGATGATAACGACAGGTCCACTTGTATACCGCAATTCACTATGCGTAATGTCATCATATTTTGATGGGTAATTTTTTTAAAATAATTGGGGGCACCCTTGCAAGGGGAAACCTATTCCTAATGATAAAGAGAATCAGCTAAAAGAGTTTTGAAAAATGCACGCTCCCTTGCCATCTGCTAGTCAAACCGAGAAGGGAGTTATTCATTACAATAGCACATAGGGGTTGGAGGAGTACCCCATTCCTACTGCCAGTTAAAGTCGATGTGGGAGTACTGATTACAACAGCAGACGCCCTCCAGCCGACAGTCACTATTGATTTGTAAAGTATTAATTACAATGTCAGACACACCCCCTTCTAGATCGCTACAAATCGACTTCAGTGAATAAACATAGATCGACATATGGAAGTCTATGCATGTTCACCTTCATTTACAGAATAACTGCTGCTATATGGCGCAAGATATTGAAAAGTGGATTGTACGGTAAGGCGCCTCTGGCCTCATTTAGCGATCTAAATGACTGGCCCTATGATATTTCCCCGTGTCATATCTATTTAAAGGTAAGATTGTTTTAGAAACATTGAATAGGGTGAAATTTGTGTAAGATTTTCACACAGTGAATTACTTTTCACATACTTATGCGACAGCTTCAAACATAGAATTTGGCTCACATATGGCTACTGGGTGGGCCAATATTCATGTAGAATTTGATGATCCCATCTTTCCTATAAGTGAATCAAACCATCAATTATACGTGTACAAAGTGGAAAATTTAGGTAAATCCAGAAATACAGCCAAACTGAATGTACAAAAAAGCTATAATTTTGCCAAATTTCAATTGTTTAACTCGTCTGGGAGATTGTGCCACCATCTTCAGATGGGGGGGGGGTTAAAATTAGGACTTTCAGGAAACTTTTAAGCCCATGAAACCTATAAGTTATCGTTCTGGATAAATATCACTGACTGTGTTCTTATGCAGATTTGAAACTCCCAGCATGTCTCCCTCAGAGAATTTTGAGAATTTTAGATTTTTCTAGGGATCCTGAAGTCATTAGCTTTTCTGGTACCAAGTTTTAAGTTTCTAAGATTCCTAGAATGGTCTCATTAATTTACGTCTTTTTTCATTTTTATGCCTTAATTTATATATATAAAGTACAGTATAAAGAGATCGCTCCAAACTGACTTTCATTCATTAATATGGAACATATTTCATCCGTTTCCCTAGTGGTTCTAGGGGCGTCTTACTCCCAAAGTATGTTTTCCAGGTAGTAAGTCATACTTGAAAGTCATACTGAAACATACACACGCCCACTATCTCGGTCATTTTTGACAATTTATTTTCTCACCTTCTCAACCCCTGTGCCGAAGGGGATGAAGTTGGACTTTAAAAATCCGGAATGTTACTATTCATCTCAGTAACCCGGAAAACTATGAATTCGGCAGTATATTCAATTATTTTTACATCTCACTCCCCCCTCCCCCACTCTAAAAAGAGCTACTTTGATTCTTAAAAAATCAGGAGTGTTAGTATTCATCTCAGCGACACCGATAACTATGGATTTGACACTATTTTCAATTATTTTTATGTTGCAATCCCCCTCGCCCCCCACCACAAAGGGGGATGAACTTGGACTTATAAAATATCCGGAGTCTCACTAATCATCTCAGCGACCCCAACAACTCTGGATTTGACACTATTTTCGATTATTTTTATGTATCACTCTCCCACCGCCCCCCCACCACGAAGAAGGTTGAATTTTGAAAAATCCCTGAGTGTCACTATTCATCTCAGCTACCCCAAAACGTATGGATTTGATGCTACTTTTGATGATTTTTATATCTCAGTCCCTTCTCCCCCCTGACCCTAAGGGTTTCTGGGGTGTATTACCCCCACGTGCTTTGTCTCCTGATACTAAAAATCTATTGTGTCACTATTCATCTCAGCGACCCTGAAAACTATGGATTCGACACTATTTTTATATATTACCCCCAACGCCACCACCCCGAATGGGGCTGAACTTGGACATTAAAAATTTCCAGAGTGTCACTATTCATTTCAGTGAGCCCGAAAAGTATGGATTCAACACTACTTTTGATGATTTTAATATCTCACCTCCTCGTTCCCCCACTCCCAA
Source organism: Anabrus simplex (assembly GCF_040414725.1). Lineage (NCBI taxonomy): Eukaryota > Metazoa > Arthropoda > Insecta > Orthoptera > Tettigoniidae > Anabrus > Anabrus simplex. The sequence continues at coordinate 902,936,650 of NC_090265.1, forward strand.
GGGTTCCTGGGCCATCTTACCCCCACGTGGTTTGTCTCCTGATACTAAAAATCCGGAGTGTACAATTCACCTTGGCGACTCCGAAAAGTATGTATTCGACATTATTTTCTTTTAATTTTATATATCAATCCCCCCTCGCCCCCACCCCAAAGGGGGCTGAACTTGGACTTTAAAAATATCTGGAATATCACTATCCATTTCAGCGACCCTGAAAAATATGGATTCGACACTATTTTCGTTAATTTGTATATCTGACCCCCGTCGTCGCCCCCCCCCCCCCCTCCACGGCTCTAATGGTTCCTGTGCTGTCTGACCCCACATGGTTTGTCTCCTGATACTAAAAATCCGGAGTGTACAATTCACCTCAGCAACCCCGAAAACTATGTATTTGACACTATTTTTCTTTAATTTTATATATCACTCCCTCCTCGCCCCCCACCCCAAAAGGGGGCTGAACTTGGACTTTAAAAAATCCAGAGTGTCACTATTCATCTCAGTGACACCGAAAAGTATGGATTTGACACTATTTTCGTTAATTTTATATCTGACCCCCTCGCCCCCCACTCGTAAGGGTTCCTGGGCTATCTTACCCCTACGTGGTTTGTCTCCTGATACTAAAAATCCGGTGTGTATAATTCAACCTCGACGACCCCGAAAACTATGTATTCAATACTATTTTCTTTTAATTTTATATATCATTCCCCCTTCGCCCCCTATCCAAAAGGGAGCTGACTTTGACTTTTTAAAAATCGGGAGTGTCACTATTCATCTCAGTGACCCCAAAAACTGTGGATTCGACACTTTTTTCAATTATTTTTATACCTTGCCCCCCCCCTGACCTCCCCACTCCTAAGGGAGCTACGGATGGCTTACCCCCACAGTGCTCGTCTCCTGATAGTAAGTCATAAGTGTACCAAGTTTGGTGGCTTTCACTATTCACTTTATCCTGCTCCTTAGCTGAATGGTACTCTTCGGTTCAGGGGGCCCCGGGTTCGATTCGCGGTCGGGTCAGAGATTTTAACCATAAATCCTCAACATTCCTGCAACTCACACACAACACTATCCTCCACTACAATAACATGGTAGATGACACACATCCTCGTCGGAGGGTCTGCCTTACAAGGGCTGTACAATGCTAGAAATAGCCACACGAAATTATTATTATTATTATTATTATTATTATTATTATTATTATTATTATTATTATTATTATTATTATTATTATTATTATTATTATTATTATTATTATTATTATTCACATTTCGATATCTGAAAGGATATTTTTTCAAGTCTGAAAATTATTGCTCTATATCACATGTTGGCCAAATGGTATTGAACGAATGTGTGTGAGTATCTTTGGTCCTGGTGTAAGCTATCCCATTTATGTTTACTTTAAGTGCCGTAAAATTCCCTGCCCATGCCTTGTTCGATTGTGCTGTTTCTAAGTTTATTAAAAGTTTCAACCGGCGGCTCGTGCCCTTGAGAAAAATATGCTGTAACTGGTTTCACAACATTTAACAGATTCGCATAATGACATTATTCAGCCAATGATTTGCTGCCTCTATTAGTGCTGCTCTTTCTCAACCACTGTACCAAAATCTCACTTGCGCCGAATACTACAAGGGAAGCATTTGGTTTGGATCAGACAGATTTCGATGAAACTTTGATGAATTGTCAATCTACCTGAAATTTATTGCTTATATTCACTTTGTCATAAAATCAACGACATTGTTATAATAAATTGCTAAAGAACAGCTGGGTGGTTTGCAGCTGTATTGACCTCGCATATGCACTGTAGAAATGCACTGATAGTTACATTTTAAAGAAATGCACTGATAGTTCTATTTTAAAGTTACATTAAACAGTGCGGTTTAGAGTGAAAATTAGATTTTGACAACAAGAACAGAATGTCTTGCTCGTCTAACCCATTTTACTAACATGTACAGTATATGAATATTTCAAAATATGAGGCTTTTAATACTTCTTTGCCATTTACAATTGAAGCTAAAATATGTAATATGAAATCCTTGTCATTTGTATATAAACTTGCATGCTATAAATAGTCTTACACTTTCGGATTCTTGTTGAGAGTCATTCATTTTGTCACAGTGCGGGTAACCTATATAACAACATCAATCATGCAGCGATGTTCTGATGTCTTAATTGATCATCCTACCATATTTCATAGAAATCGCTGCCATCTACACACCACGTTCCATTTAAAACTGGAGCAAAAATTTACTGTCAATAAATACTGGTACGAAAATATTATTTCACGGTAGAACGGTTATCACCATTGAGTCCCGGATGTCTTAGCTCATCATGTTACTAAGTTTCATTGCAATTTGTCCGGTCCAAATCAAACAACTCCCTTGTTAATTATATTCATTTATGAATATGGATAGAATTTTGTATTATTTCTATGTTTTGAAAGTTTGAAATTTAGACAGTTTATGCAACAGTATATAGGTATTGGTTGTGTATTATACACCGGCTGAGTTGGCCATGCAGTTAGGGGCGCGCGGCTGTGAGCTTACATCTGGGAGGTAGTGGGTTCAAGCCCCACTGTCGGCAACCCTGAATATAGTTTTCCGTGGTTTCCCATTTGCACACCAGGCAAATGCTGGGACTGTACCTTAATTAAGGCCACGGTCGCTTCCATCCCACTCCTAAACCTATCCCATCGTCGCCATAAGACCTACCTGTGTCGGTGCATTATATTATATGCAGAAACGCCCCTAGCTATGCACAGGTATGATCAATAAACTCTTCATATTCATGAAGAATGAAGTACGAAGCATGTTTAAAAAGTGTTTGAGTGACTTTCAATGACCGCGGAAAAGTATGCATTTGAATGTGGTTCCTAAATGTGATGATAAATACAATGTGACTTCTTACACAATATCTTGAAGGAAACTTACAAGAAAAGAAACCTTAAATCAGTTGTTCCCAAGCTGGGGTGCAAGTATACCAAGAGTACGAGCCACTACGTTTATGTAAGCCTAGAAAGAATTGAAATAATAACTGTAGTGATTATTGAATATTGATTAATACGAAAGGGATAGTTTGCAGAATAGGCTCCCAAGTGAAAGACAACTGAAGAAGAAGAAAAGGCTGTCAAGAACTATTCTAAATGAAAAAAATATAGGTGGGTGTTCCATTTCGCTTTTATTTGTTTGTTCTGCTCTTTTCTCCGTTTCATGTAAAAGATTTTCCATTTGCAGTTGCAAAACCTGTTTTTGCTCTGAAATTAGTTCTTCTGTTTTTTCGAGAACACACTGTCGCTTTTCAATCTTTTTCACTTGTAAATCTAACACTTGTATGATTAGCTGCCATCACTGGAGGCCCAGGTTCGATTCCCAGCTCTGCCACGAAATTTGAAAAGTGGTACGAGGGCTGGAATGGGGTCCACTCAGCCTCGGAAGGTAAACTGAGTAGAGGTGGGTTCGATTCCCACCTCAGCCATCCTGGAAGTGGTTTTCCGTGGTTTCCCACTTCTCCTCCAGGCAAATGCCGGGATGGTAGCTAACTTAAGGCCACGGCTGTTTCCTTCCCTCTTCCTTGTCTATCCCTTCCAATCTTCCCATCCCCCCCGCAAGGCCCCTGTTCAGCACAGCAGGTGAGGCCACCTGGGCGAGGTACTGGTCATACTCCCCAGTTGTATCCCCCGACCCAGAGTCTGAAGCTCCAGGACACTGCCCTCAAGGCGATAGAGGTGGGATCCCTCTCTGAGTCCGAGGGTGAACAGATTAAGAAGAAGAAGAAATCTAACATTTTCATCTGTTCCAACAAAACCACTTTTTGTAGCTCTCCGATTGTTAAATCACTCATCAGCTGACAGATACCAGAGCCAGTGTGCAAGAGTGTGCAAGACTCGTCTCAAGCGGAAGGAGACAAGTCTCGTTAGCGAGAAACAAACTTTATTCATATATATGACGAGTTCTGTCTCCAAAGTGACTTCCGTCTCGATCCTTCTTCGAGACTTGTCTCCGAGTTACATCTCATTTTTATTCATATCACCCAACACAAATATCTCTTAAGATGTTGCAGCTGTGAACAAAACTATACCATACATCAAACTGACAATCGTCGCCATAAGACCTATCTGTGTCGGTGCGACGTAAAGCCACTAGCAAACTGACAATCCCAAGGTAGGTTTGCCTCATTATACATTAGAAAGATCAGCTAGGATAAATCCAGGATACTTTCAGCCTTGAATTTTTCACTATCTAGTCAAGAGTGTTGGTGCAGGAAATGATGCTAGGCACATGAGTTTCAACAAGAAATGGTAGGAAACATTTCACTGGCTGGAATACAGTACTGAAGAGGATGCTACATTATGCTTTCCTTGCCACTGGTTGCTTTGAACAATAGTAGTTCAACTACTGGTTCAACCAAGGACACTTTCATTAAATCTGGACATTCTTAGTGTTGTAAGGCTGCAGAAGAGTTAAAAATATATGAAACAATCAAATGCCATACTTCAAGTGTTCTTGGTTGGAAGTATTTTGATGAAAATCCGTTGATTTACAACTAGATGAAGCAAAATAAGCTGCAATCCAAGAAAAAAGAAGAGGGAAAACAAGATGAAATGGAACAGAGTGCAGAAAGAGATTTGTTTCTGCAATGAAGGAAACAATCGATCTTAAATCTCCATTGGTAGGGTCATTGTCTCAACTTGACTTTGGTCAGTGCATGTTCCAACCGCAAGTCTAATCCCAATGATATCCAAGTTGTTATGGTATTGTGAAGTTAGCGTACAATTTCTTAGAAGGGAGTCCTAAAAGACATCTAGTAAAAAGTGTTGATATTAAGTTTAAAATGTTGAAATCACTTTCAAAAACTTACTGGGCATGTTGGTTGAAGGTTGTGTTTGCAGTACTAGCTCAGTTTGAAAACAATAGAAAAAATTAATGCAGATGATGATTGCATCAGGGTTTGGTGCAGTGGAGGACAACACTTCAATCTAGCGCAATCCTAAACCCCAGATGTTTCGATTTGGGATGCCATCCGTTATGATTCCTGATTACGGTGACACTTCAGAGATAAAGAGGTATTTTTACCTAATGCATAGATTTTCACAAAATTTTGTGGGAATGTCATTTGCATAAAAGTAGAGATATCACGAACATTTCTTTCATATACAATTAATAGTTTTTTCAAAATAAATTCTTTTGAAATTTTTAATTCCATTTTTTCATGAAATTTAATTAACATGTTAACGTAAATTTGTAATTAGGTAGATAATACTTCTTTTAAAAGCACTACATATCAATTTTTCTGTACGTAATTTATATAAGGAGATATATCGTATTAAGTTTGTGTCTTTTTACGTTCTAAAATTTTGGACTTAAAAATTCCTACTACTTGAAAAAATTCTGCAATAAAAAATTCAATATGCAGGTATCTTAATATAGCTGTGATACATATACTGTACAAATTTTGTTACATATGGCAGAATATTATGGGAGAAAAATGGGATTTAAATATGAAATTACAATTGATAAACAAAGCAATATTACAGTGATAAATTTTTTGAATTCAGTGAAATAACTTCATGACAAGAAAAAAAAAGAAACTCCATCTTTTCAATTTCAGTCATTAAAAATTTCACCAAAAATGACCAAAATATAGATTTTTATCTCCGGAGTGTCGCCTTAATTCACGTGTTTGTTGAAGGCACAGAAATAACACAGCAGTATATCAGTGAATTCTACAACCCCATTTCCTGTCTTTCTTTTACACAGTATACAAAATACTATTATACAATAAGATAATGCTCATAATATAATTTGCATCACCTAACACATTCTACAGGTGTGAACATTATTCCCTGGTCATCAAGGTAACTGAATTTGTGACCAATTAAAGACATCTGGTGTTAGATGAGGTTGTGTCTGTGCTTCTATCAATCACCTGCATAATCAATGGACAATCTACGTGTGCAGTTGCAGAAGGAGTGGTTTAATGTGTCTCATGGCACTATCTGGAAGCTCTATAACTAGCACATCAAACACAAACACACTACCACTTTGTATGGTAAGACTCAAAATGTAATAAAAACAACTGCTTGTCATGCAGTGTCAGCACTGTCTGAACTGAGTGACCTAGTACAGTACATACTAATAAACATGTGGAGCCAGAGGTACCATACTGCTTCAAAGTAAATCTAAAGCTATTATTAGCAAACTACAACTACTGAAAGAGGAGCATTTCATGCACCAAGTCTGGAAATGGACACAGTGTTCTCTGCAATGTTTATCATGACCCCCTGTGCATTATGTCATACACAGTCAACCATGGAATGAAGGTTTTAATTTGTTGCAGGAATAGTGAAAGAGAATGGGGGTGACACTGAACAATGTGTATAATCGGATATAGCTATGAAAGGAGGACCTACTTCATACTGATCGGTTACTGTGGATGCTATGTGACAGAAACACCACTGCTGGTTTGTAATATGATCTGCTAGCTTATGATGGTTTCATGAAATTTCAAGTAGAGAAAGAGGATGCTTTATTTCCCATGTCCATCAATGTATCTTTGGTCTCTTACAATACAGAAGGGTACTTCCAGCTATACGTGCTATGCAAAAGCAAAATGTGAAGCCATCTTTATAAAGGTCATAAGGGCCACTGAAGGAGTAACCTAGGGCAAGACAGACTAGTGAGTTCTATGCCCAGCTTCTTATGGCCCCAAGAATGACCCTGATACTTATTTCTGGTGCAGACTGATGAAGCACCAGGACCATGTAATTCTCTGAAATGGAGGTCTTGTTTCTAAATTTGCCTACTTTCTGATAGAGGATTGAATTCCATACTTCTGAGTGAACCAAGCATGTCTTGATCACTATGACTAGGGAGCTCCCAATAAGTGCTAATTAAGAAGATAATATTAGAATCTAAAAAATACAATTTCACAGAACAGCTTAATGAGATGGTAAGGAATGTAAGGCAAGTTAAACATATAGTACCTATATAGTTAAATTACATTAACATTATTCTTTAAATGACAGTGAATACTGATGATGATTTATTTATCTACCTATCTATCTAGTTATTATTGATTTAATTTATTTGTTTTAAGTGTGTAAGAATATTAATCCAACACTAATAGCAGTATATAGGAATTTCTTCAAATAAAAAGTATTTTATGGTCAAAATCAGCTGTAAATTTTTTTACTGCTGAGGAAACAAGCATTCTAAGTGAACTTGCCTCTTTCTCTTCGGGTGACTGGTAGTTCAGGAGCAGATACTGCCCCGTCACTGTCCTCTTGGTCTAACAAGCTACCTCCAACAGATGCTCCTGTACTGCCTCTGGCTTCCCTTTCAAAGCGCACCACATGATGTCTTCCCTGTTGACTCCTACCTCGATGATCTCGTGGCAGGGAATTGGAGCGTAGTGTACCACCTGAAGGGGTACTTAAGCCAGTAGTGGCAGTCCCGCTGCCTATGTGTGGCGATCGAGATAATGTAGGGGTACGAGATGCAGCTGGGGGAGTACGATGATGATAGTAATAATAGGAAGAACGAGGGGATGAGGTGCAAGTGGCTTCCGTGTCAGACGCATAGTCGAGCGAGGGCCGGTGCCTGCGTGCAAGAGTTCCGCCCAGCGGTTGTCGTTGTGCAGATACGTCCCTGTACCGAGAGCCGTACTTAAGACTTGAACGTAACATTGTGTGAGATGTGCCACCAGTACCATAGTCATATTCCACTCGCGGCAAATGCTGGTCACTTCCAGATCGGGGCATTGCACGTCTTGCTCCATATGCTTGCTGTTGTTGCTGCCGTAGTGAAGTGGGCTGTGGACCAGCAGACATTCTCCTTGAACTAGTTGTGCCAGTGGGTGGGCCTGTATAGAACGCATGAACCTGCACAGAAACATGTAATCTCATATTAGAGAATTGAAAAAGCTCCATATATAGTAAATGTAAACATTTTAAGCTGGAGAATAAAACTATAATGTACATTTATCCAGATGAGCCACTATTTTTCAGTGATGACCTAGATGGATAGATATTCTTTACATCTGCATGTCTTAACTGCTAGTTTCTGTGAATTCCTGTGAACAATCATTTCACAAGCCCTGGATTCTGTCCCTAGACTCCTCAAGCAATCAAACACAGTATCCTTCATAACCATACATCATTCTTTCCACAAAATCAATCACATTTTAAAACAGGCATTTAACTTTCACTCATCATCACCTTATACCCATGATCTTATGAAATCCTCAAAGTCACATTCAGGCACCAACCAAATCTCAAAAATATTTTCATCCACAATGTACCACACCAACCTTCACCTCCTGCTTTTTCTCCTCTGAACACAACTGTTGCAAGACTTTCCATCTTATATACCCAGAAACACTTTCACCAGCAGATCCACTGTCAAAATGTTCTATCCCATACAAGATCATCATGACTGCATTTGATCCAACAATATCTACCAGCTTCAGTGCAGTTCTGCTTAACTTTCAACATTGGAGGTAACTACTAACATTCTATCCAAATGAACTTGTGGCTACTGCTATACCTGTAAGACTCATAACATGGATCTTGTTATCCCCATTCACTCCTGGCACCATCAAACCACGTTTGATGACTGTTTCAGAGTTGAAGTCCTCAACATTAGATAACCACACCTTTTCTCCATTCTCTTGTCTCACCTATCTCCTCCTCTCCCTTTAACTTGCAACATCATCTACTTTTCAGCAATGATCACCACCATTCTTATTCTACTGTATCCTCCACCGACAAAGGCTGCAAACTGTACTCTTATATGGTAAGTCTCTACTCTCCATCTGTTTTTTTTATGCATGTACATTTTGCTTCTATCAGCTGATCATTTAAAGTTTACTCTAGTATATCAGCTAATAATAATTTGGTGCGGCTATTGCCAGCCTGCTGCAGTCCTTGTTAGGTAGACTCTCCAATGAGGGTGGGTGGCATCTTCCATGTATAGGAAACTACGTGTTACTCTGGTGGAGGATGGTATTGTGTGTGGTGTGTGACTTGCAGAGATGTTGGGGACAGCACAAACACCCAGTCCCCGGGCCAAGGGAATTAACCATTTAAGAATAAAATCCCTGACCTGGTTGGGAGTTGAATCTGGACCCTCTGAACTGAAGGCCACTACACTAATCTTTCAACCAAGTAGCAGGAGAGTATATCAGCCATAGAACTAGTATTAGCAACTACAGAAAAATATTTAAAAATCTACTAATAGACATTGTATTTCAAAATCCTACATGCTGATTCAGTGGTCAATTTTCTCTTGAATTTATTTATAGTTAAGGCAATCTGCCCTCTTTATCATCATTTGTTAAAATATAAACATTTTTACACAATAAGAATCACTGCAGCAGTAGTGATTTTGATTTATTTATATTTATATTTAGGGGTGTACAGTAAAAGTTATTTATATATAAGGACTATAGTTTTGTCCTCAGCTACAGAAATGACTTGTTTTGCATTTTTGAAGTTAAGTGGATTTTGGTTGAATCTTCCTACTGTCAAAATTAGTGGAACATGTTTTATCATCTAGATACTTTCACGAGTAAGCTGAAATATGGCCCTGTCTATTATAAAAAATTTTGGTACTAGAGGTAAAAAAGGAACTGGAGGCTCAAATTTCCTATCTTACAGCCATTTCATTTTAGTTTTCCTGATATTTCAAAGCAAACAGTCAGAGATGTTCTTAATTATGGTGCTGAAGTATATTACCAAGAGGAAATATAATTACATTCTAACAAATACAGATGCTTCCATTTCCTTCTTTTGAAAGAGGTGTTACCTTGGATTCTCTTGACTGCGAGAGGTGGATCTCTTTCCATTGAATTTAAACTTAAGGTAAGATCAGTAATAGTGACGTCAGACATGCTGGAGGTGAAATACTTAAGGTAGACACAATTTATTTAAGCTATTTGTTAACATTTTATGCTACTGAAAATACAGTGAACTTCACCTTTTCAGCGAGGGATTCGAGTGTCTTGGGGTAGTTCCGGTCGTAGGGTTGAAAATGCTGTGGAGTGGATGACGGTTTGGGTTGCTCTGTTATGACTGGTGGTGGTGGAGGTTGGTACGACCAAGATGCCGTGGCAGAAGGTCGATCCCCAGAATGCTCAGGCCGTGAGTTATAGTACAGGTCAGCTAGACCCAGACCATTGGTAGTTGCATCCCCGTTGCTGTCCATACCCAGGTCCTGCGTGGAGCCCAGTCCCGTGAGCCCCAGACCTAGACGTGACCTGGAACGTACGCGAAGAGGTTCCATACTGAAGATAGTACGGAACAGTTTATCGTGTACAGTAACAGTTTGTGCTTTATAATGGGATGAACAGGAACATAGATTTCAAATAACAGACATCCAAATTAAAAGAAACAGCTTTGATAAATCATTTACTAAAGCAAAAGAAACATACTGTAACATGGAATTATAAGCATACTTCTCTATTACAGCCTCACTGCTATTTACATAAGTTTTCTTTCCCTGTACTGTTGGTAGTGTTGTAGAGTGAGGATAAAAAAATACACACAGACAAACAATAAACAGAATTGTTTAAGAACACAAGGAAAGAACTTTCTTATTTCTTAATTATGCCTGCATGCCTCATTTCATCACATTATGGAGGATGTGGAACTAGTTCAGTACTCAATCATCGCACAAGATCACAAATTCTTAATACTCCTGTAACTTAATTTAAAAAGAAAGTTATTGTAATAACATTCTACATTCAATCTACATTTTCTAGACTATTCTTCTTCAAGCTATATAGTTTGCAATATTGGAATGATTGACAGGAAGAGCTAACAACACAGTCAAGGCTATCATGATGTTCAGGAATATTAGAATGTTACAATAAAGAGAACAATAAAATATTTTGACAATATATTTTCTGTGTGAACAGAGACTAATTCAATTGTTTTGTACAAAAACAACTACAAGAAATAAAAATCATCTTTTGACTGTCTTACACAATTAAAAAGTGGGTTATATTCTATCCAGTTCAATATTACTATTCAATCTTTAGGAATGATACACTTTTACAAGAGAAGATTATAGCGATAAACTATAAAGAGATTTTTTCTTAACTAAGTTTTTACATTTTTCATTTTATTACCTTATTAGATAAGTACTGATGATGACCCAAAAGGGTCAAAACATATATGCTATTAGATAATACTGTATTTTGTATCAGTTCTAAAGATTGAATTGAACTACTTAACTAGATGGAATAAAACCCGCTTTTTAACTGTACAAAAACAACTGACAAAGAATTTACAGATTTGTTTTTAGCAAGCTTTCATTTTGTACCTTGAAGGGGTATGGCAGGCCTCCTAGAAGATAATGTCCTCTCTCAGACCAAGGAGATTTGTAGAGGTGATTTGAGGTGCAGAGAAGGTGAGGGGGCAGTGGCCATGTTCTATAAAACGATCTGTCCCATCACTTGCCTTAGTCTAGGACAATGGGAAACAACAGAAAACCATTCTCAGGACAGCCAATGGTCGGGACCAGCCTCTGCCTCCTAAATTTAGAGCTACAAACCTGCCAAAACAAGCTGTTGCTAAGAAAAAGCCTACTCTACTCGCTCATAAAAATTTCCTATTCTGCGACATACATGGAATATCTTTAGTGTCCTTGCATCAGTAAGTCATACTTGCTTTTCTGTTTTTTTTTATTTATCTGAAAAATTACTTGCTCCCTTGAAGGTCAACTAGCCATTTTTTTTTTTTGCTAGGGGCTTTACATCGCACCGACACAGATAGGTCTTATGGCGACGATGGGATAGGAAAGGCCTAGGAGTTGGAAGGAAGCGGCCGTGGCCTTAATTAAGGTACAGCCCCAGCATTTGCCTGGTGTGAAAATGGGAAACCATGGAAAACCATCTTCAGGGCTGCCGATAGTGGGATTCGAACCTACTATCTCCCAGATGCAAGCTCACAGCCGCGCGCCTCCGCCATTAACCCTTGGCCAAACCTTAAAAAAAGCCAGTGTAGCTCTGGCAACCACACAAAGACTGGTATAGGCCTAAGCTAAAAAAGATCTTTTTATACACATATAGTAGCAGGAACTTTGTTAAATATCTTGTGATTACCAACACCATTTCAACATGCTGACTAACTTTGCCTTCAGTTTGTATCTATGTTCTCTCAATTCCTAAACCAGAGTGAGGGTCAGAATTAAAGCAACTAGGCACTCTAATAATTTTGTGTTGCCATTGCTAGTCTGGTGCAATCCTTACAAGGCAGACCCTCGGGTGGTGGGTGGTGTCTGCCACGTACAGGAAACTGCATGTTTGTGCGATGTGCGAACTGCAGGAATATTGGAGACATCACAAACACCCAATTCCTGAGCTGAAGAAATTAAACGTTTAAGGTTAAAATCCCTCAACTTTGGTGGGTATCGAACCTGGGGCCCCGAGGATTGAAGGCAAAGACACTGACCAAACTCTCCTTTCTGAAATCAGGGGTGGATTTAAAGGGGTAGGTATCCAACTTCTCTGATATAATTTAAGAAAAGACTAGGTAAACAGTTGCTAGGGAATCTGCTACTTGGGAAATCAATGGTGATTGATTGATTGATTGATTGATCGATCGATCAATCGATCTCAACGATATCGGTCATCTGTTCTGGGTGGAAATCCTCATGACGACCACCATCCACTTTTGGAAGCACTTTCAGGAACTAGACATTGTATGAAATCTCCACTCGACGTTCCTCAGGGACCAAATCCTGAAGGCCTCGGGATTCTGCAGCAAACACATCCTTTCACGCACATGGCTCAAACTTGCCTGTGCTCTTGGTTTGATTAAAACAGTAGACCCATCCACGCTTCAAAAGGGATTATTTCCACCCAATGCGGCAATTGGGCAGCTGTTTTCTGTCCAGCTTCCCCGTTTTGCTCCGTGTTGTTCGGGACTGTCAGTCGACTTTTAATGCTGGAACTCTTCAATAATCATCAAAATTGCCTGTTGACATACTCTGTTCAATTATCAGATTGCAGGAGCTTCATCTTCTTATTGAACTGTGTCTCAGTCATGGTTTTGAAGGCCCGGAATTCGTCAAGTACTTCACAATGTGTAGAGTCATTGCATCAATGAATGTAATAAAGTATCTGGCATGACAATTTGGTTGAACCTTCACATATCTATTCATCAGGAGCAGTTTTCCTTTGAGACAATTTTGAAAATGGCTGACATCTCATTTTCCCCTGAAAACAAACCTCACATTCGATGACTGAGTTAATGTCACTAATTTCAAGTCCTTGCACAGTGTGGTTTCTCACTGCTTCTCGAAAATCTTTGACGTTCAGTTGTCCCATCTTCCTGTGCCAGTCCACCTAAGATTTTTTGTGTTCACTGCTTGCCAGAGCAGTTTTCTCCGGCTTGATCACGTGTGAATTACTCACAAAGTATTGTCCGTCGACACATGCTGAACTACACTGTTGTCCTTTCTGTTGATAACTTCAGTCTTGTGTTCACTGAATGTCATACGATGACCCTTGTGAACAATCTTCCCAAGCGACAGAAGATTAGTTAGTAAATCTGGCATGTGCAGGACATTTTTCAACTGTCATATCGCGTTCGTTCACTTGTGTCACCAACTGTGCAATATCTTTGGCACTGATTTTCGTGGAGCTGGAGTTTGCCAAGTTCAATGATTCACAAATGTCCAATTCAATAAAACTGTCAAGGTCCTTGGTTACGTGTGTGGTACACCCACTATCCAAACACCGCCGTTTCTTGTCTGTCGAATGAGCCAGTGAAACATTTGCTCCATGACACACATTTCAAACTGGTGCGGTGTATAACGTCGTGTTTTTCTCTCAAGTTTTCGTTCTGATCACTTTTCATATTCGATCAACAATTCACTGCTTTGTGACCCAGCTTTTTGAACCATGCATATTCAATTTACCTGATTTGGCATAGTTCCAACTGTTGTTATTGATCTTTCTCTGCACCAACATTGCATTCTGCACGAGTCTGTTGATTACTTGATCGTGCATCACTTTCTTCAGCTATTTTTATGTGCAATGTTTCAAGATTCAGGAGTTTGTCATGTGACTTGATTGCAATACCAAAACTATCAAAACTTGCCAGTAAACAATCAATCAATCAATCAATACTGATCTGCATTTAGGGCAGTCACCCAGGTGGCAGTTTCCCTATCTGTTGTTTCTTTTCTTAAATGATTTCAATGACATTGGAAATTTATTGAACATCTCCCTTGGTAAGTTATTCCAATCCCTAACTCCCCTTCCTATAAATTAATATTTGCCCCAATTTGTCCTCTTGTATTCCAACTTTATCTTCATATTGTGATCTTTCCTACTTTTAAGACGCCACTCAAACTTATTAGTCTACTAACGCCACTCCACGCCATTTCTCCGCCGACAGCTTGGAACATACCACTCAGTCGAGCAGCTCGTCTCCTTTCTCCCAGTTCTTCCCCGCCCAAACTTTGCAATATTTTTGTAACGCTACACTTTTGTTGGAAATCACCCAGAACAAATTAAGCTGCTTTTCTTTGGATTTTTTCCAGTTCTTGAATCAAGTAATCCTGGTGAGAGTCCCATACACTGGAACCATACTCTAGTTGTGGTCTTACAAGAGACTTACAAGCGTTCTCCTTTACATCCTTGCTACAACCCCTACACACCCTCATAACCATGTGTATCCTTTATTTACAATCCCATTTATGTGATTACTCTAATGAAGATCTTTCCTTATATTAACACCCAGATACTTACAATGATCCCCAAAAGGAACTTTCACCCCATCAACGCAGTAATTAAAACTCAGAGTACATTTCCTATTTGTGAAACTTACAACCTGACTAACCCCGTTTATCATCATGCCATTGCCTACTGTCCATCTCACAACATTATCGAGGTCATTTTGCAGTTGCTCACAATCTTGTAACTTATTTATTACTCTATAGAGAATAACATCATCCGCAAAAAGCCTTACCTCTGATTCCACTCCTTTACTCAAATCATTTATATATATAAGGAGACATAAAGGTCCAATAATACTGCCTTGAGGAACTCCTCTCTTCATTATTACAGGGTCAGATAAAGCTTCGCCTACTCTAATTCTCTGAGATCTATTTTCTAGAAATACAGCAACCCATTCAGTCACTCTTTTGTCTAGTCCAATTGCACTCATTTTTGCCAGTAGTCTCCCATGATCCACCCTATCAAATTCTTTAGACAGGTCAATCGCAATACAGTTCATTTCATCTCCAGAATCCAAGATATCTGCTATATCTTGCTGGAATCCTACAAGTTGAGCTCAAGTGGAATAACCTTTCCTAAAACCGAATTGCCTTCTATTGAACCAGTTATTAATTTTGCAAACATGTCTAATGTAATCAGAAAGAATGCCTTCCCAAAGCTTACATGCAACGCATGTCAAACTTACTCGCCTGAAATTTTCAACTTTATGTCTATCACCCCTTTCTTTATACACAGGAGCTACTATAGCAACTCTCCATTCATTTGGTATAGCTCCTTCAACCAAAGAATAACACTAGCCAACATGATTTTGCGGTAAAATAGAAAATATGTAATTCTTATGGAAATTGCTGCCCTGATTCCGAAAATGATGCTACTTTTTTTCCCATCACGTCTAGTTTTGACGCAATTTGGTATTTTAGTATCTGCATGAATTTGTAAGATGTAATGTTGAGAGATGTTCTCGTACAACGTTTTTTAGAATACAATTATGTGGTTTGATTTTTTGTTGTTTGCATATTATTGTAGGTTTATTGCTGTCTAAATGTTCATTTTGTAGTTGGTGGTTTCCTGGTAAATTCATAACAAACTCCCCCAGATACGCAACAGACCGCGAGGTATGTAGGATTGAAGACAGGACAGTTGAGCGTTTGTCTTTCATCTTAGAACACTTGAATAAACAGACGTGTTAAAGGCCCCAGCCCTTATGCAATGTTTACGATGGACTGATAAAGCAGTTTCCTTGCACACTCCACAAAAATGTCTGAAACCTACGAGACCTTAAAGTTGGTGCTTGAAAAAATTAAATATCACGAGCATGGGTGGCAAATTTGCGGTGATTTGAAGATCATTGGATTGTTGCTGGGACAACAAAAAGACTATACAAAATTTCCCTGTTTCCTATGCGAATGGGATAGCGGGGCACAGAATAAACATTGAAATACAGTGAATTGGCCAGAAAGGAAACAACTACAACCAGGATCCAAACATGTTTTGAATGTAAGTCTTATTGACCGTGAAAAAATTCTACTTCCACCCTTGCACATCAAATTAGGATTGATGAAACAGTATGTCAAAGCATTAGATAAAAGTAGCCTATGCTTCCAATATTTATCCACTAAATTTCCCTCATTATCAGATGCAAAAATCAAAGAAGGCGTATTTGATGGACCACACATTCGTAAACTGATGAAGGATAAAAATTTCACAGACATGATGACCAAAATTGAGAAAGAGGCATGGAACGCATTCAAAGATGTAGTGGCTAAATTCCTTGGCAACATTAAGGACCCTCAATACAAAGAAATTGTAAGAAAAATGTTGGTAAAGTTTAAGGAACTCGGTTGTAATATGAGCCTTAAACTTCATTTCTTAGCTTTGCATCTGGATTATTTCCCTCCAAATTTAGGAGCTGTCAGTGAAGAACAAGGTGAAAGGTTTCACCAGGATCTCTAAGATGCAGAATGACGCTATCAGGGACGTTGGGATGTGAATATGATGGCCGATTACTGTTGGTTGATTGCACGAGACGACCCTTCTAGAGATCATTCAAGAACTTCAAAAACCCGGAAATTCCACGGAAAACGGGAAAAGACGTAGGTGTGAATCTAACCTGCACATAATGTAACAAAACTATGTATGTTTAACCATGTCATTTTTATTCAAGGTACGGTTATATTAATTTAAAAGGAACTGTACGGCCGAAACTAAATAGGCGTTTTATGCTTCAGTTTCACAAATTTCAGTATACATTAAAAATATAATGCAAACCATCTACTTGCTTACAAGGCAAAATTTATGTGTATTTAATGCATGCAAAATATGATTACGTTTTGCAAGCTGAAATTTACATTAATATATCAAATTTAATCAATACTAAGTATCAACAATTTTATGTAAGAACAAAATAACATTTTGTAAAATTGGCATTAAACCAGATGTGATATGGCAAAACTAATTTTTCCCCCAAATTCTGCGTTAAGAAATTCATAAAACCCACCTATTTTCCTTTTTACCGCACAAAAAAAAAGTTGTTTTTTGCAGGCTAGTGTAATCAAATAAGTACTTCAGATATGGTACTATATCCCAAACCATTGTCTTTAGTATATCCCCAAATATCTTATAAATTCCTGCCGCTTTTCTAGTTTTCAACTTTTGTATCTTATTGTAAATATCTTGTTATCATATGTAAATTTTAATACTTCTTTAGGATTAGTCTCCTCCTCTATCTGGATATTATCCTTGTAACCAACAATCTTTACATACTGCTGACGGAATACTTCTGCCTTTTGAAGATCCTGACATACACACTCTTCTTGTTCATTAATTATTACTGGAATGTCCTTCTTGGAACCTGTTTCTGCCTTAAAATACCTATACATACCCTTCCATTTTTTACTAAAATTTGTATGACTGCCAATTATGCTTGCCATCATGTTATCCTTAGCTGTCTTCTTTGCTAGATTCAATTTCCTAGTAAGTTCCTTCAATTTCTCCTTATTTCCACAGCCATTTCTATTTCTTTCCAATCTGCACCTCCTTCTTAATCTCTTTATTTCTCTATTATAATAAGGTGAGTCTTTATTATTCCTTACCACCTTTAAAGGTACAAACCTGTTTTTACATTCCTCAACAATTTCTTTAAACCCATGCCAGAATCTGTTTACATTCTTATTTACCATTTTCCACCGATCATAATTACTTTTAAAAAACTGCTTCATGCCTGCTTTATCAGCTGTATGGTACTGCCTAATAGCCCTACTTTTGAAACCTTCCTTTCTATCACATTTACTTTTAACTATGACAAAAACAGCTTCATGATCACTAATGCCATCTATTACTTGGGTTTCTCTATAGAGCTCATCTGGTTTTATCAGCACCACGTCCAGGATATTTTTCCCTCTAGTTGGTTCCATCACTTTCTGAATCAGCTGTCCTTCCCATATTATACATAGTTTATTTGCCATTTGTTGGTCATGTTTTCTGTCGTTTGCATTTCCTTCCCAATTGACATTTGGTAAATTAAGATCTCCCGCTACAATCTCATTCCTTTCCATGTCATTTCCCACATAGCTGATTATCTTATCAAATAACCGTGTCACTGCTAACTTTTTCCAGTCTGTACACTCCAAAGGCATCAAGTTGCCTATTATCTTTAGAAATGAGCCTTACACCTAGAATTTCATGTTTCTCATCTTTAACTTTTTTGTAGCTTACAAATTCTTCTTTCACCAGAATGAATACTCCCCCTCCCACCATTCCTATCCTATCTCTACGATACACACTCCAGTTCCATGAGAAAATTTCTACATCCATTATATCATTTCTCGGCCATGATTCAACTCCTATTACTATATCTGGTAAATATATATCTATTTAATTACTTAATTCTATTCCTTTCTTTACAATATTTCTACAGTTCAACACTAACATTTTTATGTCATCTATATTTGACTTCCAGATCTCTGTACCCTCATCACCGCTCCGTAGACAACCCCGTTTCCCTGAATGTACCTCCCTATTACCCTTCTAAACAAATTTCCTAACTTATATGTACCACTGCGGATTAAGTGAAGTCCATCTGAGCGCAGATCCCTATCTCCTACCCACCCATTAGGGTCTAGAAATATAACTCCCAGTTTCCCACATACCCACTCCATAGTCTTATTTAAATCCCCACTGATAACAAACTTTGCTTCCTTAAAATTCACCCTGCTGCATTTACCAGATCCCACACATCGCCCAACTATGTTGGTACTTATATTAGCTTGCCTTACGTTGTTGGTACCAACGTGAAAAACTGTACAGTAACAGTATCGACAGAAGGCGGTTGTTTATCGGCACTTCCATATTGCCGAGTCGGTCAACAGCATCGAAGAATCTTCGCAGATGATCATGAACATCGTCGCCCTCATTCATGTGTTGAAGCAGTATTTGTTTCAGCAGGTTAGCTTTTCTTGCAGTGTCTTTGTATTTTGTTCACATTTTCCAAATATTGCCGAAGTTCTCTCGACGTTGCATATTCCTCCACCTGTTTCAACTTGGTTGAAGAGATTCCCAGAAGTACATCTGACATCGCCTTACTATCTCTTGATTCCCATGCCATCACTGTGGCTGCATTCTCTGCATTTGCCATGGGCTTTACTTTTGCACCACTTATGTAGGTCCATGCATAATTTTTTATGAGTGATGCTTTCATATGGATTTTTCATGTATCAAAATTGTCTTTTGAAAGCATTTTGATGTGCATTATCATGGACAATGCCATTTCTTGTTCTTTCTTGCCACGTTAAGGAATGTTCCAGAACAACGTATCAGCACTTAATGAGTCTTTCTATAATTTTACTTCCCCATGAGCGACTCTGAGCCAATAACCTATTAATAAGGCTGTGGATTACGATATGAAATACAATGTCCGTTACTTTAGAGGGCAGGTTTATTGAATACGAAATTTGAACAAGTTTAATACAATGAGACCGTCTGAATAAGTCAAGTGACCGGTGCAGATTGAACTGAACAAAAGATGGCTGCTCATAACTAAAGAGAAAACACGAAAGACTACTTGGTGGTGACTCTTAGAGGGTGGCTCAATTTGAATCATATTTAACACTTTGAGTGTTTGAAAAGTTTTCATTAACATTTTCGCATTAGCGATGAAGACGTTAACATGCAATTTAAATATTAAATTAGCATAGAATGATTACGATAACATGTTTTTATTCATATCCATTGAACTAAACCTGGTAGAAAAAGAAGTTGTAATTTTTAGATTCAGTACATTGGTATCCATTGGAATCAGCTATTTAATCTCTGGAGACTTGAAAGGAGAATGTTACTTTTTGTAATTTAACCACAGACTAGCACAAAAATTTAAAGTAGGCTAAGTATTCAAAATATATCCTGTTATGAGTGCAGAGTTTTCTTGGCTTTCAATAGCAATTTTTAAGAAAATTAATTAATTTTATTCAAGTTATTATGAAGTAGTCTGCTACAACATTGTTTAGAGCTAGAGCCCTGTGGTTGTCTTCCTTGTTTCTTGGAATATGAGCATCTTGTGAATGTCTAAAGTTTCTAATATAATTCAAGACAATGAGAAATAGTTTGCTCAAGAATCAATGGATGTCCTCTCAGTGGTACAATGAAATATGTCTATATATATATATAAAATACGAGTTTTGTCTGTACATTGCTCAGAATTTATAAAGAATGGTATTTCTGTATCAGTTGTGTCCACAGTAACAAAGAAATGCACTTTTTATTTTTCCGTCCTTTTTGTCTGTCTGTATGTATATACACGCATCACGAAAAAACGGCTGAAGAGAATTTAATGAAAATTGGTATGCAAAGTCGGAGAATAAGTCACTACAATCTAGGCTATAAATAATTTTGTTCACGCTGACTGAAATAGTAGTTTAGGGGAAAGCCTAAAATTTAATTCTCAAATATTTATGTTGTTAGTGGTTGTACCTTAATGAAAATCGGTATGCAAAGTTGGGGAATAAGTCACTATAATGTAAGCTATAAATAATTTGATTCATGCTGAGTGAAATGATAGTTTAGGGGAAGGCCTAAAATTTAATTCTGAAATATTTATGTTATTAATGGCCGTATCTTAACGAAAATCGACAGGTGAAGTCGGGGAATAAGTCGCTACAATCTAGGCTACAAATAATTGTATTCACGCTGAGAAAAAAATAGTTTAGGGGAAGGACTAAAATGGAATTCCCAAATATTTATGTTACGTATTAGTGGTCCTATCTTAATGAAAATCGGTATGCAAAGTTGGGGAAGAAGTCGCTATAATCTAGGCCATAAATCATTTTATTCACGCTGAGTGAAATGGTAGTTTAGGGGAAGGCCTACAATTTAATTACCAAATAATTATGCCATTAGTGGTTGTATCGATAAATACTACATAACTAAAGTCATATAGTATTAAATTTCCGATAATTTATTTGTTACTGTACCGACCATGACCACAGAGATATTCATGAATGTGGATTTTTGTTACTAAGTCCATATCAGCACCGAGTCACGAGAAAATGGGTAATCAGGATTTAATGAAAATCGGTATGTCAAGTCGGAGAATAAGGAACTACAATCTACACTATAAATCATTTTATAAGACGCCCTAATATCACAGAGTCGAAAGAAAACTAAATGTGAAGGTCTACAATATAGAAAACTCATAAAATTGATCAACAATAACATTGTTTATTGTGATGTGCTTTGTGTCTTCTGTTGCCACTTACCTCCGATAGATAGATATATAGGAATACTGCTGCATACCGAGTACTTTTTTAAAATTTAAATACTTCGCACCGACACAGATAGGTCTTATGACTATGGGATAAGAAAGGGCTAGGTGTGAAAATGGGAAATCACGGAATACCATCTTCAGGGCTGTCGACAGTGGGATTCGAATCCACCATCTCCGGGATGCAGGTTCACAGCTGCGTGCCCCTAACCACATAGCCATCTCGCCTGATCGTACCAAGTGTAACAGTCTGCCTGAATATTGGCGGGGAGTAGCTGGGGAGTTAGATAACTTCCTTCTTTAGCATGCCATTCCTCTGGTTCATAATTTTTCTAATTCTACTAGTACATAACAATTGGTTCATCATAGCATTTGAGTAATTCAATCCCCACTCTGAGGCATTGATTGGAATGAGCAGTGTGCATATTTAACGGAATAATGGCAGATGAGTGTTCACAGCTGTCTGCGGCCTGGTCATTCCAGTTCTGTACCTTTGGACTGTCAGATCGGCACCGTAGTACTATTTTTTAAAAGTGAAAAAATGTGCGATTTCATTTGATTGAGTATGTATTTTGATAACATTGTTTTGAATCACTACTTTCCTACTGACGTTTCTGTAATGACCTATGTTGACTTCAGTTAGGAAAGCCACAAAGTCAGTCTTTCTAAGAATCCCGTAGCGAAGCACGGGTACATCAGCTAGTTTGCTATAAAACTTATCCTGAATCCTGGTCATGAACAAAGGGTCAGGGAAATAGTGATGGAAACATTTGTGCGTCCACTGCTGGTAAATAACCGTAAGGTGCTCCGTTACTCGTGTTGAGAAAATTCTGAAATTTTTATATGTCATGCAGCAGTGGGATGATCCTAATATATCTACTGTAACTGGTAAGATTTTATATATTTTACATTTCTAGATGTTAAGCCAAGCTCAAATGTAAAAGGTTAGTTTCTGTAGGAGCATTATCTTCTCAATTAGTAACATGTTAAGAATTATTTATCATTTTATATCTGTGTTACGGATGAACTCTCATTTAACCAACATGTGCTCTGGGTGTGGTAAATGCTGCCATCTGCAATGTTGCTGTAAACGCATTTCTCGTGGCACAGAGCAGGCAGTATACCGAGTGTACCAAAACCTGATGGCAAAAATTTAGGAATGGATTCCTCATATAGAGAGAAGAAAAACAGGTTATGACAACATGGGTCCGGAAACGTATACTTACAGATTTATTCACACTTTTTGACACAAAATAATTTTAGTAATAATTTACATGTCCTCATACAATCATCCAATCGTCTCATCGACGGAGGTTCGCCATTAACATCTGGGCAGGCATTGTTGGCGATTCCTTGTTGGGACCCTACGTTCTTCTGAATAGGCTTACTGGACAGAACTACACGAATTTCTTGCGTACTGCATTGCCTGATTACTTGGAAGACGTGCGACTTGCATCCCGTCGACAAATGCTTTTCATGCATGATGGTGCTCCCGCACATTTCAGTCTGCTGCCCGCAGGTACCTGAATACCCATTTTCCTGAGCGCTGATATGTAGAGGAGGATCAATTGCTTGGCCACCACCACGCTCTCCTGACTTGAACCACCTGGACTTTTACCTGTGGGGGGCACGTTAAGCCTTTCGTGTATGCGACTCCTGTTCCTGATGAAGCAACATTATGTGAGCGCATTGTGAAAACCTTTCAGGCACTACACACTACACCAGGCATTTTTGATCGCGTGCATAACTCCATGCGACGACGAGCAGAGGCTTGTATTTAAGCTGAAGGTCGTCACTTTGAACATGCTCAAAGTGTTTCAGCTGCCGTTACAGACGTACGGTGTAAATGTACAAAAGTCTGAATAAATCTGTAAGTATACGTTTCTGGACCCATGTTGCCATAACCTTTTTTTCCTCTCTCTATGTGAGGAATCCATTCCTAAATTTTTGCCGTAGAGCTTTGGTACACGCTGTATAGAGATTGAGACGGCGGTGGGATGTACTCGTCGTCATTTGCACACCACGCCAGCTCCCTCTGTAGATAAATGGTAGAGTGTCAGCCTCTGGATATCAAGATCGCGGGTTCAAACCCGGCAGAACCAGTCGTATTTCTGTAGGGTGGAGAAAAGTCCATTCAGCACTCCTTGTCGTACGATATCGGCATGTAAAAGACTTCTGGTGACACCTTGATGTTCCAGACCAAATTGAAACTCAGTCACAGATCGCCTAAGAGAGGTTTGGTTTATTCTGCCATCTGGTAGAATAAAATGGAACGTTGAAACTGACGCGCGGGCAGCGTAAACTGTGCCAAATTCAAATTGCTGCATAGTCTAAATGAGGCCATATTATTATTATTATTATTATTATTATTATTATTATTATTATTATTATTATTATTATTATTATTTCGTATTCTATGCCGAGTTGGTAGAGATGCTTATCAAGGCTTGCCAATTTGCGGAAGCTGGCACGTGACTATTCTCCGAATACTGGTTCGGTGCTCTGAATCTCAGTTTCTAGAAATAAATGGCATTCTAAGAGAGGCTTGTCTTCAAAGCAAGTAGGTCCTATCACAATCATTTAATTGCCAGGACCAATTTGATATTGTTTTAATATTAACGACCTCTAATTCAGCTTCTACCTTATATATTTCGTTAGTTACTGCCATCGAACTCAAACATTTTATCCAAAAACATCCAAGAAACAGCCGAATTACCATTTTGATATAGCAATTTTCTGATTTTTTTGTGAATACATGCAGAATAGCCAATAAAATCTACTGTATTTAAATACATAGTTTTATTCTTCACGAATAATTCTTCAAAATAGTACCGTACCAAGAACAGGTGTGTGCAAATTGTCTGCTGCAACTCAAAGACAAATGGATTGAGCGAACTTTCCATCCAAAAAGTGATCCATTCAGCAACGCCCGTTAGAGATGAACGAGTGTAGGGCCTGTTCCATTCTTACCTGGTACGATATTATTCTTTACCTACGTCTTTGACGGCCAACGGCCGTAGCCGTGTTGAAACAACGGAAATCTCCGAAGTTGAGCAACATTGGGCGAGGTCAAGATTTGGATGGGTTGTCACGCGCTGTTGGGAGGGGGAGTAAGGGAATGGGGGAGCGGAAAGAAACTGGCCACTCTACCGTACGTAAACTCCGGCTCAGGCACATCTCTGCGGAGGTTCGGAGAGAATATGTTCCTTACTGGTTTTGAAAACGAAAGTGGGCGTGGAAAGTACTGTACTTGGTGTACGGGATCATGTTTCATTCATACTGTGAAGTATAGCAGATGTTTACGATATTAGGCCTACGGTGTTATTCCAAATTAGATATTAAATACCGTATCATCTTCTTTGTGCTGGATGTATGATTATATACAACGCTGTTGCTAAGTATCGGAACTCTGTCAAGAAGATGTGATTTGCTTCTGCGTTTCGCAGTTTATTATGAGGCAATGAAGATATGTTTACTATTCGCTCAGGTATAGTGGTAGTGGCTTGGTGCGTATCAGATGGCCCATTGTTATGATACGTGAATGAGTGATAATAGATCAAATATATCGCAGTTTTGGATAATACTATCAATGCTTGTTTTGCTGTTGGCAGTTTAGGTTGTTACGGTTGCCACGTCAAAGGTACGACAGCTGTACCGTCCACATCCGCTGTTGGCATCAGCGAACACAATGCTTTTTCTGGGAAAATATGCAGTCGAAGAGACACGAAATTTTTATCGTGTATAGAGCATGTGGAGAATGGGGAGCCATTAGCCACTGACATCCTAATCGGACAAATTCCACAAAGAATCGTCTACTACTAAGGTGATGGTGTTAAGAAGAAGTACAACTAGGCAACCATCCCCTACTAACATTAATCAGAGGGCAAAATGGAAGGGGTCGGGCACTTTGAAAAATGAAGGTATCGATCAAAGAAAGACAAGGGCAACGAGGGGCGTGAAAATGAAGAGACATCCCAGGCCTCGCTACCTAATTCCATCGGGGTCGGAAAAGAACAAGAGTTGACCAAGGAAGGTCGGATAGGATAGTTAAAAGTGAGGAGCCTGGCATAAGTAAGTGGAAGGAATGCCAGGACTCATCTAAGGGCCCTGTGGTCGCCAACCCACGCTCCCTAAGTGCCTGGGGCGCCTATTAGACGCCTCTTACGGCAGGCAGGGGAAACCATGGGTGTTATTCTACCACCCCTATCCACAGGGAAAAATCAGAATGATTCATCTGTTGCGATAGTGCAGCATTAACGAACAATGACACGTTGTCCAATGTTGTCTGCAACAGTTTGTCACCATGTATTACAATATGATTCGTGTGCTTTTCACTCTCTTCACACGTCACTTTTACCTAGTCACCACAAAATTGCCGCTGATCTGGTGCACGGAGGGTGGGGCAGGAAGGATGAAGGGCTAAATATTGAATCGCACTTTCTATTTGGGCGACTGCAGTCAAGTGACTACTAACAAGCGGTGTCACCAGGATTTCGCACAAAGCATACCGCACCAATAAGATACCGGTTCTGGAAATCATCTCCAGTGCGTATTCGCACCACCTTTATGAGTACCAACTATACCAACGACGTTCTGAGACTAGTAGTTTCCATTCTTGTACACCAAGCCCAGAGCCCTTAAGTGGTCAATGAGAGAGGTTACTTTTCACTATATGTGAAATGTCTAAAGCCAAGGAAGAAAACAGTGATTAAGTCTTGACAACTCAAAATCTGTTTGAAAATTTGAGTTGTGAAACTAAAGATTATGCTGGAAAAATACGGACCGAAACTGTTCAGATATTAGTAAAAAAAGAAAACTAGTACGTATGGAAGTGTCTTATAGCCTATTATTCGTGAACATTTTCTTAAAATTGTCCATACATTCCTTTTTAGTATATACTGTAAATGGCATTTTCGGGATAAATAACATAATTGACATAATTGAAAAGTACAAACTATTATCTTACTTTAGGTACCCACATGCAATGCCAGAATAACATTTTATTTATATTTTTAAGCGTTCACCCAACATGAAGGCAACAATTGTGTCCTCTAACTTGTCAAATAAATACACATTTCCTTTATTCACAAAAATCTTATAGCAATTGCATCAGATCATCAAACAACTAGAAGTTCTGGAAATACAAATGCCATTTCTAAAGTTTAGGTACCTAGTGAAATACAGTATAGTACCAAACGTATGAAGATTGTGGAGTCAGATAATGACACCCCACCAATGGTGTTCATCAAAGTAACAGTCAGCACTGGAATTCGGCTATTAACTGCAAAATATTTGCAAGATCCTGTGTTTCAATAACACTTAAGTGGTCACCGTCTTCGACTTCGGAGACAGTTAGGCCTATGCCCAAATTTGTCCGTGGGAGCTCCGTCAGAGTGAACAAATTTTTAAGAGTCTATAAAAATGGCTAAATCCTTGAAATTTATGTAAAGAATTACTAACTAACGGGAAACTTTCGTTTCATGCTTTCAAACGAACGTGAATACACGTCATTATCGGTATTCTCGAATCGGTTTGAATGTTCTAAGCTTTACATACATTATACTGCACGCTAGTGGGTGCGAGTACTAACTAACTAGCCTACATAATGTAATTGCATGTCAAGTCTCAAGGCCGAATGTGTGACATGTCAACGTTCGTGATGTATGGGGAAAAACGATGCTATGTTCGAGTGGTTGCTTTAAGCAATACCATTCATTTTACATTGCGAATCATCCTACGTAACATATCTCTTAAAACTTGGCCTTTATAGATCCTGAGTAATATTTATTTCTAACTAGCTGTTGTGTACCCTTCGTTGACAGGTTAGTGTTTTTAATTGCAGTAATAATGCTATATAACGGACATGAGTGGCAGCAGAAGAGACTGAGCACTCCCTCAACCAACAATAATAACATTAAGTCAGTGAAATGCTGTTGTTGATAAGGACTTGGGACATAGTCAATGTGGCCATTATTCTTGCACCAAAAACCGGGACACATTTTTCTCACTCCACCGCCCCCCCCCCGCGCGAAATGCTGTTGTTTTTGGTTTGTTTAAAGGGGCCTAACAGCTAGGTCATCGGCCACCCACCGAAACGTAAGTTTCGAAATGTTGCACTCGTTGGCCCAAATTCTTGGAGGAAAATACAATATCTGTCAGATTTCTCAGTATGGTTATTATTTACATTATTAACATGACTATTACGATCACACATTGCTGTATCTTGTGTCACTGACCTACACTAGGGTTAGGTTAATTACAATATTTCCCATTGTACCAAGTCTTTAAAAGAAAGAAAAAAAATGTTATTCTTTCACCTGTGTTATTTGTGACGAATCAGGACAAAATCGGGACAATTTCTCAAAAGCGAGACATTCGGCTGTCCCGCCAGACGTTTTTGGGGTGGCGTGGCATTGAGCAAATCCATTTTTCCATATTTTTGGGCTTAGCGTAGGCCTATATTTGTATGGAAAACAAATATTATCCCATATTTAGCAATTTTAATTCAATATTCATACATAGTTTTCTTCTGTAGTAAAAAAAAACAAGAATTCATCATATTTTCAGCTTTTTGCAATTTGTTTTACGTCGCACCGATACAGATAGGTCTTATGGTGACGAGGGGATAGGGAAGGCCTAGGAGTGGGAAGGAAGCGGCCGTGGTCTTAGTTAAGATATAGCCCCAGCATTTGCCTGGTGTGAAAATGGGAAACCACGGAAATCCATCTTCAGGGCTGCCGAGAGTGGGGTTCGAACCCACTATCTCCCGAATGCAAGCTCACAGCTGCGTGACAGCAAGTATGGCAATGCGGGTTTGCTTTACAATTATGTACAAAAATCTGAATGTGAAGTCTTGCAGAAGACGAGTTGATGTTTAAAAGTATGTTACCGTAACTTGAACAATAGTAAACATTCCTTTGAGCCAGTAGAGATCAATGGGATGATAATCGCTCGCTTAACTGCCCAGTTAGTCGGTATCCTGTTCGTGTCCCGTGAGCTTGCTACCTAAAATTCAAAGTAATCTAGATCTACAATCGTCAAATTAAAATATTATGTTAGCGAGTTAAAAGACGAAGGTTTTGCAACTGATTCAAAAGTGTTACTCTGCAATACTTATC
The DNA here is from genome assembly GCF_040414725.1 of Anabrus simplex. NCBI lineage: Eukaryota > Metazoa > Arthropoda > Insecta > Orthoptera > Tettigoniidae > Anabrus > Anabrus simplex. The sequence goes on from NC_090265.1 coordinate 902,965,258, forward strand.
AGCCCAAGAAGTGAATGCGTAAATAAAGAGCAATGGAAGTGTTTGGTGGTTAAACCTATATATTTTATTTCATACCAGTCCATATTTGCCCATATTTAAGAAAATATAATTACGAATACCGTACTGTATATGCACATATCTTGGCTATTTCTAATACGTACGCTATGTATGCACCTATTTTATACATTCTAACCTTGGTCATCACGTTTGTTTTCTCACAGCGCGGCGATATTAGGGCTTCAACGGCCCTCCCCCTTTTATGATTATTTCTCCCTCTAATTCTCCGAGTGAATGTTCCTTCACATTTTTCTTCAATTTTTAATAGTAATCTTCATTACTTTTCTGAAGAACATGACATTATTACGCAGCTTTGCAGCTTATATGCGAACCAATCACGACAAAAAACACTTACCATCGCCAGTTAGTTCGTTACCATGGCGATTGAACAGTCATGCAAACATACATTCCTACAGTTCAATTGATTGATGGACCCTGGTAAGCAGTACTCAGTACGGAATATTTACTTCCAAATTTCTTCCTCATTTATTAGCGCTAAGTTGAATGATGCTGCTGTATGTTGTTTTAAGGGGTCCATAGACTCAACTAAGTTGAATGATTCACTGTTTCTTTCTACTGACAAATTAATCTTCTCACGACGTCTTATATAGATGGACCAGGCCAGTTCTCATAGAGCTACAGTACCTACCTTGGGTTTAAACTGACGATGCACCTTTGTTTGTGATGGCAAACTTACGTTTCATGCACGTTGTATTATACGAAAACAGAGAAACAGGCAAATAATATAACATATCTGAAAAACAAGAAAACAAAACAAGAACTGTAAAACAGACATTTTTTCAAAGATCGTGCATGAAAGTATAGTTGTCGTTCTACACGACTTAAATATATTTCCAGACGATTTTTGATAAAATGTTTACTTGCGATTACAGCACCAGTAAACACTTTCATGTTAGCTATTATTCAGAGTTCTTTGTGTCAGAATGATGAACCTGGCGGTCTGAGAAGCTCAGATGGTAATATGTTGGCTTTCTGAACCTGAGTTGGTATTTCGATCATGGCCCAGTTCGGTGGTAGGCCTATTTGAAAGTGTTCAAATACGCCAGCCTTATGTCGGTAAGGTCTATCGGTACGTAAAATAACTCCTAAATGACACAATAACGGCACCTCGGCGTTTCTGAAAACCGTAAAAGTAATTAGTGGGATATAAAAACCATTTATTTTTATTATTATTAAACAGGAGCCATGTGGGGGGATGGGAAGATTGGAAGGGATAGACAAGGAAGAGGGAAGGAAGCGGCCGTGGCCTTAAGTTAGGTACCATCCCGGCATTTTCCTGGAGGAGAAGTGGGAAACCACGGAAAACTACTTCGAGGATGGCTGTGGTAGGAATCGAACTCCTCCTCTATTTAGTTGACCTCCCGAGGCTGAGTGGACCCCGTTCCAGTCCTCGTAGCACTTTTAAAATTTCGTGGCAGAGCCGGGAATCAAACCTGGGCCTCCGGGAGTATTATTATTATTATTATTATTATTATTATTATTATTATTATTATTATTATTATTATTATTATTATTATATCACACTTCATCCGTAAGAGAAGCTGTTATGGTTTCCATATATAAAGTCACGATGTTGCTTTTTGTATTCGTGGATTACCATTAATTTTTTTCTATTTGCTTTACGTCGCACAGACACATATGTCTTATAGCGACGATTGGACAGGAAAGGCCTAGGAATGGGTGGCCTTAATTAAGGTACAGCTCCAGCATTTGCCTGGTGTGAAAATGGGAAACCACGTAAAACCATCTTCAGGGCTACCGAAAATGGGGTTCGAACCCTCCTTCTTCCGGATGCTAGCTCACACCTGCGCGCTCCTAACCGCACGGCCAGCTCGCCCGGTAATTAATTTTACACTTCATAATCTATATAGGGGAAGTGTCTTTGACGCATCGGTAAAGCACTTTGTGTGCGAGGTACTAACTCGTTCCGTCATCCGGCTACATGGCTAAATGGTTAGCGTGCTGGTCCCGGGTTCGATTCCCGGCAGGGTTGGGAATTTTAACCATCATTGGTTCATTTCGCTGGCACGGGGGCTGGGTGTATATGTCGTCTTCATCATTTAATCTTCATCACGACGCGCAGGTCGCTTACGGGTGTCAAATCAAAAGACCTGGCGATCCAAATTTGTTCTCGGACACTCCCGGCACTGAAAGTCATACGCCATTTCATTTTTTAATCGTTACGTTATACGAGTCGTTATGTTATTTATTAGGAGGAACGTTATATCTGTTTGAAGTGTCAATGTTTAGTAAGCTTCAAACCAAACTCATACAGTATAACTCAATAGACATGAGGACTTCGTCGTGTTGAAATTGCTACTGTTGACATTTTGTGTTTAAATAATCTCCCTAGTTAATGGTACAGTAATTTGTGAACACTTGTGCGTGACTCCTATGATCGATGGAATATGCCTATGCAAGGGTCATTTGAAATTTATCTTCTAATTTGCAGCTATATAAAACACACCCTTTAACATAAATTACTTCATTACACCTAAACTGAGAGGCTCAGATGTGTTGCCTTCCTGAACCTAAGTTGGTGGATTCGATCTCGTGCCGATAAATCTTACCGACACAAGGCTGACGTAGGTTTCGTACTGTATTAAGTCTTCCCGATTACAGTATTATTGGACCTTTATGTTCTCTTATATATATCAATGATATGTGCAAAGAAATGGAATCAGAGATAAGGCTGTTTGTAGATGATGTTATTCTGTACAGAGTAATAAATAAGTTACAAGAATGTGAGCGGCTGCAGGGTGACCTCGATAGTGTTGTGAGATGGACGGTGGACAATGGTATGATGATAAACGGGGTTAACAGTCAGGTTGTGAATTTCACAAATAGGAAACGTCCTCTCAGTTTTAATTACTGCGTTGATAGGGTGAATTTTCATTTTGGGGATCATTGTAAGTACCTAAGTGTTAATATAAGAAAAGACCTTCATTGGGGTAATCACATAAATATGATTCTTAATAAAGAGTACAGATCTCTGCACATGGTTATGAGGGTATTTAGGGGTTGTAGTAAGGATGTACAGGAGAGGGCATGTAAGTCTCTGGTAATACCCCAACTAGAGTATGGTTCCAGTGTATGGGAACCTCACCAGGATTACTCGATTCAAGTACTGGAAAAAATCCAAAGCAGCTCGATTTGTTCTGGGTGATTTCCGACAAAAGAGTAGCGTTACAAAAATGTTGTAAAGTTTGGGCCGGGAAGATTTGGGAGAAAGGAGACGAGCTGCTCGATTAAATGGTATGTTCCGAGCTGTCAGAGGAGAGATGGCGTGGGAGGACATCAGTAGACGAATAAGTTTGAGTGGTGTCTTTAAAAGTAGGAAAGATCACAATATGAAGATAAAGTTAGAATTCAAGAAGACAAAGTGGGGCAAATATTCGTTTATAGGAACAGGAGTTAGGGATTGGAATAACTTACCAAGGGAAATGTTCAATAATTTTCTAATTTCTTTGCGATCATTTAAGAAAAGGCTAGGAATACAACAGATAGGGAATCTGCCACCTGGGCGACTGCCCTAAATGCAGATCAGTAGTGATTGATTGAATTGAATGAACAAGTGATTGTGTACGAAATGCAGGCATGCTGGCATAGAAGTTATTTAATCTTCATGTGACAGTGCTGGTGCAATTGCTACCACTGGCGGCTCGTAAAATTGCATATAGGAAGATCACGTTATGGTTTAAATACAGGCACAGATAATATAAGTTTAAAAAATACACCCATATTTACACGTGCAAGTATAAACTTTAGAAGACAATATGTCAAAATACACCTAGGTTTAACTTTTCATTAATGCTTATGTCAGATCCACCCTTCTTTCTTTAGTTGTTTACAAATGTCTCGATCATAGCCAGCAGATTTTAGGCTCTCAGTTGCCATTGCACTTCTCTGGAATATCTTTATTCTATTTAATGTACAGAGCAACACCGTCTTTCCACAGTAGTCATTGTCATGGTTATATTATTATATTCAACAATAGCACATTCGGATAAACAAGTCGGTGAAATGTGTAGCTGAACAACCTGCCAACCTTCTCGGTCACAGTTTGCTTGTGACCGAGGCTTTCTCATTACAGCAGGCCTCTTTTCCAAGAAGCATAGCCAACGGCAACGTTCGTAGACCCTGTAATTTAAACCAGGGCCTCTCAGGGTGCATGCGCTTGGTGCATGCACTGTGCACGGTGCAAAAGACGACTTCGCTTGGTTGACCGGAGTGCAGACCCCCCACTCCTCGATTTGGAGCAATAGCGCTGTCTCTCTCTTTCCCCACGCCTGTCTTGCTCGCTCCCCCTGTCTCCCTCTTCCACACTTGCCCCGTAGCGCTCCAAATCCGAGCAGTAGAGCCGAGCTTAGCCGAGTAGCCCAAGGACGAAGCGTTGGTTGGAGACAAGCCGAGCGCGACCGATGCACAGTGCACGGAGCTCTTGCGCCTCGATTTGCACGCGTGAGATTTTGGACGTTTGAGAGGCCCTGCTTTAAACGTCTGGTCTACGGTCACATGGGATTTGTATATGCTATATATATATATATGTCGTGAACGGCGGCTCACGACGCGCCTTCCGCGTATTAACGAGAGAGCGAACGGGTTCGAATGGGATTCGAATCCGCGAACTCCAGGGTAGAAAGCCTGTGATTTAAAAGTAGCAGGCATATGAACGCATGTATATATGAAGGGAAATGATAGGAGAGTTCGTGTATATTCATAACTCATAATTCATAAATGACAGTAATAATAATAAGAGAAATAACAGAATATTTCAAAGAAGGATTTAGAATATTCGATGTTGCTTTGGGAGCTCGTAAGCCAAGAGCTTTGTGTCTCAATATTGTGAAACATTGTGTAAGTTAAAATACGCACTTCTTTTGGGTTGGAAATATACAGAGTCACGTGTAAGAGTCGTAGAAACAGTTTCCAAAGTGTTCTGGAACAATGTGTGTAATGCAACGTGACAGGGTGGTTCCGTGCGCAACAACCAATCGGAGAACAGTGCAGTTGTGACGTGAACTAGTGACTTGTGGTGGTGGTATATGACTTGTGGTGGTGGTGGTATATGAATCAGTAGGATTATTCGAGAAAGAATAGAAGAAACTATAACTGGGTAACTTGTAAACAACAGGGCTTTTTGACTGACGACACTCGAAGAAGGCTTTTGGACTAGTAGACCTCAAAGGAGGCTTTTCGACGGTAGGCAGTATCGCGCAGAAGAGTGAATAGTTAATCAGGGAGAACTGTTGGAGTACTGGTAAACTTAGCATTCAGTCGCAGACGCAGTAAAGTGATAGTAAGATAGAGGGGTATCAGGCTCTTGAACTGAGTGTGACTTATTGCTGAACAATCACAAAGATTCTTCACACCGATTGTCAAAGTAGGTGTTGGAATATCAGCTTATAGACTAGCAGCTTAATTGTAATTGGGATAATTCACGTCGCCGCGAAGATTAACGAGTTCCAGGGATACCTACGCAGAAGAGGAGAAGACAAGAAGAGAAGAGTGAAGACGTCAGCTGTACAAGAATCAGCTATACTCCGTAGTTAAGTATTCAACAGTAAATATATGCATTATAAGTATTCTTGTGTGTACTAGGAACAAGACTTAAAGACATTCTCATAGATCTGAAGTTGAGAAGGGATTGAGCGTAAATGGTGTCAGAGATTTTATATTGTATGTATTATTGTTTTTTTTTTGCTAGGGGCTTTACGTCGCGCCGACACAGATAGGTCTTATGGCGACGATGGAATAGGAAAGGCCTAGGAGTTGGAAGGAAGCGGCCGTGGCCTTAATTAAGGTACAGCCCCAGCATTTGCCTGGTGTGAAAATGGGAAACCACGGAAAACCATCTTCAGGGCTGCCGATAGTGGGATTCGAACCTACTATCTCCCGGATGCAAGCTCACAGCCGCGCGCCTCTACGCGCACGGCCAACTCGCCCGGTATGTATTATTGTATATATTGATGTGTGAATATTCTGGGTGTAGAATATAATTAGTGTTTAAACTTTGCCAATCTGACTATACGCTCCCAGAACTCCGAACCCAAGTCCTCAGCCTGTTGTATATCCCTTAGGGTCACGACATATATATATATATATATATATATATATATATATATACTATTTTACGCTCTATCCTGAAGTCAGCTTTCCTTAAAACCTGTGACTTGCGTATAATGTACTGAGAAGTAAACATTAAGATATTCGTGTTTAATGGGAGGGCACTTGAACTTGTGACCTTATGGGCCAGTCGCCACTGATTGCTCTCAATGTCATACAGTGTTCAAAAACAGTTTTGTATATTACGATTTCTCACGGTACATGTCACGGCACCTCAAACAAGTTTGCAGTATACATTGTAGGCCAATGCCTGAGACGTACAGTGACGCATCGGATTCGAAATTAGTCCGATAGGAGGCATTTGTTGTTTCGGTCAGTTTAACATCACTTTAAGGTCAGTGATGTATAGACAGTGCGTCTAAAACTGAGGTAAACATGCATTTTACTACTGACGCATTGCAGTTGCGACATTGCTGCAAGAAGGATGCCGCCGCTCGTGTTGGAGTGAGCCGAGTGACATGTGCAGAGTTTGGAAAAAGTTCAGGAAAATACAAGAGGTTGCTGATCTACAACGGAGGGATGCCCACGCAAAAATAACTTATAGGAAAGGTCGGTATTTGCTTTCAGAACGTCGTCTTCAGCAGCAAGGGGGTGCCGTCATGTTTTCGGGGGGGATCAATGTTTGGTCAATGTGTGCCTGTAATTCCTATCCAGAATAATATGACTGGAGCCTCCTTCCAAATATAATCCCAGTTGTTATCATTTATGGAATATAATATCCTTCCTCAACCTCATTATAGATAAGCTGATTTTGTTTTCCAATAATATATCTGTGATTATTATTATTATTATTATTATTATTATTATTATTATTGTTATTATTATTATTATTATTGGAAACTGTAACCGATGCCTATCAGATCTTTCACGCCTACGAGTGGATTCTTTTGCTATCTCCGATGAGTAACGCTATGGCACACAAATTTATTCTGAACTCTTTAGTTATGATTGTATATTATGAACGGTTACAGTATGTAATAACAGTTTTAAGCTTGTGGCAACAGTGGTCCGCGCTGTTGTCATTTTGACAGTTAAATAGCAATTTATGCTTCCGCGTGACGGTTAAAATACAGGAGCTAGGGGAAAGGGGCGTATATTCTTGATAGGCCGTACAGGTACGTTCGTGATAAATCTTTGAATATGTATCATGATCTTTCCTATTGCAGACTAAACATTTCAACTTTACCGCTAGTTCCCTGAGTTCTCAACACATCTCCGGCTACTCGCATTGGTCCGCTCTAGCGGACACATGATACTTAATAAAAAAAATTTTCACGAACTTACCTGTATCACGAACATACCTCCCTTTACCCTACATTTTCCAATACTAGCTCCAGTACAGAAAAACGGTCATTGTGTCCAGATGTTGACAACTATAGCAAATAGTTTGCGCTGCTATGTCATCAGAGTACATTGAAATAAATCCTAAGATTTACGATGTCTCTCTAAAGGCGGAATATACCTAGTATTCAAAAGAAGAGTCATCAGATACATTCCGCTCTATTATCTGCGCACTTTTTAGCGATTGATTTGTGTACGGTTTGAGGAGTAAAGAGGGAGCTCTCTCGGTTCCATTAGTACTGCTAACTGAATGGAAATGAAATCTGTATCGAATCGATAATATGGTCGATCGATATAAATTTTCTAATCCTTTGTTATCTTAAGCCAACAACTGTCACACACACACATTATATAACATTATATAACATTTCTCGATGCGAATCTTATTCCTAGAGTGAATTCTTTAGTTTGGCTTTGCTGTGTAAGTAACAACAGTACTATAACGCAAAGTGTACGCCAGATGTCACACAGCGATGCATAAGCGATTCATAGTTTGTGTTTCAAAGGTTGCCAGTACGAATCTCGAAGATTGCCGAGGTCGACGATTCAGCACTAGGGTGTAAATCTATCGCTAAAAAGTGCCCAGTTAATACTTATACGTGTGTAATACCAATGGATGTCAGGTATCTTACAGAAGATGGTTTGATGTACGAAGACACTTGCACTATTCCGGTCAAAAGACTGGAAAGCGGCTGCCAGACGAGGCACCATTATTTGGTCGAAGAATTTTCCACAATATAGCCTGCGAAAATCTGCTTTTGAAAGTGGTATAATACGAAAGATCGCCTATGGTAAAATTATGTTAACAGTAGGTTGATTATATATTGCTTTATATTTCAATGGACCTTAATTTCTTCGCAGCACAAACTATTCGTTGTAGTTGTCAATATTTAAGTCAAGAGATGGAGGGGAGTTCTGGTAGAATATTGCTAATAATCTAACATAATAAGGATTTCAGGAAATGGAATACAAGAACAATTCAAATAACAACGGCAATATTCCTAGATAGTAAGATGATGATGATGATGATGCTTGTTGTTTTAAGGGGCCTAACATCGTAGGTCATCGGCCCCCTAGATAATAAGAAGAGTGGGTGTAGCCTTATGAAGCGTCTCCGGTGTGAAGAGGTATCTACTGGGTAATTATACATTTCCGGACTCATAGTGTCATATCCTTTCTTTCCCCCCTCTGTATGAGGAGTACATTCCGAAGTTTTACCATCGAGTTTTGATACACACTGTTCAGGATAGGTTATGAAAACGTGCAACAGATGTCTGTACAAGCGCAAAGCAAGAGACAGTACGAAAGCATTATCGACCTGCAAGGGAATTACGCCTTAGAGGAGCAGTACTGAGTCTTGTGGTCAGAAAGCATAAAATCGAAGGTGCTTCACATAAGTACAGTCCAGCAATATAGCGCAAAATGTATTAGTGCAAGGGAAGTGTGCCAGTGGCTAGAAATATTTCAAGAAGCTCGGTCGAAGGTCCGTCGTTGATGAACAGTGTTCGAATCCTCCGTCGACAGCCGTCACTGCTGTAAACGTTGCTGTACTAACGGACTAATTCGCAAGGAGAGAAGGATTCCTGGGGCCATTGCTGTTAACAGGGTGAACATCGGCGTTTTATTTGCTCATGCATTATTCTCACAAATCTGAAATAACGATATCTGTGTGGCTGTCAAGACAGTTGACTGAAGAATACGGGTTAAAATGGGTGCTGTGTTACAGAATTTTATTGGCAGGTTTGATGCTGACAGTGAAGAGCTCATTGCGCTTGTTGTTTTGGGGAATGAAATATTATTATTAGAATCCAGAAGATAATCTATGGAATGGTGACACACATCTTCCGATATTAGAAAGTCCTAGTCAGCATCCTCTGTTGGAAAACTTACACTAACATTATTCTGAGATATGAATTGGCCAATTTTTTCATCTGTCTTTTGGCACAGGCCATAGTGAAATGTACTTTCCACTGAAGTCCTAGCTGAGGTAATGAGATTCGAAGCACGATTAGTGCATCTGGATGATATGGAAGGTGCTACTCCTAGGGAATCGTCGTGCTGCAATAAGGTTTTATATCACAGTGAGGAAAGAAATTGCAAATTATCTCATTTCTACTTATGCCTTGAACATCTCATTATAATCCCAACATCAGTTTTTGCAATTTTCCTGTAACTGCATAATCTTTGGCGGTGCTATTCTGAGGATAATACCAGCCTCTGGGCTGAAGACCTAACAGACAATATTACTGGACATGATTTAAAAAAAAAAAGGGCAGTCAACAGAATTAAACACACCATCATGCTGGAAGACGAACTTAAGCCTGCGATTTGCAGTCGTCGCGAACTTCCGTCCAAGGGCGTCATCTTCATGCAATACTCGACATCCACTGCCGCTAACCTGCCATTCATTCAAAAACGGAAATTTGAAACACTAAACTTCAGATCACGCTCCATAGGTCTGTCAGGTGTTTGGAAAACTTAAGGAAGCATTATGAGGACGAAGATTGCATAGCGATGACTAAGTGAAGGAAGCGATGAATTTGAAGCCTTGTAACTAACCTAATAATCTTTTCATTGGAATAAAGGGACTTGTAGAACAATGAAAACAGTGCACTGAAATTTTTTATGGGAAATAGTTGGAAAAAGGTTGGGAAAATATATGTGAACTTCTTCACAATAAATTGCAATTTAGCCATACGAAATGAATTATCTTCGTATACGACCTACCGGGATAGAAGGAAATGTGAGAGTATTACTCTTAATCCCTCAAAGAAGAAAGAAAAAAAACCACGTAATTTGGACTGGGGGATAGAGAAACGTTTAAAGAAAGGCCAGGGAAATATTTGTATACGACCTTAGCTTTCTAGCAAAGAGTACTTACAGCGTGTTGTTTGAGTGATGTGCAGTTTGGCAGTGATGTACTTTATGTTGTGGTCAACTGGAGCAAGTAAAGGAAGCGGCCACGGTCTCCATGATAACACTCGACTCTGACATCCGACTCAGATTTAAGAAGAAAACACAGAAATACAGTGACGGCTACTCGCCAATTCTGGGTAACAGAGAACAGTGTTAAAACAAAATTCATCGACTGGTGTTTCCTCAAATCATACTGGTATATCAGTAGCAGAACGAAAATGTGCGTCTTCGGTGCTATTGAATTGTAAACACCTATTATGAACACCTTCCTGCGACATTTGGACCGGCCACTGCTGCAGAAATTTTATTCCTGTTCTGAGCTGTCTTTATGAAGTTCGATGCACTTCGCTGTAGACAGTATAACCAGTCTTAAATTAATACAGTAACAGAACCAGGATTTGGTAAGGTAGGATAGGGTAACTACTATGATAACCTCCACATCATGACAGCAGACAAGGATCAATAAGGGCAGATATTTGTACGTGCCCATATAAATAAAGAAAAAAGTCTGGAGAAACACCAATAAAGGTTTTTTATAAGTACAGTAGTTAGTTTAAACAAAGAGAATAGTTAATACTCGTAAGCTGATCCGAAGAGTTCCATAAAACTTCGACCATTATAAGCAAGGCATTTCTTCTGATAATAATATGCGTAGAGAAAGTTTCTCATGTTCTTAACGTAGGGTAAAGGAGTTGAGGACAGGGGGTGTCATCAATACTGCACTTCGATCGGCTCTTACCCACACAGGAAATCTGCCAATAGAGGAACTCCATCGAGTATTGCTTTTGACCAGTGATTCAACTGATCAGATCTGTTTGGAAGGCGAGGAACAATTCTTAAATCTTTCTCCCTAATGGTGGTTGAATGGTCAGTGTGCCAATACTTTTGTGTCCTAGATCAGATCTTGAATCCTGGTCGTGGTGGTGAATTTTTGAATATCGTTGATATCGGTATATAAATAAACGGTAGAGAACATAGAGGCTGTTTATTCGAAAATTTCCCACATTCTAATCTATCTACACAGAGTTCTCGATTTCACTGTTAGAGAATGACTGCAGTTAGCGACATTGGTGCGGTCGGTTAGTGGAAATCGCGCAGGTGGAATGGATGCAAATGACTTGTAATACAGCAGCCAAGCCATGCATTGTTGTTATTATTATTATTATTGTACCGGCTGATACACCTCTACGCTGCACAGTTAAATTTTCCGCTTTAAAGTACTCCTTTACAGGAGAAACTCTGAACTTTAACAACTGTATCAACTCATAAGTTTTCTCAGAAGATGTCACTACCGTAAATTTTGTGATTACGAAGTTGTCAGTACTGTGTGGAGTTCAACTTGTTTTGTTTTCTAGTGATCAAGAAGTGTGGACATTCTCTGATAGATGTCTCTACAAAAAAACTATGACCATGCACCCTGGTGCGAAGGGGAAGAACCTCATTTGAAGAAATTTTGTATTCATAAGTTTGTTCTTTACTAAATTTCGTTCTTTCATTTGTGGGTTGGCAATATAAATCTTTTCTTTCCGCCAGTTTTGAACTTAGCCAATCCAGAATTTCTGTAATTAATTTTTGACCAATTGTGTCTTTCTTCTTCGATTTTGATGTGTAACTGTAAGCTACCCAATAAACGCCTGTGGGTGTGTCTTAATTATTCATGACAGGTCTCGAATCTTCCCCGAGAGTATAAAAACTGCTGATTTTCCTGTCTCTCAGCCACTTCTTCAACATCTAGCTTAGTGTATGGACGTGTAGCAGGGGGCGGGTAGCGCCTCTTCCTTTGGGCAGCAGCTCTTCACAAAGGTAATGGTCGTTTAACATCTTTATTTTCTTGCTAGGTCAGCAGTTTAACCCTCGGGGAAGGTCCGAAACCTTTTTGATGTAACCTATCTGTCCAAAAATGTAACTTTTTCAGTTTTGATGTAAAATTTTCATATAACTTTAACTGTAAATCTGGGATAGAGAGTGCTTTACCCTCTCGAGCTCCCCTTCATTTTGAATTTGAGGTGACTACGTTTTCGTAACCGTTCTTCTACTCTTCCGTAATGTACTAAATTTATTCTGTATACGAGTCACCTCCATAGTTTTGGAATACCCCCTGCTTCATCGGCCTAGTGCCTCTTAGGTTTTAAGAAGTTTCATGTAGGAGCGCATATTCACGCCTTCATTCTGTTTTGCATTTTGGGCAATTAACCTATTTTTTTCCTACGAAGGCCCAGTAGGTTGGGTACAAGATACCCCTGTTTCTTTGTAAGTGTGCCTTGAGGGCAGTTGACAGTAAAGTTTGTTGTGGCCTTTGACAGGCTCAGAAAATTGAGAGCGGGTCAGCTCTTTTATTTGTGGTAAAAGCGCCTCAGAGAGGCTTGATATTCGAAGGTGGGAGCAAGTGCTCCATGTTATTAGGGGTTTTCTGCCCTTTGGTAAATATGTGGTTGGGAGCTGAGAGCTCAGAAAATGTAAAGTGAAGGCTTGAAGCCGAAGCTCTGTTATACCACCAAGCTTGTCGTTCCTAGACTTAAATTTTGTTACTGGTATTGTACCTGATTTGACTTGTTGTTACTTGTTAAAATCTGAACTATTATGTGAAAATTGTTTTGGTATTTTTGAAAATATAACCTTTAATGCAATTTTAATCAATATCTCAGCTTTGTAGTTAGACCCATTCCAGCCCGCACCTTCTTTCACCTCTGCATTCCACGGGTAACCCCGTAACAATTATTATTATTATTATTATTATTATTATTATTATTATTATTATTATTAGAGATAAAATTTATATCCTTTCCTGTTTGGAAACGAAATCATTACCCACTGAATTACCATGGCTTTCATTATGTTATGTGTATGACATACTGTTGTATATTAACAACGAATTTCTTAAAAGTACCAGCAGGCTAATGAACTGATGACATTGTGGTAGGAAACTGAAACACTGCATGGTGATGTTGGAAGTCAACTAAAAGCTACTCTTGTCGATTCTTTATCGGGTTTAGGCATACCTTTGATCTTCAGAACGTTATTTGGCCTTAGTATTGGGTTACGAGCACATAAAGTTGAAATAATAAGATCCGACACCAGCTGGAAATCATGTTTGTCTACTTAAAACAGTCCTACTCTACGGTTGAGTGGTCAGTGTCTTGGCCTTTGGTCTTCGGGCCTTGGGTTCGATTCCGGTCGGGTCTACGGATTTAAATCGCAAATGATGCGTTTCCTTGGCTTGGGGATTGGGTAATTTTTCTGTCCCCAATATTTCTGCAACTCACATCACACACAACCTTAACCTCTACCACACTAACATTCAGTTTTCTACACGGCAATAGCCACATGAAGTTGGTGTTATACAACTTAAAACAACTATCATCACCATCACCACTACCAATCACCCTTCAGTACACTCGTTCAGCGAGTGTGAGAAGAAAAATTACCCACGCTAACTGTTGAAGATATTCATGACTAAACTCTAGTTCTGTTTTGACTCAGCGTGTTTTGCTGTGAAAGTGGATCGGTTTAACATTCGCTTTTGTTACTTGTGAGAAGGTTACTGCACCGTATGAAAACCTATTCGTCATAATCAGGAGCAAACCACTTCTGTAATAACTTGCCTTGTTGAAACTTCGGTTCCTGCGAGTTGTCCTTAGATAATTAACATTGTAGTGTGTAGGTGACTAAACTGCACACAGTTAGCTGGAGGGTCAAAGGAAAGGAGCTTTTCACCTTACCAAATGGAAACTCCGGCTCAGTGCCCGATCAGTTGGCCTCTGTTTTTACCCGGGGGCACTGACTTGGTCTAAAGTAGGCATGGTAGCAAAGTGGTATCATCATTGCCTCTAACCAAGGCGGATCGAACCTGGGTAATGCATTATTATGGGAAGTTTGAAATAATAATAATAATAATTGTACCGGGCGGTACACCTCTACACCGTTTATTTAAAAGTTGCGCCAGTTGAAACTCCTCTTCTGGAGGAAGGTTGAACTTTATCTATTCTATTAATTCTCTACTTTCTCAGAAGATGTCACCACGTGGAAAATTTTGAGTTTTTGAACTGTGTCATTTTTGATGTGTTTTTGTTTCGCTTGAAGTAAGAAGTGTGAACTTTCTCTTCTAGAGGACACTACTGAAGATCAACAATAGTGCGACCTAGTGCGAAATCAAAGAACTATTTTGTTGGAGAAATTTTTATTTCAAGAGTTTGTTCTTTGTTAAATTTCTTTCTGTCATGGTTTAAGTTGGCTGTATACCCCTCTTTTTCCCCTTATTTTGGATCTAGCCAATCCCGAATTTCTTTAATTAATTTTCCACCAATAATGTGTTTCTTCTTCCTCTATGTAGGGGTTTCTTTTACCTAGCCAATAAAAACTTTGAGGGAGGGTGTTTTATTTCCCCTAACGCCTAGAATCTTCCGCGAGAGGTTATAAACTGCTGATTTTGGGGTCTCCGGGCCACTTCTGTTCCATCTTTCAGTGTATTAAGTACATAGCAGGAGGCGGGAAGCGCCTCTTTCTTCTTCAGCCGTTCTACATCAGGTAATGGCCTATTAATAACTTCTTTTCTCGCTAGGTCGGCAGTTTAACACTCGCGGCGGGTTCGAAGCATTTCCATCATGTAACCTTTTCCTAAAATGTAATTACTCTTTTCATCTTTTTCTTGTAAAGCTACATATTGGGATAGAGAGTGCTAACCCTCTCGAGCTCCCACTCACATTTGTTTTGAGGTGAACTTATTTTCCCAAACTATTCTTCGTTTATGTAATGTAAAGTGTTCTTCTCTAAGTCACCTCTGTAGTATGGGATTAGCCCTTGCGTTAGCGGCCCAGAGCCAGATTAGGTTTTAAAAAAAAACAAAGTGTATTAGGAGTGCAAGATCGCCTCCTCTCAAATTGTTATTTTAGAGGTCATGTAATCAACCTTCTTTTCATGTAATAGACCTCTGTAGGTTGGGTATTTTACCCCTGTGAATACGTCCTTAAAGGACAGCTTGAAGGTAGAGTTTGGTGTGGCCTTTGAGAGGCTTAAATTTTAAGAGCGGATCGCTCTTTTGAAAATGGAGTGTCATATGCCTCGTGGAGGCTTTTCTGTGTAATTCGGAGCCAGGGGCTCCTAGGGATGAATGGGGTTTTCTGCCCCTCTGTTAAAACTTGTGTTTGTGGTAAAACTGAGCTGATCGCTGAAGTCAGGGCGTGAAGCCCAAAACCTGTAAATATTGTATCTCCCCTTGTTTTGCTACATTGTACCTGCCATGTCTGTTATTGCTTGGTTTTTGAAAAGAAAATATAACCTAGTTAAATATTAAATTAATTTTACATTAACTTTGATTCCGTAGTTTGAAACCCATTCACGCCCGCACCTTCTTACGCCTCTACCTACCGCTAAAACACGGTAACAAGTGGTAGCAGAGCGTGGTTGAATGGGTCTCAATTTAGCCCCTTTTGACGGCTAAACATTGCTTTGATTCGAACTCTAACAATTGTCTCAGTTGCTGGAATTTTTTGAGTTTTTCAAAATTGTTCGGTCATCATGCCCGGCCCTCGCGATGTTCTCCTCCTTAACTATTTGCGCAAAGAGGAGTTGATATACGAGTTAACTATCAGAAATGTGCAATCTGGAGGCACGGTTGCAATCGACACCAACAAGCTTAGAGAGTCCCTTGATTTGCCCATTTCCATCCCCAATTTGGGAGAGAAAGAAATTGATGAGTCTCTTTCCACGATCGTCGAGAATATTACTGGGCTAGCATCTGTAGTCAGCTTTTTTGATGAAAACGATCCGTCTCCTAATCAAATTAAGCGTGTGCAAGGCAGGCTATATCACTTTTCAAATAGAGTTAATGATCTGTTGTCTCTGAAGGTGAATGACGTTCAGAGGAAGCAAGCTAATACGCTCCTTGAAACTATCTCTGAATTGTCTAGTAAAGTCACTCAATTGTTAACTGGGGAAGTTCCTCCCAAATCTGATCAGCCCACCGTTGTGAATGTAAGTAGTGAGGAAGAACCTGCTAAGGGAGAAGGCAATAGGATAACCGTTGCTGCTCAAACTATCTCTGCCCCATTGGACAACGAGTCTGAACGCCGCACATCGTTGAACAATGTACGTGCTGAATTAACTTCCTTGCCATTGAAACCTTTACCTACTATGTCACCTGGGTTCAGTAGCTTGCCTCATCCATTGGCAATGTTGCTTAGAGGTATCTCTAAGTTTTCCGTCAACACCACCAGTGATGTAATTTCATTTTTAAGATTTCTAGTGGAATTTCAGGATCATGCTCTTGTTTTTTCTCTTTCGCCATGTCAAATTTTGCAAATTATCTATCCGTATGCTATTGGTATTCTCTCTGATAAAATCGTAAGAGCCATTGCCGAGCAATCATCTATTGAGGATTTCCATGCCCATTTGCTAGCTAACTTCATCCCGGCTAGGGCCAGGTCCTCCCTGATTCAGAAGTACTATTACCGTGTACAGCGCTTGGATGAAAACTTGGCTGATTTCATTCAAGATATCAAATTCTACACTAGGGTGTTTGCTCTGCACTTTCCTGAAGATCAGATTGTGCAGGCTATTGTAGAAGGTATTTCGCCATCCTACAGGTCATATTTGTGTTTCGCGGCGTGTCCGCAAACCTTCTCTGAACTTGAAGCATTGGCCGTCTCAGCGGAAGGAGTTAGATACGCCGATTCTTTGCGTGTCGCGAAAGAACCCCCGCCTTCCTTTAGTAACACTCGGCCTCCACCTCGCCGACCAGTCAATCTCCGTAAATGTTATGCTTGCGGGTCGCCTGACCATCTGCGCAACAAGTGTCCACTGATCAAGCCAAGTGGGACTAGGAATGGAGCTGGTTCATCACAAGGCTGCTTTAAATGTGGGGCTTTCTCACATATCGCCAAGAATTGCCCAAACTCAAATAGCACCCCCTCCTGCTCTGGTGCAAATTCCACCCATGCCAATAATAAAAAGTGACTAGCGGCTTCGGCTGAGTCGACTAATTCTGCTTTCCAAGGCTCAGCCCCGGGCAAAAGGGTCGAGAATTCAGGGAATGAGCAATCTTCAAATTCTTTTTTTGAATGCCCCAGAGAGTGTCTTAGGATTGCGGCGGATACCCCCGCACCGGTTCCTTTTCTTAGGATTGAGTTGAATAACGAGCCTATAACAGCTCTCTTAGATTCAGGCAGCGTTTGTTCCATTATTTCGGCTGATTGGTATTCTAAATTGAAATCTGTTTGTAAACTCCCTGACTATGACTCATCTCCTGTTAAATATGTTTCGGCTAATTCATCTCCATTAGAAATTCTAGGTTCCTTACTGGTCAAAATTCGTGTTTTTAAATTTACATGGAAGATCAAATTGTTTGTGGCCAAGCATTTGTCTTGCCCCATCATACTGGGAGCGGACTTCATGTCTCACACTGGTCTTGTGCTCGATCTCCAGAGTAGGTCGTGCACATTCAAATTTGCGTCCAATTGTAGAATTCCCTTGTTAAAGTGTAATTCTGTATCATGTTCATCTATTTCGCCTACCCAGGATGAGATGTTGTTAGACCTTAGACATCTACCTGAGGAGCAGGCTGATAGTATTCGGAAACTGTGTCAGTCGTTTCCCGAGGTGTTCTCTGATACTCTTGGTGTTACTGACCTTATTGAATACAAAATTGAGGTCACGGATTCGATTCCTGTTCGCTTTCCACCGTATAGGCTATCTCCACCTAAAATGAAGGCTCTGAAAGAAATCATCGATCAGATGTTGAAAGATGGTATTATTAGGCCCTCTAAGTCAGCGTATTCTTCGCCTATTTTTCTAGTCCCGAAACCCCAAGGAGGCTTCAGGCCTGTCATTGATTACAGGGCTCTCAATCGGAAGGTGGTGTTGCAATCTGTGCCCCTTCCCGACCTTCATTCTTGCTTTTCATGGTTTCGTAAGGCCAAGTTCTTCACCATCTTGGACTTGAATCAGGCCTATAATCAAATTCCCCTTGCCGAAGAGTCTAAACATCTTACAGCGTTTGCCACGGACTGGAATTTATATGAATACAACCGCGTGCCTTTCGGGCTCCCCACGGGGGCAGCTGTGCTCACTAGGCTACTAGATAGGGTCTTTTCCGACATCAAAGTTGAGTACTTATATCACTACTTGGATGATGTCGTCGTATTTTCCGAAACCTTTGAAGAACATCTAGATCATTTGCGAGAAGTTCTCAATCGCCTTCGTAAGGCTGGGTTAACTGTTAAGTTGTCCAAGGTTGCCTTTGCTAAGCCCTCTATGTCATTCCTAGGGCATATTGTGTCACCTGATGGTGTAGCAGTCGATCATTCTAGAACACAGGCCATCCGTGATTTTAAACCTCCCAA
Organism: Anabrus simplex; assembly: GCF_040414725.1. NCBI lineage: Eukaryota > Metazoa > Arthropoda > Insecta > Orthoptera > Tettigoniidae > Anabrus > Anabrus simplex. The sequence continues at coordinate 902,984,055 of NC_090265.1, forward strand.
GGACATTAAAGGTATCGCCAGGTTCATTGGCATGGTGAATTTCTTCAGGAAGTTCATTCCTAATTTTGCTAATAGAGCGGCGCCCTTAAACCTTCTTCGTAGGAAAGGCATCAAATTCGAGTGGGGACCTTCTCAACAAGCCGCTTTTGAAGATCTGAAATTAGCTCTCTGTAATGCCCCTGTTCTTGCTATGCCTGATTTCTCGAAGAAATTCATCGTCCAAACCGACGCATCGTCGTCAGCAGTAGCTGCAGTTCTTCTTCAAGAGACTGAACTAGGGAGGCGACCCATCGCCTATGCGTCTAGGACATTGTCAGCTCAAGAAGCAAAGTACTCCATATATGAGCTTGAAGGTTTGGCAGTCTTATTCGCCTTAGAAAAGTTCCGTCTCTATCTGGAACACGTCAAATTCGATCTGGAGACAGATAATCAAGCCTTAAGCTGGGTCTTAGGTAGGCCGCGTCGTACAGGTCGTATAGCCCGTTGGGCCATCCGTATTTCTGCCTTCCAATTCGATGTACGGCATATCGGAGGTACTGAAAATGTTGTTGCCGATGGACTCAGCCGTATGTTTCATAACGACGTAGAGACCCACGAACCGGTCGACAGTTCATCACCTTCCGAGTCCATACTATCTGGTGTTAATGCCATCTTAACAGATGCTCCCATGCTTTTTAGGGATATTGAGAAATACCAACGTGAAGATCCGACGCTGGCTCCGATAATGGAAACCCTTTCTTCTGGGGAACATGCTGTCCCTTATGTTCTAAGGAATGGTGTTCTATGTTGCCCTTCGAGGCATGATAAGTTGATGAAAGTTGTTGTTCCAGCGGTTCTTGTACCTATGATCTTCAAGTATTATCATGAGACCCCATTAGGAGGGCATCTGGGTATCTTTAAAACTCGTGAAAAGATTCGTGAAATGTTCATCTGGAAAGGTATGGACGGTGAAATTCGGGAACTCGTAAAAGCTTGTAAATCTTGTTTGCTTAGTAAACCCACCATGTCCACCAAGGTAGGCCTTTTGTCTTCGCATCAAGCGTCGCGCCCCATGGAACGCCTGTATATCGATTATGTGGGACCCTTCCCCCAGTCAAAGGGTAATGCCAACAAGTTCATCTTTGTGTGTGTAGATGGTTTTACAAGATTTTCCTGGTTATTTCCGACTAAGCTGGCTACCGCTCAGTCCACCATTACTTGCCTAAATTCTATTTTTGCTTCTTTTGGTCCGTGCCAATACATTGTATCTGATAATGCTAAAGCTTTTACATCAAATCTGTTTCGTAAATTCTGTTTTGACTTGTCCATCTCTCATGTAACTACATCTGCTTATTACCCTCAACCATCTCTGGCTGAACGGGTTAACCGTAATCTCAGGTCCGCACTTATTGCCTATCATCATGAAGATCATTCTAGGTGGGACACGTCCCTGCATTGGTTAGCTTTTGCTTTGAATTCGGCGGTTCATGAATCTCACAAATTTACTCCAGCTTCTTTGATGTTTAAGTTCGTCCCCAACACGCCGCTCTCTAACCTCTGGTCTCTGAATGACATTCTGCCCGAGACAATAGATCCGGACAACATTAAAGATCTTTGGAAGAAGGCTAAAGCTAATCTTAAAGTATCTCATGAAAAGGTTAGGGAAAGGTATGATCGTGGACGGAGACCCACCACCTTGAAGGTAGGTGACCAGGTTATGGTCAAAAATTTTGTTCCCGCGGGCAAGCTTGCCCCCAGATTTCATGGGCCTTGTATCATTCTCGATTTTCTTACGCCGGTTACCTTATTGCTAAGTAATCCAGCCACCGAGAGGATATTTAGAGTTCACCTGTCCCAGGTGAAACCGGTGTAATTTCTGTGTTAACTTGCTTCATATTATTTTGAAAGGATATGAAGGTTATATTTTTTTTTTGAGTTTCACTTTTAAGGCATTCTGCCCCTTCTATAGGATTTTGTTTCTTATGTAAGCATGTTTGTGAAACCTGCCCCGACCCATTAAACTGCCATCCTGTCTTTGCCACGGCCATTACCACGCTCCCGTCTCCTGCTCCACTCTACACAGTGGCTTAATGAATACCATGAATATCTGCACGCCGCTGGCCCCTCACTCTCTCTACAAGCCTGTACCCTCAAAGGAAATGATTGTCCAACACAATTCTGCCGCCTAGCTTTAATGTTTCAGCGCCCCCGCAGCCGCGCAGCGCCGTGCAGCGACTGGGGAGGGGGATGGGCCCCCTCCTCTCCAGCGAGGACGACATGTGCACGGCGAGCCGGAGCTCACCTCCCGGCCAAGGCTGATGTGCGGCGCACGACCTGCTACATGCCCGCAGCCTGTATCTGTTCACCGCGGGCACGGCGTACTTCAACACCTCTGCTCCCCTCATAGTGCGGGCGAGCGGTATCTCAGGGTACTTGAGGGGTCCGAGCGGCCTCCGTTGGACGCAAGCTGCAATGGCCGGTCCGGCCATTCGACTCAATCTACATCAACTACATGGACAGTCACCATAAGCAATAACTATACTTGGGAATTCAACTACAATATTTGGTGGACATTGCAAAATTTTTCTTCACCTTTAAGTATTAAAAGTTTATCTTCACAAATTCAAATTCTACAAACATAAAGACTTTCATTCACCTGCAACAACAACATTTTGAAACTGAATTAAGAAATCTTGTAAATGCTTCTGCTATCTATCTTCGTATCAACATCATCTCTTGGACTTTGTTTCAAACTGATTTCATGTGTCACCCCTGGAGGAACTTTTGGGGGGGGGGAGGTCTGTACCGGGCGGTACACCTCTACACCGTTTATTTAAAAGTTGCGCCAGTTGAAACTCCTCTTCTGGAGGAAGGTTGAACTTTATCTATTCTATTAATTCTCTACTTTCTCAGAAGATGTCACCACGTGGAAAATTTTGAGTTTTTGAACTGTGTCATTTTTGATGTGTTTTTGTTTCGCTTGAAGTAAGAAGTGTGAACTTTCTCTTCTAGAGGACACTACTGAAGATCAACAATAGTGCGACCTAGTGCGAAATCAAAGAACTATTTTGTTGGAGAAATTTTTATTTCAAGAGTTTGTTCTTTGTTAAATTTCTTTCTGTCATGGTTTAAGTTGGCTGTATACCCCTCTTTTTCCCCTTATTTTGTATCTAGCCAATCCCGAATTTCTTTAATTAATTTTCCACCAATAATGTGTTTCTTCTTCCTCTATGTAGGGGTTTCTTTTACCTAGCCAATAAAAACTTTGAGGGAGGGTGTTTTATTTCCCCTAACGCCTAGAATCTTCCGCGAGAGGTTATAAACTGCTGATTTTGGGGTCTCCGGGCCACTTCTGTTCCATCTTTCAGTGTATTAAGTACATAGCAGGAGGCGGGAAGCGCCTCTTTCTTCTTCAGCCGTTCTACATCAGGTAATGGCCTATTAATAACTTCTTTTCTCGCTAGGTCGGCAGTTTAACACTCGCGGCGGGTTCGAAGCATTTCCATCATGTAACCTTTTCCTAAAATGTAATTACTCTTTTCATCTTTTTCTTGTAAAGCTACATATTGGGATAGAGAGTGCTAACCCTCTCGAGCTCCCACTCACATTTGTTTTGAGGTGAACTTATTTTCCCAAACTATTCTTCGTTTATGTAATGTAAAGTGTTCTTCTCTAAGTCACCTCTGTAGTATGGGATTAGCCCTTGCGTTAGCGGCCCAGAGCCAGATTAGGTTTTAAAAAAAAACAAAGTGTATTAGGAGTGCAAGATCGCCTCCTCTCAAATTGTTATTTTAGAGGTCATGTAATCAACCTTCTTTTCATGTAATAGACCTCTGTAGGTTGGGTATTTTACCCCTGTGAATACGTCCTTAAAGGACAGCTTGAAGGTAGAGTTTGGTGTGGCCTTTGAGAGGCTTAAATTTTAAGAGCGGATCGCTCTTTTGAAAATGGAGTGTCATATGCCTCGTGGAGGCTTTTCTGTGTAATTCGGAGCCAGGGGCTCCTAGGGATGAATGGGGTTTTCTGCCCCTCTGTTAAAACTTGTGTTTGTGGTAAAACTGAGCTGATCGCTGAAGTCAGGGCGTGAAGCCCAAAACCTGTAAATATTGTATCTCCCCTTGTTTTGCTACATTGTACCTGCCATGTCTGTTATTGCTTGGTTTTTGAAAAGAAAATATAACCTAGTTAAATTTTAAATTAATTTTACATTAACTTTGATTCCGTAGTTTGAAACCCATTCACGCCCGCACCTTCTTACGCCTCTACCTACCGCTAAAACACGGTAACAATAATAATAATAATAATAATAATAATAATAATAATAATAATAATAATAATAATAATAATAATAATAATAATATTTTCGTGTGGCTATTTCTAGCCGAGTGCAGCCCTTGTGAGGCAGTCCCTCCGATGAGGGGGTCGGCACCTACGTACCTTGTGTAGGTAACTGCGTGTTATTGTGGTGGAGGATAGTGTTATGAGTGGTGTGTGAGTTGCAGGGATGTTGGGGACAGCACAAACACCCAGCCCCCGGGCCATTGGAATTAAAGATTGAAGGTTAAAATCCCCGACCGGCCGGGAATCGAACCCGGGACCCTCTGAACCGAAGGTTTGTACGCTGACCATTCACCCACGAGCCGGACAGTTTGAAATGAAAAGTCACGTTATTGTGATTTATATTCCACGTAAAAATGGAGTTTCCGTCACTATGATCATGATAATAATAGCGACGTAAAATTACAAGCTTGGTTGCTTACTCGTATTTGCATCCTTAATAATAATATTATTGACTCTACGTCCCACAAACTACTTTTACGGTTTTCGGAGACGCCGAGGTGACGGAATTTAGTCACGTAGGAATTCTTTCTTACGTGTCAGTAGATCTACCGACCGAGGTATTTGAGCACCTTAAAATACCACCGGACTGAGCCAGGATCGAACCTGCCACGTTGGGGCCAGAAAGCCAGCGTCTCAACCGTCTGAGCCACTCAGCCCGTCATTTGTATCCTTCTTAGGCTATATCGTCAATGTTGAGGTTTGGATAGGGCACTACACTTAACTGTTTACCCTAAGTGAGAAGAAAATGGAAGTTACATAGAAGTAAGGAGTAGACTTACCTGGAGGAAGACGTTTCCCTGCCATCTCCGCCCCGGCGGCGGGATGACATATCCTCCTCGTCCATGTCATCATCTTCCCTCAGCTCCTTCTTGATGACGACTACTGGGGGAGGCTTGTGCTCTGAGCGGGGCTGCAGGTGTGGGGATACCACTCCTCCCTTACCTGAAACAGAAACCTCTTGTGACGGACCGAAGTAGTCAACAATGCTACATATTAGGCTCGTTAGATACTGAAGTTGCCGAACTGATTTCCAACCTCATCTCGAAACCGTTATACTTGTGGCCGTAGCCTTCCAACTTACCTTCTGTATTCATTTAAAAAAATACATAATGGTGGTGTTATTGAAGAGAAGAGAGTAATTAAATCTATTTGTAGCTTTTGTTAATTTTTCTTTGTCATATTCATTCACTCTAAATGGTTACAGCCAATGTGATCGTAAGTACAACCAAATACCTACATCTCGTTGTCGTATCGCAAAGACATGTCTGTCTCCAGGTTTGATGTTGATCACGCGGAAATATCACGTGTGGCTGTTAAATATCTCCTTTTTTGGAGAAAGGATTTAAACGTATGGTTTATACAAGTCAAATCCCAGTTTGTAACAGCAAAATAACCAATGCACTAATCCGGTATCATTACATATTAGGCTCGTTAGATAGTGAAGTTGTCGAACTGATTTCCGACCTCATCTCGAAACCGTTATCTAATACTCCATATACAGAGCTAAAAACGCATTTGATTACCGAATTTGAAGAAACAGAAAGTTGTAGGAAAAAACCCTCACTGAGAGTGGAGAGCAGTGAGCATAGAACATGCTAAAGCGGAGAGCAGTGAGAACTTCGTTAAGATAAAAAGAAATCCACAGCCTGTTTCCAGTCATTCGACCGGGTCAGCAATGGAATTAAGCCCCATCTAGCGGCGAGGATAGGAATTGTGCCAGTTGCCGAAGCCTGTCGTACTTCTCTGGGGCAAAGCTTAATGAATGACGGATGAAATGAAATGATATTGGAGAGTGTTGCTGGAATGAAATGATGACAGGGAAAACTGGAGTACCCAGAGAAAAACTTGTCTCGCCTCCGCTTTGTCCAGCACAAATTTCACATGGAGTGACCGGAGTTTCAACCACGGAACCCAGCGGTGAGAGGCTGGTGCGCTGCCGCCTGAGCCACGGAGGCACTTATTTTGTTAATATTAGTTCCAAAAATTCAAGTTTTTAAGCATTTAAATAGATATATACATACATGTTTATACATTTCTAAATATATTTGAGTGTGATTTGATAGAATATTATGTCATTCTATTTTAATTAAATTATTTATTTTCCAGGATTTTTTACCATACAGTGTTTTTTTCGGAGAGTTTATAGATTTATTTATTTAGAATTAGTTTCGGTAGACTGAAGAACGCAATAGTTATAAATTATCATATATACGGTACTGCCTAATAGCCCTAGTTTTACAACCTTCCTTCTTGTCGCATTTATTTTTAACTACGACGAAAACAGACTCGTGATCACTAATACTATTTATTACTTGAGTTTCTCTACAGAACTCATGTGGTTTTACCAGTAGGCTACCACGTCCAGTATATTATTCCTCTAGTTGGTTCCATCAAATTCTAATTCAGCTGTCCTTCCCAGATTATTTGCTATTTGTTGGTCATGCTTCCTGTCGTTCGCGTTACCTTCCTAACTGGCATTTGGTAAATTGAGATCAGATCACGTCCCTTGCCATATCATTTCCCAACAGCTGATTATCTTAGAAAATAATTCCGCATCAGCGTCAGCGCCACTCTTTCCAGGTCTGTACACTCCATAAACATCAAGTTGCCTCTTACCTTCAGAGATGAGCCTTACACCAAGAATTTGTTTCTCATCTTCAACTTTTTCCTACGTTACAAATTCTTCTTTCACCAGAATATTTCCCCTCCTACCATTTCTATTCCTGTCTCCACGTTAAACACTCCAGTTTCGCGAGAATATTTTCACATCTATTGTATCATTTTTCAGCCATGATTCAACTCCTATTACAAAATTTGGTAAATATATATCTATTAAATTTCTTCATTCTATTCTTTTCTTTACAATACTTCTACAGTTCAGTACTAACATTTTTATATCATCCCTACTTGCAGATTTAGCAACACGCGGCCCGTAAAGTCCATTTGAAATTCACCCGCGAAGCGATCTGATTGGCTAACTTCAGCAGCTGATAAAATGATAACGGCGCGAGTTGTATTTTTTTAAAATTACTTATCAGTATGACCAACGTTCTAACGCTCATATACTCGGTTCACGTTGTTTCCGACCACCCTGTGTAAATATGTCGACTTACAATCCAAACACCTATTCGATAGGGAAACTCTAGTCTTCAAGAAAGGGACATTAATTTGTCAAGATCAACCTTCAGTGCTCGCCGTAAATCCAAACCATACATTCCAGGAACTCTGAAGTAAATACCCCCAATCTACTCAACACAAAGACGAATTTCATTCACCCTCAAGTTAGTGTCCACCAAACCATCAACACACCGGGCAGGTGGCCACACAGTTTGGGTCACGTAGCGGTAAGCATCCATACGGGAGATAGTGGGTTCGAACCCCACTGTTGGCACCCCTGAAGATGGTTTGCCCTGGTTTCCCATTTTCACACGGCCACTTCATTCCCACTCCTAGCCCTTTCCTACACCATCGTCACCATAAGGTCCGGCTCCATGACTAAATGGTTAGCGTGCTAGCCTTTGGTCACAGGGGTCCCGAGTTCGATTCCTGGCAGGGTCGGGAATTTTAACCATAATTGGTTAATTCCGCTGGTACGAGGGCTGGGTGTAGGTGTCGTCTTCATTATCATTTCATCCTCTCACGGCGCACAGATCGCCTACTGGCGTCAATTCAAAAGACCTGCATCTGAGGAGCCGAACTTGTCCTCGGACACTGCCGGCATTAAATGTCATACGCCATTTCATTTTTGTCATCATAAGTCCTATCTGTGTCGGTGCGACGTGAAGCAAATTAAAAAACAAATGAGACGGAGAAGTTCAGTGAGTTGTCATGTCCTGAAGTCAGACACTATATCTTGATTTCTTATATTTTGAGTTCTATATTGGTGTCTGTTGAAGCATATGTGTAGACAAGTATGAAGACTATGTGCAAAATGATCTGTTTTAAGTCTTATGTATCATACGTTCGTGTAGGTTTTGAGTATATTTAGGCAATGAGAGGTCTTGTTACCATATCCACTCAATCCTCCAAGAACATTTTATCGCTTTCTGTTATCGGTTATCGTTGCTTCGTGTGAACATGGAGATACACAGTTTGAGCAAACACATCCACGTAGTTTTCTGAATGGAATGGAATGGAATGGAATGGAATGGAATGACAGTTGATGATAGTCCCAAGGTGACACTGGTCCTCGTTGAAATGTTCTCTAAATCCATCATGTTTTATCAGTCCTAACATTTACTCTCCCACTCTGGGGGGGGGGGGCAGAGTAATATCCACGGAATACCATGTTTATCGTAAGAGGCCACTAAAAGGGGTCCCAAGGACTCTTAACTTGGGAGCGTGGGTTGGTGACCATGGGGCCTTTAGCTGAGTCCGGGCACTTCTTCCACTTGCTTGTGCCAGACTCCTCACTTTCCCTATCCTATCCTATCCTATCCTATCCTATCCTATCCTATCCTATCCTATCCTATCCTATCCTATCCTATCCGACCTCTCTTTAACAACTCTTGTTCTTTTCCGACCCCGAAGATATTAGGTTTGTGAGGCCTAGGGAGTATTTAATTTTTACGCCCTTCATGGCCCTAGTCTTTCTTTGACCAATACCTTAATTTTTGAAGTATCTGATCCTTTCCATTTTTTCCCCTCTGATAGAGGATGGTTGCCTAAAGGAACCACCACCACCACCACCACCTTACTTCTACACGACTCTGCATGGGGGCACTAATCGACTTTGTTTGGGGTACACACAAATAATATAATATAATATAATATAATATAATATAATATAATATAATATAATATAATATAATATAATATAATATAATATAATATAATATAATATAATATAATATAATATAATATAATATAATATAATATAATATAATAGGCCTATATTATTATTATTATTATTATTATTATTATTATTATTATTATTATTATTATTATTATTATTATTATTATTATTATTATTGCTTTACGTCCCATAAACTATTTTTTACGGTACACAGAAATAGTCTCCCCGAATGTCAATAAACTTTGATGCGCAATATGATAATTTCAACGGTCTGGCATGTCCCGGGCTACGTTAGAAGTCATTTTAGCGGAAAATCCTTCCACCACCAGAATGCTAAGCAATTTCAGAAATCAAAAGGGCTTTTATTAAAAGTCACCTCTCGTGGCATTCTTCATCAATATTCTCCCGAAAATGAATTATTATGATCTTAGACTTTCCACAAAACACAGTGCGACTTTCTGTTGATTCAAGAGACTCATAGGGCTCAAAGAGATCGGACGCCAAAAATCAAAGGAATGAAGCTAGTAATAGACCAAAAATGTAAAGTATAAGGCTATACGGACTGCTGGGCTTCACGTCACATTTAACAGTGAATTTGTCATTGTGCTCACATTTATTATTCTATTTAATGTGTTTTATTATCGTTACAAGTTAATTTTAGCTCTGCTTATACTTAAGTAATTTAATGTCTTGGTTACGTAAAATAAAAGTAAAACTTTATTGGGTCAGTTTTTCGTAAGTGACATCTTATGATAGAGCAACAACCAATGAATCATCTGACTCTCACTGCATCGGACTGTTTTCCATATGTCAATAAGTTACAAATTTAGCTCCCAACTAGAAGCGAAACTTGTTCTTCTGCTGCAGGCTGTGTTTTAAGCTTTCGCTCTGGACCGAAGCAAAAGTTTTTGACGCTTCCTGAATTCAGACTGCTTCTCTTCTTAGAGGGAGTTTGGCCCAAGCCAGGGAAGTGTGTGTTTGTGGTAAGGAAGTGTGCTACGATCAATATTTGTGACACAGGGCCAAGGTGCGACTCCACCCACTCAGCTGATCCATCTGTCGCCTACAGCGATGACCTCCAAGTTCATCTTGCACTCCAACTTTCAGGAAACAATGATTCATTGCCTCTGGCGGAGTTGTATTTTCTTACTCACACGGCCACCAGAGATGCCTGTTACACATAGCCGAGGTTTGGTTACATTGCAGTCTGCTGATGGGGCAGGAAATGATTGGAATGTTGTCCTCAATTCAGTAGTGTAACCACGATCGGCCGATGGGTGGGTGAGGGGTTTAGTTACAAAATGATTATAGAACTCAGTGAAGATGCTTGTGCGTATGTGGTGCGCGCATTAAAGACTTGTCATTAAACGATACTGACACAAGTGAATTATGTTGATATTCAGATTGTAGTACACTACAAAATCTTATATTAAAATACAGAACAAGAACAGTATGCTCAAGGTCAACAGTTGTTCAGCGAATGGTATGTTCACTTTAAAATCTAAAATCCAACTTTCGATGCTTGTTAGAAGACAGATTCAACAGATCTGTTGGTTCTACAATGATGTCTGAACTTTTATTGCCAGTTTATTTTCTTTTTGTAAAATTTCCATGGTAGGGGAGGGAGTGTTCTAACCCCCAGTAACCCCCCCGCTTGGCTACACCCCTGCCTCAAATTATAGTTCCTCAAATGATGTATTTGAAAAAGAAACTGCAGGGAGGATGGCTAGCAATTTCTTAAGTAGGCTCTATGGCGCAAGAATTCATACCTTCATTCCCAATAGGGGTATATCGGGGTGAAATACATGGTACTGACATATCACAGAATTTCTACCTTCCTCATGCGTTCACTTGTCAGCCTCACTGATCTCTATACATGGATCGCTGATGGCAGCTCTGCGCTGCAGGAGAAAGTACGCCAAGTTGAGAGCGCGGTCCGCCATGTTGGTGTACCCATCCTAGAGCTCTCCTTATGGGGAAGCAATGATAATATAATCAACTTTAAATCGCAATTAATGGCGCATTGAAATAATTAAAAATATAGGGACATGTTCACTCAAAGCATAAGGAAACTGGGAACACCGACACGTCATTACCAGGTCAGTAAATCTCCGGGATAGCAATAAAAATAAGTGTATAATAACGGCCGACAAATATTAACTTAGTTGCTGAATACATGCAATTAGCGATCGGTAATACAATACGAGTGAAAAACAGTTTCTGGAAACACTGTTGTAAATTTTATACATGTATGCCACGAAATTATGCATTCTTAAGGGGAGGTACGACTGAACTTTTCGTATTTTGAGCCAAAAACTAGGTTTTTCTTTTTTATTCATAAAAAATAGCCCTATTCTTCCTCTTTCAGAAAATGATTTTTGTAGTAATTCCGGCTTGTTTGCAGCTTGTAGAAGCCATTTACTATGAGCCCGCAGGACATTTAAAAGCCCCGAAACCACACCCACTTCTCCTGTAACGGCATAATGTTAGTTTACTGTGTGTTTTTCGCTGGATATTCACGTATTTCGCGGCGTATTTGCCGTAGAAGTACACTTCGGCATGATGACAGTCGCTTGTTTACTACATAATCAATACAATTACGTTATGTTAGGAAATACTGTAATTTGAACTGACGGAGAGAATGTTGTACCTCTTCCAAATAGTACTCAATTTATATCTGCCACACATGTATACTTTGATAGTTTAATTATATTATGTATTTGTATTATTTACATTTATGAATTCGTATTTGTGTTAATCGTAGTAGTATAAGCATGGCTCCCTTGTTTGTTTATATTTTACTAACATGCAAAAGCAACATGTGGTTTCAATTCAGCGAGTGAAATATCTAGTGATTTTTCATTGATGTATTTCATCTTAATTCCTTTGTAAATGTGTGGGGTATTGCAATAAAACAGCACAGAACACCCGTGGAACTACAATCAGGAGACCTGGCGTCACTGAACTAAGCATAAACAAAGCAAGCGCGCTCCTCATCGTCTACTGCACCGTGCGCTCGCTGCCATCTTACTACGCCAGTCATCTTCTATTCGGCTTACTGCTACCCAAGCTACCAGCCATCCATGTATAGAGATCAGTGGTCAGCCTCATAGTGTAGCGGTTACCGTGTCTACCACTTACCCGGGTTAAATTCCTGTCTCGTCCAAAAATGTTAATCCTGGACTAAAGACTGGAAAGTTTTTCAGTCAGTTTCATGACTCAAACTGGGAAACTGGCTATTATGAGAGGCAGAAGAAAGCCGAACAATAAGGCTGATAAAGTCCTCACGATGACCACGTGTAACTGAGCATTAGTCGTTCTGAGACGCCAAGGCTGTTATTGGGCTGTACGTACCACACATAACACTATCCTCCACCACAATGAAACACATGGCAGATGCCGCCCATCCTCATCGAAGGGTCTGCCTTACAAGGGCTGCACTCGGCTAGAAATAACCACACGAAATTATAATTATTATCTCCCCTGATAGTAATATTTCGATCATTAGACTTGTACTTAACGGCTCCTCAATCTGCGACTCGTTGGCTGAATGGTCAACGTACTGGCCTTCGGTTCAGAGGGTCCCAGGATCGATTCCCGGCAGGGATGTTGGGGACAGCACAAACATCCAGCTCCCGCGCCACTGGAATAAACCAATGAAGGTAAAATCCCCGATCCGTCGGACGTCAGGGGAGATTACGTTGCCTTTGCCATTCTTATATTCATGGAAGTACGGGAAATATATTTTTTTTTACAACTTGCTTGACGTCGCACCGACACAGATAGGTCTTATGGCGACGATGGGATACAAAAGGGCTAGGAGTGGGAAGGGAGCGGCCGTGGCCTTAATTAATTTGCCTGGTGTGAAAATGGGAAACGACGGAAAACCATCTTCAGGGCTGCCGACAGCGGGGTTCGAACCCATTATCTCTCGAACGCAAGCTCACAGCTGCGCGTCCCTAACCGCACGGCCAACTCGCTTGGTGGAAATATGGGAGTCCTTACCGACAACAATACTCACTGGTTCTTATCACCGTTAGGCGTACTGTGATTCGAACACTGGTCAATTCATGTGGCATTACTGAAAGGGGAATGCATGCCTCTATGGTTGTGTTTCAATGTAGGCCTATACACTGATGAGCAATTGAAATAGAGGTAGCTGCCGTTTTGTCGGCCCGGTAAATGTAATAGTACGGCGTAGCATGTGACTGCGATGTCGTACTGGCAGTGCGAGTAACAGTTGACCACAAGATGGCACGAGATCTCTGCGCATCTGATCGCGGTGCCAGACGTATGGTCATTTCATCTCCGAAGTCGTGCAAGGATAGTGTATTTACCATAGTGGAGTTAGGTTGGCAAAGGGAGCATTCCGTACTAACCCCCTCCCCAGCCTACTTACTGAATCGGGAGTTTCACATTTACGAACAAGGCAGGAATAGACACTTCTCACGTACAGTGCCAAAATTCGTGTAATACCGTAACATCCAAGTTATCAATGCATCTTTGGTACCTAATACCACCAGCGGTACCAAAACCGACCGAATGCCACACCGCCGGTTGGGATTCGAATTGATAGCTTGTGTCGTGAGTTAGATGTGGCTATCGGCGGTTGTCTTGAGTGGACCCCTAGCAAGGTAACTCGTTGGCTAGTTCCGCGGACGGATATACGCCTAGATCTACTCCGTGGACCCATGGAGAACACGAATGCCTCTGTTCATCGGAGGTATTTCCAGGACTTCGTTCACAAGTGTCCGGCCGTACTACTTGTCTTCACGGATGGTTGTAAAATCGGAGAAAATGTGGGTTGCTCTTTCGTCACCGATAATGTTACCACAAATCTTTCGTTTTCCAGTGTCTGTGGTGTGTATAGGCCTACTGCGGGGCTTTTCACACTTTTAGAAGCTCCGCAGTTTGCACCCGGTGTACCGACTCGTTAAGTTCTCTGCAGTTTATTGACACCTGTTTCCCGCAACACCCACTGGTACAGCAGATTCATGGCATTTTAGCCAGGTTGTGTGATGCTGAAGCAGAATCACTTTCGCGTGACTCCCAAGCCTCGGTGGGATTGCGGGAAATGAACTTGCAGATAAAACAGCAAAAACGCTGTACTTTTATCTCCTAGACCTATGAATGTACCAGCAGGGATATTTGTTCTCAGCTACGTCGAGCCATCTTGGCGTCCTGATAATCTGAATATCTATCAGTCCGAACTCCCAATAAGCTGAGAGCAATAAGAAGACAACTACCGTGTGGCTGTCCTTTTTCCGGCCTTCACGGAGAGAGACCGTAGTGTTGTGTACAATGGGCTTAAGATGGTTCATGAAGATTTACACACTTATACCTCCTAAAGAGAGAAGACCCCTTCCCTAGTGTGTTCTTGTGGTGCCGACTTCACCGTGGCCCACATCCTCACAGTATGCTGATCTCTCTGGCCTAAAACGGAACCTCAGCCTGCAGGAGACACTTGAACTCATACTAGCCGATGACGCGACTACTGCTGATCGCGTTATTCACTTTATTATTATTTATCGTATGATGAATCTATGTACCCACATGCATATAGTTCAGGACAAATGTGCGTAGTCACAAGTCCGTACAATACTATAACTCTAGGTCTAGCATTTTGACCCAATCAACTGCTTCATCCGATGTACGGTGAATGTCCATTAGCGTTCCTTTGAAAGCTCGAATTGGGCAGTCAGCAACAATGTGGTAGATTGACTGAGAAGAGACACCACAATCACAATCTGCAGAGCTAGTCCAAACCCATTTGCTTCACGTCCGTAGGTTTAACCACTACACTGCCCTACACGTGTCCCCCGGGTGGTGCTAAGAAAGCAACAGTGATAAGATGGGACCGAACTGTCGGAAACGACCTCTCGGTCAAAGAGCGAACAAGAAGGAGATGTGTGGTCCTTTTCAGGACCTTCAAGTTCGTAGAATTGGACCATCGCTGCGCATTTGTCATTCACTTTATGTGTGAGAGTGGATTAATCAAGGGTATGTACATTTCAAGTGTTTTATTATTCAGGGAATTCTGTTCCATTCTTAAAGTGGCTTGGGAGCCACGTGAAAGTGATTCTGGTGCCAGCATCCCACAATCTGGCTAGAATGTCATGAATCTGATGTACCAGTGGGTATTGCGGGAAACAGGTGTCAATAGACTGCAGAGAACTGAACGAGAAACGAAGGAGAGACACCATCTCATTTTTAACTACTATGTGATTTTTAAATATTTGTGACTTTTTCGGTTCAATACAATGTTTCTTTTTTTGTTTACACTCGTGTTCTTAAAAACCAGAACACCTTGAAATCCTAGAGATAGGAAGTTCATATTCACAGGAGATGTGCATTAGTATGTTCTGAAGAAATTATTAGCATTTGAACCATGTTGGTCCTCAGGTTCAAGCTCCACATCGATATCTCGGCGCACCACCACCGACTGGTAAAATGTGCCTGCGGCTCTCGTTGTCGCTGTAAAGCAAAGGTAATGGATCAGTGTGACTTAAGCAGACGTGAAGGATGTCTCGCAGACGTATGCGAGAACTGTACCGTGAATGAGCGAGTTTGAAAGACGGCGCATTATTGGCATGAGAGAACGTCATGCATCCATCCAGGAAATTGCTGCTCGTGTGGGACGAAGTGTGTCGGCAGGGCAACGATATGTACAGAATGGTTCACAGGAGGCCGTAGGTAGAACACGACGAGATGTGTCTGGTCGCACCACCCAGACCACCCTCCGAGAAGATCGACACCTCATCCGAATGGCATTGCAGGGTAGATCTGCGTCCTCCTCTGCTCTGGCGCAATAGTCGAACAGTGTAACACATCGTACAGTATCAGGAGTGACAGTCCGTCGCCGTTTATTTCGATCTGGTGGTGAGGTGATTGGTGATTATTGTTTTAAGAGGAAGTAAAACTAGGCAACCATCCTCTATATAACACTAATCAGAGGGAAAAATGGAAGGGACCCGACACTTCGAAAAATGAAGGTGTCAGTCAAAGAAAGACAAGGGCCACGAAGGGCGTGAAAATGAAAGACTCCCTAGCCCTCGCAAACCTAATAGCATCGGGGTCGGAAAAGAACAAGAGGTGACCAAGGGAGGTCGGATAGGATAGATGAAAGTGAGGAGCCTAGCACAAGTAAGTGGAAGCAATGCCAGGACTCAGCTTAGGGCCTCGTGGTCGCCAACCCACGCTCCAAAGTTCAGAGCCCCTGAGGCCCCTTTTAGTCGCCTCTTACGACAGGCAGAGGATACCGTGGGTGTTATTCTACCGCCCCCACCCACAAGGGGATTTCGATCTGGGTTACCGGCGCGTCGTCCACTTCTCCGCCTACCTTTGACTAATGTGCATAAACATGCTAGACTGCAATGGTGTATGGAACAGCTTCGCTGGGACAGGAATGGCAGCATATAGTGTTTTTGGACGATTCCAGGTTCTGTTTGTTTGAAAATGAAGGCCGGATTCTGGTTCGCCGCAGACGGGGCGGGGGGAGGAGCGAGGCATCACATTGACTGCGTTCGCACAAGACATACAGCACCAACTCAAGGCTTTATGGTGTGGGGCGCTATTGGGTACAATCACAAATCACAGATGGTACGTGTCCAGGGCACTGTGGCCAGTTTGACCTAGGCCTTCGTGAATAACATCCTGCGCCCCTTAGCTCTACCCTTTCTGCACGACATCCCAGACGCCACATTTCAGTAGGACAATGCGTGACCACACGTTGCTGCACGAACACGTGTCTTCTTGTTGTCACAGGATGTCAGACTGTTGCCCTGACCCCCCCGATCACCGGACTTGTCACCAATCGAAAATGTGTGGCATATGCTGAAAAGACGGGTACAGCGCTGTGACCCGCTGCCAGCCACCAAAGATGAACTGGTGGAACCAGGTGAATGCAGCATGGATGGCTATATCGCAGAACGCCATTCGCGCCTTATACGTGCCGATGCAATCACGCATGGAACAATTTATCAGTGCCCATGGAAGACCCAGTGCCTACTAGGCAACAGGACACATGCTGAACCTAAGTGACTGAAATGCTAATCGTTTCTGCAGAACATACTAACGAACATGTCCTGTGAATATGACATTCCTACCTCTAGTCTTTCAAGGTGTTCTGTTTTTTTTATGAACAGGAGTGTATAATTCATTTTCTAATTCCTCCGTTGAATAAATAGTTTTGTTTTATCTTCCACTTAATTTGTTCAGAGAGGATGATTACCTTGTTGAACTTCGTCTTAAAACGAAAATCACCACCATCTTGAGTGTTCCATAACTACGTGGACTCGTGAAAAGTCACCACCACCAGGGCCAACTGCCGTGGCGTACAACGTGTTGGTAACGAAGGTCGCCGTTGCTAGCTCAGATGGTAAGAGGCGATAGATGTGCCTAGAGTGCAGTAGATCATTAGCGAATTCAATGCTGGACAACAACGAAGTGTGAGCAGTCATACCATCCAGAATCATCTCCTCGCAAAGGGAACAGGAGTCACCATCCCACAGCGGTACCTCTGCTCACCGCACGTCAGAAGGCACAATGAGTGACATGGGCAAAGGAACATCGTCTTTGGACTTGCAAAGTGTGCAAAAAGTTCGCCTAGGCAGATGAGGTGAGGTACAAGTTGGTACGAGTGCGACACCCAGCGCACGAGACAATGAGTTCCTCTTGCCAGCAGGTTACAGCTCAGCTGGTGGTGGCGGTATCCTCGTGTGAGGACTTTTCACAGGGGATGTCTTGTATATCTGCCAACGTCCCTCACTGGCTAATATCACAGGGACCTGTTGTCAGATCATGCCCACACATTTGTTTACCTCCAGTATCCTACAGGAAACCTTTTCTTGTAACAAGACAATGCACCGGCCCATCACTCTAGAATAGTGGACGATTGATGTAATGAAAACTCCACAGACATAAGGATGCTTGCCTAGTCCCGATGGTCACCCGACCTCAATCCCATTGAGCATCTCTGATGTGCTATCGAGAGGAATTTACGCGCCCTGGAATCAACTCCAACCAATTTCCTTGCATTATGGGAGGCTGTGAGGCGGTCATGGATCAGTATGGCTCCCAAACGTCTTCGACGTCTTGTGGAGTCCATGCTACGCATAGTCATTGCCATCATAAGGGCGAAAGGTACCTCCAATTTAAGTGCTCATCAACAGAGTCCGGATTTTTATGTAGTATTAACCTATGTAATAATTACAGAAATATGTGATAAAAAGTCTCAAAATATGTACCAAATATGTAATACCAAAATTAAAAAAACATGCTTCTATTGAGCATGAAAGAAAAAAAACCGGTTCATTTTAAATAAGTTACAGTATACATAATTATGTCACATTAGAACGTGGTAAAAAAAATAATCAAGGTACGAAGCAAGGCATTTCTCCACATTCTCAGGAGTGAGGTTTCGTTAGTGATCGAAAATTATATTCGAAAATGATCGCTTGACTTCGCAGGAGGTAACTGGTGCCTACTTAAGTAAATTGATGTGTCTGTGAGCGATTTCATTTTGAGGTTCTTGCGACTAGCCTTTGAGGATCTAGCTGACAGTAAACAAACCGGTGTAACCCGGATCTCAAGAACTGACTGAAATTTTTTTATTACTCCCTCACCTACTGACCCCCGAACAGCATTCAATTATTTATTTTTCACGTCACAGATGATGTCCATCGATTCCATGAGTGATAGTTTACAAGTTTCTAACTATTCGATGTTCACAGGAATCCAGGCGAAGTTAGATTTGATGTACACATCACATGCAATGTTACTATTCTGAAAAATATTTTGTGTATCCCACACCGATACGGCTGACGCAGGAGGGAAAGAGTCAACGATAGTCTTAACATCTTGGAAGTGTTGATATTAGCAATTAACTACCTTTATCCAAGTGCCCCATCGTTTAAATATGGGATGTAGAGGAAGTGTCGCTTGTGGTAATTGTTCTCGGTAAGCTTGCACAACTAAGGGCGCCGTCACAAGCACCTTCTTGGTTGAAGAAACAAGTTCATTGACTTGAGGCAAGTGACGTCGTACCTCTACTGAAACTCAGTGAATAGTATGGGCCAAACATGTGAAATGGATGAGGTGGGAGCAAAATACTTTAAGTACAGTTGCAGCTTTCAACATATAGACTGCTGAGACAGTGTAAAGTACAGTACAAGAACGCTTTCTTCTTGTACACCTCCAGGCCACAATACTTTTAGACCGTCATTAACGATTCGGGCAATTGTTGCGTGATCTGTGCGTTCTAGAACTCTGCTGACAATGATATACGGTTGCGATGTGCTGTCCGAACTCAGCCTTCCCACAACCAACTTTGCAATGTATCGGCCCAGAACATCGGTGGTTTCATCTATAGCAAACCAGACATACATAGCGTCTATTTCCTTTCTAATGAACTTCATAGCATTATCGTAGCAGGCATTAAGGTATCCCTTGCGAAGTGTATGTTCATCTGCAACTTGGCGACAACAGCACTTCTAGAGAAATGTGCCGGATTTCGACACCTGAACTTCGTTTCATGGAATGTTTGTTGCGATCATGGCTTCAAACATGCCTTTAATAAACTTACTTAGAGAATAATATTTTCGAGTTTGTATTAATAAAACCTGCCTTTATAATGAATGCAACTTCTTATTTTTGTTGTAAAGCGCACTTCGTGTGTGCTGTTCTATTTGAGATTTCTTTGTACACACACTCGACACAACACTACTTTTCATCGGTAGTAAAGGCATTGTCCATAGTTATCCAGGATCGAAGTTTCACAGCTAAAGCACTTGGGACTGGAACCATCTCGGTTAAAATATTTATCTCTTCACTATGCAACTGAGATAACACAAAATTGAACTACTGTCCGCGAACAGACGTAACGTCCTTCGTTCCTGAAAGTACTATAAATGATCGTCCCGTACCGTTTATGAGTGAACAAAATAAAACCCTTATATCTCCCTTCCAAACTTCTACCTGACTTATTGTAAAAATCACTAAGTTAGTAACCTGCCTTCAGGCGGTGGAGTGAGGAAATACCTTACACACTTTATCATTTTCACTTTCTTGCGAAGCGAGCTAACAAAAGATGGCGGTAAAAGTTAAGCTGAATTCAGGTGGTAGGGTGACTAGCCAATTACAGTATGTAGTGAGACCTGTCAATCAGCTATGTTTTCCAGAGCTAATTAGGAAATGAAAGGTGAAAGGATAAGCTAGGAAATGTCACGTTAGGTATAACACCCACGGTATCTCCTGCCTATCGTAAGAGGCGAATGAAAGGGGCCCTAGAGACTTTTAACTTGGGAGCATGAGTTTGGCGATCACGGGCCCTTAGTTGAGTCGTGGCATTGCTTCCACTTACTTGTGCCAGGCTCCTCACTTTCATCTATCCTAACCGACCTCTCTTTTGGTGAAGGCTAGTTTTTTAACGATCCGGACGGTATTAGAGCATTTGAGGCCTAGGTAGTCTTTCATATTCATGCCCTTCAAGGACCTTGTCTTTCTTTGGCCGGTACCTTCATTTTTCGAAGCATCGGATCCCCTCCAACTATTTGTTTATAGCGGATGGTTGCTTAGTTGTAGTTCCTCTTAAAGCAATAACCACCATTATCACCACCACCACCACCGCTCTATTAACGTACTGAAACCTTTCAATTTAAAGTCGAAATCTTAAATACACTGAAGAAAATGGAAATTGCAACATCCAGAAGGAGTGGTGCTACATTGCTGCAATTGAACATGCAGGACGAGTGTTTGGTTTTGATTCGATGATTACACTTTCAGGTCCCTCTGACCGCAAGTTTGGACAACAACCAATACAGGATGTGCCCGCCACGAGCTGCAATACATTGATGAATTCGTCGAGGCATGGAGTCAATAAGGCCCTGGATTGCTTCCTGAGGAATTGTGGCCCATACTTGCTGCACTGCACGAGTCAGTTGTTCCAGAGTTGTGGGTGGCTGAGGACGTTTGGCCAGTTGTCGACCCAACATGTCCCACACATGCTCAATAGGACTGAGGTCCGGGGATCTGGCGGGCCATTCTAAGGTGGTGATGTCGTGGAGAGCTTCTCTGGAGATGCGTGCAGTGTGAGCCCGGGCATTGTCCTGCTGAAACATCCCATTAGCAATGTTCGCCATCATAGGGACAACCACTTGATTGAGTATCCTATCAACGTACTGTCGATCAGTCATAGTGCCCTCAACAAGCACTAATTGTGATTTCACATTAAAGCCAATAGCTCCCCAGACCATAATGCTTGGTATTGGCCTGTGTGCCTCTCGACAATAAGATCTGGGCGGCCCCTCTCCCCCGTACGTCGCCGCACACGATTTCGGCGATCACTGCGGGCAAGACAGAAGCGCGATTCATCACTAAAGATGACCCTATGTCATTCGTCGACCCACGTCGATCTTTCTCGACACCAGGCCAGCCTTACACGTCGCTGTTGTGGGGTCAATGGAACACCTTCTGCAGGGACACGGGCTCGTAAGCCAGCTGCATGCAGGCGATTACCAACTGTTTGTTGCATAACGTGGGATGCCACAGCTGCTCGAATTTGGGCTGCTGTTGCATGGGGTTCCATCCGGGCCATCCGAATGATGCGACGATCCTCTCTCACAGTTGTCCGTCGCGGTGGGACTGTGCCAGGTCTACGAGTATGAGTACCTTCATTTGACCACTGCTGCCATACACGTTGTACCGTAAATGCCTGTAGGCCAACACGTGCAGCGACAGTTCTTAGCGATAATCCAGCCTCACACAGCCCAATTATCCGAGCCCCCTCAAACGGCGACAGTTGTTGATAGCGTGCTTTTCTCTGTCGTCGAGGCATGTTTAACGGGGAACACTTCATTGCACAGACTGCAATCAACTACGCTACATCAGAGTCCGTATACTGGAGTTGATTCCTCTGCGACCAATCACGCGGGGAGACCTGTAGCAACAATCCAATGGGTCTGAAACTTTGATCGTTTACATACTTACATGGCATTGTTCCATATCTTGAAAATCAACACAAACGACTAATGCCTTCATGGTGTTGCAATTTCCATTTTCTTAAGTGTAATTTATAATTTTGTATAATCCAACGTGTATAATTAATTATGTGGCACAGGAGCTCGTTTTATGTAAACATGTGTAATTATTTTTAAAATAGGCGTATTTAATATTGTATAAAATATGTAAACATATGTAACATTAAAATTAAGTATAATGATCCCAATAGCCTAATTCGTAAACATGTTAAGTTTTCAGACAGATACATACAGAACAAAAACTATGTAATTATATAAAAGTCCGGACTCTACTCATCAGTGTACCTCATTGCTTATGATTACAGCCCGGATGTTTGGCAAAATGCCCTTTTGTTTTGCTGGCTTGTTATTATAGTATTATTATATATATAAAATAAACGTTTTGTCTGTACATTGCTCAGAATAAAAAAAAAAGGTATTTCTGTATTGGTCGTGTCCACAGTAACAAGGACGTGCACCTTTTAATTTTCCACAGTGTCTGTCTGTCTGTCTGTCTGTCTGTCTGTCTGTCTGTGTGTGTGTGTCTGAATGGGCATCCCGAGGAAACGGCTGAAGAGAATTTAAACAAAATCGGTATGTAAAGTCGGGGAATAAGTCGCTACAATCTAGGCCACAAATAATTTTATTCACGCTGGGTGAAATGGTAGTTAAGGGGAAGGTGCCTAAAATTTAATTTTTAATTACCGTACCTATGTTATTCGTCCTATAGAAAGTACTACATAACAAAATTTATAGACAATACAATTTCTGATAATTTATGTCTTATCCAGTTTTACCGTACCGACTATGATAAGGTTGGTAGTGATGGCGATTATTGTTTTAAGAGAAAGTACAACTATCACAGAGTCAGAAGAAAACTAAATGTGAAGGCCTACAATATAAAAAGCTCATAAAATTGATCAACAATAACATTACATTGGCCATTGTTTGTTGTGATGTGCTTTGTGTATTCTGTTGCCACTCATCTCCAATAGATGGGATTACTGCTGCTTACCAAGTATAACAGCCTGCCTGAATATTGGCGGGAAGTAGCTGGGAAGTTAGATCTCTCTCTTCTTTAGCATGCCATTCCTCTGGTTCATAAATTTTCTGATAGTACTGGTACGTAAACACACTGGTTCATAATAGCAGTCAAGCTATTCGATCCCTACTCTGAGGTACTGATTGGAATTAGCATTGTGCACATTTAACGGAATAATAGCAGAGGAGTATTCGCGGCTGTCTGCGGCCTGGTCATTCCAACTCTGGAACTTTGAACTGTTAGATCGGCAGCGTCGTTCTGTTCGTTAAAAGTGAGAAAATGTGCGGTTTTTTCCCATTTGATCGAGTAGGTCCTACTTCATATGATAGCATTGCTTTTAATTGCGACATTCCTACTGACGTCACTGTAATGACCTATGTTGACTTAATTTGGGAAAACCACAGTCTTTCTGATAATTCCATAGCGAAGCCCGGGTACATCAGTTAGTATGAAATGATTCTATGGAGATAAACATATTTATACTTATCTCAGAATAGCAGGGCAAACTTTTATTTTGCCTATTTTAGCCGTTGCTGCATTTTATAAAACATAGTGCCTCTTCTTGGATTTTATGGATATAAATTGATATTTCGAAACCTCCATAGCTCAGATGGCAGCGCGCCGGCCTCTCACCGCTGGATTCCGTGGCTCAAATCCTGGTCACTCCATGTGAGATTTGTGCTGGACAAAACGAGGTGAGACAAGTTATTCTCCGGGTACTCCGGTTTTCCCTGTTATCTTTCACTCCAGAAACACTGTCCAGTATCATTTCATCTGGCAGTCATTAATCATATTCCCAGAGTAGTGCGATAGACTTCGTCAGCCGGCACAATTCCTATCTTCGCCGCTAGATGGGGCTTCAATTCATTCTATTCCTGACACGTTCGAATGACTGGTAACAGGCTGTGGATTTTAATGTTCAAATTGGTATTTCACCTTTCCCCTTCATTTTGGTAAGATACCCTTTACAGAACATAAATGTGCCATTCTAATTTTCTCTTATCAAATAATTTCTGCTACTTTTGTTTTTTTTACTATTCGGAGAATTTGGACAATTTTTTCGCATTCTCTCAAGACGATGCTGCAACAATTCTTTACCTGTGCGAGTGTCTGGAGAACGGTCTAACTTTCATAGCAACCCATTATGCTGAATTGCTGAAAGTGGCGACAAAACTTGAAAAAATAAATAAAATGAAGACGTACTTTTGTTTCTTCAGTGAATCATTTTGAAGAATTGTGAGCTTAGATGAAGCTGTTCCATACGAAGTGGGAAGTCTGAAAGTGACACCCGCGAACGGGCTAGGTATGACTAGAAATGTAGAATTACAGGAAAGAAGAAAAGTTTTCCAACTTCAAAAAGGCGATTTCTCAGTAATCGTAGAGGTACCCATCATACTGCCTTGTTTTAAATAAATACCCGTGGTACAGTATTTCCCTAATTACAATGAGGATTAATTCTGCCGTAGCCGGTTCCAAACCGGTTTGAGAAACGATGAGCCCGCGCTCATGTTAACGTTTATTGGTTGATACTACCGCAGAACGCCTACACGGAAACATCGAAGTAGTTCGTAAGGCAGACGATAGCATAATGTGATCCTACATACAAAATGTCCAAAATATAATTTCTTTTAAGCGAGAAAAATATGCAAGAACCGGTATGTATTCATCGTCATTAATATAACCAACCAAATTCGAGCTGAAGAATGCCGGTGACGCATGCCCTCATGCTTGATCCGCCATGTTGTATCTTTTACCCTCTATCACATCGTCCGTTCGCGAAGGCTCAACGGACGCTTTACCCCACCATTTAGTTAGTGTGGAGTTTGGTAAACGAAAATATTGCGCTTCATAATAAAACATTAATGAAGCTCTGGTGAGTATAACAGCTGAAATTCAGCGTGCCTTTATTCATCACGTGGTGGCGGAAGAGCTGAGATTTTGGGAATCGGACGGTTTGTGCGATATGACTGTCGATCGTCTTGTCATTAATCCGAATGATACGAGCAGCAGTGAGAGGAATCCGACTTGGAAGGAGTTCATCCTTTATCAGATTCTAATTATGTACAAAACTTTTTTACATTTTTCTCTTAAATACTGCCTTTTCAAAACTAAATTTCCCTTGTAGAAATATTATATGGAAATTTTCCTTATACGTACCGCTATGAATGATTTCTTCTTGCTAGTTGCTTTACGTCGCACCGACACAGATAGGTCTTATGGCGACGATGAGACAAGGAAGGGTTAGGAGTGGGAAGGAAGCGGCCGTGGCCTTAATTAAGGTACAGCCCCAGCATTTGCCTGGTGTGAAAATGGGAAACCACGGAAAACCATTTTCAGGGCTGCCGATAGTGGGTTTCGAACCTACTATCTCCCGAATACTGGATACTGGCCGCACTTAAGCGGCTGCAGCTATCGAGCTCGGTTATGAATGATTTATTACGTATTTACGTTCAAATTCATCAACCTTTATTTATTTACTAGCTGTAGTACCCGGCGTTGCCTGGATACTTTTTGAATGTTTACCTTTAAGATTTGTATTACTAGTTAGTTATGTGTGAAGTGAATTTTTATAGCTTTCCTTTGAAATGTTGATTGATAGTTTTAGAGTTATTTAGATGTGTTTCATTTCAAGTTTTCGATTATTTAACTTTGGAGTAAAACTTTGTCCTTGTGGAAGCTCGAAAAAAAAGTAATAAGAGATAACTATAATATGTATTTACCCGTCGCGCTATGGATATCATGTACACGATTTCAGCTGTTATTGAGACTGTCACCAATCAGCCTTGCGACCCCAAAAGCAGTGGATTCAACACTAATCTTGGTCATTTTAGACTATTTACTTTTAAGACCCTCTCAACCCCTGTTTCAGTGGAGGCTGAACGTGGACTTAAACGGTATCCAGAGCGTCAAAATTCGTACCAGCGACACATAAACAATGGATTCTACATAAACATAGGTAATTTTCTATTAGTTTTGCACGTTATCCCCCAGCGGGGGCTGTGATGTTTCATCTCCATAGCATTATTTTTTTCAGATGGTAAGTCATTATGTTTAGGCCTACCAAGTACCGTAGAGAGCAATTCTGGAAACTAACAACACACATCCATAATCTCAGTTATTTTTACATTCATTTTCACCCCTTCTCAACCGCCATATTGATTGCGGCTTAAGTATTCAGGATGTCACAGTTCAATTCAGCGACCTCGTAAACAATGTATTCGACATTAATATTAGTCATTTTCGTTTGTTTTAAAGTGTAACCACCTCCCCTAAGAGTGCTAGGGGTGTTTTACCCCACAGTATTTTTTTCTTCACATAGTAAGTCATATGTGTACCAAGTTTGTATGAGGGCTCAGCTGGAATAAACATACACACAACCGTAATTTCGGTCATTTTGATCATTTTCTTTTCCAACCCTTCTCATCTCCATGCCGATGGGGACTGAACAACGACATCCGGAGTGTCATTATTCACCTCACCGACCCCCAAAATTATGGACTGTACATAAATATTTGTCGTTTCTATCATTTTTACACTGACTGACAGAGCAAATGCAACACCAAGAAGGAGTGGTCAGAACTTTATGCTAATTGCAGGGTAGACTGACGTCACTGAGGTATGCTCATGATGTGAAATGCGCCGCTGTGCTACGCACGTAGCGAACGATAAATGGCACTCGGCGTTGGCGAATGGCCCACTTCGTACCGTGATTTCTCAGCCGACAGTTATTGTAGAACGTGTTGTCGTGTGCCACAGGACACGTGTACAGCTACGAATGCCAGGCCGCCGTCAACGGAGGCATTTCCAGCAGACAGACGACTTTACGAGGGGTATGGTGATCGGGCTGAGAAGGGCAGGTTGGTCGCTTCGTCAAATCGCAGCCGATACCCATAGGGATGTGTCCACGGTGCAGCGCCTGTGGCGAAGATGGTTGACGCAGGGACATGTGGCACGTGCGAGGGGTCCAGGCGCAGCCCGAGTGACGTCAGCACGCGAGGATCGGCGCATCCGCCGCCAAGCGGTGGCAGCCCCGCACGCCACGTCAACTGCCATTCTTCAGCATGTGCAAGACACCCTGGCTGTTCCAATATCGACCAGAACAATTTCCCTTTCCCGTCGATTGGTTGAAGGAGGCCTGCACTCCCGGCGTCCGCTCAGAAGACTACCATTGACTCCACAGCATAGACGTGCACGCCTGGCATGGTGCCGGGCTAGAGCGACTTGGATGAGGGAATGGCGGAACGTCGTGTTCTCCGATGAGTCACGCTTCTGTTCTGTCAGTGATAGTCAGCGCAGACGAGTGTGGCGTCGGCGTGGAGAAAGGTCAAATCCGGCAGTAACTGTGGAGCGCCCTACCGCTAGACAACGCGGCATCATGGTTTGGGGCGCTATTGCGTATGATTCCACGTCACCTCTAGTGCGTATTCAAGGCACGTTAAATGCCCACCGCTACGTGCAGCATGTGCTGCGGCCGGTGGCACTCCCGTACCTTCAGGGGCTGCCCAATGCTCTGTTTCAGCAGGATAATGCCCGCCCACACACTGCTCGCATCTCCCAACAGGCTCTACGAGGTGTACAGATGCTTCCGTGGCCAGCGTACTCTCCGGATCTCTCACCAATCGAACACGTGTGGGATCTCATTGGACGCCGTTTGCAAACTCTGCCCCAGCCTCGTACGGACGACCAACTGTGGCAAATGGTTGACAGAGAATGGAGAACCATCCCTCAGGACACCATCCGCACTCTTATTGACTCTGTACCTCGACGTGTTTCTGCGTGCATCGCCGCTCGCGGTGGTCCTACATGCTACTGAGTCGATGCCGTGCGCATTGTGTAACCTGCATATCGGTTTGAAATAAACATCAATTATTCGTCCGTGCCGTCTCTGTTTTCCCCCCAACTTTCATCCCTTTCGAACCACTCCTTCTTGGTGTTGCATTTGCTCTGTCAGTCAGTGTATATTTAACCGGTATTTCTGTGTTTTTTATAATTCATCCACACCCCATAGCAATTTCTTCTATATAGTAAGTCATGTGTGTATCAGTTTTGGTTGATAACTACGCTGAAACATACATAGGCTACGTCCATTTTCTCGGTCATTTTGGACAATTTCTTTTTCACACTTTCTCATTAACTTATGCCAAAGGAGACTAAATTGAACTTTAACAAATACGAATGTCACTGTTCATCTTAGCGACCCCGAAAAGTATGGATTCGACACTATTTTCGACTATTTCACTTCCCTCTTCGCCCCTTCCCCACACCCGAGAAAGGGGCTGAACTTGGACTTAAAAATCCGGAGTGTTATTATTCATTTCAGCGACTCCGAAAATTATGGATTTGTCACCCTTTTCGAATATTTTTGAATATAACCATCCCCCTCGCCCCCACCCCAAAGGGGGGCTGAATTTCAACTTATACAAAATCCGGAGTGAAACTAATTATCTCAGCATCCTCTAAAACTACCGATTCGACACCATTTTCGATTATTTTTTATATATCACTCTCTTCTCGCCCCTAGGGTTGCTGAACATCGATTTTAAAATATCCGGAGTGTTATTATTCATTTCAGCGACCCAGAAAACGATGGATTCGCCCCTATTTTCGATTATTTTTGTATTCCCATAATCTCACCCCCACCCCTACCCAAAAGATACTAGGCGTGTCCTGTACCTCGCGGTTAGTCTCCTGCTGGTAAGTCATAAGTGTACCAAGTTTGGTTCAAATCACTCAATTAGTCCAAAAACTATGGATTCGATGTTATTATTGATAATTTTTTTATCTATATTTCAGCCCTGCACCTGAACTAATAACAAATCCGGAGTGAAATAAATGACTGTATTCCCCGTCCCCGAAAACAACCGATTCGACACTATTTCTAGGGGTGTCTAGCCCCCACACCATTTTTCACAGATATTAAATCATATTTGCACCAAATTTAGTAGTCAGCTATGCTGGAAAATACACAGATACATCCATAATGTCGGTCATTTAGGTCATTTTTCACCCTTTCTCACACCTATACGAAAGGGGGCAGCACGTGAACTAATAAAAAATCTGGAGCGAAATTAATTATTCCCTGTCCCCGAAAACAACCGATTTGACACTATTTTAGATTATTTTTATATATCACTTTCCCCTCGCCTCCTCCCCATAGGGGGATTAATTTGGATTTTAAAAAATCCAGAGTGTTACTAATCATCTCAGCGACCCCGAGAACTACCGATTCGACACTGTTTTTTGATTAGTTTTTTTATCTCAAACGGGGCTGAACTTGGTTTTATAAAAATTCCGGAGTGCCACTATTCATTTCAGCGATCCCGAAAAATATGGATTCGACACTATTTTCGATTATTTTGATATATCAATCCCCCCTAGTCCCCCATCCCATAGGAGACTGAACTTGGAATTTAAAACGTCCGGAGTGTCACTATTCATCTTAGCGACACCGAAAAGTATGGATTCGACACTATTTTCGATTGATATATCACTCCCCCCTCGCCCCTCACTCCAAAGGGGGCTGAACTTTGACTTAAAATCCAGAGTGTCACTATTCATCACAGCGACCCCGAAATCTGGATCTGGAAGTAAGATGGCGACTACTGTGTGTGAGTCTGTGATATCCGTAGTAGATAATGGTGTAAGATGCAGTGAAAAATGTGGCAAATGCAGAAGAGTAGTTAAAAATGGGATTCTGTGTCGTAAGTGTGATGAATGGTACCATTTTCGTTGTGCAAATATTGTAAATAGGACTGATATTGAAGAAAGTGAGTGGCTGTGTCCCGAGTGTAAACAAACCGAAAGTGAGGCAGAACAACAAGAAAGAGAGACATACGAAACTATAATTAAGATTTTAGGAGTGCTACAATAAGATTTATGCGCTCTGAAACATGAAAATGAAAGCTTAAAGGACAGAATAAAGAAACTGGAAGATAAAGAAGACATTGGAGAAGAAAGATCGCCGTGGACGGAAGCGACGCCAAATACAGTAGAGACAATACACGACACTTACGGATTTCGCCTTGCTAAAATGGGAGACAATTCGACGGTGGCGCTCCTAGTGACTTGACCGGAACAAATCGCGCTAAATTCAAATATCAATGGAAATGTATATACGGAAATGGATAAATAAATTACGTCTAGAAAGACAGTGGTATTGAGATATTAACTTCGAAGTTGCTAAAGCAATTCTGGATAAATGAATGAAGAATTTTTTAAAAGGTTATTATTCAAAGACTGAAATTAGACATATAAACAAGGTGTGAAATGGACTGCTGTGAAATGGCTTGATCTTTCATTTATGCATTACTTTCTTAGCTTTAGCATACCTGCCTGAAATCTTACGGTTGGATTTGTCCTTTTTCCTCATTTAAAAACAATGTATCATCACATTAAGACATTTGTCATTGAAAATATCGGCACATTCCTTACACATATGATGCAATGAATTAACATTTAATAGCTGGACAATTTTCCTCTTAACATAAAGCCTACTAACAGAAAGAAAATCTATAAAATCCCGGCTTTAATCTGAGAAGAGGGATAAAAGAAAGAAAAGTTTGAAAATGTTGTCGATAGTGATGCTTTGAGGAATATTTACGTAAAATTAGAGTTAAAATGTAACATGCCATTGGCTGTATAGTCGAGGATTTTTAAAGTCGCTGGCCTGGAAATAATCTGAACAGATCTTATAATTCTTATACAAGCGTAACGTCCCTTCTTTCTTGTACACTTTATCCAAATCGCTTCTGTGACATTTCAAAACCCACAGATCACACCTACAACAACACATCGGTATTGAAGGTTAACTGCTGCACTATACAATAAAATATCCGTATTATATTTTAAGCCCGTTAAAACATGGGTCGAGCAGGTCAGAAGATTATGAAGTACTATAAAAATCTCTGTCACTGGAAGAATATATATGCAAACACAATATTACTTACATGTTCTTGTCACGAGGGAACCTGAAGAACGAGCGCGCATTTTTCTCTACTTCGTAATTACTGCAGCCAAACACAGCACATACCTTTCCCCTCATGTTGAGAGGAGATATCAAGGAATGACACACGCTACTATTTAATTATGTCAACTCACTGAGAACGCATAAATAACACCAAAAACTTCACACAAAAATACACGTGCTCTTATGACAGAATCAGTACCGTTCAGGTCTATCCGCTAGAGTGAGCTCCAATAGCTGTCTCTCGATATCTCGCTCAGTGTCGTGTATTGTCTCTACTGTATTTGGTGACGCGTAGCCATTTTAGGCCTAATGTTAAACATATGGGAGAAACTACGTACAACTTAAAACCGGGAAAAAACTCTTTGCAGTGCCAAAATAGATTTCAGTTACTTCAGCAAGTTCCAGAAGAAGACATACCAAGTTTTCCAAATAATTTTAAATCCAGTGGAGGTAACCTACAGAAGAAGAAAACCAATCGAAAGTCAAGATCGCCAAAGATTCATCTCTACGCAGACAGTCAAGGGCGGGGTATGGCAGAAGGCATCAAGGATGAGCTGCAGAATCCAGAAACTGAGGTTTTAGGACTAATAAAACCAGGTGCCAAAACTGAAGACGTCCTTTCAAGTTGTGATCCTGTGTTAGAGAAGGACAATTATGTCGTAATTGTGAGTGGTACAAATGACATTGCTGCAAATGAAGGTGAGGAACTAATTATGACTCTCAGAGGTAAGATTTCCAAACTACCTGACTCAAAAGTAATTGTAGTTAATGTGCCACCTAGGTATGACCTTTTAGAGGGCTCATGTGTGAACAAAGCTGTACATGATGTAAATATAAAAATCAAGAGATTATGTAAGAGTTTTAGAAATGTCTAAGTAGTAGATACTTTAGGTCTTGGCAGGCAAATATTTACTAGGCATGGGTTACATCTGAATGGTAATGGAAAAGCAAATCTCTGTAGACAAATTGCTACAATTATCAACAGAGATTTGCAAACTAATCTGTACTTAAGAAAACCCATACCACTAAACTGGCACATACAGGGAAACTTGCCAGAAAACCCAGACCCTTAAATCAAGATCTATGTACAAGGATCTGGGTTCCAGGGACGTTCTCAACTCGTGAGTCAAACGTTACCCAATTGCAACAGTCAAGTTTTAGGGAGGAAGGATGTCTGAGATTGCTCTTGGTAAACTGTCAGAGTGTAGTAAATAAACAATTAAAAATCGATACATTGATGGAATCTTATGAGACTGATGTGGTGATAGGAGTAGAATCATGGTTGAGAGAAGGGGTGGGTAATAGAGAAGTATTTCCAGAAGGGTACACAGTCTATCGAAGAGATCGAGGAGATAAAAAGGGAGGGGGGGGGGTGTTTATTCTGGCGAAGGAAACTTATTGTTCACATGAATGGTTTACCGATGAAAGGGATGAAATATTAGGGATAAAATTAGTTTGTCATAATATGAAGGAGGTTTGTAATTATAGGAACATACAGGCCTGGAAGAGAGGAAAGAGACATGGAAATATTTGAGAAAATAATAGATTATACTCATAAAAACAATAATAATGATATGGTAATAATTGGGGGAGATCTAAACTAGCCTGAAGTTGAATGGAATGGAGCTGCAAGTGAAGCCCATGAACAGAAACTGGCAAATAAGTTAATTTGGGAGGGAGGATTTACACAAGTAGTACAAGAACCGACTCGTCTCAATAACTTACTAGATGTATTCTTGGTTAAACCATGGGAAATTGTTGATAAAACTGAGGTAATTGAAGGAATAGGTGACCATAAGGCTGTAATAATGGAAGGACTGGTACCAAAAAGGCTTAATAAGAGGGTCACACAAGACAAGAAATTGTACAGAAAAACTAAAGTTGATGAATTTGGGACTTACCTTAAATCACAATTCAGTTGTTGGATAAGTGAAGGGAGTAATGTGGATACACTTTGGGCTAAATTCAAAGGAATCGTTTGGGAAGGAGAGAAGAGATTTGTACCTGTTAAGAAGGGTAAAATGACCTCAGACCCTGTTTATTATACAAGGGAAATAAGAAAATTAAAAAGAAAATGTAGAATAGTAAATAGGAAAATCAAAGAACGTAGGGAGAGTAGAGAAAGTAGAAAACAGCTAATGAGGGAACTGAATAGAGTGAAAAAGGAAGCAAAAGAGAATTATATGAATGGCATACTTCAAGAGCATAATGACCTCAAAAGGAAATGGAAAAAGCTGTATTTATATGTCAGGAATCAAAAAGGAAAAGGAATACAAATTCCTACAATGGTGGGAGAAGGGGGGTAAACAATATTTAACAGATACTGAGAAAGCAAACCTCTTTAGTAGGGAATTCAGATATTCAGTAGATGATTGTCAGGAGTTGGAAACTGAAACAGAAGATACAGAGGGAGAGACACAGAGGGAAACAAGAAGCTTCTCATTCACAAATGAAGATATTTTCAGAGAAATCCAACTGCTTCAGCAAGGAAAAGCAGCAGGAAGTGATCAAATTACTGGGGAGGTATTCAAGACGATGGGGTGGTCTATAGTGCCTTATTTAAAATTTCTCTTTGACTATGTCATAAATAATAGTGTAATACCAAAGGAATGGAAGGAATCTATAATAATACCAATTTATAAAGGAAAGGGTGATAAAAGGAAACCAGAGAACTACAGACCAATCAGCCTGACCAGTATAGTGTGTAAAATACTGGAGAGTTTAATAGCAAAGTACATCAGAGGGATATGTGATGATAAAAATTGGTTCATGAGGAGCCAGTATGGATTTAGAAAGAAATTTTCTTGTGAGGCACAACTGGTGGGATTTCAGCAGGACATATCAGATCAGTTGGATTCAGGAGGCCAGTTAGATTGCATAGCCATAGATCTTTCCAAAGCCTTTGATAGAGTGTAACATGGAATATAATTAAAGAAATTGGGGGGAATAGGATTGGACGTAAGGGTTATACGTTGGATAAGAACATTTCTAAATTCAAGGGTTCAGAAAGTCAAAGTAGGAAATTATATATCACAGGAAGAGAAAGTTTGGAAGGGAATTGCACAGGGTAGTATAATCGGTCCGTTACTTTTCTTAATATACGCAAATGATTTAGGGAACAATATAACATCAAAAATAAGATTGTATGCAGATGACATAATTGTTTATAAGGAAATAAATAACATTGAGGATTGTTCAGAATTACAAAGGGACCTTGACAGTATCCAAGAATGGGTTGAAGAAAATAATATGAAGATTAATGGAGGCAAATCAACTGTTACAACATTTACAAACATGAGCTTTAAAACTGAATATGAATATACTTTGGATGAGGTAGTTATCCCAAAAGATGACAAGTGCAAATACTTAGGTGTGCGATTTGAAAGTAATTTGCACTGGAAGGGTCATGTTGATGACATTGTTGGGAAAGCATACAGATCGTTACATGTCATAATGAGGCTACTTAAAGGATGCAACAAAGAATTAAAAGAAAAAAGTTACTGAAGTATGGTTTGTCCATTATTGGAATATGCAAACAGTGTTTGGGATCCTCACCAAGAATACCTAATAAAAGAACTAGATGGTGTGCAGAGGAAAGCAGCAAGGTTTGTAACAGGGGATTTCCGGAGAAAGAGTAGTGTATGAGAAATGTTAAAGGAACTTGGTTGGGAACCTTTAAGTAAGAGAAGGGAGAAAACTAGACTTATAGGATTATATAGAGCCTATACAGGAGAAGAAGCATGGAGAGATATCCGTGAGAGGCTTCAGTTGGAAAATAATTATATTGGTAGAACTGACCACAAGTACAAAATTAGAAGGAATTTTAGCAGAAGCGATTGGAGTAAATTTTCATTCATTGGGAAGGGCGTGAAGGAGTGGAACAGTTTACCAGGGGTAGTGTTTGATCATTTTCCAAAATCTGTACAGATATTCAAGAAGAGAATAAACAACAACAGAGAAAATAAATGAAATGTTAGAGGGCATTCGACCAGTGCAGGTTATTGTAAATAAAAAATGTGTGTGATTAATTCCATCCCCTGGTCTATGGAGTTTGGACAGCCCAAGTAGGGGACTGCCTGTAGGGGTGAAGTACAGTGGGGACTTCGAGGGCCCTGGGACCGCTACGGTAGCTGTGAAGGCCCTTCAGGAACTCTGAAAAGTGGTGGCAAAAGGGGCTCTGGTTAAGACGCAGCAGGTCGTTATGCTACTTAGGTTCCAAAATGGGTAAAATACAAATATGTAAATAAATTCAATGTTAATTTTAATCTTATACCAGTTGTATATTATTATTAGAAGTAATTTCACATACTGTATATGAGTTGACTATGTTTGTGAGATATTATAAGTAGAATTTTGTAAACAATATAAATTTATTAAGGATGATGTATGTGTTTAATAGAACAAATTATTAGCGTAAATTGTATAATATTGTATTCTAGGAAAATTTTCTTCGTCTCTTGTTAATTTAAAATTTAGTGCTTGACAATAATGTATTTTAGTGTACCATTTGCCACCGAGGTAGACACCTCATTTGCAAATAAAGAGATTTTGAAGTATGGATTCGACAATATTTTCGATTATTTTTATATATCACTCAACCTTCGCCCCCACCACTTGGACTTGGACTTATCCGGAGTGTCACTATTCATCTCAGCGACCCGGAAAAGTTGGATTCGACACTATTTTCGAATACTTTTATGTCACCCCCTCGCACCTCCCGTCCCTAAGGGTACCTGGGGTGTTTACTCCCACACGGTTTGTCTCCTGACGCTAAGTCGTAAGTGTACCAAGTTTGGTGTAAATCGCTCCAGTGGTTTAGGACTACATACATACATACATACATACATACATACATACATACATACATACATACATACATACATACATACATACCTACATACCTACATACCTACATACCTACATACATACATACATACATACATACATACATACATACATACATACATACATACATACATACAATAAATGATATATACTGTATATATAGAGAGAACAGTAGCTATCGAGTCAATGAGAACACCAGTGTCTAATAGGTAGGGTTGCCTACTTACGCAACCAGTGCACCTTAGATCCGTAAAGGAAGGAGTCAGGGCGAGTTTCAGGCACCTTAATGGCATATGGACATGAATAGTCAATATAACTTTTTTACTTCTTCGAATGTAGACCGCTTTCCCGAATCCAAAATATATGTTTACGTTCTTGCAACAAAAATTTCAATGGCTGTTAGTGACAGTGGCTGAAAGTGTCAGCTTTAATCTTAAGGCACACTCTTCTCGTGATCCATAAGAGTAGAGCAATCAAAGTCTGTACAATCCTTTAATTACTGCAAGGAAGACTTAACGAGGTATATTTTCCTACAATGTAAGTAGTATGGCATTAATCATCTTCAAATGTATTTTGTATTTGCTAGCCAATTTTAATAGGGTAAAGTACTTTTAGAATACATTTTTAAGTCATTATTGTAGGTACACAAAAGGAATTAGGACTTACGAAGCGATATATTCCGTGAAAATTGTACCTAAAGTTGGGGCAAAAATTTGAATTTTTATACTGATTAGTTGATATATTGCAGCCCCGTTGAGTAACTTTTATTTCCTTATGGCTAGAGCTTTGCACGGATGCGGATTTTTCCGCGGATATCCGTGAAGATAGTGTCTTTGCGGATCCAAACTGTATGGCAGTGCGGATAATTTTGCTGATAATTTCTAAATAATGAAATTTATTTTCAATCAGTTTTACTTTTATTTTTGCTTGTGGTTAGGTGACCCTTGACAGTGGTATAGGAGAATGGTGATATATAAAGAGCCTTGAGACCATAATGCCGTAAATATGATCTAAGCCTAATTTGCGCCTGCCCTTAGTTAATGGAAGAAAGGAACAATTGTCAATACGTCGGTAATTGTCGCAAGAAAAAATCCCTCATAAACATGTGACACTAGGAGTTCTGGTGCCAGGTATCAGGCCTATTGTATTAACAGATCTATCCTTCAATATATTAGGTGTAATGTACTGTAATTAAATGTTTAAAATATTCGCGGATATTCATTTGCGGATGAAGAAAGTGCGGATGCGGATAATATTTTTTATATCCGCACAGGGTTCTACTTATGGCTTCTGGAAAGGCCTAGTGAAAGTCTTTCGAGTTGACACCAAGGGCGACTTGCGCGTCTGCGCGCGCGCGCGCGCGCGCGCACGCACACACACACACACACACACACACACACACACACACACACACACACACACACACACACACACAGAGAGAGAGAGAGAGAGAGAGAGAGGGAGGGAGAGAGAGTCCTCAGCCAGAGGAATTAACTAATTAAGTTCGACCCGGCCAGGAATCGAACGCAGGGACCAAAGGGCAGCATGCTAACCAATTAGCCACTGAGCCGGACTGTTGATAAACTAAGTTGATATTAAAAGGGGAGCAAGGTTTGGTAGTCCTAGAACAAATAATTTCTTAGATATGAACCTACAAAATGGGCCTTAAAGCACGGAGGTTTCACGTCTATGTGCTCTTAAAACTGGATGAGGAACACGGGTGATCACCCTTGACAGAGAGTTCAGCAGGCACGGAGTCTATGAAGGGGGCAACCTCCCCACTACGCTAGCCCATGTAGGGATAATTACTCATGATGATCGAAATCTTCAAATTAATGAGGAGGAGAGAGTCGGCATTTAGAAAGTGGCTGCTACCTCCGACGCCGAGAGGCAGGAAGGATATACGAGGACTGTAAATAAAGTAGTGACAATGTAGTCCAGGAGATCGGGCATGCGTAAATAAGATATGGGAGTGGTAATGTGGTACTGTTGTCGATATGTATTTGACGGGCATCCAGTTGGGAGTGATGTTGCTGTGTGGCGTTGAAGTGAGGAGTGTCGATTTCACCGCTCTAAAGCATGTTTTCAAAAGGTGATCAGCGTTCGTGGATTAAATTCGGGGTTGCCCGAGGCAAAAATGCATCAGAATGTTGTGGAAGATTACGCGAAGCCCGCGGAGAGAATGGATTACCGTACAGGACGGTTGCACGATGGGTCAAGACGTTTCGTGCCGGCCGGAATGAGACTGCGGATTTGCGCCGCACAGGTCGGCCGTCCGTTCCTCAAGATCAGATTGACATCGTGAGTGGTGTCGTTTCCGTAGACATTGATTGACTCTCCGGGAATCATCCTTAGAGGTTGGTCTCGGTCATCTTTTTCTTTTACAAGTTGCTTTACGTCTCATCGACATAGATAAGTCTTGTGGCGACGTTGGGACAGGAAAGGTCTAGAAGTGGGAAGGAAGTGGCCATGGCCTTAATTAAGGTACAACAGCATTTGCCTGGTGTAAAAATGGGAAACCACGGAAAACCATCTTCAAGGCTGCCGACAATGGGGTTCGAACCCACTATCTCCCGAATACTGGATGCTGGCCGCATTGAAGCGACTGCAGCTATCGAGCTTGGTACCTCAGTCATCAAACGGTGTGGCACATACTTGACGAAATGTCTTAACACGAAGAAAACTGTGTCCCGCTGGATTCCACA
This sequence comes from Anabrus simplex, assembly GCF_040414725.1. Lineage (NCBI taxonomy): Eukaryota > Metazoa > Arthropoda > Insecta > Orthoptera > Tettigoniidae > Anabrus > Anabrus simplex. The sequence goes on from NC_090265.1 coordinate 903,022,741, forward strand.
TCAACTCACAGAAATGGCACCGGTATACACTCGCTGGCATCCACCTGGACAGATACCGCAACGAAGGAGTCGCATTTGTGCAGCGTATTGTTGCCATTGATGAGCTGTGGGCACGAGCCTACGAGCCTCAATTAAAGCGCCAATGGAATGAGTGGCGTCACGCAGATTCGCTACATCTACAAAAATTTCGACAGGAACCCAGTCAGGTGAAGCTTATCTGGAGCGACATCTGTGTCTGGCTATGCCGCGCAAACGTTTGCTGCGCGATGATCGCGCTATCGTGTTGCAAGACAACGCACCTTGTCACGTCGCAAACAATGTCAAGCTCTTATTTCAACTGCTGCATTGGGAGGTCTTGGAACACCCTCCGTACTCACCAGACATGAGTCCTTGTGACTTCGACCTGTTTCCGAAGTTGAAGGAACCCCTCTGAGGCCACCGATATCCTGACGTGGCATCTGTACTCCGCGCAGTAGGGCGGTCTGTTGCTATCATCAACAGAGAACTCCTTGCCAACGGTTCCTAACGGCTTCTCGTCATTTGGCAAAAGGTAATAGACTTTGCGGGTGACTGCATTTAAAGAATATAATGCAATTGTACTTGTTAATTCATTAAATATTGCTTCCTATCAATATTGACACTGCTTTGTTTACATCCCACGTATAAAGAAGAATATATTGAGATTACCTACCTGCTTTCCTCTGACGAGTGACAAGCACCAGTCTCCTGGGGATGGACATGATGATGACTACGTCGTCCAGGCTCATGTGCGTCACGTCCACCATGTTGACGGCGAGAATCTCGTCACCCACCTTGAGGCAGCCACTGTTGTACACAGCGGACTCGAGGGCGATCCTCGAAATGAACACTCCATCCGAGCGGTCCAGCCCATTGCCCTCCCGGATGTACAGTCCTAGCGTCTGGCCCGGCCGTTTCACGATTTCCACCAGGTGCACGAAGTGCTTCGCGTCCTGAAAACATGCATCTTAATATACTGAGTGAGAACAAAGAGGGATACTTATTTTTCTAAGGAGTGTTCATGTACCTAGGTATATCTATATTTTTGAAAGATCAGAACAAAAACGTATAATTCTTTGAACCAGTTTTTATTTCTGTGAACGATCCATGGTATGTGTGAAACGGTCAGCTTCATCGAGAGTTAAGTATCTACTCCTTGCATCACTGAACATGTTGATAAACTAGCTCAAACATTTTTCTCCACCCTGGAAAACGTTCCTGTTGTTTCATACCATAAACTTGGACTATTGTATTCTTTCCTCTGAGTTTTATAAGAGATATACTGCATTTATACTGGTTTTCAAGACCAGTGTTAAACTACTAAAACAATGGTGATAAGTATAAATTGAGCTATGTTGATTTTAGTACTTTTCGCAGGGGCGTGAATGTATTATTCTAAGCGTAAGTATTTGTTACCTATATTATTAAGCTTGGAGTTTATTGTATTGTGTTTATCTGGGTTGCTTTTTATTTATTTAAAATATTTTGATTATGAGCTTTGAGCTTGGCCTACCAAGCGACCGCTGCTGAGCCCGAAGGCTTGCGGACTACAGGCTGACGTGTGGTCAACACGAAGAATCATCTGGTACGTTATATTCATATAGTTTACTGACGATTAAAGGAATATTAAAGGAACTGATTTCAGCATCTGTTGTAAGTTTATTGAATTGGAACTACGTGAAATTCATGTTTTTTTCCCCCATTTTGCTTTACGTCGCACCGACACAGATAGGTCTTATGGGGACGAAATTTATGGTTTGAGTAAGATTTACGTGTACTTCGGGGATGGATGAAGGTAAGAAATCTATACAAATAAAATTATGATTTTGTCTGAGATTTTTGCCTCATTTTTAGTTTTATCTTGGATTAGGTATAAAGAAATCGAAGATTTAGTTCAATTTTCGTCCATCTCCTGTCTGGTTCTTAGGTCGTCAGATGTGAAAACAGACAGATATGCAATGTACTAATTACATCCAAAAAGTAGAGGAAAGAAGCATTGTACCCCACTGCACTACAGCGCTGATGGGCCTTAGCTTACCAAGCGATCGCTGCTCAGACTGAATGCCTGCTGACTACGAGCTGACGTATGGTCAGCGCGAAGAATCCTCTCGGACAGTGTTCAGCCGACGGTTGGGGCCAGGCCTGTCCCGTCTTCCGAATGCAGAGACGTAGAGCCACGGTAGAGCCGTGGCCAACCCTCCTCTGCTCGGTTGGCTGGTGCAGAGCTGTCGGACCATGGACCTACCGTGGCTATTTGTGGGTCGAGACCCACTCTGCATCGAATGACCAATTAGATTTTAACAAATTGCGGACTAAGCTAAGGAAGCTGATTTAGAAAACAGGTCACACTGTAAGCCTTGCGTATGATACCTGCGATACGATGCATTGTTTTACATATGAGCAAGTTATCCTTCTTAGAACTTTTAATGTAAACCAGTTCGAAATTAAAGTTGTCAGGCTTGAAATAAAAAAGTCCACAGTCTGTTTCCAGTTATTCGGCTGGTTCAGGAATGGAATGAATGAAGCTCCCATCTAGCGGGGAGGATAGGAATTATGCCGGCTGCCGAAGCCTGTCGCGCTCCTCTGGAACGATGATTAATGACTGACAGATGAAACGAAATGATATTGGAGAGTGTTGCTGGAATAGAAGATGACAGGGAAAACGGGAGTACCCGGAGGAAATCCTGTCCCGCCTCCGCTTTGTCCAGCACAAATATTACATGGAGTGACCGGGATTTGAACCACGGTACCCAGCGGTGAGAGGTCGGCGCGCTGCCGCCTGAGCCACGGAGGCACCATGTTACTTTTGAATGCACTGAAAGATTCGCTGCCAATAGTACAGTCGCGAAAAAGATGAGAGTGTAGTGTTGTGTAAGTTCTTCGCAGGTAGATTTTTCATAGAAACAATTGAACCTATAAATATAGTATTTGTTGTGTGTATCCAAAGGTTGTATCTATTTGGGAAGTGAATTATATTTTGAGAATAATTACAATTCTGATAAAATATTAAATGTGATGAACAAACAATACCATGTGCTCATTAGCTTTTTCTTAACGACTGTACATCATCATCTTCACTTTGTTTCTAAATACAATTTGCAGATGGACAGTTCTTAGTCAACTGGTTTAGAAATAAATGTAAAAAATGTATGAGCTTTATCATAATTGTTACTAACGCTATTGTTTGAGCAAAATGATTTGTAGGCTGTATCTTCAAGCAACCCTTGGTTAATGACCGCCATCCGCTTTCGGGCTCTCTCCAAGAGTTATACGAGGTGTATTTCTCTCACAAAGTAGAGTATTCTTAAATAAATAGTTACGACTTGGCTGCAGAATTGCGTTTACTTTACATTACAACTGTTGAATACCCGAATCACGGATTTACATGAGTTTTTGTTAATAAATTCGTTAGGGATAGCCTCACTAAGAAGAGAATTCAATACTATAATTCAACATTTTAAACCAGAAAGCTTTCCTCCGAAGTAGGTTGTGTTCCCTGTAGAGTATGCTTACCTGTAAAGCGAGGAAGCGCTTAGCAGCCTCCGATGCGGCACGCCCCATATGTCGTGGGTCGAGCAGGCGGACCACCATTTCACCCCGCCTCTCGACCGCTTCCAACGCCGCGGCGGTCGTCGCGTCATGGTCATTCTCTACCGTTTCAATCTGTCGGAAGATCTCTGTCGAGATTCCGCTCACCTGTACATTTACAAAGAAAAAGTAACTGGAACATATTAGGATGACAATTCATAACATGCATCATCAGGGAAACATCTACCTCTATTGAAGTGGCAGAACAAAGCAGTCAAGGTTATACCTCGGTTATGAAAGGAGGTAGAATGAGTTCTTGGTTCAAGGTACTTACAGGGATTAGATAAGGCTGTAATATTTCACCTTTGTTGTTCGTAGTTTACATGGATCATCTGCTATAAGGTATAAAGTGGCAGGTAGGGATTCAGTTAGGTGGAATTGTAGTAAGTAGTCTGGCCTATGCTGACGACTTGGTTTCATGGCAGATTGTGCCAAAACCCGCAGTCTAGTATCTTGGAACTTGAAAATAGGTGCAATCAGTATGGTATGAAAATTAGCCTTTCAAAGACTAAATTGATGGCAGTAGGTAAAAAGTCCAAGATAAATGAATGTCAGATTGGTGATACAAAGCTGGAACAGGTAGATAATTTCAAGTATTTAGGATGTGTGTTTCCCCAGGATGGTAGTATAGTAAGTGGGATTGAATCAAGGCGCAGTAAAGCTAATGCAGTGAGCTCGCAGTTGCGATCAACAGTATTGTGTAAGAAGGAAGTCAGCTCCCGGACGAAACTATCTTTACATCGGTCAGTTTTCAGACCAAGTTTGCTTTACGGGAGTGAAAGCTGGGTGGAATCAGGATATCTGCATGAAAGTAGCGAGAATGATTGCTAGTACAAACAGGTGAGAACAATGGCAGGAGAGTACTCGGAACGAGGAGATAAAGGCTAAATTAGAAATGAACTTTAAGGATGAAGCTGTACGCATAAACAGACTTCGGTGGTTGGGTCATGTAAGGCGAATGGAGGAGGATAGGTTACCTAGGAGAATAATGAACTCTGTTATGGAGGGTAAGAGAAGTAGAGGAAGACCAATACGACAATGGTTAGACTCAGCTTCTAACGATTCAGAGTTAAGAGGTATAGAACTAAATGAGGCCACAGCACTAGCTGCAAATAGAAGGCTGTGGCGACGTTTAGTCAATTCACAGAGGTTTGCAGACTGAACGCTGAAAGGCATAATGGTCTATAATCATGATGTATGTATGTATGTATGTAGAAAAGTCTGGGAGGAGTAAGTGGATGAATCTGTTTTAATAAGGAATTATTCAGAAACAAGTCTTACTGGATGAAAGATATTCAAGATTTTAATAATGCAGTATTTGCTTGATATTCAATCCAATTATTATATTCTTTTATATCCTTGAGTAAATTTTGAAGAGGGGGAGAGGCTGAGGTTTTAATAATAATGTTATTGGCTTTACCTCCCACTCACTGCTTTCGCGGTTTTTAGAGCCGCCAAGATGTCGGAATTTAGTCTGCAGGATTGATTTTACGTACCAGTAAATGTACTGACACAAAGTTGGCTCTTCGAGCTCGAAATACGTGTGGACTGAGCCAGACATACATTTCTAAGCAGTCCTTCTGAATAATGGAACATGGCACATCATTTAAAATGTTATCGTTTGAGAATTTATAGCTAGTAAATGTGGTAACTTTAGATTAAATAAACACCTCTCTGTGCGTGGAAGGAATGCATTATGCTCCTGAAAGTATAAATGCAGCATGGCGGAAGTGAAAGGTAGAATGATGGCGGATTGCTGCTAAAAATAATAACGATGGAAGCACGGAAAGAGAGTATTCAGAACAGATTCCTTGAGGCAACGAAGAATGATAGTAAGGTAGGTTATTTTGCCATTTTCTTTACGTCGCACCGACACAGATAGGCCCGTACAGCGGCGATAGGATAGGACAGGATTAAGCTTGACCTTAACCTTAATGAAGGTACAGCCATAGAATTTGCCTGACGTGAAAATGGGAAAGCATGGAAAACAATCATCAGGGCTGCCGACAGTGTGATTCGAACTCTCTGTGTTCTGAATGCAAACTAACAGCTACGTGACCCAAACCGCGTAGACAAATCGCTTGGTAGAGTTTATGATATTATGATGAACAGTAACAGGAACACTTGAACTGTAAGAATTTTCACAAATATCACAGTTTGAAGTACTGCATTCTTAGTGGGTATAGGTCAAGAAAGTAAAGGATGAATGAATAGATATGAAAGTTCGTATCTGAATATCATGTATCGCGAGATTCTTGGAAAACAAAACAGTACCTCCGTGCCATATCATACCATCTGAAGTTAAATATAGATGGGAGTCTTCAAGAAGAAGAAGAAGAAGAAGAAGAAGAAGAAGAAGCAGCATTAAATCTAAGTTAAATCCATTGCAATATTAATGTCACGTGTGCGTTAATGTACTAATTTTTTAAAAATTCTATACTGATATTTAAATAGTCCACATATGAATTGATATTGGGCGCTGAACGTCTTTGTAATTTGGACATCTTTGTAATATAGTGGACCGTTTTTAGAGTATCCATTGTCATATTTATTAGCCTAGATTTTTTGTCTAATAAATTTTATAAAAATTGGACATTTCTGTAACGGAGATTTGCATTGGATCTTGTGACTGATAATGGTATTAAATTCCAGGTCGTCCTGTGGAGTCCTCAACTGGAGACTAGTCCTAAGGAATACAGAGGGGTGTATACGTTGTACTGCCATTGTTGGATGGAAGACTCACCTTTCTGAAGTCTCCCTGGACCACCATGGGTGGAGGCTCCTTCGGCCGAACAGTGGTCGAACCCGGCACTTGCGACGCTTGACGCCGAGGGCTTGTCGCCATCTCGGGCGTCGCTTCCCGCCCCTCCTGAAAGAAAATTAAATTTGACATCATTAGTGATATGGGAGACAAAAAAGCAAATTCGAACATGTTCTTACAAAACTTCTTCCCTCTATCTTACATCAGACATGCATAAACATACTTCTGAGATGCCAGTCTCTTAGGAAATTCTACCATATCAGTGCAAGAGAGTATTGTAGAATATTATAACCGTAAATAGTCTTAAAACATTCCACTTTAGCAAGAGTATATCGTTTCTCTCTTTTGCATTTACAGCAGCTGTTCATAGCAATACTGCACAAGCTATCAAGATCTATAGTGAGTGTCGTCTTAAGCAAGCCAATATTGTGTGGCCGTCTTCCGAGAGCAAACCTGGGACACGTACGTGCATTCTATATGCATATTTACCAATTGTGTACTCAAGCGTAACTAATGAGGTCAAACCAGGTGCGTTCTCTACCACTTGACGTTTTAGCAAGTTGCTATTAGCATGTTACAAGCCTTAGCTCTTCGAAGAGCACTTTGTGGTCTATGACTGTGTTTATTTTACAGAAGTACATTTCTGCCAATGTAGAGTATGTGTATAATTTAAGAATACCACGAACTTGCACAAATTAACCCTCTTTATTCGTAGGCTTATGCGGCCGGTGTCGTCTAATGCTCAGTGTGGACCATGCCAGTTATATCATTGTCATTCAAAGTGCCACACCACAGAATGCATGAAACTTTTGACAGAGCAAATAAATTGATGCGGTCCACACTGGAAGAAACAACGGATAACTAATTCTGTTCAGTACATATAGTGAAAGCTAGCATCTCCTCAATCTGTTCGAAGAACTCGTCATTTATCACCATCACCATTTCTTCTTCTTTTAAGAACTATGGACCTTTGACTATAAGTATTGTTTACGATCGCACGTATGATTATGTGTCTAAAAACTTCAAAATGGCTAAAAATATTCCCAACAAACTTCGTATAACTTAATTGTTGTATAACATCAACTATGGTGTTTCCTTTCAAACTTTGTCTCGAAAGCCAACTAATTTGTATCCTTAATGTCAAAAATCACAACTTACATTTAGAAAAAAGGAAATTAAACATCACAAAGTATTAGTCAGTGGATGGATCAGTGTTTAGTTCTGTGGAGTCTATTTGAAAGAGTGCGGCAGAATCTCGTTCGCCGATGTCCTGCTTGAAGATAGTGGCGGTCGTCATTCTGGGCAACCATTGTGAGATGAAAATGGTACATGAACACAGAGTAATAATGCGTAAATCTTTGTGCTTTAGGCAGCTGTGTGTAATTATGCACGGTAGATATACATCAGATATACATGGCTTCTCAGAGCAGTGAGGATTCGGATCCTCCTTTACGTATGGCACGTTTTCATTTTCATTTTGTAATCGGGTAGGCTTTGTTTATGAAGATCTGACGTTCTTGAAGTCTTAGATACCCTTATAACGAAGTTATAACAGCCACCTAAACACTGACAAACTCATTGTGTATACCATTGTCAGCATTATGCGGTACCGAAGTAATAGGTTCAGTTGTTCAAAAGAAGAAAGAACACATGGTTCCTCTCAGATAAACTTTTTTGAGTAACGATTGAACCTATGGATATGTTTGTTGTGCGTATCCACAGGGTTTGCACCTATATGGAGGTTAATTATATTTTGATTATCATTCAAATTAATCATCATCATCATCATCATCATCATCTGTTTACCCTCCAGGTTCGGTTTTTCCCTCGGACTTAGCGAGGGAACCCACCTCTACCGCCTCAAGGGCAGTGTCCTGGAGCTTCAGACTCTTGGTCGGGGGATACAACTGGGGAGTATGACCAGTACCTCGCCCAGGCGGCCTCACCTGCTATGCTGAACAGGGGCCTTGTGGAGGGATGGGAAGATTGGAAGGGATAGGCAAGGAAGAGGGAAGGAAGCGGCCGTGGCCTTAAGTTAGGTACCATCCCGGCATTCGCCTGGAGGAGAAGTGGGAAACCACGGAAAACCACTTCCAGGATGGCTGAGGTGGGAATCGAACCCACCTCTACTCAGTTGACCTCCCGAGGCTGAGTGGACCCCGTTCCAGCCCTCGTACCACTTTTCAAATTTCGTGGCAGAGCCGGGAATCGAACCCGGGCCTCCGGGGGTGGCAGCTAATCACGCTAACCACTACACCACAGAGGCGGACATTCAAATTAATTCTGATCAAATATTAAATGCGAGGAATATATAATAGGGCCTACCACGCTCTCAATCTTGTTTGAGCGACTATACATGCTCCATTCAATGGGAATGGTTATCACTATCTGGGCTTAAATGGGGTCATTGAAGGAAGACAAATCCCTTCATAAATGTAATTTAATTTTGCTAGTGGTTTAACGCCGCACATAGACATCGAAGGGTTTAGGCGATGCAGGATGGGAAAGAGATGGGTAGTGTCTATACATTTGTGTCGTAGTTCTTGCTCAGGCAACCACTATGTGTAAGGTGATGAGTACGTGAATATGATCTAACTCTACGAAGAAGCGAGACGTAATGCATGAGAAGCGCAGTGCTTATACCAAGAACGATTTTCTGGACGACGACTACTGGCTTTGAATACGTTTCGAAGAGTTCAAAGACGGCTGCCTGAAACGATGTCATTTGGAAGGGACCTGTTCGGGATGCGCCAGTGATATCTGATGATGATGAAGCAGCTCTGCATAATGGAATTGAGAATAACCCACACACCATAGCTCATGATCTGAACATCAGCCAGTCGTCTGCACTGCCTATATTGTATCGCAAGAAATTATGCACGTCGAGTGAATTATGTGTTCGTAGTTAATAAAACTCCACAGCCTGTTTCCAGTCATCCGATCGGATCAGGAATGGAATGAATGAGCCCCCATCTACGGCGAGGACGGGAACTGTGCCGGCTGCCGAAGCCTGTCGCACTCCTTTTGGGAAAAGATTAATAATGCTATTTGCTTGGCGTCCCACTAACTACTTTCACGGTTTTCGAAGATGCCGAGGTGCCGGAATTTAGTCCCGCAGGAGTTCTTTAACATGCCAGTAAATCTATCGACACGAGGCTGACGTATTTGAGCACCTTAAAATAGGATAGCCAGGACTGAAGCTGCCAAATTGGGGTCAGAAGGCCAGCGCCCCAACAACCGCCTGAGCCACTCAACCCGGCTGGAGGAAAAGATAAATGACTGACAGATGAAATGAAATGATATTGGAGAGTGATACTGGAATGAAATACGGCAGTATAAACCGGAGAAAAACCTGTCCACCCTCCGCTTTGTCCAGCATAAGTCTCACTTGGAGTGACCGCATTTTGAACCACGGAACCCAGCGGTGAGAGGCCGGCGCACTGTCGTCTGAGCCACGGAGACTTTTGATCGTAATTAATATTGGTCCATTGTGGCTCATGTCGGATTGAAATAAATGCATAAAAATACTCGACTAACACCGGGTTTGAACCTCCGAACATATGCCACGGTGAAGTCGGTTGCAGCTGTTCTTATACCGTAACATTTTAGTGTCAACGTAGATTATAATCACCATGGAGCGTTCCTTTTTTTTTTTTTTGTTAGTTGGTTTACGTCGCACCGACACGGATAGGTCTTATGGCGACGATGGGACAGGGAAGAGCCAGGAGTTGGAAGGAAGCGGCCGTGGCCTTAATTAAGGAACAGCCCCAGAATTTGCCTGGTGTGAAAATGGGAAACCACGGAAAACCATCTTCAGGGTTGTCGACAGTGGGGTTCGAATCTACTATCTCCCGAATACTGGAGCGTTCCTTTTAAGGTTTTATACATTAATTAATACCTCGTTATTATCGGTTTGTTAGCAAAGAATACAGGTATTTCAAGCCATGCACCTACGCAAGAACTTCTTATCGGGTGACAGAAGAGATGTTTTCGCGTTAGATTATAAATTGCGAGTTGCGTAAAACAGAAGAAATAGGGGCGGGTGATCACGACATTTCGTTCATTTTTAAAACTCTCGTCACCGTTATTTGCCATATTGCTTGTGGACTGAACATTACGAAACAGTTACTACATTGGATCGTTCGTCCTATGAAAATCAAAACAAACGTTTTGGCTCTACAGCCTTAATGGGCCTTGGTCTACCAAGCGACTTCTCTTCAGCCCGAAGGCCTGCAGATTACGAGCGTACGCGTGGTACCTCAAATGTTCTCACGTAGGCTACGTGGACCTTGTTGATTGGCTTTTTACGTTCCATTAACTACTTTTACGGTTTTCTGAGACGCCGAGGTGCCGGAATTTAGTCCCGCAGGAGTTCTTTTACGTGCCAGTAAATCTACCGACACGAGGCTGACGTATTTGAGCACCTTCAAATAACACTGGACCGAGCGAGGTTCGAACCTGTTAAGTTAGGGTCAGAAGGCCAGAGCCTCAATCGTCTGAGTCACTCAGCCCGGCACGTGCACCTCGAACTAGCCCTCAAATCGAGGAAAGAATCCCTGACCTGGCAGAGAATCGAACCCGGGTCCTCCTGGTAAGATACAGGCTCGCTACTCCCAGACTGCGGTTTGCACTTAATCTAATCCTATAAAACTTGTAGTAGCGGTTCATAACAAACAAATTATTTCTAAAAATTCTTCCCAACAAATATCCACAATGCGGAGCTGATGATTTTCAGCATGAACTGTTGCGCTGAAAGCTATTTCTGAGAACAAGATCAGCCAATTGATTCAAAACCCCATTAACCCATTAACCCATGCTTACCAGGCTACAGCCTTTTCTTTGGTCATTAAAACAGGGCATTTTTCGTTTAGTTTCCGTTTATTCTTGTGGGTGAAAAGAATTTACATGTTATTAATTAGGTGAATAGTATTTCATTTTTTATGTCAGTGTTACACTAATGTGAGCAGACTGCAACTCGTTACGAATTTACAGTTGTGTCGCCCCTCGGCCACTAGCAGGCGCATCAAGGTAAGGGCTGTGTGGTCCATAGCGTGTTAATACCAGAAAATTATCCGCGGTGTAGCGCCAGGCGAGATCAAATAACATTACAGCAAGTGTCAGAGGGAATAACTGATTCATTTACAACGTGTGAATACCGTTTCCACGATCTGGCATTGCTAGCCAGCGTGACAGTCAAGTTACATTAGCTGGTTCACACCTTGGAAAATTATCTACTAGGACTACTGTATTTCTTTCCTGTCTACCTTTTCGGGTCACCTCCTGTATCCAATTGTGGGGTCGAATTCTGGCACAGACAAATGGGTTCATGGATGAGACAGACACGCGTCAGTACGTATGTTTGCTCACAATATATGTTAAACACGTTTAATTTTTCCTATAGACTGTTATACCTTCTAGCATTCAGTGACTGTTATACCTTCCAGCATCCAGTCTAATCCTCTGTTTAGTACCGAGCTCGATAGCTGCAGTCGCTTAAGTGCGGCCAGTATCCAGTAATCGGGAGATAGTGGGTTCGAGCCCCACTGTCGGCAGCCCTGAAGATGGTTTTCCGTGGTTTCCCGTTTTCACACCAGGCAAATGCTGGGGCTGTACCTTAATTAAAGCCACGGCCACTTCCTTCCCACTCCTAGGCTTTTCCTATCCCATCGTCGCCTAAGATCTATCTGTGTCGGTGCGACGTAAAGCAAATAGCAAAAAAATCCTCTGTTTCCAATAGGCACTGGGGTCCTTTCTGTTTTCACGCCTTTACCTCAAAATAATTCAATGCTATTGCCTATGAGGATTCTTCTTCTTCTTCATTGTGTGACTGAGTACCTCAATTGTCTAGGTAATCTACGCGAAACTACGACACGCTCACAGTTTAATTCAACCAAATGTTTCAACAGCTGTGTTGTGGAAATACGTAAAGAACTTTGGCATTGCCAAAGGACGAGACGACGACGAAATAAATATAACTTTTAAAAAACTGAACGATTATTTTTCATCTAACTGCACATTACATGCTGCCCTGAAACAGGAGTATCCAGTATTCGGGAGATAGTAGGTTCGAACCCCACTGTCGGCAGCCCTGAAGATGGGTTTTCCGTGGTTTCCCATTTTCACACCAGTCAAATTAAGGCCACGGCCGCTTCCTTCCCACTCCTAGCCCCTTCCTATCCCATCGTCGCCATAAGACCTATCTGTGTCGGTGCGACGTAAAGCAACTTGCAAAAAAAAAAAAAAAAAAGAAACAGGAATTTCTGGACGGGAATTACGCAAAGACGCAAACAGATAGAGAAAACTTCTACTTCCGACCAGCAACTCACTCACAAGTAAGGTTTGCTATATATCGGATAAAATCAACGGCGAAAGGAAATGACAGTATAGGAATAGAGACGATAAAAATTACTCTGGATATGATATTACCTGCACTTATTAACATATTTAACTCTTCCCTTGTAGACAGCACATTTCCCGAAACATAGAAAGCGGGCATTATACGTCCTTCGCCTTCTGAACCATCTGACTACAGAGCCATCTGCATACTTTCTGCTTTATCCAAAGCGCTAGAGTTCATCGCTCACAGACATGTAATAACAGACTACATGACGACTTACAACTTACTTGATCCACTACAATCTGGTTTTCGTCAACCACCTCAGAACTACATCGGCACTATTATAATTTCGTGTGGCTATTTCTAGCCGGGTGCAGCCCTTGCAAGGCAGACCCTCCGATGAGGGTGGGCGGCATCTGCCATGGGTAGGTAACTGCGTGTTATTGTGGTGGAGGATAGTGTTATGTGTGGTATGTGAGTTGCAGGAATGTTGGGGACAGCACAAACACCCAGCCCCCGAGCCATTGGAATTAACCAATGAAGGTTAAAATCCCCGACCCGGCCGGGAATCGAACCCGGGACCCTCTGAACCGAAGGCCAGTACGCTGACCGTTCAGCCAACGAGTCGGACATCGGCACTATTGAAAGTCACAGAAGATATTTGAGAAGCAATGGACAACAAGGAAGTGACAGTTTTAATACTTCTAGACTTGAGCAAAGCGTTTGGCTCTGTTGACAGTGAAACTTTGCTCTCGATATTGTATTCACTTCATTTCTCGGACAGCGCCCTCCTTTGGTTGAATTCCTACCGGCATGTGCATGGCTGTCGGCAGTGTGTTACAGATACGATAAAGAAATCAATTTTGCGGTCCGTGCAGTGTGATGTGCTTCAAGGAACAGTGTTAGGACCTCTTCTTCTTTCTATTTACATTAATGATGTCTCCCAAATCCTAACGCACTGCAAATGCCATATTTACGCTGATGATGTATAAATGTAGCTCCACATATCTCTAGATCTAATATTTTCGGCCATAGACAAAATCAAATCAGGATCTAACATAATTTTCTTCTTGGTCTTTGAGATGTGGTCTTACGTTAAACCCAGCAAAAACGTAAGCTATCATCCTCGGATACCTGAAATTACTCGCGAATGCCAATCGACCAGAGAGACTCCATTTATAAGGTTATGCAATACTAACATACCATAAATGTCATCAGTGAAAGTCCTAGGCGTTACTTTCGATGATGACATGTCATGGAAAACGCGTATTTCGAACATCACCCAGAAAACATTCTCTGCATTGCACATGCTTATTTCCTGAAAAACTAAAAAAAAAATCTGGTAGAAGCTCTGGTTTATCCCTCATTTCTACTACTGTGACGCGATTTATAGAGACGCTGGGTGCAAGTTATTGAGCAGATTACAACGTGGTCAAAATGCATGCGTGAGATACGTCTGTAACTTACGGTACTATGATCATGTAACTCCTTTATATAACCACCTATCTTGGCCCCGACTAGAAATTCGTCGCACTGTGCATACCCTATGCCATCTCCATAAAATCCTTCATGCATCACAGCCATTTTACCTTACTTCATATTTCAAATACCTCTCATCTTATCACAGTCTTAACACCAGATCTACTAATTATTTCATCCTTGCTTTACCTACCCATAGAATTGCATTCTACGATAATTCATTCACAGTAATTGCCTGCCGTGAGTGGAACCTCCTTCCCGAAAGTATCAGAGGGTTAAGAGCTATTCGCACTTTCAAGGAAGCACTTTGGAAACGTTTTATGCACCAGTAAGGATCATCTGTAAACTTGATGTTGCTACTCACTACCATTTTGTTGCCATGGATGCCCTGGGAGAAAATTCTTAACCGTTTTGTTTTTCAAATGTTGTTACATTTTATGGACTATCTCTTTTTTATATGTACGATATTAGTTTTAATATTTTTTTCCTTTTATTACATCTGATTTATTTCATCACTCATCATTCTTGTATTATTAATTTAATTTGTGTTAAGTAATACAAATAAAATATATGTATATTTCAGTGCCTGGTTAGATGGAAGAGACGGGATGAAGGCCTAAAGGGGGGTCGTTCATAAAATGGGCCCAAAATGTCAATTTTCAATTGATCTTTTATTTAATAGTCGAACTCATTGACAATATGTTCCCAAAGTTTCAAGGATGAAATCGCATCCGAACTGCCTGAAAAAACGAATGGCACAGTCTCGGTTTAATTTGGCGTGATCTACAACTTTAGTCCTATAACTTTTTGTCGTATTACTATCTATATATATATTCATTGAAGTGATTTGTAGTGATCTACAAGGGGTGTGTCTGTCATTATAATTAACAGTTTAAAAATCGATAGTGAATGTCAGCAGGAGGGCGTCTGCTTTTATAATCAATACTCCCCACATCGACTTTGACTGGCAGTAAGAATGGGGTCCTTCTCCAACTCCTGTGTATCTAGTAAGGACATTTAGTAAGGAGGGCCTACCATTGTAATAAATAATTCCTTTCTCGATTTGACTGGCAGAAGGCAAGGGAGCATGAAATTTTCTACAGAACTCCCCTACCTGATTGTGTCTAGAAGTAGGAAAGGGGGTCTACCATTGTAACGAAAACTCTCCAAATCGACTGTGACCGCACAGTAGACAAGGGGGCCTTCTATCAAAACGAAAACTTCCCAACTCGATTGTGAATGGCAATAGGCAAGTGAGCCTGCCGTTATCATCACAACTCCGCAACTCGCACTTTACATTAGAAACAACGTATGGGGATCTTCCCATCGTGTTTCTTGGATAACGCTAAGAGACGTGCAATTAAGGAAAAAAAAAGCTGCTTCACTGCGTGTACAGTAATTTACTTCGATATCCGTATACAATGTAGATTACCGAAGCGAAGCACGGGTACATTTAACAATAAACAACAACAACAACAACAACAACAACAACAATAATGTCCGGCTCTGTGGTGTAGTGGTTAGTGTGATTAGCTGCCAACCCCGGAGGCCCGGATTCGATTCCCGGCTCTGCCATGATATTTCAAAAGTGGTACTCAGCCTCGGGAGGTCAACTGAGTGGACGGGGATTCGATTCTCACCTCAGCCATCCTCGAAGTGATTTTCCGTGTGGTTTCCCACTTCTCCTCCCGGAAAATGCCGGGATAGTAGCTAACATAAGGTCGCGGCCGCTTCCTTCCCTCTTCCTTGTCCATTCCTTCCTGCCTGTCCTATCCAATTTTCCCATCCCCCCACATGGCCCCTGTTCAGTATAGCCGGTGAGGCCTGGGCGAGGCATTGGTCCTCGTCCTCAGTTGGATCCCAAAGTCTTACGCTCAAGGACACTGCCGTTGACGTGGTAGAGGTGGGATCCCTCACTGAGTCCGAGGGAAAAACCAACCCTGGAGGGTAAACGGCTTAACAAAGAAAGAAAGAAAGAAAGAAAGAAAGAAAGAAAGAAAGAAAGAAAGAAAGAAGGAAAGAAATACGTGCCTGTAAAAACTTTCACGATTTTAAGAGACGCTGAGGTATTGGATTGGGTCCTGCAGGAGATTTTTGACGTGCTTGTAAATCTGCCAATATGGACCTGGTGGATTTGAGTCTTCTAATACCATCGGACTGAGTCAGGATCGAACCTGCCAACTTGAGAGAAGGCCAGCTTCCACTCTACCATCTGAGCAACTCAGCCCGATCATAAAAAGAGGCATCTGAACATTAATGAAGCCAAACAAAGTTTATGCCTGTAACCAAAAAGTGAGGATTGTATAAATTGATTTGGACGTACGGAAATTGGTTCATGTACGAAGTTGTTCATAGTTTCACCAACCTGGGATCAGAAGTTAGCTTCAAAAATAATTTCTGTACGAAAATCCAGAATCGGATACTGCGAGTAGATGCCATTATGGTCACAGGAAACATTTGGAGTACCGATTAATAGCCAAGAGAAGTAAACTACTGAAGTACAGGGTGACCCAAAAGTCCATTAACATTTGACGAGGCAGTACTTCACGGGGTATTGGAGGTAGAGTGATAATAATTGACACACATGATTGGCATGACATGGGGTTTTATTGGAACCAAGAATTCTGACTAAATATACAGTAAAGGAACGGTGCAAACTTTTGAAGAAGGCCAGGGTCAGGGCCCACAAGAGGCCGTCTAGCTAACGATTATAATGGATGGTTATTTATCTACTATAATTTTTTTAACGGTAAATTTGACATCGAAAATATCAGAGCATTATGACCCGTTGAACTTCACCATTAATTTCTAATCCTTTTCTACCTTCTTCAGTGGTCCAAAGAGAAGGATATCAGTCGTTGTTGCATCAGGACTCCCCCCCCCCCCCCCCATGTAGATCCGTTGCAGCAGACGCGTGCGGTTGGTGGAATCGTGCAATAATACGCCACCTACTGATCGCAGTGCAGGACTTTTCCTACCACTATTTCAGGCTACTGTATATGGAGAAACGAGATCATTCTCCTCCACGTGATATCAACCTGGCCCTCTTTGAATGGCATTTTGTGCTCTGGCCATGCAAGTAAAAAGTGTTCACGAGCACAAACGCTCCTGAGGACTTCCTTAAAATTCAGTTCTTGTACGAACCGGAATAGTAGTGTTGCTGTCCATAATTGCAATATTTTAGCATTTAGTGACCTGAAGTTGTTGCTGCTTATGCTACCAATAGTCTAATCTTAATTACCGCGCTACACTTTGAAATATTTGAAATTAGAAACAATATGACACCTCGTGTGGAACTTGAATTGACATATTTCCAGTTTTCCTTAGTGCTAAAATATTTGTTAGAAAAGGAGAAATTCCAAGCAATTCGAGGAGCAGAAGAAAACAAAAGGTTCAAAATAATGCGAGTTCTTTCTCTCAAATGTTTAGCGATGTTCGGGGTGACCTACTTGTGAGAGCAATTTCCTTTATGAAATTCCTTAAAACAAAACAATCACTGTGTACTGATTAACAACTGCAGGACTTTTTTCGTGTAGCTACAAGCGACTTCTCTTTGGATATCACTAACTTTCTAATCAACATTTAAGTTTGAGGATCACAGTAATCTGGTGAGTGCTTTACAATTTGTATTTATGTATTTCATTATTAAAACTATTCGACTACTTAGTAGTGCATGTGAGTAATGTTTACTCTCTGAAATACGCCGAGAATCCCCACTCTATGCATCCAATATATGACACTCTTTCTGCCAGTCTCACAATTTTACAACTGCTGTTAGGAAACTTGGACTGACATCAGATGCGGCCTAAGGGTTATGAGATGTAGCAATAGTGGATCTGCTCCGGAACTGACGGGAAATTAGAATGAAACATAGAGCAAGTGAGAAGTACTGTTACTCTATAATAAGTAGATACTATACGTAGTGGGGAGAGTTTGACCCAATAACACAAAAAATGCCACCATACCTCCGAGTATTTAACTCAGGCCCAACGAGTGTCATGTTTTCTTATTTGTTCAGAATTTCTAATCAAATGGTACTTCAATCATTCAAATAAGATCTTTAGTTTCGGAGTTATAACCCTGAATGCGAATACATGACTTCGTTACACTAAGGTCCGAATGTTGAGGGAGATAGTGAATCTGGAACTAAATCACGGACAGAGCGAGAGCGGATCAACCTTTTCTGTTTCAGGAGTAGATTTTGGTGCTGTCTTATTTTCTGTTGGTACTTGCAATGCTTGTAGTATATATTTAATTTTTGTATATTCATATCCTGGTCTCGAAAGCCAAGAATAACGGCCGAGAGGATTCGTTATGCTGACCACACGACACCTCGTAATCTGCAGGCCTTCGGGCTGAGCAGCGGTCGCTTGGTAGGCCAAGGCCCTTCAAGGGCTGTAGTGCCATGGTTTTTTTATATAAGCCTCATGGAGAATGTGAATAATACAAATGTTATTAATTAACAAAAAGTGCAAAAAAATGTATAGGCGTTCTCACGTCAAAAATAAAGGATGAACTGAAAGGCTATAAAATATAATTATTGAAAATGGAAGTCTTTATTCTCCGCAATATCGATTACCATGAAAGGATAAGAAGAACAATTTTATCAGTGAAATGAAATGAGATGGCGTATGGCTTTTAGTGCTGAGAGATCCCAGGACGGGTTCGGCTCGCTTGATTTGACACCCGTAGGCGACCTGCGCGTCGTAATGAGGATGAAATGATGATGAAGACAACCCATACACCCAGCCCCCGTGCCAGGGAAATTAACCAATGATGGTTAAAATTCTCGACCCTACCAAAGGCCAGCACGCTAACCATTTAGCCATGGAGCCGGGCAATTTTATCAGTGCTGCTGCGACATTAATATCTCTATTGATTATCGGATCTATTGTATTATTACATGATCATAATACAGACAATGGAGAATTTCAACCGATGTTTAAGTGTACGAGCGTTCATAGGCTCGAGTTCCATTACAAATCTGCGCAATGTTTGCACTGACCAGATGTGTGTATCGACAGACCAAAGTAATCAGACCTCCTACCGCGCCTGATGCACGGAAACAATTAGCCACGTGAGATCCACATTGGAGACAATGGAAACAAACTGCACCTGACAGGCCGTGAACTGTATCTAAACTTGGTCTGGTGGGACTGGGGGCCGCTGAACGTAATGGGAACCATGGCATTTGTGAAACACTTACTGGCAGTGAATTACATCATAGCGTGTATGTTTGTGCTGCAACAACTGACTTACTTGTAATAACAGTTCCATTACTGCTACACTTGTACATGAATAGCCATTTTCTTCTTCTTCTTCTTCTTCTTCTTCTGCTTTTATGGCCTCATTGGACCACTTAAGTCAATCATCATCTTCGATAAGTTTTCTTTTCGAATTTTGCAGTAGCTTTTCATTTGTTATAATATTTTCTGTCGCTCCTCGTCTGTAAATACCCTTTTCATCGCATGTCGTTTGTCTATTTTTGGTTTAAATCTTATTTATATGCTTTTCCGTTTCTTTAAATGTTGAGTTTTGTTTTGTAAATCGTCCAGGGTTATTTATAATTCTTCCATATCCTTTCTAATCCCCTTAATCCATCCTACTTGTTTCTTCAGATTCCACAGTTTCTCTATAATTTTTCTTGGTAATCTGGTTTCTGATGTCCTCATAATGTAACCATTTATATGATCATTCTTTACAAGAGACTTTCTAGGAGCCCAGCATAAAGTCTGCGTTAGTGACGAATCAGTTAATGAAGTCATTCTTTGTAATAGGCCTAATAATGTTATTATTACGTCTCACTAACTTGTTTTGACGGTTTTCGGAGACGCCGAGGTGCCGAAATTTTTCCCATAGAGGTTCTTTTACGTACCAGTACATCTACCGGCACGAGACTGATATATTTGAGCAGCTTCAAATACTACCGAACTGAGCAAGGATCGAACCTGCCAAATTGGAGTCAGAAGGTCAGCGTCTCAACCATCTGAGCCATTCAGCCCGGCTGAAGTCATTCTTCAAAGGCGGACAGACAACGCCACCGATTAAGAAAACCTAAATGGGACAGAATACAGACCACTAAACTTTGTTTTCAGCTCTATCATTCTTGAGTAGCCAATGTCTGTTTTTCTGCTGTCAGCTAAGCATGGCATTTC
Organism: Anabrus simplex; assembly: GCF_040414725.1. NCBI lineage: Eukaryota > Metazoa > Arthropoda > Insecta > Orthoptera > Tettigoniidae > Anabrus > Anabrus simplex. The sequence goes on from NC_090265.1 coordinate 903,043,079, forward strand.
AACATTACATTCGAATGAATAAAAGCCTCAAAACAAACACAATTTGGGACCTGTGAGGAGTCTGTCTGATAACCTGTATAATTATAATGTTTGTGCTGATGTGGGTATTTAATTGACTGATTGAGACTGCGTCGTTGGTACGATCCCGGTGGTCACCTTGCATTGACGTGGAGGTACCACTTCTAGGACGAAAGAGAAAGGAATTTTATCCCAGTGATCTACTAAGTTGCCCGAGGCTGAGTGAACCCATTCTAACACACTTAAATGTGTGGCAGATCTTGAAATCGAACCCCAGTCAAACAGGCGGGAAGCTACAGCGCTAATCTCTAGTCAAGTAAATAAATATTCAAAACGAAAGTAATGAGGAAAATGCTGCAGATAACACTACTGCATTAACTTCCAGTAGAGAATTCTAATTTTTGTTTGCAATTTCTATTTTCTTTTTCATTCTTCCACTTTTCATATACACTAAAGGGGCCTCGGGAATGTGTGGCTCATGTTAACTTGTTCCTGTTACTGGGTTTACGTCTATTTTTGCTGTTTTCGGAGGTACCGAGAAGTCAGAATTTTGTCCTCAACGAATTATTTTACTTGCTGGTAAATCTACTGACACGAGGCCGGCGTATTTGAGCACCTTCGAGCTGGACTGGGATCGCACCCGTCAACATAGACTTAGAAGGTACCGTCTGGGCCACTCAGTTCGACTATTTGTTAAACGTTACGGTGAGATTTTGACGACAGTAGGATAGGTACTGATGGCATCACCCGTAGTCTTAATTACGATACAGCTCCGACACATGCCTTACGTGAAAAATCACCATATTAAAAGGTGTCGACAGTGGAGTTCGAAGTCACCATCTCCAAAAGGGCGGTTTATAATTACACGATCGGCACACTGCAGCCAATTCGCTCGTTTATGGAATAATGGACACTCACTTATACGGGTGAAGTTAAAATCATGATTGTCTAAAATAAGAGTCACTGCAAGACATTCGGTATACTCGTAAAAAAACATCCTTGCCTGAGATGGAATGTAAATGACAAACATTGGCCCTGCAGCCTTCACTCTTTATTACTCAGGTCACCCCTCTCTTGGAAGCACATGGAAGTCAAAGGTCTTTTCCAGAAAGTTATTTAGCTTAGTATGGGAAATGGAGTCCGCCTCTGTGGTGTAGTGGTTAGCGTGATTAGCTGCCACCCCCGGAGGCCCGGGTTCGATTCCCGACTCTGCCACGAAATTTGAAAAGTGGTACGAGGGCTGGAACGGGGTCCACTCAGCCTCGGGAGGTCAACTGAGTAGAGGTGGGTTCGATTCCCACCTCAGCCATCCTGGAAGTGGTTTTCCGTGGTTTCCCACTTCTCCTCCAGGCGAATGCCGGGATGGTACCTAACTGAAGGCCACGGCCGCTTCCTTCCCTCTTCCTTGCCTATCCCTTCCAATCTTCCCATCCCTCCACAAGTCCCTGTTCAGCATAGCAGTTGAGGCCGCCTGGGCGAGGTACTGATCATACTCCCCAGTTGTATCCCCCGACCAAGAGTCTGAAGCTCCAGGACACTGCCCTTGAGGCGGTAGAGGTGGGATCCCTCGCTAAGTCCGAGGGAAAAACCGAACCTGGAGGGTAAACAGATGATGATGATGATGATGATGGGAAATGGAAGGGACTATAAAAGGTAAAGGGAAGTGAGCATACAGTAGTCAAAGCAGGTACAAAGAGCGACATAAGTCTGTCTATGGAAAATCTGCTTTACTTTATTATCTTAATTTCGATTAAAACATACTTTTGCCAAAGAAGTACTCATTTTGGTCAGGATCTCACTCGCTACATATTTGGATGGTGTAGGTGGTGTTTGTTGTTTTAAGAGGGAATGCAATGATTTAACCATCCCCTCTGAACTTTATTCAGAAGGGGAACTGTTTCGATTGTTCCTCTTTTTTACACCAGGCAAACGTTGGAGCTGTACCGTAACAGAGGGCAGTTCGAGCCCCTTATTATCCTATGCGACCAGAAACTTACCAGTATTGGCGCCACGATAAACAAATTGCAAAATTATAAAGAGAAAATTGAGTACCTCCGTTACTACGTGATGCCACGGAAAACCTAGTGTCAGTCTTAAGCCCCGATAAAGACTGAGGGTTTAACGTGAGGCTTTGTGACAAGCTGGTTGGTAAAATGATATGTCGCATCTCGTGCACTGGCGGAAATAAATAGTAATGTGAGAAATTTCAGGGAGTACCATTCAATAAGTGAAGTGCATTATCTTCACCCGAATGGTGTGGGAAGTGGGCAAGGGCTATCTATTCAAGGATGGAGTGGGCTAAAGAAGCGAGTTCAGAAAATCCAACTAGCTACTATCAACATTGGTACTCTCACAAGCCGCAGTCACGAACTTCTGATATTCTGAAGAACTGAGGTGTAGATATCGCCATTTTTCAAAAAACTAAGTGATGTAAAAAGCTAGGAAAATTGGAGAGGAGTACAAGTTGCACTACCACAGAAAGATCTCAAACAGGAACGGCGTGGCTTGAAGTTCCAAGACAATGTCACTGAAGTCATGCGTTTATCTGACCGCCTCAGGTATTTGACACGTAACGCGATGGCATGGCCATGGTGGGAGTTACCATTTCAGACGCTGCCGATCGTCAGAAATGTAAGCCAAGGTTGAAGAAAGCCGATCCTACACAAAGGCGGGATAAATGGTATCAGGAAAAAGAAAGGAAGACGTTCGAAGGAAGGAATCGCCAAAAGACTATCTTGACCTCGCATTTATGACATGCAGGGAGCCGAGTGAGATATAACTTCTCTGTTTTTGAAGGATATGACAGAACACCTTTAAGGTTATGTTCTAACCCGTAAAATTCACTTCTTAGATGTGTACAATTAGGAAATAATACAGTAGGAAGTAGTACAAGAAACACGACCATTTGTAACCCGAAATTCCATACAACTCGACACGTAAGTTTCCTTTTTCGTAGCGGATAAATCGTGAAATGAGTCTTATTATGACATTTTATTTCTGTCGAGCGATATGACTTGGGGCAGTAATTTTTAGAGGATATTGTAACACATAACAACGTTCTGGTGACAAGCGACTTGTACGGTGAAATTCCTACCTGCTTCCAGGTAGCAGTTTTCGAAGGTGAACAGTTCGCATCGATTACTCGTCACTCACTTTATTCATTTCTACGTTTTCAAGTCATAACATGGGGTGAACTTTCCAACAAGAAATGAGCTATAACTATTGAATGGCATGCATTAACTGCGCGAATTTCTTTCAGTTAAACTTTTTGTGGATAATACTTGCGATTTCTAAGCGATTCGTAGCGCGGGAAAGTTTTCAAGTTGAGTGCTGTGAAAATGTCGAGTGAGAAGAAGAAGAAATAAAACACCATAAATGAAATGTGGATGCGATAAAAAGACAGGATAAAAGAAAAAATGTAAATAACATTGCAATGGACTTAAGGGGAGTCATGACTGAGATATAGGGATTTTTGACCAAAAATTCAAATGTTAAATTGTAACTTAAAAAAAAAAAATCTTCATCTTTCAAATTCCGTTATCAGTTTTGCCGTAACGCCATTTTTAAAGCTTGAAATGCCTTAGTCAAAGGGCAGTGGCACGGCGAAGATAGAGCCCCTTTCTATCCATTGTCAGACATAATTGGTTTCAAAGTTCTCGGACTACTATTTCAATGAAATGAAATGAAATGTCGTATGGCTTTTAATGCCGGGATATCCCAGGACGGGTTCGGCTCGCCAGGTGCAGGTCTTTCTATTTGACTCCCGTAGGCGACCTGCGCGTCGTGATGAGGATGAAATGATGATGAAGACAACACATACACCCAGCCCCCGTGCCATTGGAATTAATCAATTAAGGTCAAAATCCCCGACCCGGCCGGGAATCGAACCCGGGACCCTCTGAACCGAAGGCCAGTACGCTGACCGTTCAACCAACGAGTCGGACACTATTTCAATAATTCTGCTGGAATGTACAGTATTTACATTGTAGTAGGCCTAGGCTGTACGTAAGATGAGAAAGATATCTGAGAGAGTAACTTACAGTCCAGGACAGTTTCAAAGCAAGTATGTTTCTTAAAACTATCAGTTGCATTTTTCTATCTTAAAATACGTTCAACTCTTTGCCACGTACAAAATGATTCTTGCAATAGAGTTCTTAGTCATGTGAACATTTAAAAAAATGTTTCAATATGTACAAGAATTAAAAGTAGTTCTGCATTTTATTATCATATTTTGCTACTAAAATAGAACGGAACTAGATTTTTGCCTATTGTATGAATAATGAAAAAATGAAACAATTGTATCTCCAATAGTTTATACCTGACCGCAAAATCCAGAGTTATTTTTAAGTATAAGAGTATTTTTGACAAGTCTGCCAAATTAAAGCCCAAAAATAATTAAAACTATGGCACAAGGAGAATTTTCCCGGCAACATATAAAAATAAATGTTATTTATAGACATGATACTGTATAGGCTTTTGGGCTTATGCCATGTCAAGGAAAATAAGGTGAAATTCTTTACGTTTTGCAGAGAACTGTGCTCTGCGTCATCAGCAGAAATCTCGACTGTCCAAGAGTCATTGTTTAAGAAGTCTTTCTCGTGGACAGTCGAGATTTCTTCTGATGATGCAGAGCACAGTTCTCTGCGAAACGTAAAGAATTTCACCTTATACAGTATCATGACTATAAGTACGGGCCGTAAAAGCATCAATGGCAACATAAATATTATTTGTGAATACTTTGCAACAAAGTAACTAATCAACTCCAAATTTTGTGTTGTGCTCTATCTTCTTATTAATATATGTTTATGCTTCAAATTTCGTTGTGATAAGACGCAAATGGTAGAAGTTTCAGATCTCAGTCACGACTCCCCTTAAACGTCGAAAGGACAATAATAATTGGCTGGTAAAACAAAAGATCAATATTGAGTGTTCGTGCATGAAGATGTTTTTTTCTTTTACAAGCTGCTTTACGTCGCACCGACACAGGTAGGTCTTATGGCGACGATGGGACAGGAAAGGGCTAGAAGTGGGAGGGAAGCAGCCGTGGCTTTATTTAAGGTGCAGCCCGAGCATTTGCCTGGTGTGAAAATTGGAAACCACGGAAAACCATCTTCAGGGCTGCCGACAGTGGGGTTCGACCCACTATCTCCTGAGTACTGGATACTGGCCGCACTTAAGTGACTGCAGCTATCGAGATCGGTGAAGATAGTTCACACTGACCTCTATATTTTTATATAACCCCTCCGTGAGTCCGTAAAACCCCGTATTTTCGTAACTCGAGACCCTCACACTCCACATTAGGTCGAGGTTTTGAGTCTCTACTGTGGTACACACTTTTAATCATTCAGAGCTCTGGCAATTCTGTTGAAAGATATTAGCAATGGCTATTAGGAGATGATTATGGAGGGTGTTGTTAGCTGACTGTGCTTCGCAATTTAGACTGAAGCTTATTATCTCAGCCTGATAGTTGCGTAATATTTCCACCGTCCAAATCCTATTGTTTACTCGGCAGTGAATGTAAACCCACAATAAGAAGAGATATCTACTATATAGCTATTTCTTTTCATTAAATAGAGCTTCATTATAGAAATGGCTTGGATGCAGCTTGATTATTCTACTGTACGATATCTGTCGTGAGCATTACCCTTAACTGCACTTCGTAAAGCATAGCAGAAGTAGAAGGAAACTTTAATTCAGTGCGGAGTATATTAAGCAGGCAAAACGAAAAAAAAACAAAAACAAAAAAAAAACAACGTGTAACGCATAGAAAAATACATAAATAAAATCGTAACGATCGTGTGCCTCTACAATGATTATTTTAGCGAATTTTTTTACACCTGACCGTTTCAGGTATAATTTGTGTATTTGTTTTTTGTGCGAGTTCTTCTAAGTGAAAAACTATTGAACGTATTTCAACCAAGCTTGATATTTAGAATTAACATATCTAAAGGTAGGTTTAAAGTTTATTCATTTCAAATTCCCTACATGGCCTGGGAGTAAAATGGTGATTTTACTCTCCCAGAAAATACCCATGACCGAATGGAAATCTACGAATCTTAATGAAAATCTAAAACTTGTTGTCATGTGACGTGTATCTTTTCGATAGAAGGATTAATAAGGAAGATTATTATCAATGAACTGTTTTACAGTCCTAGAGGACACAGCTCAAAAGCGGGTTCGAGTAGAGCTGATTTTTCATTACTGGAAAAATACTTGGCATATTTTATCCAAACTTCATATTTAGAATCCACCTATCCAAAGATAGTTTTTAGGGTCCATGTCATTTCAAAATCTCTGAATGGACTGGCAGTTTATAGGAACACCGAAACAGATATTTTACTTTCCTATAAAATATCCGCGACAAACCTTAATGAAAATCTACAAATCGTAATGGAAATCTCCTTCTAAAACTTTTTTCTCATGTACACTTTTTTGATAGGGGTACTCATAAGGGGGATATTATTAACGCAATGTTTTACTGTTTAAGTCCTAGCGGACATAGCCCAGCAGCGGATGTGCTAGTGCTGATTTCTTAAACTACTGAACTAGGCTAATAAGGGAGATATTATTAGTGGAAAGTCCTAGCGGACATAGCCCAGCTGTTCGAGACAAACTAAGGGGAATGTACCAGTCTTAATGGAAAACTATTTCTAAAACGTTTTTCTTATGTAGAATGTTTCAGTAGAAGGAATAATGAGAGAGATATTATTAATGGAAATTTTTACAGTTTTTAGCCGTAGAGAATATAACCGAGCAATGGGTGTGCGTAGTGCTGAATTGTTATAACTGGAAAACTACTGAGTATTTACATTAGTTTTCTGGTTAGGTACTTTATTCACAGTATTGTTTGGGGTTGTAGAGTTCGATGCTGGACGTGTACACCAGCCATTAGTGTAATAAATCCACGTACACCCCCCCTCCCATGTCCCAGGAAAATGTTTAGATAGTACCTCATTTCGAGTACGAAAGCACCTATCCTACCGCTACACTCAAAGTAATAACAGCAGCACACATTTCCGCACATATGACAATAACATAGTTTGCCTACCAGTTTCCGTTTGCATTTCCTCGTGGGTCAAACTCTGAGAGTTGTAGGACATGACTTCAGGTCGAGCTGCTTCTCACCTAGCTCACGAATGTGGTGTACAAAGCAGCATTACATTAAACGACAGGCTTGAAGTATCTGTAATATAGAACCGGCCTCATAGTATATGTATGTTGGGTATTCAGCCCGAAGGCTGGTTTGATCCTCTGCAGCTCATCCGACAGCTGTCATAAATAGCCTAGGCGTCACTGAAGAGGCGTACTAGGGAAATGAGGAGTGATGTAGTTTCCCGTTGCTTTCCTCACCGAGCCAGCCGCTGCTATTACATATCAGTCTGCCAAGCCCACTGAAATGCATGCACCAACCGACCCTAGGGATATCTTCACACCATTCATAACAGGGACTGGCTGTATAAGCAATGGTATTACTAGCATCACACATACCTGAGTCACTTTCATATTGTCAAAGCCAAGGATGAGACTGAGACAGGTCAATGAAAGTAACAATTTTATTCTAGCCCATACCAGAAGACGTAGTGCACTGTAAACACTACATCTCGCCAGCAAAGGCAGGGCCTCATAGTAAGCACCTAAAATTCAGTATGTCAGCAACGAAGAAGCTACGTAACCTATGTGTGTGCCAGTATCTTATGTTACATTGTTTCTGCCAGTGAAGTGCAAAGAATAATGGGTAGAGACCATGTTTTGTTTAGCCTCTACTGTAAGCTATAAATAATTTTGACCATAATGGTCAATATTGGGTCCGTATTGACTTAATCACAGTAAATAGAGAGATGGATGATCCGCCTAGTCAATACTACGTGTTAATATTCTTTTAACCTTTCACATTTACATTATATCTAGTACATGTTTCGAGAATATGCACATTCTCTTCTTCAGCTAGTTAAAATTCCTGTATACAATAAGACCTAGGAAAAATGGGGGCCCCATCTAAGAAATCTAAAACTATGACAAGTACAACGTAACATGTTAAAAATTGATGGATGGTGGCACGGAATTAAATTCCATCTTGTCATATATAATAAAACACAGTAGGGTGATGTCTATCCGCCTCTGCGGTGTAGTGGTTAGTGTGATTAGCTGCCACCCCCGGAGGCCCGGGTTCGATTCCCGGCTCTGCCACGAAATTTAAAAAGTAGTACGAGGGCTGGAACGGGGTCCACTCAGTCTCGGGAGATCAACTGAGTAGAAGTGGGTTCGATTCTCACCTCAGCCATCCTGGAAGTGGTTTTCCGTGGTTTCCCACTTCTCCTCCAGGAAAATGCCGGGATGGTACCTAACTTAAGGTTACGGCCGCTTCTTTCCCTCTTCCTTGTCTATCCCTTCCAATCTTCCCATCCTCCCGCAAGGCCCCTGTTCAGCATAGAAGGTGAGGCCGCCTGGGCGAGGTACTGGTCATCTTCCCCAGTTGTATCCCCAACCCAATGTCTCACGCTCCAGGACACTGCCCTTGAGGCGGTAGAGGTGGGATCCCTCGCTGAGTCCGAGGGATAAAGCGACCCTGGAGGGTAAGCAGATTAAGAAAGAAAGAAAAGGACGATGTCTATATGAATATAATGTTGAGCACTGAGTCCTGTCTACTGTAAGCAACACAAAACTAATATTCTTTTTACAAATGTTCCGCTTAGCTTAACCGTACCTTCATTCTGATCAACCCGCCAGTACGGGTGTGTACAGATAGTTACGAAATAAACGTTTCCTTTGTCCTTTAGTTATGCGTTTTGGAACGACGGACAACGTAATAATAATAATAATAATAATAATAATAATAATAATAATAATAATAATAATAATAATAATAATAATAATAATAATACACTTATTGCAGCTGAATAGCCATACAAGAAAATGAAAATCAACAGCCTGTTTCCAGTGATTCGACCGGGTCAGGAATGGAATGAATGAAGCCCCCATCTAGCGACGAGGATAGGAATTGTGCCGGCTGCCGAACCCTGTCGCACTCTTCTGGGGCAATGATGAATTAATTAAATATGAAATGAAATGATATTGGAGAGTGTTGCTGGAATGAAAGATGACAGGCAAAACCGTAGTACCCGGAGAGAAAACCTGTCCCGCCTCCGTTTTGTCCAGCACAAATCTCACATGGAGTGACCGGGATTTGAACCACGGAACTCAGCGGTGAGAGGTCGACGTGCTGCCACCTGAGCCACGGAGGCTCCAGCCATACAAGAGGTGTTTGCAAATTATTGAGGTTCACTACTGTTCTTTACTGAAGGTTACAATCGCCAGATACATCTCACTTCTATCTCCTCCACTACGCTGCTACCAGGTTTCACTGAGAGATGGAGCCAGCGAACAGTACGCAGCGTATGAATTTGACACATACGTACGTCAGTGTGTTCGTCTGACATTAACCTACAAAACACACACACACAAGTTGCGTCCGCCAAACACGGTGTTCAGTGATCATGTCGACGTTTGTGCTTGAACAAGGACATTTGCGGCACGCATAGCTTTTCTTATTTAATCAAAAGAAAAAGATTGTGTGAAGTCATCGTTTGCTGGTAGAAACATATGGTGAACACGCTCCATCGAATTGAACATGTAGGCCTAAGACATGGTTTCGACAGTTTAAACGTGGTGATTTCGATGTGAAAGACAGTGCGCGCTCTGGTAGACCACAAAAGTGTGAAGACGAGCAATTGCAGGCGAAACCGTTAATGCACAACGCTATCGCCAACAAGTGATTAATTTGAATCACGCATTGATCGAAAGCAGACCGGAATGGGCCAGAAGACATGGCAAAGTTATTTTGTTACATGACAATACGCCGTCTCACACAGCAAAACCAGTGAAATACACCTTGAAATAGTTTGGGTGGGACTTCCTTCCAGACCCGCCGTACTGCCCCGATCTGGCGCCATCTGACTATCACCTCTTCGCATCAGTGGGGCACGCGCTCGCAGGGCAGCACTTCAGCAAATTCGAGGAAGTTAAAAAATGGCTCGACGAATGGTTTGCCACAAAAGACAAGCAGTTTTTCTGGCATGATATTCATAACTTACCTGAAAGATGGGCGAAGTGTGTAGAGGACGATGGCTAATATTTTGAATTTCAAAAATGATTTTCCTTTGAAAAGTACGTGTTTTCTTTACCACAAAACCGGCAAAAACGTATGCATACACCTGGCATACTATGAACGGAAGAAGAGCCGAAATTTTTGAAGAATTCTACGCATCGGATACCATGATAGATAGAAGTTGGATGGGTGCCAACAAGGAATTACGAACTGCCATCACAAGACAAGCTGTACACGGATTCCATTATAAAAACTGTGAAAATCCATACTTCCATCAACCGAACGAAAAATATGTGTGCGAATTATGCCAAAGAACACATGAAATATATCATCTCGACAAGTGCAAAAATCGTCCTTGAATGAATACAGTAAAGAACGTCGTCATTATGTCTGTGTGTGAACATCGTGAATATGGACCATTAACGGAAATATGGCTTGGTAGAAATGAGAGAGGTGAAGCAGTTTGGTTCATGCTGCTCATGCTAATGACCTAGTTGTTACGGCATTCTAGGTAGATATATTGGAGTCTACTATCTTGATATTTGAACAGAAACGTATCATTGCCAAAGAAAAGTCATGTTGGCAAGAAAAGGACCTAATAAAATTGAATTTTCAGAGAGAAGATTATCACATTGGACCAGGGAACCAATTCAAGTGTTTAGACTGAGTATCTTCATAGGATAACAGCGTAGCGGGGGGAAATTGAAGTGAGATGTATCTGGCGGTTATAACCTTCAGTAACTTGCAAGATGGAAGAAAGTTCTCAGACTGGATTATTGTTACATTGATCTATAACTCCGGATCCCATTACTTACGGAAAGTTCAATAATAATATTATTATTTATTTTACGTTCCACTAACTACTTTTATGATTTTTGGAGTCTCCGGGGTGCCGGAATTTTGTCCCACGGGAGTTCTTTTACGTGACAGTAAATATACCAAAACGAGGCTGACGTATTTGACCACCTCCAAATACCACCGGAATGAGCGCGGGTCGAACCTGCCAAGTTGGGGTGAGAAGCCCAGCGCTTCAACCGTCTGAGCCACTCAGCCCGGCACCGAGTGGTAACAATGAGAATGGTTACCGATACTAACGGGTTTACTGGTAGTAATGGGACCAACCGTCTGAGCCACTCAGCCCGGCACCGAGAGGTAACAATGAGAATGGTTACCGATACTAACGGGTTTACTGGTAGTAATGGGACAGTATAGAACATGCTTGATGCAGCCCAGGCTATGAACTGGCTCAGATTAGCGGTCCATCTAAAATTAATGGCACGCAGTATATTGATTTGTGTGCGTGTGGATTTATCAAGCTAGCTTCCGAAATACAGAGGTGTGATTTATACACTGCTGTGCAAAACTTAAGGACGAGATAGAGAACGAAAGTGCGTTAACATCTTGCCAGGTGTCTCCCACACGTGCATAGAAACCTGGCGTGAGGTCAGCGTGACTATAGCGCCAAATGGGTCTGGCCCCACAAAGATAGGCAGTTGAAGGAACGTTACAAGAGAGTGCGAGTCAATCAGCGAGCTGTTACGGTGCACTGTGGTGGTGTTATTCATTACAACATGGCCCGGAGATAACATTTGGATGACTTCACACGGGGAAGAATCATCGGGAAACTGGAAGAAAGACGAAGTGTGACAAGTGTAGCCCCGGAGTTTGGTATTGCTCAAACCATTGTTTCACGCGCATGGAGATTATTCCGAACCACAGGCACTGCTACCCGAAGGAGAGGAGGGGGTCGACCATGGTCAACTACAGCAACAGATCACCGCTACATTGTGCAACAGGCAGAAAGAGACTCGCGTCAAACAGCGGGTGCAATTGCAGCAACATTTAACAGGACTGTAACGCGCCCAATCTCACGCTCCATAGTGGTACGGCGGTTATATGGGAGTGGTCTGTTTGAGCGACGACCATTATGTTGTGTTCCGTTGACACCCACACATCGGCAGCAACGTTTGCGATGGTGCCATGGGAATCAGCTCTGGACCGACGAGGAGTGGGCTCGCGTGCTCTTCTCAGATGAGAGCAGATTCAGTCTGAGTAGTGATTCTAGACGTACCCTCATATGGAGAGAGGTGGGAACACGTAATGCACCCAGGAACATTGTCGAAAATGATCATTTTTGTGGTTCAAGTGTTATGATGTGGGGAGGCATAATGTTGCATGGGCGTACTGACCTCCAAATCTTTGAACGGGGTACACTCACCGCTCAACGTTATTGTGACAATGTACTCCTTCCACATGTGCGTCTTTTCAGGGCTGCGTTCGGCCCTGACTTAATTGTTATGGATGAAAATGCACGACCGCATCGAACAACGCAAGTGGAGGAGCTCTTGGAACGAGAGGATGTTCGGCGAATGGGCTGGCCTGCCCGTTCCACCGACTTAAATTCCATCGAACACGTGTGGGACATGTTGGGCAGACGTATTACAGCACGTCCACATGCACCAACGACCATCCAGCAGTTTTCAACCGCGCTGTTGGAGGAATGGAGCACCCTACCACAAGGACTCCTTATCGGTTTTGTGGCAAGCATGGGAACACATTGCAGAGCATGCATCGCTGTTCGTGGTGATCGCACAACCTTTTAAGAACCATATCCCTTCTTTTGTGATGTCCAGGGCACCATCATGAGTCGCAGTGATTTACGTGTAATTTGATGTCTCTGTATAAAAGTGTCATTTCTGTTAGTTTGATTGCATATTCCTTTCAGTTGCCTACCGTACCACACTGTAGCAGTTTTCCTATGTATAGTCCAAGTTTAATTGAGCTACTGTATGTTACTTGGCAATGACACAACATGCAAAAGTTACTTTCGTTCTTTAAGTTTTGCACGGCAGTGTATTTTCAGACACTACTACCATGATTGAACATTTCTGTTGGAATAGGCTCAACCGTTCCTCCATCCCATTCCCCTCCAATTTTTGCTTACAGAGCCCGTCTGCTAGCTCATATGTTGTAGGTTCCCTCCAATTTTTGCTCACAGAGGCCGTCTGCTAGCTAAGATGTTGTAGGTTCCCTCCAATTTTTGCTCACAGAGGCCATCTGCTAGCTAAGATGTTGTAGGTTTGGATTGATATGAGTGTCTTTGATGAAACTTTTTATATTATGAAATTGATGATACTGGCCAGTACTCGTTGATCAATATGAATTCCAGTCTTGAAAAAATGGAAACTAGGTAGAAAATCAAATATCATCGATAAGAACTATATTGTCTTACATACCTGCACTTATTCCAAAGACTGGACACCAAATGTGAAGTTTTCATACCAATTTCAGGGAAACCTGAGATGTTACTTTGTTTCTAATGGAATGCTGATGAACGTAGGGAAATGTGGATTTGGGGTGTAATTGTCAATATTAAGCAAAGCAAAGCAAAGTCACCTCCGTACAGGCCATGAGGGCCCTTGGTGGAGCGGAAGGTAAAGGCTTCCACCATTGTTAACCTCGGCACGTGATGGGGTAGAGTGGTTAGCTCTACGCCCGGCCGCCTTTGCTCCCAGGAATTAACCTGGTACTCATTTTTGGTGTAGGCTGAGTGAACCTCAGGGCCATATGCTGTCAATATTAAGACAGGTGTAAATTCAAAAGGTTAAAGACTGCGACATACAATACCTATACTAAAAGTTAAACAAATATTGTTTACAAGTAAAAGTCAAGGTTTTATGAAAGATTCTCAATGAAGAACAACTGTGTATAAAGTCAAGTTTAAAACAAACGTCAGACAAAACCATCTCGTTTGAGAGAGACGTGTTGGAGAGCTTGGGTTGATTAGCACGATTTATAAGCTTACTAAAATACGAGTAGTTGACTTGAAGCTTACAATAAATAAGAATAGAACTGGAACAATTCATTCGAGACGGGGATGAGCCTCCCCAGACCCTCCATGTGCTTGAAAGAGCACTTCTTGAGGAGTGGTGACTCATTAAAAGCATGCACACTCGGCGAGTTGTGATCCATGTTAGGGGAAGACAACAACATTCCCTTCTAAACTGCTTCCCTTCAGATGCAGCCTTATTATTTTGTTTTTGGTCTTTCATATGTGAAAACTTGCATTTTAGACGGGTGGTACAATGACATCATTATTGCATAATTAACAAGGTATATTTTCATTTTCATGGGTTTAAAAACAAAAGAACAAATTTTGTTCATTGAAACCCTTTTGGTAACTTATTAAAATACGGGATAATAGTACATTGTGTAATAATTTTCGTAGCCTTTTCCCAGTTACCTGGAATCGACACTTTCCATGGATTAGCCCAGTTTTACGACAGATGCCTTTCCTGATGACAACCCTACGTACAGGGATCGACTGAATAATAATAATAATAATAATAATAATAATAATAATAATAATAATAATAATAATAATAATAATAATGTACGGCCTAAATTACAGTGTCCACGTATTTTGAGTCGACTCCATTTGGGCTAACTGCGTGTTAGTTTAGACCAGCCCTGTCCAACGCGGCGCCCGCGGGCGCCATGGCGCCCGAGGTGCCGTTTTATGGCGCCCTTAGCAATTAATTTCCAAAATAAATTTTACTTAATATTAAAAACAATACTTTTGCATTTCAATAAATATTCTTACTTTTCTCTTAAAAATACCGTCCTCCAAGTCAAAAAATTTGTTATATCCGTACCTCCAAATACACAAAGAGCTTTGAGTAAGCCATAAATATGATCTAGGCCTAATTGACTCGTGTCCGCAATTAGTGAAAAGATAGAAGAAAGGTTCAGAAAGAGATCTATTCGACATGTAGGTAGTTGCGACAAAGGAAAATCCTCCACAAACCTCTCACTTTGGGGGGCTAGCGCCAGGTATAAGGCCCTCTCTACTCACGGAGCCAAATATAGCCGCATATTCATTCTGCTAAACAGAACCGTTTCCTTATGATTAACTTGATTGCAATGCCATAAACTACCTACCATGACCAGAGTTTCACCAGGACGACAATGGGACACCCACTTTGCCCACAAAGTAACTTTAATCCCAACAAAGCTGTGCAGTAAACAATGAACAAACGATTTATGAAAGTCTTGCAATTGGAATGTTCCCAGTTCCTAGCTTTCATGCGAACATTCTGTATCACTTGTGAGCTTATGCAGGGCTTACGGAATACGTTTTGAGTGCCTTGTGTTGTGATAAGTTGCACATTAAACATGTTTCGTGTGCTTTTTCATTAATATTTAAACTTTAAATTATTCAGTTTATAATCAGTTATATTTCATTAAGCATAACTCTTATTAACATGGCTAAAAGGCAAAGAAATTATAACTTTAACAGTGAATGTGAGGACCAGTATTGCTTTATTGAAAACAAAGGAAAGTCTGTGTGCTTATTGTGTAATGCCAGCGTGTCTGTTCCTAAAAGAAGTAATGTACATCGACATTTTTTGACTAATCACAAAAATTTTGACAGTGAATTTCCTATTAATTATGAAGTAAGAAAACGCAAAGTGAAAGACTTAAAATCTAAATTAGCATTGCAACAATGTGCGTTTAAGAAGCCAGTTCAGCAAACGCATAACGTGACAATAGCCTCTTACAAAGTTTGTTACGTCCTATCTAAAAGGAAAAAGCTTTCAGTGTTGGGGAAATAGTGAAAGAAGCTATGCTAAATGCCGCTGAATCTCTGTTCGAATCTCACAAAGATAAATCTGAATTGATATTTTCAGTCAAAGGACTTCAGTTGTCTCATCAAACTGTTACTAGGCGGGTTGAACAGATTTCTAATAATATCGAATCTCAATTACACCAGGATTTGAAGTAGTGTGAACAGTTTTCACTCCAGTTTGATGAAAGTGCTGATATGTCTGACAGTGCTGAGTTGTGTGTATTTGCTAGAATGGTTTTTAATGATTTTACAGTAAAGGAAGAATTTGTCAAGCTATTGCCACTTCATGGACGTACTAGGGGAGAAGATAAATTTAATGCTTTCGTTAAATTCACCAAAGAGAGTAACTTACCACTGTCAAAGCTTGTAGCTGTAACAGCTGTAACCTTCTATGACTGGTAGAAATAATGGATTTCTTTCTCTTTGCGCTAAGGATGAATCATTTCCAAAAATTCTTTCTTATCATTGCATTATTCACCAAGAAGCTTTATGCGAAATGGTTTTAAAGTTCGATCATGTCATGAAAATTGTAACTCATGTCGTGAATTATATAAGATCGTCATCTACTCGTCATCGATTGTTCAGAAATATTTTAAGTATGTCAGATTCGGAGTATGGTAACGTCAGTACACTCGAACGGTTTTGCTGCCTGCTGGATGAGATACGAGACTTTATGAAATCATCTCCTGGGAAATATTATCACGAACTTGATGATATATCTTGGCTTATCGAATTAGTATTCTTGGCAGACATAACCTCCAAATTAAAAGTTAAATATCGAATTGCAAGGAAAAGATCATAATATTTCAGGTATGATAAGTATTGCCAATGCATTTGAAAAGAAACTTAAGGTATGGATTTTCCATTTAAATAGAAATTCCCTTTCACATTTTCCAAATTTGAAATCTATGGCAGATACAGTAAATGGCGGCAAGCGTGATTTTTCATCTATTGCTAAACATCTTGAAACTCTTGGGTCCGAATTTGGTTGCAGAGTTAGCCAGTTTTCAATGCTTGAACCAGTGATCATGTTTGTCAATAATCCCTTCGCTTCTGTTGACGTTTGTGAGCTTGGAGGGAGGGTGTGTGAAATATTCGAAAATTAGAATCCTGAAAAATTAGAAATGGAAATTTTAAGCCTTCAGTCAGACATTTCTTTGAAATCCTCCTACGCAACATGTGGCAATTTCTGGACTCTGGTGGACGGTAAAAAATATCCCATTACCCGCAGCGTTGCTCTGAAGATGCAATCTTGTTTTGGTTCAACCTATCTTTGTGAAGTCGCGTTTTCGACAATGAACGTAATCAAAAACAAATACCGATCCTGCCTGACGGATTCACACCTGGATGATGCGTTAGGAGCAGCCTGTTCTAGTTACACACCAGACTTTCATCAACTTGCAGCGAGCAAGCAGTGCCAGATTTCACATTAATTATGTGAGTAAATATATTTTCATATAATTTTTAATTCTAGATTTATTATTATTATTATTATTATTATTATTATTATTATTATTATTATTATTATTATTATTACATAGTCGTTCTAGTACCGATAACAGTAGTCGAATTAGTGGAATCGTACCTGGCGCCCGCATACTCTTTGTTATCATGTGAATGTGCTCGCGTAGAAACGAACGTTGGACAGCCCTGGTTTAGACATTCCCAATTACGGTACTCTACCAGAATGCAGGGACACTAGGACTCTATTGGGCGATATACAGTTGAGTTTTTCGTTACTTTTGTCGGATAGACTTGGAACGTGTCACTAGAGATCTTTTACATGCAGACATCGTATGATATTGAGTGTCGAGTGGACTACTTTTTCGCCCTTCAATGATCCCACTACTATCTTTGCGAGGATCTTCAAAAGGCAGAAGTATTCAGTCAGCAGTATGTAAAGATTGTTGATTACAAGGATAATGTCCAGATGGAGGAGGTGACTACTAAAGAAGTATTAAAATTTACCTATGACAACAATGGCATTTACCGCAAGATACAAAAGTTGAAAACTAGAAAAGCAGCTGGAATTGATAAGGGTTCGGGGGATATATAAAGACAATGGGTTGGGATATAGTACCATATCTGAAGTACTTATTTGACTATTGTTTGGTTGAAGGAGCTATACCAAATGAATGGAGAGTTACTATAGTAGCCCCTGTGTATAAAGGAAAGGGTGATATACATAAAATTACAGGTCACCAGTTTGACGTGCATTGCATGTAAGCTTTGGGAAAGCATTCTTTCTGATTATATTAGACTTGTTTGCGAAATTAATATCTGATTTGAAAGAAGGCAGTTTGGGTTTAAGAAAGGTTATTTCACTGAAGCTCAACTTGTAGGATTTCAGCAAGATATAGCAGATATCCTGGATTCAGGAGGTCAGTTGGACTGTATCGCGATTGACCTATCTAAGGCATTTGATAGGGTAGATCATGGGAGACTACTGGCAAAAATGAGTGCAATTGGACAAAAGAGTGACTGAATGGGTGGCTATGTTTTTAGAAAATAGAACTCAGAGAATTAGAGTAGGCGAAGCTTTATCTGTTCCTGAAATAATTAAGAGGGGAATTCCTCAAGGCAGTATTACTGGACCTTTATGTTTTCTTATATATATATATATATCTCAGTGATATGTGTAAAGAAGTGGAATCAGAGATAAAGCTTTTTGCAGATGTTATTCTGTACAGAGTAATACATATGTTACAAGATGGTGAGCAACTGCAAAATGACCTCGATAATGTTGTGAGATGGACAGTAGGCAATGGTATGGTGATAAACGGGGTTAAAAGTCAGGTTGTGAGTTTCTCAATCTTAGTTTTAATGCGTTGATGGGGTGAAAGTTCCCTTTGGGGGTCATTGTAAGTACCTAGGTGTTAATTTAAGGAAAGGACTTCATTGGGGTAAACGCACAAATATGATTGCAAATAAAGAGTACATATCTCTGCACATGGTTATGAGGGTATTCAGGGGTTGTAGTAAGGGTGCAAAGGAGAGGGCATATAAGTCTCTGGTAAGACCCCAACTAGAGTATGGTTCCAGTGTATGTGACCCTCACCAGGATTACTTGATTCAAGTACTGGAAAAAATCCAAAGAAAAGCAGCTCGATTTGTTCTGGGTGATTTATGACAAAAGAGTAGCGTTACAAAAATGTTGCAAAGTTTGGGCTGGGAAGACTTGGGAGAAAGGAGACGAGCTACTCGACTAAGTGGTATGTTCCGAGCTGTCAGTGGAGAGATGGCGTGGAATGAAATCAGGAGACGAATAAGTTTGAGTAGCGTCTTTAAAAGTAGGAAAGATCACAATATGAAGATAAAGCTGGAATTCAAGAGAACAAATTGGGGCAAATATTCTTTATAGGGAGGGGAGTTAAGGTTTGGAATAACTTACCAAGGGAGATGTTCAATAAATTTTCAATTTCTTTGCAGTCATTTAAGAAAAGGCTAGGAAAACAACAGAAAGGTAATCTGCCACCTGGGCGACTGCCCTAAATGCAGATCAGTAGTGATTGATTGATTGGTTTGAATTCGTGATCTTGGGATCTATGTCTTTTTTTACAAGTTGTTTTACGTCGCTCCGACACAGATAGGTCTTATGCTGACGATGGGACGGGGAGGAACTAGGAGTGGGAAAGAAGCGGCCATGGCCTCAAAGTTCAGCCCCAGCCTTGGCCTGGTGTGAAGATGGGAAACCAGGGAAAACCACTTTCAGGGCTGCCGACAGAGGGGCTCGAACCCACTATCTCCCGAATACTGGATACTGGCCGCACTTAAGCAACTGCAGTTATCGAGTACGGTATGTATTATTATTATTATTATTATTATTATTATTATTATTATTATTATTATAAGAATAGCACACGATCATTTTTCTAACACATACGTTAAAGAGAACGACCGCACTGAATAATACTACAAACACACACAGGCTGCATAAGTAACAGGCTACAAATCGTGTTATGTACACCATACAGATTGTGTCGCACTATAAAGACAGAATATTTAATGATCCACGTCACGATTTCTTCTTGGAGTTTTTTCAGTCCATGTTATTATTTAAAACTTACAGTTAAGTGACAGTTTTCAAATATAACTGTACCGGGAGGTACACCCCAAAGCCGCGCATTCAAATACAGCGCCTAAATGAACTCCTCTATTGGTAAAACAGTGAAACTGAAACTACACCAACTTAGAACTTTACTCAGGAGATGTCACCATCGAGATATTATGTAATGTTGTTATTGTGAAGTTTCGTAAACTGACTGAATTTCTCCTGGTTTTGTTTGCCATTCATCAAGAAGTTTGGACTTTCTTCCATAGATGACACTACAAAAAACTATGATCATGCACCCTGGCGCGAGGTGTAAGAAGTTATAATTTAAAGAAGTTTTGTATTTCTAGGTTTTTGTAACTGAATGATGTTCATTTATTTTTGGGTTGGCAAATTTTTCCTTTTTCTTTCTGCCATTCTTTGAATCTAGCCAATCCCTAATTTCTGTATTTAATTTTCAACCTTTCACAGTCTTCTTGTTCGATTCTGAGTGTTACTTTTGAAATCTACCAATAAAATTGGGAGGGTGTGGCCGGTTTAGTCTTGAATAATCTCGAATCTTCCCTGAGGGTTTATAAACTGCGTCTTTTCACGTTTATTGGCCTATTGATCGACGTCTATTCAAGTGTGTGTGTTAAGCAGGAGGCGGGCGACCTCTTTCGGCGGCAGCTAGAATATCTTCAAGGTAATGGCCACATAACTTTATTCTTTCCTGCTACCTCCGCAGTTTAATCCGAGGGAAAGGTCCGAATCTTTAACTATGTAACCTACTTTTCGAAAATGTAAATCATCTTCCGGCTAATGTAAAAAATGTCTTAAAATCTTTAACTCTAAATCGGGGATAGAGAGTGATGTACCCTCTCGAGCTCCCCTTCATCTTAGTTTGAGGTGACTTCGCTTTGTAACGGTTTTCTGCCTGTAATGTGTTAAAGTATTTTCTATACGAGTCACCTCAGTAGTTTGGGAATAGCCTCTGTTTCATCGGCCTAGAGCCGCTTAGGTTTTCTTTAGTGTTCATATCTAGGAGTGCAAGTACACGCCTCCATTCATTTTGTGTTCGGGCCATTAATTTAACCTGTTATCCTTATTTCACGAAGCCCCAGTAAGTTGGGTATTTAATACCCCTGTAAAAATAAGTTCCATTTGTAAATTGTGGTTTGAGAGACCCGAGATTGATGTAATGTTGCCTTGAGTAGGCAGTATGGAACCGAGAGCCTGTTAGCTCTTTTTCAAATTTTGTAATTGTAAAGAGTGCCCCTAGAAGGCTAGAAATTATATTTTGGGAGCAAGTGCTCCATGAATTAGGGGATTTCTGCCCTTGAATAAATTTGTGCTCTTTGTAAATTTGAGCTGGGAGCTCAGAAATTGTGAAGCGAGGAGCTTGAAGCCGAAGAATAGTAAATATCACTAAAATTTGGATCTTTCTTGCCTTGTTTCTAGTTTGTCATTGTACCTGATGTATTACTGTATTCACTCAGTGAAAGATTGTTAAGTTTGAAGTTCTAAAAGAAAAATATAACCTTTTACAATTTTAATTCAATTCTTGATATTCTAGATAGACCCATTCACCCCGGCACCTTCTTTCACTTCTGCGTTCCACAGATACCCCGGAACAATAACAGAAAGTAAAGCCATCTCCTTATATAGGAGGAAGGTAAAGGTTCTCTCTATTCAACTTCGGCATTTTCTGTCAGTGGATTGAAATGGTCAATGCTATGTCTGGTCGCCGCTAATAATGAATGTGGTAGTAAGTTCTTTTGTAAAATGAATGAGTGCCCGGGTCACGCACAGTGGGAGTTTCATTTCTAAATTTCTCGGCATGCTGCCGGGGAATACCTTCAACCAAGAACACGATTACCGCCTCCACTAGGCATAGTTCCGAATGCCTTAGAAGTATAAGAATATATTATTGCAACCGGGAGGTGATAACTCGCAAAAAAAGAAATGATTTTCTTCTGCAGGCGTTTGGAATGTGGTCCGAGGAGGAAATCAGTACAGGTACAGTGCTTTGTTTTGAGTGTAGTAGTACTTAATGCAGCTGAGACCTGACCACTGAGAAAGGAGGGTGAAATGAGGCTGAAAGCTTTAGGGATGTGTTTATACAGGAAAGATACGTTAGAGGTGTTCCAAGATACTGAGACAGGCAACAGAATGAGAAAGAGAACTTGGCTTGGACCATGCATATGAAAATATTTGTTCGTGTTAATTGTGGAAGGATTGGTGAATGGAATGAAAATATGAAGACGAAGTTATTATTTACATCATGCACGACGTGGATAAATTGAATTATTGCTAGGATCGGGCTATTCATTCAAGAGAAATGGCTCCAGAGGTGGCTAAATAATTGAAGTGAATACTATTATTGCATTATATTCTATTAGACATCAAATTCCTGTGAGTCCTTACTACTTCTAAAACGTCTAAAAACATATGGATATTTTACAGTTTTGTGATACGCTGAGATGCTGGAAATTTGTCCTGCAAGAGTTCCTTTTCGCGCCAGTAAATCTACTGAACACGAGGCAGCGTATTGCGGGTCTGGGAAACGTCCCTAATAAAACTGTTGTTCTTAAAACTGAGTGTGCCGGGCCGAGTAGCTCAGACGATACGTCGCTGGCCTTCTAAACTCAAGATGGCGGGTTCAATTCCGCCTCAGTCCGGTGGTATTTAAATGTGTTCAAATACGTCAACCTAGTGTCGACGGATTTACTGACAAGTTAAAAGAATCTATGGAACAACATTCCGGCACATCGGCGTCTCCGAAAACCGTAAAAGTAGTTAGTGAGACGTGAAATACTAATAACATAAAAAGCTAATATTGGGTCAGTTTAATATATTACCCTGAGAAGGATCTTTCCTCTTGCACAAGAGATTTTATTTATGTGAGCCAAACCCTAAAACTCACATTCAAACACACAAGCACATGTATTGTGTAGGTCAAAATCAGGAGGTAAAGCACATAGTGATCTGAAAATTACGTTCAAAATAACTGATAATGATCAGGTGCATACTTTCAAGTTATTGTCGTCGATTGAAAGTAAAAGCTAGGACTGTACAAACAAATCACAAAGAAACAGGATACCATGTACGTAAAATGAATCATCTATCCAAAGGTTTTTGGAAAATATGTGTAAGAAAATGCAGTCATGATATCTCGAGTATGATAATTTTACTACTGTACCTTCGTTAAAAATACAATGTCCTACAGACATGTCCGGAGTTATATTGCATACGTCTTGTCTGAAGGTTTTCTAGTTACAAGAACGTGTACGACAGGACATGTAAGCGACTGCGTGATTTGATTCTTGCTAGTCATTACCAAAATCTGAAAATACCTTTCTAGGACCTGTGGACAGGGGACAAGCTGCGTGATCCAATCAGTGGCGCACGTCATTTCCCGGAAATCATGAATCATACACTGTGGTTGCTGGCCACTCGCCACCATCGTCTTGTAAGGTGGGCTGGTCAAACTATGGTCACTAAGCAGTCTATTCTCGGAGGGTGGATATCTTGATGCTTGAGGTCTGTATACCAAGGGTCCCATTCCATCCCATGTGTACGGTGCCCGTACCATTACATTCACCTCGCCTACCACAGCACCATGTCGCCAAACCCCAGCTATAATTTAATTGTTCATTAGTGTCATTTTTGCAGCGTCATAAGAAGTCAAGGTTGCATTTTTCTGAGTAATTACATGATCTTTTCCCATATTATTCTTTTTTACGCTGCTAGTTAAATAGTACAAAATATTACTGGTTAATTTTTTGATTGTGAATATTTTCTCTCCAAGTGTCACGAGAGACCAGAAAGGTTCATAAATTCACTAGCCGAACATCATAACACATACACATCGGTCTTGGAACCAAGCAAATGGTTCTTATGTTTCAGTAAAACCATACTGAAGATAATCATCGCTATACTTACGGATTTTTAGATTTTTTCAGCACTTGAGGAATAAGAAAACTAGACATACTGATGCTTGAATGTGTACTATACTCAGGAGCAACACTAGTAGATGATGCCTGGTGATAAACTTTTGCTTCTAGGGTCTACTTCGTCTTTTCAAAGATGCAGTCTGTAACTATGCTTCCATTTTTTCTTACAGATGCGGTAGTAGTAAGTAACCCAAAATTAATGCTAGTGTATGATAAAATCACGCCGCAATGCTTATTAAGATTTCACCACAGCTAGAGACCTTCACACCTTAATTCTAAGCCATTACTGAGTTCATGAGACTAGTTATGATATTATAGTTACCACTAGAGTTCGAGAGAGTTTTATACAGTTCCAGAAGTTCACCACTTGAGTTCGAGGCAGCTCGAGACAGCCCTCTATCGACAGAATTAGAGTTAATTACTTGAAATTCATACTTTCACCAACGCACTTTGGCAATAATTTTTCATACTGAAGAACTACTACTGCTAAACAAGTTTTCATTCCGTCCCTGAAGTGGGAGGTGGGCCACCTAGCCGGTAACGTCGTCTCTCAGGCCAGGAGATTTGCTACGGTGAAGGAGGAGTTCGGAGAAGGTGAGAGGGTTGGCGGCCGTGGCCTATACTAGGAATTGTCCCGGCATTCGCCTTAGAGCAGGAGAATGGAAAACCACGGTAAACCATTCTCAGGACAGCCGACGGTGGGGACCAGCATCTCTCTCCTCTACTCGGTTGGATGGAATACAGAGCTGTCGGACCACGGATCAGCCGTGGCCACTTGTAGGCCGAAGCCTTTCTGCAACCGTCGACTCCTTCTGAAGAACTTTGCAAACATTAGAATTGCTGTTGCTTTTTGCTTCACGTCGCACCGACACAGATAGGTCTTATGGCGACGATGGGATAGGAAAGGGATAGGAGTGGGAAGGAAGCGGCAGTGACTTTAATTAAGGTGCAGTCCCAGCATTTGCCTGGTGTGAAAATGGGAAACCATGGAAAACCATCTTCAGGACTGCCGACAGTGGGATTCGAACCCACTATCTCGCGGATGCAAGCACACAGCAGCGCGCCCCTAACCGCGCGGCCATCTTGCCCGGTAGATTAGAATTGTAAAAGAAAATGCAATCTAAAGTTGAGGTCTTTCGCGTAAATTATATCACGGGTCCTTAAATTGGTTTCGCAGACCCCCGCGGGGGTCCATGGACTATCAAACGGGAAATACGTCTCCTGCAGTTTGATATTAGAATAACGTGTATGCTATTCCATAGTTTTGTTATGACAGCGAGGTTAGCCGGTTCGAGTCGCGTTGGTCGAAAAAAATTTCACCATCAGAGTGTTGGCCGGCACTAGATTACGTTCAAAAGGCCTGGATTAAATTCCAAACCTCTCCGCAGTGCTTATATGGAATGAGGACATATGACGCCGCCAACATTCTGATGGTGAAAATTTCTTCGACCAACGGGACTCGAACCGGCTAACTACGGTGTCAGACCATATAGACTTGACGGTTTAACGATCATTGCCACCAGGTGGGCTAACAACAACAAAAACAACAACAACAATTATGATGATAATAATGATAGTAACAATAATAATAATTTTACCGGAGGTACACCTGCCCCGTGCATTTAAATCGAGCGCCTCCTTGTTTGATACAAGAAGTATGGACATTTCTCGACAGATGTAGCTACTATCAACTTATGTTGCGCCCTCTGTGGTGAAGATGAACTATTAATTTTCAAAGTAATTTTGTATGTCAAGGTTTCCTAAACTGAATTGTTTATAGTTCGTTTTTGGCGTTCAAAAGTTATCTACACTTCTATCTCTTCCCGCCAACTTTAAATTTCTACCAATGAGAAAATTTGTACATTTATTTAAGTAACCAATCACGGTTTTTGATATTTATTTGATTGTCCAATGAAAATTGTGGGTATGTCAGGGTTTCGACCCAGAGGAATCTGGAACCTTCCTCTCTGCTATAAAAGCTGGCACATTTTGGGCCATGTTGGCTTTGTGATCGCTCCAGTCTAGAATGTGTACGTAATGGAGGCAGGAGGAAAGTGCTCCCTCGTCCATCTTCTGGAGGTCCACCAGCTCAAGGTAATAGCAGCCTTTTTTTTTTTTTTTTGCTATTTGCTTTACGTCGCACCGACACAGATATGTCTTATGGCGACGATGTGGTAGGGAAGGCCTAGGAATTGGAAGGAAGCGGCCGTGGCCTTAATTAAGGTACAGCCCCAGCATTTGCCTGGTGTGAAAATGGGAAACCACGGAGAACCATCTTCAGGGCTGCCGACAGTGGGGCTCGAACCCACTATCTCCCGATTACTGGATACTGGCCGCACTTAAGCGACTGCAGCTATCGAGCTCGGTAGGTAATAGCAGATTCTGCCTAACAACGTAATAGTAATTGAAAGCTAGCTCGAGGGGAAGGTTTCAAATTTCTTTCGCAATGTAACTTTTATTTCTTACTGTAAATTCCAAACAAGTCTAAATAACTTGATCGAATTTACGAAATAAAGAGTGAGGAACCCTCTTGTATTCCCTCTCAACTTGATTAGGAAGTGACTATGATTTTTTAATTTTGTAAATTTTCTATCCGTCTAGTCACTTCCGTAGTATAGGCTTAGCCTCTGTAAGGTCGGGCCATAAGCCCACATAGGATTATAATATTTTCATGTGAATTTCAAGGAGTGCAAGTGTTCGTCTCCTAACATTTTTCTTTTCGGCCAGTAACTTTAACCTTTTGTTTTTACCAAAGGCCATGTGGAATGCTTGCTTGTTACCCCTGTTAAAGCCAATTTCATTCATTTCATTTTAAGGCAATTATACTGTTGAGCCGATAAGACAGTGGGTACTGTTTGTTTTGTTAAATGTAGGTTGTGCCTTTGATAGGCCTGGAACTTGCATAGTGTAAATTTGTAGAGCAAAGATGCTCTTCCACTGATGTAAATATTGGGAGATCTGTCTCCTTGGCTGTTGCTTGAAAGGAGCAATAGCGTTCATGTAAAATTGGGAATTAGGAAGCTTCAAGCTCATATTGTTAAATTATTGTTATCTGATTATTCTAGACCTCTCTAAAATTGTTACTTAAGCTTAAAAGCTAAATATTGTACCGGATTTATTGTTATTTTCTGACCCTGTTTAAAATCTGAAAAAATCAAAAGATGTAAGGAAGAAATATACATTTTAAAGTTTTAACTTAATCTTCTGTCTTCTATATATCCACCCATTCATGCCCGCACCTTCTTCACCTCTGTAAACCACGGTATCCTCGTAATAATAATAATAATAATAATAATAATAATAATAATAATAATAATAATAATAATAATAATAATAATAATAATAATAATGCCTTTAATCTGCAATCATTCTTTCCTATTAACTCTCATGTTCCATAGTTAAATTATCCCGTGTTACATTTTCGCATTAAAACAATGTATTGCATAACCTGTTTTCCACCTGCGCTGCGCTGAAAATCATTGCTCAATTGAATGACTCTACAAAAGCGTTATGTCCTATGAATTCCCTGTATTTTACTTTATAACTATCGGCTCACCGCCCATGCACGAATCTAGTTATCAAGAGACAGCCAAATTTTTTTAAAAATTTGTTTTACGTCGCACCGACACAGATAGGTCTTATGGCGACTTTGGGAAAGGAGAGGGCTATGAATAGGAAGGAAGCGACCGTGGCCTTAATTAAGGTAGAACCCATTACTTGCTTGATGTGAACATGGGAAACAACGGAAAATCATCTTCAGTGTTGCCGACAGTGGACTCCGAACCTCTTATCACACAACTGCAAGAATACAGCTACGTGACCTAAACCGAGGAGGCAACTCAATCGGTGAAAGCTAAACAATGATGCCTTTCAACATTACCAACACACATATATATCGTCGTTACGCCTAGAAAAACCGCTATGTGATAAAAATCTTAAAACTCTGACCAGAAAGGTTCTGTCATCTAAGGTTCAGTATTGAATAAACTACAGTACATCGTCCGGTTCCATGGATAAATCGTTAGCGTCCTGGCCTGTGGTCACAGGGGCCTCGGGTTAGATTCCGGGCAGGGTCGGGAATTTTAACAATACTTGGTTAATTCCGCTGGCATGGGTGCTGGGTGTATGAGTCGTCTTCAACATCATTATTTAATCCTCATCACTTATTGAAGATATTCACATACAAGATTTTACGGTACTGTATTTTTTATTGATTTAAACAACATGATACAAGCTCTTTTCTTTGCGACAAGTAATTTAAAACATAATTAGTAGTGCAATAAATGATATAAAAATATATTTTCTGAAGGAAAATCTTAAGTGATTCTAACATAAGTTGTTGATATAAGTCTTTTATTTCAGTAAAAATTCATGTAAATGTTCCATGCAAAGTAGAATTTATAAAGCAAACCCAATTTATTTGCAAAATATTACTAGGGAAATTTGATAAAAAAATACAACTAATTACTGGATTGAACATTAACATATAATCATTGTCGTTGATTAAATAATCATGTATATTTTTATAAAGTAGAATTTGTAATTTTTAAGTATAACAATTTGATCTTTACTATATTATTTTAAACTAGCGAAAGGCGAGTATCGCCCCTATCCCTCACACTTAGACTTCAGGGGAGGAGAGAGATAGAAATGAACATACTAACAATAACTGCTTCTTACATAAACGTAGTCCCTTGACAAAATAATGATAATAACAATGCCCGCTGGTGGCAATGATCGTTAAGGCGTTGAAGTCTAAACGGTCTGACACGATGGTTCGAGTCCCGTTGGTCAAAAAAATTTCGCCATCAGAATGTTGTCTGGCAGGGTGGTGGTATACAATTTGTAATCACTAGACTGCATGCCAAAAGCCTGGATTAAATTCCAAACGTCTCCGCACTACTCATATGGAGTGAGGGCATATGACGCTGTTGATGGTGATTCGTCCGTCGGATGGGAACGTTAAGCCTTGAGCAGACCCCTTGGTGCTATTCGAAAGGAGTAGGCTATGTGCCGGCACCGGGTTTCACCATTTCCCATCCTACTAACATATATCACGTCATTCATTTCATCTCATTAACTCCTCTGATGAGGTTGACGTCAGGAAGGGCATTCGGTCATAAAAACCCGCCACGACAGATTCATCTCACCTCATACCCGACCCCGTAGAGAAACGGGACAAGAGTTGGACAAATAATAATAATAATAATAATAATAATAATAATAATAATAATAATAATAATAATAATAATAATAATAATAATATACGCAGATCAGTGATTGACTGATATAATATTTTTTTAAATCTGTATTACTCGTAGGTAGAGTGAGAACGTTATCCATTCCCCCTGCACTGGGTCACTTTTTCTCTGAATGCGACCTGCCCCGCTTCACGCAGCCCGTACGCATGCGCACTACGGCCACGTCATATCGTACCGTAAAGCTGATTCATTACGGCATTGATTACGAGAAGGAGTGGAGTGAGTCTTCAATGGCAGAGCGTTAATAATTATAGCAGGCTTCTTGTTATGTAGGAGGCTGTGAGAGGGAGCGAAAAGAAAAAATCGTGTTTTCTCGTGGCTACGACCAACAACTACTTTCTCCTTTAATAACTGCCACGCTACAAGTGACAGAGTGTTTCATTGATCGAGGGTCAATTGAAAACGATGGTTTCACTCTCTGCGTTGGAGACAGCTAATGGGATAATGGCATTGAAACATTACGTGGCTAATTCGCGAGGTCGGAGTTCGACGTAGAATGCAGGGTGATTCATAAGTTTCCTGATGTTTTCTAAGATCATTTAAACGTGATTTGTAAACTTGAAGTAGAAGAAAGTGGGGAAAATCTGGTACCAAATTTTAAAACTCTAATATTGTTTTCTTCCAGAGGTTTGTTGGTAACAGAGGTTATTAGACTTCCTTACATATCCGAAAACTCAAAAAATTGATTTATTGACTAGCAGTCATTATATATCTCTCATTAAACTGAGTTTTACTTCACCAGGTACAAAATCCTGGTTTTCTTCAAGGGAAGCAAAGCAAATCAAAGCAAAGTCACCTCCGTACAGGCCATGAAGGCCCTTGGAGGAGTGGAAGGTAAAGGCTCCCACCATTGTTAACTCGGCACGTGATGGGGTAGAGTGGTTAGCTCTACGCCCGGCCGCCTTTGCCCTCAGGAATTAACCTGGTACTCATTCTTGGTGTAGGTTGAGTGAACCTCAGGGCCATACGCACCTCCGGAAGTGGAAATTTTGTTTCTTTAATTTTACGACTTCCTGACGGGGATTCGAACCCACGCCCTTCCGGGCGAACCGAGCACGCCTTTACCGCCTCGGCCAGGCAGCCCCACTTAAAACCGACGACCCACTTAAATCAATAGAAAATACTTAAAAATAGTTTATTGCCCAGCTTACAAATTCTATTCATTTAATTTACATTTTTATTACTAGATTTTGTAAAGTTATTTGTAAAAGTTCTTAGCTTTTCAGATTATTTGCAATATTTACAAACTGTAAAAAATTCAAAAGTTCATTAAAACCCTATTATATTCAAATAAACTGAAAACTATTATCTGTGTTAAACTGGCAAATTGAAGTTGAGAATCAAGTTAACACATTATTTTAAAATTGAAAAATCACACAGAACTCTTATTATCTTCCTATGCACTACAGATCCAGCTTAAACATCGAATCCAGTCCTGTATTGAGTGAATTTTCATATAACACCTTGAAAAAATACAGACTCACCACTCTCCCCAACTAATCATCTATACCGATTTTGAAATATGGCAATGTGGAAAAGGTAAACATATATTTGTAGTTTACCGGCTAATGTTCTGTATTTACGAAATTGTGCTTAAAGGTGGTTACAAAACTACGTATCTACCTTGTAATTTGTATAGTCTTGTCAACGTAAAATGATTTTCAATTCGAGATTGGTTACAAGTATTTTATAAATTTCCTCAAATTAGGAAAAAGACATATTTTAAAATAATGTTGCACTTCAATTTTTGTCAGTGGCCTCATTTCCTTCCTTATTTATTGCAAACATTTCTTTTCGAGTTTTCTAGGGTCGTTGTTTCAATAACGTTTATGTTTTTAATAACTTAATTGTTAGTCTGTTGATGGAATTAACTGAGATAAGTTATGTTATCGAAAAGAATAAACACTATTATGAAAGGAACGGTAACATTTATTCCATGCACAAGAGCTGCTAAAC
Organism: Anabrus simplex; assembly: GCF_040414725.1. NCBI lineage: Eukaryota > Metazoa > Arthropoda > Insecta > Orthoptera > Tettigoniidae > Anabrus > Anabrus simplex. The sequence continues at coordinate 903,074,034 of NC_090265.1, forward strand.
CGAGCTCGATAGCTGCAGTCGCTTAAGTGTGGCCAGTATCCAGTATTCGGGAGACAGTAAGTTCGAACCCCACTGTCGGCAGCGCTGAAAATGGTTTTCCGTGGTTTCCCCATTTTCACACCAGGCAAATGCTGGGGCTGTACCTTAATTAAGGCCACGGCCGCTTCCTTCCCACTCCTAGCCCTTACCTGTCCCATCGTCGCCATAAGACCTATCTGTGTCGGTGCGACGTAAAGCAAAAAAAAAAAAAAAAGAGCTGTTAAAAATCTGAAGTTCGTTTGGGTAGTGGACGCGACTTGACTTTTGTGTCAGACATCGACTTGATATAGTCTCAATAGAGAGAAAACTTTTCACTATTGATATATTGGCTGGCAGGTGCTAGAGGTATCGGAGCACAGCTCTATATCACAACGTTGACCGGTAAGTTTCTGGACATAGCTACTATTCTTCTATCAATAATTCACGATAAGATCTGCGTTAATGTTTGGTCCTCAGCTTCGAGTATTTCAGATGATGATGATGATGCTGCTTGTTGTTTAAAGGGGCCTAACATCTAGGTCATCGGCTCCTATTTGTACGAAATGAGACGAAATGTAATGAAAATTTAAAAGTCCAAAACTCCACCACTGACCGGAATTCAAAACTTGAGGACGAAGAATGAATGGTTGATATGATTTTAAAGCAATCAGTGGATCTGACCCGAAATGCCACACATTCTCAGATTCTAGCGCTAAACAGGTACTGCTTCTAAAGCAATACTGAATTGATGATGCTTGTAGTCTAAAGGGATCCAAAATCCACGTCATCGGCCCTTCATAATGGTATTTATCGCTAGGAAAGTAGAACCATGATATTTGTCATGTTGCGGTACTAATCAAAAGTAGCGTAGACTCGCGGTATTCCACGCATTATGGCACTACTCACAGGTAATGTAAATCGCACCTGTAACACAGACCTATGGTGTTTCTCTCATTGCGGCGCCATTTACAGGTAACGCAAACCTATGGTGTTCCGCACATAAGTGTACTAACCACAGGGACTCGTACTATCTCGTAGTGCTCCTCTCATAGTGGGTACTAATCATAGGCAAGGCAGACCCACGGTGTCGCTCATGTAGTGGTACTAATCACAGGTACCGTAAAACGCAGCCGGAAGCACACACTGTCGCTACTAATCACAAACCTATTGTGTATCTAACATAGTGGTACTACGCACAAGTAAAGGCGACCCATGGTGTTCTTTACGTGATGGTGCTAATTACAAATAGTCTCATAGTTCTAATTCGACCATCCCTTGGTCGCCCCTTTTAGTCGCCTCTTACAACAGGCAGGGGATGCCGTGGGTGTATTCTTCGTCTGCGTCCCCCATCCACAGGGGGTTCAAGTATTTATGAGGGTAGGAATGATGTGTTGTAGATGGTGTAATCGTAACTATGTTTTGATGTATAATTAATGGAGGTGGTAGTGATCCCTGTTGACAATAATCAGAGGAGAAAATGGAACAGTTTTGAATGAAATTGAAGGGCTATGAAAGGTATGGAAATGGATGGCTTTGATCAAGGAAGGTTGGATAAGAGGGAAGCTGACCAAATATGCTGAATAAATTCCATACTCAGTTAAAGGCGCTGTGGTTGGTACCTCATACTCCAAAGTTGAGAGCCCATTTAGTTACCTCGTTCGGCAGGGAGATGGCTGTCTTCCATCCCATATTCATACGGGTAAATATCCCATCGTTTCATTGGAAGGTGTGTGGAGCCACAAAATACAGTCAGGATAGCTGCTGTCATTGCCAAATTTGAACTGTAATAACTGAATTATACTTTAAGTCGGTTAAATTAATAATGTTATTGGCTTTACGTCCCACTAACTACTTTAACGATTTTCGAAGACGCCGAGGTCTTTAATCCTACAGGAGTTCCTTTACATGTCAGTAAATCTACCGACACGAGGCTGACGTATTTGAGCACCTTCAAATACCATCGGCCTGAGCCAGGATCGAACCTACCAAGTTGAGCTCAGAAGGCCAGCGCCTCAACCGTCTGAGACACTCAGCCGGGCTAAGCCAATTACAAATAGTTCCTTAGTTGTTTAGCTGTTATATTTTCTCATCTGAAATTTGAACAATTACTTTTTTTGCAAGTTGATTTACGTCGCACCGACATAGATAGGAATAGGAAATGGCTAGAAATGGAAAGAAATCGGCCGTGGCCTTATTTAAGGTAGGGTACAGCCCCAGCATTTGCCTAGTGTGAAAATGGGAAACCACGCAAAACCATCTTCAGGGTTGCCGGCAGTGGGGCTCGAACCCACTCTCTCCCGAATACTGCATACTAGCCGCACTTAAGTGACTGCTGCTATCGAGCTCGGTGAACAATTACTACTTACTAAATTGTTTTCATTCCCCACCTCAACGGGGAGACGGGCCTCTTAGACGGCGACGCCGTCTCTCAGACCAGGAGATTTGTGGTGGTGATGGAGATGAGTAGAAAAGTTGAGGGATTTGTCGGCCGTAGCCTACACTAGGAACTTTCCCGGCATTCTCCTTAGTGCAATCGAATGGAAAACCACGGAAAAACATGATCAGGACAACTGACGGTGGGGAACGGCCCATCTCCATTTCCCGAATACAGAACTGTAGAGCCAAGGTACAGCCGTGACCACCCCTCCTCTGCTCTGTTAGTAAGCCGGAGTGCAGTGCAGAGCTGCCGGACTACGGACCAGATGTGCCTACTTGTGGACCGAATGGGTCGAAACCCACTCTGCAACAGCCGACTATGAACAACAACAGTTTCTCTTTACATAGGTGAACGCGGGTTTCCATGCATAATCCGGTATCCTTAAGAAAATGGAAAGTACTGAGTGGCGAACGCAATGATAAGACTTAAGAACTAACGTTCTGTAGCTTTTACATTTCTTACTCCTATCTATCCACTAGGGTACTTGAGGAACGAGGATGTCAGCGCAATAGTGGCCAAACCAACATTTTTGGATGAGTGTGATATCAGCCTATAACAGCTCTTTCTGGTCTAAACTCAGAGTCGAGAGTGACCAAAGCCATCTGCCGCCAACATTCACAATGTGGTAGCACAACATGTTTGTGTACCGGATTCCGGTGACATCAAAGATCGATATCACACTTCATCTAAAAATGTTGGTTAGGCCATTATTTCACTGCCAGCCTTAAATATTGAAGTAAAATATTAAACACTTTTAATCTAATGTACTGGGGAAGATATATTACTGAAATAGAATCAAAGAAGGTAGCTTTAATAACATATTAAATAATTCTTTTTATAACTTGCTTTACGTCTCACCGACACAGATAGGTCTTATGGCGACGATGGAATAGGAAAGTGCTAGGAGTAGGAAGGAAGCGGCCGTAGCCTTAATTAAGGTACAGCCCCAGCATTTCCCTGGTGTGAAAATGGGAAACCACGGGAAACCGTTTTCAGGGCTGCCGACAGTGGGGCTCGAACACGGATGCAAGCTCACAGCTGCGCGCCCCTAACCGCACGGCCAACTCGCTCGGTTTTAAACTTAAAAAGGGGCCAATGACCTAGCTGTTAGGCCCCTTTAAAGAATCATCATCATCATCATCATCATCATCATCAAACTTTAAAAACATTGGTTAGTTAGTTTTGCTGTATTGAGTGTAAGGACATTTTAGCTTATGATAAAGATGGACGAAATACATATCTGAATAAACCAGTACAACCTCTTCAAATTTAAATCTACGTAACGTGAAGGGAACTCTGTTCATTCGAAGTTTAATTATATATAGCTGTACATCGCAAGATAATTTGTGGCACGTAAAGTACATTATACATTTGTATTTAAAACATTTCACAATTTTCTACAAAGAAAAGAATTACGTACGTCACTTTCGTAAATGTGTATTACATTTCGTTTGCTTTAGTCACCTAACTATACCGACCAATGTTTTGATTCGAGTAGAGCGGTGCTCTGTTCAAATCTCTATACCACACCGAGTTGATGTCAACAATATGACTTCTAAAATACACGACGTAGTTAACTGCATACGTTCAGGGTACGAACTTTCAACCCCAGTGATAACATATCCTGAAGAAAATAATTTTTTGTGCCTTTTTATGGATTATATGTTATTTTTACATGAATTCTGGAAATAAATGTTATAATTCTGTATTATTGTTGGAGAGATGAGTAGTATGCTGACTTCCTTTCAAACTACTTTCTATTCTATCTCAAAAGCGGTGTTACAATGTTATGACTGAGTTCCAGTGAAATTATGAAATAATTTTGAAGTCAATTATTTTGTTTAATTCCTTGATCTTATATTAGTTTGGGAAACTTTATCTTCCGTTATTATTAAATTGTACTCAGACTAAGATTTCTAACTGCAAGGAAGAAGAGAGAGATGCGATGAAAATTTTAATCCATTTTTACAGAGATTCTAATTAAATTAACTTAAAGAAGACAAAATCGTGAGGCGCAAACGGAAATGAACAAACTCCGAGCTCGCCTTCTATGATACACGCACCCACAGAAACTCCCTGCACAAGATTTAACGACTTCCTTAGCGAGAGAAAAGGTTATATTCGGAGCGGAGTTTGACAAGTTCCCGACATTTGGTGGACCCAAGAAATATTTTTCTTTTGACCAAGAGCAAATGGATTATCAGTTAAGGCGATACATGTGACTGAAGAGACGTAATAACATCTTGTGGGTTTAGACTAAACTTCGTTTAATATGCATAGTAAGGACATAGAGTATCAATCAATGAATCAATACTGATCTGCATTTAGGGCAATCGCCCAGGTGGCAAATTCTCTATCTGTTATTTTCCTAGCCTTTTCTTAAATGATTTCAAAGAAATTGGAAATTTATTGAACATCTCCCTCGGTACGTTGTTCCAAATCCCTAACTTCCCTTCCTATAAATGATTATTTGCCCCAATTTGTCCTCTTGAATTCCAACTTTATCTTCATATTGTAATCTTTCCTACTTTTAAAGACGCCACTCAAACTTATTCGTCTACTCTTTTGTCGGAAATCGCCCAGAACAAATCGAGCTGCTTTTCTTTGGATTTTTTCCAGTTCTTGAGTCAGGTATTCCTGGTGAGGGTTCCATACACTGGAACCATACTCTAGTTGGGGTCTTACCAGAGACTTATATGCCCTCTCCTTTACATCCTCACCACAACCCCTAAACACCCTCATAATCCATGTGCATGGATCTGTACCCTTTATTTACAATCCCATTTATGTGATTACTCCAATGAAGATCTTTCCTTACATTAATAACTAGGTACTTACATTGATCCCCATAAGGAACTTTCACTCCATCAACACAGTAACTAAAACTCAGAGGACTTTTCCTATTTGTGAAACTCACAACTTGACTTTTAAACCCGTTTATCAACCCGTGTTGTACATCTCACAATATTATCGAGGTCACGTTGCAGTTGCTCACAATCTTGTAACTTATTTATTACTTTGTAGAGAATAACATCATCCGCAAAAAGCCTTACCTCTGATTCCACTTCTTTATTCATATCATTTATATATATAAGGAAACATAAAGGTCCAATAATACTGCCTTGAGGAATTCCCCTCTTAATTATTACGGGGACAGATAAAGCTTCGCCTACTCTAATTCTCTGAGTTCTATTTTATAGAATTACAGCAACCCATTCAGTCACTCTTTTGTCTAGTCAAATTGCACTCATTTTTGCCAGTAGTCTCCCATGATCCATCCTATCAAATGCTTTAGGCAGGTTAATCGCGATACAGTCCATTTGAGTTGGGAATAGAAGTAATCGCAATCGCTGCTAATCACTAATCACGACAATATATGTTTTTATGATGCCATCTATTACACATAGAACACTCACATTTTACACATGCATTATATATTTCTTCTTTAACCCAGAACAAAAAAATGTCATGATTTACGAATTCATTTACAAAAAGATTCACGTGTAAAATATTATTTTTAATGCATTTTTCTCTAAGGGTACACTTTTCTCTGAAACCGTTGAATCAATTGAAGTAATATTTGTTGAGGGTATCATTGGGGATAGCAGCTGTATAACAAGTGAATGATATATAGAAGAAAATAAATATAACGTTGATCACAATCGTTTTATTAAGTACCAAAATATGGTGGTTCAAGTTTAATATTTTTTATGACCAAGTTGTTGGGAAAATTAATATAATACCTCACCTAGTATACGTAGGTAAATCTACGTCTATAAATCATATACAGTAGATTAAGTTTAGTTTCTCTCTCTGGGCCACATTCTGCAAAAATGTACCTATAGAGAAATATACATGAATTAATATTTTGTACATGAATTTTTTTTTTTTTCTGGAAATGAATGCATAAATCATACCATATGTTTATTTTGGATTAAAGAAGAACTGTATAGTGCATGTGTAAAATGTGAGTGTTCTATATGTAATAGGATAGGAATAACGTGGCATCATAAAAACATGTATTGTTGTGATTAGTTGTATTACCAACTCTACCCTGTGTCCTTAAGAGGTGTAAGTTAGACTATTATAAGATACATCAAAGCAAACCCACCTCCATACAAGCAATGAAGGCCTCTGGAGAAGTGGAAGGTAAAGGGTTCCACTATCCGTAACCTCGACAATGAGTGAGACAGAGTGGTCAGCTGTATGACTGGCCACCTTTGCCCCCAGCTATGAACCTGTTACTCATTTGTGGTGTAGGATGAGTGAACCTCAGGGCTCTATGCTTCTCCAGAATTGAAAATCTCGTTTCTAATATTCTAATATATATATAATTTGAGTTTCTGACTCTCGTCCTTCCGGATGAATAGAGCACGCCTTTATCACCTCAACCAGGCCTGCTCCTGTGATATAGATCGAGGGACATAATTTTTGAACGTTTACAGGAAGGGGATAGAAATCTTGGATTAACAGTTTATGAGATTTTCACATTATCCTATGTGATCATTTCGGCACTATTCACTGGTAGTATGAATTACGTTGTACGAGACCATTAGGTTCTGAATATTCTCCTAGGCCTCAAGAGATAAATTTTATTTTTGCATTTGCTCTACGGTGCACCGGCACAGACAGATCTGACGCAGACAATATGCTAGGAGGGGAAAGGAAAAGAACGTGCCCTTAATTAATTAAGGTGTGCCTGGTGTTAAAATCGGAAACGATGGAAAACCATCTTCAGGCCTGCCGACAGTGGGGTTCGAATAAACTATCTCAAAACCGTGGGTCACTTGCTCCGTGTAAAATAGGCTTCCGTTAAGTGGCTAAGTATGTTTAACCACATTTAATTGTGATCTGAGTAGTGACATTTTTACTGTTAGCGTTTGTTGTTCTTAGGGGCTTATTTAAATTATTATGTATATTCTAAGTCGATTTGATGCAGTGAAACGTTTTATTGTTTGAACGTGTTGTTTAAACATTATTGGAAATGTTATTAGTGCCTTTTCGTGTAATTATTCACAATCATTGGTACAAATAAAAATTAGGAAACGTAAATCACCTTCACAATAAATTAATATGTTTTGACTTACGTGATATAAATGGCATATGTGGTGAAACGGGTAAAGTAAACTAAATCTACATTACTAGAAGACTGAAAACGACCAAATTTCGAGCTAAGGCGTATGATAACCGGATTTGCAGTGCATGTTTTTCATCACCGGATATGGAACACAGCGAGGTACCATTTATCACGTACAGAGTGTAAATGTAAATTATGTGGAGATTGGTGCAACATATATCATGTAATGTGGTGTAGGGAGAGACATGCACCTTTGACACAGTTTTGCACTTCAAATATCTAAAATATATGTGTGCTTTTCTATTTTAATGGAACAAACACAAATCTGAAATGAAGAATATTTGTAATTCTGTGCGATTATATGCTATATACATATTTCTATAGCCATTGGCTGCAATAAGTACTTCATTCGTTAAGTCAAGTTATGTATTTTTTCTTAAACTGCTTATGTCAGATAAAATACTGTACATTAAGTACAAAAATCAACGCAAAGCAAAGTCATTTCTGTACAGGCCATGAAGGCCCTTGGAGGAGTGGAAGGTAAAGGTTTCCACTATCCGTAACCTCGGCACTTGATGGGGTGGAGTGGTTAAGATCTACGCACGGCCGCCTTTGGCCCCAGGAATTAACCTGGTACTCATTTTTGGTGTAGGCTGAGTGAACCCCAGGGCCATGTGCACCTCCGGAAGTGGAAATCTCGTTTCTTAAATTTTACGACTTCCTGACGGGGATTCGAACCCACGTCCTTCCAGGCGAACCGAGCACGCCTTTACCGCCTCGGCCAGACAGCCCGTGTACACATTAAGTACACTTTTTGATAAAACTGTTAGTTTTTTTGCTGGTGACTTTAGGTCGCACCGACACAGATAGGTCTTATGGCGACGATGGGATAGGAAAGGCCTAGGAGTTGGAAGGAAGCGACCGTGGCCTTAATTAAGGTACAGTCCCAGCATTTGCCTGGCGTGAAAATGGGAAACCACAGAAAACCATCTTCAGGGCTGCCGACAGTGGGATTCGAACCCACTATCTCCCGGATGCAAGCTCACAGCTGCGCGCTCCTAACCGCACGGCCAACTCGCCCGATGATAATAAAACCCGTTAGTTAAACTTCGATATCTACGTATACAATTTCGACTACACAGCGCTCTTCTACGAACCAGTTATTGGCAATAAATGACTGTGAAAACTTTCAATCTTCCTTTTATCAAAAGTAAGATTGATGACTTATGCGTTTTCCTCGTATACCCATGATAGGGTATATGGTATTCTCTATCTCTGGTAAGGGGTGTATGCACTGATCTCTATACATGGATCGCTGATGGCAGGTCTCCGCTGCAGGAGAAAGTACGCCAAGTTGAACGCGCGGTTCGCCATGTTGGCGTACCCAACCTCGAGCTCTCCTTATGGGGAAGCAATGATAATATAGTCAATTTTAAGTCGCAATTAATGGCGCATTGGAATAATTAAAAATATAGAGACATGTTCACTCAAAGCATAAGGACATTGGGATCACTGACACGTCATTCCGAGGTCAGTAAATCTCCGGGATAGCAATAAAAATGAGTGTATAATAACGGCCGGCAAATATTAACTTAGGTGCTGAATACATGCAATTAGCGATCGGTAACACAATACGAGTGAAAACCAGTTTCTGGAAACATTGCTGTAAATTGTATACATGTATGCCACGAAATTATGCATTCTTAAAATGATGTACCTATAAAACGTAGCTCAATATACAGGCCTAGATTCGACATATCGTAATCGGTGCTTGATAATGAATTTCTGTTTCCTGTTTCCAAGAAATAACGCGCATATTATCAAATTAAAATATCATTGAAGCAAATGTACACATTTATAAAACAAGCAAATATTCAAAACTAGTCAATATATCACATTACCTGCAGCTTAATGTACTATTACAGACCTCTTTAATTAAATTCAGCTAGCAAAGCGATATTGATAGTCATCATCAGAAATATGTAACACCAGTTAAAAGAGTCCCAAATACCACGAATAGTATAATGGAATAGCCCCAAACACCCACCACACTTTCCCTTCTCCCACCACTCCAGTGTCTGAAACCCATAATTATTACTGATGTAAATAAGGTCTAGAATTCCTCCAGACTTCATTTTCTAAGATTGTTATAAGGTCACGTCAATTATTTCATCGAAACCGTCAGTTTAATTATGAGAAATTAAAAAAAAATATATAAGTAAATCTTTACTTGCAGTTAATGTTCAGCAAAATTGAAAACAGTGGGCTGTACATCACTTCTAAGGTGTACAGTTTGTCCATTTCTATCAAAACAGTCTTCCTCTAAGTGATCCGAGCAGAGAACAGCTGTTTTAGAAGGCTCCCAATTCTCCCGCCTGATACTCCTAATCGATGATCTTAGATGTTCGGGTCTCGAGAAAGGAAACCCACAAAAATTAATTGCCATTTTGCTCCCGGAATATGCGAAATAAGATACAATAAACCTAAAACTCAAAACACTACCCTAGGAAGATTCTTATGTACAGTATAAAACTCCCCGAGCCGGGCTGAGTGGCTCAGACGGTTAAGGCGCTGGCCTTCTAACCCCAACTTGGCAGGTTCGATCCTGGCTCAGTCCGGTGGTATTTGAAGGTGCTCAAATACGACAGCCCCGTGTCGGTAGATTTACTGGCAAGTAAAAGAACTCCTGCGGGACTAAATTCCGGCACCTCGGCGTCTCCGAAGACCTTAAAAACGTAGTTAGTGGGACGTAAAGCAAATAGCATTATTATTAAAACTCCCCGATGAAATGATTTCTCCTTCTGCTGTTCGGTTCTGTTTGTACATCCATAAGCTGAATACTGCGGTATGTTAATACCCCGTAGAATGTTTCTTCATTCATATTTCAGATAAACACATACATATTTAAATTTAATCTTGTAATTCACAAGCATACTACAAGGCAACGAACCTAAATTCGTAAAATACACTACTATTTACTTTGCAATAACACAGCACAGAACACTCGTGAAACTACAATCAAGAGGCCTGGCGTCACTGAACTAAGCATAAACAAAGCAAGCGCGCTCCTCGTGGTCTATTGCACCATGCGCTCGCTGCCATCTTACGACGCCAGTCACCTTCTATTCGGCTTACTGCTACCCAAGCTACCAGCCATCCAGGTATAGAGATCAGTGGGTGTATGAAAGGGATGATTCTAGCTGAATCTAACATTGCTTATACTTATTTGTTTCGGGTTCCTAACTTTCGTCTTCACTATCTGGCTTCCTTTGGTCAACTGGTTTCTTTCTCAATTACTTGGGGTTGGTACTGCATATGCATTAAGCCCAACTGTACAGCCGGATGCCCTTCCCCCCGTCAACTCCTTGTTGTTGTTGTTGTTGTTGTTGCAATTTGCTATACGTCACACCGACACAGATAGGTCTTATGGCGACGATGGGATAGGAAAGGTCTAGGAGAGGGTAGGAAGTGGTCGTGGCCTTAATTAAGGTACAGTCCCAGCATTTGCCTGGTATGAATATGTGAAACCACGGAAAAGCACCAGCTCTTTGTGTTGAGAGCCTGCCCCGTGGTGTAGGGGTAGTGTGCCTGCCTCTTACCCGGAGGCCCCGGGTTCGATTCCCGGCCAGGCCAGGGATTTTTACCTGGACCTGAGGGCTGGTTCGAGGTCCACTCAGCCTACGTGATTAGAATTGAAGAGCTATCTGATGGTGAGACAGCGGCCCCGGTCTAGAAAGCCAAGAATAACGGCCGAGAGGATTCATCGTGCTGACCACACGACACCTCGTAATCTGCAGGCCTTCGGGCTGAGCAGCGGTCACTTGGTAGGCCAAGGCCCTTCAAGGGCTGTATTGCCATGGTGTGTGGTTTGGGTTTCTTTGTGTTGAGATGTATTCACTATTGTGCGTTTCCAGATGATAGGTAATGTGAAGTATATGTAAATAAGGAGAGCATTAAGCCTAACACAGAACGTCCAGCCCCTGAACCACAGGAATTAACTAGACCAGACAAATTCACGGTCAAGCCGGGAATCAAATTTGGAGCTCTCTGAATTGAAGCCACTATGTTGACCATACAACCAAGGAGTCGGACGGAAATCACCTTGTACATCACAGTTAAGAACTGCACTATAACTTAAACAATACTGTAATAGTGGTACTGTACTTTAACAATAGGATTTGTAGACTGAAAAGTAACTGAGACCAGTTTCAACGTCATGTTCTTCATATTATGGAAAGAATGGAGACTGTTGGAAGAAAAGTTATTTTGAAGTGGAGACAAATTGTATTTTGATATACACAAGAACCTTGTTTATCCGGATCAAGTGGGACCAGAACCGATCCGGATTATCGAAAATCCGGATAATCCTAAAAAACTAAAAACCAAATACATTACATGTTACATAATCTATTACCGCAACATAAGTTGTACAGTAAGTTAATGCCTTTTTTCAATTGTACAAAAGAAAATAAGAACACTTTTCTTACATTTATGACTCTGTTTTATGCACTAAAATAATGTGTGAGTTTTTTGTTTTACATTTGTATATCGTTTGCGCGTAGCACGATCACGAAGACGTTTTACTAACAACAGTTCTGGCGGTGTGGTTTCAGTCAAGGATTCTAAATAGGCCATCAGTTTGTCCAGCTGCATTGTTGCCTCTCCATGAGTCATTGTTTCATCTGATGGAGCGCTGGTTTCATTTTTGAATTCACCATCAGTGAATTAGTAGTGCGTTGCATTCAGAAGAGCATGGATTCGAATCCCACCTCGGTCGTCCTGGGAATAGTTTTCCACGGGTTCCCATTTTCAGTTCCAGACGAATACCGAGACGGTACCTTTGATAGACCGTGGCCGAATTACTTCCAATTCCTGTCCTTAACTATCCTTGGCGGATAAGACATTCAAGAAGAGTCGACCCCGTAAAAGAAATACTGTACAAGTAAAAATAAATATTTTTTTATTTTCGATCCGGATAAACCGGAGATCCGGATTAATGAGGGCCGGATAAACGAGGTTCTTGTGTACAAACATCTTTACTACACGGTTCGTGTCGTGTAGCTGTTAGCTTGCATTTGGAAGATAGTGGGTCCGAACTCCATTGTTGGCAACCTTGAAGATGGTTTTCTGCGGTTTTTCATTTTCATACCAAGCACATTTCGTTGTAAGAGAAGAAAGGAACAGGATGTTGGCTCGGAAAGATAATTGTTGCAGAAATTCTGTCGCAAGGTTGAAGAACATTTAATGACCAAACTGAACCCCATGGCGCAACACCCTAGAAGGGCATTGGCCTACCAAGCAACCGCTGCTCAGCCCAATGTCCTGCAGATTACGAGGTGTCATGTGGTCAGCGCGACGAATCCTTGACCGGGGTCGCCATCTCACCGTCAGATAGCACCTCCATTGTAATCGCGTAGGCTGAGTGGACCTCAAAACATCCCTCAGATCCAGGTAAAATCCCTGTCTTGGCCGGGAATCGAACCCGAGGCTTGCGGGTAAGAGGCAGGCACGCTACCCCTACACCGCGGGGCCGACTCGAACATTTAATGACGCTAAAACTAAACCACCTTTTATGTAAAAATTTGCATACATCATCCCATGCTAACGTGTTTCGGGAAAACACATTTCCGGGCTTGTTCTCGAATATACATTTATCCAACACGCACTTTGCCAACGAACTTGAGGAGTTCTATTATGCCAAGTAAGTGATAAGCAGCATGTATGGCAATTTTGAGCGAACTTGTAAACTCGTTTTAAAGCCATAGAAGTACGCCCGTTTATAACAAAATGTATATAAATCTACGTGCATTAACTATCCTAGATATCTCTACGATAAAGTGCTCCTTCCTCTCGAACGTGCTTGTACTGCGGGATTTGGTAATTTTCTGTCAATTGTCTGAATGTGTCAGGATGTCTCCTTTAATAATTAGAAAGAAATTTATCTGTCCGGCTCTTTGGTTGAATTGTCAGTATACTGGACTTCGGTTCAGAGGGCCCCGGGTTCGATTGCTGTCCAAGCCGGAGATTTTATCAATCAATCAATCAATCAATCAATCAATCAATCAATCAATCAATCAATCAATCAATCAATCAATCAATCAATCAATCAATCAATCAATCAATCAATCAATCAATCAATCAATCAATCAATCAATCAATCAATCAATCAATCAATCAATCAATCAATCAATCAATCAATCAATCAATCAATCAATCAATCAATCAATCAATCAATCAATCAATCAATCAATCAATCAATCAATCAATCAATCAATCAATCAATCAATCAATCAATCAATCAATCAATCAATCAATCAATCAATCAATCAATCAATCAATCAATCAATCAATCAATCAATCAATCAATCAATCAATCAATACTGATCTGCATTTAGGGCAGCCGCCCAGGTGGCAGATTCCCTATCTGTTGTTTTCCTAGCCTTTTCCTAAATGATTTCAAAGAAATTGGAAATTTATTGAACATCTCCCTTGGTAAGTTGTTCCAATCCCTAACTCCCCTTCCTATAAATGAATATTTGCCCCAGTTTGTCCTCTTGAATTCCAACTTTATCTTCATATTGTGATCTTTCCTACTTTTATAAACGCCACTCAAACTTATTCGTCTACTAATATCATTCCACGCCATCTCTCCGCTGACAGTTCGGAACATACCACTTAGTCGAGCAGTTCGTCTTCTTTCTCCCAATTCTTCCCAGGCCAAACTTTGCAACATTTTTGTAACGCTACTCTTTTGTCGGAAATCACCCAGAACAAATCGGGCTGCTTTTCTTTGGATTTTTTCCAGTTCTTGAATCGGGTAATCCTGGTGAGGGTCCCATACACTGGAACCATACTCTAGTTGGGGTCTTACCAGAGACTTATATGCCCTCTCCTTTACATCCTTACTGCAACCCCTAAACACCCTCATAACCATGTGCAGAGATCTGTACCCTTTATTTTGCAATCCCATTTATGTGATTACCCCAATGAAGATCTTTCCTTATATTAACACCTAGATAATTACAATGATCCCCAAATGGAACTTTCACCTCATCAACGCAGTAATTAAAACTGAGAGGACTTTTCCTATTTGTGAAACTCACAAGCTGACTTTTAACCCCTTTTATCAACATACCATTGCCTGCTGTCCATCTCACAACATTTTCGAGGTCACGTTGCAGTTGCTCACAATCTTGTAACTTATTTACTACTCTGTATAGAATAACATTATCCGCAAAAAGCCTTACCTCTGATTCCACTCCTTTACTCATATCATTTATATAAGGAAACATAAAGGTCCAATAATACTGCCTTGAGGAATTCCTCTCTTAATTATTACAGGGTCAGATAAAGCTTCGCCTACTCTAATTCTCTGAGATCTATTTTATAGAAATATAGCAACATGGTTAATTCCTACGGCTCGGGGACTGGATGTTTGTGTTTGTTCCAACACATTCCACTTCATATTCGCACACTACACTATCAAATACCACAGAAACATGCAATAGTGAATATATTCTGCCACATAAAGTTAGCGTCAGGAAGGGCACTCGACCGTAAACCTGGCGAGATCCACATGTGCGACATAGTTCGCATCAAGATAGATAGCATAAAAATAAGAAGAAGAAGAAGAAAAAGTATATCTTAGGAATATATCTACTGCGGAGGAGGATTTTATGACTAGAAAGTGGCATAACTTCGGCAAATTGCGGTATTATGATCATTATGATAAAAGAATGCAAACTGTTGGAAAAGGGTTATAGACAGTTTGAAGAATAGACAACCTGTATGCGATGTAGGAAAGGCATACTAGATAAGGGAAGATAAATGATTGAAACCTAAAAATTTGCTCGAGAGGCAAGTGCTAAAGATACTCTACAGTGAACCAAAGGTCCGACTCGTTGGCTGAACGGTCAGCGTACTGGCCTTCGGTTCAGAGGGTCCCGGGTTCGATTCCCGGCCGGGTCGGGGATTTTAACCTTAATTGGTTAATTCCAATGGCACGGGGGCTGGGTGTTTGTGTTGTCTTCATCATCATTTCATCCTCATCACGACGCGCAGGTCGCCTACGGGTGTCAAATAGAAAGACCTGCACCTGGCGAGCCGAACCCGTCCTGGGATATCCCGGCACTAAAAGCCATACGACATTTCATTTCAGTGAACCAAAGGGACATCATAACAGCAAAGAGGTGACCTGACTTCCATACATGGGTTGAGGTGTTGATCGTCGAGTTTTTATGTGAGTTCATTTCTAGTTTCTAAGAAGATGTGATAGTCGAGGGGCATGGCCACTGATTTCTCACCAAGATGGCCGCGGTTCTAATCCTCGCTAATGTACATGACATTTTGAAAAAGGGATGTCATGTCCTTGTAATTTAAATTCCATGTAAATGTAGAGGTACAGTGGTTATGATCATGACATCAACAGTCATGTAAAACTACAAGCTTGATACTTCGCGTTAGTCCCCCTATTCTTATTCTTTCGTCCTTTCTTTATTTAATTCATTATCGATCATCTCACAAGATCTTTATTTCTCTACAGCGTTAGATTTGATCTTTAGTGAAAAGAAAGATATTCTTTCAGTTCTAGTGAAAGTATTCTATAGATTTCTTACCTCTCGTATTGTACTGCTAGAATATTAGACCAAACCAAATGAGAATTTTAGATTAAATTAAATTTACCTCACAAGATTAGGGCCCTCTCTTCCATCTAACAAGAAATTAAGATTAAAGAAATAAAACATTACAAAGAAAAATACCAAAGACACATCTTACAGCTACTAAACAAGACAGAATTAATAAATATAATGATGATGACATGGATCATGCGGACTATTTTAACATGGTTACAGTATCGGTCGCCGGCTCCCGAGATTGCAGATTCAAATCAGACACGAAGATTATGACGCTCTTTAAGTTTTAGCCATCAAAGTAATCGTAGGCTGGTGTGACATACCGTGATAACGTAGGTGACATATGTAGTGTTCACTAGCATTTTGTGTGTGTTGTAGTTTGTCATTAAGAAAAGTAGTCGGAGAATTGTACACGGAGTCACAGCAATCGAAGTGAGGTAATACCAAAGTGCAAATGACACTTTCAGTACTCGAGAAATTATGTTCCGGAACTTAAGTGAGTAGCAAATACCTTTCTGTAAACGCTGTTTACATGAAGGATGTTCGTTCATAATAACGCCGAGATTCAATGCCATTAACTGGTGAATGTCGCTAGCGAAGTTTTAGTGAAGTAACTTACAATTTTGAACGAAGTCTTGCGTGAGTAATTATTATAGGCCGAGATGAGAAGATAGACATATTATAGTAAAGAGAATGTAAATGAGCATATTTCGGGTATCTTCTTCAAGTGCCATCTCGTCTCAGAAGGTCGGTTACCACCATAGCGATTCTTGCTTTCGATGATGCAACGCGAAACAGTTCAATAGTGGAACAGTTGAACCAAGTTTTCAGATTATCAATCTAAGAAATGCGTCTTCTTTTGCCTTGTATCTTCTCCAGAATGGCCAGCTGCAGTAGATGATATTTCTCTCCTCGCATCACATGAGCGAGACACTGCAGATTTCTGATTTTGACAGTAATTAATATTTCCCTTCTCTTTCCCATTCGCCTCAAAACCTCATCGTTTGTGACCTTATCTGTCCAAATCAACCGCAGTATCCTTCTGTACTTTCATAGCTCAAATGCCTCTAATATGTCCTGTTCCCTTTTCTGTATTGTCCATGTCTCAACTCCACAGAACAAGTGGAGAAGGCGTAACAAAGTTTAAATTTTCTGGCCTGCTGTCATTTCTTGATGGATACAGTACTTTTGCATCCATCTCTTGGCACAGGCCAGAGTAAAGTGTAGCTTCCACCGAAGTCCCAGTCTCATCCACGGCTCTGACAATATGGACGTTGCTGGGGTATGGGTAGTGCTGAGTAATGACATTCAGAGCACGACTAGTGCATCTGAGTGTTATGAAAGGTACTGCTCATAGGGTCAGTCGTGCTGCAATAGTACTTTCTGGCCCAGTGAGGAAAGCAATGACAAACTACCTCACTCCTCATCTTGCCTAGTACGCCTCATTTTGGTGCTGCCATTGGTTTTTGGGGTTTTCTTATAACCGCATAACCTTTGGTGGTGCTATTTGAGGATCCAACCAGCCTCTGGGCTGATGACCTAACAGACAGACACAGAACTCTCTCCTAATTTTTTGAATGTATTTCTAGCTTATTTCCTCAGTACAGTCAATGTTGTAGTTCACATTTATTTCTAAATAGTTGTACTTTGTCACTTACTGTACTATATCTCCATATTTCGGGTATAAGGAGGTATAAGAAGTTTGTCCTTTAAATTATATGAAAATCCACATTTTATTTCAACCGGATCAGGAATGGAGGATAGGAACTGTGCCGGCTGCCGAAGGCTGTCGCACTCCTCAGGGGAATGGTTAATGACTGACAGATGAAATGAAATGATATTGGAGAGTGTTGCTGGAATGAAAGATGAACGAATACTCAAGTATCCGCAGAAAAACCTGTCCAGCCGCCGCTTTGCCTAGCACATATCTTACATGGAATGACCGGGATTTGAATCACAGAACCCACCGGTGAGAGGCCGGCGCGCTGCCGCCTGAGCGACGGAGGCTTCTGAAACTTGTCCTTAACGACAGCATTTTATTTGCTGCATAAGTTGAGTTTTCCGCGTTGCACATCCGTACACAATGGATGGTGATTGGATTATTCACTTTTACTAAAACTATTCGACCGTATTCATTCATTTCAGGCTGAAAATCTTTAAAGCTATAGAAGAAATAAAGGTTTGCCAGTGTATTCATTTAATTTCTGCTTTTATATTTTAAACAGGAGAAAGAAGTTTTAGAACGCCACCCAGTCGTTCCTCTAGAATGGTTCAAAGGCACCTGTTGTGAATGGGAAGCTATGACCCTGTAAGTCACACTGTATACTTGCCGTGTTTTTAGTTGCTGAGAAGCCTTCCAACATAAAAGAGCTCTTTCACGTTTATTTAATTACAATATCTTGTTAGGAAGGAAAAATATTCGCAGCTCTTGTTCAAATTTTTTATTCCATATTGGTTTCTTTCCTGCCAGTTCGCTTCTCTCTCGTGGTGGAATTTCCTTTATGAGGCTGTGGAATGTACCTCCACCTCCTGTCTACAAAATTAATCCTTCTTTCAAGTTCTCGGGAACAATAAGACTGTATTCACTACAGCTCACACAAACAGTGAAACATTTCCATTGGTTCTCTACCCCCAGCGGAATCATGCCATTCTCCCTAAATATTCGGGGAATCTAGTGATGTTGGCTACCACGCCTGCCAATCATACAATCTAAGAACGAAAAGCGCGTTCGCCAGTTAGTTCAGGCAACTATACAACCACTACTGCCGCGTACAGTCAATAATCTAAGTGTTCCAAGGAACATTATAAACAAGTTTCTTCTTTATATGGCATATTTTTCACCTACAATGCTGTTTGCCAACATTCTGAAATAACAGTGTGATTTTTCTACGTCCTTAGTATTTTTGTACAAAGGAGATGTAATATAATATACAATCCCTCCGTGAACAATCCGAATGAACTTCAACTGTCTATAAACTTTGGCACTTTATTTTACTCAATCATGTACCATATCTATCAGCATACGTCTCTGACTGTACATAAATATTTTCACAGTTCTCACATATGAAATGAATAGCCAGTAACACTTAACTTTAGTAGAATGTAATCCTATCCTTTTCTTGCTAGTGATTTAACTCGCAGTGGCACATCGAAGGATTTCGGCGACGCAAGGATGGAAGAGGGCTAGGACTGGGAAGGAAGCAGGCAAGGCCTTAGCATTTGAATGGCATGAAAATGGGAAACCACGGAAAACCATCTTCAGGGTTGCCGTTGATGGGATTCGTCCTCGCCATCTGCCGAATGGAAGCTCACAGTCAAGTGACCCTAACGAAAGTAATCCTGATCTGCGCATATATTTTTAAAATATTTTAATATTTAAAATTCCTATTACTACTAATAATAATGATATTTGTTTTACGTCCTACTAACTACTCTTTTACGGTTTTCGGAGACGCCGAGGTGCCGGAATTTAGTCCTGCAGGAGTTCTTTTACGTGCCAGTAAATCTACCGACACGAGGCTGACGTATTTGAGCACCTTGAAATACCACCGGACTGAGCCAGGATCAAACCTGCCAAGTTGGGGTCAGAAGTCCAGCGCCTTAACCGTCTGAGCCACTCAGTCCGGCAATTCCTATTACTGTAATAAGATACCATGTAAAGCATATTCTAATTGGAGTGGTTTCTTAAAGCTTTTTTGACGTCGCACTAACACATCGAAGATTTTCGCTGACGGAAGGATGGGAAAGGGCTAGGATTGGGAAGGTAGCATCTGTGACCTTAGCATTTACCCGGTGTGAAAATGGGAAGCCACGGAAAAACATCTTCAGGGCTGCCGAAGGTGGGATTAGAATCTACTATTTCCCGAATGCAAGCTCACAGCTGCACGATCCTAATCGTAAGGCCAACTCGCTCGGTGTAATTGGAGTGCAACTCCATACAGGCATATAAATAAATAAATAAATAAATAAATAAATAAATAAATAAATAAATAAATAAATAAATATTGCATCTAGATTTATCTGAGATTTGGATGTCTTGATGGATGTTGAAATTATCTCTTTCTTTCTTTTTAATCCGGTTACCCTCCAGGGTTGGTTTGTCCCTCGGAATCGGCGAGGGATTCCACCTCTACCATTTCAAAGGTAGCGTCCTGGAGCGTGATACTTTGGGTCGGGGATACAGCTGGGGAGGAGGATCATTACCTCGTCCAGGTGGCCTCATCTGCTATGCTGAAGTCAAGGGCGTTGAACGGGAACGGGAAGATTTGAAGGGATAGACAAGGAAGAAGGAAGGAAGCGGCCGTGACCTTACGTTATAGGAACCATCCCGGAATTTGCCTGGAGAAGAAGTGGGAAACCACGGAAAACCATTTCGAGGATGGCTGAGGTAGCAATTGAACCCCCTCTACTCAGCTGACTTTCCGAGGCTGAGTGGACCTCGTTCCAGTCCTCATACCACTTTTCAAATTTCGTGGCAGAGCCGGGAATCGAACCCGGGCCTCAGAGGGGTGGCAGCTAAACACACTAACCACTACACCATAGAGGCGGACATTCTTCTTCTTCTTCTTCTTCTTCTTGATGATGATGATGATGATGATGATGATGATGATCATGATGATGATGCTTGTAGTTTAAAGGGCCTAACATCTAGGTCATCGGCACCTAATGGTACGAAATGAGACAAAATGTAATGACAGTTTAAAAGTCCAAAATCCTCCACTGACCAGAATTCAAAACGTGACGACGAAGAATGAATGGATGGATATGAATTTAAAACAATCCGTGGATCCGACCCGCAATGCCCTACCTTCCCAGAAACTAGCGTTAAACAATAGTATTACTGACCAAGGGACTGCTTCTAAAGCACAATACTGAATCGATGATGCGTGTAGTATAAAGAGGTCAAAATCCAAGTCATCGGCCCTTCATAATGGTACTTATCGCTAGGGAAGTAGAACCATGGTATTTGTCATGTTGTGGTACTAATCCAAAGTAGTGTAGACTCCCGGTATTCCACACATTATGGTACTACTCACAGGTAATGTGTGTCTCCATGGCTCAGACGGCAGCGTGTTGGTTGAAATAGGCTATATCCAGCAGTTTTTCAGTTAAACAAATACCACCAAAACATGACCAAAAATATAGCTTCCGACTGAGATAGCTAAATAAAGTTCAGGAAACTCAATCGTAAAAAATTAACAGTATTTCGTCCCAGTGCGGCATGGGCTCTTCAGTTGGATACTGCACCTTCCCAAGACACTGGCCGGATAGCACGCGACACCACTGGAAGCTATACATGTGATAAGCACAATGCAGTGGTGTCGCTACCGGCGTGCTAGCCGGCCAGTGTCTTGAGAAGGTGCGGTATCCAACTGAAGAGGCCATGCCACACTGAGGCGAAACACTGGTAATAATAATTTCGTGTGGCTATTTCTAGCCGAGTGCAGCCATTGTAAGGCAGACCCTCCGATGAGGGTGCGCGGTATCTGCCATGTGTAGGTAACTGCGTGCTATTGTGGCGGAGGATAGTGTTGTGTGTGAGTTGCCGGGATGTTCGGAAAAGCACAAGCACCCAGCTCCCGAGCCATTGGAATTAACCAATGAAGGTTAAAATCGCGGACCCGGCTGGGAATCGAACCCTGGACCCTCTGAACCGAAAGCCAGTACGCTGACCATTCAGCCAATGAGTTGGACAACACTGGTAATTTTTGACGATTGCGTTTCATTTAAATACCAATCCAATCCAAACCAAACCGAACCGAACCAAACCAAACCAAACCAAACTCCATCGCGCAATAAACCCGAAGGGCCATGGTCTACCAAGCGACCGCTGCTCAGCCCGAAGACCTGCAGATTGCGAGGTGTCGTGTGGTCGGCACGGCGAATCCTTTTGACCATTATTCTCGGCTTTCTAGACCGTCAGATAGCTCCTCAATTCTAATTACTTAGGCTGAATGGACCTCGAACCAGCCCTCAGATTCGGGTAAAAATCTCTGACCTGGCCGGGAATCGAACCTGGGGCCTCTACACCGCAGGGACGGCAACTCAAACAATTAGACAAACACCAAAGCTAAAAAATCAGTAGGTGGTCAATTACACCTGAAACGGATAACTATACGAAAAGTTTGCCAAAATAATCTATGTGCATACATATGTTCGTTTCGATTTTATTTATATAGATCATAACAATCGCATGGCTTTAGCTACCGAGTTGCAGGCCTTCTCAAATCGCGCAGAATCAAACATGCCAACAACATTGATATGGAGTGTGAAGATCTTTGACCGTCCTTGAAAAATCGACGACCTCACCTGTGATCGAACTCGTGAACTTGGGGTCATGAGTCGGACACACTACCACTAATAGACCGAGGTAGATTGTAAGTATGTGGTTATCAGTAATTAATTGCAACTGGGAATGTACAAAGCTCCTCAGAACTATCAATGAAGTGCTATACAAATGGGCAACATTCAGAAGGGTCGCTATCCCAGCTAAAATTCGAAGATCAGACTCTAAATACTGTATACAGTGGGATCAAACCAAACCAAACCCCATGGCACTACAGCCCTTGAAGGGCCTTGGCCTTCCAAGCGACCGCTGCTCAGCCCGAAGGCCTGCAGATTACGAGGTGTCGTGTGGTCAGCACGACGAGTCCTCTCGGCCGTTATTCTTGGCTTTTTAGACCGAGGCCGCTATCTCACCGTCAGATACCTCCTCAATTCTAATCATGTAGGGTGAGTGGACGTCGAACCAGCCCTCAGGTCCAGGTAAAAATCCCTGACCTGGCCGGGAATCGAACCCGGGGCCTCCGGGTATGAGGCAAGCACGCTACCCCTACACCACGGGGCCGGCATACAGTTGGATACAAAGGAAAAATGGTATTAAAGCCGACCAAATAATTATTATGTAAGTTGAGTATTCAGTCCGAAGTGCGGTCTGATTCTCAAGCAGCTCCACCGTCAGCTGTCATAGATGGCCTAAACGTCACTGAAGAGGCATACTAGGGAAATGAGTAGTGCTGTAGTTTCCCGTTGCATTCCTCATTGAGTCAGAAATTATTATTAAATATGTGTCTGCCATGCCCACTGAAATGCAAGCACCAACTGAGACTCTATGAGGGATATTTTCACACCATTCATAACACGGAAAGCCTCCGTGACTCAGGCGGTAGCGCGCCGGCCTCTAACCGCTGAGTTCCGTGGTTCAAATCCCGGTCACCCTATGTGAGATTAGTGCTGCACAACGAGGAGGCGAGACAGATTTTTCTACAGGTACTCCGGTTTTCTCTGTTGTCTTTCATTCCAGCAACACTCTCCAATATCATTTCATTTCATCTGTCAGTCATTAAACACTGATCCAGAGGAATGCGACAGACTTCGGCAGCCGGCACAATTCCTATCCTCGCCGCTAGATGGGGCTTTATTCATTCCATTTCTAACCCGATCGAATAACTGACAGGCTGTGGATTTTCATTTTCGTAACATCGAATGGCTCCATAAGGAATGGCATTATAAGCATCATAAGGCTTCTTTGAGTACCTTACCACTGGAGTGAGGCAGGATTGAACGCGTGAACTAGAACCCAGAAAGACAGAGCTCAACCGTCTGAGCTACTCAGTTCACGGGTCGGGAATCCAACCCATTGCCTCCGAGTATAGGCAGGCATGCTACCCCTACACCACGTCTTTCTAAGATAGTGTGTATCGTTATTAGCTCATACCTGCCAATCTCTGCATTCCCATTGCTCATTTGCTGTGAGTCTCCTTGGCAAAACACAAGACTATCGTTAACCACACTTCCAGTAAAAGAATACTTTTTAGAACATATAATATTAGTTTCAAGCAACGTACTAATACTGATTTTTGCACGATTATGTCATTCAAACCGAAACCAGATTTCTTTTCTTTTTAGTTGGAGAGCAGTATTTACAATCAACAGGGGATAGCGTGACCTGACCTCGCACTGGCGTGTTTTATTCTGCGGGTTACAATTCATTATCTTCTTTCCTTTCGAATACTATCCTGCTGTAGCCCGGGGTTGTTCTATAAGTAGGTCGTCTTAACATTTGGTATTTCACCAAGACAAATAACAAATAGCGAGACCATGAAGCTCCAGTAACTCAGATTGAGAAATTATTGATCCTTTCCTTCCTTCCCCTCCTTTGCGTGTGTTTTAAATCCAATTCATTATGAAACGAGACGGTGTCAGAGGGGCGTATATACAAAAATGCAGGTTTCCTCCCAATCTTAGCACAATTCATTGCTTTAGAATAACTATATTTTACTTGGGAATATCTTCTGAACTCCCTGTAAATTTCAAACCCAAAAATCTGCAATTAACATCTAAAAGCAATAATTGGTAATATCTCATTATACTGCTTTATGCTCTTTCCGTCGTTAAGTACGACTTAATAATTGATTAAGCATTTAATTTGACAGTCGAGACATGGTGGGATCGAATCCCATCACCCACATCTTTGAAGATAAAATTCCATAGTTTCCAATTTTTTTGACAAATAGTAAGACTGTAACTTAGTTAAGACGATGGCCTCTTTCCTCCCTTTACTAGCCCTGTTTTTTCTATCATCATCGAAGTCTTTGAGATGTCAACACTGAAGAAAGTAACTGGCTCAATGCATCCGATGTCCGGCTCCATGGCTAAATGGTTAGCGTGGTGGCCTATGGTCACAGGGGTCCTGGGTTCGATTCCCGGCAGCGTCGGGAATTTTAACCATCATTGGTTAGTTTCGCTGGCACGGGGGCTGGGTGTATGTGTCGTCTTCATCATCATTTCATCCTCATCACGACGCGCAGGTCGCCTATGGGTGTCAAATCCAAAGACCTGCACCTGGCGAGCCGAACATGTTCTCGGACACTCCCGGTACTAAAAGCCATACGCCACTTCATCCAATGTATCCGATTCATGATTCCAAGTTCACGGGTTCCATCGCGGCTGAAGTGGTCACTTTTTGAACTGTGGTCTATAATCTTAGCATGCAGTGCATTATTGTTGGCGTGTTAAAAACCTCTGGTGGCATACTTTGTGTCACACAGCAAAATTAAATTAACTCAGCTATAGAAACCACCAAGCAGAAATTCGTTTTCATTGCCAGACTGCAGCACAATATCAAAACTGGAAGACAGTTGGCCAGATGGCACCACTTCAAGAGGTCAAACTCGGTAGCTGAGGCCGTATTATTATTATTATTATTATTATTATTATTATTATTATTATTATTATTATTATAGCCACAGTGAGGGATTATTGACAAGTTATTACAGGTAATCTAAGGCATGTATGTTGGCCACAGTGAAAACTGGTGCTAGAATGACTTCTTGCTTCAACCTAATTTCTTTTTACTTTTTTCAATTTTGCTTTACGTCGCAACGACACAGATAGGTCCCATAGCAACAGTGGGATAGAAAAGGGTTGGGAGGAGCAGAAAGGAAGCGACCGTGGCCTTAATTAAGTTACAGTCCCAACATTATTGCCTGGAGTAAAAATGGGAAAACTTGGAAAACCATCTTCTGGACTGCTGACAGTGGGGTTTCAAACCTACTATCTCCTGAACGCATGCTGATAGTTACGTCGGGCTGAATGGCTCAGACGGTTGAGGCGCTGGCCTTCTGACCCCAACTTGGCAGGTTCCTGGCTCAGTCCGGTGGTATTTGACGGTGCTCAAATACGTCAGTCTCGTGTCGGTAGATTTACTGGCACGTAAAAGAACTCATGTGGGACTAAATTCCGGAACATTGGCGTCCCCAAAACCGTAAAAGAATAGTTAGTGGGACGTTAAGCAAATAACATTATTATTAATAGCTACGTCACCCAAACCACGCAGCCACTCGCTCGGTCAACGTAGTTACAGGGGTAAGACAAGGCTGTAATCTTTCATCTCTGTTGTTCACAGTATACATGGATTATTTACTGAAAGGTATAAAATGACGGGGAGGGATTCAGTTGGCTGGAAATGTAGCCGGACGACCTGCTGTGAGGAGAACAGATACCTTGTAAATAGCCACTAATTAGAGAACTGTTTTAACCCATACAAAAATGTAATTGTATTTGTGCACTACAAGGGTCATTCTCAACTAAACTATATCGATAAAACAAGCAGTGGTTTATTAGAAACATTATTATTATTATTATTATTATTATTATTATTATTATTATTATTATTATTATTATTATTATATAATTCGCTGGGGCTATCAAGGACCACGTTAAGTCTTGTTGCATTTGACACTAAACTTGGCCTTCTTTAGAGCCCAAATTTCTCTCATTCTTTGTGAGTGGGCCTGCTTACGCTCCTCTGTCCAAGGGGCACCGTGTCTTCTCTTCGGTTGCTCGTCTCGGTTTAGCCCGTTCGTCAATATTTTCTTGCGGAAGCGATCTCTGTTAAGGGCGTCTTCAGCTGAGATATGTAGCATTTGCAGGTCTTCTTTGGTATTTCTAAACCAGAGAATTGTGGTTTTAGGGTTTGAATCAATGAAGTGAAAGATTTCTTTACTTAACTTTCTTCCATCCATTCTTTTCAGATGACCGTAAAATCGTGCCCGTCTTTTTCTGAATGTGTCGGTAATTTTCTCTATTTTATCTTTATTTTCTCTTTATTATTATTATTATTATTATTATTATTATTATTATTATTATTATTATTATTATTATTATTAAATAATGTAAAAATATAAAAGCACGATCAAGAATAGGAATGAGAGTAAGACGACTTTTTTCAAGAAAAATTTTCCTGATAAAGATCCTCACGATTGTTGAAATTTAGGACAGTACCGGATGTCATACGATTCTGGCATTTGTTCCAAATAGAGTACCCGTGTTTTAACCATGCTTCACACATCATATATACGGTTTGTGACAAAATGCAATTATTTACGATTGGACCACACTATCTTAAACTTTTAAGTTGTAATGTGGATTTAAATAATCCCGTTCGTGGCTCGTCGAATAACGTTACCTGCCGTGGAAAGACGGAACAAAATTGTTCGTTCCAATGAATTTTCATCTACCGAAATGGATCGCACGCAAAAATTTTCTTACTTGACGTATCGTATCAACGCCTGTATTTAAATTCTAGGGTGCTGCCAGATGCAAAATCTAATCCTTCTAAGCACAGGGCTGGTCTGTTATTCTTTACTACAGTGGCTTTTAGTGACCAGTAAATCTCTGTATTTTCAGAATTCTACTTAACAATTATTACGAAAATGTAATGTCCTTCCTCTTACAGATGCAACACCTGGACCGAGCGAGTTGACCGTGCAGTCAGAGGCGCGCAGCTGTGTGCTTGCATTCGGGAGATAGTGGGTTCGAATCCCATCGTCGGCAACCATGAATATGGTTTTCCGTGGTTTCCCATTTTAACACCAGGCAAATGTTGGGGCTGTACCTTAAGGCCACGGCTGATACCTTCACAGTCCTAGCCCTTTCCCATCTTTCCGTTGCCGAAAACCTTTGCTGTGTTAGTCCGACGTTAAACAAGTTTTTATTGCTAGTGGCCTTACGTCGCACCGAGACAGATAGGTCTTAAGGCGACGATGGGATAGGAAAGGCCTAGGAATTGGAAGGAAGGGGCCTTAATTAAGGCACGGCTCCAGCATTTACCTGGTGTGAAAATGGGAAAACCATCTTCAGGGCTGCCGACGGTGGGATTCGAACCCACTATCTCCCGGATGCAAGCTCACAGCCGCGCGCCCCTAACCGCACGGTCAACTCGCCCGGTCGTTAAACAAGTAGAAACACCTGGAGCTAGTTTAAGATAGTGTGGTCCAACAGTAAATAATTGCATTTATCACATACCGTATGTAAGATATGTGAGTACACGGGCAATCTATTTGGATCAAATGCCAGGAAGTGCTGGTGAACATTTCAAACGGATGAATGACATTTGGATCGCTCTTCCACAAGACCATTAAAACTTTATTTGATCGTTGCCCGGGCGAGTAGAGGAGGATAAAAAGAAGCCAGGAGTGACCACACCCATTATTGAACAAATCTCCAACAAGATGGCAAGGAATTTCCAAGGTTTACTTGAAATTTCCCAACAAATACGTTCAATGATTCAAGTTTCGGTTCTTGAAAACAGCGATGTTATTAGCTGTTCTAGAAAACTGGACAGAACTGTTTTTGTACATAAAGTATTGACTTCAATAGTACAGTATGACAATGTTGTCACAAGCTGTCCGCAGAATATATTCCAACTTGTTAACTTGGAACTTCTGCATTTCCATCAGAGCAAGAGATAAGAATTTCTCTGCTCACATATAAGATTAATATCTGCAGAGAACCACACCTCCATTGCCAGTTCCAAATTTACCCAACAATTTCACACTAACAAAAAACGTAAGCATATACATGTTCCGTAAGTTTTGAATTAAAGAAACCCCCTCCTCTGGCTCTCCAAGAACACGTATACATACTTCACACTGCATAGAAACACAAAATGTTTAGTCTTTTGTACTCCTAATCATAAATCATGATAAACCAATAACTTTCATTCGCCTTAGTCCTGTTTCCTTATATGGGGTCGAATATTTTTTTTTTCCTTTTTTTTACAGTCTGCTTTACATTGCACCGACGCAGATAGGTCTATGGCGACGATGGGATAAAAAAAGGGATAGGAGTGGGAAGGACGGCCGTGGCCTTAATCGAGATACATCCCCAGCATTTGTCTGGTGTGAAAAGGGGAAACCATGGAAAACCATCTTCTGGGCTGCCGACCGTGAGATTCGAACCCACTATCTCCCGAATGCAAGCTGACACAAACCGCACAGTCACTTGCTCAGTGGGGTCGCAGATGAGGTGAGATTAAATTAAATGGCATATTTTTACGGCCGGATACCCTTCCTGACGCCAACTTCAGTTGAAGAGCTAATGTAGATGAAATGAATAATCGTAAATGAAATGAGCAAAGGAGGTCTGAGGAATCGGCAGAGCTTGGCTCCATAGCTGTAGCGCGTTAATGCGCGCGGCCACTCGATTCGGTATTGCTTGACAGCGTGTGTTGATTATTATTTCAAAGGAAATAATATGCTCACCTGCAAAAACGACTGCTCAATATACTGAAGTACCCCCTGGTCAGCGTAACGGCATCCTCATCCGAGACTTTCGTGACCGGATCCGCTACCTCTCGTGTCAGACAGTTCCTTAGCTGGTCTCACGAGGCTGAGCGAACGACACTCCGATAAATATGCTACATTAAGTGTAAAGGTTGATTGTCGTCGTGCCTGGGATTCAACGACTCCTTAACAGTTAGCCCTTCATTCTCATTGTCTTATACTGAATGTCCATGGATAGACGGTAACAACACTTCCAAATCGACAGGAGCAGGGTGTGGGTACTAGAGAATGTCTAAATACGTTCTCGGATCGGAGTGAAGCAAAACTAATTATATTTCTTACTCATAGTTTTTCTATGTGACCGCCTCTGTGGTGTAGTGTGATTAGCTGCCACCCTCGGAAGCTCGGCTTCGATTCCCGACTCTGCTGCGAAATTTGAGGACTGGAACGGGGTCCACTCAGCCTCGGGAGGTCAACTGAGTAGAGGGGAGTTCGATTCCCTCCTTAGCCATCCTAGAAGTGGTTTTCCGTGATTTTCCACTTCTACAGGCAAATGCCAATATAGTACCTAACTTACGGCCACGTCCTCTTCCTGCCCTCTTCCTTGTCAATCCCTTCAGGTGAGACTGTCTGGGCGAGGTACTGGTCCTCATCCCCAGTTGTATCTCCAGGCGCAGTCACACGCTCCAGGACACTGCTCTTGAGGCAGTAGAGGTGGGATCCCTCGCTGAGCCCTAGGGAAAACTAACCCTGGATGGTAAACAGATCAAGGACGAAGAAGCTTTTCTATATTTTCAGAAAATCCATGACAGAAAACTTCGGTTAACAATATTAAGAAATCCTAAAATTAAACGCCAAGGTGACTGCACCCTTGAAGTCAAGCGCTGGCTAGCACTTGGAAGGAACGCAATAACGAGCTTGAAAAATCTGAAAAAAACAGAGGTATCAGTGAGAGAGCCTGATGCAGACTGCTCAGTGTCATGTTTTCCCTATAGCCACTTATGGCTGCGAGACAAGTATCCTGAAGAAAACTAACAGGAGAAAGATCAGAGCATTTAAGCTTTGGTGCTGGCAACATTTGCTGAGAATACTGTGGACAGACAGAATTAGTAATAAGAAAATCTTGGACCAGATCATGTCAAGATTCTCCATGGAAGGGAGAATAGTGAGACAAAAATACAGTGAAACCCCTTTAAGCTGGAGACCAATATGTCCGATATAGTGGGGTATCCAATCTACAGTGGGGGTGGGGGTTACAGTATTTCAAAAATACACTGGCAGTGCAGGAAAGGGAAAACTCTGAGCTAGTGTGTACTGTTCATACATAATAAAAATAGTGGTTCTTAGAATTTATATACAGTACACTGAACTTATTGCCTACTAAAACTTTTTTAAATAAAAGCACTACATTATTATCTTATGTTTTATTTTGCATACTGTACTGTACAGTACTCAAACCTTTACTGACAGTACACTGAACTTATTGCCTACTAAAACTTTTTTAAATAAAAGCACTACATTATTATCTTATGTTTTATTTTGCATACTGTACTGTACAGTACTCAAACCTTTACTGCTTAGCGAAAAAAATCAGTCACAAGACTGTTTCATTTTTTTCCACTTTTGTACATGCTCATCCTGATACAATTTTTCTACGTAATCCAATTAGAGTTTCAATCATTTCTGCTTCAGTATACACAAAAGCATAACGTTAGAACTCATTAACACACAGCATAGCTCCTTGGTGGCAGAAACTGTTCTGACAATCTTTCTTCTGAAGAAATCACTTTTTGTAACAATCCATCAATTGTTCCAGGAATATCATCGTGGACTTCCAACACATTATCGAAATCACTAAAAACACACATTTCAGCGCGAATGACTTCAGGGAGACATCTCAATTCCTCAGTTAACACATTTCACAATTGTTTCTTTAGACACGTCGATACGAGCACCATGGATCCAGCAAATTGCTTAGCGGACTGTGTAAATTCGGTTGACTTATCCAGTCAAATTACAGGAAGACTCTCTGTTTTAACATTGTTGTTATTAAATGCCCTTGGACAGGTAACATTTCAGATCCCCCCAACCCAACCCCATGGCACCACAGCCCTTGAAGGGCCTTGGCCTACCAAGCGACCGCTGCTCAGCCCGAAAGCCTACAGGTTACGAGGTGTCGTGTGGTCAGCACGACGAATCCTCTCGGCCGTTATTCTTGGCTTTCTAGACCGGGGCCGCTATCTCACCGTCAGATAGCTCCTCAATTCTAATCACGTACCAGCCCTCAGGTCCAGGTAAAAATCCCTGACCTGGCCGGGAATCGAACCCGGGGCCTCCGGGTAAGATGCAGGCACGCTACCCCTACACCACGGGGGCCGGCAACATATCATATGACATGCTAAAATTACAAAACTGTAAAACAAATGTTCAAATTTAATGACTGTCGAGTTGAGGGTGTCCAATGTACAGAGGATTTTTAACGTCTAAATGTATAGGAAATTAAACAGTGCATTCAATATATGTCCAATCAAAAGGGGTGCCCAAAAGTCTATAGGGGTGTCCAAAGTGAGTGGTTTCATTGTATAATCACTTCGGTCGTGTAATGAGAAGAAACTCCGTGGAAAGGGATATCATGCTGGAAATGGTGGGTTGCAAAAGAGAAGCTGGAAGATCAAGGCCACGTTGTTTAGATGGCGTCGAAGAAGTTACTGACTTGACGATCGCTGAATTGAAAGAAGCTCCCCGGAATAGAATGATCCATAAACTGACAGAAAGAAGCTGTACTCGACTGAAAGCGGTGTATATATATATATATACTGTAGAGTGATTCACAAGAATAAGCCGGGTTGAGTGGTGAGTTAGTGGGACGTAAAACCAATACCATTATTATGGACAAGAATAAAATAGAGAAAATAACTTTCTAGAATTTTTACTGCATTGTAAGAATTATTATGGTGGCTCAGCTAGATGGCGATTGACTATTTAAGGACAGCTATAGAAATGCTTATTTTAAAATCACGGTACTGGAGATTCCGAAATCATGGTAGATATTAGTGAAATTTGATGTTATAGAAGATCACTGATCATTACGCAGAGAGGTATTATCGATGTAGAACAATGGACTGTTCAATGCAACGCAGACAGGTAGATTAATGAAATGGCTGTAGGATGTTATTTTAATTACTGATGCTGACTAACGAAAGGCTCTGCGAGTGCTAATATCGTAAATGCATTTGTAACATTTGTATGTACCTTACCTTCAGTTTCACATTACACATTGTAACAAGGTCTAACAGATTTATTATTAAAAGGCGCCGAGTGAGTTGGCTAAGCGGTTCGATTCATGTAGATGTAAACCTGCATTCGAGAGATGGTGGGTTCGTACTCCACCATCGGGAGCCCTGAATAACCTTTTCTGATGTTTTCCATTTTCACAGCAGGAAAATTTTGATGCTGTCCATTAATGAAGATCACTGACGGTTCCTTCTCTATCTTAGCTCTTTCTTAGCTTATTAAATCGAAAAAATCGATGGATTTCCTTCTTTTTCTTAAAATGAGCAAAATTATCCCTGATCTTCCAAATTCTTACGTTTAAATACGTTAATAGATTAATGTATTCATTGGTCTATAAATTCTTTTTATGTTTTTGGTTTTTATGTCCTAACTACTTTTTCGGTTTTCGAAAACGTCGAGGTCCCGGAATTTTATCCTACAAGAGTTCTTTCACGTGCCAGTAAATCTACCGACACGAAGCTGACGAATTTGAGCACCTTCAAACACCAGCAGACTGAACCAGAATCCATTCTACCAAGTTAGGCTCAGAAGGCCAGCGTTTTTCCGTCCGAACTACTCCCCGGCGATGTATTAACTAATAGCACCTTTGTTTTAGCGACATAACACTTATTTTGACGTGGCTCCCTGTTACACGTATTTTTGATATGAATGACTTTCCAGTACTCTATACGAAAGGAAATAGGCATTACTTTACGATTATTCTATTATTTATGAAGATACTCATGGCTATCAAACTACCTAGCAACTCCAGAGCTGAATGGGTTCGGCACTCATCGTCGATTGTTTCCAGAATAGCCTTACGTAGCTTTCTATTTTAATTCCAGACTAATAGTAGGATAATGAAATTCTTATAAACCGCAGTTGTCTGCTTTCTAGTTCCCCGTCTAATCTATTTTACTTCTGTATGTTTCTCGTTTGCTGGATTGAGTGGCTCAGACGGTTAAGGCGCTGGACTTCTGACTCCATCTTAGCAGATTCGATCCTGGCTCAGCCCGGTGGTATTTGAAGGTGCTCAAATACGTCAGCCTCGTGTCAGTAGATTTACTGGCACGTAAAAGAACTCTTGCGGGATAACATTCCGGCGGCTCCGAAAACCGTCAAAAGTAGTTAGTGGGACGTAAAGAGATTATTATTATTATTATTATTATTATTATTATTATTATTATTATTATTATTATTATTATTATTATTATTATTATCACAATTTGTACGTCACGCCGACACAGAGAGGTCTTATGGTGCTGATGGGGTGGGAAAGGCCTTTTTACGATGTAAATACTAATAAATGGAATGAACATATTGTGTCTGCCTGAAAATTTAATAATAATAATAATAATAATAATAATAATAATAATAATAATAATAATAATAATAATAATAATAAGCAATCGACAAGTTCACAGATACAGTACGCAGGAGGCGAGTGAAATTCTATGGCCATATCTGTAGAATGGACGACACTAGATATAAAAAAAAAACTGCTTGGTATAATTAATTCAAAGAAGGTCAAAATCAGCTGGTTAGAGGAAATAATGCAGGACAAAAGAAACGAACAATACAGAACATACAATCAGGGTTCGGAAGGCTTTTGGAACTCTGGTAGCAAAGCACACGTTCTCGGAAAATGCTAAAAGAACCGCAGGGAAAGAAAGGACGGAAGAACGCAAGAAACAGCATAGCGAGTACATGAAGAGATTTTGGGAAGAGAAGAAGAAAGGAAAACCATCATCAAGCTAACAAGTTCCAACGCGCTCTGTATACGGGCATAACGAAGAAATAATAATAATAATAATAATAATAATAATAATAATAATAATAATAATAATAATAATAATAATAATAATAATAATAATAAAAATTGTACCGGGCGGTACACCTCTACGCCGCAAATTTAAATCTTCCGCCAATAAATCCTCCTCTACGGGAGAAACTGTGAACTTTTAGAACTGTATTAATTCATGAGTTTTCTCAGAAGAGGTCTCTACTATAAATTTTGGGATTACAAAGTTGTCTATACTATGTGGCTTTCAACGTGTTTTGTTTTCTATGGATCAAGAAGTGTGGACATTCGCTAACAGATGTCTCTACCCAAAAAACTATGATCATGCACCCTGATGCGAAGTGAAGGAACTTTTGTTGAAGAAATTTTGTATTTATAAGTTTTGGTCTTTACTAAATTTTGTTCTTTCATTTGTGGGTTGGCAATATTAAGCTTTCTTTCCGCCTGTTTTGAACTTAGCCAATCAGTAATTTCTGTAATTAATTGTTCATCTATCAGAGGTTTCTTCTTCGAATATCCATGTGTAACTCTTAGTTACCCAATAAAGTTGAGTGGGTGTGTCTTTATTATTCATGAAAGGTCTCGAATCTTCCACGAGGGTTTAAAAACTGCTGATTTTCTCGGCTCTTCGCCACTTCAACAACATCTAGCTTAGTGTATGGAAGTATAGCAGGGGGGCGGGAAGTGCCTCTTCCTTCGGGCAGCAGCTCTTCAACAAGGTAATGGCCGTTTAACATATTTCTTTTTCCTTGCTAGCTTGCGGGGCAGGTTCGAAACCTTTAATATGTAACCTATAACTTAAAACACGTAAACCTTTTCCCATCTTGTAAAACTTCATTTATCTTCAACTGTAATTCGGGGATAGAGAGTGCTTTACCCTCTCGAACTCCCCTTCATTTTGAATTTGAGGTGACTACGTTTTCGTAACCGTTTTTCTCTTCCTTCTTAATGTGTTAAATTTATTTTGTGTACAAGTCACCTCCATAGATTGGGATTAGCCCCTGTGCAATAGGCCTAGTGCCTCCTAGGTTTTAAAATGTGTATTTAGGAGTGCTAATTCACGCCTCCATTCCTTTTGCTTTTTGGGCCATTTAAAATAACCTAGTATTTGTCCACTAAGGCCTGGTAGAATGGGTACAAGATACCCCTGTTTCTTTGTAAGTGTGCCTTGAGGACAGTTTGTAGTAAAGTCCGTTTATGGCCTTTTGATAGACTTGAAAAATTGAGAGCGGGTCGGCTCCTTCTTGTATTTTGATAAGTGCCTCTAGAAGGCCTGATTGTGTTAGGTGGGAGCAAGTGATCCTTGTGTGAAGGGGTTTTCTGCCCTTTGGATCAAGTGTGTACCGTGGTAAAGTGGCGCTAATAGCTCAAGGAATGTAAAACTGGGACTTGAAGCCCAGAATGTGTAAAGATCCCTGAACTTGTGTTTGAGTTTGGAAAATCATACTTGTACCTGATTTTTTGTTTTATTGTTATTTCACCTAGTGAAAATATGTTAATTGCTTCTAAATCTTGACCTTCCTGGTCTTGGACCTTATTGTTGGTTATTGGTTGAAGTCTAAAACTCCTTGTTAAATCTTGTTAAGTTTTGGTATTTTGTGAAAATATAACCTTTAGTGAAATTTTAATGCATCTTTCGGCTTTGTAATTAGACCCATTCCAGCCCGCACCTTCTTTCACCTCTGCTGATCCACCAAAACCTTCGGAACAACAACAACAACAACAACAATAATAATAATAATAATAATAATAATAATAATAATAATAATAATAATAATAATAATAATAATAATAATAATGGTTTTGACCCCCGTAGCCTGCCTCTTATTGGGAGCCCCTGCGGAGGCGTGCCTAATTGAGTGGCTTAAGCTCCTGGCTTAACACCCAGAAGACCAAGGTTCGACTCCCGATGAATCCTAAAATCATGTGGCGTCAGGAAGGATATCTAGCCTTAAACACCCAGCTAGGTAGCTCCAGCGACCCGAGATATAGCTGGGGTACGCTGAAGAAAGTTAATATTGTTGATTTTACCTCCTATTAACTAGGCCTGCTTTTACGATCTACAGAGATGCAGAGGTGCCAGAAATTTTGCCCTAAAGTATTCTTTAATTTGTCGGTAAAGCTACTGACAAGAGGCTGGCGTACTGCAGGACCCACAAAGCAACGAACTGAGTTGGGATCAAACTAGTCACATTTGGCAAGGAATGCGCTCTTCATTTGAGAAAAGATCAAACGTAAATAATGTCAAATTAAAGTAAAGGTGAACATGCACAGTATACAAATTCTACAGATGGGACCACAGATTCTTAAAAATCTAACAAAACGTGCATTTCATATATCTAATGAATGATTTGTAACAATTTATTATTTTACAGAGCAAGTTCACTATGCTTTGTGTAGCTGTTAGCTTACATTCGGAAGATGGAGGATTCGAACCCTACCGCAAACCTAAAGGTGGTTTTCCGTGGTTTCCCATTTTCACAACATGCCGCTTCCTTCCCAGTCCTAGCCCTTTCCTATTCCATCTTCACTGAAAACTTGAGTCAGGAAGACCTGAAATCCATAACAAAAGGAGTATTATATAATGTGGTCTTCAACAGTATTTTTGGTTGAAGCGGTAGAATTTTAACGCCTGTAACACTGAAAATGTTTTATAGCAACCAATTTGACATGTGATTGGATCCTTTATTATTACGATATCCCATTGTGGTACGTTTGAAAAAAAAAGGGATGTTAAAAGCAGGGCTAATACAGGGTAAAATGTAGGGGTGAGGCGGAGAACAGGTCATTGACCCATCTCATCTGAGAGAAATAGACTGCTGCCTGTAGAATCACCATGTCGGACCTCTCTCAACTAGAAAAGTGGGTTATACGCAATGTTTTGTAACATACATAATCTTCTTTAAGGGTGAAGTTAAACCAATTTTGTTGTTTATCTTTTGCTAAATATCAGGCGGGTGGTTCACAAGGAGTGGCTTGGTTCTTGGATCAATAGGCTCGACCACGCGCTCCGACACGGAGGGGTGGCTGGCTGCCTCACTGCACGTGCACCTCAATGGAAACCATTTAATTCCCTACCCGAAGAAAAGATTGATCATTGCTTACGTTTATATAGGACTGAGTCTCGTGTTTAGGGGAAAAACAGGAGGCGAGTTTAGAAATTTGTAAAAAAATTCTCTACACATCTCTTACGCTTGGTTTCAGTCACTGAATTGCAATGGACCAGTCTTAAGTTTTATTTTATTTTATTTAAAATTGGTCAGTAGTTATGGTAATGGTCGTTTTGAAGAATGGAAGAACGAGATAATCAATCCCTCCAATATTTAATCGAAGGAGGAGAGGACAGGTTGCACCCCCTCTAAATATTATAGTATCGCCTAAAGAACCAGAACATGAGAGTGGCAATAATAGAAGTTTCCGTGCGTTGAAAGAGGGTAAGAGGGTAAGGGTGGTCACATAGTTCAGATGTCCGACTCGTTGGCTGAATGGTCACCGTACTGGCCTTCGGTTCAGAGGGTCCCGGGTTCGATTCCTGGCCGGGTCGGGGATTTTAACCTCTATTGGTTAATTCCAGTGGCCCGGGGGCTGGGTGTTTGTGCTGTCCCCAGCATCCCTGCAACTCACACACCACACAAAACGCTATCCTTCACCACAATAACACGCAGTTACCTACACATGGCAGATGTCGCCCACCCTCATCGGAGGGTCTGCCGTACAAGGGCTGCACTCGGCTAGAAATAGCCACACGAAATTATTATTATACATAGTTCAGATTAAAGAGAGCAGTCTGATTCAAACAGTGAAAATGGAAACAATACCCAGA
The DNA here is from genome assembly GCF_040414725.1 of Anabrus simplex. Taxonomy (NCBI): domain Eukaryota; kingdom Metazoa; phylum Arthropoda; class Insecta; order Orthoptera; family Tettigoniidae; genus Anabrus; species Anabrus simplex. The sequence goes on from NC_090265.1 coordinate 903,112,163, forward strand.
GACCTGCGGTTCCGTGATTGATGGTGGTGGTAATGATGGTGGTGATTATTATTCTTTTAAGAGGAAGTGTTGGGCAATTACCACTAATCAGAAGAAAAAGTAAAAGAGGTACAAATCTCTCAAAAATGAGGCTGTCGGGACTTCCTGCGTGTCACAAGCCTAATACCGCCGGGGCCGAAAGAGAACTAAAGTTGATAAAGGGAGGTCGGATAGGAGAAAGTTAGGAGCCTGGCACCAGCAATTCCATTCTCAGCTAGAAACCCAGTAGTCACCAACCCAATATCCCAAGTTGAGAGCTTTTTCTAGTCAACATTTACGACTGGAGATTCCATGGATGCATTCTGCCGCCACCACCCACAGGGGGTATCTAGTGATTACCTCATACCTCCATAAGTTTGAGTAGAATAGAACAGAATTTTCTCCATCATGAAATAATCTTAATATACATTTGCTGATACAATATATTCCTGAAGCAATTTAGCCAGTCTGTTTCATCTTAATTTTAACGGAATCAGTCTCATAATCTTAACACAACATTATTGTTTTTATGTGTCAAACTCCTCAGAAAGCAGGAATCAAACTCAGCTAGCAGCTCTGAAAAGCAATAGTTAAAACATTGAGGAATCCTTTTCTAATAGTTCCTTATAGATCACAGGGGAATAAATATTACCCTAGTTTCATCTATTCTTTTTCGATAAACACTATTATTATTATTATTATTATTATTATTATTATTATTATTATTATTATTATTATTATTACATATATATTCCCTTCCCGTTCTAAAGTTCCAGCATCTAAGCCACTGTGATATTCAATCCCCCAGTAATATAATAATAATAATAATAATAATAATAATAATAATAATAATAATAATAATAATAATAATAATAATAATAATAATAATAATAATAATAATAAAGTACACCAAGAGTGTGAATTTTAGTCAAGTAAGTTAAATAGACTCAGAAACTGAAAATACGTGACCGGAATGAAGATCGTTGTTGCTTACAATGTGGGCATCTCAGTCATTTTTCTCTCATTCAAACAGAAATAAAGAGACTGGAAGATATATTGTAATGCGTGCAGAGGCAGTAAGACAGTTTGGAAGCACCGTCTCCGATAATACTACGTAGTCTGACTGATTCAACGTTTCCAGCATATTAATCTAATTTACTAGTCTGGCAGAACCCGAATACAGATCACTGTATTAAGAGGAGATGTATCACAAATGCATCACTTACAATAGGACAAAGGATTTATATTGCAACTAGGATACATATTTAAATTATATATTAAAAATCTATAGCAATATTGATTGGGATGTCAAAAGTACTGAATAACTTGATGGAGAGGAAATAAAAATTAGACGCGTACAGATGTAACTTCGCAGTCAGAAAGCTATCAAGCTCAAAATTACTGTACGTACAGAAACTTAAAACTCAGGATCTACAATACACTTATTCTACCAGTTCCAATCTATGGTGCTAAATATGTTCTAACTTAGAAAAGCAGCCGGTCACTGCAGTGATCACTTTTGAAAAATTTGTAAATAATTGTAAAATTCTGAGAAGTAGTTTAGGTCTTTGGAAGAAAATAACATCTGAAGACTCCGCTGCAATGAGAACACAAGAACCACCTGTAATTAATCTCACGTCAAAGCTATAACCCAAACTAGACGTTCATGAAGTTCTAATTGTAAAGCCAGTTGAGAAAGACCTCAAGGCAGACCACATTTCTCTGGAGAGACTCAGTAGTTCAGGACGTGAATGGAGTTACTAGAGATGCTTGTAACAGAAGAACTTGGTAAACACTTGTGACCGAGCTTAAAATTACTCTCAGGTTTTAAATAGCCATGGTTGTCATCATCATCATCATCATCATCTGTTTACCCTCCAGGTTCGGTTTTTCCCTCGGACTTAGCGAGGGATCCCACCTCTACCGCCTCAAGGGCAGTGTCCTGGAGCTTCAGACTCTTGGTCGGGGGATACAACTGGGGAGTATGACCAGTACCTTGCCCAGGCGGCCTCACCTGCAATGCTGAACAGGGGCCTAGTAGAGGGATGGGAAGATTGGAAAGGATAGGCAAGGAAGAGGGAAGGAAGCGGCCGTGGCCTTAAGTTAGGTACCATCCCGGCATTCGCCTGGAGGAGAAGTGGGAAACCATGGAAAACCACTTCCAGGATGGCTGAGGTGGGAATCGAACCCACCTCTACTCAGTTGACCTCCCGAGGCTGAGTGGACCCCGTTCCAGCCCTCGTACCACTTTTCAAATTTCGTGGCAGAGCCGGGAATCGAACCCGGGCCTCCGGGGGGTGGCAGCTAATCACGCTAACCACTACACCACAGAGGCGGACAGCCATGGTTGTAATAATAATAATAATAATAATAATAATAATAATAATAATAATAATAATAATAATAACAACAATAATAATAATAATAATAATAATAATAATAATAATAATAATAATAATAATAATAATAATAATAATGTCAGACTCATTGGCTGAATGGTCAGCGTTGAGGCCTTTGGTTCAGAGGGTCCCGGGTTCGATTCCCGACCGGGTCGGGGATTTTAATCGCGTCTGATTAATTCTTCTGGCCCAGGGACTGGGTGTTTATGTTTGTTCCAACACTTTCCTTTTCATATTCAGACAACACACTACACTACCAATCACCACATAAACACGCAATAGTAATTACATCCCTCCATATAGGGTTGGCGTCAGGAAGGTCATGCAGCCTTAAAACAGGACCACCGAGCTCGATAGCTGCAGTCGCTTAAGTGCGGCCAGTATCCAGTATTCGGGAGATAGTAGGTTCGAACCACACTGTCGGCAGCCCTGGAAATTGTTTACCGTGGTTTCCCATTTTCACACCAGGCAAATGCTGCGGCTGTACCTTAATTAAGGCAACGACCGCTTCCTTCCAACTCCTAGCCCTTTCCTGTCCCATCGTCGCCATAAGACCTATCTGTGTCGGTGCGACGCAAAAAAAAAAAAAAGGACCAAATCCATATGTGCTTTACAGTTTGCACCCGCGACCCCACAGGTGTGGGAAAGGCGGTAGAAGACGAAGAATATTAATACTAATAATAATTATTTATTGTAGTGCCTCCTCACAGAAGATTGGCGACCATTATGGAATACAGAATTGCTGAAAACCACTGTAGGAGGTCCCACCCATGTCCACATTTCTCCTCTGTCTGTCCTTCTATGATCAGTGGTATCAGGTTGTATTAATCGTTTCTGTAGATGTGACCTAAGAAAGCTGGCTCTCTGTGTTTTGGGAGGGTCATTTTGCTCGACGGACTGCCTTCTCGCTCGTGACGTGTTCCACCCGGGGACATCCACATTTCAAAGGCCAGCAGTCTCTTCATCGAGTTTACAATCAGAGGTTGTGGTTGTACACAAAAAGTTATAATTTCAGAAACACACTCATTGCAATGCTGATTCTGATAGTTTTGCTTATGTCCGAATCCCATTCCTATGTTAACCAGCATCCCAGTACTTGAAGTGCGATTTCCTTTCAATGGCTTCTCCGTACAATGTGATACAGCCGTAGTGATGTTCTGCTTGCTAATTACTAGGGCCCGGATGTTTATGACCTAAAAATATTAGAAACATGCAAGCGTTTATGACCTAAACGTGCATTAAAATATTACAATAAACATGACTTAAATATTTTCGGTCACATTTCTCGAAATCTTCAACATTTTGCTGCTGTTTAAATTAAAATTATATTGAAAATATACTTTTCAAATCTAGAACATTCAATAATAATAAATAAGTAATAATATTAACTTTATTATTCTATTTTTTATTTATTTACTCATTCCAAAGTTAACTCTCGACTCTGCATAGAATGAAATAAATGTTACATTTTGATGGGCGATCAGAAAGAATTGTATGTTGGGTATTCAGCCCGAAGGCTGGTTTGATCCTCTGAAGCTCCACCAACAGCTGGCATAAATAGCCTAGGCGTCACTGAAGAGGCGTACTAGGGAAATGAGGAGTGAGGTAGTTTCCCGTTGCTTTCCTCACCGAGCCAGCCATTGCTATTACATATCAGTCTGCCAAGCCCACTGAAATGCATGCACCAACCGACCCTATGAGCGATATTTTCACACCATTCATAATAGGGACTGACTAAATAAGCAATGGTATTACTAGCATCACCCTTATCAGTCACTTTCATATTGTCAAAGCCAAGGATGAGACTGAGACAGGTCAATGAAAGTAACAAATTTCATATAGCCCATACCAGAAGGCATATTGCACTGTAAACACTACAGCTCACTAGCAAAGGCATCAGAAAGAATTACAACAGCAAATTACATATATTTTAAATTTTTCAAATAGGAACGATCTTCTATTTTCACGCAACATTGACTTGTAACGGGGAAAAGACGCTCAACATGTTATTGGGCCATATTTTAAACCCGTCAAATCACTGAGTTCAATTGGGGCTCACTATTCTGTCGCTTTATACGTATCTGTCTGTTTCTATACAGCTTACCCCTACTAATTCTCATAAATATATATTTCTAAGAAAGATAATGTAAGAAATTACAGACAAGAATTAGAAGATGTGAAAAAAAAAACGTATTTGAGACGATTTATTTTATCTACGCGAAAGCAGGTATGCGAAAATGGAATAAAAAGATAAAATATGACAAAAACATGACAATTCACGGGGAAATATGACCATAATATGAAAAATGACCAAAAAATGACAAAAACTGTTAAGAGAGCCAAAATATGAACTTTATATGACCCGTGAAAATGGCATCATTTTAGTCACCGTAGAACAAATCATGCTTAACTTGTATTTTCCATGGAAATAATTAAAATAAAAAAATGACGTGATGTGTCATAAACATCCGGGCCCTACTAATTACTATTAATTTAGTTTTCTTCTTCATCTTATTCTTATACATATTTAAGCTTTAGTTTAAGTTTAGTTTTCTTTCTATCTGGTAAAGTGGCCTGCCCTACTGTGTAGTGTTACCGTGCTCGCCTCTTACCTGGAGGTCCCAAGTTCGAGTCCGGCCAGGTCAGGGCTTCTTATCTGGATCCGAGAGCTGGTTAGAGGTCCACTCAGCCTACGTGATTACAATTAGACAATTGGCTTTACGTCGCACGGACATAGATAGGTTTTAAGGCGACGGTGGGATAGGAAAGGGCTGCGGAGTGGAAAGGAAGCGGCCGTTGCCTTCATTAAGGTACAGCTCCAGCATTTGCCTGGTGTGAAAATTGGAAATCACGGAAACCATATTCAGGGCTGCCGACAGTGGGGTTCAAACGCACTATCTCCCGAATTCAAGCTCAGAGTTGCGCATCCATAACCGCACGGCCGACTCGCTTGGTGTGATTACAGTTCAGCTATCTATCTGACTGTAACATTGCGGCCTCGGTCTAGAAAGCCAAGAATAACGTCGAGATGATAATCATGCTGACTACACGACAACTCGTAATCTGCAGGCCTTTGGGCTGAGCAGAGGTCGCTTGGTAGGCCATGGCCCTTCGAGGATGTTGTGCCACGGGGTTTAATGAACACTATTTAGGTTCATTAGCTGAGTGTACCTAATAAATGCATTTTAATTTCATTCAACCCATCTCTCTCTGCCACTTACTACGTGACTCACTCATATGTATTTTGAGGAAAAAAACACCTCTAGCCAACATAGTTGACCCTAGATAGGACTAGTATGCAAACCATTCCATGAAAGTCTACAAATGAAGAACGTTTATTGATTGAAAGAAGGTGCGTGTTGATAAAGAGAAACTAATAAGGCCATAAAATTCGATACGTAGGGGGTGAAGTTTGAAGAGAAAACCTCTTTCACGCGTGGGGAGAAGTTGTTCGGGGGTTAGAACAAAGAAAAAATCATAACAGATTGTCCCTTTCGATCTCTGTTAAGAATATCTCATGATATTGCAGTCTGGTCAGAGCATTTGATTTTTAACTTGCTCTAATCCTTTCCAGATTTAATCCCCCTACTGACCATCATCCATTATTTTTCTAAACAAAACATGTTATACACATTTCCAGCAGATGATACGAGAATCGTACTCTATGATCTCATCTCACTGTATTTGATTCACACTGAATTATTCACTCGACTAGAAGTGTTATGACAATGGTATGTACTTAAGGCGCTAATGGTTTCAATTGTGATTTTCTTGAAGGAGTTGTCACGGCTGTTTAGATCACGCAGTGCCTCTGTGAGAACTTCAGTCTGTTATGTAAACACTCAGACAGACGACATGATAAGAAAAGCTACTGAAGTGCCGTGGGGAAAATTGAAAGGTTTTAGGTGTAGGTGAAGAAGGAAGTTAGATTTTGCAGTCAAGAATATACTGTAAATAGGAACATAGGGTACTATTTTTTAACAGCATGTGGTGTTTTACTCCATAAGTATTCAATTTTTCGATAATTTTGTCTCCGCTGTATGGATATGAACAGCCACTTCTGAACAATCCTGCGTCCTCGTCTTGAAATCAGAGGCTTCTTGATGTAGGTATACCATAAGTAAGGAAAAATTACCTCTTATGTCACAATGCTCTTCATCATCATCATCATCATCTGTTTACCCTCCAGGTTCGGTTTTTCCCTCGGACTTAGCGAGGGATCCCACCTCTACCGCCTCAAGGGCAGTGTCCTGGAGCTTCAGACTCTTGGTCTGGGGATACAACTGGGGAGTATGACCAGTACCTCGCCCAGGCGGCCTCACCTGCTATGCTGAACAGGGGCCTTGTGGAGGGATGGGAAGAGTGGAAGGGATAGGCAAGGAAGAGGGAAGGAAGCGGCCGTGGCCTTAAGTTGGGTACCATCCCGGCATTCGCCTGGAGGAGAAGTGGGAAACCACGGAAAACCACTTCCAGGATGGCTGAGGTGGGAATCGAACCCACCTCTACTCAGTTGACCTCCCGAGGCTGAGTGGACCCCGTTCCAGCCCTCGTACCACTTTTCAAATTTCGCGGCAGAGCCGGGAATCGAACCCGGACCTCCGGGGGTGGCAGCTTATCACGCTAACCACTACACCACAGAGGCGACACAATGCTCTTCCTATCCAATATTTTCCGTAAGACTTGTCACGCCTCCCAGCCACATATTGGATATGTTGTCCATCAGCACAATGTTCGTTGTCTTCAGTTTCACATGCGAAGGTATAAAGGAACATGAACCATAAATATAGCATACTGTGGGAGTGCGTAAATACGTCACTCAAATATACATTCCTACAGTACGGTACGGTTCATTTTGCCTTACACATATGCGGTGCAAAATGAACACAACGAAAATTGTTCTGTTGGACTGCGTATCCATATGTGGCTGGGAGGCGTGACCATTTTAAAGGAAAATAAAAAGTGAAATGGCGTATGGCTTTTAGTGCCGGGATATCCCAGGACGGGTTCGGCTCGCCAGGTGCAGGTCTTTTGATTTGACACCCGTAGGCGACCTGTGCGTCGTGATGAGGATGAAATGATGATGAAGACAACACATACACCCAGCCCCCGTGCCAGGAAAATTAACCAATGATGGTTAAAATTTCCGACCCTGCCGGGAATCGAACCCGGGACTCCTGTGACCAAACGCCAGCACGCTAACCATTTAGCTATGGAGCCGGACAAAGGAAAATAATGGATAGGAAGAGCATTGTGACATACGAAGTTTTGTTTCTTCAACGATGATATGGTAATCTTCAAGTATCCCGTCATTCAACAAACCACCTAAAGAGGTGTTCGGTCCTGTAGAGCCGTGCTTAGGAACATGCATAGACTGCAGTGGTTTCGGGGTAACAACGCATTAATTTCCTACAATGAGTATTTTCATGCAACGTTCGTCACATCTCGCTTTCAAAATCCTCAAGGGAATAGCTACTGATTCAAGGTGTTTTCTAATAACATGTGAATAGATAAACGGTCGTAGTAAGCGGATAAGATTAGGCCACTGCTCTTGCCACTTCACCCCAATAGTGTGTAGTTAAACTGACCATTTTTATTAAGGTTCAAAGCAGGATATTGGGTGAAATTGACAAATTTTTGGTGAGACAGAGTGGGACAGTTAAATTTTAATGGCTTTGAAAATTCGTAGAATTGGATTCAGTTATGTGAAAAATTCATGTTGGTCATTTACCAAGGTGACGAATGGGTTTTTCAGATGTCAAGAGTTAGTTCACTTGCAAGCAATCGCTTTCTACAGATGCACTTATTCCAGGGAGAGAAAAACTGAACAACTAGTGAGAGTTGATCATGTTTAATGTTGTGTTCCTTGAAGTGAAGGAAGATATCCGTCCAGCATCTGTCTGCAGGACAGCCAAGTCATTTCAAACAGCTATTTTCTCTGCTGTAACATTATTAACTCAAGCAAACTCAAAGTTTTCTGTCATTATCAGTATCAAAAAGTCCCTGACTTGTTGTAAAATCACAACTTTCTTTTACCCACATCAGACAATTTTGGATCATTTTCAGCGCAGGCGAGTACAGCTGGATACGAGATTTCGGTTGCTGCGTGAAAGTTCACCAAAACGAAACATAAGCATCCCCAAAAATTTCTGAGGGGACATTGGGACAAAGTGCTTTAAAGCAGGACTGTCCAGACGAATTCGGGACATCTGGTCAGTTTCAGTGTAGATGATAACACGAACGCTGAGTGCGTACAGTATCTTGTATTTGTACGTCTAATTTCCTCCATCATTATCAATGAGTTACCCCTTGAGCCTACTGTGCTTCAAAAGGTTATACCTTGATCTTTCATCACTACATGCCGGTTTCAAATCTCTGCGATTCCACCTGACATTTGTGCTAGAAAATTGTTGTGGATCCGATTTTCCCTTTCAGTAACACTTCATAATCATTTATCATCGCCTCGAGGATGTACAACAGGCCTTACCAGCCAGCACGTTACTATAAATTGGAGGTATCTGAACCGCCATGTAGTCTAAATCAGTGTTTGAAGAAACGGCAAGTTCGGTTAATGCCGTCAACTGGAAGGATGCCTACCGACATGCTAGGGAACAAGAAAACTGTACTGGGATGGCGATCAAATGATTGATCGAATCACAAAAAATGTATTATCAGTTTTCGCCCTAAAAGTGATGAGCCAGGACTCGACATGGGTGACAGTGAGGATGACGATTATTTTGGAGTTAGCGAGCTGTCGAGGGTAAGTTTAATGTTCTCAATTAGTGATTATTTTAACTATCTATGCACGTGAGTTGTACCATTAAATGTACAGTAATATTTCTCACTTGTTAGGTTCATTATCATTTTCATTACATTCACATACAGCCTAGCAGCATCGGAGCTTTGTAAATGTATTTCAGATTTTGGAATTACGGGTCTCTGTTTCCTTCCCCTCACCCATTACCTGGCAATTGTTTGAGAAAAGAGCGGAATGAGTCTCTCTTCTCACCAAACACATCATATCTCACTAGACTTTTCCTTACCATCGAGCAAGTGGTTTTGCGCTACGTAACTGTCAGCTTGTATTCGAGAGAAAGTGGTTTCGAACCTCATTGTCAGCAGCCCTGGAGACCGTTTTCCAGTGATTTCCCATTTTCACACCAGGCAAATGCTGGGGCTGTACCTTAATTAAGTTCACGGCCGCTTCTTTCCAACTTCTAGTCCTTTCCTATCGCATCGTTGGCATAAGAACTATCTGTGTCGCTGGCCTTTGGTCCAGTGTGTACGGGTTCGATTCCCAGCCGGGTCGTGGATTTTAACCTTTCTTGGTTAATTCCGATGGCTCGGAGGCTAGGTGTGTGCGCCCCCTTTATCATTAGATTTCATCACAAGTAGGTCCCATCTTCATAGACGCGCAGGTCGCCCATACGGCGTCAACTGGTAAGACCTGCACCAGGCCTATTCGGAGGCCACACGCCATTATTATTTACCGTAAAATATATTTTTAATAAGAAAGCTAAGGTCATCTTTGACCAAAACTACTGGAAGAAAGAGCCTGTTTATTCTGAGAGTTTCTTGGTCTGGTTTACTGACGGAATGCACACTTGGGAATAGGCTGAAGGATATATACTGTAGAGTTAAATCAAGAAGTAGCATAAGCTTCTTGCCACGGTATTACAGATTGTAACATACGCAGTCCTACACTGCATACACGAAAACATAAGAAGAATTTCTAAAAGCAATAATATTCTTATATTTTCAGACAACCAAGCAACACTTGAGGTTTTATTGACCACCAAAGGAACCTTGGAGAACACAATGTCACTCTTTTGTGGGTACTATGTCACAGAAGCGTTGTGGAAAATGATAAAACATGACGAATCATGCATAATAGGGCCAGAACCAGCCAGTAAAATACCTAAGAGAGTTCCATTAGGGAAGTCATCAAGAAATGGTCGAGGAATGAACACCGCAAAAGATGGAAAACAACAACAGACATCAAGCATGGGAAACTATTTATTAAAGGACCATGTAAGAAAACAACTGAAACACTACATAAGGGCAGTAGAACTCGGTTAACATTCTAAGTAGCATTTCATCACAGAATATGCACTTTAATAAAATTGTATTTTAAAGAACAACTTCGACTGCAAATATTGCAGGAAGAGTTGAAACAACCCATTACTGTACGTACAAGGCTATAGCCCGCAAGAGGTACAATATATTACGTAACACTATCATCGAACGAAAGGAAATAAGTACAAACTCATTACTGGAAAGGTATACTCCAAGAACACAGGAATTATGGATTGGTACTAATTCCAGACACCCAGCACGATAGCTGCAGTCGCTTAAGTGTGGCCAGTATCCAGTATTCGGGAGATAATGGGTTCGAACCCCACTGTCGGTAGCTCTGAAAATGTTTTCCCGTGGTTTTCCATTTTCACACCAGGCAAATGCTGAGGCTATACCTTAATTAAGGCTGCCTTCCCACTTCTATCCCTTTCCTGTCCCATCGTCGCCATAAGACCTATCTCTGCCGGTGCTACGTAAAGTAACTTGGAAAATAAAATATTCCAGACAGAGTACTACAATACGCCTATGGGATGCAGTACATCCGGAGCAGTGCTGACGGGCCCTTGTTAAATAAGAAAATAATATAAAAACATGCTGGAAAGTCAGAATATCGTCTTAAGGAATACTTCTTTAATATGTTTGTAAATCACTAGACACGTATCTCCCGTATTTGAACACTCTTAAATGGTAGCTGACTGAGCTGAATTCGAACGTGTAACTCCCAGTGAGCTACTCCTGTTGTACTCATAGCAAGTACAGTACATGAGAATGATGACCTCATTGTGCCACGCCCTTAGCTGTAACAATGGTATGTGGTATTTACTCTACACTCAAAGGGATCGTCCAGTGACTGAAGCATGTTTCCATGATCCGGAGGACTGTAAGCCGTTGCTATTGAATGAGTGGCTATGAATGGGGCGAGCCGTGACGGGGTTGCGTGCACGGGTTGTGAGGGTATTTTCCTCCCTCCACTTCCCCTCTCCCCTTCCCCTCCCGCTAACTCCCGCTACTCATAGCTTCATTCAACCGGCTATAAAACCAGCACAAGAACTTGTTGAAAATATTATACGTTTCACAGTCAGTAAAATTCATCCAAATCTGTCTCTTTTTGTTCGTCTTCAAGACGTGCAAGTGAAACAGCCCAGGGCAAGAATAGGGAGGATTACCCGCTCTCTTCATTGGAATTCGCCATATTCTTTTCTTTTCGACTTGTTCTTCCCAATCCTCTTTCTTTCTTTCTTTCTTTCTTTCTTTCTTTCTGAGAAACTTACAGGTGATGTGATGAACAAAAGTGATAATCATTCCAGGCTCATTATAATTAGAGATGCAATTTTCTAAAGAAGCTGCTATGAGCACCAAAACAAAGTTTTGGATATATTACCACTAAAGTAAGTTTACTAATTTTATATTATATGATAGCCTATTTTCTTAAAGATATGAGTCGCTAGTCGAACCAAACAAGATACGTCAATATTTATTTACAGTATTTATTTATTTATTTATTTGGCTTATTTCAACTGAATAAGCTTTATTTGATGTTTGCTCAGCATCTAGACAATTTTTAAATATAATAATAATAATAATAATAATAATAATAATAATAATAATAATAATAATAATAATAATAATAATAATAATAATAATATTGGCTTTATGGTGTTGCGAGACGCCGAGGGTCCGGAATTTAGTCCTGCAGGATTTCTTTTACGTGCTAGTAGATCTACCGACACGAGATTGACGTATTTGAGCACCTTCAAATACCACCGGACTGAACCAGGATCGAACCTGCCAAGTTGGGATCAGCAGGCTAGCGCCTCAACCGTCTGAGCCACTCAACCCGGAAGTTTTTAAATCTTTTTTAATGTACACAGGAAATACAAAGTAATAATTTTAGGGTCATTTTCTGCTGTGAACAAATACCTTAGACAATAATTTAATATCAATTTTGACACAAATAGCTCCATTTTAGTAATCTGTTTTATCTACCTACCTAGGCAAACTGTTCATCTCTGTTAAACATATGTTTTTCGTTGAACCATAATAAAGGGATCAATCGTTTCAGAACAGATGAAAACAGCATAGTCAGGTTAAGGCAGACAATGGAGTGGTCTATGTAAGAAATGATTTGCCCTTTAATGCGAGGAGCATGCGTAGGATACTTGTGTTAGCTGTGCTCCGTGAACTAAGTTTAGGAAGAGCTTTACCTCTGTGTCACAGATTCGGGTCTCGTTATCATTTAGACACACCACCAACTGAGCTATGAGGAGATCTCTAGTAATCTATGCGTCACAACACAGGGGAAGTTCAGTCCCGGAGGTATTTTGAAATAAATATGTCTTATGGCCGAGTGTCATCTGAAAATTTGCGCCATAAAATCAGCCATACAATGTGTGTGACACGATGTTACCTAGCAACCGTGCAGGCTGTGATGTGAAGTATTGATGGATGGTCATGACAGAGATGGTGGTGGTTATTGTTTTAAGATAAGTACAACTAGGCAACCATTCTCTATACAGTATAACACTAATCTGAGGGAAAAAAATTAAGGGATCCGTCACTTCGAAAAATGAAGATATCGGCCAAAGGAAGACAAGGGCCACGAAGGGCGTGAAACTGAAAGACTCCCTAGGCCTTGGGAACCTAATACCGTCGGGGTCGGAAAAGAACAAGAGTTGACTAAGAGAGGTCGGATAGGATAGATGAAAGTGAGGAGCCTGGCACAAGTAAGTGGAAGCAATGCCAGGACTGAGCTAAGGGCCTCGTGGTCGCAACCGACGCTCCAAAGTTCAGAGCCCCTGGGTCCCCTCTTAGTCGCCTCTACGACCGGCAGGGGATATCGTGGGTGTTATTCTACCTTCCTACCCACAGGGGGACCATGAGTGGTGGTGGTGGTGGTGATTATTGTTTTAAGAGGCAGTACAACTAGGCAACCATCCTCTATATAACACTAATCGGAGGGAAAAATGGAAGGGATCCGACACTTCGAAAAATGAAGGTATCGGCCAAAGGAAGACAAGGGCCACGAAGGGCATGCAAATGAAAGACTCCCTAGCCCTCGCAAACCTAATAGCGTCGGGGTCGGAAAAGAACAAGAGTTGACCAAGAGAGGTCGGATAGGAAAGATGAAAGTGAGGAGCCTGGCACAAGTAAGTGGAAGGAATGCCAGGACTCAGCTGAGGGCCCCGTGGTCGCCAACCCACGCTCCATAGTTCAGAGCCCCTGGGGCCACTTTCAGTCGCCTCTTACGACAGGCAGGGGATACCGTGGGTGTTATTCTACCGCCCCCACCCACAGGGGGAGGGGGACCATGACAGAGAGGCAAATCATCAAAGAAGAACGTTAAAGTACAGATGGTACAGATCAGTGGTATTCAAACTTTTTGGTTGGCGTACTCCGAAAATACAACTGTTTTATCTTCGTACCCCCGAAGTACGAGTATATTGAGATATAACAAATGATTGTTGCTGAATGCCATATAATATAAACTATAATCATCATCTTCAGCAGTTTATCCCGCTTGCTCAGGGTTACTTCACGCATTGAGGCATGATAAAGTTGTGGCCGGGAATTTAAGGTCGCATGCCCTTCCTGACACCACTGGCTGAAAATTCCACTTCAGCAACACCAAGAATCAAACCACGGTCGGCGGGATGACAGGCAAGCAGCTAAGTCGCTACACCACCCTCTTCCCCAATAATACAAATAATGTATTGTATATGCATCGTCGCTGAGGAAAGTTTACAGAAAAGTCCAAAACTGAGAGGTCAGCAATGGCCGGAGACCTGTTCCTGGCATTTTCATTGCATAATGATAGTCCAAGCCTCTGTGGTACAATGGTTAGTGTGATTAACTGCCACCCCCAGAGGCCCGGGTTCGACTCCCGGCTCTGCCACGAAATTTGAAAAGTGGTACGGGGGCTGGAACGGGGTCCACTCAGCCACGGGAGGTCAACTGAGTAGAGCTGGGTTCGATTTCCACCTCAGCCATCCTCGAAGTGGTTTTCCGTGGTTTCCCATTTCTCCTCCAGGCAAATGCCGGGATGGAACCTAACTTAAAGCCACGGCCGCTTCCTTCCCTCTTCCTTGCCTGTCCCTTCCAATCATCCCATCACTCCACAAGGCCCCTGTTCTGCATAGCAGGCGAGGCCGCATGGACAAGGTACTGGTCATTCTCCCCAGTTGTATCCCCCGACCCCGAGTCTGAAGCTCCAGGACACTGATCTTGAGGAGGTAGAGTTGGGATCCCTCGCTGAGTCCGAGCGAAAAACCGACCCTGGAGGGTAAACAGATGAAGAAGATGATGAAGAAGAAAAATGATAGCCCAATCATTCGACCACTATTGTCTTCTTTTCCTTTCTCAGGCAATGCGGCAAGCCTTCACAAGGCAGATGGAGAAACGTGGTTTTCTCGTGAGTGGAGTTACGAGGTTTTCATCGCCTAACAACGGTATTATATACTAGTATTATTAATGCAGTCCGCCTCTGTGGTGTAGTGGTTAGTGTGATTAGCTGCCACCCCCGGAGGTCCGGGTTCGATTCCCGGCTCTGCCACGAAATTTGAAAAGTGGTACGAGGGCTGGAACGGGGTCCACTCAGCCTCGGGAGGTCAACTGAGTAGAGGTGGGTTCGATTCCCACCTCAGCCATCCTGGAAGTGGTTTTCCGTGGTTTCCCACTTCTCCTCCAGGCGAATGCCGGGATGGTACCTAACTTAAGGCCACGGCCGCTTCCTTCCCTCTTCCTTGCCTATCCCTTCCAATCTTCCCATCCCTCCACAAGGCCCCTGTTCAGCATAGCAGGTGAGGCCGCCTGGGCGAGGTACTGGTCATACTCCCCAGTTGTATCCCCCGACCAAGAGTCTGAAGCTCCAGGACACTGCCCTTGAGGCGGTAGAGGTGGGATCCCTCGCTAAGTCCGAGGGAAAAACCGAACCTGGAGGGTAAACAGATGATGATGATGATTATTAATGCAACAATTACTATGCTACTGAAAAATTTGAAGTGAATGAATAGATTTCAGAACAAAATAATTAAAAGAAGAGCAATGCAGCTTAAGTAAGCATTTTTACAAACCAAGTGAATGGGAGGTACAAACTGACACATTTTTTAGAATGAATAGTTCGGAAAGGGGACTGTGTATTGTTAGACTAAAAAAACCATATTTTTTTATTGAAAAATGAGCAGGCTAAACTCTTTCCTGAACAGCTTACTGAAAACACTGAGAAGCTACGATAAAATTGCGTACCCCTAGTGGTACGCGTACCACACTTTGAATACCACAGGCTGTGATGAAAATGACATATGGCTTTTAGTGCCAGGTGCAGGTTTTCCATTTGACTCCCATAGGCGACCTGCGCGTCGTGATGGGGATGAAATCATGATGATGGAGACGACACATACACCCAGCCCCCGTGCCAGCGAAATTAACCAATGATGAGAATTGAACCCAGGACCCCTGTGACCAAAGGCCAGCGCGCTAACCATTTAGCCACGGAGCCGGACACAGACTGTGATCTGAAGTATTGACAGATGGCCATGACTGAGACGCATAGAAGGCTCTGTTATCGAGGAAGCCTCATCTTATCTTACTCTAGAGAACGAAATATTTAAATCGTAGTAATTTCATATGCACTGATTCAGTTTCCTTCTTCCGTTGCACTGAATCCTACACTTGTTGACTCCAAATTCCACACAGATGTTTCTCGAAAACGATTCCTTAGATGCACATAAATTAATTCTTATCAATCTGAGTTTCATTTGTCCGACTCATTGGCCGAATGATCAGCGTTGAGGCCTTCGGTTCAAAGGGACCCGGGTTCGATTCCCGGCCGAGTCGGGGATTTTAGTCGTGTTTGATCCATTCTTCTGGCTCAGGGACTGGGTGTTTGTGTTTGTTCCAACACTTTCTTCTTCATATTCAGACAATACACCACACCACCAACCACCACAGAAACACGCACATTACATCCTTCCAAATAAGGTTGGCTTCAGGAAGGGCATCCAGCCGTAAAACAGTGCCAAATCCACATGTGCGAAACATTTCGTACCCGCGACCCCACAGGTGTGCGAAGCACGGTAGAATAATAATAATAATAATAATAATAATAATACTTTGAGATTCGTTTATTGATAGACATATTTGTGTTCATTTGATTTCCCAAAGGAAAATTTGACACCGTTTTTATCGTTACACGTTTCTCGCCAGCATGTAGGTTTATGGATAAAAAAAGACATGCTTCTTACCGTGTTACCGTAGTTTCACCAGAAACATTCGCGAAAATATTTTTAGCGAAAGCGCAAAGAAAAAGCTAAGTCGTAACTACGATAGCTGAAACCAGCTGCTGAGGCATGGCATCGGAGTAAACAATATCGAAATCATATCTCTTTAAAATATGTGTCTTAGCTGTGGGAACATGTATGTGACTTGGAAGACAGAAACTGGTTTTAGGACAAATATCGTGCAAGGATTCGTTTAGTCTAGAAAAAAATTATCTCGCCGATTTGATCATTTTAGGGAAACAGGTGCCAATCTAGCTCAATCGGTTGTCATTTGAGATTCAAGAGCAAGAACGCTACCTCTGATAGAAAGTAGAGCAGATTTTTGGCGCGACGTATGGTGTCTTCAATACAGAGTGAGAATCAGTAGTGGCCTCTCCTATAATCCTTTTACAGTTTGTGGATCTGGAGAAGTTGTGTTCAAGCAGGTCGCAAGTCAGAAACCATAAAGTTAAACGAAGACCTATCAAACATTGATGAATAAGCTAGCAGACAATGCCTTTTTTTTACAATTTGTTTTACGTCGCACCGACATAGGCTATATAGGTCTTATGGCGACGATGTGATAGGAAAGGCGTAGGAGTGGGGTGGAAGCGGCCGTGGCCTTAATTAAAGTACAGCCCCAGCATTTACCTGGTGTGAAAATGGGAAACCACAGAAAACCATTTTCGAGTCTGTCGACAGTGGGGCTCGAACCCACTATCTCCAGGATGCAAGCTCACAGCTGCACGCCCCTAACCGCACGGCCAACTCGCCCGGTCAGCCACTGCCTAAAAGTGAACCCATTAAAATCACAGCCATCATCATAGGACTAGCACACCGCATGCCAAATTAAAAAGCATTAAAATGCCGGTCATCAAGGTCAATGAGTCACCTATAGCACTGAAAGACTGCGTAAATATCCTTGGCATAATTTTCGCTAAGTATTTTAAGTTAGTCAGAACACATAACACAAATTTGTCAACGTGTTCTCTGTTCTTTACATTCATTGTATACAATTAGGGCCTACCTACCAGTCAACGCCAGGAAATTGTTTAAGGAGTAATATTCCCAATATTTAACTATGGTAATGTGGCCTAATTTATAATAATTTCAGTAAAAGGCTCAATTGACATTAGCGCAGAGTTCAGGTCATTGGGGAAAAACCTAGGGAAAAAGGAGACCTGATTGTAGATTTCAACGGGCGCATAATGTCTCGATAAGACTTCAAAGGAGCCCTCAGATTCAGGTAAAAATCCCTGACCTGGCCGGGAATTGAACTCGGTGCCTCCGGGTAAGAGGCGGGCACGCTACCTCTACATCGCGTGGCTGGCAAACGATGACCAATACCATCTAATTTTTCTTCGATGAGAACCCTACGCTGCTTTTTTCTTTTTTGGTTTCTGAGGCTGAATACTCCCAGTTTCCTAAAATGTATTATACAGATTTTGGACTGTTTTACGACTTGAAACGTGTACACCGGGGAATCTTACTTGAACCCGTCTTTGAACTTGAGTTGACTGAATTAACACATATGCTATTTGTTTTACGTCGCACCGACACAGACAGGTCTTATGGCGACGGTTAACACATATGAATCGAACGTATACGCTGTGTCGTTGCAAAACGCACGAGTCATGGTACACTTTATGAAAAATTACGGAATTAAGGAAAGAACAAAACACACACGCACTTGGGAACAAATGAAATACGACTGTAACATAGGGCATGTGTACAAGGCTGGCATCAGGAAACAAAACATGATGGCATACCGCACTCCCCTTCTCGCGCGCGGCGAACGTGCGTTGAGTTCGCCCCGTAGGAAGAACACGGCCCGCGCTGGAGTAATGCACATCTGATCACTCTGTACTTCAGTATGGAATTGTTTATATTTGGTTTTTAATCATAGTAACAATATTCGGTTTGATAATTTCAATTTAAATACAATTTCCATTGTGTTAATCTTAAATTAAATTATTTTAAATTTTAAATATTTACAGTACTCACTAGGCCTATATTTATTTTATGTAGGTGAATTTTTACCTGGATCTGAGGGCTGGTTCGAGATCCATTCAGCCTGCGTGATTACAATTGAGGAGCTATCTGACGGTGAGTTGGCGGTCCGGTCTAGACAGCCAAGAATAACGGCCGATAGGATTCGTCATGCAGTGCTGACCACACGACACGTTGTAATCTGCAGGCCTTCGGGCTGAGCAGCGGTCGGTTGGTAGGCCATGGTCCTTCGGGGTTGTTGTGCCATGGGGTTTGGTTTGGTTTGGTTTTTGGTGTAATTATATGGTTTGGTATAATAGCAGGCTTCATAGTCTGAGCCCCACCATATACAGAAAGACATCAATAAAATTAAAATGGTTGTACAGGCATCGTCGGCGATGGTAGGTCGATGTAAACAAACGCAGGTATGCCTGCCTGCTTATGTTGCGGTGTTAACACAGTTGTGTGGTGGACAAGTTGTTCCGTAGAAGCATGGTTACAAAACTTTCACAAGTCAACAGGGAACGAATTAACGGCACGTGGGAGGCAAGGATGCCCCCAGAAATAGTCGCACAAGAAATACCATGCAAACCTAACATGAATGGTGCCTGGAGTGACTGCTGAAGCTGTTGCATTCGAAATGTATTGATGGCCTTAATTACCCTGAAAATACTGTTTATGTTTGCAAAGCATTTCATGTGAATTACATTGCGTTACTTTATTTCCCTATTGGGTTGATTAAATACTAACTTGTTATTTGATTGTACAATTTGAAACATTTTAAATTCAATTTTTTCTGCTTAAAAATATCGAAGTTGTGATATTTCTTGGGCATTTATTGTGAAGATGTTAATTAACTGAATAGTTAACTAAGTAGTTAATTCCTTTTCGCTTGAATTTGGAACTTCCTAAAATATTACAGTACTTCCATGGAACTAACGCACTATAAAATTAATCTAAACCAACAAAAATTATTAAAGGTGGATTTCCGTGGTTTCCCATTTTCACACCAGGAAAATTCTGGGGCTGTATTTTAATTAAGGCCACGGCCGCGCCCTTTCCTATTGTTGCATCGCTGACAACCTTCCATTAATTAGTGCGACGTTAAACCACTAGCACAAAAGATATAACACTGTTTCACAAAGAAACACGCCTGAAATAAGATCGATATACAATAATTAACTTTAGATCACTGGAGACGTAATATGGTGCGATGAATCTCGTTTTCTAGATGTACCGTAAAAATGCGAGGCAGTGAATACTCGACAGGTGGTTCGGACTGTGTTGCGGCTGTTATTCAAGCTAGAGAGGGTTCCGTAATGGTCAGGGGGTGGTTTTTCGTACAATTGACTAAGGATACCTCGGTATTGTGAAAGACCAGTACACATTTCCGTGTTGCACGCTATATGAATATTTCTGTCTTCTTGGATGTCTACTGTCGCGTGCCTGTGTGACATGTCGAACATTTTGCAACTCTAACATCGACCAGCCCGCTCATTCCCCACATTAAAATCCAATGGAAAATATGTGGGATTATTCGTAAAGTTGATTAATCGATTTATTTCGTATCGCAGAAGGTTACAGGTTTACAAACAATGGTAAATAATTATTTACAACTATATACATATTTCAGTAACACAGAATGGGATTTAGATCACATGCTGTAGTAGTGTCAGAGTTGAATGTCCAACGTGCTTCATCAGTGGCCTGATGGATGTCCTGCATTGTTCCATTGAACTTCCGGAGTGGGCAAACCATAGCGATATGTTGGAGAGTCTGGGACACGTCTGCACAGTTACAGCAAGGTTTCTCAGTTGCCTTCCACTTATGCTTCCAGTATTGACATCTGCCATGTTGCCGTTGCTTCACGTCCGTAGGTTTAACCTTAAAGTACCCTACACGTGATCCAGGGTGGTGATAAGAAAGCAACAACATTGGCTGCTGGACCTAAAGCTCTGCTTTTGGATATCCTAGCAATTAGAGGATACACTACTATTCGTAAAGTTGATAAAACGCACTAACATGCATCCACGTACTCTGATGGGATGGATGTGCGAGGATCTGCAAATTAATGTCAGAACCTTATGAAGGATTCATACGGTTATCCAAGCCGTAAGTACAGTCCTGTGTTGTTGAACGAATTGTATTAGGATAGAATATATATATATATATATATATATTTTTTTTCAGGGGGTTTAGTTTGTGCGCTGAACTGACTCAGATTTAATCTTCATTCATACGCTAACTTCTCGTCCGACTTATCTTGGGCAACTTCTGCAGAGAAGTATGGTAGGCCTACTATTATGATCACACATTGTATTACTTCTTTCTATTCTTATGGAATTAAGTAAGAGTGGAATTCATCCAAAATTTTTGCTGTTTGTCGGATGAGGTTGCTAAATGGACTAAAAAATCTCTATGGAATACTTTCCGAAGCACACCGTAAGTGAAATCTTAATTTATACCCAAAACGTGTTTCGACGGTTGACGATCCTTACCTCTTTCGCTGCAGATTTTTCGAACATTTACCTTTTAATTTTTAGTTTTCGAGGACTTTATAAAATTTATGGAGATTACGACGTTGTTTTGACATACAGAAATACACTTTTTAAAATGAAGAATATGTTTAAAATATTAAATATACGATGTAAGTTCATATAATATGAGGCGTCCAGAAGCAAAGTGCAGTTCTTCTCGAAAATGAGTTGTTTGGCACTAGTATGTTCTCTACGCTGCCGTCTGTTGATTAGGCTCTCAAAACACAAGCAAAATTGCTTCCATCTGTTCTAAAACGCACTTGAAGAACAGCCTACAGATGCAAAAGTGTGTGTATCCACTTCTGATTGCAAAGCAAAACTGAGTGAATCCTTTTTCATCACGAAGAAGCAAAACTTGGTGTACACTTACCAAACGCCATTACTTAAAGTGGTTTGCACGTGCAAACTAGCTTAATACGCATTGTATTCTGTGTCTGAATACAGCTGTTTTCCCAGATATTTTCATTACTAGTTGCTGTACGTCGCATCGACAGAAATAGGTCTTATGGTGACGATGGGATAGGAAGGAGCTGCGAGTGGGAAGGAAGCGGTCGTAGCCTTAATTAAGGTACAGCCCCAGTATTTATCCGGTGTGAAAATGGGAAACAATTCTCAGGGCTGTCGACATTGGGGTTCGAACCCACGATATCCCGATTACTGGATACGGGCTGCACTTAAGCGACTGCAGCTATCGAGCTCGGTACGCCAAAGTAAGTAATAAATACATTTTTCGCGTTTCCTGAAAAAGAATTCTGGTGCACTTACAGAGTTTTGCTTCTGGACGCCTTATCTACACTATTATTCTACTGCTGAAAAATTATTGCATGCCATGCATTATGCTTAATATATCTGAAGACATTCAATCCTTAATTCTGTAGAAACTGTTGAGAGAGGTCAACAGGGACTAATACCAAACCAGTTTTTCTGGGTTGAACAATATGATGCTCGTTCGGGTAGAGCGCTCATTAAACACTCTTCCAGCTCCTCAACGGAACTTATCGATTCATGCGGCCCTGGTGCAGCCCCTTGTGTAGCTCTCAAAGATAGCATTTTCTATATTCAAAATGGTAAGAGTGCGTGCACAGAACTTCGTTGTTTGTTTTACAGGCTATGAGCAACGTGAACAACGTCTCCAGTGAGTGTTAATCTTGTCTAATTATCTGTGTTCTAGTGGTGTTCATGCTAACGTGTGTAATTATAAAAGATTCACCGCTGAGATGCATGAACTACAGTGATTACCACTACAGCCTTTTTTTCTGTGTCGAGTGCAGAAAATCCAGGGAAAACCATGGTTTTGAAGGGTACTTCAGTGCCAGAATATGAATCTCGGTTTCTAAGTGCATTAGGTTTTCCATTCTGCTGACACAGAACGAATTTAGTGGGACATAAAGAAATATTTAATGCTGGAATAATCACTTCAATTATTTAGTATCAAACAGGGCCATGTCAACATGTGCGCCGCAGTTCAACCCCGTGGCCCCACATATGTGAAAGAAGAATAAGACTAAGGTAGAAATGAAATGAAATACCGTATGGCTTTTAGTGCCGGGAGTGTCCGAGTACATGTTCGGCTTGCCAGGTGCAGGTCTTTCTATTTGACGTCCGTAGGTGGCCTGCGCGTCGTGATGAGGATGAAATGATGATGAAGGCGATACATACACCCAGCCCCCGTCCCAGAGAAATTAACCAAACGATGGTTAAAATTCCCGACCCTGCCGAGAATCGAACCCGGGACCCCTGTGGCCAAAGGCCAACACGCTAACCATTTATCCATTGAGACAGACAAGGTAGAAATGACGTTTGCTATACAAGAAAGATGTATATTTTTGTTTATCTTCCAGGCTGAGTGGCTCGGACAGTTGAATGGCTAGCCTCATGCACCCAAGTTGGCGGGGTCAATCTCGACCCAGTCTGGTGATATTTGAAGGTGCTCAAATATGAAAGCCTCGTGTCGGGAGATTTACCGGCACGTAAAATAATTCTTGTGGGACAGAGTTCCTTGGGACGTAAAATCAATAACGTTCATCATCTTCTTACTTTGTTTGGTAAGGGAAGTCAACTCTGGCCCTGTACGTTCAAAACGTCTGCTTTAATCTTGGCTCAGATCGATCGCATTTAAGAATATTTGTAGGTGGTAGGCACATATCAATGAGAGGTGAATGTATACCGAGTCCCCAGCCCGAAGGCTGGTTGGATCTAACAAAGCTTCCGCCAGCTCTCATTCTAGCTAGGCGTTACCGAAGACGTATACTAGGAAAAGTGAAGTGGAAGGTAGTTTTCTGTTCCTTTCCTCACTGAGCTAGAGGGTGCTAAAATATATCAGTCGGTCATGAACTCTGAAATACATACGCCAGCCAATCCTATGAGTGACACTTTTAACCATTCATTACAATGACCGGCTGCAGAAGGAACGGTGTAGGTAGCATCGTTTATATAGGTTTTTGCTACCTTCATGCTGCCAAAGCCAAGGATGTGACTAGAACAGACACATGAAAGTACCAAACTTGATCCAACCCATACTATAAAATACTGTACAGTAAATTCTAAACACTGAATATCACCAAAGATGGACCTGGGCTTTACTCTGACACATCGAAATGTAAAGGATCTCCTTTCTTTCTTTCTTAATCTGCTTACCCTCCAGGGTTGGATTTTCCCTCGGACTCAGCGAGGGATCCCACCTCTACCGCCTCAACGGCAGTGTCCTGGAGCGTGAGACATTGGGTCGGGGGATACAACTGGGGAGGATGACCAGTACCTCGCCCAGGCGGCCTCACCTGCTATGCTGAACAGGGGCCTTGCGGGGGGATGGGAAGATTGGAAGGGATAGACAAGGAAGAGGGAAGGAAGCGGCCATGGCCTTCAGTTAGGTACCATCCCTGCATTTGCCTGGCGGAGAAGTGGGAAACCACGGAAAACCACTTCCAGGTGGCTGAGGTGGGAATCGAACATACCTCTACTCAGTTGACCTCCCGAGGCTGAGTGGCCCCGTTCCAGCCATCGTACCACTTTTGAAATTTCGTGGCAGAGCCGGGAATCGAACCCGGGCCTCCGGGGGTGGCAGTTAATCACACTAACCACTACACCACAGAGGCAGACTAAAGGTTCTCCTGCAGTACCTAATTACGTCATTCAGCGTCTCTGGTAGTCATAAATATTTTCAAGGAAGTAAAACAAATGCAATAATAGTAATAATAATATTAATAATTTCCTTCAATATCCGTGAGATAGTGGGTTCGAATCCCAATGTCGACAGCCCTGAAGAGGGTTTTCCGTGGTTTCCCATTTTCACACCAGGCAAATGCCGGGGCTGTACCTTAATTGAGGCCACGGCCGCTTCCTTTCCATTCCTAGACCTTTCCTGTCCCATCGTCGCCATAAGACCTATCTGTGTCAGTGCGACGTAAAGCAAATAGCTCTTTGTCTCAATTTCCTTCAATAACAAAAAATATCAGCATTTTCTTTAAAACCAGATCGCAAGATTTTTCGATAGAAATAGTCAAATATTTATTTCGCTAGCTTCTTAAAACTCTTGGCTGACTGCATTAAGTTATAAACCATATGTACATTATTGGACGTTTCAATCATGTTATCATGTGGTATTGTTAGTTAATGTGATCTTATCCCGGGCCGTTTAAACGTACGAATGATGTTACACTGTAACAACAACTAAAAATAAGACTTAAGAACTTAAGCTGATTTTTAAAGCGTCTATAAAATTACCGTTTTAAAAGAAAGGGTTTTGATAAATAAACAAACTGTGTTCCTAAATATTAAGAATTAGTTTTACCTTGTCCCATTCTGCTTACCATACTCTCAAGTTTCTCATCCATTTTTTAATTTTTTACAATTTGCTTCACGTCGCACGGACACAAATAGGCCTTATGGTGACGATGGGGGTAGGAAAGGGCTAGGAATGGGAAGGAAGCGGCAGTGGCCTTAATTGACGTACAGACTTCGTACGTTGGACACTGGTCGGTAATAATTTCGTTCGCGTTGCGAACTTCAGTTCATTTAATTGTTCGAAAAATCTTCACACGAATGTACTTGCGCGAATGATTTGCTTCATTGTGAACTCGGCGTCACTTAGCATGACACGTTGACGTTCAGAGATGCGAGAAATGTTTACTCCATCCGAAGTTTCTCTATCAACTCGGGGTAATGCGATGCGATACATTATATTGTTTTTTTTTTGCTAGTTGCTTTACGTCGCACCGACACAAATAGGTCTTATGGCGACGATGGGACAGGAAAGGGCTAGAAGTGGGAAGGAAGCGGCCGTGGCCTTAATTACGGTACAGCCCCAGCATTTGCCTGGTGTGAAAATGGGAAACCACGGAAAACCATTTTCAAGGCTGCCGACAGTGGGGTTCGAACCTACTATCTCCCTCCCGAATACTGGATACTGGCCGCACTTAATCGGCTGCAGCTATCGAGTTCGGTCGATACATTTCTAACAAGAAGAGCATATGAACATCCCTCCGCTAGTTTTGCTGATGATAATCTCAGTTCGGCTCCTGAAAAATGGATCCGAACCCCTTCACCATATTACTAACCTGAGAATCAAAATAATATTCTTCTTGATCATAGTGAAAATGCTCAGCCTGTTTCCAGTCATTCGACCGGGTCAAGAAAGGAATAAATGAAGCCCCGAATCTAGCGACGAGGATAGGAATAGTGCCGGCTGCCGAAGCCTGTCGCACTCCTCTGGGGAAAAGATGAATTACTGACAGATGAAATGGAATGATATTGCGGAGTGTCCAGAATGTGCCATTTCCACCTTTAGAAAGTTGCAGGAACAGCGCAAGAAACGTAAAATAAAAGACACATCGAACGTACCCATGATCGGTTTCGGTACAACTTTTAACAAATTACATCTTCCTGGTCTGGATTGCTCATGGCAATTGATAATATTCAACTACTGTAATGCATATGGATGGAATACTGATTTATATATTTTAAAGTGGAAACATACACTCCTCAATCGGAGAGTGTCGCTGGAATGAAAGATGGCAGGGAAGACCGGAGTACCTGGATAAAAGCCTGTCCCTCTTCAGCTCATGTGTAGTGATAGGGATTTGAACCACGGTACCCATCGTGAGAGGCCGCCTCTTCTTCTTGATCTAAATATGTAACGTTATTGATATGCAATATCTCTTCCTGAAAAAGGTGTTATCGAACGAATACAGTTTACTAATGATTTAAAAATGAATATTGATATATGTGTCCATCTGTTTTTCTTTCACGAAGAAAGGTACTTGACTGATCGAGCTCGCATTTGTCGTGCTTATTTCTGGTACCTTCGGTTAACATACAGGCTACTGACTATCACGTGGTCTCTTAATGGAGCCATGCAGAGAAGGAAATGAGAAGCAAGTCGGAGGAAAATGTACGCCTGGAAGCGTCAAACATGAATAAGCTGCCTAAATGGTTAGCGCCATGAAAGAAACCTACCACGTGAACTGAAAATTACGTTTCCTAGACAATTATATTTATTTTCTTACCAACGCTTAGCAGTTTCTCAGGAAAAAATGCTTTTCTGCGTTTTGGTGCATGCTTTATTCTATTAAAACAAAAATAAGGGGTGAATAAAAGGAGAATACTTACAGGATTGATTATTATTATTATTATTATTATTATTATTATTATTATTATATTATTGTTATTATTTGATTTATGGGGGACACGAGAGAAATCTCCCAGAAGGGTGCATTCACACGTGATATTGTTATACATCCGGGTGTCTCCTGGGCAACTGTCTAGTTCCTGGACGGCTGATTCTCTCACTCCAGTAGCACTATTGCAACCTCAGTATGGTTAACAAATATTTCATAGGGTCCTTTTCAGGACCAGAGCCAACGATCCTCTCAGTAAACATAGAGGGCATGGCATAGAATAAGGAGGCCATATTACAGCAAATGCGCCACTCTCACACATGTGACGTTGTTTGTGTTCAGAAAACTCACTGAAGCAGTACATAAAACCGACCAAACGTACTAGGACTGCGACTTGTAGTCGAGAGACCTCATGGAAAATACGGCAGTGCCATTTTTTGCAAGCCCTGAACTCAATATACTATCAACCTCCGTTTCTGAAGATGATGATATAGAACTGATATCAATAGAATTATCAGGTTAAATGATAACGTCAATTTATAAACCACCATTTCACTTATCCCAGGCCGTTAATCTTCAAGGAAGTAAGATCAATTTTGTTATGGTTGACTTCTATAGCCATAGCTCCATTTGGGGATATAGAGATGGAAAAGATAGACTAGCCGTTACAAATTGTACTGATATGAATCACTTGTCTTTAATTTATGACAGCATGTTTCCACCCTCCTTCAATTGTGGCAGATGGAGACGCGGATACAATCCCGTTCTCATAATTGTTACTGATACCATATCCCATCATTGTGTAAAGGAAGTATGTGAACCTATTCCTCATACTCAGACAGACCAATTAAATATCAAGTGTTCTCAGCGGTTCGACCTCAAATAATACCTTTTCGAAGAAGATACAATTTTCAGAAATCTGACTGGGATAACTTCACCAAAAGTCTAGATGAAACAATCTTGAACGTTGATCGAAGTCCAGAATCATATGATAAGTTCACTGAAGCTATCAAGAAATATTCGTGCAAGTCAATCCCAGTGGTTGCAGAACCCAGTACGTACAAGGTTTAGATCCTTGTGCAGTAACAGATCTGGAAAACTATATTTAGCTTTTTTGAAGCGAATCCTTTTAGTGAAGAAACAATACAGGCTGGCAATAAACTGATAGAGACTGTTGGTAAATTGAAAAGGGAACGTTGGATTAAGTTGATGGAAGAATTGGATATGTCGCAGAGCAGCATGAAAACCTGGAGACTACTAAAACGTTTGAACAATGACCCCACCAAGGCATATGTTCATTATAATGTATCCCCAAATGAAATCGTCCATCAGATCTTGTTGAATGCAAAGTTAAACGCAGAGCTAGACCACCAGAATTTCTAAGAAACATTGAAGATGAAACCTGTGAAATATCTAAACCTTTTGTTTGTGGAGAGCTGGAAAACGCCATCAAGATGTGCAAGAACAGAAAAGCGCCTGATCTACACGACATTCTTATAGACCAAATTAAACATTTTGGAAATGCTACCGAAGGATGGATACTCCAACTTTTCAGTAACTGCTTGGAGCAGTGTCATCTTCCAAAAATTTGGAGGAAGGCCAGAGCAGTTGCTATCCTTACACCCGGCAAGGACCATAATGACCCAAAGAACTTTCGACCGATCTCCCTTTTGTGTCGCCTCTACACTATCTTTGAAAGAATGCTTCTTAACCGTCTTGCACCATCTGTGGATCCTTTGTTAATCCCAGAGCAAGCTGGTTTTAGGCCAGACATGAATTGCACTGCACATGTAGTAAACCTAACACAGTATATAGAAGATGGTTTCCAGTCCAGGAAAATCGCAGGGGTAGTGTTTGTAGACCTTTCTTGTGCCTATGACACCGTACAACATCAAATCATGTTATAAAAACTGTACAGCCTTACAAAGGATTTCAAGCTTACCAGAACTGTTTCTGCCTTTTTACAGAATCGACGATTCTTTGTTGAATTTCAGGTTCAGCGAAGTCGATGGAGAACGCAAAAGGATGGTCTTTCTCAAGAAAGCGTGCTAGCTCCCTTACTTTTTAACATATACACCAACGATCAGCCACATCCACCTCATGCTAAAACTTCCTATACGCTGATGATCTGGCCCTGGCTATTCAGAGTGAATGCTTTGAAAGAATAGAAAACAATCTCACTTCAGCATTGGATATTTTGTATCACTACTATGAGACCAATAATCTCAAAACAAACCCATCAAAAAATTCAAGTATGTGCTTTCCATATGAAGAACAAACAAGCCTCAAGGAAGCTGCAAGTGAAGTGGAAAGACAAAGTTCTAGAACATAATTACACACCGAAATACTTGGGTGTTGCTTTGGATAGATCTCTAACTCACCAGGAACACTGTTCAAACATAAAGGCAGAGGTCTCCTCTCGGAACTCCCTGCTCCGTAAAGTGACAGATTCAAAGTGGGGTGCCCATCCTCATACGGTAAAGACAACAGCCTTAGCACTTACTCAGCAGGGGAGTATGCTAGTCCCGTTTGGTATAAATCTACACATGTCAAAAAGGTCGATGTCGCCCTGAATGAAACATGCAGACATATAACAGGATGTCTGAAACCAACACCAACAGACAAACTGTACTCCCTTGCAGGAATAGCTCCTCCTGAGATCAGACTCGCAGTAGCTGCAAATGTGGAGAGGTTAAGGGCTTCTACCAGCTCAGCCTACCCCGTACAACGACACAAACTACCAGCAACTCGATTGAAGCCCAGGAACAGTTTTATGCACTCCTCATTCCCCCTAGTGCAGATGAAAAGAAGACCAGACTTCTACTCTGGAATCAGACGATCCCCTTTCACCCAGAACGCTTAAAATCGGAAGAAAAGCTTCCCCCTGGTCGTAAAGAAATCTGGACTACATGGAAGGCACTGAGCAGATTAAGAGCAGACGTTGGAAGATCCAAGGACAATATGAAGAAATGGGGCCTCCTGTAGGGGGATGAGATCCTATGTGCATGAGGCGTGGTACAAACGACAAGGCACCTTATTAATTGTCCACTATGCCCAGTTAAATGCACAGAACTTGATCTAGCACAGGCCATTATCAGTGCTGTTAACGTGGCCAAATTCTGGGCCGATATTTTGTAAATAACTGAATAATTTTATGTAAATATTGTAATTTCACGTATTTTATTTTATTTTATTTTGTAATATACATCTGTAATCTATATTGTGCTACTCACACGAAGAAATAGAATAAATTTGATTTATGATTTCAAGAAATGAATACGATCATGTTATTGGGTGAAATGTGTGTTAAACATATTTTTAAGTAGGCCTACATATTATACCTTAATGTTTTTTACTAGCGTTTACCCACGGCTTCGCATGAGAGAAATATCTTCCAGTTTGATATGAATTTCAACTAGTGCTCGTGCCTGCTTTTCCGTGAGACAACGGCAGTGCTTTAGCGCTCCATTCGAACAGTATGTGAAGCTGCCGGTATTAGCTGACGCAAGCGACACGCATGGCAGTCCCTCGATTAGACTCCAGAAGCCCAGAACTTGCGGGAGCATTTGCAAGTTTGCGGGAGCAGGTTACCTTTCCTCATTCCTTACCTTTATCAGCGCACAAGTATCACCCGCCTCGCCTGCTTACCCGCACTCAAGCAAGCTGCAAGTGCCTAGAAGAAGCGCGTGAATTCTTCAGCACTTCCTAAACCGATATTACTAACCAAAGTACATGCAGTAGCATATATTGATCACTGTTAGATTTGTTTATGCATTTTACCTACTATTTTTCCATTTTCGCGTTGAACATGTGAGCGCCCTTGACGGCATCCTCCAAATTGTTCCAAATGCTCCTTTAATACGAAAGAAAGCGCAATTTTCTTTTAAATCGTTACAGTTATGAAGAAAACATATGGGTATTTGTATGGTAGATTTACTTTTAAATCCCGCAAGACCAAGCTCGATAGCTGAAGCCGCTTAGTATCCAGTATTCAAGAGATAGTGGGTTTGAACCCCGGTGTCAGCAGCCTGAAGATGGTTTTCCGTGGTTTCCGATTTTACACCAGAAAAATGCTGGGGCTGTACCTTAATTAAGGCCACGGCCACTTCCTTCCCATTCATGGCCCTTTCCTATCTCATCGTCGCCATAATACCTGTCTGTGCCGGGCTGAGTGGCTCAGACGGTTAAGGCGCTGGCCTTCTAACTCCAACTTGGCAGGTTCGATCCTAGCTCAGTCCGGTGGTATTTGAAGGTGGTCAAATACGACAGCCTCGTGTCAGTATATTTACTGGCACGTAAAATAACTCCTGCGGGACTAAATTCCGGCACCTCGGCGTCTCCGAAGACCGTAAAAGTAGTTAGTGGGACGTAAAGCAAATAACATTATTATTATTATTATTATTATTATTATTATTATTATTATTATTATTATTATAGACTTATCTGTGCCAGTGCAACGTAAAGCAACTCCGAAAAAACCGACATATTTCGTAGGTATACACGAAATGGCGTGGAATGCCGGGAGTGTCCGAGGACATGTTCGGCTCGCCAGGTGCAGGTTTTTTGATTTAATACCCGCAGGTGGCCTGCGAGTCGTGATGAGGATGAAATTATGATGAAGACGACACATACACCCAGCCCCCGTGCCAGCGAAATTAACCAATGTTGGTTAAAATTCCCGACCCTGCCGGGAATCGAACCCGAGACCCCTGTGACAAAAGGCCAGCACGCTAACCATTTAGCCATGGAGCCGGGCATCTTTTCTAATATTTTATTGTGAGACGTGGCGTGACGATCATGGGCTCTGAGCAGAGTACGGCACTGGTGCCAGTCTTCTCCTGAAATTCTTCCTGTGCGACCTCTCTTCGCGAACTCTTCTTCTTTTCCAACACTGACGGTATTAGAGCATTCGAAGCCTAACGAGGCTTTCATTTTCTCGTCATTCTATAACCGATATACTATTTATGTACCCGCTGTAAAGGTTTGTACTCGTAAATATTGTCTATAAGAAGGCGCTGTGGGGGAGCCTCCGTGACTCAGGCGGCAACGCGCCGGTCTTTCATCACTGGGCTCCGTGGTTCAAATCCCGGTCACTCCATGTGAGATTTGTGCTGGTCAAAGCAGAGGGGGACACTGGTTTTCTCCGAGTACTCCGGTTTTCCTTGTCATATTTCATTCTACCAACACTCTCCAATATCATTTCATTTCATCTGTCATTTATTAATCATTGCTCCAGATGAGTGCGACAGGCTTCGGCAGCCGGCACAATTCCCATCCTCGTCGCTAGATTGGGGCTTCGTTCATTTCATTCCTGACCGGGTCGAATGACAGGAAACAGACTGTGGATTTTCATTTTCAACGCGTTGTGGATAATGTAAAAGATAGATTGCAGAAAACTGTGGTAAATATTCGTTTGTATTACCTGCAGCTGTATTACAGCCTTTTCGCAAATACGTAAGATTCTTCAAGAATAGACTCGAGCATTCTGTAAATTGTGTGTAAATTTCTATGTATGTTGTCATATTTTAATGCAACACTCAACCCACTGTAAATTCTTGTATTAAGGCATTCGAATTAAGGTATGTGTGAATTTGTATATGATGATGGATTTCATCATCATCATCATCTGTTTACCCTCCAGGATCGGCTCTTCCCTCGGACACAGCGAGGGACCCCAACTCTACCGCCTCAAGGGCAGTGTCCTGGAGCTTCAGACTCTTGGTCGGGGATACAACTGGGGAGAATGACCAGTACCTCGCCCAAGCGGCCTCACCTGCTATGCTGAACAGGGGCCTTGTGGAGGGATGGGAAGATTGGAAGGGATAGGCAAGGAAGAGGGAAGGAAGCGGCCGTGGCCTTATGTTAGGTACCATCCCGGCATTCACCTGGAGGAGAAGTGGGAAACCACGGAAAACCACTTCCAGGATGGCTGAGGTGGGAATCGAACCCACCTTTACTCAGTTGACCTCCTGAGGCTGAGTGGACCCCGTTCCAGCCCTCATACCACTTTTCAAATTTCGTGGCAGAGCCGGGAATCGAACCCGGGCCTCCGGGGGTGGCAGCTAATCACGCTAACCACTTCACCACAGAGGCGGACGATGATGGATTTAAAATGTTAAACAGCCAGGCTGAGTGGCTCAGACGGTTAAAGCGCTGGCCTTCTAACCCCAACTTGGCAGGTTCGATCCTGGCTCAGTCAGGTGGTATTTGAAGGTGCTCAAATACGACAGCCCCGTGTCGGTAGATTTACTGGCACGTAAAAAGAACTCCTGCGGGACTAAATTCCGGCACCTCGGAGTCTCCGAAGACCTTAAAAAGTAGTTAGTGGTACGTAAAGCAAATAATAATATTATTATTAAAATGTTAAACTAGTAGTATTTCTTGTAATATTTTCTTTCCATGGAATTGCTTGTTGTACTCTTGCTGTTGTTGTTGTTGTTGTTGGGAAATTATGTCTTAACTTTACTTTATTATCACACTACTGTAAATGAATATTGTCACCGGGATACTTCCCAATGACGACGTATTTGTTAATAATAATAATAATAATAATAATAATAATAATAATAATAATAATAATAATAATAATAATAATAATAATAATAATAATAATAATTCGACGTTGTGATATACTAGTAGCCTACCTTCCTTTAACCACTTTCTTCCTTGCTCATAAATCCACACGAAGAACGGGGTCTTGAGCTAGTTTTTAATATTTACTTCATAATAAAAGTTCTGAGAGAACTACCGATAGTTTTACTTGGCAAAGACCGGAAGTGGTGTTCGATCGTGAAGGCCAGTAGAGTGGGGGGTAGAATGCAGTTCACATCTTCTCTTTCTCTCGCAGGATATTCAATATGCCTTGTCTGGTGAAGCTTCTAGTCCCTTTCTATAGAAGCTGATCCGTTACTAAATATGCAAATCCAATGTTTCGAAAGCAATGATAGCGAAAGTAAAACCCAGGGATGAATTCGAACATTCTTTAAAATATTGAGGGAGGGATTTGAAGCGAGCGATATTATGAGTGACGGACATTGTCGAGAAGCTTTTACTGGGGAATGGGACGTGGATATCATTGATTTACTTATCGAGAAGCAGTTATCCATATTTCTATATTTGGTTCAGTGCTTTTGCAACATGGACATGTTTCTGTAATCCTTCTTAACTTCATGAATAGTTTCAGAGATGTTAAGTCTGCTGGTAGGATTCCAATAATAGTGGTTGCAGGATGATGATTCTGTGTTCTTCTTCAACTACAGGTTCTATACCAGAAGGCATGTATCGCTCTCAAAAGTGATATCATATAATCATCTTAGATCCCTCCAAGAATCAGTGGTACAGTGTCGGCCTCCGGATCCTAATGTCGCGGGTTCAAACTCGGCAGAGGAAGTCGGGTTTCTGAAGAGCGCAAAAATGTTCATTCGACAGTCAATGTCGTACGATGTTGGCATGCAAATGATCTTCTGGTGACACAGTTTGTCCGACAAAAGGAATGTTAAAATTTTGCCACAGATCGACCAACGGAGACCCAATCTACTCTGCCATCTGGTGGAGTAAAGCGGAACGTCGAAATCGATGCGCAGGTAATCCAGTTGGCATCATATAAAATTGCCTGTTCCCGGTAGCTGGAGCCGCACGATTATTGTTGTTATTTTTTTACAGATAGACACAGACAGTTCTTATGATGACGATGGGACAAGAAAGGGCTAGGAGTGGGAAGGAAGTGGCCGTAGCCTTAATTAAGGTACAGCCCCAGGATTTGCCTGGTGTGAAAATGGGAAACCACGGAAAACCATCTTCAAGACTGCCGACAGTGGGGTTCGAACCTATTATCTCCCGAATACTGGATACTGTCTTCTTCGTATTTTATCATCATCATCATCAACATCATCAACATCATCTATGCATCTCAATCCCTGTATTCCTACATTTCTCCTGTCTGTTGATTGATTATTAATAATTTATTTGGGTATTCTATTGCCATTCATTCATGTCATGCGGAGATATCAGGTTTACTTCCGCTCACAGACTCTCTGTAAGGATGGGGACCGGAAATTCACGGGTAATGCGTTCATATTTCTTTATTTCTCCTACACAGTGAATCTTGTAACACTTCGAAGTGTAACTCAAGTATACATCCTGCTATTGTAAAGATTCTTGATCCCAACCTTCATCTTCTTTGTCCTTCCCGCTAATATTCCAAAGGGAAATTACTTATCGACGCAGAGGAGCGATGCTAAAGAGTGTGCGTTTACCTATATTCATCATTCTGAATTGTATAGTACCTATTATTATTATTATTATTATTATTATTATTATTATTATTATTATTATTATTATTATTATTATTATTATTATTATTATTATTATTATTATTGAAATTTAGTACTCCTGACCCCGTATCAGGAAACGGGACTACCGAACAAGTTGATCGTGCCGTAGGGTCTGAAGAGGGTTTTCCGTGGTTTCCCATTTTCACATCAGGCAAATGCCGGGGATGTACCTTAATTAATGCCACGACTATCTCCTTCCCACTCCTAGCTCATTCCTATCTCATCGTTGCCGTAAGATCTATCTGTGTCGGTGCGACGTAAAGCAAATTGTAACACTAAATAAATAAATAAATAAATAAATAAATAAATAAATAAATAAATAAATAAATAAATAAATAAATAAAAGAAGCAGAAATGAAAAAGAAAAAGGAAATGAGACTGAAATTTGTACATCTTTACAATATTTGAATTTATTTACTGTTAAAAACTTCTACGTACTGAATATACTTCTATACTAGTAGTGCTTCTTTCCAATAGGCCTACTTTGGACCACGCTTGTTCAACAGCTGGACTTTGATCTTTACCCAGTAACTTCGTTTCTTTTCCTGGTGTAGGCCTCTCCTTCCTCCGACCAGAGGGTACCTTTTTCTTCAGTGGGCTTCTCCTGAACACTACGGAATTTATTCAGGATTTCTCACACAGCCTGTCTGTTTTGTTAGTTTGTCAGCTCCAGTTTTTTTACGTCCTTCTCACTCTCCGTCAGCCATGTGGTAAGGACTATCTAGGTTTGCCAGTAGTTGAACAGGCAGTTCAGGGAGGCAATCTTGCCACATGGTCTCTTCGTTTCCTGGTACACTCAGAAAACCTCTCTGTCCGAGTGTAGAACTCTGAAATGTGACGTCTCTGGATTCTCCATCTTCCAGTATCGGACCTAGGATCTTATATGAGAATTTTCTCTCTGACTTCCACAAATCTTTTCTATTTAGTGAATGACACCTCATGGCATACATGGATTGCATTAGATGTGTGTTGTGTAGCGTTTAAGCTTCAGATTTCTTGACAGGCATCGCTTGTTGTAGATGTTTTGAGGCAGTTGATAGGGCAGTTCCAGCTTGTTAACTCTCGCGAAGAGGGCTGCTTCCTCTGATATATTGGGTTCAGTCCAGTCGGTGAGGTAATTCAATGACTCCACTCGCTTGATTTCACCCTCTTCTAGTAATGTTTGTAAAGTACTTGGGTTTCTCCAGGGACAATTGGAGTCCTGCTTTGACCGCATGCCTTCACCACTATTTCCAGAGACTTAGCGATCAGTGCAGTAGCGTAGCCAGGATCGGCCAATGGGGGGGGTTACAGTTACAAAATTAAGATATAACATAATGAAAGTGCTTGTGCTTGTGCGTGTCTGGTACGCGCATGCATGACTGTCATAAGGATACTGATACAAGAGTGAATTACTGTATGTGATATTCAGATTGCAATACACTACAAAATTCTTACTTTAAAATACAGAACAAGAACAATATGATCAAGGTCAGCAGTTTTATCTCAAACGGTATGTTCAGTTTACAATCTAAAATCTAATTTTCGAGGCTTCCTAGAAAATAAATTTAACACATCTGTTGGTTTTACAACTATGTCTCTGTGAATGTTCAAGGGAGCCAACACGTTGAGTCGAATTTCACTTGTGGTATTTCTGAGGTAGGTTTTAAGGCGTCTTAATGTTGAAAATGATCTCTCACTGGCTGCAGTGGTGACAGGTAGGGTGGCAAACACTCTCAACAAGCAGTAGATTGCAGGGAGTTTATCTTGATCACATAAAAGAAGTTTATTGTTTACTGTCAGTTTCTATTTATTTTCTTTTTGTGAAAGTTCAATGGGGGGGGGGGGTTCTAACCCCCAGTAACCCCCCCCCTGGCTACGCCCCTGGATCAGTGCCGTATTGTCTACAAAGGCTAGACAATTTACTGTCAACCAGTCCCTCTAGTGACCCAGGTAAACTCCAGTCTGCATACCCAACTTCACCAGTTCCTTGCGCCATTGTCTGACAGCTTTTTAAAGGATGCGGGTTGAAGAGGAGTGGGGAAAGTCTGTCACGTTGTCTAACCCTGCTTTCTGAGATCTCGCCTCTGAATTTAACCTTGGAGTGTATGCCAGTCGGAGTTTGTAGAATGAGTTTTCTGGCTTTGTTGTCTAGTCCGAGTTTCTCGAGAATTATACTAAGGGTTTGTTTGTCCAGGGAGTCGTAGGCCTTCCTAAAATCAACCAAAGTGGCAACCACCTTGAGGCTTTTAAACTTGGAGTAAGCATTAGACAGGACCTCGTATGTTATTGAGAGGAGAGAGATCTATTTGTAGTTGTTCGAGTTCTTAGGATCTCCTTTCTTGCAAAGGGAGTGGATCAAAGCAGAGGTGTCCAACTCCATGGCTGAATGGTCAGAGTAGTTGTCTTTGGTTCAGTGGGCCCGGGGTTCGATTCCCGGTCGGGTCGGAGGATTTAAATTGTTAATTCTCCTGACTCAGGGACTGGATGTTTGTACTGTTCCCAACACATCTGTAACTCAGACACCACACACAACACTATCCTCCACCAAGATAACAATAACCATATGGAATTATTATAAATACACTGACTGACAGAGAAAAATGCAACACCAAGAAGGAGTGGTCAGAACTTTATGCCAATTGCAGGGTAGACTGACGTCACTGAGGTATGCTCATGATGTGAAATGCGCCGCTGTGCTGCGCACGTAGCGAACGATAAATGGGACACGGCGTTGGCGAATGGCCCACTTCGTACCGTGATTTCTCAGCCGACAGTCATTGTAGAACGTGTTGTCGTGTGCCACAGGACACGTGTATAGCTAAGAATGCCAGGCCGCCGTCAACGGAGGCATTTCCAACAGACAGACGCCTTTGCGAGGGGTATGGTGATCGGGCTGAGAAGGGCAGGTTGGTCGCTTCGTCAAATCGCAGCCGATACCCACAGGGATGTGTCCACGGTGCAGCGCCTGTGGCGAAGATGGTTGGCGCAGGGACATGTGGCACGTGCGAGGGGTCCAGGCGCAGCCTGAGTGACGTCAGCACGCGAGGATCGGCGCATCCGCCGCCAAGCGGTGGCAGCCCCGCACGCCACGTCAACCGCCATTCTTCAGCATGTGCAAGACACCCTGGCTGTTCCCATATCGACCAGAACAATTTCCCGTCGATTGGTTGAAGGAGGCCTGCACTCCCGGCGTCCGCTCAGAAGACTACCATTGACTCCACAGCATAGACGTGCACGCCTGGCATGGTGCCGGGCTAGAGAGACTTGGATGAGGGAATGGCGGAACGTCGTGTTCTCCGATGAGTCACGCTTCTGTTCTGTCAGTGATAGTCACCGCAGACGAGTGTGGCGTCGGCGTGGAGAAAGGTCAAATCCGGCAGTAACCGTGGAGCGCCCTACCGCTAGACAACGCGGCATCATGGTTTGGGGCGCTATTGCGTATGATTCCACGTCACCTCTAGTGCGTATTCAAGGCACGTTAAATGCCCACCGCTACGTGCAGCATGTGCTGCGGCCGGTGGCACTCCCGTACCTTCAGGGGCTGCCCAATGCTCTGTTTCAGCAGGATAATGCCCGCCCACACACTGCTCGCATCTCCCAACAGGCTCTACGAGGTGTACAGATGCTTCCGTGGCCAGCGTACTCTCCGGATCTCTCACCAATCGAACACGTGTGGGATCTCATTGGACGCCGTTTGCAAACTCTGCCCCAGCCTCGTACGGACGACCAACTGTGGCAAATGGTTGACAGAGAATGGAGAACCATCCCTCAGGACACCATCCGCACTCTTATTGACTCTGTACCTCGACGTGTTTCTGCGTGCATCGCCGCTCGCGGTGGTCCTACATCCTACTGAGTCGATGCCGTGCGCATTGTGTAACCTGCATATCGGTTTGAAATAAACATCAATTATTCGTCCGTGCCGTCTCTGTTTTTTCCCCAACTTTCATCCCTTTCGAACCAATCCTGCTTGGTGTTGCATTGTCACTGTCAGTCAGTGTATGAGGGCCCGTCTCTGTGGTGTAGTGGTTAGTCTGATTAGCTGCCATCCCCGGAGGACTGGGTTCGATTTTCGGCTCTGCTACGAAATTTGAAAAGTGGTACGAGGGCTGGAACGGGGTCCACTGAGCCTCGGAAGGTCAACTGAGTAGAGGGGGTTCGATTACCACCTCAGCCATCCTCGAAATGGTTTTCCACTTCTCCAGACAAATGCCGGGATGGTACCTACTGTAACTTAAGGCCACGGCCGCTTCCTTCCCTCTTCCTTGTTTATCTTTTCCAATCTTACCATCCCACCACAAGGCTCCTTTTCAACATAGCAGGCGAGGCCACCTGGACGAGGTACTGGTCCTCCACCCCAGTTGTATACCCCGACCTAAAGTCTCATGCTCCAGGGCACTGCCCTTGAGGCGGTGGAGGTGGGATCCCTTGCTGAGTCCGAGGGAAAAACCAACCCTAGATGGTAAACGGATTAAGAAAGAAAGAAAGAATAAATCTGAGGTCCAGTCAGATGGCAACTTCTCCGTTTCCCAGTTGTTGTTAATGATCTCCGTGAGCTTGTTCACTGTCTTGCTACCGGCACACTTCCAGAGTTCGACCACAATGGAGTGCTCTCCAGCTTCCTAGCTGTTCTTGAGTAGCTAGATGATTCGAGTAACTTCTTCCACTGAAGGAGGTAATGAGTCTGGATTTGGTGTCATTTGCTGGTAGTCATAGTCTTCACTGGGTGGATCACAGCTGACCAACTTCTGAAAGTACTCGTCTACGAGGTGGCAGTTGTCCCTGTTTTCTGTAAACCACCTTGCCCCACGGGTCTCTGAAGTGAAAGGTCGGTGATAATTTACAACCTAGACTACTGTCCTTTTCGTCATAGTCCATTGTTTTAGGATTTTACTCTTATTGTTAGTATTATTATTAGTAATTATGATTTTGATGCTTTTATTACTTTTGTAATTTTATTATACATTAGATTGTTCGACTCGTTGGCTTCCCTTCGGTTCAGAGGGCCTCGGGATCGATTCGCGGCCAGGTTGGGGATTTTAATCGCTTCTGATTAATTCTTCTGGCTCGGGGACTGGGTGTTTGTGTCCGTCCCAATACTCTCCTCTTCATATTCAGACAACACATCACACTACCAACCATCACAGAAACGCATCCCTCCATATAGGGTTGGCGTTAAGAAGGGCATCCGGTCATAAAACAGGACCAAAATCCAGATGTTCGACGCAGTTCGCACCCACGAACCCATAGGTGTGGGTAGAAGACGAAGAAATTATACAGTACATTATTCTGGCACGTCTGTTGTAATTGGGGAAGGATATTC
The DNA here is from genome assembly GCF_040414725.1 of Anabrus simplex. Lineage (NCBI taxonomy): Eukaryota > Metazoa > Arthropoda > Insecta > Orthoptera > Tettigoniidae > Anabrus > Anabrus simplex. The sequence continues at coordinate 903,152,686 of NC_090265.1, forward strand.
CGGGTGCAAATAAACAAATACATAAGCAATAAAAATGTATATGGAATAAACATACTGAAGTATTTTATAAACATGTTCCAGGTTGTCTGTTGTAGTTATCTAATATAGAAGGGGTCTTGATATGTTACTTAGTGGACATAAACATATCAATGTAATCATGAACATATCACGGCGAAGTAAATTATGATATTGGCAGTACCGAGCTCGATAGCTGCAGTCGCTTAATTGCGGCCAGTGTCCAGTATTCGGGAGATAGTGGGTTCGAACCCCACTATCGGCAGCCCTGAAAATGGTTTTCCGTGGTTTCCCATTTTCATACCAGGCAAATGCTGTACCTTAATTAAGGCCACGGCCGATTTTTTCCCACTCCTAGCCATTTCCTATCCCATCGTCGCCATAAGACCTATCTGAGTCGGTGCGACGTAAAGCAAAAAAAAAAAAAAAAAAATAGTGGCAGTGATAGCGACTATGAACATAATCTCATCTTACTTGGATGTTACGTTCTCAGTTCACTTTCTTGCTGGTCTTCTCTCTTCCTGGCTGCCTATACAATGACGTTTTATAACTTTAAATGGAAGTTAACTCAAGTCTTCACTTCCAATACAGAGATTCTCCAATACACAGTAACAGCAGTTCGTAATTACTTACAGTGCGAGGAGTTGCTTCTGTTTTCAGCTGTTTGAGAATGTCGTCAAATCTCTATCCGCTAATCTACAACCTGCCAATATTTTCGCGGAAGGCATTTTTGTATTTGATAACCTCTGTCTTAGTCTTTATAGACTGTGGAAGTTTTATTGACATGCATGTGGGTAGTTTTAGCCAGTACTATACAGTCTTACACCAAAACGTCGCTGAACAAAGGATGGTTTTAGTAGGCTATTGATGATTCTTAGTTAATATGATAATGGCGATTTATATTATTATTATCACCGGGCGAGTTGGCCGTGCGCGTAGAGGCGCGCGGCTGTGAGCTTGCATCCGGGAGATAGTAGGTTCGAATACCACTATCGGCAGCCCTGAAGATGGTTTTCCGTGGTTTCCCATTTTCACACCAGGCAAATGCTGGGGCTGTACCTTAATTAAGGCCACGGCCGCTTCCTTTCAACTCCTAGGCCTATCCCATCGTCGCCATAAGACCTATCTGTGTCGGTGCGACGTAAAGCCCCTAGCAAAAAAGAATTATTATCATTCATAATGCATTGACTGTGAAAGATCTTCTGATTGTAAGATTACTGCCAGTTTATCTCGTATGAAACTCTGCTCTAAACGAAAAATCTGTTGACATGAGGTCGGTGGATGCACAGTGGGTCTCGGTCCACAAGTGGCTACGGCTAGGGTTGCCGCACGTCCTGAAAAATCGGGATTGTCCTGAATTTGAGCATGTGACCCGACGACCTGATTGAATTTTTAAACATCCCTTAAACGTCCTGAATTTTAAAAATCAGAGCAAGTTATTTAAAATTTCGTTGAATTCACAATGGACAGATGACAGAAATAGACTGAAAGAAGAATCTGTTCAATCAATATTATTTCCGCAATGCAATTTAAAAAAAATATCTTGTCAGAAATTTCATGATGAGTTCGTCAGAAGTGTGTCATGTTCAGAAAGTATGATTGGCATCAGCATTAGGGCACTTCTGTATCATAAATATTTTTAAAGCAAAGTGAATGAATGCTGTTTTCAGTTTTCATTTACTCGTGTTATTGAGAAGTGAGTAATTCCACGTGGGCTGTCCTATCTGTTACTTAAAAACCTATGCAAATAATAATGAATATTATATAGTTCTGGAGTAATCTGTAAAGTAGGTATTTTACTTAATTTTTTTAAAATTATTTCTCTGCTTGATTATAAACATTAACATCATGAAACAAGTGTCATTTTTGGCAACGGACGGGACAGTTTACGTCGAGTTACCCAAATACACTCGTTAGAACCATAGGCGCCGAATTTCTTTCTTGAGCACGGGGGTAAAGATGAAGATATCAAATTTTTTACGGGAGCAAAAACACGATCTACTTCCCATACCACTATATGCACGGGGCAAGTGCTCCCGTGGAGACGGTGCCTACGGTTGGAACTTGTCGATGATGGTGTCCTGAATTTCATCCTGAACCTTATGGCAAACCTAGCCACGGCTGGTCCGTAGTCCCACAGCTCTGCACTCCAACCGGCCAACCGAGCAGAGGAGGAGTGACTACGGCTCTACCGTGGTTCTACGTCTTTGCATTCGGGAGACGGGATTGGACCTCACGGCTGGCCCCAACCGTCGGCTGTCCTGAGAAATGGTTTTCCATTCTTCTGCACTACGGCGAATGTCAGGGCAGTTCCTAGTATAGGCCACGGCCACCAACCCCTCGCCTTCTCTGTGCATCTCCTTCAACATAACAAATCTCCCGGCCTGAGAGACGGCGTTACCGTCTGAGAGGCCTACCTCACCCTCCAGGGGAGGAATAAAAACATTTTTAGTAGTAGTAGTAGTAGTAGTAGTTGACATGAAGCTTTAATATTTTGGCACCCAAAAAGCTATCAATACGAGCCTGGATATTTTCTGTTATAATGGTTCCAGGCTAACGCTCCAGTAAAAGCGTGTATTCCCTCCTCATCCTCACGAGTGATAGCAACTTGAAAGGCTGTGGTCTGCCTTATCGTTTCTCAGCGAGGATGCTGCAGTTGCAGTTTCGGACAGTGTTGTGGTAGTTATCTGCGATAAATCTCGTTATTTCTGGCCGAGTCATGGATGTAGAAAGATCGAATGGCCTAGAAGACTTCTGTTCAAGCGACGGGAATATATTTTTGTTATGATTTTAAAAATACTATTCCAAACTTTTTATAGTCTCGTGAAGATACATACTTACGAAAACGGTGTATCGGACAAGTTGTATTATTTATGCTCATACTTACAGACTAACTCAGTGATATCGTGGCAAGCTGTTCATCAAGATGGTCTTGGTTCACATTATGACCAACTGATATTAAGTTTTTGAAAATCAGTACTAAAATATCAAGTCGCCAATAACTGCGACGTAGAAGGCCAAGCTTGCTTCAGTGCTAAATTTTCACCAATATTCTGTGACACTGAAATTTGGTTATACAACAAATATTTATTGTTTGTAACGTAAAATTAAGAACGTTATAAGTCCATTGATTAGTTACATCATTTCTTCTGCTTTCTCAAATGTATCGAGGACGATATTTTGAAGTATGTTTTGAGAAAACGTTATCGTAATTTAAATTTTACACGTACAATTAAGACATGCAATTTTTACGTGCTTAAGATATGTGATCGATAAAAGCTTCTGCAGTTACTTCATTTATAGAAGTATGAAAATATAGTGGTTCTTATTTTTCATAAATACTATATATATATTACAATATGCTTTACCGGGTGAGTTGGCCGTGCGGTTAGGGGTGCGCAACTATGAGCTTGCAACCGGGAGATGGTGGGTTCAAACCCCACTGTCGGCAGCCCTGAAGATGGTTCTCCGTGGTTTCCTATTTTTACACCATGTAAATGCTGGGGATGTACCTTAATTAAGGCCACGGCCGCTTCCTCCCCATTCCAAGGCCTTCCTTACCCCATCGTCGCCATAAGACCTATCTGTGTCGGTGCGAAGTAAAGCAAATAATAATAATAATAATAATAATAATAATAATAATAATAATAATAATAATAATAATAATAATAATAATAATAATAATAATAATAATATTTTGTCATTAGAAAGCATTCAGCATTCTTGCGAATTGCGATTACAATCATCGACACGACTAAATAGCAAATACGAATATAATCCATCAGAAACTTGTTCTCCAGTGTGAACTGGGCCAGCGATCAAGATGTAAACTGTATGAATCATCCACTAGCTACTGGAAATACACTGACTGACAGAGCAAATGCAACACCAAGAAAGAGTGGTTCGAAAGGGATGAAAGTTGGGGAAAAAACAGAGACGGCACGGACGAATAATTGATGTTTATTTCAAACCGATATGCAGGTTACACAATGCGCTCGGCATCGACTCAGTAGGATGTAGGACCACCGCGAGCGGCGATGCACGCAGAAACACGTCGAGGTACAGAGTCAATAAGAGTGCGGATGGTGTCCTGAGGGATGGTTCTCCATTTTCTGTCAACCATTTGCCACAGTTGGTCGTCCGTACGAGGCTGGGGCAGAGTTTGCAAACGGCGTCCAATGAGATCCCACACGTGTTCGATTGGTGAGAGATCCGGAGAGTACGCTGGCCACGGAAGCATCTGTACACCTCGTAGAGCCTGTTGGGAGATGCGAGCAGTGTGTGGGCGGGCATTATCCTGCTGAAACAGAGCATTGGGCAGCCCCTGAAGGTACGGGAGTGCCACCGGCCGCAGCACATGCTGCACGTAGCGGTGGGCATTTAACGTGCCTTGAATACGCACTAGAGGTGACGTGGAATCATACGCAATAGCGCCCCAAACCATGATGCTGCGTTGTCTAGCGGTAGGGCGCTCCACAGTTACTGCCGGATTTGACCTTTCTCCACGCCGACGCCACACTCGTCTGCGGTGACTATCACTGACAGAACAGAAGTGTGACTCATCGGAGAACACGACGTTCCGCCATTCCCTCATCCAAGTCGCTCTAGCCCGGCACCATGCCAGGCGTGCACGTCTATGCTGTGGAGTCAATGGTAGTCTTTTGAGCGGACGCCGGGAGTGCAGGCCTCCTTCAACCAATCGACGGGAAATTGTTCTGGTCGATATTGGAACAGCCAGGGTGTCTTGCACATGCTGAAGAATGGCGGTTGACGTGGCGTGCGTGGCTGCCACCGCTTGGCGGCGGATGCGCCGATCCTCGCGTGCTGACGTCACTCGGGCTGCGCCTGGACCCCTCGCACGTGCCACATGTCCCTGCGCCAACCATCTTCGCCACAGGCGCTGCACCGTGGACACATCCCTATGGGTATCGGCTGCGATTTGACGAAGCGACCAACCTGCCCTTCTCAGCCCGATCACCATACCCCTCGTAAAGTCGTCTGTCTGCTGGAAATGCCTCCGTTGACGGCGGCCTGGCATTCTTAGCTATACACGTGTCCTGTGGCACACGACAACACGTTCTACAATGACTGTCGGCTGAGAAATCACGGTACGAAGTGGGCCATTCGCCAACGCCGTGTCCCATTTATCGTTCGCTACGTGCGCAGCACAGCGGCGCATTTCACATCATGAGCATACCTCAGTGACGTCAGTCTACCCTGCAATTGGCATAAAGTTCTGACCACTCCTTCTTGGTGTTGCATTTGCTCTGTCAGTCAGTGTACATACCACAAATAGTGCTTGAAAACTCAATCTACAATCTTCTTGAGATGGAGATATTATAACGGACTCACGATCAGTAATAATAGACAACGTATCATCTTCATATATGGGGCTAGGAAGATTGCATTTCTCAAAGACATTGCCTGTCCAAACACTTACCTGCAGACTACAATAGCAGCAAAATATCGAAGCACATGGATGTGGTAATAGAAATAGAACGATTGTAGAAATTTCACTATGTAACCACACTTCCAAAAGTTTTATCATGCACTGTCATTTCCTAGCTTCTACACAGTTCTTTAACTGCACTCAGTCTACATTCAACCATGTTTATAGAGCTTCTAAAGTCGGTTTTCCTGATGGTTAGAGAGTGGCCGTTATCCCTTCGGTGGCCAGTCTCATATTTCATTTGGGAAAAGAAATCCTGTAGGTAAATGTTCTGCTAAATAGTCGCATAGTGAGGAAGTTCTGAGGTACGAGGTCTCTTCACCAGACGTCTTAAGAGCATTGGGATCCAGTGTTAAGGGAGAGACAGTAGGCTAGTGCAGAAGTGAACCAATTCCTAGCTCAAGTGTATTAATGTTTACATGTATTGTACTTGTGTGACGGATATGTATGCAAATGCATATTTTGTTTGCCGATATGTATACCTCGAAAATCGCCAAGGAAGTGTGTTTGAAGGTGAAACTGGACGAATTATTAAGTTTAATTGTCTATGCATTTTTGCATATACTTATTTGAGATTAGTGCATCAATTTCAAATTTCGGATCTGTTGCGCATGTTTTCGACTTTTATCATGTTTATTTTAACGTGTTTTACAAGCTGTCTTCAACAAATGTAAAGTAATTAATGCTGTGAAGTCTTTCGGCAATGAAACGGTTGAAAGGGAACTGACACTTACCAAGACACACTTCCAAATCGTACCAACTGGAATCATTCGAGAAGCTAGAAAGACGTGGAGTGCGTCTTGGTGATTTGTTGGACATTATGGAGAACGTGAATCATGAAATGGAAGGTATGCCAGGAAACCTACAAATGGTTAACAGCTACACTCACTCCAGAATTCAAGTACTGTCCTGTTATATCCGTAGATACAGATAAATCACTCTCCGCACTGTAGGTAGTTTTAACAGACAAACGCCACAGATTTAAACTAGAAAACTTGAAGATTGTTGTAGTGTACTGCAAAGTAAATTATGGGCAGAAAAAGTACTGTAGGCTGTGCAGTGTAAAATGAAAGAGGAATGTGTATTTAAGCGTGTTTCTTTACGTTTGTGTTTTTTTTACACGATGTTCTTAAAATCTTTCTGTTTCCTTTCTTAATCTGTTTAACCTTCAGGGTTGGTTTTTCCCTCGGACTCAGCTAGAGATCCCACCCCTACCACCTCAAGGGCAGTGTCCTGGAGTGTGAGACATTGGGTCCGGGGATACAACTGGGGAAAATGACCAGTACCTCGCCCAGACGGCCTCACCTGCTATGCTGAACAGGGGCCTTGGTGGGGGATGGGAAGATCGGAAAGGATAGGCAAGGAAGAGGGAGGGAAGCGGCCGTGGCCTTAAGTTAGGTACCATCTCGGCATTTGCCTAGAAAAGAAGTGGGAAACCACAGAAAACCACTTCCAGGATGGCTGAGGTGGGAATCGAACCCGGGCCTCTGGGGGTGGCAGCTAATCACACTAACCACCCGAAGCGGTCTCTTAAAACCTTACTGATTGATTAATCAAGTGTATTAATTGACACAATGTACCTTATCTAGGAGAAGTATGCATATTGTTTTAAACAGTGAATACCGACAGAGTGATACATCTCACGAGCTATGCACGGATTGCTTTTACAGGTGGAACAACCACGGTTGTAAGTAGTGTGATATTTTGTTTTTTATTCAGTTGTTTATTCATGATCATGATTTTATGTATTGGTGAGGGTGAATCGCGTGTGTCTAGTAAAGGAATCTGTGAAGAAAGAAATACAAACCCATAACGCATATAGGCCAAGACAACTGCTACTCTGCAAGCTGGCGAAAGCAAAGTTGAAATGATGTATTATTCGTTGTAATGTTTACCATCATTAGGCATAATACATATCTATAATGAACTATGTTGTACTAGCTCCTGCAATGAAGGAATACGAAACAAGATCTTTTAAAATAATAGTTTGATTGATATGTCAGTGAAATACCCAGTGTTTATAGAAATCAAGAAACTCTCTAAGGCACATCTTGAACCTGTTACAGACGTAAAACTTCAACACCACTTATGAACTTCCGCGTTATACATATGAATGTTAAAGGTGACTTGTGAAAGGAAAACTACCCCGTTTTAAACGGCATAAAGGTTTCATCATTTACAGGTGATTTACGAGCACTGACCTTTACGCGTCCCTGCTGTTAGCAAGGTCTGTACCACAGCTTGCGACAAGGCGATAAATTCACACTCGCAGGGAGTCTTTACAGCACAGTAACTGACTGAATATTTCTTTCCTCTGGAGGTCTTATGATAATACCGTTTAAGCGAAATTCATTTATGGTCTTTTTAGACGACATAAGATATTCCAATTTGTGTTTTCGACTTATATTCCCTTTCTTATAATAAGACCTTCCCAACGACCTTCCACCGATTTAATACATTTTCAATACACTGTACATGCCATGGTGAGAAATTCCACCGCTTCAAATTACAGTACAAGGCACAACTCCCACACATTTCCGAGAAAATCTGAATACTGTATTTTGAGAGTGTTTTGCAAGACCAGCAGCATGCGACATATTCCCACAAGGAACACACAACGCAATGAGCATGATACTGTATATGCTTCACAAGCTTGAGATCCGTGGTTCGAATCTTACCTCCATTTCTACGTTCAGTTCTTACGTTATTTTTTGTGGCAAGCAGATTAAGGATAATCGTAGTAATATGTGCTTAACAATATTGGTTGACTAATTTCTTCATCTGCTTCTTGTTAGGAAAATGGATGGTATGTATTGGAAATGCTATAAAGCTATAAGCTTGCCTTCGGGAGATGATGGATTTGAACCCACCATCAGCAGCCTTGAAGATGTTTTTCCGTAGTTTCCCAATTAAGCCCGCTTTTTAGAAACAGGGTGAGAGTTGCAGCTTGAAATTTGAACCGACGTTCTCTCCATGGACTGCATTTATATCGAAAATGGTTAAAATCGGTGGGGACATGTTGGCAAGGTTTCCTTGTTAGTACGACATGACTGTAATACTGCCATGATACAAATTTGTACAGAGGATGGTTCAATTAACTTGTATCTTAAGACAATAAATACTTACGACCATGCCAAGATCAGACCCGGCAGTAGACGTATCACATATTTTCACATTCTTAAACATTGATCATGAACTACGCTTGCTGGCAGATCAGGTATTAAGGAAAACTATTGTAAAAACATTAATACTTGCAAAATGTTAACCTTGTAAGAATGTTGATGAAGAATATGCCCAGATCAATACCCCTATCCCCTGTGTCTTCTACTATCGACCGAACGAGTTGGTTGCGTCGTACGGACCGCGTAGCCTTGTTTGCCTTCGGGAGATGATGGATTCGAGCCCCACCATTGGCAGCCCTGAAAATGGTTTTCCGTAGTTTCCCAATTAAGGCCATGGCCGCTTCCTACAACAGTCCTAGCACTTTCCTACCGTATCATCGCCGAAAACCTAGCCGTATAAAGATGGTGAACCACAAATCAAATCTTCTCGTGTCAGCTACTACAACGTTACTCTTACAGATTCATCTCACTGTCACAATATACAAGTGGTACAGGTATATGCGACGTCTTTAATCGTATTTTTTATGTAACCAGTCTCTGTGATGAATCAGTGATTTGAAAGAGTTACATATTGGTTCGGTAAGCATTCCAGACGGATTGACTAACATGTTATACTATTCCGGGATCTGGGGAAGAAAACAACGGAAAACTGCTTCGCTTTCACTTATATAATATTCTTTAATAAAAGAGGAAGACAGATTCACTATGGTTGATGGAAGTAAACTATAATCTGCAGATTTTAAAGACCGGACATATTTCAGGAGGATGCTTAAAAAAAAAAGAGGTTCCAGGATAAACTTTTTTTTGTTTTTTTGTTAGTTGCTTTACGTCGCACCGACACAGATAGGTCTTATGGCGACGATGGGACAGGAAAGGGCTAAGAGGGGGAAGGAAGCGGCCGTGGCCTTAATTAAGGTACAGCCCCAGCATTTGCCTGGTGTGAAAATGGGAAACCACGGAAAACCATTTTCAGGGCTGCCGACAGTGGGGTTCGAACCTACTATCTCCCGAATACTGGATACTGGCCGCACTTAAGCGACTGCAGCTATCGAGCTCGGTAAAGGATAAACTACAAAGAAGGAAGACAGGTACCCTCTGGACAAAGGAGAGGAGAGAAACAACACAGTCAGAGGATGCGCAATTACTGAACAAACATCAAAACTCACTCCAAACGAAATAGTTGAATATCGTGGTCCTTAGCCGGCCTATACGGAACAAAAAAGCGCTCCTTTAGTGATACCACCGGGCGAGTTGGCCGTGCGGTCACGGGCACGCGGCTGTGAGCTTGCATCCGGGAGATAGTGGGTTCGAATCCAACTGTCGACAGCCTTGAAGATGGTTTTCCGTGGTGCCCCATTTTCACACCGGGCAAATGCTGGGGCTGTGCGTTAATTAAGGCCACGGCCGCTTCCTTCCAACTCCTAGGCCTTTCCTATCCCATCGTCGCTATAAGACCTATCTGTGTGGGTGCGACGTAAAGCAACTAGCAAAAAAAAAAAAAATTAGTGATACCTATACTTTTTATTCCAGTTAAAGGGAACCAATAACATTATTATTTTTATTCCATTTGATACAGGAACTTTCGGGGAACGAACCAGTCCTCAAGCTGCATTGCAAGAATCGCAACTCCTGACACCGAATTTAAAGTATTTCCCTCTGATTGTTTAAAGGCTTCACTTTATTATGCAAGTGGAGTTGCTGAAAAGGATGTCCACATGGCAGGAGCGTAGCCAAGTGGGTTTACTGGGGGTCAGAACCTACACGCCATGAACATTTGAGGAAATAAAATAAAAAGAAACTGACAAGAACAAGTGAAAATCGACTGAATTGGTTGGCTCGGCTTACATTCACAGAGACATACTTGTAAAACCAACAGATCTCTTGAATTTATCTTCTAAAAAGCCTCGAAAATTTTATCTTAGATTGTAATCTGAATATACCATTCGCCGTAAAGCAATTCTCCTTGACCATTTCGTCCTTGTTTTTTTTTTTTTTGCTAGTGGCTTTACGTCGCACAGATATAGATAGGTCTTATGGCGACAATGGGATAGGAAAGGCCTAGGAGTTGGAAGGAAGCGGCCGTGGTCTTAATTAAGGCACAACCCCAGCATTTGCTTGGTATAAAAATGGGAAACCACGGAAAACCTCTTCAGAGCTGCCGACAGTGGGATTCGAACCTACTATCTCCCGGATGCATGCTCACAGCCGCGCGCCTCCAACCGCACGGCCAACTCACCTGGTGTTCTGTATTTTAATGTAAGATGTTAGAGTGTACCGGTACTGCAATATGAATACCAATATAATTCCCTTGTAAAGTGTCCTTACAATGACAATCATGCATGCGCGCACCACACATGAACAAACACCTTCGTTATGGTCTATCATCATTTTGTAACTAACCCCACCCCCGCCCTATTCGTCCAGTGTTGCCAAGTCTCCCAAAATTTCAGGAGATCTCCCGATTTTTTTGTAACACACCAGAAAACCCGATAAAACAAAAAATCTCCAGAGATTTCTTCTCATCCAAATTTAAGGGAAATTAATAATAATAATTAATGGTGCATACTATATTTGTGCCGTAAAGCTCTTTCCTCGCCTCACTGCATGATGTTTTATTGATGATATCACTTGTCCCCGCATTCATTTTAAGCTCGAATTACGCCTCTTACTGAACTCAAAATCACGCTTGACAGCATCATTCGAAGGGAAATGACCGACCCGCACACAGAATACAAAATCTGCATCCTGCTACGACTTCAATACTGGCACAAAATTTCTACGCCTGATGAATAACTACGTCTACAGGAAGAGTGGAGGAGACAGAGAATAATAATAATAATAATAATAATAATAATAATAATAATAATAATAATAATAATAATAATAATAATAATAAGCATTAGAGTGGCCAGAAAGTGCGGGTGAGTGAAATCATATATTTTTTCACAATAATTTCAAAGATTATTGCATTCCTTAATTTAGTTTTATTATAACATTTCAGTGCTTGAGAAACTACCGAAATTTTCACAAAATTCCCGAAATATTGATATACAATCTACCTATTTTTTACTTGTAGACCTGGCAACGATGTATCCGTCAGTTCTGGCTACTCTACTGGTACATGGTATTGTATGTTCCTCGCATTTAATATTTTATCAGACTTAATTGTTAATTATTATTTTCAAAATATAATTCACCTCTCATGTGGATACCCACAACAACATTATATCTGTTTCTAAGAAAAGTGCCCCTGCGAAGAACTTATACAGTACCATGTGCTCATTTTTGTTTGAGTGATTGTGTATAGATTATTACGTAAGCACTGAAGTTTTCTCACTGCGCTTCAGTCGAATGACAATATTAAGTTCATACATACATCATCATTATAGACCGTTGTTCGACTCGTTGGCTGAATGGTCAGCGTACTGGCCTTCGGTTCAGAGGGTCCCGGGTTCGATTCCTGGCCGGGTCGGGGATTTTAACATCCATTGGTTATATTCCAATGGCTCAGGGGCTGGATGTTTGTGCTGTCCCCAACATCCCTCGATCTCACACACAACACACAATACTATCTTCCACCACAATAACACGCAGTCACCTACACATAACAGATCACGCCCACCCTCATCGGAGGGTCTGCCTCACAAGGATAGAAATAGCCCACGAAATTTTAAACCGTTATGCCGTTACTTTTCGGAAAAAAAGTTGTAATGTGAGGGTTAGACAATACTGATTGAAACAACTGTGTATTCATGACAGTGATTATGGTAACGCCATTGGCTGTTCAACGATCTCCCCAGTTTATCAATTTGCAAGTTTTTGAATGGCAGCAGAAAACCATTTTTTACCAATAAATGAAACATACTTTGGACACCCCTGAATGTGCAATGTCCAAGATTCTAATGATAGGTGTAAAAACGGTGTAGGTCCCTTGAAAGGAACAATTACCATTAATAATAATAACGTTATTGGCTTTACGTGCCACTAACAACTTTACGGTTTTCGGAGACGCCGAGCGAGGTGCCGAAATTCAGTCCCGCAGGAGTTCTTTTACGTGCCAGTGAATCTACCGACACGAGACTGACGTATTTGAGCACCTTCAAAATACCACCGGACTGGTCAGGATCCAACCTGTCAAGTTGGGGTCAGAAGGCCAGCACCTCAACCGTCTGAGCCACTCAGCCCGGCACAGCCACTCGACAGGTAGTGACAATCTGAAAAAATATTTCCTTCTCAAAATATGATTGCACTCGGCCATGTCAAGAACTACTGTTTGTTTACGGCCGGTGTTCCGTCATTCGGCTCTGTCGTCAGGTAAAGTAGTGAGCTAAATATCTGAGAGCTGAGTTAGTCATCCGTCAGTGAGTGATTCCTTTCGTTCTAAATCGCTAACCCCTGAACGATCAATACACATTTCACTCTGAATTCGACTCCATTCTCAAAAATTCTTCTCTAAAATTCATCTTGTCTGGTTAGTAATGCATGATTCATGTGATGACAGTACCTTATTTGTCGCAATTGATAGATGAAAGTGGGGTGAGCAGCGAACGAAAAATAGCGCCTCCTCGTCCAATGCAATCACATTTTGAATATGAAACGTATGGGTCCCTTGGTAACATTACTAGAAGTGAATATGTAATGTTGTTAAGAAACTCACGATACAAGTTCTTCTGAGTCTGTCCAGTAGTTGCAGACAAGACAATTAATGCCAGTCGGATGGGCACAGCTGAACTCAGTGATACTACACGTCTACTGAGTTGAAACGTGCAGAAGTCACTAGCAAGCGCAAAGGTTCATCAGAAAGAGATTTGAAGGAGATACCACAAATGAACGCAGGGTCTGTAAATAGGTCGCTCGTCATTTCGGCAACATAAAAAGTGCCAAAGATCTCGTCCATCAATTGATAGAGCTCAATATTCTGCGTTGTCAGCTAACATCAGAAGCAACAACAGTTAAATAGATATGTTTCTGAATGTCAGTAGGCTGAGGTCATTATAGTACTGCTATAATATTTAGTAGGTATTAATTATACATCAATATCAAACATGTAAATATACGTAATTTAATATAGTATTCTACTATTATTTACCCAAATAATAATAATAATAATAATAATAATAATAATAATAATAATAATAAATAATAATAATAATAATAATAATAATAATAATAATAATAATAATAATAATAATAATAATAATAATAATAATAATACGCCGCACATTTAAATATTGCGCCTAAAAGAACTCCCCTACTGGAGGAACCGTGAAACTAGACCTACTTAGAACTTTACTCTGAAGATGTCACCACTAAAATCTGATGGAATTTTGTTATTTTGAAGTTTCCTGAACTGGCTGTATTTCTACTTGTTCTGTTTGCCCTTCATCAAGAAGTTTGAACATTCTTCCATAGTTGTCACTGCTGAAAAACTATGATCATGCACCCTGGTGCGAAGTGAATGAACTTTTGATTTAAAGAAGTTTTGTATTCATAAGGTTTTTTTACTAATTGATGCTCATTTATTTTTTGGTTGGCAATATTTATCTTTTCTTTCCGCCAGTTTTGAATCTAGCCAATCCCAAATTTCTGTAAATAATTTTCAACCTATCACAGCCGTCTTCTTCGATGTTGAGTGTAACCTTTAAATCAACCAATAAATTGAGAGGGTGTGGCTGGTTTATTCGTGGAAGGATTCGAACTTTCCCCGAGGGTTTATAAACTGCGGGTTTTCTCGTCTCTTGGCCAATTGATTGTCATCTAACCTTGTGTGTGTGCCAAGCAGGAGGCGGGAGGTGCCTCTTTCACCAGGCAGCAGTACACCGACTAGGTAATGGCCACATATCATCTTTATTTCTTGCTTTCTCTGCAGTTTAACCTGAGGGAAAGGTCCGAATCATCACCTATGTAACCTACTTTTCGGAAAATGTAACCTCTGCCGGCTTACGTAATACCTTCATAAAATCTTTTACTGTAATTCGGGGATAGAGTGTGATGTGCCCTCTCGAGCTCCCCTTCATATTGGTTTGAGGTGACTACGTTTTGTACCTGGTTTTCTTCCTTTCCATTATGTCTTAATTTATTCTTATATGAGTCACCTCAGTAGTTTGGGAATAGTCCTTGTTTTACCGGCCTAGTGTCCTTTAGGTTTTAAGTGTTCTTATCTAGGAGCGCAGGCATTCGCCTCCTTTCATTTTGTGTTCGGGCCATTTATTTAACTGTTATTTCCTTTTACACGAAGGCCCTATAGGTTGGGTACGAGATACCCCTGTATCAATTTGTAAGTTGGGCCATGGATGGCCAAAAGTTGTAAGATATTTTGTGTGTTGCCTTGAGTAGGCTTGAGAACTGAGAGCACTTTAGCTCCTTTTCTAGTGCTGTAAAGGTGCATCTGGGAGGCCTGATATTGTATATTGGGAGCAAATGCTCCATGAATTTAGGGGATTTCTGCCCTGTGAACAAATTTATGCTCGTCTGTAAAATGTGAGCCGGGAGCTCCAAAGTTGTAGAACTAGGGGCTTGTAGCCCGAGAGTGTTAAAGTTCTGAAATCTTGGATGTTTCTAAGTCTTGTTTCTAATTTTGGACCTGAAATGTCATTGTTATCTAAGTGAAAAGTTGTTAAGTTTGTTGTTTTTCGAAAATATAACCTTCAGCTAAGTTTTTAAATTCTTTTCTTGACACTGTAGTTAGACCCATTCATCCCAGCACCTTCTTTCACCTCTTCTGCTCCACGGGTAACTCCGTAACAAGTAGTAGCAGAGCGTGGTTTCGATCCACGGACCTCTGGGTTATGGGCCCAGCACGATAATAATAATAATAATAATAATAATAATAATAATAATAATAATAATAATAATAATAATAATAATAATAATAATGCCCGCTTCTGTGTTGTAGTCGTTAGTCTGATTAGCTGGCACCCCCGGAGGCCCGGGTTCGATTCCGGCTCTGCCACGCAATCTAAGAAAAGTGGTACGAGGACTGGACTAGTTACATGGTTGTTGTAATCTAAGACCAGAATTCGACTGATCCTCCCCGAAATTAATTTCAAACCACACTTGGCCTCGGGAGGTCAACTAAGTACAGGGGGGGGGGGGTTCGATTTCCAACTCAGCCGTTTTCGAGGTGGCTTTCTGTGATTTCCCACTTCTCCTCCAAACAAATGCCGGGGTGGTACCTAACTTAAGGCCATGGCCGCTTCCTTCCTTCTTCCTTGTCTATACCTTCCAATCCTCCCATCCCCCACCAGGGCCCTGTTCAGCGTAGCAGGTGAGGCCACCTGGGCGACGTACTGGTCTTCCACTCCAGTGGTATTCCCTGATTCAAAGTCTCATGCTCCAGGACATTGCCCTTGAGGCGGTAGAGGTGGGATCCCTCCCTGAGTCCGAGGGAAAAATCAACCGTAGAGAGTAAACGGATTAAGAAAGACGAAAGGAAGAACGGGCGAGTTGGTTGTGCGGTTAGGGACGCACAGCTGTGAGCTTGCATCTGGAAGTTAGTGAGTTCGAACACCATTGTCGGCAGCCCTGAAGATCGTTTTCCGTGGTTTCCCATTTCCACACCAGGCAAATGCTGGAGTTGCACCTTAATTAAGGATACGGTCGCTTCCTTCCCACTCCTAGACGTTTCCTATCCCATCGTCGCCGTAAGACCGATCTGTGTCGGTGCGACGTAAAGCACATAGTAAAAAACGAGAGAAATAAATAATAATAATAATAATAATGCTCCAACTACCGTGTGCCTGCATTTGATGCCATTTCAGTTGTCTGTGTGTCAGTATTGACGTTAGCGGATAGCAGATTTTCATTAAATTTGTCGAATAAACGCCCAATTTTTATGATGAAATCTTTCGATACAGACAGCCGAATGGATTTCTTTTTAACCTTCAAAAATCCGACTACACCTCACCTGCCGGATATGAACCCGAAATCCTGGGTTCTGGATGCCGATATCCTACCACTGATCCACGGAGATAAATATGGTGTGATCAACAGATCAGCATCATTCCTTGGCCTCACTTTGTCTTGATAGTAATATGTAAATAAATGAATTGTTTACGTCCAGTGCTCTGTTATTCGGCTCTGTGGTAAGGTACAGTAGTGCGCTAAATCTCTGACAGCTCAGTTAGTCGGTCAGTCAATGGTTCCTTTCACTCTAACATCGCTAGTCCCTGAACGATCAACACACATTCCTATTACTTCTGCATTTGTAACACGCAAAACAATTTCTTTAAAATTCATGTTGTCCAGAGTAATACAAGACTCGTGTGATGCCTGCACTCGGTCCACTGACATATTATATGCTGGACGCGCTGTCATCTACCATCTGCGATGAACAGCTCTTTGGGAGATGCATGTGCCCTTTTAACCACATTAACAGCCGTCCTGCAATTCTTAATTTTTCTTTTGCCGGGCTGAGTGGCTCAGACGGTTAAGGCGCTGACCTTCTAACCCCAACTTGGCAGGTTCGATCCTGGCTCAGTCCGGTGGTATTTGAAGGTGCTCAAATACGACAGCCCCGTGTCGGTAGATTTACTGGCACGTAAAAGAACTCTTGCGGGACTAAATTCCGGCACCTTGGCGTCTCCGAAGACCTTAAAAAGTAGTTAGTGGGGCGTAAAGCAAATAACATTATTATTATTAATTTTTCTTTACAATTTACTTTACGTCGCACCGACACAGATAGGTCTTCTGGCGACAATGGAATAGGAAAGGGCTAGGGGCGGGAAGGAAACGCCCGTGACCTTAATTAAGGTACACCCCCAGCATTTGCCTGGTGTTACAATGGAAAACCACCGGGCGAGTTGGCCGTGCGGTTAGGGGCGCGCAGCTGTGAGCTTGCATCCGGGAGATAGTGGGTTCGAACCCCACTGTCGGCAGCCCTGAATATGGTTTTCCGTGGTTTCCCATTTTCACACCAGGCAAATGCTGGGGCTGTACCTTAAAGAAGGCCACGGCCGCTTCCTTCCAACTTCTAGGCCTCTCCTCTCCCGTCGTCGCAAGATATATCTGTGTCGGTGCGACGTAAAGCCAATTGTAAAAAATGGAAAACCATGGAAAACTATCTTCAGGGCTGCTGACTGGGGGGGTGGGGGTCGAACCCACTATCCCTCGAATGCAAGCTGACAGCTGACCCAAACTGCTCTGGCAGTACGGAGGCGGACGTTTTGATAGTGGCAATCAGGTACTAATTTGGTTAGCAGGCTGAGTCGTTCTGAAGTCTCCAAAATGTATACTGCCGCTGGTGGATATAGAAAGTAACCCTTCTATGTACTACTACTACAGGTCCTGCATATTTCATGAACATGATTCCTGTCCTTAAACTAATGAGCATACGATTTTTTTACACGGAACTAGTAAATACTGAGAGGAACATTTGCTGATATTTTCATTAAAATATCACTCTCTGTTTTGAAGTTCTTTAATTTATAATTATTGGAAAGAAAATAACATTTTTAATACTTGAGGATATCTGGACAGTAATATATGGGGATTAAATTAAAAATTTTCGTTATGCAGAAACACAGATACCTATAGAATATTTATAATTGTAATAGAGCAAGATAATATGTTTCCAATAGAAAAATTCCCGTATTTTATAGCTCGCAACAGAACCACAGAAAGTGGTCATAAAACTAACATTCCTTGACCTTTAATGGAAATGTCAGTAAATGTTCCTCTAAATATGTACTAGTCCCCTGTAAAAAATCGTATGCCTGAGACAAAACTATTAAGGACAGGAGTCATGATAATGAAATATGCATGTGTCCTTAAACCTTTGTTAGGACCGGTACTACTACTACTACTACTACTACTACTTGGCGAATACATTGTATGTCAATGAACGTATAACGTTAGGGTGAAATGTGAGATAAGTTCAATGAACTGATGTTAAACTCACTAAAAAAAAAAGGTCATGACTCAAGAGTTCCGAAGGACCATGGCCTACCAAGCGACCGCTGCTCAGCCCGAATGCCTGCAGATTATGGGGTGACACGTGGTCAGCACGACGAATCCTCTCGGCCGTTATTCTTGGCTTTCTAAGCGGGGAACGCCATCTCACTGTCAAATTGCTCCTCAATTGTAATCACGTAGGCTAAGTGGACCTCGAACCAGCCCTCATATCCAGGTAAAAATCCCTAAACTGTACGGGAATCGAACCCGGAGCCTCCCGGTAAGAGGCAGGCACGCTACCACTACACCGCGGGGCCGGCACCATTACAAAACTAGAACAATAATTTCCACGGCACAGTTCAGCAGTCCCATGTATTTCTCTTCAGACTTTATTATGAGAGATTAAGAACTACCACGGGACCTCTTGCTGAGTCTGGCATTGCTTCCACTTGCTTGTGCTTTGTTCTATCCGTCCTCCCTTAACTCTGGTCCTCTCCTGACCCTGACAGTATTAGGTTTGCGAGGCCCAGAGTACCTTCTATTTTCACATCCTCCATAGCCCTTTCATTTCTTTTACTGCTTCCTTCATTCTTCGAAATGTCGGACCTGTTCCATTTTTGCTCAAGGCAGTTGCATTTCCTTTCGAAACAATAACCACCATTCTAGCATGGCATCTGAAGTCTTGTATATCTAGAAAGCATAAAAGGTATCTGCTCTCCTCCTTAAGTTGTCAAACTGACTGGAAGAATTAGAAAATGTCTGTTAATGAAATTAAAAAGATACTCGTAGCAATGGTATTAACATTTGTATCATTGTGAGGTCCATGAGAACACGTGTATTACTGCTGTCAGCTTGCGGTAGCGGCTGCCATCTGATGCTACAAAGAAGCGCGTATCGTGGAGAGATTAATCTTTGATGTGTAATAATCTCAACACAGCCCTTTTGTTCTCGTATTACTACTTTGAGGCCGGATTTCTATATTAACATTTAAACCAAACGCTTTCATCGCTCATGACAAAACCAATTTAGGAATTACTTACAGTAGTTTAACCTGCTTCCCCATTCTTTGTAAAATGAGGCAGTAGTCTTCTGGTTGTCTGTCTGTCTGTCTGTCTGTCTGTCTGTCTGTCTACATTTAGGCTTATGTGAATATGCCTGTCCCAAGTGTTAGTTTCCGCTCGGTAATAATTACCTGCCGGACTGAGTGGCTCAGCCTGTTCAGGCGCTGACCCTAACTTGGCAGGTTCGATCCTTGCTCAATCCGGAGGCAATTGAAGCTGCTGAGATACGCCAGCCTCGTATCGGTAGATTTATTGGCACGTGAAAGAACTCCTGAAGGGCTAAATTTTGGCACTCTGGCGTCTCCCAAAACCGTAAAAGTAGTTAGTGGGATGAAAAAACAAAGAACATTATTGCGTTTATTTTCCGGGTTGAACCGTGTTGTTATTTTCTGTACATTACGTACGTTTGCCGACGTTTCGAATACATTGCAGTATTCATTGTCAAGGCGACTGAAATACCCCTACTCGATCCGAGGTAATCAGTCTCCCAGGCAGCAATCACACTACAAGAGTGGTTCCTGACCTTGGTCTATATATCCTAGCCTTTCTGACTGACGTAAGCCCCCTGGCTGTCTCTTGAGAATTCTGGAAGGTATGTGTCACAGTGGGGTAGTGGGGCTTGCCCACGCCTTTGTGTAATAGGAGGTTCGACCTGCGTGTTTATGTTGTGGCCTGTATGTCCTGATCTATGTATGATAGGCAACCAAGAATTACTGATTTTATATCCTTCCCCTAAATTAATATTGTTCGAATGTTTCTTGATTTCGATAGCCTCGCGGATTTTCCTTTCCAGATTCCAAGGGATAGCTGCTAGGATCTTGGTCTTGTCGAATGATATTCCGTGTCTTGTTTCGTAGGGATGCTTGGCTACCGCTGAAATATCTGTGTTTTGATTCTTGGTGTGACGGATATGTTCTTTTAGGCGGGTGGAGATCAGACGTTATGTTTCACCAACATAGCACGTTCCGCAGCTACATTCAATGTGGTATACTCCAGGAGACTGTAGTTCTGTTGTGTCTTTTACTGATGGTAGGTAACGGGCTAGCTTCCGGTGTGGTTTATAGATGGTTTTTATGTCGTATTTGTCCAGTATCTTGCCGATCCTGTTTGTAGTGTTTTCATGTATGGAAGTATCGCTGTTTTCGGGCGGGTAAGTTCTTGTTTCCCATTGTTTTCTCCTACGGTGGCCTTTTCTTTGTTTTCTTCTAAAGACTCGTCGGATGTTATTGAGCGAGTAGCCATTTCTCCTGAGGGTTCTCGTGGGGTGTTATTTCTCTTCTTCGAGGTGTTTTGCGTCTGATATCGCTATGGCCCTATTAACCAGTGATGTTAGGACAGCCTGCTTTTGTGAAGGGTGGTGATGAGAAGAGCCGTGCAGGTACCTGTGTGTGTGTGTGTGTGTGTGTGTGTGTGGGTTTGCTGTATACTGCGTGACTCAGAGTCCCATTGATGTTGCGTTTTACTAGGACATCCAGGAACGGAATCTTTCCGTTTACTTCGATTTCCATGGTGAACTGAATATATACGTGAATAGAGTTGAGAGCAGGTTGTTGCTCCCGTGAGGCCAGATCACGAACGTGTCATCCACATAACGGAGAAAATGTTTCGGTTTCAGGGTAGATATGGGTAAGGCTTTCTGTTCGAAGTGTTAAATATACATGTTTGCTCTTATTGGAGAGGGCGGCGACCTCATCGTGGCCCCTTCTGTCTGTTCGTAGAACTCCTCGTTGAAGTGGAAAATAATAAGTGGCGTTAAGGCATTCTTTAGCTAGTGTTGACAGGTCTTCTGGAAGTTTCTGGTCTAATAGCGGAATAACGTCTGTTAGCGGCACCTGGTGAAAAGTGACGTGATGTCAAAACTTACTAATAAGTCCGAACTTTCGATTGATTGGTCCTTAAGGAGCTGGATGAAATGTCGGGAGTCCTTCACGTAGGTTCCAGTGTGTCCTGTATGTGGCTGAAGTAGTCCGGCTAGGTAACGGTCGATATCGTGCGTCGGAGATCCTATAGAGCTCACGATAATTCGCAGAGGTATGCCTTCTATATGGATGTTAGGGAGGCCATACAATTTAGGAGGTATGGGGTCCGAGGAGATCAGCTTTTCTGTATTTTGGCTGGGATACTGAAAGTTTTCACTAGTCTGTGGAGTTTGTTCTTAATGCAGTTCTGCATGTAGAATCTGTGAGTAAATGTACAGAAAACAACAACACGGTTCAACCCTAAAAATAAACTAAATAATTCTGCACACCGTGGAAGCTTCACCTCTAATATAATAACATAATAATTAACTTAATTTAACGGTAGTATAAGGAATCGATAATAATAATAATAATAATAATAATAATAACAATAATAATAATAATATTTTCTTTACGTCCCACTAACTACTTAAACCGTTTCCGGAGACGCCAAGGTGCCGGAATTTAGTTCCGCAGGTGTTATTTTTTGTGTTAGTAAATCTACCGACACGAGACTGACGTATTTGAGCACCTTCAAATACCATCCCACTGAGCGATGATCGAACCTGCCAAGTTGGGGGTCAGAAGGCCAGCGCCTCAACCGTCTGAGCCACTAAGCCCGGCAGGAATCGATGAAAAACCCACATTGAAACTGGAAAAACATTATTTGGATACATGTTTCTGAGCCTTCTTAGATTGTTGACCTGAGTGGCTCAGACGGTTGAGCACTGATTTGTGATCCTATTGGCGAAAAGGGGGCGCTGGCTTTCGGTTCCAGCTGAGTCCTGTGGTATTTGAAAGTGATCAGATACACCTGCCTCATGTCAGTAGATTTACTGGTAAGTAAAATAACTTCTGTGGGCCAAAATTCTGAATCTTTGGCATCCCCGGAAACATAAACCCAACGAAATTATCGATCATTTTCTTATATTAACAGAATTCTAACAATGCTGTATGTTTTATGTCCAACTAACTACTTTTACGGTTTGCAGAGACGCTGAGAAGAGAGAATTTTGCCCCGAAGACGATATTTTACGTGCCCGTAAATCTACCGAGACAAGGATGGTTTTTTGAGCACCTTCAAATACCTCTGGACGGAGCCGTGGTCGATCCTGCCTGTTTGACTAGCGTTCTACCTACCGAACTACTCAGCCCGTCCTGAAATCTAGACTGGATTCGCGAAGAGAGAAGACACCAGAGATCAGATTTTTTGATCTAATATTGATAATTAGCTTCCTCAGTTTGACTGTTTTTAAGACCGTCAAACAGCTTTAGATACTGTCACCTGTAGAGAATCTTAGTCGAAATGGGTTTGCAACCTCACCTAACTGATACTGTGAAATCTTCTATGAAACTAAAAGAGTTACTGCGAAGCTCCATTGTAAGCAACTTCTACGGTTTCAAGTAAAGGCTGAAGTCCTCCAATCCCATCATTAATATTGTCCGACTAGTCGGCGGAACGGTCAGCGTACTGGCCTTCGGTTCAGAGGGGTCCCGGGTTCGATTCCCAGCCGGGTCGGGGATTTTAACCTTAATAATGTTTTATGTCCAACTAACTACTTTTGCGGTTTGCAGAGACGCTGAGGTGCCGGAATTTTGCCCCGAAGGTGATATTTTACGTGCCCGTAAATCTACCGAGACAAGGATGGTTTTTGAGCACCTTCAAATACTGTACCTCTAGACGGAACCGTGGGCTGGGTACATGTGTTGTCTTCATCATCATTTCATCCTCATCACGACGCGCAGGTTGCCTACTGGAGTCAAATAGAAAGACCTGCACCTGGCGAGCCGAACCCGTCCTGGGATATCCCGGCACTGAAAGCCATACGACATTTCATTCCATCATTAATATTGTTCGACCGGTATGTTGATTAGGCAATGAGAGCAACTTTGGATAAGTGGAACAAAAGATGCTCCGCTGGCACCATCCTCAGAATACCTTCTGAAGAGGAACCTGCCAAGTTAATTTCAAAGATGCAAGAAGAAAGCCCCAGGTAGGATTACGTCAAAATACACAGAAATCAAGATGATGGTCATCGATCGCAAAAAGCAACGGACCCGATCTAATGCACGCCACAGGATATGAGGTTATGAACTTCTTGAAATATGAACGCGTGTAAATCGGAAACATCAGGAGGGTTCTGGGAATTCTTTCAACAATGTTTTGTGTGAATTTGTCCAATTTTGAAACAGCTTCAGATAAAATTTCACCTGACTGTCAAGGTCTTCAATCACATCCCGCGCTCTTTCAGATATGTCGAAAAAATAGCCTGCAATATTGTTGGTCAGGGAAGATAAAGTCCAAGAAATACTACCATTGACCTGAGGCAGTTGGGAAGTTAAAGAGCCTTGATCAACTTCAATGAAATATTCATAACAAAATAACAGATGTGAAATATTTCCGTGTTTAAATAATATCAGTGATGCTCACTGTAAATATGTGTATGACGGAAGTCTGAGAGAAAATTAATTTTCTCAGTGACTACCAAATGATCAAATAGTGTTAAACAGAATTACTCCCTAAAGTCACCCAACTTATAGCTGCTTACTAGTTACATGGTTGTTGCAATCTAAGACCAGAATTCCCTCGAAATTAATTTCAAACCACACTTGGCATAATAAGGGAGTTTCGTACAGGCATTCGACGCTTGGACTTCACGATTCATCAATGTTGTTAAAAATTAAAAACGATTACATGTACACAAATGACTCTTCCAACGACTGATCGAATACTAATAAAACTTGCAGAACCACATCCAAATGTTAACGATTTATACACAAGAAGCGAGGAAAACGGAGAAGTTTAGCCCTAGAGAACGTTCTGTTTCACGTTATTTATTAATTTAACAGTGCGTGGAACTCAGACGAAGAGAGAAGACACCAGAGATAAGATTTTTTGATCTGGTATTGATAATTTGCTTTCTAAGTTTGACTGTTTTTGAAGACCATCAAACAGGTTTAGATACTGTCAAGTGGAACCACCTGTGGAGAATCTGTTTCCACTTATTGTGCATATATTTCGTTGACCATTCAATTCAGAAACACCGGGTAAAATACCTTATAATCTCGTCTAGTCTCTCAACCCACCAAACATTTCTCAGAATGCCCAATGAGTCAAACCGCTCCTGGGCATGATATTTTGGAAGCATCTATATTTGAACATGTATTTGCGCACTTAATAGTAATTTAATGGTGTTGATGATGACCGCTAATATGGAGATCATCAGTACCATTTCCGAAGAATACAGAAGAGTTTCGAAGAACTACGGTATCGTAGGTAGAAAGGCCATGAAACACGAAGGAGAAACATCGCGGGTGCTGCCGACGGTTTTCTTGCCTCGGATTATGCTTTGTAATTTAAGTTCTGCTTAAGCACGTGAGGTAATAGACGTACAGTAGAAACCGTTATTGCGACATCGCTTTTCACGACGTATTGGATATAACGGCGAAATCTAACGGTCCCGCCTAAATCCTATATAAACACTGTACATTAAAAACTCGCTTAGTACGACGTCGCTTATAACAACACATCGTATAAATCGACGTATTTTGATCACATTTTCGGAGAAATGTATCGCAATAACGTCCAATGCTGATGTTTGTTTGTTACGTATTTGGGGATTGCTGACAACAATGTAACGCTTATTATTGTAGATTTCAAGTCACTCTGTCTGCTAAATAGACAAGACAAGCATCGCTGTGAAGACGTCGCGAAGTAAAAGGGGAGTGTTTAATAGTGTAGAAAAAAGTCACAGATAATACTGCGATTAGAAATCTGGAAAACAGACGTCAGCATAGCGAAGGATTTTTATGTATCACAATGAATGATTTCTGCAATTTGGAAGATCAGGGAGAAAATCCAGTCTCTTTTCGAAGAAAATTATTTTGAAATCAAGCCACGATATCTGATCACTAGGGCCCGGATGTATATGCAGTAACAGGTTAGAATGCAAACTTACTGACGCAAGTAACAAGTAGAGTCTATCTGCACGACGGTAATGTTATGAGGTTATGGGGTTCGGAACGCCTAATGTTTATGCAAACCTCATAACACTACCGTCGTGCAGGTAGACTCTACTTGTTACTCACTTCAGGAAGTTTGCATTCTAACCTATTACTGCATAAACATCCGGGCCCTACTGATCACAAAGATACTGAAGAATCTTGACGTAGATGGTTTTAGTAGCAAAGAACAAATAATGTGCCGATCACTGGAGCTATACCTCAAGTGAACGCCAATGAAATTCCTCGTGGTGCCATACCACAAATACTGTTCTATAAATACAGTAATTCTTTCAGTTACATTTTTTGAAGATTTAATTCTGTTAATTAACCATGTAAGTGTGCGGCCTAAAACTTACAGATATTAGTTTTTTTAGCAACAAACAAAAAACCGGTTAGTGTGACTATCGGTTACAACGACCGTTGAGTGACGGTCCCTTCTGTGTCGCTATAACCGATTTCGACTCTATGAAGGAGTTAGAGGAATAAACAAGATCTCGAGAAACTATATCACTTTTATTTACTCTTCTTCAGCGAGAGTTACCCGGAGTTACTTCGTGGCCTTGAGGAGAATCTACCACTGTTTTCACTTAATGCAGGTTTATTTCTTTCACCATTCATTACTGAAGGCCTGGATAAAGTCTTCATCCCTTGCAATCTCCACACTACTGCTCTGGTATAACCAGCGACGGGAGGAGTGCAAGAAACAAGTAACTGGATTCGATCACAGTTACTTGAGAACTATTTTACTCAATTACGGTTACAAATTACCGGGCGAGTTGGCCGTGCGGTTAGGGTTGCGCAACTGTAAGCTTGCATCCGGGAGATAGTGGGTTCGAATACCATTGTCGGCAGCCCTGAAAATGGTTTTCCGTGGTTTCCAATGTTCACACCAGGCAAATGCTGGGCAAATGCCCGCTAAGCGATCTCAGTGGCAAACATTAGCAGCTAATAAAAAGACAACGGTGTGAGATTTCGAATTCTTTCTTTAAAATTATTAATCAATATTACCACCCCTCTAACGCTTATATACCCGGTTCATGTTGTTTCCGACCACCCTGTATTTGCAACCTGAACATAAAAATAAACAGATAAGGAAAGAAAAGAAAGAAAGAAAAGAAAGATAATAAATCTGCAGCATAATGACAGATCAATCATATATTGTCACAGAGGAGGCGTCTTAAGACTTCGTACAAAGTGTTTGATATACAAGAAGAGCTGTAAGATCACAACTATTTACTCGATAACATGACAAGCACTGACAGATAAGGATCACGACATGGGCATTAATGTTGACAGAAAGTCATCGGTGTTTCTCGTCAGTCAGTAGGGAGCAAGTGAACTGGATAATGCAAAAGCTGTTAGCGGGAACGTCTCCTCTATCACAGTTTGCTTCCCGCTGGAAGTGGTGTGTCTAGACATCAGACCAGCATAGCCCCGATCAAGAGATGCAGCTTCGTGCAGAACTCTAGTCTTTATAATCACCAAACTGAAAATAATATTCAAGCCATTTTTCTCCATTTTTGGAAATTCTTTCGGGCTTTCACGAGATTATGTTTGTTCTTGTAGATGATTATGTTTCATACTAGTTCTAGAAATGTTTGTCAGTAGTTTCGTGCTCTTGTAGGTAGACATTACCAGGTAAATGAAATGACGTATGGCTTTTAGTGCCGGGAGTGTCCGAGGACATGTTCGGCTCGCCAGGTGCAGGTCTTTCGATTTGACCCATGTAGGCGACCTGCGCGTCGTGATGAGGATAAAATGATGTTGAGGACGACACATACACCCAGCCCCCGTGCCAGCGAAATTAAAGGCCAGCACGCTAACCATTTAGCCATGGAGCCGGACATTACCAGGTAATTTGTATATTATTGTGAGATCTGTGTAATCTATGAAACTGGTTATATGAATTGACTTTAGGGATAGGTGCCTTGATACTCGAAAGCAAGTGATATCTTTGTATTTTCTTGGAGAGAGTCTCCAACTATTTGGGAAAATAGTAAATTTTAGGACAGCTTAGGCTTCTATGTCGGCCCCACAGTGTAGGGGAAGCGTGTCCGCCTCTTACTCAGAGGCTCCGGGTTCGATTCCCGTCCAGGTCAGCGATTTTTACCTGGATCTGATCGCTGGTTCGAGCTCCACTCACCCGACGTGATTGCAATTAAGGAGCTGTCTGACAGTGAGATGGTGGCTCCGGTCTAGAAAGCTAAATAACGGCTGAGAGGGTTCGACGTGCTGACCACACTACACCTCGTAATCTGCAGGCCTTCGGCCTGAATAGCGGTCACTTGGTAGGCCACGGCCCTTCGGGGCTGTTGCACCATGGGGTTTGGTTTAGTTTGATTTAAGCTTCTGCATTATAATATTTAAAGTTATGCAGAAACAAAAGTTATCAGACAGTATTTACAGAAATCCATGTAGAGTACTGGTACGCTAAGATGTCCCAATATCCCACAATTTACAGCAATTAAAATCACTAAATACGCTTATACACAACACACTAGCCGCAGGAAAATTGATCAGAGGGAATCTGCAACGTACAGAAAATTTCAAACTCCTACTTTTAATTAGATAAATTAGATAAATTAGATAGATTAATAATAATAATAATAATAATAATAATAATAATAATAATAATAATAATAATAATAATAATAATAATAATAATAATAATAATAATAATAATAATAATACATTCTGTCCCTCTCCTATTTTGGGGATTGTTTACTGATCCTATTAAAATAATTTTCGAACAATCATTTAGTAAATATATTACTGCATTTTGAGCCTCCGTGGCTCAGGCGGCAGTGCCTTCACCGCTGGGTTCCGTGATTCGAATCCCGGTCACCCCATGTGAGATTTGTGCTGGACAAAGCGGAGGCGGGACAGGTTTCTCCGGGTACTCCGGTTTTCCCTGTCATCTTCATTCTAGCAACACACTACAATACCATTTCATTTCATTTCATCTGTCAGTCATTAATCATTGCCCCAGAGAAGTGTGGTAGGCTTCGGCAGCAAGCACTGTTCTTATCCTCACCGCGAGATGGGGGTTTCAATCATTCCATTTCTGATCCGGTCGAATGACTGAAAAAAAGGCTGAGGATTTTAATTAATTTTTTTCATTGCTGGATTATGTATACCGAAATGTGTTTATGCTACCCGTGGCAATAAATGTGTTCACTCATTAACAATAAGGGGGTCCACTAGTCGAGAAAATAAAGGTGTACTCGATTCTCCCGGAAATCGAAGGTTCTAGGGAAAATTCAAAATCTGGATTTCTTTTTCTGGGGAAGCAGATAGCCTAACCCAAGGATTCAATCAGCATTAAAAAAAAGAGTACCAGGCTAATTCCTGGGTGAAAAGTTGGCTAGGAATACATCTGACCACACAAATCCGACTTAATGCCGATGTTAGGGATGATGATAATAATAATAATAATAATAATAATAATAATAATAATAATAATAATAATAATAATAATAATAATAATAATAATGTTTTGCGTCCCACCAAGTACTTCTGACGGTTTTCGGAGATACCGAGGAGCCGGAATGTTGTTCCACAGGAGTTCTTTCACGTCCCTGTAAATCTACCGAAATGAGGCTGACGTATGTGCGCACTTACAAATACCATAGGACTGAGCCAACATCGAACCTGCCAAGTTGGGGTTAGAAGGCCAGCGCCTCAACCGTTTGAGCCACTGAGGCCGGCCGTTAGGAATAAAGGAAGTTTTTACCTTCCATTTCTCCACAGGTCTTCATGGTCTCAGTGGAAATGACTGTACTTTTGTATCAATAACAAGCAGAGAATTCTTAATTTATTCATAGTCAACTTATCAACTGACGGCTGTCTCTGTAGTATCTTGACCACACATTCCATACTTCCAGCAGGACGGATTAGTTGTACCGGAATTGAGGAACAGTGAACAGTTTTCCATTTTCATTTATTGTATAATGTTTTTCAAAAATAAATAATTTGTGACCCCTAACATGAATTTTAATGTCCTCAAAATAAATATTCTGTTATTAATATGAACTGATTAAGATTTCTATAGCCTATATATTCGAATACATATTGCTACCCTTAGGGTCTAGAGTCTCACTTTGAGGACAGGCCCGGCCTGTGCGTCGTGTTAAAATGTTAAATAATGGAAAACCCACATCAGTCCTGTGGACTGTGAGGTTCAATCCCACCATCTCCCGAGTGCACGAATCGTACCGTGCAACCAACTCACTCGGTATGTGTGAAGCCTGTGTACCTTATAACCAAAGCGGGTGTGTTACCCGTAATGGTATGTGGATTAGTGATTAATTAAGGCTAGGACTGAGGCGGAAGAGACCATAACTTGTGATTTCTAAGGCTTCGATCACATTGCAGGCACGCTTGTGCAAGTAATTTGGTGGCGCGCGCGTGCGCAAGCTGTCCTGAACAGCAATGTGCTCACACTAAATGCAAGCAGGTGCAAGTTAATTATTATAAACAGGTCAGTCGAAATGGAGATGTCAGGCGATGAGGACATTGTTTTGGAAAATGATGTTTTAAAGTTTTTATTTTTGGATGAGCAGGAAATCGGGGAAGAGTGGGTGAACGAGTATTTTTTGGACAAAGAGGAAGATGGAGAGTATGCACGAGTATTCAACGATTTGCTTAGACAGCCTGATAAGTTTTTTGAATACTTCAGAATGATACCAGACACTTTCTACTATATACAGTACTGGACAAAATCACACCTAGAATAAGGAAACAATCTAATTTCCGAAAGTGTGCATCCCCAGAAGAGAAGCCTCGATGGTCAGAAATCAACTGAGATCACGCAAGCTTGCAACTACGAAACAAATATTTTTGTTTCGAAGTGGAGTCGGATCAAGCTTGCGCAAGCGTGCACTTGCTTGTGGCGGGCAGTGTGAGCGGCGATGGACAAGTCACCACTTGTTTCTGTCGCTCTCCTGCAGATTTTGTTTATATCTGCACGCTTGCGCAGGCGCGCGCCACCAAATTACTTGCACAAGTGTGCCTCCAATGTGATCGAAGCCTAAGGTGGTGTAGAGTTGCATTTTTACTCCACTGTTTTTCTCTGTTGAGGCAGGGAAACAGCCTGCTCCAGTCCCTCAAATCAGTGTGTAATTCGTTAAAAAAGTGGAGATCAGCGTGGGATGTTGTCAGGGTAACGGTGAACACAAAGTTACTGTACATAAGTGCAGGACATTATACTGCTGATTTAAACTTAGCTGCTATGATATTGTATCAAATTAAATTTTAGGGGAAAGACAGACTTCCATTTATAAACACGTCTTTTCGTTTTTTACTTCATGATAAAATGTAGCTTTCAGCCTTTACTTTCCCAGGGGCTTCATACACATGAAGCCCAGAAAGATTTACGTGTCTCATGCATGTTCAAGATGTACAGTATATCGGCTTGAAACATGAACTATAACCATTGGTGAGCACTACCGAAAAAAAATTCTATGGAGCTGAATAGTTCGGAGATCAGAGGTTCGAATGCCAGAGGTGTCGACCACCATCCTGTTTAAGGATTTACTATCGTTCTTTCAAATCACTTGATGAATGCGTATCTCCCTCTCAGACCATTGGAACTTTAAGACATTACACTTGGTTTGCGCACGTGTTTTAACCGCACCTCGGAGAAATTTAGAAACATATTTTTAATTTTGTATGAAACTAGCTGTATTACCCGGTGCTGCCCGGGCACTTTATTTATTGTTTACTTTTAGGTACGTTATTAACTTTTAATTATTTTAAAGTGAATTTTTGAAAATATCTTTATCGTGGCGTTGATGATATTTTAAGAACTACTTTTTAGTTATTGTTATGTGTTCAATTTCAAGAGAATATTTTGTTTCTTGTTACTTAAACTAATCTTGATAAGTTTCACATCTTCATCATCACCACTTCTCGCCATACCTATTCAGCTGGTACTTAAACGGCATCCATAATGTCACAGTACATCTCAGCGGCCGCGAAAAGTATGAATTCGAAGCTTTGTCTCGTCCTTGTACGACGAATTAGATATTTCACCTATATTTGCCCATCTTAATGTGCCAAAGGGACTAAACCTAGGTAATAGCGAGGGCTTTTAAAATTTCTTCTAGATGGGATTAACCGCAGGCTCCTACAAGGTAAGTATACAAAATTTGGTTCAGATTGGTAGAACTGTATGGATTTGTATAAGGAACAGACGGACAGACAGACATGCATTCTGTTTCATATATATACAGAGATAACCATTTATTCCCTCAAAACGAGTGACCTGGAGTTGTCAGTCAGTTTTATCCATTTCCTCACTTTAAAAAAAATGCTATTTGTTCGGGGCGTCGACCTATGAAGATCTTTCGCCCCTACTTGCACCATATGTGAGGAACTTGCATGTATTATATAAATGGCGGAAGCGTAAAGTGTTGAATGTGAGAAAAGGAACGTTAAGGACGACACAAACACCCAGTCCCCAGGCCAGGGATATTAATCATTTACAATTAAAAACTCTTGACCTGGCCAGGAATCGAATCCGGGGCCGCCGAGTGACAGGCGGACTAGTTGTCCCCTACACCGCAGGGCCGGACATGCCCTCACTTACTCTCTTTTTTCAGGACTCCCCCATGTTCTGAGAGTACCCTCATGGACTAAACGAATTGTTACATAAAAAGGGTTAATTAAACCTGAACCCGTATTACAAGAACATATATATAAAAATCGGTATTTGATAACCAAATTATTTATGGAACACTTGCCGTACACCACAGGGCCTATAACTTGATGGAGGAAGTGGCTCATGAGGGTTGTTATGGAACTCCCTTTATTAGTTTCTTATCCAGGTCAACTATCGGCAGAACTGGATAAACCATGGGTGATGGTTCCTCTGGACCCTCCAATGAGGGTGGTCACCGAGGTGTCTAATAGCTGATACTTTTCTTTGTAGTGGGGAATTTTAGGTTTGTAGATGCTCCGGTTATTGTTGCGGACTAACTGGTTATTCTGTGTGGGTCTCATTTCTTATTTTAGGGTCAATCATCCATCCCATGTGCTGTAAACTTGGAAGGCCATCGTATCACCTCTCCGATGGTTGCCATTTTTGAAGGGGCTTCACTGACAAGTCTTCAAAACATCCATTTGTGGACAATTTTCTGCCCACGTGTTTATAAAATCACGATACCTGTAATAAATTTAATTGGATCTGTCGTAAGCTCTTTCTAACTGCAAAAAAGGCGATATGAGTTTGACCTGGTATTGAAGATCCCATTGCTAGATTACGTCATCATTGATGAGGTACCCCGTCGTGTTGGGGTCTTAACCCTCGAAGAAATGCAGGAAAGAAACCTATTCATGTCCCATATTTTGAAATGACAACTACAGCCTGATACAGCTGATCATAGAAAGCAAGAGAGATGAGAAGTGGACGCCGGCGGAGGAGGTTGTCCTACGCGTGGAACCTCCGGTAATGATTCGCTATTCACGATGCGGCAACCTGATAGAGGAAGTGGAACATAGAAATAATTACTACAAGATGGTCGCCAAGATTCTGTGAGGAAGAAGAAGGAGAAGAAGAGTCTGACCTGCGAACGCATTTCAAATTTTCAATTTCAGCACCAGGGTGAAAAAAGTCAGAGCACATTGACTTACAATATTAAATACCTGTCTCTCTGAGGCTGTCATCGTAAGCTAGGGGTTAGCGTAGTAGCTATCCGACTGGCCTGGGATTGAATTATGGCTGTCTCATTTTATAGACTAGTTCTCTACAACGCAGTTAAATGCAAAGAGAAAATTTCTGTTACCAAATATAATACGCGAGAACGTTTCGTTCAATAGACCACAAGACCAACTGATTCCCACATTGGTTTACAACATACGAAACGTGGAGTAGTGACCTCGAGAGCTGGAACTGAACTCGAATCAACCCAGTGTTCATTTTCCTTTACACACGCGTATAGGAAAATTAATCCAACGAAAACTGTTTTGATGGACTATATGTCAATATGTGGCTGGGAGGCGTGACCAGTTTTAAGGGAAATGATGGATAGGAAGATCGTTGTCACAATCGCGATTTTGGCATAGGAGCGACGATATGTACTTATGAAAGATAAGCCAAAGCCATTTGTAATTACATCACATGTTCTGTAAAGTTTAAAATTTAAGATATTTTTAAATACAACTTTAAATGTATTCTAGATTTACTTTTTTAAAAGCTGCATCTTAATATTTGCGTCAAATGACGGCTTGCTCTTTGCTAGTTACGCTACTGCTAAAGAAGTGTGTACTCATACCGTAAGTTAGTGGTGCGGTGCTCAGGCCCTTGACTCCTGGGCCACTACTGTGGCTCATGGGGGATGATGTAGTGAAGTAGAAGGTGCCACGCTACTGCAGTATGACACAGATAACAATATGACGAATGGCTGTCGATGGCGCGCCGATGGTGCCAATAACAGTGTACGTATTACAGACTCTGGAACTTTACTTGATTTATTTTATTACATTTGTGTGGTGTGGTGCTGCACGACTGACAGGCACACTGCTTCTCTCGCTCAAACATCCTGAAAGGCAGCTTAAATAGGATGCATGTCCGAAACAAAGTGCCTGATAACGATGATCGTGTTCATGATGATCGTGATGATAATATTGGTTTTATTTTCTAGTACCTGCTTTTGAGCCTCCGTGGTTCAGGCCGCAGCGCGCCGGCCATTCACCGCTTGGTTTCCTGGTTTAAATCCCGGTCACTCCATGGAGGCGGGACAGGTTTTTCTCCAGGTACTCCCGTTTTCCCTGTCATCTTTCATTCCAGCAACACTCTCCAATATCATTTCATTTCATCTGTCAGCCATTAATCATTGTCCGAGAGGAATGCCACAGGCTTCGGTAGCCGGCACTATTCCTATCCTCTCAGCTTCATGGGGGTTCATTCCTACTATTTCTGACCCGATCGAATGACTGGAAACAGACTGTGAATTTTAACTTTTTTCTAGTACCTACTCTAATAGTTTTTGAAGACGTGAGGTGCTGGAATTTATTCCTGCAGAACTTTTTTAATGTTTTGAAAGCTAACTATATTGGATTTAAGGGCCTTTAAATGCAAATAAATAAATAAATAAATAAATAAATAAATAAATAAATAAATAAATAAATAAATAAATAAATAAATAAATAAATAAATAAATAAATAAAAGGAAGTGTTTGTCTGTCTGTCTGTCTGTGCGCGATGCCCAGCAAAATCTACAGCACGCAGAGATCCGAAATTTTGAACATAGATAGGTGGAAGGGGGTCCGAATGCACCTCGAAGCCGGAATTTTCATTTTCTCTTTCGTTGGTGAGTTATGAACGAAAAACCATCGGAAAACGTGCTGTCACCAAGATTAAATGCATAGAGTCGCTGTCGCTAGGCAACGTACATAAGATAGGTAGAGAACACAATATTCAAGGAGTCATTTTACGTCCAGGGCGTAGGAAACCGTTTTTGGTCTTATATGGTGGGAGGGCATATGACGGTGTTGATGTCCTGCAATGAACACGGCTCTGAAACTGATGACTGTAAGTCCCTTGAGTAGGAAGACATTTTCGGTCCGCGACACGAGGAGCCATCAGCCCGTAATATTCGGATGTGTTTGAGTGTGCCCTGTCAAATCTGCGGCACACAGAGATCTGAAATTTTGGCAATCGCTTGAAGTTGTTGGACTCCATCTTCGAAAACGGTGCTTTTGGCATTGTCAACTGTACGTGGATTGTTAAAGAGTTCGAAAGGCAAACAGTATACATCTTACCTCCAAATGGAAGGACATTCACATAGTTTATTCCGAAGCTCTATAAGGAAACAATATATTTTGTATTATATAACGTGGTCTTTTACATTTTTTAAACTATTATTTGTACCATCCATCAACCCGGTATCTTAAGCATTGGCGGTAACAATATAATGACAATAAAATAATGTATTTCATGCAATTTACGTCAAAACTATGTGAGTTAATAAATATAATGTTTTAATTTGCTTTTAAATAAATAGTTTAGAAACATCTAACGGTTGAATTAATAAACGCGGGCAAAGCCGCGGGCACATGCTAGTAAATAAATAAATAAATAAATAAATAAATAAATAAATAAATAAATAAATAAATAAATAAATACTTTTTTAATTCGGCTACTGTGTTTGTCACCATTAGGTTGCTTGAGTGTCCATATCTGAAAGTAAGTTTAAAGGTTTTACGTGACTGTTGATATCGTAATAATAGCCAAGGGATCTCACATTTTTGAAATACAGGGGCGTAAACTTTCATTTTAAAAATTCCACATGTTATTAGCCGGGATTGGAACTACAGGTGACTGTATCACTCTGATACCACGCACCCTAGTCCATCTCCCCCTCCCGCCCAGCCCACCACATTGTGTTTTTGTTTTTTCTAGTGTTTAAACGTCGGACCGACTCAGTTGGTTCTTTAGATGCCGATGCGATAGGAAAAGGCTAGGCATGGGATGGAAGCGTCTATTGCCTTAATTAAGATACCTGGTGCGAACGTGGGGAATCACGCAAAACCGTATTCAGTGTTGCCGATAGTGAAGATTCGAACCCACATCTCCCGAACGCAAGCTCACAGCTACATGATCCAAACCGTGTAGCCAACTTGCTCGTTTACCCCCCCCCCGGACCAATTTCGACGTTTCATTTTACTCTTTCAGATGACAGTGAAATGGAACACTATTTCATTTTTATCGGGTGATAAAATAAATAAAAAATCCGACAACCTCTGCCAGATTTGAACCCAGGATCTTGGGATACAGAGGTCACCACTTTCATACTGATCCGCAGAGGGTGACTGGCAGTGTTTATGGCGATAATGTCTTTAAAAATTCTCAACTCAATAATAGTATTAATTGGTGGTGTTTTGTGTTAAAAAGTTTACTGCAAATTCTATCAAACTCGCGCTGCCTTTCAGGTAAAACTATTTAATAATTACTGAAATGTAACTAAATAATTAATACTGATTAGGTTAATATATAATTAAGTCAACTCTCATGTTCAACACTTCATCGCCAAATGGCAATATTTATTCCCATTTTTGTATCAGTCATAACGATCAACAATCACCAAACCGCAACTTATAACAGGTAGTAGTGACATTTTCATTTTTCATCGTTGTTCTTCTGTTACAACTGAACTATATTTAGAGAAAAATCTCTCGCTGTCAGCATTTGATACCGGCAACCAGAGGCTCTGAAGGGACTTTTCACAGAAAACATGGTTTGAATCACCTCTTGCTTTCAATGTTAACTGTGCTACAGGGCTTCTCAAATGCCCAAAATCTCACGCGTGCAAACCGAGGCGCAGAGGGTCTCTGCACCGTGCATCTGCTCGACTCGTGTCGGTTCGGAACAACGTTTTGTCTCGGGGCGATTCGGCTCACCTAGGCTTAACTCTGCTCGGATTGTAGAGCGCTGCAGAGCAAGTGAGGAATGGGGAGACATCTGGAGCGAGCGAGACAGGCGTAGGGAAAGAGAGAAACAGTGCTATTCCTTAAAATCGAGGAGTGGGGGGTGGG
The DNA here is from genome assembly GCF_040414725.1 of Anabrus simplex. Lineage (NCBI taxonomy): Eukaryota > Metazoa > Arthropoda > Insecta > Orthoptera > Tettigoniidae > Anabrus > Anabrus simplex. The sequence continues at coordinate 903,189,722 of NC_090265.1, forward strand.
GGTGGGGTCTGCACTCTGGTCTGGGTAACTTAGCGAAGTCGTCTTTTGCACCTTGCGCCGCACAATGCACCTGTGCATGCGCATTGAGAGGCCCTGTATTACAATATAAAATTTGTTATTCTTGCCATGGCTTAACTGTTTAGCAATGCTACAAAGGTATTTGTAACAAAGAAGCATATCAAAATTATTATTTGTTTTGAATGCATTTGGTTTGTTAAAATCTGCCATAACATCATTTAAATCATCGAAGCTTGATTTAGTAACTAATCTTGAAAGCTCAAACATTTGATGTAAAGCCTTAGTTACTATTATACTGTATTAGCAGTGTCTTTCTTCACTGTGGAGTCCAGTTTAGATGAAGTCATGCGACAGTAAGCTTCAAAATTGTTTTCCATTGTACTTACAGCATCGAATGCCATGCGTTCTTCTTCTTCTTCTTCTTCTTCTTCTTCCACTTTCCCACACTTGTGGGGTAGCGGGTGCGAATTGTGACGGGCATGTGGATTTGGCCCTTTTTTACGACCGGATGACCTTCCTCTCGGCCGTTATTCTTGGCTTTCTAGGCCGAGGCCGCCTTTTCACCGTCAGATGGCTCTTCACTTGTAATCAAGTAGGCTGAGTGGGCCTCGAACCAGCCCTCAGATCCAGGTAAAGAATCCCTGACATGGTCGGGAGTCGAACCTGGGGCCTGCGGTTAGGAGGCAGGAATGTTCTCCCTACACTGCGCGGCCAGCGTATGAATGATAAGGTATATTGGCGAACAGAATGTGTTCGAGCCTTACTAGAGACGTGTCTTAATATTGGCGCGAGTCAATAGCGAGTAGGTTGAGGTCAAGGGAGCAGCAATAATGAATGATGAACAAGAGCGCACGTGTGACTTGGTGTTTGTTTTCCCCCGCTCATTGATACCAATGACGGCTCTAACAGGTGCTGCCAAGACCACGACCTCGTCTGTCACTTTATTGCTTTGATGCGGTGAATGAACCTGCCGCGGGGTTCAACCCACGTTCCGTCATGTGCCATGGGCGGGGGAGGAACTTTTATGTCCTCACACTGAATGTGTCTTTATTTCTTAACCTTGTCGTCTCAAACTGAACACTGGGTGTTCAAACAACTCAGCATGTCATTAAACATGTTTATAGTAAACAACATGGTAGTAGCATTGTTAGCTGAATGCCAAACCATTTTGTATACTTTCTTAACGTTAAGTAAACTTCTCCTGAACGTTTTACGTCATGTTAACTATAATGCATCTGCTTCACATGCACACTGTAAGGTAAACTCAAAATATTATCAGGTATTTATTAAATTACAAGAGGCTCCGTGGCTCAGGCGGCATCGCGCCGGCCTCTCACCGCTGGGTTCCGTCGTTCAAATTCCGGTCACACGATGTGAGATTTGTGCTGGACAAAGCGGAGGCGGGACAGGTTTTTCTCCGGGTACTCCGGTTTTCCCTTGTCATATTTCATTCCAGCAACACTCTCCAATATCACTTCGTTTCATCTGTCATTCATTAATCATTTGCCCCAGAGGAATGCGACAGGCTTCGGCAGCCGACACAATCCCTATCCTCGCTGCTAGATGGGGGCTTCATTAATTCCATTCCTGACCCGGTCGAATGACTGGAAACAGGATGTGGATTTTCTTTCTTTCTTTCTTTCTTTCTTTCTTTCTTTCTTTCTTTCTTTCTTTCTTTCTTTCTTTCTTAATCTGTTTACCCTCCAGGGTTGGTTTATCCCACCTTTACCGTCCCAAGGGCAGTGACCTGGAGCTCCAGACTCTGAGTTGGGGATGAAACTGGGGAGGATGACCAGTACCTCGTCCAGGCGGCCTCACCTCACCTGCTATGCTCAGCAATGAAGAGGGAAGGAAGCGACCGTGGCCTTAAGTTAGGTACCATCCCGGCATTTGCCTGGAGGCGAAGTAGGAAACCACGGAAAAACACTTCTAGGATGGCTGAGGTGGGAATCGAACTCACCTCTACTCAGTTGGCTTCCCGAGGCTGAGTGAACCCCGTTCCAGCCTCGTACCACTTTTCAAATTTCGTGGCAGAGCCGGGAATCGAACCCGGACGTTCGGGGGTGGCAGCTAATCAGACTAACCACTACAGCACAGAGGCGGACATATTGCACTTTACGCAATTCAATATTGGACATTTCAAATCAGGTTGAAGTTGTTGATAGTTTATGTTCATTTATTCTTTACAAATTTGTTAATTATGTAGTAGATAATAGAAATTGCTTGAATTTTAGCTTGGGTACTTTTTCTAAAAAGAAACATTTGCTTATCTCAGAGTAAGATATAGGCCTAAGTAATTTCTCAATGCGTTTGTCTGGAGTGTGATAATATATGACCATATACTATGGACCGTGATTGATGCAGAGGAAAGTATACAGGAAATATTCTACAGAAGAGTTCACAGAAGAGATGTGTTACCTTATTGAAATAAAGTAACACAGAATGTAGCCGATGGGAAACGAGCAAAGCAAAGCAAAGTCACCTCCGTACAGGCCATGAAGGCCCTTGGAGGAGTGGAAGGTAAAGGCTTCCACCATTGTTAACCTCGGCACGTGATGGGGTAGAGTGGTTAGCTCTACGCCCGACCACCTTTGCCCCCAGGAATTAACCTGGCACTCATTTTTGGTGTAGGCTGAGTGAACCTCAGGGCCATATGCACCTCCGGAAGTGGAAATCTCGTTTCTTAAATGTTACGACTTCCTGACGGGGATTTGAACCCACGTCCTTCCGGGGGATGGGAAACGAACGAAGTGGAAACTAAAAAATCGGGTAAGGTAGCGTTATCAACGGCGAATCCCCCTTCTTTCCGGCTCCTTGGCTGAATAGTTAACGGAGTGACCTTCAGTTCAGGGGGCTGTGGGTTCGATTGGGGATTTTAATCTTAAATGGTTAATTCCCTTTGCTCCTGTACTGGGTGTCTGCGCTGTCGCCCAACATCATTGCAACTCATACACAGCACAAAACACTACCCTCTACCACAATAACACGCAGTATCCTTTACACGGCTGCACCAGGCAACAACCATACGAAATTATTAAATTATATTACATGCAGTTACCTGTTACATAACACTTCTGGAGTTTTCAGATCTGCAGTGAAGTTTTGTTGCTAAGATTGCCAGGAGAAAGCCAAGTAACGAATATAGTGAACAAATGGCAGTAGCTGAGGGCTGGAATTTGCTTGTGGGGTTAGCACAGAGGGTTAGTGGCTGGTTTATTGTTTTTTTTAATCAGAACCAATGAGATTCGAATTTTTTTTCTGACGACGTGGGGGCAGAATTTTCACCTGAAAAGCTACAGGAAGCCATGAAACATATCTAGCAATAAAACTCCAGCCAAAACCTTAAACGGTTCAAGTGACCCAAAACAATTAGGATAAACTGACAAGTCTCCCTTCATAATCTGAAATGGTGATAAAGTGATGAAAATATTAATAAAATGAAGTGGAATGTTGAATTAAAACTGTCTGCAGGTCAATGGATATATACATTGTATTGTTCTTGAGTCTTATGGATACTGTAAAAACTGTAGCTATATGCACATTACTTTAAGATAGTTGTCCCTGAACTTGAAGTTATAATTTAGCCCATTTTATCTGGGATGTATACGAAAAATATCTACTACAAACTAATGGTGGTCGTTATTAAAGCTGGGATTCAGACCCCGGTCTTGGACAATTCGAAGCAGCTCGCTCACAAAGGATGATGAATGCAGATGAGTTCAAAGTAGTATTTACAAGGGCTGTGATTAGATCTGAAAATGAAATCGTTACTCTGATACAAATGCAGGTCTAAAAAGGTACCGATTTTCACTAATAAAACAAATATTTAATTTGTTTCTTATTACATCGGTTTATAACATGCAGTTGCATTTGAAATGGGCGTAGAGTAAATTTTGTGACGTATCAGAATTTTTCACTCAGGTCACCTCTGTTGGTGACTTATGAAAAAATCCCTGTCACAAGATTTGTTAGCTCTAAAAGCATATCCCACCAATGTATATCCGAAAATCGAGATAATATTTATAAGGGCTGTGATTAGTTCTGAAAATGGAGACGTTACTCTGGTTTTAATGTTACTGAGTCAACATTTTAATTTAGAAGTTTATGAAAATATCCGTGGGAATGGACTTGCAGATACAAATTTAGACACTTTTATCAGACACCAAATCTAACAACAAATAGATTAACAATACACTATAGCACTTTTAAAAGACAGCTACAAAAGGCAACGTACGAATTAAGAAACAAATGAACGATACTTTTCATCCGAAGAAAACAAACATTCTATCGCCATAAGAAGCACTGAATGTTACTCTATCATAAGAATTAACACAGTGAATAAGTGAGTTATGATTTTGGTCAACTAGCAGTGGTGAGATGCATCAAGCACTAGTTAGAAGAGGATGGGCATTTGTAAGAACTAGGAGAAAGTTATAATTGGGTTGAGCTGAGAAGCAGATACAGTGCATTTGGAAGAAGCATGTTCTGTATGCCTTCTGTCTGACACGAGGTGACACACAACACAAAACACTTGGTGAGAACATCTTCCACCTACCTCTGAATCGAAGCAATACTTGATGTTCCGCAACATTGTTGTAGCAACGTTCCTTTTACTGTCACTGTTATTATTCACTCCACACTTTGAACTGCGAATCTCAGCTGAATGACGTATTCCGTAACATGTTCCTGTAACTGTTATCATTCACTTCACACTTTGAATTGCAGCCTTCAACTTAGAGGTTTGTTACTTAACATACGTGTAGGAACGTTCCCGTTACTGCTGCTGTTATGAGTCTCACTTCACACTTTGAATATCGAGCCTCTTTTGAACTAGCTATTCTTAAAAAATAAAATACGATATTAGAAGGAAGCAACATTACACTCATTCATGGAAATATTAACAAATGATGTGCAAGGGTTGATGAGTGGCGTTAGTTCAAATTTTATGAATGATAGTGATTTTGGGACATGCTGGGTTCTGGACCTAAGCCTTTGTTGTGGGGATGTTATTATAAGCCCAACGATACTTGTATTTATACTTATACTTAAGGAATAATCTTCATTAGGATAATCACATAAACATGTTTGTAATTAAAGGTTACAGATCCCTTCATAAGGTTATGAGGGTATTTAGGGGCTGTAGTAAGGAGGTAAAGGAGAGGGTATATAAGTCACTGGCAGGAAAATGCAGATCAGTGGTGACTGATTTATTGTTTGATTGACTGATACTTAATTTTAAGAATTATCCTGAAAATTTGCAAACTCATTCAGTCGCTTCAGTAGAGGGATGTAAGAGAATATTATAAAAACAGAAAGGAAATTGGAGGAAGTAGAAATATTACAACACGTTAACTGAGTATTTTCATACAAAAGCCTAACGCAATGTCAGGTTTTGAATAGCGTTTTAATAATATTTATTGGAAGGTTTTTATGTTGGTTTTATGTCTAAACAATTCTACGGGTTTCAGAGACGCATAGGTGTCAAAATTTTGTCCCCCCGGGGTTCTTTTACTTACCGATAAATCTACCGATACGAGGCTGGCGTACTTGAACACTACCTGACTGAGGCGTTATTGAACCCGTCAGTGAGAGCTCAGAAAGCCAGCGCTTTAGTGTCCGGATTACTTAGCCCCACTTACGGTAAACACCGTGTGGGTATACGGTAATGCATGAACACCTTGTTACTCCTAAAAGATTTGTCCAGTCTGAGGACCTTTCAAAATGGCTGGTCCTGGTGTGTTTGAATCAGTTTATTTCTTGCGGCACTGTGGTGTGACACATGGAAGGTTCAATAGTGGACTATTATTAGTGGTCTTCCCATAAGCAGCTTAAATATCATAATGCACGTGTTACTCAAGTACTGTGATTGTCAAATTATGAAATAACGTTAAGGAAGAACTGCAGTTTCGATTTGATGTTGATGTAGCGAACTACTCCCCGGGAGCAGATGGTGTGAGGATCTGGTCGACATCATTAGAAGTATTAATTATATCCGATCGATTAAACATTGGTGGGATCTACAGTCCTACCCCATAGAGGGTTATCGTCAACCAATAAAACACATTTCTATAACGTCCACGATTTTGCGGATTTTGATTTTTCAATTGTTGAGCTAATCATGTGTTTAGAGCGATGTTGACTTATGTAGTTCATTGTATTAATTGGCGTTAAATTATACGGTAACGAGAGAAAATGATGCAACATTAAAGCTTAGAAAGAAAAAGATAAACTAAGGATTGTTAATGAATTGAGGTTGTCATGTCGTACAGTGTACTGTTTATCGATTGAAGAGTAGATTTCACGACTATCATTCGCTAATTTTCTACACGTATCACAGGTAATTGTTCCTGTACTGTAGTATGGTCTCCGGAGCAGGTCTTTCAATCTAACGTCGTATAGGCGACCTGCGTTTCGGTGTGGATGGGGCCCTACCTAAGATGAAATCTAATACTGAAGACGTCACAAACAACCAGCTCCCGAGTCATAGGAATTAACTTATGAAAGTTAAAATCTCCTACCGGACCGGGGATCGAATCCGCGACGCCTTGAACCAAAGACCAGCATGCTTATCATTTAGCCACAACTAAGGAACATGTGAGGAAACGCTGTTTCCTTCCTAACGATGTCCATGTTCCGTAATTAATTACCCTACCAATTTCTATTCCTGTTCAACAGAGACATGATTCTTAAGACACGTTCCAATTTTTTTAATGAATGAAGTTACATTCCTTCTCCATAAATATTTTCTTATCGACAAAAATATCAGAACAATGCTCGTTTTGATGACGATGATGCTTGTTGTTTAAAGGGGCCTAGCGTCTAGGAAATCAGCCCCGTGCCCTTTTTTACGATTCAGATCAGTTTAATTCAATTTGTCTGATAGTATTAAGAAACTACCACTTATTGAGTACCGGTATGCGAAAAATATCCTGCAAGTGCCACAATATTCTCTTTCGACGACTCCATTAGTAGCTATGAGCAGACTTACTTTCCATCACTTCAAGACAAATGCTTAATTCTTTTCTTTACAGGTAATTCTATTTTTCTGACCTGTTATTTTCCAAAATCCACGTATATGACTACAAACAACAGTTACTTCTTTAATAATACGAATGCATTCACGATATAATTGAATTACAGTTGACCTGTATTTAGCAGAGATATTAAAGGCTCTTCAGTTGATAGCTAATCTAATCTCGAGGTAGAGTCCCATTCATGCCAGCAGCATGCTGTGTGACTGATTAGTTCTGTCAGTGTCGCACTGTGATCAGAAAGGTCACCGAATATCAGTATTCGAAAACTACTGTTTCCACTAGTCAAAAACGTTTTTCCATTGATAAATACAAATGGATCAACACACATTTAATAATTTGTTTCAGAAATATTTCACAGTGTCTTAAGCTCTTTAGACCTTTTCTGGTGTGAAATTACCAGCGTTTCGTCCCAGTGTGGCAATTCAACTGATGAGCGCGCTACAATACGGGTGAAACGATGGTAATTTTACGAAAGAAAACAATCCTAAAGTCCGCATCTGTGGTGTAGTGGATAGTGTGATTAGCTGCCACTGCCTGAGATCCGGATTCGATTTCCGGCTGTTCCACGAAATTTGAAAAGTGGTATGAGGGCTGGAACGGGGTCCACTCAGTCTCGGACCTGAGTAGAGGGGGGTTGATTTCCACCTCAGCCATCCTTTAAGTGGTTTACCACTTCTCCTTTAGGCAAATGCTGCGATGGTACCTAACTTAAGGCCGCTTCCTTCCCTCTTCCTTGTCTATCCCTTCCGATCTTCCCATCCTCCCACAAGGCCCCTGTTCAGCATAGCAGGTGAGGCCGCCTGGGCGAGGTACTGGTCCTCCTCTCCACTTATATCCCCCAGACCCAATGTATCACGCTTCAGCACACTGCCCTTGAGGCGACAGAGGTGGGATCCTCGCTGAGTCCGAGGGAAAACCAACCCTGGAGGGTAAACGAATAAAGAAAGAAAGAAAGAAAGAAAGAAAGAAAGAAAGAAAGAAAGAAATAAAGAAAGAAAGAAAGAAAGAAAGGAAAAAGAAAAACCTAAAGAGCTCGAATACATTTAAAATTTAAAATTCGCAAACGGTGAAATTAAATTCTAGGAACTATTTTGTAAATACATTTTATTTAAAATCTAATCTTATCTGACCAAAAGCGGTTTTGCCAAAGTGACACAATAGCAGCATAGCATCTGTTTTTCAAAATAATACTAGACTTCATATTAGTACCAAAGAAAAGTTATTGACTGCCGTGAATTCAACATGATTTATTACATTTACTGTCATACGAAATAGAAATGTTCAAGATCTATTTGTCGTTTCAAAGGAAATATAAAAAAGGGGGGGGGGATAAATTCATTTATCTTTTGAAACACTGTATAGTTCAGGAATTGCTGAGACGATATTCCTATTTAATAAGCTATCAATAGTCCACATAAATATAAATACGTTCGTAGTAAACTACTACTTATTCAAAAAAGGCTAATCCCTGTCTTTGCAGCCATATTTCGCTTTTCATAACCCTTTTTATCTCTAGGCCATATTTTTAAATAAAATTGTCGTGGTCGTCTTCTTGTTTTGATGATGATGATGATGATGATGATGATGATGATGATGCTTGTCAACGGCCTCTAATGGTACGAAGTGGAACGAAATGACATGATATAAAATTTTAAAATGTATCCACTGACAAGAATGTAATACAAATGATGATGGAATTATGAAATTAACCCGTGGATCTAATTCAAAATGCCTTACTTTCTGATAAAATGATAAAAATACAGATTACAATGGAATAAGGCATTGCATTAAAGATACAGTGATATATATTATTCAAGCTAAAAATAACGCATTGTAATAAACACAAACTAAAATAGAATCAATGGAATAAAGGCGTAGTTAACAAAAAATAAACACTTATATACATGATGGAAAAGGCCACCATCCCTCATAAAATGGATGACGAGGGATGCTGACTGTTCGTCATCTCGTAGGATTAGGGAGTTGGTACTCGGGAGTTTTAGACTACGGCACAGATCGGCCAGGTACATGCACTCCGGCCTCTTCTTTTCTTCGCGATGATCTTGCCCTAAATATGATTTGTAAAAGAGCATCATGCCTAAATAAGTATCCAATGAATTTTGCTTTGCGTTTTCCTATGTTTTTAAGTAGCTGTCTTTCCTCCCTATTTCTTGCAGAACCATCTCATTGATCTTCCTGTCAGTCCTGCTAGTTCTGGTAATTCTCCTCCAAAACCACATTTCCGCTGCTTCGGGACGAACTTTCTCCTGTTTTGCTAACGTCCAGGTTTCACAAACAAATGTCGATACACTCCAAGTACAGGTGTTCTCTTCTTCTTGTGGACGTTTTGACGTGTTTGTTCAGCAGAAGGTCCTTTTTATTCTGAAAAGCTATCTTGGCCGGTGATATTCTTCTCTTAATTTCGTTGAGATATGTTTCACGTCCCACTAACTAAATTTTAGAGGTTTTTGGAGACGCAGAGGTGCGGTAATTCCGTCCTATAGGAGTTATTTTACGTGCCAGTATATCTACCAACACAAGGCTGACATATTTTAGCACTTTAAAATACCACCGGAATGAGCCAGGATCGAACCTGCCAAGTTGGCTCAGAAGATCAGTGTTCTACCGAACGAGTTATTCAGCTCGGTGACATCTGCTGTTTTCCTCAACATTAAGCTCATGAAAGAATTTTCTCATAGAAGTCCACCTCTTCAATACACTTTTGTGATTGATTAAAAATGAAAATCGATGTTGCAAGTTAAAATAACGGGCCATGTAATATAATAGGCATCCTCAGCCGTTTTGTCCTAACATTAAAATTAAAGTTAAATTGTTAGACTAGACATTAAGCTAAACTTAAAATGCTACATAAAATGGTTTATAACATTAAAAGAACTATTACAAGAACACTACTCCAGGGGAGGGACTCGAACAAGGACCTCCCTGTTGATATACAGTATTAGCCCCATAGCAAGCAGGCTAGGGTAGCATTGGCTGAAAACCACGGTGTGATAATGTTTGATGCTCATTTCTCGGCATGGCTCTCAAGCCTGACCAAGCTACGTGTAGATTTAGCAACACCGTCTCGTGAAGCCCATTTGAATTCGCCCGCGAAGCGATCTGATTGGCTAACTTCAGCAGCTGATAAAATGACAACGGCGCGAGATATCGACGTATTTTTTTAAAAAATTACGTATCAGTGTGATCACCTGTACACAGTATATGTAAATGAAGTTATAATTTTGTCTGTACACTTTAAAATTTTGCTTCATACTTCCTTTCTCATATCGGATTAAACAAGCAAAAGTCAAATGTAGATCAGTGTTTGACTATCAATCTGTTCGTCAATTTGTTTGGAATAGGCTTGGGAGAATTTCTCCAAATTCTGTATTTAATTTCAATCATAGCTGGGTTGTGCACAAGGCTATATGTTAATTATTATACAGTGGCGTATCTGCAGAGATTCATCTCTGGTGAGATGCAGTTTTCAGGCTGCTCTGTTTCTCCTGGCATGGGAAAGAACAAATTTGTTACTTTCATTGACCCTTCTCAGTTTCATCATTGGCTTTGACGATATCGAAGTGACTGAGGTATGAGTAACAGCATTCCTTGTACAACCAGTGCCTGTGTTGAGTGGTGTGGTAGTGTTACTCAAGAGGTCAGTTGGTGTGCTGCATGTCAGTAGGCTTGGCATATTGTTAACAGCACCTTCTGTCTCAGTGAGGAAAGCAACGGGATGCTAACTCACTCCTGATTTCCCTAGTACACTTCCTCAGTGACGCCTGCTCTCCCGTGACAGCTGATGGCGGATCTGTGGAACATCCAACCAGCTTGTGACTGAGGACTCAACACACAGTCGCGTAGCAATATTAAGAGGTGCAAATTTAAAGCTACGAGTTTTGAATATAATTTACGATGATTTTTACAAACGTCCAGCTATCTTAGCAAATATAAATTCTGTCTAATACCTGTACGTAAAAGAATGCTGTGGAAAATGCCGGTATTCAGTAATGTATGTACCAAATTTTACCGTATATGTTGTGATTACGGAGTTATTAAGAAACTTTTAATAAGATCCATCACTGGCGAACATCGCTGAGATAGAAATGTCATTCACTGGTCAACAATGGATAGTGCTGCTAGTTCTATTGGAGCCTATTGAGAGTTAACAGGAGGGACTTAATATGTATGATTGATTGAGATTGAGCTTTTTTTGCTAGTTGCTTTACGTCGCACCGACACAGATAGGTCTTATGGCGACGATGGGATAGGAAAGGCCTAGATGTTGGAAGAAGGAAGCGGCCGTGGCCTTAATTAAGGTAAAGCCCCAGCATTTGCCTGGTGTGAAAATGGGAAACCACGGAAAACCAGGGCTGCCGAGAGTGGGACTCGAACCCATTATCTCCCGGATGCAAGCTCACAGCCGCGCGCCCCTAACCGCACGGCCAACTCGCCCGATGGTTGAGCTTTTAATGACATTACTTTCGTGCTAAAGATAAAGACAGTAACTGCAGAAATAAAAAGTATGGAGTTTTTAGTATCGTTGGATTCGTATCGATGTTCTGTATCATAATGTTACCTTAAAGAAAAAAAAAGCAGTCATGTGATATTTTTGTTCAAAATATAAGGAAAAATGAGTTACTGCCTTTGTAATATTTCGACGTCTACAATGACAATAAGCAGTAAGTAGAAACTGCACTATAAGAAAACTATTTTTTTTTGCTATTTGTTTTACGTCGCACCGACACAGATATGTCTTATGGCGACGATGGGACAGGAAAAGCCTAGGAATGGGAAGGAAGCGTCTGTGGCCTTATTAAGGTACAGCCCCATCATTTGCCTGGTGTGAAAATGGGAAACCACGGAAAACCATCTTCAGGGCTGCCGACAGTGGGGTTCGAACCCACTATCTCCCGAATACTGGATACTGGCCGCACTTAAGCGACTGCAGCTATCGAGCTCGGTCTATAAGTAAACAGTATCTCTAGAAGTACTGCGTTTTGAGGCTGCACTTTCATTCTGCGCTCAAGACTGACAGAAAGCAGCCATTACTGGCTACAATGTGAGCAAACAATGTCTGCACATGCTTTCTCGTTAATTTTATTATTGTAATAATTCTAGTAAGAAGCTGTGCCAGAAATAAATTTTCCTGCTTGTTTTATAGTTAATTTCATCGCCATCCATAAAGCAGAAACTAATGAGAAATTGATTAAACTTTTATCTCAATTTTCAAGTTCAATCAGTTACTGCCTTTTTCTTTAGAACGGCAGAATAGAGGATAAGGATTTACGAAAACACATGGGTGCGTAAATGTTGAGGTATGTGCAGGTAACAGACAGCCTGAATTTTTTTGAGACAATTCTAGGAAATGAATAAGGTGGCACTAAATGAGATACTCAATGATGTATCTAACTTACCTTTTAGGAACTGAGCTGTGAGCAATCTTACTAATGTGGCTAAAGAGTCAAGACGTTCACAGAAATGATTCGATAGTACAACAGTGGAGTTTTTAATTCCAACTGTATCATCTGCACGGTTTTAGTGGAACATCTCGAGTTGACTAGGATGTCAGATTACTGAGTTTTAAATTTTGATCAAAGTAAGTTTCTAGGTTAATTGGAACACATATTTCCAGTTCTAAAGTAACACACGAATTTACAGATAGTATGGTACACTATACACTCCATTTACAACTATTAGGAAATTTCACTGAGAGGGGAAAAGTAAGTCCTAAGTTGAGGGGACAACTGATTTCTTTCCGGTTGAACGTCGCTCTAACACATACAGTGGACGGTTTCTCGGCGACAGTGGGATAAGGAGGTTGGACTAGAGTTGGTTCCCAACAGTTTTCGAGGAGAACCTCGAGTTTGTTCCCGACCTGTTGAAGGATCATTGCACGAGTTGATTCCCCGGTACACAGCAAGAGTCTTCCCATTTTAAACAGACTAAATACGAGCTCTAAATTTCGGACCATATTGCAGAAGGATGTTGAATTTCTGCAGGGGAAAATATAGGGAAATATTACTACTATCTAATTGATAATTACATCAGTTTATGATATTATAATCCAATGTGTAAACATTTCGAGAACTAAATCGAGTAATGTTAAATTAAAGATCCTAAATTACCGAGAACCAGCTCGAACTTTGAAAGTCCGACTTCGGAACTAAGTCGATAACTCCGCATAAGAGAGGGTGAGAATTTTGAAGATAGCGGCCATATTCTTATTAAGGTGTATTCCAAGCATTTACCTGGCATGAAGCCTGCCTGATGGCCAAGTCTACAATATATGATCAGACACCGTGGTTAACCGCTTCGAGTCCTGTTGGTAAAAAAACCATCACCATCAAGATGTTGGCCGGCAGGGTAGGAGAAGTGGTGGTATACAATTTCCAATCACTAGATTTCGTACCTAAAGCCTGGATACAATTCCAAACCTCTTCGCACTGTCCAAATGGAGTGAGGGCATATGACGCTGCTGATGGTGATTCGTCCGTCGGATGTTAAGCCTTGAGAAGACCCCCTGGTGTTATTCGACAAGTGTAGGCTATGTGCCGACACCGGGTTTCATCCTCTCCCTACTCCATCATCGCACGTACAAACACGCAGGTTGCCCATGGACGTCAACTAGAAAGACCTGCAACAGGTCTCTTCGGAGGCCACACAACATCAATCAACCTGGTATTAAGACACGAAAACATGGAAGACCATATTCAAAACTATCGACAGTGGGATTCGAACACACGATCTCAAAAATATATGCTCATAGCTACACGATCGTACTGCATAATTAACTAGGGTGGTAAAGGGGCTACTGATGGACTTTAAATTGAAGGTCTGAAGAACATCAAGAATTAAGAAAATGAAGGGATAAAGAAGAGAATGAGTGAAAAGAAAATGAAAGTGAAGGAGTAAATAAAGGAGAAGAAAGTAAGTAGGGGGAAAAGGAACATAAAAAATAATAGGCCTACCGATGAAATTAACGAAACTCAAAGCCAAAACTGGGCTTCTAATGGGGCTGAAGTTTATACGAGGGAGTATGGCCTGTTTATTTCGTTCCTTTTCTCGTAGTTTTGATCACGTAATTAAATTCTTGCGTAGTACTATAATCGAAAACGAGGAGGAGTTTAAATTGCTCCTAATCAAGGATGAAATAAAGAGGTAGATGTCCGCGATTTCCCAGCTATGGGCACGGGTCACCAAGTTTGGAGCCCCTTCTCCGGTTGCAGGCCGTATTTAATCTCACCTCAGGTCGCTCTGTAGAAACGTACTTTATCTGAAAGATGTATAAAACTCTTCTCTCGCTGCGGAGAGAATAGTTTATGCAGTTATTTTTTTATTTGGCAGACAATCCGCGATTTTCTGCTTATCAAACCTTTGTCAATAATAATGTTAGTGTAATATAACTAAACAGATAAAATAATTCGCCCTATGTCGGTAAATTTGCTGGCAGGTAAAATAACACCTGCGGTACAAAATTCTGGCATTTCGAATGATGTAAAGATAGTTCGTTCGTTCGTAATCTGTTTACCCTTCAGGGTCGGTTTTTCCCTCGGACTCAGCGAGGGATTCCACCTCTACCGCCTCAAGGGCAGTGGACAAAACTGGAGAGGATGACCAGTACCTCGCCCAGGCGGCCACACCTGCTATGCTGAACAGGGGCCTTGTGGGGGGATGGGAAGTTTGGAAGGGATAGACAAGGAAGAGGAAAGGAAGCGGCCGTGGCCTTAAGTTGGGTACCATCCCGGCATTTGCCTGGAGGAGAAGTGGGAAACCACGGAAAACCACTTCCAGGATGGCTGAGGAGGGAATCGAACCCTCCCTCTACTCAGTTCACCTCCCGAGGCTGAGTGGACCCCGTTCCAGCCCTCGTACCACTTTTCAAATTTCGTGGCAGAGCCGGGAATCGAACCCGGGCCTCTGAGGGTGGCAGCTAATCACACTAACCACTACACCACAGAGGTGGACTGTAAAGATAGTTACTTACGTAAAACCAATGACATTATTTTGCTATTTGTTTTACGGCGCAACGACTAAGACAGGTATTATGGTGACGATAGGGTAGGACAGGGCTAGAAATATAAAAAAGCAGCCGTGGCCTTAACTTAGTACATCCCCAGCGTTTATATGGTGTGAAATTGGGAAACTACGGAAAAACCATCTTCAGTGCTGTCGAAAGTGGAATTCGAACCAACTATATCCTGAAGTAATCTAAGAGCTATATGCCTTGAACCGCGTAGCCAACTCGATCGGTAATAACATTTTTAATAATAATAATAATAATAATAATAATAATAATAATAATAATAATAATAATAATAATAATAATAATAATGCATTCAACATTTTTCTCGTTCACAATTGCGTTGATAATATAAAAATAAATCACTGGTGTAACAGACCACTAAGAGTCGGGACTTGTCAAGGTAACTGCTTCTCAGACAGACGGCCTGCAAATAGTGGTGTACACGCGGTCAGCGTGCCAACATCCTTAACCGTACTATTTGTTTTTTTGATCTGGTCCGCTGCCTCTACTATCAGACTGCTCAACAGTTGGTCTCACGATACTTAGTTAACCCCATTCCAGCCCTCAGTCCAGTATTAAAATCTCTGAACTGGCCAGGAATCGAACCCGGAGCCTCCGGCTAACATGAAGACACGCAACTTGCACACATATATATAAATTACCAGTATACTATATGTGTTTTCTTTAGAAGCCTCCGTGGCTCAGGCGGCAGCTCGCCGGCGTCTCACCGCTGGATACCGTGATTCAAATCCCGGTCACTCCATGTGAGATTTGTGCTGGACAAAGCGAGGGCAGGACAGGTTTTTCTCCTGATACTCCGGTTTTCCCTGTCATCTTTCATTCCAGAAACACTCTCCGTTAACATTTCATTTCGTCTATCAGTCATTTATCATTGCCCCAGAGGAGTGCGACAGGCTTCGGCAGCTGGCACATTCCTATCCTCGCCACTAGATGGGGGCTTCATTCATTCCATTCCTGATCCGGTAGAATGACTGGAAATAGGCTGTGGAATTTCCATTTTCCATATGTATTTTCTTTACTAATTATTAAACATGCATACTCACTGATCTGATTATAATAGTAAAATACACCTATAAATGTTGCATCATACTTGACAGTTACGACTTCTTTTCTTTTTGCAACAGTCAAAAACTATAATCGGGATAGTTATGATCTATCATTGTAATAATTTGTGCATACATATATTTTATTATTACCTCATCATCATCATCTGTTTACCCTCCAGGTTCGGTTTTTCCCTCGGACTTAGCGAGGGATCCCACCTCTACCGCCTCAAGGGCAGTGTCCTGGAGCTTCAGACTCTTGGTCGGGGGATACAACTGGGGAGTATGACCAGTACCTCGCCCAGGCGGCCTCACCTGCTATGCTGAACAGGGGCCTTGTGGAGGGATGGGAAGATTGGAAGGGATAGGCAAGGAAGAGGGAAGGAAGCGGCCGTGGCCTTAAGTTAGGTACCATCCCGGCATTCGCCAGGATGGCTGAGGTGGGAATCGAACCCACCTCTACTCAGTTGACCTCCCGAGGCTGAGTGGACCCCGTTCCAGCCCTCGTACCACTTTTCAAATTTCGTGGCAGAGCCGGGAATCGAACCCGGGCCTCCGGGGGTGGCAGCTAATCACGCTAACCACTACACCACAGAGGCGGCTATTATTACCTCAACCTTTTTAAATATCAATTATTTGTTTGTTTTTCTGTCCAACCCTTATCCCGTTTCTCTACGGGGTCGGGTATGAGGTGAGATGAATTTGTCGTGGCGGGTTTTTATGACCGGATGCACTTCCTGACGTCAACCTCATCAGAGGAGTTAAAGAGATGAAATGAATGACGTTGAAACCCGGTGCCGGCACATAGCCTACTCCTGTCGAGTAGCTCCAAGGGGTCTGTTCAAGGCTTAACGTCTCCATCCGACGGACGAATCATCATCAACAGCGTCATATGCCCTCACTCCATATGAGCACTGCGGAGAGGGTTGGAATTGAATCCAGGCTTTTGGCATGCAATCTAGTGATTAGAAATTGTATACCGCCACCTCCCCTACCCTGCCGACCAACATTCTGATGGTAAAAATATTTTCGATCAACGGGACTCGAACCGGCTAAACTCTGTGTCAGACCTTTTAGAATTCAACGCCGTAACGATCATAGCCACCAGACGGGCTCGTTTTAAAAATCAATCTACATCTTTAATTGTTTCTAGTGACCACAAAAATAGTGAATACTACAAATTGTTATGCAGTGTTAACTATATTACCATTTATTGAAAAACTAACATGAAAGAGACGTCCTTTTATCATAAGAACTACTCTTTGGTTATTACAATCAATTAGATATGGAAATAATAATAATAATAATAATAATAATAATAATAATAATAATAATAATAATAATAATAATAATAATAATAATAATAATAATAATAATAATAAAGCCTTAGTGACCGTGTTTAAGTATTTTAATATGATTCTATTTAGGCTGCTTGTGTGGCAATTTTACGACCGAAAAACGGACCCATTAGTGACGAGTATAAACTACTAGTAATAATATAAAATGATATAAGATGGCAGCAGCCTATTTTATGGTTTTATAGCTCCTGAATTTATCAAGTTATGGCGCTCATATTCGGAAAGCAATATGAACACTCACCAAATACTTTATTATGCCTAATCTATTTTTTAAATATTGTATATTATAATAGGTGGTCTTTAGAACGAATAGATAAATCTGTAACACCGTAGTTAACCATATTTAGGTCATAATCAGATGAAAAATCTATTAAAGTACTTGAAAATGTTATATAGCCTATACCACACCCTGTTTTACCATCAAAAGTACCTTCTAATAACAGAAGTATCTTAAAATGTTAAAGAACATGAACTGATACAGTTGTCGTTATTGATGAGTCTTGATACGTGTATGGTCACCAGCCCGATTTTCTTTTGAGTATCGGAAGTGCGTGAAAATAATTTGAGATTTTTAGCAGCCTGAAATTAAGAAGGTACGGATAATTATATGGGGCCAGAATTTGAAATAAGATGATATCATGTTTTACACTGTATTTTAAAATCTCGGGGAAAATCACACTTAGCAGTACTGATATCAGCACTGAAATTCGGCATCACAGTTCTTGGAATGATACACTTTCGTGGACCTCATTAACAGGATCGGCTAGGAAAGGAGACATAGAAAATTACTTTGTAGATCTTAAGATGCTCGTCCTTTAACCCGTGGCTTATAAATATGCCAGGCATTTATACAAGTGGAGGCACATGCTTCCCCTAGTACACCGTCACTGCACTGTCCTACATAGGAGTCTTGTAGTGGTGTCTCAACGGCTCACTAGCCGCCAGAGTCTTGGAAAGGTGTGTAGCATTCCAATTGACGAGCCCACTGCTACACTGGGGCGAAACACCGATAATTTCACGATTAAAATAGGCGTAAAAAGCGTAACTGTTTTTAACATGGTAATCCATCATTATTTACAGTGCTGTGCGTTACCATATTGTTGTACTCTGTTCACCGATAGTCCACTGATATCTGTAGTAATATTTAATTTAGAAGGTATCTGCCATTCCAACGACTGGACAAGACGAATCTCACTTTATTTTAAGAAAAGCAGGGGCAAAGAAGCAAGAAAACAATTACAAACATAGATAGAATTGAATGTGACCGAGATTTTGAAAACTTAGATGTATATTATAATTCGGAAATAGTGCAGTTCACTAGAAAAGAACCTTAACATAAACATACGACAATCAACTATCAAGTAATTTTATCTTAAATGTGTCATCGAGTCTTTCTTTCAGTTATTTTGATTTCTTAGCAATTAGGTTTTAAAAGTACCAAATACGACATTAAGAAAGAATACATTAATCTTCAGACCTTTACGGATATTTCGATTCCCTGTCATTTACAGCTATTTTCCTAAAATGCGGGTTCCTAACAGTTATGTTTCCTGATATTTATATGTTCTAATTAATTTTTACCTAACTATGTATTTCCTAATGGCAGTTTCTTGAAACAAGTAAGGTAGATTACAAGAACAAAATACTGTATATTTAAATTTATTTAATAGTTTAAAATAGTCATTACTTAAAAAAATAACAATTCAGAGTTATTCACAAATTTTGTTGATTGTTATAAACTGTTCGAACCCCACTGTCGGCAGCCCTGAAAATGGTTTTCCGTGGTTTCCCATTTTCACACCAGGCAAATGCTGGGGCTGTACCTTAATTAAGGCCACGGCCGCTTCCTTCCCACTCCTAGCCATTTCCTGTCCCATCGTCGCCATAAGACCTATCTGTGTCGGTGCGACGTAAAGCAACTAGCAAAAAAAAAAAAAAAAAAAAAAAAGTTATAAACTGATGCTGTAGTTTATTGTTCACGTAGTTACGTTTTCTGCTTTCAGATGTTCAGCCTTATACATTACGTACTCCACAATGTTGGAGCGCAGTTGATTTTACAGAGCAAGCCACTTCCTCTTTGGTCGTGCCAGAAGCACCTTCCCCACTGCGAAGTCTGTCTCCCTATTCTGATTGAAGTTCGCCTAAATTACTGTATAGATTAAGCCAGTTTTTCACTCATGTTATCGTTCTATGAGCAAGAAAAAATGACTTAAGAATAATGAGAAATAGAAGAAAATTATTTTAAGAATAAAGATGGTAGAAACATTGTCTTCAGGAAAAATGATCATTAGTAAAAGCAAACTTTAGGAACCAGGATTTAGGAAAAGTGTCCGGGAAAGGATATTTCTTCCGAAGGGGAAAATCCATAAATAATTAATTAATTAATTCAAAAATACAGAAAAGCGTTAGGTCTATTTTAGCGTACCGGTACATCATTTTGTACATTTTTTAAATTATTGGAGTGTATTATTTCATTTCGCCATTTTTAATTATCCTATATTGATGTTATGTATACACAATCATTTTAGTATAATTACACTTTTGTAAAGTTGTGGTTTCTCGGGTTTGCATCCGAGAGATTGTGGGTTCGAATCCCATTGTCGGCAGCCCCGAAGACGGATATCCGTAGGTTCCCATTTTAACACCAGGCAAGTACTGGGGATGTACCTTAATTAAGACCTTACGTCGCCGGAAATCGAATGAAATAAATAGGTAAATAAACCGTCCTAGTGAAAGTAGAATAGAAATTCTAAAGTCAAGTTTTAGTCTAATTATTTAGTCAAATTCTTTTTTTAAGATGGGTGAGATTATAGAGATGGCTACTGTGAACTAACCCATTTATCTAACGAATTTCAATGCAAATGTGCGAATATATGAAAATGGCAGTGTAGTAACTAACGAAAATTATTATTAGGAATTCAAATAATTTGGTTTGGTTGAAGTGTATTCAACTGAATGATCTGTGAGGAATCTAAAAGTCTGCAGCTCAAAGTATACCCTTCATATAATTCTTAAATTTGTCGTTTAAAATACGTATATATATTTTTGAAGTACTGTGTGATGGGTGAAAATGTTATTTTATGCTTTTTACATATATTGATCCTAATGATGATGTATGACTTTGAGCTGTGTGCAATCAATTCATAATATAATCAGATACTCAAAAGGAATTTTCCACCCAGCTTTCAGCTTATGTAGAAGTCAATAATTCATACGCTTGCACACGACACGCACAAAACACCAAGGCAGCCACCAAACCACATCAAAGAAGATTAGAACCCGACAATTATAATTACACGTCACTAAATAGCCGCACTTCACACTCGACGTAAGCCATTCACAGCACAGCATACCAAACATTGATCTCGTACTAACTCTTCATTGAGCTGGGTTTTAACCACCCGCCCTGCGCTTCTCGTAAAACGCGCATTGGAATTTCCACTGAATCCAGGGGCACAATCTGGGTTAACATTCAGAGAGGGGGCTACTTATGTGTAGCCACCTAATAGCGCTCTAGGTACATGATCTTTCTCTAAGTATGTTATTTGATGGAATGCCATACTGGGGATAGTGATGTAATGATTGCAATGAAAGTGAAGTCTGGGGAGAAATGATGTGGTTCTACGTCACATGAATACAAAAGTCTATGAAAGATGTGACCTTAGCTATCACAGAGGTATAAGACCGCACTAGCTAGAGATGATGGACAGTTATAAAGTATTTCTAAAATTAAGCTACCGGGCGAGTTGGCCGTGCGGTTAGGGGCGCGCAGCTGTGAGCTCCCATCCGGGAGATAGTGGGTTCGAACCCCAGCTCTGAAGATGATTTTCCGCGGTTTCCCATTTTTACACCAGGAAAATGCTGGGGCTGTACCTTAATTAAGGCCACGGCCACTTCCTTCCCACTCCTAGACCTTTCCTGTCTCATCGTCGCCATAAGACCTATCTGTGTCGGTGCGACGCGACGTAAAGCAAAAAAAAACAAAACAAAAACAAAACAACTAAGCTAGCAGCTGGAGATCGGGGAGAAAAGAACATGGACGTCAGTGTAGCAACATGTAACTCGACCCACAACGTCAATATCTCAAAAAATTCTTAGTATAATTTAATGGTATTGAAACACGTCTCACTAACTACTTCGCTGGTTTATGGAGGCGCAAACGTGCAGGAAATCTTGTCCTGCAGGAGTTCTTTTACGTGCCAGTAAATCCATCAACACATGGCTGGCGTACCTGAACACCTTGATGCATCAGCCCAACGAATGAAGCCAAGAATTACTTCTGAGGATGTTGTAAAAAAAAAGAAAGAACACCGATGACAAGATTTAGATGCTGGATTTTCCCCCTTTCCCCCCTTAAAATCACATCACGGTACACACAATTAGGAAATAAATCAAAGTTCTCTATGTTCTTCGGCCGGACTGAGTGCCTCAGACGGTTAAGGCGCTGGCCTTCTGACCCTAACTTGGCAGGTTCAATCCTGGCTCAGTCCGGTGGTATTTGAAGGTGCTCAAATACAACAGCTTCGTGTCAGATTCGCTGGCAAGTAAAAAAACTCCTGCGGGACAAAATTCCGGTACTTCGGCGTCTCCGAAAACCGTCAAAAGTAGTTAGTGGTATGTAAAAACAATAACATTATTATTATTATTATTACTATTATTATTATTATTATTATTTTCTTCAAAATTTAGTCTATCAAGACTCTAGTACTAAGAATAAAATGTAATTCAATCAGGGCACTGTACCTTGATTTAAAATCTTCAGAAAGCTACTTCAACAGATTTTTCTCACAGCACCATCTTGATGCACCCTTGTCGCATGTATATGGCAAAGTATTTGTTCTAAAAGCCTTGCGTGTAAGGTGACCTCGTCTGTGTATATTTAATAAGTGGGGGAGATTGGTTGGTCAGTTCCCAAGAGGCTCAAGTCACGGATTATCAAATGTAAATAAACTGTATGATACAACATTCAACAACATGTTTTATATTAGGAGCAATTAAAGTACTTTCCTGGCTCCTATGTACATTTCAGTTTACACTGAATTCTATTAATAATTAAGAAGATAAAAACTAAATACTTTTACTAATTAAGATATTGTTGCACCTGGCAACACGCATTCTTATAGTACTAGGGACACCGACATCATTGTCATGAATTCTTACTGCGAGTTTTATTACAGAATGTTTAGCAGTAGTTGAAATAGCTGTTTAGAGACGAGATTAAGAAGAAATAGAAATGGCATATTAGAAAGTGAATGAAATGGGAAATCACAGAACCATTTCAGGAACTGAATCAATCAGGTATTTTTAAGCTATACGGCTAAGACCATTGTCACTCTGACCACGTGGAGCTCCACTATCTGCAGGCCATCTTGCTGGGCGGAAGTCATCTTTGAAAGGGAAGGCCTTAATGGGATGTTGTGTCATGGATTTGTCGTTTTATTTGTTACTGTAATAGAATTTATAATATGAAGAGATGGTGTCGTCTGTGCGTGATTAAGGACTTCCATTACGAATTATGCGCTGATAAGCTGGGAGGAGAATACTCTTTTGTTACTGATGTATTTTCTCTCGCTCGTTAGGTGTATTTCTTAATGTTCAGATTAATAGGCGTTAAAATGTTTTAATGGCGTATTACTAGATATTAGAGCGTATTTAATAATCATTCTGTCTTTTTTATGGAATAAATATGTACAATATTCGAAGTCTGTTCAAAAAAAAAAAAAAATCGAAATTTGAAAAAAACTCTTTTAGGACGTTTACCTGAACCCTAGTTAGCTTTGTCTTCTTCGAAGTAATATATTAAACACAACGCTCGAAACGCCGTTTCAACTTATGGAAGCAGTTTTAGTAAGAAATTCGGGAGATCGTGTGCAGTTCCGCCCGTGAGTTAGATTTGATCTCTTCAACTGACTGAAATTCTCGTTCTCTGAGGGTGAAAATCAGTTTGATGAATAGAAGAAAGTCCGCCGGGATTAGGTCAGGTAAGATGGATGAGAATGCACTTTCCGCTTCATGTTCGTCGAAATTTCACGAATCAACAGCGATGCCCAGGCTCCAGGAGTTCTTTCTCCACAAATCCCGTCGTTCTCCCCTGATATTTTCTATTTAGGACCGGGTATGTTTAAGAAGTGCTAGGTGATCAGGTGGAAAAGACCCAGGCGTAATTTGAAGTTCTTCCTTCATAAATAACACATATTGTAATTAAGATTTCGATATGAAATTTTCCAAAATATTACAAAAACTAACATTTTTCACAGAAAACGCAAGAAAAAATTGAATAAGTGAACCATTTAAGTTTCAGGTTTATTCCATCGCCTAATTAACTAACGCCAGCTGGCCTATCTAGTGCGGCCATTGGCGATATATCGTCAACTAGTCCTGGAGATAATGCCAGCGATTTACCCTCAGGCAGTAATTCATCGTGCACAACACCCATGAGCACACAAATACCATCAACAACATATCAGGTTTGATCAGACCTCTCACGCTTTCTTTGGTCTTGGCGATTTTCCTTCCACACCACTGTATGTCTCCGTAAACGTCTTTGATAGTTAGAAGGAAAAGCGAATGTTGATACGCTGCTGGTAGTACTCAAAATTTTCGACAATCGTAACATATCGTCGTTGCCGGGACCAAATCTCCTATGTGATAATATTTTTGGAGATATACTGACCCGCAGCACATACAGTACACGATGAAGAGCGACAATACCTTTACCATATTCATACAATATTGCACCTTAGAGGACAGAACCTTACCGGCCAAAGTTCTAAGCTAAAATATTTCACATAGGAGGTTTTGTCACGGCAGCAACGATATACTCCACAACTACAAACTAACAGCTGCTATGCGGCAAACGAATACTTATACCTCTATATAGCACCACTTACTGGAAACCACTAAGACTTCACATTTATGTTTAAATCTCAGTGTTTTTGAACAGATCTCGTACATAGAATATATTTATTTATTTGTCATAAGTCTGTACAGAGTTCTCCTCCACTATACATAGGTGTACATAAATACCTGAATGAGTTTTTTTTAATGAATGATTCCATGACCGAATTAAATTGTCATGCATGCATGAATAAATGGATGAACATTTCTCTCCCAGTTACGGATAGCCAACAACTGAGGAGAGAGCATTCGGTTCGCAGGATAAATGCATGGATGGGATTATGCATAACTACTGCCCGGTCGTGTTATCCACCCCTGGTGAGAAAAGGAGCCACCTTCCCAAGTATAACAAGTCCGGCCCTTTCTCTTGAGGCCCAAACGGAAGACCCCACCTGATCTAATAGCTGTCAAACACTAATTTCTCACCATTCCCTAATTTTTGCGAGGCACACGTAAGCGGAAATCCCGCTCCCCATGTGCCCCCTCCCTATTCTTCTTTCTTTGTTGCATTTAGGTCACTTATATAGAATATATCTAATAAACTCTCATGATACATTTTTACTTTCGTTGATCACCATGCTCCTGAAATGGACAGTTATAAAGGTGTTGACAAACTCTAAACATTTATTCAGGAGTTTTCAAATTTTGAAGATACAGTATTAATACCGAATAAAAACTAGTACTGACAGTTATTTGAAAAAACTTCGAAAACAAGAAGGAAATCTAACATACAGGGATTTAGTTACACTAATAAATAATTAGAGCCTGAAAGTTATGAAAAGCACCATTTTGTATCTGAGTGGATATATCGGAAGTATCGAATAGAGATGTTTCCGTACATTTGGGAACAATAGCACCAGTTAATATTTTGCCTTTTTTTTGGCTTATTTTAGCTTCCGTTGTCTGTTTGAAAGTTTGATGCTTTCTTTGAGTTGTTATGAATATTTGCAGCTATTATTTACACATTAAAATGAATATGTGGAAATAAAATATGTTTCCAATATTATGTTGTTTGAGTCATCAGTCCATAGACTGGTTTGATGCAGCTCTCCATGCCACCCTATCCTGTGGTAACCTTTTCATTTCTACGTAACTATTGCACCCAACATCAGCTCTAATCGGCTTGTCATATTCATACCTTGGTCTACCTCTACCGTTCTTACCACCTACACTTCTTTCAAAACCCAACTGAACAAGTCCTGGGTGTCTTAAGATGTGTCCTATCATTCTATCACTTCTTCTCGTCAAATTCAGCCAAATCGATCTCCTCTCACCAATTCGATTCAGTATTTCTTCATTCGTGATTCGATATATCCATCTCACCTTCAGCATTCTTCTGTAACACCACATTTCAAAAGCTTCTATTCTCTTTATTTCTGAGCTAGTTATCGTCCATGTTCCACTTCCATATAATGCACGCTCCACACGAAAGTCTTGAAAAACATCTTTCTAATTCCTATATCAATGTTTGAAGTAAGCACATTTCTTTTCTTAAGAAAGCTCTTCCTTGCTTGTGCTAGTCTGCATTTTATGTCCTCCTTACTTCTGCCATCGTTAGTTATTTTACTACCCAAGAAACAATATTCATGTACTTCCT
Organism: Anabrus simplex; assembly: GCF_040414725.1. Lineage (NCBI taxonomy): Eukaryota > Metazoa > Arthropoda > Insecta > Orthoptera > Tettigoniidae > Anabrus > Anabrus simplex. Next base: position 903,215,716 of record NC_090265.1, read on the forward strand.
TTAAGACTTCATTTCCTAATCTAATATTTCCAGCATCACCTGCCTTCGTTCGACTGCACTCCATTACTTTTGTTTTGGCCTTATTTATTTTCATCTTGTACTCCTTGACCAAGACTTCGTCCATACCATTCAGCAGCTTCTTGAGATCTTCTGCAGACTGAGATAAAATAACAATATCATCGGCAAATCTCAAGGATTTGATTTCCTCTCCTTGGATTGTGATTCCCTTTCCAAATTCCTCTTTGGATTCCTTTACTGCCTGTTCTATGTAAACATTGAAAAGGAGGGGGGACAAACTGCAGACTTGCCTCACTCCTTTCTGGATTGCTGACAGCCCACGATTCTTATCACTGCAGACTGATTTTTATACAGATTGTAGATAATTCTTCGTTCTCGGTATCTGATCCCAATTACCTTCAGAATGTTAAATAGCTTGGTCCAATCAACATTATCGAATGCTTTCTCTAGATCTACGAATGCCATGTACGTGGGCTTGTCCTCCTTGATTCAATCCTCTATGATCAGGCGTAAATTCAGGAATTGCTTCACGTGTTCCTACATTTCTGAAACCAAATTGATCTTCTCCCAACTCAGTTTCAACTTGATTTTCCATTCTTCTGTAAATAATACGTGTTGAAAGTTTGCAGGCATGAGATACTAAACTAATGGTGCGGTAGTTTTCACACCTTGGGAATAGGTATAACAACATTCTGCCGAAAATCGGATGGGACTACTCCTGTCTCATACAACTTACACACTAAAGGGAATAACCTTGCCATGCTGGTTTCTCCTAAGGCAGTCAGTAATTCAGAGGGAATGTCGTCAATTCCAGGTGCCTTGTTCCTATTTAGGTCGCTCACAGCTCTGTCAAACTCTGACCTCAAAATTGGGTCTCCCATTTCATCAGCATCAACAGCCTCTTCTTGTTCCAAAACCAATTTATCTACATCTTTACCTTGATACAATTGCTGGATATGTTCTTGCCATCTTTCTGCTTTGTGTTCTTTGCCTAGAAGTGGCTTTCAATCTGAGCTCTTAATATCCATACACCTAGATTTCCTTTCTTCAAAGGTTTCCTTGATTTTCCTGTATGCAGCATCTACCTTTCCCAGGACCATACAACCTTCAATATCCTTGCACTTCTCCTTCAGCCATTCTTCCTTAGCTACCTTGCACTTTCTATCCACTCGATTCTTAATCGCCTGTATTATTTTCTGCCCTCTTCATTTCTAGCATTCTTGTATTTTCGTCGTTCATCAATCAGGTCTAGTATCTCCACGGATTCTTAGTTGATCTTTTCTTCCTTCCTAACGTTTCTTCAGCAGCCCTACTGATTTCATTTTTCACGACTGTCCACTCTCCCTCTATTGTGTTTCCTTCAGCCTCTTCATTTAGCCCTTGTGCAACATGTTCCTTGTAACAATTCCTCACACTCTCTTCTTTCAACTTGTTTAGATCCCATCTTTTTGCATTCTTTCCCTTCTTCAATTTCTTCAACTAGAGATGGCATGTCATGACCAAAAAGTTGTGGTCAGAGTCCACGTCTGCTCCTGGGAATGTTTTGCAATCCAACACATGGTTTCTGAATCTCTGCCTAATCATAATGAAGTCTATTTAATACCTTCCAGTGTCTACAGGTCTCGTCCACGTATACAGCCATCGTTTGTGGTGTTTTAACCAAGTATTGGCAAGGACAAAATTATGACCAGTGCAGAATTCAACCAGCCAACTTCCTCTTTCGTTCCTTTGTCCCAATCCAAATTCTCCTAATGTATTACCTTAACTTCTTTGGCCTACCACTGCATTCCAGTCTCCCATCACAATTAGATTCTCGTCACCTTTTACATATTGTATTAAATCTTCTATCTCTTTATACATTCTTTCGATTTCCTCATCATCCGCTGAACTAGTAGGCATATAGACCTGCACTATTATTGTGGGCATTGGTTTTGTGTGTATCTTGACGACAATAATTCTTTCACTATGCTGGTCGTAGTAGTTTACCCGCTGCCCTATTTTCTTATTCATTATTAAACCAACTCCTGCATTTCCCTTGTTTGATTTCGTGTTGATAATTCGGTAGTTGCCTGACCAAAAATCCTGTTCTTCCTGCCAACAAACTTCGCTTATACCAACCACATCTAACTTTAGTCTATCCATCTCCCTTTTCAAATTCTCTAACCTACCACAACGATTCAAACTTCTAAAATTCCACGCTCCGACTCGCAGAATGTCAGTATCCATCTTCCTGATGATCGTCCCCTCTCGTGTAGTCCCCACCCGGAGATCCGAATGGGGGACTAGTTTACCTCCGAAATATTTTACCCGGGAGGAAGCCATCATCAGTACATCATTCATAAAGAGAGAGCTGCATGTCCTCGGGAGTTAGTTACGGCTGTAGTTTCCCGTTGCTTTCAGCCGTGTAGCAGTATCAACACAGCTAAGCCATGTTGAGTATTATTACAACGGCATTTCAGTCAATCATCTAGACTGCCGCCCTTGCAACTTCCTAAAGGCTGCTACCCCCCTTTCGATGAACCATTCCTTAGTCTGGTCTCTCAACAGATACCCATCCGATATGGTTGAACCTGCGTTCGACTATCTGCTTCATTGGGACACGCAAGCCTCCCCACCGCGGCAAGGTCACGTGGTTCGCAGGGGAGCGTTTCCAATATATTGTATTAACAATAATGAGACAATTCTAATTTTCATTTAACAGATGAAAAAATAACTTTTGTACAAACGATATCTTCGTATTACACAAAATCTATACTGAAAATCTCACTCCACTAGCCAACTAGTCGAGAGGGCTGCTGGGTCCCAAATCTGCTATGTAACTTATGATTAAGTAACTTACATTAAGCCAATTTTTATTATTTTAGTTCCAATTTTTGACATTAAAATGCCCATTTGAATTACTTTACTACCTATTTTACTAAATTATAAGTGCTTATTTGCCAACCTATGTTAGCCGAAATAAATATCTGCATTTCCGTACTACTACTACTACTACTACTACTACTACTACTACTACTACTACTACTACTACTACTAACAAAAATCAAGCAACAATATATCACACCATTTCTAAGTATCAGTGATACTGTAGTCGAATTAATTCAGAAGTTTTCGCCACTCTCCTCATTGCGAGTATTCTCCTGTCATTGTTTCCACCTGTACCCACATAGTGAGAGGTGCTCAAAAAAGAAAACAGTCAATTTAAATATCTGAATGCGCAATTTAGTTAAATCTCGTGTTATAATTATTTTTGTATAACTCGAGATAATTTAGGCGGGAGAAAGTTAAATAGTTCCAATACTGGACTCATTTCAGAGCCTGCCAATCACAAGATGCATTCACAATTAGTGAGTCCATAAAGAACACTCGTAGGACGGGACGTGATCTGAACTACGACCATACGTAAAGTTACAAACATCCAGTCCAGCAGGTGAGCTGTACCATGTATTTTCAGCTGTGATTGTATTTTCTGAGAATAAAGTAGCTACTGGGGCACTGTATGTGAGCTAGTGCACGTTGATGGGTGGTAATGCTATTCTATTGAGTGAAAGAAGGAGCTAGAGCAAAGCCCGACACGTCCACACAGCACAGAGCGCTAATGGTCTGCGGTAAGAGCAACCATTATTGAATATCCTCTCCACCTGCTTGCAACCTGGCTAAAAATACCCACAACTTGACAAACAGAAATAACAGTTTACGTTTACTCAGACAAAACATAAAGAAGAAAGGGAGATTCAGATATTGTCATTCGTCGGGAGATAAGAACTCCGAGTATACAAGTAGACTGAAGAAATCTTGTTATTCGTTATCGAGTAAATACTTCTTAAATTAGCTCCTTCAGCTAAACGTACGGCTGTCATTAACAATGACACATAATTTGTACGTTTTTGTAATTATTTGCCACTGTGAGATTGAAACACTTGGTCACGTCTTGGGTTCCTGTCCATTTAATGACACACTACATAGTTCACGATATTATCGTATAAGATCTATGATTGCTGAAGCCCTTAGAGGTGAACATTATACAGTCTACGAGGAGGTACATGGGTTGTCTCAGACTGGGTCAAGCCGCCGGATTGACGTGATCGCTATACCACCGGGCTCAAGTAAAGGGTTCATAATAGACCCCACAATTAGAACCAAGAAATCATCTACTCAACAACATGATGCACATAAGGAGAAATGTGATATATATGAACCTACATCCATATTACGCTGAGAAATATCATCTGGACTCCATAGAGATATTGGGAATGAAGATAGTAGCAAGAGGCACCATTGCTCACACATTTCACAACTTTTGTAAGAAATTTAATTTGGATAACTAATTTATTAAGGACATTCGGTTAACAGCCGTGAAAGGCTCTTTAACAATAGTAAGAACTCATTCATACTTTTTTTTTTTTTTTGCAAGTTGCTTTACGTCGCACCGACACAGATAGGTCTTATGGCGACGATGGGATAGGGAAGGGCTAGGAGTGGGAAAGAAGCGGCCGTGGCCTTAATTAAGGTACAGCCCCAGCATTTGCCTGGTGTGAAAATAGGAAACCACGGAAAACTATTTTCAGGGCTGCCGACAGTGGGGTTCGAACCTACTATCTCCCGAATACTGGATACTTGCCGCACTTAAGCGACTGCAGCTATCGAGCTCGGTCATTTATACTCTTAGCTATATCTTTGTTCTATAAGGAGTTTAAAATTATAGAATGATACGATTTTTATTAAGTAATAGGTAAGCTATAATATGGTATACCGATCATTTATAGACATATTTTATACGAAACTTGTAGTTGTCAATCAACTTTTATGTAAGCTTTGTCTTTTTTTGTCAGCCTCCAAATGGGGAAAGCAGAAATAAATGCATATCTATCTTTAAGTTCTACTAAAGTGCAAATTCCCGTTAGATTACATTATTGTAGTTATTGATTGCGCATATTTTATTAACTAAGGCTTGAAATGGGAGACGACAACCATGAAGGAGATAAGCACCATGCCAACATTTATTTGAAAATAGTGCAAATTTAAAGATCGAAGATGGAGATTGGTGGACCACACCATGACCAGTGTATTAAACCACAGAACTATTCTTGTAGATTCACCGATAGTGTAATGTGACAACTAAAGTGTGCTAATATTATAAAATCTTCAGAGTAGAGTTAAACCTAACTGCCAGACGTTTTCAGGTTCCAAGTAACAATTCTTCGAAGATTCCATGTCGAAAGTTAGATGAAAGGAAATGCCTATCTCCTTTTCTTTTCATTGATTATCTGTGGGCATTAAGGAACTAGCTGCTAGGATATGATATATACAGGTCTTATTTCTTATCGTATTTAAATAATGGGCATTACGTACATATGCATTGCTTTATGACAAATTATCAGCTTACAGCTCAGTGGAAGGGTAAAGGAGGTATTTCACCATTCATAAATAAAATGAGGAAGATTAGCTTCTATTGTACGGGGTTTACCGAAGTTTGGAATCCCCTATTGATGACAAACCCAGAATGAACCGCATGTGAACACACAAATATGTATTAAACACAACAAAGAAATCGTGTCCGAATAGGAAAGGATTTTAAGATATGAATGAAGACACAAGTGTGTTTCGTTCATCGTATCTCAGCGGCAAGATAATATTAGCAGAAGGAAGCAGAAGTACGTTCTTATTGTACATGAGGCTAGAAGCTATGTTCATTCATTCATCCTATCAGCAATTTTTCTTATTTATAATCTCTGTGATCTGACTTTATCATCTACAATCATTAAATGGAAGGGGCTACCCGTGTGTTGAATAATAAGTGGATTTATTGGGTCCCAGGTTGAGCGCTCGAAATAACTTCGGAGAAGTCTTTTGTAATTCACTTTCTGTAGTTATTAGTAGATAAAATGTAATGATAATATTCTAAAGTTTCGTTTGTAGATTACCTTTGAAATAAATAAATAAATAAATAAATAAATAAATAAATAAATAAATAAATAAATAAATAAATAAATAAATAAATAAATAAATAAATAAATAAATAAATAAATAAATAAATAAATAAATAAATAAATAAATAAATAAATAAATAAATAAATAAATAAATAAATAAATAAATAAATAAATAAATAAATAAATAAATAAATAAATAAATAAATAAATAAATAAATAAATAAATAAATAAATAAATAAATAAATAAATAAATAAATAAATAAATAAATAAATAAACAAATAAATAAATAAATAAATAAATAAATAAATAAATAAATAAATAAATAAATAAATAAATAAATAAATAAATAAATAAATAAATAAATAAATGTCGTACTCTCATCACATTGCCTTTGGTCGGAATCCGCGAATGTGATTTTGAAGGCCGATAGAAAGCCATGTCTCCTGTTTCATGTGAACGGAAATAAACCTCGCGGATCCAGACAGTAGATTTATAGCTGTTGAAAGAACGACGTGTAGATGATGTGTATGCTCTACCTTGGCGATAGGTACGGAGAGTAAACTCCATTTCTTTACGTCGTTAAGCCACACAGGTACTTTACAAAGTGTCATTCACAGTGGATTGACCGTAACTTGTAGAGTATGACGAACGGATAAGTAGTGAGAGCAATACTTTGTTGTGTTCTTATGACGAAACTAGCGAATGTACCCGTGCTTCGCTACGGTATTCTACATTGTATTTGAATATCGACGTAAATAGTGTACATGCAGTAAATAAGATTGTTTTAAAATTGCATGTCTCTTAGCGTTATCCGAGAAAGAGCATGGGGAGGTCCCCGTACGTTGTTTCCAATGTAAAAAGTTTGTTATGTATTTGTGATATAACGGCAGGCTCACTTGTCTACTGCCATTCACAATCGAGTTGGGAAGTTTACATTATAATTGCAGGCCCCATTGCCTACTACGCGGACAGAATCGATTTGGGGAGTATCGTTAAAATGGCAGCCCCCTTTCCTACTTCCAGACAGATTACAGTTGAGGAGTTTTTATTATAATAGCAGGCAATTACCCTACTATCACTCGAAGTTGAGTTGTGCAGTTATCATTATAATGCCAGGTCCATTTTCCTACTTCCAGCTACCTTACTGCCAGTCACACCAAGTTGGTGAGTTTCCATCAAAATAGCGGGCCACTATGCCTAATGAAAGTCACATTTTAGATGAGGACATTTCTTTATAATGGCGGGCACCCTTGCCTACTGCCAAACACAATCGGGTAGGGGAGTTATAAACAAAACTGCATGCTCACTTGCCTTCTGCAAGTCAAATCGAGAAGGGAACTATTCATTACAATTGTAGGCCTTCCTTACACAGGAGTTGGAGAAGGAACCCTTTCCTACTGCCAGTCAAAGTCGGTGTGGGGAGTACTGATTACAATATCAGACCCACCCTTTCTCGATAGCTAAAAATCGACATCAGTGAATATATATAGATCGACATACGAAAGTATATGCGTGTTTACAATATTGAAGACCTTCATTTACAGATTAACTGCTACTAAACGTACGTCATATCGACAAAGGATTATACCATAAGACACGCCGGATTTAGTGGCCTAAATGGCTGGTCATATGATATGTCATCTATTCTTGGGTCAGATTGAGTTAGAAACGTGGAACAGGGTAAAGGTTTGGTAAGATTATCTCACATTACATTACCTTTCGGATAATTATGTGACAGCTACATACATAGCATTTGGCTCACATATGCCTACTGGGTGGGCCGATTTTCGTGAAGAGTATGATGATTCTGTATTTCATATATGTAACTGAAAGTATGAATTATGCATGTGAAAATTCCAAATTGACTTAACATCGATTAATAGAGAAAAATCAAACGTAAATGGGATACAGATACGGCAAAAGTCAAAAGACCAAGGTTGTAGATCATTCCAAATTGAACGGAGATTGTGCAATCCGTTATGTGATAGGAATTTCCGAAGGTCTGCACCATCATTAAAATTGCCTGCATATTTCGATATTCTTCGGGGATAAAAAGTGAAAAATGTAATGATCTGGGATGTATTCCGTTCGTTACAGGCGAAAAGGTATAATTTTGTCAAATTTCAATTATCTTCTTTTTCTTCTGGCAGATTATGCCGCAATCTGGATTTTGGGCGAGGCGGATAAAAATTAGGACTTTCAGGAAACTAAACCAAAAATTATGGAGATGATCATTATTACTCCTTATAACGGAATGCTGTACGAAAATTTCGCCAAAATAGTCAGTGTAGAGGCACACAGTCGTTACGATTTGATTTATATAGATAAGGAATCTGCTCCATGTAAAACACCTTTTGGGCTATGTCCGCTCGACTTAACCTGCAAAAGTGACCATTTATGAAAAATGCACATGAAGAAAAAGGTTTAGAGGTGGAATTCCATCACGTTTGGTCGATTTCCAGTTAGGTTGGTCTTGTTCTGTATATATTGTGGAAGAGTAAAATCACCATTTCGGTTCCCTATAAACCGCCAGTCCATTCCGGAACATGAAATGTTATTTACGTTTAAAACCTACCTTTGGACAGGTGGATGCTAAATATAAATTTTGGTTCGAATATCTTCAGTAGTTTTCAAGTTGTAAGGAATACGCTTTACACGCACCCGCTCGTGAGTTAAGTCCGATGGGACTTGTACAGAAAAACGGTCCGTTAATGATATCTCCCTTATTAATCCTGGTATCGAAATGATGCACATGAGAAAAAAAGTTTATAAATTAATTTCTACCAAGACAGGTAGATTTAAATTAACGTTGGTTGTGTATATTTTGTGGAAGTGCAAAATTACTGTTTCGGTTTCGTATAAACCCCCAGTCAGTTCAGGGATTTTGAAACAATATTTTCCCTAAAGCCTATCAAGGACAGGTGTATTCTAAATATGAGTCTTGGTGGAAATACATCCAGTAGTTTGTAGCATTCGCGTACATACGGCGTAATTAAGGAAGAAAATAATACAGTTAAGAAAGTTGAAAGTAATAGAAAATGGATTATAACTGAGGACAGCCGGATAACGACAAATATGTAAATGCCAAGTTAACGTATTGGAAAATCAAATCCCCTCAATAAATTATGCTAGTGTGTGTTATGGATATAATAAAGCGGTAACAGAGGAGAAATTTAGATCCAGTGATTCCTAGGTAAACAAATAATAAGAAGATGACTAATGGTGTTATTACCTAATCTATTCGAGGGCGGTTATAACATCCAACGATATTCCGCCAATATCCCGCAGATAGGCCGATTGACGCCTCTCTTGCCTTCTACCCGAGGAACAACCACGAATTTAAAAGCATGATGAGGAAAATGGCAATACGTTACTTCCCTGCTGGCATGCAGTCAGAGACGTTGCCATGGTAACCTGTAGGTTCGTTGTCGTTCTGTCGGTCACTCAATGCAGAGCATGATACCAGCGGAAAATTGTAAATTTCTCCGTCATGTGAAGAGTAAGGTAAATTATGAACATAACGAAAGTTGTTTATAATGAAGAGACGTTTCACGTACGGTAAACTAAGTTTACAGAAAATCAATAGTATAAGAGAAAATGGAGGAAAACCATTCTGTTTTTCCTGTAAAACCCCGTCTATTCAAATATTTTAAAATAATATGCATACAGAAACCTTCCCCGGGAGGAGTATACTCTAAATATGAAGTTTAGTTGAGATCTATCCAGCCGTTTCGAAGTGATGGTGGAAAAACCACTCAGGTTTTCCTTTAAACCCCCCGTCTATTCAAACATTTTAAATGATATGCATATCGAATCCTTCCGCGGGATGAGTGTACTCTAAATATGAAGTTTGGTTGTGATCTATCCAGCCGTTTCGACGTGATGGTGGAGAAACCATTCTGGTTTTCCTATAAACCCCCCGTGTATTCAAAGATTTTAAAATGATATGCATATCGAAACCTTGCCCGGGTTGAGTATACTCTAAATATGTATTTTGGTTGAGATCTATCCAGCCGTTTCGACGTGATGGTGGAAAAACCATTCTGGTTTTCCTATAAACCCCCCGTGTATTCAAAGATTTTAAAACAATATGCATATCGAAACCTTCCCCGGGATGAGTATACTCTAAATATGAAGTTTGGTTGAGATCTATCCAGCCGTTTCGACGTGATGGTGGAACAGACAAACAAACAAACAGACAGACAAACAGACAAACAGACAAACAGACAAACAAACAGACACGAAACGTAAATACCACCGATTCGGTCTTGAGTTGACCTAAAACGGATAAATATCTGAAAAATTGGCAAAACAAAAGAAATTACAGACAGCGGACCCCCTACAATTTTATTTATATAGATGACTAGCGAATGTACCCGTGCTTCGCTACGGTATTCTACATTGTATTCGGTTATCGAAGTAAATAGTGTACATGCAGTAAATAAGATTGTTTTAAAATTGCATGTCTCTTAGCGTTATCCGAGAAAGAGCATGGGGAGTTCCCCGTACGTTGTTTCCAATGTAAAGTGTTTGTTACGGATTTGTGATATAGCGGCAGACTCACTTGCCTACTGCCATTCACAATCGAGTTGGGATGATTACGTAATAATTGCAGGCCCCATTGCCTACTACGCGGACAGAATCGATTTGGGGAGTTTTCGTTAATATGGCAGCCCCCTTCCTACTTCCAGACAGATTTCAGGTGAGGAGTTTTTATTATAATGGCAGGCAATTACCCTACTATCACTCGAAATTGAGTTGTGCAGTTATCATTATAATGCCAGGCCCATTTTCCTACTGCCAGCCAGCTTACTGCCAGTCACACCAAGTTGGTGAGTTTCCATCAAAATAGCAGGCCACTATGCCTAATGCCAGTCACATTTTAGATGAGGACATTTCTTTATAATGATAGGCACCCTTGCCTACTGCCAAACACAATCGGGTAGGGGAGTTTTAAACAAAACTGCATGCTCACTTGCCTTCTGCAAGTCAAATCGAGAAGGGAACTATTCATTACAATTGTAGGCCTTCCTTACACAGGAGTTGGAGAAGGAACCCTTTCCTACTGCCAGTCAAAGTCGGTGTGGGGAGTACTGATTACAATATCAGACCCACCCTTTCTCGATAGCTAAAAATCGACATCAGTGAATATATATAGATCGACATACGAAAGTATATGCGTGTTTACAATATTGAAGACCTTCATTTACAGATTAACTGCTACTAAACGTACGTCATATCGACAAAGGATTATACCATAAGACACGCCGGATTTAGTGGCCTAAATGGCTGGTCATATGATATGTCATCTATTCTTGGGTCAGATTGAGTTAGAAACGTGGAACAGGGTAAAGGTTTGGTAAGATTATCTCACATTACATTACCTTTCGGATAATTATGTGACAGCTACATACATAGCATTTGGCTCACATATGCCTACTGGGTGGGCCGATTTTCGTGAAGAGTATGATGATTCTGTATTTCATATATGTAACTGAAAGTATGAATTATGCATGTGAAAATTCCAAATTGACTTAACATCGATTAATAGAGAAAAATCAAACGTAAATGGGATACAGATACGGCAAAAGTCAAAAGACCAAGGTTGTAGATCATTCCAAATTGAACGGAGATTGTGCAATCCGTTATGTGATAGGAATTTCCGAAGGTCTGCACCATCATTAAAATTGCCTGCATATTTCGATATTCTTCGGGGATAAAAAGTGAAAAATGTAATGATCTGGGATGTATTCCGTTCGTTACAGGCGAAAAGGTATAATTTTGTCAAATTTCAATTATCTTCTTTTTCTTCTGGCAGATTATGCCGCAATCTGGATTTTGGGCGAGGCGGATAAAAATTAGGACTTTCAGGAAACTAAACCAAAAATTATGGAGATGATCATTATTACTCCTTATAACGGAATGCTGTACGAAAATTTCGCCAAAATAGTCAGTGTAGAGGCACACAGTCGTTACGATTTGATTTATATAGATAAGGAATCTGCTCCATGTAAAACACCTTTTGGGCTATGTCCGCTCGACTTAACCTGCAAAAGTGACCATTTATGAAAAATGCACATGAAGAAAAAGGTTTAGAGGTGGAATTCCATCACGTTTGGTCGATTTCCAGTTAGGTTGGTCTTGTTCTGTATATATTGTGGAAGAGTAAAATCACCATTTCGGTTCCCTATAAACCGCCAGTCCATTCCGGAACATGAAATGTTATTTACGTTTAAAACCTACCTTTGGACAGGTGGATGCTAAATATAAATTTTGGTTCGAATATCTTCAGTAGTTTTCAAGTTGTAAGGAATACGCTTTACACGCACCCGCTCGTGAGTTAAGTCCGATGGGACTTGTACAGAAAAACGGTCCGTTAATGATATCTCCCTTATTAATCCTGGTATCGAAATGATGCACATGAGAAAAAAAGTTTATAAATTAATTTCTACCAAGACAGGTAGATTTAAATTAACGTTGGTTGTGTATATTTTGTGGAAGTGCAAAATTACTGTTTCGGTTTCGTATAAACCCCCAGTCAGTTCAGGGATTTTGAAACAATATTTTCCCTAAAGCCTATCAAGGACAGGTGTATTCTAAATATGAGTCTTGGTGGAAATACATCCAGTAGTTTGTAGCATTCGCGTACATACGGCGTAATTAAGGAAGAAAATAATACAGTTAAGAAAGTTGAAAGTAATAGAAAATGGATTATAACTGAGGACAGCCGGATAACGACAAATATGTAAATGCCAAGTTAACGTATTGGAAAATCAAATCCCCTCAATAAATTATGCTAGTGTGTGTTATGGATATAATAAAGCGGTAACAGAGGAGAAATTTAGATCCAGTGATTCCTAGGTAAACAAATAATAAGAAGATGACTAATGGTGTTATTACCTAATCTATTCGAGGGCGGTTATAACATCCAACGATATTCCGCCAATATCCCGCAGATAGGCCGATTGACGCCTCTCTTGCCTTCTACCCGAGGAACAACCACGAATTTAAAAGCATGATGAGGAAAATGGCAATACGTTACTTCCCTGCTGGCATGCAGTCAGAGACGTTGCCATGGTAACCTGTAGGTTCGTTGTCGTTCTGTCGGTCACTCAATGCAGAGCATGATACCAGCGGAAAATTGTAAATTTCTCCGTCATGTGAAGAGTAAGGTAAATTATGAACATAACGAAAGTTGTTTATAATGAAGAGACGTTTCACGTACGGTAAACTAAGTTTACAGAAAATCAATAGTATAAGAGAAAATGGAGGAAAACCATTCTGTTTTTCCTGTAAAACCCCGTCTATTCAAATATTTTAAAATAATATGCATACAGAAACCTTCCCCGGGAGGAGTATACTCTAAATATGAAGTTTAGTTGAGATCTATCCAGCCGTTTCGAAGTGATGGTGGAAAAACCACTCAGGTTTTCCTTTAAACCCCCCGTCTATTCAAACATTTTAAATGATATGCATATCGAATCCTTCCGCGGGATGAGTGTACTCTAAATATGAAGTTTGGTTGTGATCTATCCAGCCGTTTCGACGTGATGGTGGAGAAACCATTCTGGTTTTCCTATAAACCCCCCGTGTATTCAAAGATTTTAAAATGATATGCATATCGAAACCTTGCCCGGGTTGAGTATACTCTAAATATGTATTTTGGTTGAGATCTATCCAGCCGTTTCGACGTGATGGTGGAAAAACCATTCTGGTTTTCCTATAAACCCCCCGTGTATTCAAAGATTTTAAAACAATATGCATATCGAAACCTTCCCCGGGATGAGTATACTCTAAATATGAAGTTTGGTTGAGATCTATCCAGCCGTTTCGACGTGATGGTGGAACAGACAAACAAACAAACAGACAGACAAACAGACAAACAGACAAACAGACAAACAAACAGACACGAAACGTAAATACCACCGATTCGGTCTTGAGTTGACCTAAAACGGATAAATATCTGAAAAATTGGCAAAACAAAAGAAATTACAGACAGCGGACCCCCTACAATTTTATTTATATAGATGACTAGCGAATGTACCCGTGCTTCGCTACGGTATTCTACATTGTATTCGGTTATCGAAGTAAATAGTGTACATGCAGTAAATAAGATTGTTTTAAAATTGCATGTCTCTTAGCGTTATCCGAGAAAGAGCATGGGGAGTTCCCCGTACGTTGTTTCCAATGTAAAGTGTTTGTTACGGATTTGTGATATAGCGGCAGACTCACTTGCCTACTGCCATTCACAATCGAGTTGGGATGATTACGTAATAATTGCAGGCCCCATTGCCTACTACGCGGACAGAATCGATTTGGGGAGTTTTCGTTAATATGGCAGCCCCCTTCCTACTTCCAGACAGATTTCAGGTGAGGAGTTTTTATTATAATGGCAGGCAATTACCCTACTATCACTCGAAATTGAGTTGTGCAGTTATCATTATAATGCCAGGCCCATTTTCCTACTGCCAGCCAGCTTACTGCCAGTCACACCAAGTTGGTGAGTTTCCATCAAAATAGCAGGCCACTATGCCTAATGCCAGTCACATTTTAGATGAGGACATTTCTTTATAATGATAGGCACCCTTGCCTACTGCCAAACACAATCGGGTAGGGGAGTTTTAAACAAAACTGCATGCTCACTTGCCTTCTGCAAGTCAAATCGAGAAGGGAACTATTCATTATAATTGTAGGCTTTCCTTACTAATGACAGTTACACAGGAGTTGGAGAAGGAACCCTTTCCTACTGCCAGTCAAAGTCGGAGTGGGGAGTACTTATTACAATAGCAGACCCACCCTTTATCGATCGCTAAAACTCGACATCAGTGAATATATATAGATCGACATACGAAAGTATATGCGTATTTACAATATTGAAGACCTTCATTTACAGATTAACTGCTACTAAACGTACGTCATATCGACAAAGGATTATACCATAAGACACGCCGGATTTAGTGGCCTAAATGGCTGGTCCTATGATATGTCATCTATTCTTGGGTCAGATTGAGTTAGAAACGTGGAACAGGGTAAAGGTTTTGTAAGATTATCTCACATTACATTACTTTTCGGATACATACATAGCATTTGGCTCACATATGGCTACTGGGTGGGCCAATTTTCGTGAAGAGTTTAATGATTCTGTATTTCATATAAGTAATTGAAAGTATGAATTATGCATGTGAAAATTCCAAATTGACTTAACATCGATTAAAGAGAAAAATCAAACGTAAAAGGGATACAGATACGGCAAAAAGTCATAAGACCACGGTTGTAGATCATTCCAAATTGAACGGAGATTGTGCAATCCGTTATAGGATAGGAATTTCCGAAGGTCTGCACCATCATTAAAATTGCCTGCGTATTTCGATATTCTTCGGGGATTCAAAGTGAAAAATTTAATGATCTAGGAAGTTTTCCGTTCGTTACAGGCTTAAACGTATAATTTTGTCAAATTTCAATTATCTTCTTTTTCTTCTGGCAGATTATGGCGCAATTTGGATTTTGGGCGAGGCGGGTAAAAATTAGTACTTTCAGGAAACTAAACCAAAAATCATGGAGATGGTCATTATTACCCCTTAAACGGAAAGCTGTACGAAAATTTCGCCAAAATAGTCAGTGTAGAGGCACACAGTCGTTACTATTTGATTTATATAGATAAGGAATCTGCTCCATGTAAAACACCTTTTGGGCTATGTCCGCTGGACTTAACCTGCAAAAGTGACCATTCATGATATCTCCCTTAGTAATCCTCCTGACGAAAGAATGCACATGAAAAAAAGGTTTAGAGGTGGAATTCCATCACGTTTGGTCGATTTCCAGTCAGGTTGGTCTTGTTCTGTATATGTTGTGGAAGAGTAAAATCACCATTTCGGTTCCCTATAAACCGCCAGTCCATTCCGGAACATGAAATGTTATTTACGTTTAAAACCTACCTTTGGACAGGTGGATGCTAAATATAAATTTTGGTTCGAATGTCTTCAGTAGTTTTCAAATTGTAAGGAGTACGCTTTACACGCACCCGCTCGGGAGTTAAGTCCGATGGGACTTGTACAGAAAAACGGTCCGTTAATGATATCTCCCTTATTAATCCTCGTATCGAAATGATGCACATGAGAAAAAAGGTTTAGAAATTATCTACCAAGGTAGGTAGATTTCCATTAAGTTTGGTTGTGTATATTTTGTGGAAGTGCAAAATCACTGTTTCGGTTTCGTATAAACCCCCAGTCAGTTTAGGGATTTAGAAACAATATTTGCCCAAAACCTATCAAGGACAGGTGTATTCTAAATATGAGTCTTGGTGGAAATACATCCAGTAGTTTGTAGCACTCGCGTACATACGGCGTAATTAAGGAAGAAATAATACAGTTAAGAAAGTTGAAAGTAATAGAAAATGGATTATAACTGCGGACAGCCGGATAACGACAAATATAAATGCCAAGTAAATGTATTGGAAAATCAAATGCCCCTCAAAAAATTATGCTAATGTGAGTAATGGATATAATAAAGCGGTAACAGAGGAGAAATTTAGGTCAGTGATTCTTAGGTAAACAAATAATAAGAAGATGACTAATGGTGTTATTACTTAATCTATTCGAGGGCGGTTATAATATCCAACGATATTCCGCCAATATCCCGCAGATAGGCCGATTGACGCCTCTCTTGCCTTCTACCCAAGGAACAACCACGAATTTAAAAGCATGATGAGGAAAATGGCAATACGTTACTTCCCTGCTGGCATGCAGTCAGAGACGTTGCCATGGTAACCTGTAGTTTCGTTGTCGGTCTGTCGGTCACTCAATGCAGAGCATGATACCAGCGGAAAATTGTAAATTTCTCCGTCATGTGAAGAGTAAAGTAAATTATGAACATAACGAAAGTTGTTTATAATGAAGAGACGTTTCACGTACGGTAAACGAAGTTTACAGAAAATCAATAGTATAAGAGAAAATGGAGGAAACCCATTCTGGTTTTCCTATAAACCACCCGTCTATTCGACGATTGTAAAATAATATGCATATAGAAACCTTCCCCGAGATGAGTATTCTCTAAATATGAAGTTTGGTTGAGATCTATCCAGCCGTTTCGAAGTGATGGTGGAAAAACCATTCAGGTTTTCCTATGAACCCCCGTCTATTGAAAGATTTTAAAATGATATGCATATCGAAACCTTCCCCGGGATGAGTATACTCTAAATATGAAGTTTGGTTGAGATCTATCCAGCCGTTTCGAAGTGATGGTGGAAAAACCATTCTGGTTTTCCTATAAAACCCCGGTCTATTCAAAGATTTTAAAATAATATGCATATCGAAACCTTCCCCGAGATGAGTATACTCTAGATATGAAGTTTAGTTGAGATCTATCCAGCCGTTTCAACGTGATGGTGGAAAAACCATTCTGGTTTTCCTATAAACCCCCCGAGTATTGAAAGATTTTAAAATGATATGCATATAGAAACCATCCCCGGGATGAGTTTACTCTAAATATGAAGTTTGGTTGAGATCTATCCAGCCGTTTCGACGTGATGGTGGAACAGACAGACAGACAGACAAACAGACAAACAGACAAACAAACAGACACGAAACGTAAAACCACCGATTCGGTCTTGAGTTGACCTATAACGGATAAATATCTGAAAAATTGGCAAAACAAATAAATTACAGACAGCAGACCCCCTACAATTTTATTTATATAGATAGAGAACCACTTCGCTAGTTTCTCATGTTACACCTGCAGAACAGCGCCGGGACGTAGATTGTCCTGGCAACTTCTCGTGCAAATCTGTTTTGCGGGTAGTATGATCCATATTCTCTTGCTTTCTACTTGGGGGAGCATCTCGTTTTAATGTAAACGACGAATTACTGCACTGCGATAACAGTAGTTTTTGTGTTTTTTAGGAAAACCAGTTGAGGTCCTTAAGATAGAACATTAAACGAATTGCTACGAACAATCTCACGCAACATTCCCATTAGCACAGAAAGATTTAATCTCTGGTCTCCCAAATTCTTGTGATATGCTTTTCCAAAGAGGTAGGAAAACATAACTCTATCTTCTTACGACAAGGATTGTGAAAATGAAAAGAGGAGATTTTTCCTTCTCTGATCAGTTATTGTTGATATAATTCGATAAATAAAATTTATACTAATATTTGTTCAGTTATCAAATTATCATATTGGAAACCCATACATTAATAATAGTATTTAAATGCATTAGTTTTAATATTATAATGATTTATAAACGTTAAATCAATATTAAGTTATTAATATCGTGTTTTGAAACATCTTTTCCGAGGGCATATCAGAGACGTATTTGTTTCTATAGATATTTTGTAAATTTAATTTAAAATTGTAATGTTCAGGAAAGAAAACCTTTTTGATTGGCATACTGTTTCTTGTTACATCGAAATGTACGAAAAACGTACTGTGATACTTTCTTTTGGAACTATGCTGAAATATTATAGAATCTCTCCAGTACCTGTAGTTTTTCATATTACACCTGTACAACAACACCGGGACGTAGATTTTTCAGGCAACTTCTCGTGCAAGCCTGTTTGCGGGTAGGATAATGTGTGTTGTGGAGCTTGGTATTTTGGGGAGCATCTCGTTTTTACGAAGGATGATTAAACACTAAGGTTACTAGGCACTTATTCCTGGAGTTTCGTCTGTTATATGGAAATTAGTAGTGTGCGGTAATTCTAATACATGGGGTTGGCAACTGTGCAGAGTTTCAGGCACCCGCTACCGTCAGCGCTTGTTGTAGGCGAATACAAATGGCGACTAGTTTGAAAAACCGGTCTCGCAAAGAAATCCGCTCAGATATTCGATTTCTGTGGGCGGAACATGTAACCGCGGCTGAAATTCACCGGCACTGCAAGAGGTTCACGGAGAGACTGTAATGTCTCGCCAGAATGTCGCAGATTGGTGTCGGAAGTTTCCGGCCGGTAGAGAAAACGTCACCGATGAGGATCGCAGTGGCCGACAAAGAAAGGTATCAAGAGATCTGAACACAGCTCGCACGGAGGAGCGGATTCAGGACAACAAGAGGTTCACGTTACGGCATATGACGGTAGAACTGGAAATGTCGTTTGAGCGCGTTCGTCACATTGCTCGCGATATTCTGCAATACCGGAAAGTTTGTTTCCGAAGGGTTCTACGGAATCTGTGCAACCAACACAAGGAAAAGCGCTTGGGGGAAAGTCTTTTGCAACTGTTCTCCACGGAAGGGAACAGTTTTCATCACCGTATTATTACGGGTGAGGAAACATGGATACATAACTACATCCCCCGGCAGTAAGCGGTGGTCACTGGAACGGAAACACACCTTCTCTCCAAAGACAAAGAAGTTTAAGAAGACGCCATCTGCCGGATGGTGATGGTGTTCTGAGACAGCGCGGGTGTCAAACTCGTGGAGGTTTCGGAAAGAGGGCACATAGTGACCACTGAGCGATACTGCGGGACCTTGACACGATTGCGCGGAACAATCAGGAGGAAACGGCCAGGACTTTTCACCGAGGGCGTTATCTTCCTTCACACCAACGCACAACCTCATACAGCCCAGCAGACCATCATGTTATTCAAGCAGTTTGGCTGAGACATTATCAACCACCCTCTCTACAGCCCGGACCTCATTCCAAGTGATTTTCACCTCTTTTCTGACTTGAAGCAGCACCTTTTTTTTTTTTTTTGCTAGGGGCTTTACGTCGCACCGACACAGATAGGTCTTATGGCGACGATGGAATAGGAAAGGTCTAGGAGTTGGAAGGAAGCGGCCGTGGCCTTAATTAAGGTACAGCCCCAGCATTTGCCTGGTGTGAAAATGGGAAACCACGGAAAACCATTTTCAGGGCTGCCGATAGTGGGATTCGAACCTACTATCTCCCGGATGCAAGCTCACAGCCGCGCGCCTCTACGCGCACGGCCAACTCGCCCGGTGAAGCAGCACCTAGGAGGCGGAAAATTCACTTCCGGTGCGTAGGTGAAACACTTCGCGACAACGTGGCTGAACACGCACGCACAGGATTTTTACCACGAGGGAATATTCAGATTCATCCCACAAAGCGAAAAGTACCTAAACCGATATGGAGACTATGTCGAAAAATAACCTAATGCATATACCAGCCCTGTCCAACGCGGCGTCCGCGGGCGCCATGGCGCCCGAGGTGCCGTTTTATGGCGCCCTTCGCAATTAATTTCCAAAATAAATTTTACATAATATTAAAAACAATACTTTTGCATTTCAATAAATATTCTTACTTTTCTCTTAAAAATACCGTCCTCCAAGTCAAAAAATTTGTTATATCCGTACCTCCAAATACACAAAGAGCTTTGAGTAAGCCATAAGTATGATCTAGGCCTAATTGACTCGTGTCCGCAATTAGTGAAGAGAGAGAAGAAAGGTTCAGAAAGAGATCTATTCGACATGTAGGTAGTTGCGACAAAGGAAAATCCTCCACAAACCTCTCACTTTGGGGGGCTAGCGCCAGGTATAAGGCCCTCTCTACTCACGGAGCCAAATATAGCCGCATATTCATTCTGCTAAACAGAACCGTTTCCTTATGATTAACTTGATTGCAATGCCATAAACTACCTACCATGACCAGAGTTTCACCAGGACGACAATGGGACACCCACTTTGCCCACAAAGTAACTTTAATCCCAACAAAGCTGTGCAGTAAACAATGAACAAACGATTTATGAAAGTCTTGCAATTGGAATGTTCCCAGTTCCTAGCTTTCATGCGAACATTCTGTATCACTTGTGAGCTTATGCAGGGCTTATGGAATACGTTTTGAGTGCCTTGTGTTGTGATAAGTTGCACATTCAACATGTTTCGTGTGCTTTTTCATTAATATTTAAACTTTAAGTTATTCAGTTTATAATCAGTTATATTTCATTAAGCATAACTCTTCTTAACATGGCTAAAAGGCAAAGAAATTATAACTTTAACAGTGAATGTGAGGACCAGTATTGCTTTATTGAAAACAACGGAAAGTCTGTGTGCTTATTGTGTAATGCCAGCGTGTCTGTTCCTAAAAGAAGTAATGTACAGCGACATTTTTTGACTAATCACAAAAATTTTGACAGTGAATTTCCTATTAATTATGAAGTAAGAAAACGCAAAGTGAAAGACTTAAAATCTAAATTAGCATTGCAACAATGTGCGTTTAAGAAGCCAGTTCAGCAAACGCATAACATGACAATAGCCTCTTACAAAGTTTGTTACGTCCTATCTAAAAGGAAAAAGCTTTCAGTGTTGGGGAAATAGTGAAAGAAGCTATGCTAAATGCCGCTGAATCTCTGTTCGAATCTCACAAAGATAAATCTGAATTGATATTTTCAGTCAAAGGACTTCAGTTGTCTCATCAAACTGTTACTAGGCGGGTTGAACAGATTTCTAATAATATCGAATCTCAATTACACCAGGATTTGAAGTAGTGTGAACAGTTTTCACTCCAGTTTGATGAAAGTGCTGATATGTCTGACAGTGCTGAGTTGTGTGTATTTGCTAGAATGGTTTTTAATGATTTTACAGTAAAGGAAGAATTTGTCAAGCTATTGCCACTTCATGGACGTACTAGGGGAGAAGATAAATTTAATGCTTTCGTTAAATTCACCAAAGAGAGTAACTTACCACTGTCAAAGCTTGTAGCTGTAACAGCTGTAACCTTCTATGACTGGTAGAAATAATGGATTTCTTTCTCTTTGCGCTAAGGATGAATCATTTCCAAAAATTCTTTCTTATCATTGTATTATTCACCAAGAAGCTTTATGCGAAATGGTTTTAAAGTTCGATCATGTCATGAAAATTGTAACTCATGTCGTGAATTATATAAGATCGTCATCTACTCGTCATCGATTGTTCAGAAATATTTTAAGTATGTCAGATTCGGAGTATGGTAACGTCAGTACACTCGAACGGTTTTGCTGCCTGCTGGATGAGATACGAGACTTTATGAAATCATCTCCTGGGAAATATTATCACGAACTTGATGATATATCTTGGCTTATCGAATTAGTATTCTTGGCAGACATAACCTCCAAATTAAATGAGTTAAATATCGAATTGCAAGGAAAAGATCATAATATTTCAGGTATGATAAGTATTGCCAATGCATTTGAAAAGAAACTTAAGGTATGGATTTTCCATTTAAATAGAAATTCCCTTTCACATTTTCCAAATTTGAAATCTATGGCAGATACAGTAAATGGCGGCAAGCGTGATTTTTCATCTATTGCTAAACATCTTGAAACTCTTGGGTCCGAATTTGGTTGCAGAGTTAGCCAGTTTTAAATGCTTGAACCAGTGATCATGTTTGTCAATAATCCCTTCGCTTCTGTTGACGTTTGTGAGCTTGGAGGGAGGGTGTGGGAAATATTCGAAAATTATAATCCTGAAAAATTAGAAATGGAAATTTTAAGCCTTCAGTCAGACATTTCTTTGAAATCCTCCTACGCAACATGTGGCAATTTCTGGACTCTGGTGGACGGTAAAAAATATCCCATTACCCGCAGCGTTGCTCTGAAGATGCAATCTTGTTTTGGTTCAACCTATCTTTGTGAAGTCGCGTTTTCGACAATGAACGTAATCAAAAACAAATACCGATCTTGCCTGACGGATTCACACCTGGATGATGCGTTAGGAGCAGCCTGTTCTAGTTACACACCAGACTTTCATCAACTTGCAGCGAGCAAGCAGTGCCAGATTTCACATTAATTATGTGAGTAAATATATTTTCATATAATTTTTAATTCTAGATTTATTATTATTATTATTATTATTATTATTATTATTATTATTATTATTATTATTATTACATAGTCGTTGTAGTACCGATAACAGTAGTCGAATTAGTGGAATCGTACCTGGCGCCCGCATACCCTTTGTTATCATGTGAATGTGCTCGCGTAGAAACGAACGTTGGGCAGCCCTGGCATATACTATCTGTTGGCTGTATTGGTTGTGTGAAATAAAATGTACACGTTTTATCGCAGGCTAACATTACTTTTTGATCACGCTTCGTAAATGAGGAGGAGGTTGTAGGTTCGTTATATTGAAGAGAAATAAAATTGTTGTATAAATAGGTTAGTTTCATTTACAGACAGTCCTAATCAAACAAGTAAGGGATATGTATTTAGTTTTATGCGTACCTTGTATTTTTGTGCTGGGCGTGATAGATGAGTGACATCGTCACTGACTTCTCACCAAGGTGATCGTGGTTCAAAGGCATTCCAGTTTAAAAACAGAAAAGTACATGTTTGTGGATTGGATTCTGTGGAGAAACTGGAGTTCTGATGGCTATGAACACGATATCAACAGTCACGATGAACTACAAATTTCACTGTATACGTGTATATGAAATGAGTGCAGGCTAGGTGTACGTGTTGAAGCATGCAGGCAAGCAGTCACGGCCTCCGAGGATAGGAGTGGACGATAGAGACTTGTGAGGACAATTTGGAAAAGAAAAGTATACGCAACCCATTATCGGGTATCTTATTAATAGTGTTCCATGGTTTCCACCGTCAACTCTATCAACAAATCTCTTCAATTAAGAAACATACATAGTAAAGGTACGTTGATTGGACACCAGTGTGGTTTAACACATTAGCTTCATATCTAAGTGGTTCTTATGCGATGACTGAATCGCTTTATACACAGGACCACTTCTTAGCAGAAATTTTGCATGAAACTGACCAATTCTTCCTACCTAAAGTTCCCTCGACCGCCGGGATGGTACCAAATATACGTGTTATGGAATCTTCCTTCTTCTGCCTCATAGGTTACTAGACAAATATCATATAAATTATGCTCAAATGGATTTCAGTCCCTCAAATCAAACCAAGAATCTTAGCGAATATCGTGAATATCGTCTAAATATATGAGCTGCTAGATAAACTGTGTTCTTGTGATGTCAGCAGCATAGTTGTACATTTAATTATAGTTACTTATTTGCTAGTGGTATAACGTCGCACTCAGGTAGGTTTTTGGTAACAATGGGATGGGAAAGGGCTAGAACTGAGAAGGATGCGTCCGTGGTCCTATACGTCCCCAGCATTTTTCTGGTATGAAAATGGGCAACTATGACTGATGCCAATGTTGGCGTTCGAACCCACGACTTCCGAAGAAACACGTACAGCTACACAACTCGTACTAGGCAGCTAAATCCCTCGATTTAATTATAGCCATTTGGCTGTATGACTGGGAAAAGGAGTCTTAGGACTTAATATAATCCTTATGATGATGATGGTGATGCTTGTTGTTTAAAGGGGCCTAACATCTACGTCATCGGCCCCTAATGGTACGAAATGAGATGAAATATAATGAGAATTTAAAAGTCCAAAGTTTATCCACTGACCAGAATTCAATACGTGAGGATGAAGAATGAATGGATGATTATGAATTTAAATTAATCGGCGGAACCGACTCACAATACGGAAAGTTAAGAATAATTCCGAAATCAATCCACTGACTAGAATTGAAAAAGATGACGATGCACAATTATTATGAAGTTAAAACAGTCAGTGGATCCGACCCGCAATGCCCCATCTTCCCAGAAACTAAAATAATAGTATTGCTGACCAAGGGACTGCTTCCAAAACACAATCCTGAATCGATGATGCTTGTTGTTTATAGGAGGCCCAAAATCCAGGTCAACAGCCACTCATAATGGTACGTGGCACTACTTGCAAGTAAAGGCGACATGTGATGTTCCCCGCGCGATAGTACTTATCACAAGTACTTTCACGGTTCTAATTCGATCATTCCTTGGTCGCCCCTTTTAGTCGCCTTTTGCGACAGGCAGGGCATACCGTAGGTGTATTCTTCATCTGCGTCCCCCACCCACAGGGGTTAAATATTCCTTATGATATACCTCATAGTTATATTCTACTCCTAGTGTTCCGATATGCCATTATTTCGCTTTGAAGAGGCCCTTAACCAAATTAATGACTTACTATTATGAGTAAAATATATTCTTAAAAATAATCATTTCTGCTAGAATTCAATTCTGAAAACTCTGAAACAGAGGACGAGCAAGCGGCTTAGAGAACCGATTTTTGAACATTCTTTCCAGAAGATGAGATCAAATCCGTGATCTCCAGACTTAGGAAACTTCCCAGTAATTCCTAAACATAATATGTTATCAAAGTATCCAGTCCAATTCCGGACAAAATCAGAATTATTTTTTGTCATTTTCTTAGAGGATAGTCACCCTCTCCATATCCATCACAAGAATTTCTGTCTCCTGCTTTGCCTCACGTTACAGCACAAACCAATATTTGAGCAGTACTCTGCATCGTAAGAGCATCGCTTGTTAGGCTGCAACACATAGAGCACTGTGCCCATTGGACGTGTACGAGAAATAAACACGCAATCTGGTGCTACAAAACTACCACGAGAATTGATATAATTCAGAGAAAAAAGCGACTATGGGACTGTTCACCAAAATTGAACAAACGACAGTTTTGACTGACAGTAAAGTAGAACGATAATTAATTACCGAGCGAGTTGGCCGTGAGGTTGGGGACGCGCAGCAGTGAGCTTGCATTAGGGAGATAGTGGGTTCGAACCCCATTGTCGGCAGCCCTGGAGATAGTTTTCCGTGGTTTCCCATTTTCACACCAGGTGTATGTCGGGGCTGAACTTTAATTAAGGCCACGCACGCACGCTTCCTTCCCACTCCCAGCTTCTTCCTTTCCCATCGTCGCCGTAAGACCTATCTGTGTCGGTACGACATAAAACAACTTGCAAAAAAAAATTATGAATCTACATCTTCTTCTTCTTATTATTATTATTATTTTTCACTTCTCACTTAAAGGCTGTATCTCAGTATATTGTGGAAATTTTTATATTTTTGAAACTTTCTCTTAAGTAGTATATTATAGTACTCATTTTTTCATATATTTTTAATGTACTCTGCGTACGATAACTATTATATATATGATATGATTTGTTTTCTTACGTGTGATTACTTTTATTGATACTATTATTGTTGTTATTGTTAATGTTGTTTTCGTATTATTGTCATCAGTAGTTATTATTACCAGTATTCTAGGTTAAGACTGCTTAAGTGTAAGAAACGGAGTACATCCCTAACTTTTCCAGAATAAATAATAATAATAATAATAATAATAATTATTATTATTATTATCATTACTATTATTACCTCTAGGTACTTGTACTCGGGTTGCAAATTCTTTCTTATTTCATCCGAAACCTTCCAAGCCCTGATCACGTCTGGTAACACTCAACTCGAAAGGCTTTCAAAACTCTGTTTTAAACAGGTATAGGCTGTTGAGTTTATAGTAAGTATAGTCAGAAGTAAAGCAACAGATGCCATAATTCCATATCATTAAGGGGATGAAATCGGTTTAAATTGAAATGAGGCTAGTCATACAATATTTTCATCCAGAAGTAATTAGTTCTTTTCTGAGGGATTATAAACCATTGGAGAAGTAGGGCACGGCTAGCTCAAGAGAGGATCTCACTAAATACAGTAGCTGTCAAAGATGGAAGAGATCCAATAGATATTGCCCGTTGGAGATTTGTGGTCGCACAATAAAATGTTATGTAACAGAAGGACATTACGGACGGTATAATTAAATAAATGATCACCACAAGTTGATAATTGAAACTCCTTCTCCTTCCTACCAGCGCGCGCGCGCGAGCGCTCTCTCCCCCTTTTATCGGGAGGATTGAGAGCGCCTCTCGCCCCCACCCTATAGTCTGGAGGTCATGAGTTCGATGACCTGTTTGCGAACCAACTAACCAACCACCTTACGAGTGCGTGCCACACATAACTCATGCACAGCTCTTTACAGAATCCTTCAATCTCATCTCCGCTGTGCGTTCCAGGGATGCTGCATGTGAGCTTTTCAGATTAGCACACAAGCTCTCGTATGATTAAAGATTTTCAACGCTCGCCAGTTAAGCAGTCTGCTACCGTGCAGGCGAGCTAAAGTGATCTGCAAAATGAACTAACTCGTTTGAAAAGATTTCACTTTATCTTATTCAACTACATAATTACTTAAAACGTGAGATGCCTTACACAACAACAGGATTCATCGCACGGATGGTAATAAAAACGTAAATTTCCTATCATACAGCAAATCATCGTCGCGCCTGAAAATTCTGCTATACAACAGTGTTGTTAAACAAATACCGACCTGCAACACATAAATCATTAAGAACAAGAATTTCTTAATACATTTCGTGCAATATTGAACGCTAGAATGTACCGTCGCTGTTCGGTCAAAAGGTCATATCTCCCAATGCTTTTCCTATCCATTATTTCCCGTAAGAGTGGTCACGCCTCTTAGCCACATATGGATATTTAGTCCATCAAAACAATATTCGTTGTGTTCATTTTCCTATGCTTACGTGAAAAGGAAAATGAACTTTACCGCACAGCACTCTATGAATGCATGTTTGTATGACTTATTTACGCACTCCTTCGGTATAATGCGCAGGGGCCATGCTAATCTTCTCTGTATCGTTCCAATTTTAGTATATGTACCGCCGAAGCGAGTATAATGCACTTACGGTTAATTTTCCTTTACACGCTAGCGTACGCACGAAAATGAACACAATGGAAATTGTTCTGATGGACTGCATATCCATGCCTAGCTGGGAAGCATGACCATTCTTAAGGAAAATAGTAGATACGAAGAGTATTGTGAGAGTGGACCTGTTGCCCGAACAACGACGATTTAAGTTACAGGCCAGAGTGCTAAGCTGAAACTTTTCACATAGTGGTATTTCTAGGTAAAACGACTATATATCAGACGTAAAGCTGAAAAGCTACGTACCTGAGAAACATATTTCGAAAACAGATCATTCTGAATTATGTTTTATTCGCATTTACCCTGATAACTCCAGGGGACTAACGAACTGACACATAGTGAATCTCCCATCTCTAGGTCCGCAAATGTATTGCACATTTGTATAATGCAAGTAAGACGGACAATATTCTACACATAGCAGATCTAGTTATCTATCTTTGAACAGACCTGCCAGAATAAATAGAAATACGATAAGGGAGCGAGACATGTAATAATACAATATGGACAAGTAGATAGTTATCTGAGCATTTTTAAACCACTTTAGAGCAGGAACATTTCCGTGCTTTCCCATTTTCACACCAGACAAATGCTGGGGCTGTACATTAATTAAGGCCACGGCCGCTTCCTTCCCATTCCTAAGCTTTTCCTGTCCCATCGCCACCATAAGACTTATCTATGTCGGTGCGACGTAAAGCAACTAGCCCCCCCCCCCCACAAAAAGAGCAGGAACACAAAATGTACTAATCCAAATTTGATGTCTATAATACTAATTATATTTATCTTGCTACTATCGACGTTTCTAGCATTCTGAACGTTCAAAACATCACTTTAAAAGATTTATCTTTGGAATACAGTAACACATAACTGGCGTTGTTTGTCCTTACACGAACATTTCCGGATACACATCTAATACTATGTAATTTGGTAACCTGCACTGCCTTCATGTGAGATATATTTCCCTCAATCTTATTAAGCTACCCCCCCCCCCCTTCTCTCAGTTTTGTAATTTGTTCTAATGTAAAGTAGTAAATTGTCCTTTTTGTAGCCGTTAATTTGTATCAGTCATCGTATTATCCATTTTAAAGTAATTCATTATATCTTCAGAATAATGTAAGTTCATATTGGGCACATGGAAGTAGTATTCGTTACAGTCAACCCACAAATCGGCAGTACATGATGGACCGACATTTCTGCTCGTTACATCAAAAGATCAACATAATTGTAGAATAATACCGAGATGGTAGAAACATAGTAATTTAATGATTTAAAAATCAGAAATTCTATCAATTGAAGTAACGTTAGTATTATTTCTTCCATAAATTACAACAGATTTTACGAGTCAGCTGGATGTCAGACTTTTGTGCCCGAAGAGTTCTTCAACGAGTCGGAAACAAACGCCACTGAGTTGTTGCACTCGAACATCTTTAAATATCATTGACCATAGTCGGAATTGAAACCACTGTCTTGGTACAACGACTAACCAACTGCATCAGTGAGAGCGGCTATCAAATGAGGTGTCACTAGGTTCCCAATTATTCCAACTGTCTTTACGTTATTAAGCTTCATTTTAAATTTCGGTATACTTTAATAAAGTATTTTAATTTCAGTGATGTGATCTAGGACCATAGCGAATTTTTAAGTCATCCTGAGCATAGTATTTACTTTGTTTCTACATTCCCTCTTAAGATATTTAGAAATAACACTTTATATTTGGGCTACATTTCCAAAAGATCGAGTGTGTCCCGAGGTCCTAAAATCAATCACAAATATATTCCACTCAAACCTGGCTATCTTACTTTGGCTTCCAAGGCAGTTGTCTTTTGAAAGGAAGATTATTGATTAATAATACTATCGTTTCTAGAGAGAATCAATGGATTAAGAAACTCTAGACATTGTAGTATTACAGGTGGTTATATTTGAAAATAGTGAAGGGAAATAGTAATGATGGTGGTGGTGAATACTGCTTTAAGGGGAAGTTTAATGAATTAGTCATCCCCAGAAATGAACGGAGGCCTTTAGCCCAGTTGAAATCATGGATAATTCAGTACGGAAGGATGTGTTGACGGTGGTGGATCATGTGAGGGGTACGGGACATTTTCGGACATCAGTTACATGAAAATGGGTGTGTCTTTAGAATCAATCAATCAATCAATCAATCAATCAATCAATCAATCAATCAATCAATCAATCAATCAATCAATCAATCAATCAATCAATCAATCAATCAATCAATCAATCAATCAATCAATCAATCAATCAATCAATCAATCAATCAATCAATCAATCAATCAATCAATCAATCAATCAATCAATCAATCAATCAATCAATCAATCAATCAATCAATCAATCAATCAATCAATCAATCAATCAATCAATCAATCAATCAATCAATCAATCAATCAATCAATCAATCAATCAATCAATCAATCAATCAATCAATCAATCAATCAATCAATCAATCAATCAATCAATCAATCAATCAATCAATCAATCAATCAATCAATCAATCAATCAATCAATCAATCAATCAATCAATCAATCAATCAATCAATCAATCAATCAATCAATCAATCAATCACTGATCTACATTTAGGACTGTCACCTAGGAGACGGATTCCTTGTCATTTGATTACCTAGTCTTTTCTTAAATGATTTCAAAGAAGTTGAAAATTTATCTTACATGTCCTTTTGTAAATTACTCCAATCCCTAATTCTTCTTATAAACGAATATCTGCCACAATTCGTCCTCTGGAAATCCTCTTCGTATTATGATCGTTCCTACTTTTAACAACTCTATTCAAGCTTATGCATAAGCTATTAGTCGAGCAGCATGTCTCGTTATTCCTAAATCCTCCAGCCCAAAATTTGCACCATCTGCGCAATGCTACACTTTGTAGGAAATCACCCAGAACAAATCTGCTGCTTCGTTTTGACTTCCAGTTTTTGTATCAAGAAATCCTGGTGAGGTTCCCATAAACTGGAACCATTCTGCAATTGGGATCTTACCAATGAATTTTATGCTTTCTCTTTTACATCTTTACTACAACCCCATAACATATGGAGTTATTTGTAACTTAATTTCTTTCTTTTTTCTTTCTTAGTCCGTTTACCCTCCAGGGTTGGTTTTCCCTCGGAATCAGCGAGGGATCCCACCTCTACCACCCCAAGGGTAGTGTCCTAAAGCGTGAAACAATGGGTCAGTGATACAACTGGAGAGGAGGACTAGTACCTCGCTCATGTGGCCTCACCTGCTATGCTGAACAGGGGCCTTGTGGAGGGATGGAAAGATTAGAAGGGATAGAAAAGAAAGAGGAAAGGAAGCGTCCGTGGCCATAAGTTAGGTACCATCTCGGCATTTGCCTGGAGGAGAAGTGACAAACCCCGGAAGACCACTTCGAGGATGGCTGAGGGGGGAATCGAATCCCCTCTACTCAGTTTATCTCTCGAGGCTGAGTGGACCCCGTTCCAGCACTCGTATCATATTTAATTTCGTGGTAGAGCCGGGAATCGAACGCGGTCCTCCGGGGGTGGCAGCTAATCACACTAACCAGTACACCAGAGAGGCGGAATTTAACTTAATTTACAACCCCATTAATGTGGTCTCCATGAGATACTTTCCCCTCATCAACACAGTTATTAAAACTGAGAGACCTCTTCCTCATAACCTGTGTTGTTGTAGGCTCTGTAGTAATAGTAAGTACAATTCTTTGGGGGTAGCATGGCTATGTGTTCCCACTGACTTAAGATACTATTCCACATTTCCTGTAGTAAGTTCGTAAAATCCTCTGAGAAATCACATTCAAGATAGCAGTCGGTCAGCGCTGGGATTCGAATATCAGACTTCTGAATGATGCCACCTCCTAATATTATCGGGGAGTGGATGTAACTTCTCATCGATAACCATGAGTACACTGTATATCAGATAAGAGGAAATACTTCGTTACGCTCCTACAATATTTACGTATGCTTAGAATGGACATAAGTTACAGTTCCATGTTTAGCTGCCACTACCTCCTGAACTTAACACAAGGGAATAGGGATTTTGTTTTAAGTGCTTGACCGGAATAAGATCAAGGTTTTCAACCGTTCCCAAAGGTGCAAGTCCTTGGAGAAGCTTTGCTGTTGTTTCTGCCAGGCACTCCGAGTGAATGATGAGATTACACGTGTTATACTACCGCCTGCTCTACCTCAGATCTATACGGTAAACCCTCCAGTTTTTAGACCTGGGTTATAAGTTGCCTACATTAGAATGAAAATAATCAGTCAGATATTAAGCAGAGAAACATAGCTGGAAAGTAGTTTTCAACTCAAATGTCATATTACCACTAATATGGCTCAGAATCGGATTCGAATTCTAGTATTACTGGGCGAGTTTCACATCAAAATCCTCTTTTATTCGTATAATTTTTTCACTTTAAAATAATGGTATCCAAAAATATTTTTTCGCAATAGCTCAGTAAAGTAACTCCCGTACGGGAGCTAAATTTGCCATATATTGTATTTAATCCCTGGAATTCAAACGATATGATTATTTACCAGTTTGTGCTTTCCTTACATTCTGTACAGAACAGTGCTATCGTGAGCCAGATAATAATAATAATAATAATAGTAATAATAATAATAATAATAATAATAATAATAATAATAATAATAATAATAACAACAACAACAACTAGCAGTTCCCCGCTGGCTCCGTCCGCAATGTACGTGTTCGTTACTATCCTATACTATGTATTTGCAAAGTTTCGACAAAAATGAAATAAAGCACATGATCTGCTGTGGTAATAGAATGTACAGTAATATTATGTCAAAAAGCACTTGAAAATACATCACACAAAGAAATAAACGATCCTTGGAACGACACTACGCGCCGATCTGTTAAAAAGTCTTTCAAAGAGCTTCGTCATGGAGACAAACGTACTCATAACTTTTCTCATAATCTACCAATTTAAGTAGTTATTACCTTAAAAGAAGGCACTTGATCCACTGAGTGTTTTTAAACCAAAACGAACTGCGTACATCAATTAGAACGAAAGATATGATTGCTTCAATAAGAAAAAATGTTGAAGAAATGAGACGTCAAATTGAGTGTGTACTCATAACTTTCCTCAAAATCAACCAATTTGAATAGCTCAGAGCTGAAATGAAAGAGCTTGACCCACTGAGTGTTGAGAGACCAAAACGAATTCTGTACCTCAATTAGAACGTATGACTGCTTCAAAGAGACAAAAAATTGAAAAATCAAATAATTTGAGGAAGGAAGGATAAGTGATTTATATTATCTGATGACAAATCTGTGCAAGAATACCTTTCAGTAAAAAAATGAAGGAAATCGACCGGATAGAATGGCCGGACTGACTGACACTTTAGTTTTCATACTTTTTTAATATATAGAAAATATCCATCATCGTGGTTTGTGTCCAACCGTCGGTAGCTTTGAAGATGCCTTTTTACGTGGTTTTCAATTATAACACCAGGTAAATGCTTGGGCTGTACCTTAATTAAAGCCACGGGCACTGCCTTCCCAATCATAGCCTTTTCTCACCCTTGCATCGTCGAAAATCTTCGACGAGTTAAGAAAAAGCAACCATCCCCGTGATGTAGCGTGCCTGCCTCTTAACCGGAAGTTCCAGATTCGATCCCCGACCTGTCCAAATATTTTAATTCTGGACTGATGGTTGCAAAGGTTCTCAATCAGACCCGTGAGATTAACTAAGGAATTGTCGAATACCAGAGACGGTGATTCCGGTCGCGGAAGCCTAAACAGTACATTTCGTTAAGCTGACACTATAACATCCGTAGCTCGTTTAGTTGGACAGCAGTCGTCTTGGCAGGCCAAGGACCTGAGTGGCCTATGCGTGCCATGGCAATAATAATAATAATAATAATAATAATAATAATAATAATAATAATAATAATAATAATAATAATAATAATACGCGACTGATGTCTTTTCGATTGGCTAGAGCCTTAAGAAGTGCCTGAGTGCTGGAATTCTTAGTTCTTTAACCTGACAGTTAACGTACTGACATTGGTCTCTCTTATTCTGCATCCTATATACCAATGTATTGTGGGGGAATTGGATATTACAACCTTGAGTACAGGACACAATCCACTTTCTGTGCTTAAGTCAGCCTCTCTCTAGGTTCCAATCCGAAATAATTATCTGAACAACTGTCTATTTTATCGAATAATACTGAATGAAGCGAAAAGCTATCATATATAATCGGCTAAATCTTTTAAGCTCATTGAAATGTTTCATTTTCAGAATCAAAATTTCCGAATTTTTGATTTGGATGTCTGATTTTTAATAAATTTACGATAGGTCATTATTTAGGATTACCGTTGATACACTTCCAAAGTTTTTGTATGATGACATAACTGGTGTAAAAGTTACAGGAAAATCTGTTCTCTCCACTCCCATACTGAACTAAGGCATTAATTCATTTGCTGGCATATCTGTAAAGAAAAAGTGAAGACAGTTCTTGTTTCCTTCACAGCCATACTCAAACAGGTTCCTGTTATAGTATTGGTATGTTACAATAATTACAATCGATCAAACAGCTAAAGAAAAGTGAGTAACAAAGTTGAATTTTCTGCTGACGAATATGTTCCCAATTCATTATTTGAATACTTAGATGAATTTAACCAGGGGCTGCCTGAGCGAGGCGGTAAAGGCGTGCTCGGTTCACCGGAAGGATGTGGGTTCGATTCTCCGTCACGAAGCCGAAACATTTAAGGAACGAGATTTCCACTAACGGAGGTGCACATGGCCCTGAGGTTCACTCAGCCTACATCAGAAATGAGTACCCGGTTTATTCCTTGGAGCAAAGACGGGTGAGCGTAGAGATAACCACCCTACCCCACCAAGTGCCAAGGTTACGGATAGTGGAAGGGCCTTTATGGCCTCTACGGGAATGGCTTTGCTTTGCTTAGATGAATTTAACCACGTTAATTAATGTTGTTAATAATCAATAATTTAGTTTTGTAAAATGCAACTATAGAACAGTAAGAAACGAATACGAACACTTTATATCCTCATATTTATATCCACACTACACCTTTAGTGGAATCTATTGTCTGTTAACATCTTCTAGGCTTTATTACTTCAAATATTGTCAAATGGAATGGGTCCACTATGTTTCTGTACACCTCATACGTGGCTTTAGAAAGGATAGAGAAGTTATGATCGTCGTTTGTGTGTCACAATCTACAGGTTAGCGCTGTGACACGCTAGTGCGATCACTATCGGGGTGAAGCTCGTTGCCTTCGCCCTGGCTCATCAACAACCAGCACAAACTAGGCGGTCGCCTTTCATCACCCAGTTTTATTTTTGTCTGCTGAGAGTAGCGAATGGGATAGCGCTGAAAGGAAATAGTTAATCTAGAACTGACATCTAGCTTGAAAAAAACAAGCCTTTAGAGAAGCAATTTCTATTCAGAGGAGAATTTAACACAGCAATTTAAAACTGCAGGTTTAACTTCCGTCCCGTTAAATCTTCTGTAGAAACTTAGCAATGACTGAATATATATTCCAGCTCCGTGGTGTAGAGGTAGCGTGTCTATATCTTATACGGAGGCTTCGGGTTCGATTCCTGTCCAGTCCAAGAATTAAAGGCTGCGAGACGAACTGGGGAGCTGTCTGATACGAGTGGCATTGGACCCGGTCACGAAAGCTTAGCATCTCGACTGACATTGTCATGGCAATGACTAACTGGTACTGCAAAATCTATAGGCAATCTGGCTTGATAGAAATAATCTCGGGCTGTATACACCACGGACTTCTTTTGACTGAATATATATATAGCGCAATTGTGACCTGTCGAGCAAAATTCGAAATCACAAAAGTATAATTCTTAATTATATGTTCATATTTTACATCACCAAAAAGTCACTATCTTCGAGTAATTTGGCTTGGGTAAGGGAAAAACCTTAAATTAACGTAGAGAAAATTAATTTTAAGAAAAACTGTAACTTTACCAGAAAATCAAATTTGGAAGTTAAAATTTGAACTTAGAAAGTCAGCCACCACAGCTTCTCACAGTTAGCATTCCACCTAGACCACTAATTCTTGTAGGAGTGGGCGGGCCTATTCCTGCACCTTACAGGCAAATCCGTTAGTACTGACTCGGAAACTCATACATATAGTGAAATAAGTACTTCAAAGGCTTGTTACACATCAGCATCAGGGAATGAGAAAAAATCGATCTCTGTACAAAAACTTAGGCATCACACCTGTTTCACATGATTCTAGGTTAATGGAACAAGATGGCTATTATCTGTTTCACTGACACCCATGATATTAAAAGAACAAAAACAAATTGGGCACAGTTCACTATTCTCACAAGTGTTCTCTCACCAAGAATTTTTGCCATTTGGTACAATTTCACAAATAATTTGCCACTAACACTTCACATCGCTGTAATTGAACTTCCTCAGCTGCACATTAGCACACTTTCACCACACACATCGATCATCCCACGTCTTCTTTTACTTGAACATTACACACCACTTTAGGAACTTCAACTTGCTGCACGTAACTGAAGGCAAACTTTCTCATGAGCTGACGGCGAATGGAACTTGTTTCCAATGTTCAACAAAACAAAAAAAGGAAATTCATTAGATGTCTTAAAATCAACAACCGAAATAGAAAACTTTAACACAAGGTAAAGAGTTCCTCCATAATCAGCTGATTTTGACAGTAACTATGTGGACGTCTATAAGAAAGATCCTTTATACTGCCCATGATTGTATTATATTCGAATTAATTAACATATTTTATATAGAAAATACCAAACAGTTAATACCAAGAAACGCTGTTTACTTAATTAGTCCTATTATTTAGAGTTTATAGGTACAGGTCGTGAAAATTGATGTACAATAAAATATATCTCGATTGTCTAAAATAAAAACATATTAAGTTCTTTATGTTATAAAATGGACCACTAAAGCTTATCAGACACAAATTATTTACCATTTTTATGTTGTAAAGTAACTAAATCATGAAATTTTAGGAAATGAGAAAATATTTATCAAAATACAGGGGCAGAAGAATTTTAATACGTTATTTGCAATGTAAATGTAAGAACTGTGGATAATACTGTATCAATTAACTTGATATCATAAAGAAATTCACGTTTCTTGTAGTTATCACACTAAGAGTTTGGCAGCACTTTGTAAGTAGGACACTTAATTTATTTAAAAGAGAAGCGGGTGGATGTGTGGCAGGGGGCGTACTGTCCAGGTTAGACCACCACTACTACATTGCCATAGTAACGAAGGCATGGCCCAGTCTGGGAGTAGTACACTACACACTATAGTACACTACACCATTGATCCACCACCAATACATACTACAACAAGTTCTGCCCTTTCGGAACGTATGCTAATTGTTCTAGATATAATTGGATATAAATTGTTTTGTACGATAACACTCATATTGTAGTAGTACTACTACTCAGTACTATGGAGTATTCATGAGTATTCAATGCAGCTACAATACATTAAGCTTGGTTGAGAAAAATAATAAACCATTTATATTATAGTCAGCTACTGGAGGAAAAATAAATATGCATTTAAATAAAAAAAGATAGAGAGAGAGAGAGAAACGTGAAAATTCTCGCCAAGTTTGTACTCCCACCACCAGACCTCGTTGGTGCATGTCCGCTGGTGGATGGGAGGGGGTAGGGGAATGGTGCTGGCTGTGAGGTTGGTACGTACCTTCTTGCTGAAGAAGCATCCCGCACTAGCACTGTCACACATTACCCCAGCCGAGCAACCCACAGCGCACCGTTGTAGTGGCTGTGCTATTTGCTATGGCGGGAAGGAGCCCGGCACTCGCAGACCGCTATCGACCTCTCGTCCCGGATGTGACGTCACACTCGCCTCGCGCCCTGCCCGATTGATCCGCTGTCGCGCACACTCTGCAAGCCCCCGGCGCGCCGGCACAGGTGTGCGCTCCCGTACAACCTGCCGTGACGTCACACAGGGCTC
The DNA here is from genome assembly GCF_040414725.1 of Anabrus simplex. Taxonomy (NCBI): domain Eukaryota; kingdom Metazoa; phylum Arthropoda; class Insecta; order Orthoptera; family Tettigoniidae; genus Anabrus; species Anabrus simplex. The sequence goes on from NC_090265.1 coordinate 903,253,217, forward strand.
ACGGCCCGCAGATTGGGGCAGTCATTCACTCTTCAGTTTTCTTACAAACTGACCACACTTCCTGATACCCGAACTAACACCGAGTGGGCTTCTTAACCATGTTTCCGGGTTACCCCTCCCAGGAAAAATTATCCGACTGCCTTCTTCGACAGACTTCCTCTTCAAGAGGTCATACAGAGTTCAAAACGGGGCAGCGTGCCAACCACTGTTGCGTCCTCAGAGCGTGCAGGGGTAAAGTGGAATGAAGTGGCTGTGCATGCCAAAACAATGTTGCTCTATCATTTAGGAGCTGGAGACATAGCGGTCAATAGCTTCACCTTAGTGAATGATGTGTGGCACTGATAGCTTGTACTACTGTCATATCCGTACAGCTCTTCTTCCTGGTCTTTTCTCAGTTATTTGGGGTCGTCCTTACATGTGCATTAAGCCCAGTTCTAAGTGGCCGTGCGGTTAGGATCGTGGAGCTGTCAGCTTGCATTCGGGAGATAGTGGGTTCGAAACCCACTGTCGGCAAACCTGAAGACGGCTTTTTGTGGTTTCCCATTTTCAGACTAGGCAAATGCTGGGGTTGTACCTTAATTAAGGGCACGGCCGCTTCCTTCCCACTCCTAGCCATTTCCTATCCCATCGTCGCCATAAGACTATCTGTGCCGGTACGACGTAAAGAAGATTGTAAACAAAAAGCCAAGTTTTACGGCAGGATGCCTATGTGGTGGAATATATTGAGTATTGTGTGCTTGTGGTGTGGTTGGTATTGTGATGTGTTGCACGCAAAGGAAGCTGTATATTAAAACGAACACAACCGAAGAGGTTAGTCCAGTACGTTGCGGCACGACCGGTTGTGGTTGGCAGTTCCATGCTCAGGAGACAGGTGGGTTCGCATCGCCCGTCGGCCATCCGTGGTTTCCCACTTTCAACCCCAGGCAAATGTCGGGATGGTTTCGTTCTCAAAGCCACGGCAACTTTCCATCCATTCCTAGCTCGTACAATTAATAATAATATTATTGTTTTTACGTCCATCTAACTACTTTTTGACGGTTTTTAGAAACGCCGAGGTGTCTGAATTTTGTCCCACAGGAGTTCTTCTACGTGCCAGTAAATCTACCTACACGAGGCCAAAGCATTTGAGCACCTTCAAATACTATCGAACTGAGCCAGGATCGAACCTGCCAAGTTGGGGTCAGAAGACCAGTGCCTCAGCAGTCTGAGCCACTCAGCACGGCACTCGTACAATTAAACCTACACGCGCAGACACCACCATCACACAGAGGTATACATAGCTCACCCCTATGGGGTGTACCGGGAAAAGCAGCAACAGAACTGGCGAGATGAACAGGTCTTCGGACACTCCCGGCTCTAAAAGCCACATGTGATAAAACGAACACAAACACCCAGTCCCCAAGCTAGAGGAATTGACCACACGTGGCTAAAATCCTCGGCCCGACCGGGAAATGAACATAAAGCCCTATGAATAACAAGCATCTATGTCGACCATATGTGTATTACCTACTTAAATTAATTAGTTAGGAGTTACACAGTCAGCTGTCGTGCTAGCTTCCCATTTAGTTGGCTCGAGTTCGATTCCCGGGTTTGTTACAGATTCAAGATTTATTTGAAGGATAAGAAACGGGTACATTCTCGGCAAATTTTCACATGGCTTTCCGAACAATAATTTTCCTCGTTAACTTCAAACAACACTCGGGATAACGTTTAAAGTACGGTGTATATAGGCTTCGGTTACTTCCTTCTCCACCTCAACCCCAGTTCATTTTTGTTTACAAGTTGATTTACGTAGCACTGATACAGATAGGTCTTATGGAGACGATGAGATAGGAAAGGGCTAGGGGTGGGAAGGAAACGGCCGACTCCATAGTTTTCTGTGTCGCTGAGATGCATTGTGACACGCTGGATTCCGCTTACGTCCAAGTTCAGTCCCATCGGCACGGGGAATGAAAAGGTGTGAAAAAGGAAATGTCCAAAATGATCGAGATTAGTGTTGAATAGATAGTTTTTGGGGTCATTAGTCTGACTGGCGACAATTCTAATGACATCAGATCTATGGCGCAACACGTAAATGGTTGTCACTTATTTGTACTATTCATTTGAAAGGATCGCCTACTTCCCGGAAGATCTAGGCTGACACAAGGACAAAGTTTGACGTGAAACAAAATAATCTAGAACTAAAACTTAAAAGTCCGTCTCTGTGGTGTAGTGGTTGGTGTGATTAGATGCCACCCCCGGAGGCCCGGATTCAATTCCCGACTCGGCCACGAAATTTGAAAAGTGGTATGAGGGATGGAACGGGGTCCACTCAGCCTCGGGAGGTCAAATGATTAGAGGTCGATTCGATTCCCACCTCCGCCATCCTGGAAGTGGTTTTCTGTGGTTTCCCACTCCTCCAGCCAAATGCCGGGATGATATCTAACTTAAGGCCACGGTCGCTTCCTTCCCTCTTCCTTGTATATCCCTTCCAATCTTCCCATCCTTCAACAAGCCCCCTGTTCAGCATAGCAGGTGAGGCCGCCTGGGCGAGGACCTCCTTCCCAGTTTTATCCCCCGACCCAAAGTCTGGCGCTCTAGGACACTGTCCTTGAGGCGGTAGTGGTGGGATCCCTCGCTGAGTTCGAGGGAAAAACCGAACGTGGAGGGTAAACTAAGGACAAGAAGAAGAAGAAGAAGGAGACTAAAACTTAAAATTAAACACATCCCAATAATTATGAACATACAATATATTTCGTAAATTATCAGTCGACTTCACAATAAAGAAATGTACAAATAAGTCACTTCACAAACAGTTAATAGATAATACAAATCCTAAAAGTAAACATTAAAAGTAGTACCAGGGCACCGCTATGTACCACAGCTAGTAATTAGTATAAATTACCTGTAAAACGGAAATGTCTTCTGTGGTGTAGTGGTTAGTGTGATTAGCTGCCACCCCCGAAATCCGGGTTCGATTCCAGGCTCTGCCACGAAATTTGAAAAGTGGTACGAAGGCTGGAACCGGGTCCACTCAGCCTCGGGAGGTCAACTGAGTAGAGGTGGGTTCGATTCCCACCTCCGCCACCCTGGAAGTGGTTTTCCGTGGTTTCCCACTTCTCTTCCAGCCAAATGTCGGGATGGTACCTAACTTCAGGCCACGGCTGCTTCCTTTCCTCTTCCTTGTCTGTCCCTTCCAATCTTCCCATCCCTCAACAAAGTCCCTGTTCAGCATAGCAGGCGAGGCAACCTGGGAGACGCACTGGTCCTCCTCCCCAGTTGTATCCCCCAACCCAGAGTCTGAAGCTCCAGGACACTGCCCTTGAGGTGGTAGAAGCGGGATCCCTCGCTGAGTCCGAGGGAAAAACCGACCCTGGAGGGTAAACAAAGAAGAAGAAGAAAACGGAAATGTAATTTGATGAGGGAATTTCATCGTAACGAAATCTTCATAACAGAATTTTCGTCATGAAAATGCACTCTTATGTATTATCAGCTAATGCTTTGCTATGCCTGGCAAGCAAGCAGCAGGATTGTTCCTGATGTTTCTCGTGTTCAGATGTTCTAAAGATTGAGTTTCATGTTGCAGGAAGCTGCAGTGTAGATAGCTGTGATGATTGATGAAAATTCTTTCGTGGTGTGCTCCTGGTGCGATAATAAACTGTGCGTCGAACATTCAGTTCTACCCAGCTATATTATCATGAAGTACGACTCGTTGGGTGAATAGTCAGCGTGCAGACCTTTGGTTCGGAGGGTCCCGGGTTCGATTCCCGCCCGAGTCTGGGATTTTAACATTTATTGGTTAATTCCAATGGCTCGGGGGCTGGGTATTTGTGCTGTCCCCAATATCCCTGCAACTCACACTCCACACATAACACTATCCTCCACCACAATAATGCGCAGTTACAAATACATGGCAGATGCCGCCCATCCTCATCGGAGGGTCTGCCTTACAAGGGCTACACCCGGCTAGAAATTATTATTCTCATGAAGTTCTCTTATCACATTTAAAGTATTTTTTCGGTAAATTATACACGTTATTATTGTTTAGTTCAAATAAAAGTCATGTTCCGACAGGAATATTGCTTTTTTTCCTAGTGGCTTTACGTCGCACCGACACAGATAGGTCTTATGGCGACGATGGGACAGGAAAGGGCTAGGAGTTGGAAGGAAGCGGCCGTGACCTTAATTAAGGTACAGCCCCAACATTTGCCTGGTGTGAAAATAGGAAACCATGGAAAACCATCTTCAGGGCTGCTGACAGTGGGATTCGAACCCACTATCTCCCGGATGCAAGCTCACAGCCGCGCGCCTCTAACTGCTCGGCCAACTCGCCCGGTATAGGAATATTGAGCTGAGAACATGTTTAAACCAAAATGTGCTTACATGTTGCCTAAGTACTGGGAGGAGTTCAAAGTTTTCTTTCCAGTAACTCGAGACAGAAAGAACACCGAAAATACTTCTTTCGGATATTATTTCTACTTCAACGCATGCTTTATTTCCAAGTTCCATAACATTTTGAAGCAGCAAAGTAGCAGGGTTCTCCTGTCAATTGCTCTCAACGTGGAAACGTGGAGTGGCAACCACGGAAACTCGAGGTGAGTCTGACATTACTTTCATTTACTTCTGCCAGGATCCTCACTTTCAACTTTTCCTATCCTTTCTTGACCTTTTCCCACACCGATGTTATTACTGTACGTTCGTAATCTCTATTTTTTCACATTTTTAATATACTTTCTTTTACTTTAAATCCCACTAGCTACTTTTACGATTTTCGGAATTCCCCGAGGTGCTGGAATTCAGTCCAGCAGGAGTTCTTTTACGAGCCAGTAAATCTACCGACACGAGCCTGACGTTTTTAAGCACCTTCAACTACCTCGAACTGAGCACAATCGAACCTGCCAAGTTGGATTCCGAAGGTCAGTGTCTCAACCGCCTGAGCCACTCAGACCGGCTTATTTCACAGATATTTTATAGTTCTCTTTCACCGAGCTCATTAATTGCAGTCGCTTAAGTGCAGCCAGTATCCAGTATTCGGGATATAGAGGGTTCGAACCCCACTATCGGTAGCCCTGAAGATGGTATTCCGTGGTTTCTCATTTTCACACCAGGCAAATGCTGGGGCTGTACCTTAATTAAGGCCATGGTCGCTTCCTTCCCACTCCTAGCCCTTTCCTCTCCCACCGTCGCCATAAGACCTATCTGTGTCGGTGAGACCTAAATCAATTTGAAAAAAAATCTATTTCATTTACTATATATTCATTTGTTGAAAGATTGTCTCTCTTCCAATTTCTCTCATGATTAGAACTGAGTTGGGAATATTTTCCTGCATTTTCCTTCAGAACAATAATTACCACAATGAAGCATATCTGGATCCATGAACTGAGTGGTCAGCGCCTTCGGGTTCGATTCCTGGTCACGTCGAGGCATTTTAATCTAAAACGGTTAATCCCCTTGGCTCGAGAGGCTAGGTGTTTGTGCTATCTCCTACATTCCTACAAGTCATATGCCACATACAACAGTATTGTCTACAACACTAACACGCAGTTTACCATACACTGCAGAAGCTATTCACTCCTGTTGAAGGGTCTGCCTTGCAAGGACTGTACTGGCTAGCAATAACCACACGAAATTATTATTATCTTGCATTCAGGAGACTCTGGGTTCGAACCTCGAACCCACCATCGGCACTCCTGAAAGTAGTTTCCCCTGGTTTCCCATTTTCATGCCAGGCAAGTGCTGAGGCTGTACCTCAAGTAAGACCACGGTAACTTCCTTCTCAGTTTAAGTTCTTTCCCCTCCCACGATCGCTGGAAACGAATCTGAGTTGGTGTGACGTTAAAATCCACTAGTAACCACAATATTCACTACCGTCACCGCTAGGATAAGACTTCTTTATTTGTGTCAATTAAATTGAATGTTGAACTAGTTGTCTGTAACTTAAGATAATTTCGACCGGGCGAGTTGGCTGTGCGCGTAGAGCGCGCGGCCGTGAGCTTGCATCCGGGAGATCGTGGGTTCGAATCCCACTGTCGGCAGCCCTGAAGATGGTTTTCACACCAGGCTGTACCTTAATTAAGGCCACGGCCGTTTCCTTCCAACTCCTAGGCCTTTCCTATCCCATCGTCGCCATAAGACATATCTGTGTCCGTGCGACGTAAAGCCCCTAGCAAAAAATAAAAGATAATTTCGAAAACAAAACGATTATATATGTAACGAACGTCTAATCAATTTCATATGCGAGTTCCTAAGAAACTGTCTATCACCTCTTCTTTGATTTACTGACCTGCAACTAACGAGAACCTAAGTAAGGTTTTCACGGCATCGTACAATTAATTATGAACACACAGTACATGTTCACGTAGGATATCGAAAATAATTGTGAAATGGCGCTTGAAAAGAGGAGTTGGCTATAAATCACACTCCTTACTGTTCAATTTCGATTATATAGACGGCTGACTGTTGAGAGATTAACATGAGAGTTCAGTAACTCATCTGCTGGACTGTTGTGGGAGTATAAGTAGGGCAGTCAGGTATTTAATTTGAAAATGTCACATTCCGCGATTTCTCTTTAAGTCTCTGGATTTCCGTAATGCACATGTTTTGACTCCGCAGATAAACACCGAGAAGGGGACACATTTTCAACTCTGTGACCTGTTATTTCTCAGCTATTCGAGAACTTCACATATAACGGTCAGATTTTAGAAAATGAAACCCTCATCCACTAAAACTATGATTTAAAAGTGAACTTTGAAGTGATCTAATGTTTGTCACTAACTCCAGTATCAGAAATAATATACATACTATTGTTATTGAGGAAACTAGTTTTTATTATTTAAATTGACTGTATATTTACAATTTAAGAAACGAGATTTCCACTTCTGGAGGTGCATATGGCCCTGAGGTTCACTCAGCCTACACCAAAAATGAGTACCAGGTTAATTCCTGGGGGCAAAAGCGGCCGGGCGTAGAGCTAACCACTCTACCCCCATCACGTGCCGAGGTTAACAATGGTGGAAGCCTTTACCTTCCACTCCTCCAAGGGCCTTCCTGGCCTGTACGGAGGTGACTTTGTCTCTGTATATTTACAGAGTATTCATGACATTATTGGAGAGAATTATCAAGATCTTTTATGTGGTACGATATACTGTAGTTTATTTTGATTATTTAACTATCTGTTTATCTTTCAGCGTATGGTTTTCCCCCAGACTCACGGAGAGATTTCACCTTTACCACCTCAAGGGCAGTGACCTGGAGCGCGAGACTTTGGATGGGGGTACAACTGCTGAGAAGGATCACTACCTCCCCCAGGTGACCTCACCTGCTATGGTGAACAGGGGCTTTGTGGGAGTGGAGGGGTGGGGGGTAGATGGGAAGATCAGAAGGGATAGACAAGGAAGAGAGAAGGAAGCGGCTGTGGCCTTATCTTATGTACCAGCCCGGCATGGAGGAGAAGTGAGGAAACCACGGAAAACCATTTCAAGGATGGCTGAGGTGGGAATAACACCCCCTCACTATTCAGCTGACCTGCAGAGGCTGAGTGGACAGTGTTCCGGTACTCGTACCACTTTTCAAATTTTGTGGTATAGCTGGGAATCGAACCCGAGAATCCGGGGGTGGCAGCTAATCACACTAACCGCTACATCACAGAGGTTGACTCTTCTGCTTATTACTAGGGAATAATAATAATAATAATAATAATAATAATAATAATAATAATAATAATAATAATAATAATAATAATAATAATAATAATGGATTTTTACCTCATTGCTTCTTTTTTTTTTTACAGTTTTCGGAGTTACAGGTGTGGCGGAAATTTTTCCCACAGGAGTTCTCTTACGTGTGCCACTAAATTTACTGACACGAGGCTGCCGTATTTGAGTACTGCTAAATACCATCAGACTGAGCCGGGATCGAATTGAGAATTAAATTAACGTATTTCATTCAACTGGAGTAATAGGAAGTAACCTATGTCAAAAGTGGAACTTGTTGCATATGTGGTTTAATACGGTCACTGTATTTTGCCACCTTAGAGTAGAATTATTTAACCATTAACACATTGAAATGCAGTTTTTAGTACCAAAAATAATTCTTTGTTGCAATGTGAAGGCGTCCACATTTCACTTCAGGAAAATGCCTCCATAAGAAATTGTAACTAGTAACCTATTTAATAGAAACTAAAGGTTCTTTCTGTGTCGTTTAAATAACCTTCCTCAGTAAAGAGCAAGTTTAAGAAAATATTCAAATAGAGGCAAGTTGCAGCGTGCTTTACAACCGCAAGATTCTAGTAGCACTGTAAGGATAACTCCTACAAGTCTGCTGTACGTTTAGTGGCCCTATACGGGTCGGATGTTGCCCTACAATTAGCAAAACATTAGCAAATCCTTCATGTTACGGAGATGAGGTTGTTGCGAGGGACCCTTGGCTTCATACGACTGGATCGCGTTAGTAATGACAATTTACGAGAACAAATGGCTGTAGCACTTAATGCTTGCAAGGTGCGCGAAGCGGAACTCCATTGGTATGTCTCCTTGTCATTAGAAGCTGTGAGACAACATGCGAAGAAGGCCTGCTACTTGTCACCTGTTGGATTATGTCCGCCAAGAATCGGGAAGTTTGATCGAATCACTAAAGATATGCATAGAGCTAGCGGACACTGCACGGGACCAAGAAGAATAAGGCCCAATCTGGACTGAGAAGCTAAGGCTGTAAAGGGCTGACTTTCTGAACCCGTTGGTGGGTTCGAAACCTTGCTCAGTGCGGTGGTAGGCCTACTTAAAATATGCCAGCCTCTAGTCGGTAGATTTACTGTCACATTAGAATAACCTCTGGGGGCATGGGAAATTCTGGTACCTCGGTATCTCACCAAAAAACCGTAGAAAAGTTAGTAAGACGTAGGTACAGCTAATAAGTATAACACAGATTATAACTAGGATCGTCTCTCATTTTAAGATAACATACCGCACCTAAGAGCTAGGACTGGGAAGCTAGAGGCCATAGCCTTAATTAAGGTACAGCATCAGGATTTACCTGATGTGAAAATGGGAAACCACGGAAAACTATCTTCAGAGCTGCTGACGGTGGGATACAAACCGACCATTTCTCAAATTCAGGCACGCAGCACTGCCCTTTCTTTTCTCCGATACCCTCACCTCCTCCATTTTCTCCCTTATTAGTCACACGAGAGGATAATTTCCCAGTTATGCTTCCTCTTGAAACAAAAATAATCGCCACCAACATTTATGTCACACAAACACATCTAATGTTTATGCTTTTCATTGTAAAATGATCATTTTAGTAGCCTGTGCGATATTTCTGTTAAGTTCAAAAATTATATTCGTGATTAAATTAAATATTTATAATTTTAAAAATAATAATTATAAGAGAACAGGGAGCCTCCGTAGCTCAGGCGGCAGCGCGTCGGCCTCTCACTGCTGGATTCCGTGGTTTAATCCCGGTCACTCCATGTGAGATTTGTGCTGGACAAAGCGGTGGTGGGACAGATTTTTCTCCGGGTACTCCGGTTTTCCCTGTCATAATTCATTCCAGCAACGCTCTCCAATATCATTTCATGTCATCTGTCATTCATTAATCATTGTTCCAGAGGAGTGCGACGGGCTTCAGCAGCCGGCACGATTCCTATCCTCGCCACTAGATGGGGCTTCATTCATTCCATTCCTGACCCGGTCGAATGATTGGAAACAGGCTGTGGATTTTCATTTCAATTATAGGAGAACACTGAGGAAATAAAACAATAAGTTACACGGTAGTACGATATGACAGCAAACGCATTCCCAAAATAACAATGATATTAAGTTCCATATATTTGGCACTTCACTAACCCTACACAATTCCAATTCCAATGACTACGATTTAGGATTGCAGTGCAATTCTTGTAAGATTTGTGTACTACCACTTATATCTACATACTCTTAGAACCGCGCGAATTTCCAACACTCTCAAGAAGGAAGATAATATGAGGCTATTGGTATTAAAAGGAGTAATCTCCACTTTTCGTTGGAAATGAGTTATTGATACCGTTGTATTGTATTAATAGCTGTCTAAAAAACTATGTTGTATGTCTTTTTCAAAAAGAACAAAATCCCATCGTTTCAGAGCACGAAAGTACAGTGTGACTTTCAAACAGAACAATCTCCGCCATCTGTTGGTATCAAAAGGGACAATCTCCAGAACTACCAATCAGCTCTTTCTGCTCACGCCATGTGAGTGCTGCCTTATTGGTTCAATCTATATAAATAAAATTGTAGGGGGTCCGCTGTCTGTAATGTCTTTTTTTGGTCAATTTTTCAGATATTTATCCGTTTTAGGTCAACTCAAGACCGAATCGGTGGTTTTTACGTTTCGTGTCTGTTTGTCTGTCTGTTTGTCTGTTCCACCATCACGTCGAAACGGCTAGATAGATCTCAACCAAACTTCATATTTAGGGTAAACTCATCCCGGGGAAGGTTTCGATATGCATATCATTTTAAAATCTTCGAATAGACGGGGGTTTATAGGAAAACCAGAATGGTTTTTCCACCATCACGTCGAAATGGGTGGATAGATCTCAACCAAACTTCATATTTAGAGTATACTCATCCCGGGGAAGGTTTCGATATGCATATCATTTTAAAATATTTGAATAGACGGGGGTTTATAGGAAAACCAGAATGGTTTTTCCACCATCACGTCGAAACGGCTGGGTAGATCTCAACCAAACTTCATATTTAAAGTATACTCATCCCGAGGAAGGTTTCAATATGCATATAATTTTAAAATCTTTGAATAGACGGGGTGTTTATAGGAAAACCAAAGTGGTTTTCCTCCATTTTCTCTTATACTATTGATTGTCTGTAAACTTCGTTTACCGTACGTGAAACGTCTCTTCATTATAAACAACTTTTTTATGTTCATAATTTACCTTACTCTTCGCATGACGGAGAAATTTACAATTTTCTGCTGGTATCATGCTCTGCATTTAGTGACCGACAGACCGACAACGAACCTACAGGTTACCATGGCAACGTCTCTGACTGCATGCCAGTAGGGAAGTAACGTATTGCCATTTTCCTCATCATGCTTTTAAATTCGTGGTTGTTCCTTGGGTAGATGGCAAGAGAGGCGTCAATCGGCCCATCTGCGGGATATTGGCGGAATATCGTTGGAGGTTATAACCGCCCTCGAATAGATTAAGTAATAACACAATTAGTCATCTTATTATTATTTGTTTACCTAAGAATCACTGGACCTAAATTTCTCCCCTGTTACCGCTTTGTTATATCCATAACTCACACTAGCATTATTTATTGAGGGGCATATGATTTTGCAATACATTCACTTGGCATTTACATATTTGTCGTTATCCGGCTGTCCTCAGTTATAATCCATTTTCTATTAGTTTCAACTTTCTTAACTGTATTATTTTCTTCCTTAATTACGCCGTATGTACGCGAGTGCTGGAAACTACTGGATGTATTTCCACCAAGATTCGTATTTAGAATACACCTGTCCTTGATAGGTTTTAGGGCAAATATTGTTTCTAAATCCCTAAACTGACTGGGGGTTTATACGAAACCGAAACAGTGATTTTGCACTTCCACAAAATATACACAACCAAACTTAATGGAAATCTACCTACCTTGGTAGAAATTAATTTCTAAACCTTTTCTCTCATGTGCATCATTTCGATACGAGGATTAATAAGGGAGATATCATTAACGGACCGTTTTTCTGTACAAGTCCCATCGGACTTAACTCACGAGCGGGTGCGTGTAAAGCGCATTCCTTACAACTTGAAAACTACTGAAGACATTCGAACCAAAATTTATATTTAGCATCCACCTGTCCAAAGGTAGGTTTTAAACGTAAATAACATTTTATGTTCCGGAATGGACTGCCGGTTTATAGGAAACCGAAATGGTGATTTTACTCTTCCACAATATATACAGAACAAGACCAACCTGACTGGAAATCGAACAAACGTGATGGAATTCCACCCCTAAACCTTTTTTTCATGTGCATTTTTTCGTCAGGAGGATTAATAAGGGAGATACCATGAATGGTCAGTTTTGCAGGTTAAGTCCAGCGGACATAGCCCTAAAGGTGTTTTACATGGAGCAGATTCCTTATCTATATAAATCAAATCGTAACGACTGTGTGCCTCTACACTGACTATTTTGGCGACATTTTCGTACAGCTTGCCGTTTAAGGGGTAATAATGACCATCTGCATAATTTTTCGTTTAGTTTCCTGAAAGTCCTAATTTTTACCCGCCTCGCCCAAAATCCAGATTGCGGCATAATCTGCCAGAAGAAAAAGAAGATAATTGAAATTTGACAAAATTATACGTTTTAGCCTGTAATGAACGGAAAACTACATCATTAAATTTTTCACTTTTTATCCCCGAAGAATATCGAAATATGCAGGCAATTTTAATGATGGTGCACATCTTCGGAAATTCCTATCACATAACGTATTGCACAATCTCCGTTCAATTTGGAATGATCTACAACCTTGGTCTTATGACTTTTTGCCGTATCTGTATCCCTTTTACGTATGATTTTTCTCTATTAATCGATGTTAAGACAATTTGGAATTTTCACATGCATAATTCATGCTTTCAATTACTTATATGAAATACAGAATCATCAAACTCTTCATGAAAAACTGGCCCACCCAGTAGCCATATGTGAGCCAAATGCTACGTATGTAGCTGTCACATAATTATCCGAAAAGTAATGTAATGTGAGATAATCTTACAAAAACTTTACCCTGTTCCACGTTTCTAACTCAATCTGACCCAAGAATAGACGACATATCATAGGACCAGCCATTTAGGCCACTAAATCCGGCGTGTCTTATGGTATAATCCTTTGTCGATATGACGTACGTTTAGTAGCAGTTAATCTGTAAATGAAGGTCTTCAATATTGTAAACACGCATATACTTTCGTATGCCGATCCATATATATTCACTGATGTCGATTTGTAGCGATCGAGAAAGGGTGGGTCTGCTATTGTAATCAGTACTCCCCACACCGACTTTGACTGGCAGTAGGAAAGGGTTCCTTCTCCAACTCCTGTGTAACTGTCATTAGTAAGGAAGGGCGAAAATTGTAATGAATAGTTCACTTCTCGATTTGACTTGCAGCAGGCAAGTGAGTATGCAGTTTTGTATAAAACTCCCCTACCCGATTGTGTTTGGCAGTAGGCAAGAGTGCCCGCCATTATAAAGAAATGTCCTCATCTAAAATGTGACTGGCATTAGGCATAGTGGCCTGTTATTTTGATGGAAACTCACCAACTTGGTGTGACTGGCAGTGAGCTGGCTGGCAGTAGGAAAATGGGCCTGGCATTATAATGATAACTGCACAACTCAATTTCGAGTGATAGTACGGTAATTGCCTGCCATTATAATAAAAACTCCTCAACTGTAATCTGTCTGGAAGTAGGAAAGGGGGCTGCCATTTTAACGAAAACTCCCCAAATCGATTCTGTCCGCGTAGTAGGCAATGGGGCCTGCAATTATAATGTAAACTTCCCAACTCGATTGTGAATGGCAGTAGGCAAGTGAGCCTGCCGTTATATCATAAATCCGTAACAAACACTTTACATTGGAAACAACGTACGGGGACCTCCCCATGCTCTTTCTCGGTTAACGCTAAGAGACATGCTATTTTAAAACAATCTTATTTACTGCATGTACACTATTTATTTCGATATTCGAATACAATGTAGAATACCGTAGCGAAGCACGGGTACATTCGCTAGTTGAGTTATAAATTGAGACTCTCTTACTTATACATGCCTATTTTTCGGTTTTAGAGTTATACTGGAGGTATTTTCGGTGTTTTGAAATTATATGAACGTGCACGAATATATTCTATTACCAAAACAAACGGTAGCTTTCTTCAGTGTGTTCTGTGATGGACATGCTACCCCAAAACGTGACACCTGTCTCACCCACAAAAGCGAGGAAATACTCTCACGATCACAGGAAATGGAAATCAGTTGTTGCAAAAAAATTGGCAATAACATTGTCAGTAAATATTTTTTTTACCAGGTAGAAATTAAAATGGGAAATGGACTTATATGGACTTATATACTCTTCCATAGTCAATATCCATATGAACTGATCATAATCTCAGGGCACTTTATTATAACAGCTGTCTTTAGTTTACAGACTTCTCTTCCTTCTTTTTACTGACTATCTGAAGCATAATGTTAATTTTTCAGTTTTATTGTACCCTATATTGAATGTATTGGTAATAAGATTGTTTGCAAATCTAAACTGATGTGTTTCGTGCTGGTCTTCAGTTTTTCAGTCTAGGGAATATTATTCATCACTTTTGTAACTCTTAAATAAATGTACAGTACATCATAGTGTCATTCTTGACCTTTCAATCTAGTGTAAAGAAAAATAGTGTAGGTATCACAATTCTGTAATTATTAGCAAAAAGAGCAATCTCCTTACATGTTGGTATATAAAAAAGGAGCAATATCCACGAAAATCTGAAAGTTAGTATCAAAAGGGACAATCTCCGAACTATAATTTAAAATACTTAATTAACCATTAATTATATGGTAGGTTTTCTTTGATTACTCGGTCACAGCCTATCTGTTGTGTATATAAGACAAAAATCACCAAGATAGAGTGAATAGAAATGCATTAGATAAAAAATCACTCCCACTGTAAAGTTCAGGAAGATGGAGATTGCTCCTTTTGATACCAATAGCCTCATATGGAGCATTTCAACTCTTAGGAATCTGCACCGTTAATGTGCTAGTCAACTGCATTCACTTCATAGAATGTATGCTATCCACTTTTATGGGGACCCGATGAATCACTTGCCCGTTAAGATAAGAAAATGGTGTCACTAATTTGTGGGGCAAGTACCTATGTCTAGACAGAGGAAGTCTGCTGTCACGTCGTGGTGGAGAGTCTATCATTATACTAGCAGCTCTTGACACATTATCTGAAGGACGGCACAAAAAACATTTTAAATTATGCGAGAAAAATAATGTAATTCAACTGTCCTCTACTTGAGTTCTCTTTCTTTATCTGTTTACCCTCCAGGGTTGGTTTTTTCCTCGGACTCAGCGAGGATCCCACCTCTACCGCCTCAAGGGCAGTGTCCTGGAGCGGGAGATATTGGGTAGGGGGATACAACTGGGGAGAATGGCCAGTACTTCGCCCAGGCGGCCCCACTTGCTATGCTTAACAGGGGCCTTGGTGGGGGATGGGAAGATTGGAAAGGATAGGCAAGGAAGAGGGAAGGAAGCGGCCGTGGCCTTAAGTTAGGTACCATCCCGGCATTTGCCTGGAGGAGAATTGAAAAACCACGGAAACCACTTCCAGGATGGCTGAGGTGGGAATCGAACCCACCTCTACTCAGTTGACCTCCCGAGGCTGAGTGGACCCCGTTCCAGTCCTCGTACCACTTTTCAAATTTCATGGCAGAGTCGGGATTCTAAGCCGGGCCTCCGGGGGTGGCAGCTAATCACATTAACCGCTATACCACAGAGGCGGACTACTCGAGTTCTAATAGATTTTATTCCGTCTCAGTCTGGTGTAATTTAAAGGTGCTCAAATTTGCCAGACTCATATCGGTAGATTTACCGCACCTAAAAGGATCCTGCGGGATAAAAATTTGTTCAGTGTCTTCGTGAATAATAAAAATAGTTTGTGGGGCGTAAAACCATTATTATTATTATTATTATTATTATTATTATTATTATTATTATTATTATTATTATTATAACGAATTATTATCTCTACAAATAAAATATACGTTTGTGCATGCATTATGAAAATTACCATAATAATAATGTCATTGTTTTACGCCCCACTAACTAATTTTCATGGTTTTCAGAGTCCAGCTCTTTGACTAAATGGTTAACGTGCTGGCCTTTGGTCACAGCGGTCCCGGGTTCAACTCGCAGCAGGGTCAGGAATTTTAATCATAATTGATTAATTCCCCTAGCATGGGACTGGGTGTATTTGCCGTCTTCATCATCATTTCATCACGATAAGCAGGTCGCCTACGGGAGTCAAATCATAAGACCTGCACCAGGCCTCTCCGGAGACCACACGACATTATGGTTTTCGGAGACGCCGAGTGTCGGAATTTAGTCCCGTAGGAGTTCTTTTACGTGCTGGTAAATCTACCGAAAAACGGCTGACGTACTTGAGAACATTCAAGTACCACCAGATTGAGCCAGGATCGAACCTGCCAAGATGCGGTCAGAATGCCAGCTCCTTAATCGTCTGAGCCACTCAGCCTGGCTGAAAATGATAATTTTGTTTGACGAAATAACCATTCAATAGCAGTTAGATGACAGATATGCTTATACGATAAGATTAGCTGATCACTTGGCCACTTTGTCATAAAATTTACGTAGATAATCGAGTTCATTTCTTTTATTTTTAGCATGTGTAGTAGTAAAACTATTTCTATTTATTATCAAAATGTGCGAGGTCTAAATACCAAAACTGATATATTTTATAATAACTTATTGTCAACTGATTATCACCTTATCCTTATAGAAACATGGTTGAAGGATAATATTTTTGATAGTGAACTAACCTAATTAACCCATGGCAGCTAGTGATGGCAGAACTTTTCAAAATATCGATATATCGATGTCATTAAAATACCGGTCTTCAAAATATCTACTGTATATATCGCCGATATACCTGTTTTTAAAATATGGGTGCTATTATCCATTATTGTAAGTCTAGTTTACATTTGACACAACGATTAAAGGATTCATTAGGTTTAATAAGTTTTGACACAGATCAGAAAACAAGCTCAAAACAATGACCAACTAACATGACTTTTTCACTACAATGACATATTATAAAAACATTTACGGCCAAAAGATATTATGATACATAGAAAAACAGTATATGCAAGGTGTCTAGTAACGAGCTAATAACTTACACCGAAAAACTATATGAAAAACTGCAAACGTATAATTTGTGTACGAAGTGCATCTGATAATTATCAGAGCTCTATAAAATAACGATACATTTTCTTCCCAACTTCTTCCTTAGAACTGCAATTCCTTTGTTGGTGAAAAGACATGATGATCTTAGGGCAATTTCCAATACCTCTTAGGTAAGCCAATTAGAAAAAGCAGCTTGGATAACATTTTGCCATTTAATCGGTTTTTCTTTTCCGTGATGGTGTTACCGGCCTTTGAAAACAGTCTCTCTGCTGGGACAGAGGTCGCTATAATGCTCAAGTTTTGCCTAGCTAACGTGTAAAGGGTATACGAGGTATGCGCGATGAATGAGTTGTGATATTTTCACTGTATTTACCGAAGTGACTTGAGAAATGAAAATACAAATTTTGGAACTGTAGCATGCAAATATTGAAAGGGTCTGAAAAAGAATCAGATCGTAGCCAAAAGTATTAGACAAAAATATCGATATATATGGACAATATCGACAATATATCGGACCTCAAAATATCGATGTCGATATATTGATTTTTCCATCTCAAAATATCGATATTTCCGATATATCGATATTGGTTTGCCATCTCTACATGGCACTACAGCCCACAAAGCGCTTTGGCCTACCAAGCGACCTCTGCTCACTCCGAAGGCCTGCAAATTATGAGGTGTCGTGTGGTCAGCACGACGAATCCTCTCGGCCGTTATTCTTGGTTTTCTAGCCCGAAGCCGCTGTCTCACCGTCAGATAGCTCCTCGATTCTAATCACGTAGGTTGTGTGAACCTCGAACCAGCCGTCAGATCCAGGTAAAAATCCCTTACCTGGCCTGGAATCTAACCCGGGGCCTCCGGGTAAGGGACAGGCACGCTAACCCTACACCACGGGTCGGCTATTTTTGATAGTGAGCTCTTTGATAATCAATATACGGTTTACAGATAGGATCGAAAATTCGCTAGAGCATGTGAGTTTTAATTACAGTGAAACAGTACATATATATATATATTAGAAGACCTGAAATAAAAAGAACAAACTTTGAATGCATTTTTATAAAAGGATACGTAGGAGGCTCAACTTGCTATATTTCTACAGTTTACTTTCTGCCTAGTTCTAAATTATAAGCTTACTTGTCATGTTATGCACTATTCGATGAATATTCAGATGTTCAATATAATAAGATTATAATTGCCGGAGACTTTAATTTATCATCAATAAGTGATAATCAATATGACAATACAGGGAGGACCTTCATGTCGAACTCTGGCGAACTTTCATTCTATCAATATCTAAACTTGATGAATGGTGTTGAGAATCGTATTGGAAGGACACTTGATTTAATATTGACCAATGTTACCAACTTTAAAGTTTCAAGAAACGAGTGTCCGTTGGTTGATGAGGATTGTCACCATCCTCCACATTTATTAGAATTTGGACCTCATCGTAAAACAAATAAATATGATAATGCTAAAAGAACCATGTACAATTTTTCAAAAGCAGATTTTCTTGGCCTTTAAACTGAAATTTCCTAAAATCGATAGAAGACCATAATAAGGCTTTAAATTATTTTTGTAATGTTTTTAACGAAGTATTAGATAAAACTTTTCCAGAAAAGAGAATAAGTAATAGGAGAGTATAACCATCTTGGTTCAAAACGGAAATTATTGAAGCTATAAATTTAAAGCAGTATTACTGGAAACGTATGAAGAGTTCAGAATTTAACAAAATCAAGCTTAAAGAAATGAGGAAACGGTCAAAATCATTGACAGATGGTGAATATAAAACATTGAGAAAAATTCTGAGTATCATATAAGTAACCAACATGTTTTTGGAATTTCATTAACAATACACGGCAAAAAATATCTAAACCCAGTGTTATGACATTAAATGGTGAAATTTTACAAACCACTAAGGAAATAGTCGATGGATTTGCCACATATTTCAGTAAGGTTTATGTAAGCAAGTACCACTGGCAATAATCATGATGCAAGTCCCAAGAAAACAAATTGTTCACTTCCAGTGACTCGTATAGATGAAAGAGAATATTCGAATGGTATAAAGAATCTCAAGTCTACTAAATCAAGTGGACCAGATGGGATTCCGCCTTACAAAATCAAAGGCTGTTCTAATATTTTAATGCAACCGTTGTGTTATACTGTACATCTAATCTTATAATGAATACCGGAGTATTTCCAGGAATTAGAAAAGCTTCAAGAATATGTCCGATGTATAAATCGGGTGATCAAAGTAATGCACAAAATTATAGGCCCATTTCTATAATATGTGCCTTCGTTAACATTTTCGAAACAAATATTTATTTCCGAATCTTGAATCATGTCAAAAGCTATATTTCACCCTATCAGCATGGATTCTACCCTGGGAGGTCAACTGTCACTAACCTATTAAATCTTGCAGAAGACGTGACCAGTGCTTTGCATAATCATAAATCAGTATATGTAATGTACACCGACTTCGCAAAAACGTTTGGTAAGATAGACCACGGTGTACTTAACAAACATCTTTCCAGTTTTGGACTTCTCACTGCTATATTAAACCTTATATCTTCATATCTGCATAACAGGGGTCAGTTTGTCACATATCGACAGACCAAATCTTTTGTATTCAATGTTAATTCACGTGTGCCTCAGGGTTCAAATTTAGGACCACTTTTATTTATGCTATTTATAAATGGATGGAGTCATAGGAGTCATAGATTCCAAACGTCTCATGTTTGCTGATAATCTTAAATTGTACAAAGAAATGTCACAAAATAATGACTATTTTTTTTAACAGAGACATTGAGAATATTTACAGTTGGATCGTCATCAATAAAATCGAATTTAATATCACCAAATGCTCCGTGATGACCTTTTCGACGGTACGTGATACATTTCAGTATGATTACTTAATGAACGAGCAGAAACTGAGACGAGTTGACTCGGTAAATAAGGAGTAACAATAAGTTGCACGTCACATATTGAAATTACTGTAAATGCGGCATTTAAGCTGTTAGGGTTTGTTATCCGAAATTGAAAGGAACTAAATAATATTAATACACTCCGTGTTCTCTATAACTCTTTCGTGAAGTCAAAATTAGAATATGCTTCTTTTATTAGGATGAAATATTATAAATCATATATAAATAAGATTGAAAAAGTTCAAAAGAAATTCTTAAGGTTTATATACTACGAAAAACACCACCAGTCTGCATAAAAGCTGATAATTTCTTATTTTCAGTTATAAGAAGAATTTAAGTAATCATCATTGGAGACCCGTCGAGAAACATATCAACAATTGTTTCTGCATAAAATAAAAAATGGCAGTATAGACTGTAGTGATTTACTCACAAAATTCCTTTTTTAACGCAAACAAATCAAACGCAGCTGAAAATACTTTTACAATCCTTTATAAAATATATTAATTCATAAAAATTCTCCGTTGGTAAGAATGTGCTCTGCTTTTAATGTACTAGTTAAGAACCACGACTTAGATTTCTCAATGTCCCTATCAGAGTTCAAAATTTGCCTACTAGATAATTTCAGCAGATATAAATAAAAAGTTATTTACAAAAACAACGTAGTTTAAAAATAAAATAGAATTATCTATGCAAACTTATTCAGAACCATCATAATCACAATGAATTTCAACTGTGTATAATCAGTGACACATTATTTAATTATAGTGATTAAACATGTACCGTACCTTATCTGTCTTTAAACCTACACACACACACACACACACACACACACACACACACACACACACACACACACACACACACACACACACACACACACACACACACACACACACACACACACACACACACACACACACACACACACACACACACACACACACACACACACACACACACACACACACACACACACACACACACACACACACACACACACACACACAGTAAATCGTCCCTAGAAACAACACCACGTACATCTGACAATGTTCTTCCTACCTATTATGTTCCTTAGGACTGGTCACGTCTCTCAGCCACATATGGGTATGATGCAGTCCACGAGAACAATGATCGTAGAGTTCATTTTTCTATGCGCGTGTGTAAAGGGAAATGAACCTTACTGTACCCTAATGTAGGAATGTATGATTGCATGACATAACCCCCTCCTAGAATATGATGTATTTAAGGCTCATTATTTTTTACAGATACGGATAGGAAACTGAACTCAATGGAAATTGTTCTGATGGACTGCATATCAACATGTGGCCCGGGGGCTTAACCAGACTTAAGGAAAATATTGGACAGAAAATATTGGCCTGTATATGCCGATTCCTTTAAATCTATTCTTTATTGTTGCGTTATTTTTTCAAATATATTATTGTAATGTCAACTATGTAATTCTTGTTTCAATTGGAGTACAGATCTGTTACAGGCATAAATAAATAAATAAATAAATAAATAAATAAATAAATAAATAAATAAATAAAATAAATAAATAAATAAATAATGTGTGTTTGAGTCATCAGTCCATAGACTGGTTTGATGCAGTTCTCCATGCCACCCTATCCTGTGCTAACCTTTTCATTTCTACGTAACTACTGCATCCTACATCTGCTCTAATCTGCTTGTCATATTCATATCTTGGTCTACCCCTACCGTTCTTACCCCCTACACTTCCTTCAAAAACCAACTGAACAAGTCCTGGGTGTCTTAAGATGTGTCCTATCATTCTATCTCTTCTTCTCGTCAAATTTAGCCAAATCGATCTCCTCTCACCAATTCGATTCAGTATCTCTTCATTCGTGATTCGATCTATCCATCTCACCTTCAGCATTCTTTTGTAACACCACATTTCAAAAGCTTCTATTCTCTTTCTTTCTGAGCCAGTTATCGTCCATGTTTCACTTCCATACAATGCCACGCTCCACACGAAAGTCTTCAAAAACATCTTTCTAATTCCGATATCAATGTTTGAAGTGAGCAAATTTCTTTTCTTAAGAAAGCTCTTCCTTGCTTGTGCTAGTCTGCATTTTATGTCCTCCTTACTTCTGCCATCGTTAGTTATTTTACTACCCAAGTAACAATATTCATCTACTTCCTTTAAGACTTCATTTCCTAATCTTATATTTCCTGCATCACCTGCCTTCGTTCGACTGCACTCCATTACTTTTGTTTTGGACTTATTTATTTTCATCTTGTACTCCTTATCCAAGACTTCATCCATACCATTCAGCAACTTCTCGAGATCTTCTGCAGTCTCAGATAAAATAACAATATCATCGGCAAATCTCAAGGTTTTGATTTCCTCTCCTTGGACTGTGATTCCCTTTCCAAATTTCTCTTTGATTTCCTTTACTGCCTGTTCTATGTAAACATTGAAAAGGAGAGGGGACAAACTGCAGCCTTGCCTCACTCCTTTCTGGATTGCTGCTTCTTTTTCAAAGCCCTCGATTCTTATCACTGCAGACTGATTTTTATACAGATTGTAGATAATTCTTCGTTCTCGGTATCTGATCCCTATCATCTTCAGAATCATAAATAGCTTGGTCCAATCAACATTATCGAATGCCTTTTCTAGATCTACGAATGCCATGTACGTGGGCTTGTCCTTCTTGATTCGATCCTCTAAGATCAGACGTAAAGTCAGGATAGCTTCACGTGTTCCTACATTTCTTCTGAAGCCAAATTGATCTTCTCCCAACTCAGCTTCAACTTGTTTTTCCATTCTTCTGTAAATAATACGTGTTAAAATTTTGCAGGCATGAGATACTAAACTAATGGTGCGGTAGTTTTCACACCTGTCAGCACCGGCTTTCTTGGGAATAGGTATAACAACATTCTGCTGAAAATCGGATGGGACTTCTCCTGTCTCATACATCTTGCACACTAAATGAAATAACCTTGCCATGCTGGTTTCTCCTAAGGCAGTCAGTAATTCAGAGGGAATGTCATAAATAAATAAATAAATAAATAAATAAATAAATAAATAAATAAATAAATAAATAAATAAATAAATAAATAAATAAATAAATAAATAAATAAATAAATAAATAAATAAATAATCTGTTTGTTTCTTGTTTCTTTCTTCGAGTATCACCTGAAAACAATAGAGCATAAATAGAATATGAAATTCTACCTACATTTTACGGCCGGACACGCGGTGAAGGGAATATTAAACCGTATTCCTAAATTTAAATACCTTGGTGAGTGTCATCTTAGTGACAAAAAAGGGAATGAAAAAAAAAAAAAAAGATGGCTTTCCAAACCACCCGATTTATACGATATATATAGCAAAAGGTGCTTTTCTATAAATACCAAAATTCATCCATACAACATTGTTGTCAAGCCGAATATCTCTTTGCACCAGAATGCCTTATCTTCTCTCAGAAATGTGCGCTCGCTCAGTTAGAGCAAAAAGAGATATTCTCCACAACATACTTGGCCCAGACTACACAAACGGGATCTACATAAGTAAACCCAGGCAAGAAATGTTTTCTACGATAGAACAGATAACTGGCACAATGTGCAAACGGAGCGCTCACTTCTCCCTACGACGGATGTCACTCTCGATGGACAAAACGCAATTTTAACAATCTAGACTCAAAACCAAAAACAACATTTCCGTGGTACGTTAAAGTCAAGAAAAGTCTCGAAGAAATGGGTTTACGACCAGAAGATGCGCACAAACGAGACATTTAAGGAACAAGCATCGTGAATTTTGGGACTTACCGAGATGAGAAATGGGCAACTGGTGCAAAGTGGTCGGATGAACGCCATGTTCGACACAGTGAGCTATAGTGATGGAAAACTACTGGATCAAATGAGAATTGAATAAACCCCAGAATGTATAATTAAACTTATCGTGGTCACTAGTTGGCCGATTAGCTAACAATAATAATAATAATAATAATAATAATAATAATAATAATAATAATAATAATAATAATAATAATAATAATAATAATAATAAATGTCGTGTGGCTTCTGGACAGGCCTGGTGCAGCTCTTTCTAGTCAACGACCATGGGTGACCTGCGCGTCTGACTGCGTGACGAAAATGATGAAGAAAAGAGAGGTTGAAACATGGTGTCGGCATATAGCCTGCTCCGCTAAATAACACCAGAATTTCTACTCAAGGTTTATCGTCTCCATCCGACGGACAAACAAAGTAATATGCCTTCACCCCATATAAACACTGTGGAAAGGTTTGGAACTGAATTATGATTTTTACACGAAATCTAGTGATTAGGAGTCCGTTTTCAAGACTGAATTGTTGGCATGCTGGCCTTTGGTCCAAGAGGTCCCGGGTTCGATTCCCGGCCGCGTCGGGGATTTTAACCTCCATTGGTTAAATCCAATGGCTTCGGGCTGGGTGTGTGTACCATCTTCAGCATTAGAAATCATCTTAGGTAGGGCCCCATCCTCACAGACACGCAGGTCGCCTATAGGACGTATACTAGAAAAAGATCTACACCAAGCCTCTCCGGAGGTCATACGCTATTATTACAGTGATTAGAAATCGTATACCACCACTTCTCCTACCCTGCCGTCTAACATTCTGAGAGAGATTTTTTCCATATTGGGACTCGAACCAGATAACCGCGAAGTCTCACCATAAAGACCTGGACATTCAAATGACCATGACCGCCAGACGGGCTAATAATAATAATAATAATAATAATAATAATAATAATAATAATAATTTTTACGTCCTACGAACTACTTTTTCGATTTTTATAGACGAGGTACCGGATTCTTTGTCTAGCGGGAGCCCTTTCACGTGACTCTAAATGTAGCGAAACGAGGCGGGCGTATTTCAGCAGCGTCAAATACCAATGGACTGAGCTGCAGTTCGAACCCACCAACTTGGGCTCAGAAAGCCAGCGCTCTACTGTCTGAGCCACTCTGATCAGCACATAACAAGCAGTGTAACTACCACTACAGTCGTATCTCCTGGCAACTGGAGCTAGCAGAGAAATGGGGAGAGCTATTTGGACAGTGGTGGTGGTAGCGATTATTGTTTTCCCACGAAGCACACGAGAAGAATGTGATCGGTCTCAAAGTGTGTGAAAATGAAAGACACAAGGCCTCGTAAGATATCTGGGTCGGAATAGAACAAGAGTTGGCCATGGGAGGTCGTATAGGAAAGAAGAAAGTGACGAGCGTGCCGTAAGCAATGCAATGCTCAGCTAGGAGAACCGTGGTCGAAAACCCACGCTACCACGTTGAAAGTCTTCTGACAGGCAAGTGGTACCGTGGGTACATTCTACCTTCCCCATATCCAGCGAGTTTCTTTTGCCTGACCAGAACGTCAAGGCAGATATTTTCTGTCAGAGTAGTTATTTTGATTACTATATCTGTCCACCTGAAAGTCAAGAATGTATATATATATTCCGTTTAAAAAGTATCACTTTCAATAATGGTGATGATAGTATTTTAAGGGAACAGACATCGAGGTCACCGACCCTGTCCACTTCGAATGTGCAATCTTAGTCACATGACTCTAACTCGCTCACTGTTTGTATACTGGAGCCGGTTATACTACTGCTCCTCCTCCTCCTCCTCCTACTACTACTACTGAGTGGCTTTCCCATTCTTTCTTTCTTTCTTTCTTTCTTTCTTTCTTTCTTTCTTTCTTTCTTTCCTAATCTGTTTACTCTCCACTACCACCTCAAAAGCAGTGTCGTGGAGAGCGAGATTTTGGGTCGGTGATACCTAGCAAGGCGTCTTCACCTGTTATGCTGAACAGGGTCCTGGTGGGGGATGGGAAGATTGGAAGGGATAGAAAAGGAAGAGGGAAAGGAAGAGACCGTGGTCTTAAGTTAGGTGTCATCCCGGGAAGTGGAAAGTGAGAAACCACGAAAAACCACTTGGGGGATGACTGAGGTGGGAATGAAGCCCCTCTACTCAGTTGACCTCCGAGGCTGAAGGGACTCCGTTCCAGCCCTTGTACCACTTTTTAAATTTCGTGTCAGAGCCGGGAATTGAACCCGGACTCACGGGGGTACCAGAATTTCGTCATGCGAGATAACTGCTTCATTTTTACGTTCTCTTTCTTCTTCTGCCCTCTGCCACCAACACGCAGCAGCGCCTTGTTTTAACGGTGATCCTGATTACCATCCTTCTATTTCTGGTCGCAGACGTTACTTTGAATGTGAGAAAGCAACACAAAATCAATTAATATATTTTAGGTAGTATTTTTTCAAACAATAAAAGAGAATTTCAAATAATAATAATTTCGTGTGACTATTTCTAGCCGAGTGCAGCCCTTGTAAGGCAGATCCTCCGATGAGGGTGGGCGGCATCTACCATGTGTAGGTAACTGCGTGTGATTGTAGTGGAGGATAGTGTTATGTGTATTGTGTGAGTTGCAGGGATGTTGGGGACGGCACAAACACCCAGCCCCCGGGCCAATGGAATTAACCAATGAAGGTTAAAATCTCCGACCCAGCCGGGAATCGAACCCGGGACCCTCTGAACCGAAGGCCAGTACGCTGACCATTCAGCCAACGGGTCGGAAAGAATTTCAAATGTTCACTGGGGAAAGGCTGACCCCGCCTTTCACGTACGCCATAGCTACTGTTGCTACTTAGAAAATCTTGTGCCCAGTCAGGCAGAATCACGGATGAGATAAATTAAATGAGGAGAATATGACACATCCTTTCAAGGTTTTCTGACTATAGAACAAGACCCCCAGGCATGGCTGTTTGTCTTGCCCGCTGCGAAAGACATCAAAGCGAGCCGGAGCTCTGAGTTCTTGTTTGTGCCAGGACGCCGCAAGACAGCGCTTTGAGTTAAAACACACATACCGGGGCAGTGCGAGCAGTCTGTGTCATACATCATTTAGGCTAACTCATAGCACACTGCGACTAAAAACTCCTCTCTTCATTTTCTCCCTTTCACAGCATTTTGAAACCAGGATTAGAGACTCAACGAGATTTTAAGTTTCTTGAACACTGTAGGTAATGATAAAAGAGCAAAGGCTTAAACAGACCTAATGTATATGAATGCGCTGCAGGATGTGGTAGTCAATATGTAAGCTCAGCTCTCAGTGACGATGTAACTTCTCCTGTTTGTATACAACATTCACTAACCTTCACATTCACAGG
This sequence comes from Anabrus simplex, assembly GCF_040414725.1. Classification (NCBI taxonomy): domain Eukaryota; kingdom Metazoa; phylum Arthropoda; class Insecta; order Orthoptera; family Tettigoniidae; genus Anabrus; species Anabrus simplex. Next base: position 903,280,234 of record NC_090265.1, read on the forward strand.
TCATGAGGGATCTAGAATACTATTTTTTTTTTTTTGCTAGTGGCTTTACGTCGCACCGACGCAGATAGGTCTTATGGCGACGACAGGATAGGAAAGGCCTAGGAGTTGGAAGGAAGCGGCCGTGGCCTTAAGGTACAGCCGCAGCATTTGCCTCCTGGTGTGAAAATGAGAAACCACGGAAACCACGGAAACCATCTCCAGGGCTGCCGACAGTGGGATTCAAACCCATTATCTCCCAGATGCGAGTTCACAGCCGCGCGCCACTAATCACACGGCCAACTCGCCCTGTAGAATATTCATTTGGAGTTATGACTTTCAGGACATACTTTGAACATCGGTATTTCTTCTTCAAGAGAAGAACTTGGAAGGCACCATACTATAATAGACGTGCTAATCTTAAGGATTTGCAAAAGTCAACACTGGTACCTGAGATGTTAAAAAAAAGTAGCATACTTGCAATATAACGTGACTGTTGATATGTGCTAGTAATCATAATATCTACAGTTTTAAACAGAATCCGAACCACAGGCAGGTGAATAGTCATTTCAATAATCCCACATGCCCTGGCTTCGATTTAAACCATGAATGCGTTGATGAGAAACCAGTGCTACGCACTTCGGAGACGATCTGGTAACAGATGGTCGACTATGCAAACATTAAACAGATTGTCTGGAGACATTTGAACGTAAAAATCGTTCAGTTAGAATCATATTATTCATTTAAATTTTTCTGTATGATAGCGCAGTGATATAGTCAATCGGCTCCCACCTTGTACGCATCGGGTTCGAATCCCTACGACTTGAAGTGGGATTTCCAAAAAAGAACACAGCCTTAGTGGTAGGAAGGGCATGCGTCCTTGGGCCAGCAGATGGTATCGTTCTTAAGACGCGTTTAGACGGTGCCTTTTTTCGTGCAACTTGCGGCTGGCAAGGCGAGGCAAGTGGGAGCATTCAGCGCCGCATGCGTCAGTCTTGTGCGCACGACTAGGCGCAAGTAGTTGCAAGCGCTCCCCAAACAGAGTGGGGAACTCGGTGCGTTATTCGTGCAACTTACTGTCGTGGAAAAAATGTATAGACACCTGAGTTAATACGTTAATAACAAGTTTATCCTTTGCCCCACACAGAAACAAGCTGCACCAAAATTTATTTTATTCTACGTTTAATTATTTGGGGCAGAAAATTTATCGTACCCAGTTAAAATTTTAACGTAGGTTGAACAAAGAAAGTGCCGGTATCTTTTCCATTTCCAACGGTACGCTCACTTTGAAAATTCGTAACTTTAAAAGTATTGATCTAATCGTTACCAAACGATAATGCCTCGTAAGTAACTTATTGTTGATAACACCAAGTGTTTATTTCATCTGATATTTGTGAAAAAGGTTGTTGTAAATTTAATTAATAATTAATGTTATTTGATTTACGTACCACTAACTATTTTTACGGTTTTTAGAGACGTCGAGATGCCGGAATGTTGTCCCATAGGGGTTATTTCATGTGTCAGTAAATCTACCGACACGAGGCTGACGTATTCAAGCACCTTTAAATACCACCGTACTGAGCCAGGTTCAAGCCTGCCAAGTTGGGGTCAGAAGGCCACCACCTCAACCGTCTGAGACACACAGCCCAACTGTTGTAAATTTTGTGAAACAATATTTTATCATTACTGGGTGTTCATAGCAGTAAAAAAAAAATCGGCCTTTTATAAAGCTCATGATAATGTCAGGCTAAAATTGAAACGGCTTTTTGCCTGCATGCAATTGTTGATTTTATGTTGATATACTGTATATATAATTGAGTGGTTTTGAGAGAAGAAAGCAGGGTATCGGCCGAGCGATGTTGCTCGGTTGGCCTATATGCCGCGTCAACTAAACTCTGTCACCGCTCTGTATCAGCTTTGAGTTGTGTAGATTACTCATCAATGAATGTGTTGTGTTATGGGGTGAAAAAGTGGAAGAAGGGAAGACATGCTAGATGACGAAGGGCGATATCCCCCCCACCCCTCCGCCCCCCATATCAGCCGGAACTTTAAATACAAGACGTTTCAAATGTTGAACGCATGCCGCCATTACTATTGATACCATGAAGAGAGGGCACACTTCGAATAAGCCCTATCACTTAGCTGCGGGAGAAGATAAATTTCAATGACCTGGCCAGTAATCAAACCCAAGACCGTTGTATCCGGAAACCAACACGCTCAACGTTCAGATACAGAGTCTGACAAAGAATAAAGGAAATAATGTAAAAACCGGAGCTCATTGTTCACGGCAAGCCGAACTTACGGACACCCGAAAAGAAACTCGAGCAGATCATCAAGCATGTTCGTCCTGACGTTGAACTCATCTGGCAGACGCTCATTGCGAGCTTAACCCCATGGAGTCGACGCGGGCATACGTAAAACATAAAATAACTGCAGTGAATATGTCTAACCTGATAGAGAGATACGGGATCAATGCCAGGAAGCCTTGAGGTTCCTTACTCTGGAGCTATGGAAAACATACATTGGACACACCAATAAGATTGAGAAACATTATTTGGAAAAAGATGCGCTCATGGTAGACGTTCCTACTAATGATCCTGTTATAATAAATTTAAACGTCAGTTCATCTGATTTATCAGACAGTGATTATGCTGACGACTTAGCAGGAGCATTGTAAATCATTCAAACATTTGATTTCATGATTTTTTTAAAAGTTTGAACTCTGTGAATAGGCAATGCTATTTTGTAAATACTGTGCGAGAGGAGTCACGGATAGCTAAAAAACAAAGTCGCAGCTAACCGCGTGCACAGTGAAATGGCTTCTCTCATATTAGTGTGTTCCTTATGTATGATGACCCAATCAACTGCAAGTCATGCGGAGACATCCGAATAAAATTTCGAAACAAATAGTTATCAATACTGACGTCTTGAAGAATATTTAATGTCGTACTCCGACAACGCGGGAAGTCTGACACCCATCGCTTTCGATTACATTTGCGTTTATTAGCAATAATTTTGAGAGCAACAGCAGCGGCAACAGCACATTTAAGCTGTTTAGAAGCCATTTTCGAATGCTGCATGCGCCTCGTTTCTGTCCGTGTGAACACGAAGAGGCTTTTTTTTTTTTTTTTTTTTTTTTTTTTGCTATTTGCTTTTACGTCACACCAACACAGGTAGGTTTTATGGCGACGATGGGACAGGAAAGGCCTAGGAATGGGAAGGAAGCGGCCGTGGCCTTAATTAAGGTGCAGCCCCAGCATTTGCATGGCGTGAAAATGGGAAACCACGGAAAACCACCTTCAGGGCTGCCGACAGTGGGATTGGAACGCACTATCTCCCGGATGCGAGCTCACAGCTGCGCGCCCCTAACCTCACGGCCAACTCGCCCGGTTCACACACGAAGGGGCAAGAGGCATGGTTCTTGTGGCTTGCAATACAGCATGCGGTCTCGCATGTGGCGTTGCACGAAAAAAACAAACAAAAAAAACACCGTCTATACGCGCATTTATAAGAACTATGCGATCTGCTGGCCCTATGGAAAGGTAGCACTGAAGAAAACCGTGGGGTATAGTAGTCTAGAATCCATAGTATCCATATTTACAACTTTTGTCATCAGATATTGCACAGAAAGGCTAATTACCTAGTCCCCTGGAAGTCGTCATAGCTTAATATTATATTCCCATTTTGTCCGACTCGTTGGCTGAATGGTCAGCGTACTGGCCTTCGGTTCAGACGGTCCCGGGTTCGATTCCCGGCTGGGTTTGGATTTTAACCTTCGTTGGTTAATTCCAATTCGTGCTGTCCCCAACATCCCTGCAACTCACACACCACACACAACACTATCCTCCGCCACAATAACACGCAGTGTCCTACAAATGGAAGATGCCACCCACCCTCATCGGAGGGTCTGCCTTACAAGGGCTGCACTCGGCTAGAAATAGCCACACGAAATTAAATTTAAAAAAGATTCCCATTTTGAAATAGACCTCTCGCTGGTAGCGTCCTGGCACGAATGGTAATAAAATCCTGCCCATTGTGGCGTATTTTCTAATGTACGTACCCATAAATTGTTGTTTGGAATCAGATCTGAAGTGGATGGGCTGAGTGAGACCCTTCAATTAATTGCAATACATTGATTTCTACTACTCCCAGTGATTGTAGCAGGATCCTCCTACAAAACTGAATAAATAAGACAAATACATGAAGAAATTATAAACAAGAATCCCTAAGCATTATTTGTAATGACATTCGTCAGACTTCAAACAAATGCCAGTTTGCTTTTAAAAAATTTAGAATCTGTTTTACGTCGCACCGACACAGATAGGCCTTATGGCGAGGATGGGATAGGAAAGGGCAAGGAGTGAGAAGGCAGTGGCCGTGGTCTTAATTAAGGTACAGCCCCGGAATTTATCTGGTGAGAAAATGGGAAAATACGGAAAACCATCTTCAGGGTTGCCGACAGTGGGGTTCGAACAAATTATCTTCTGAATACAAGCTCACAGCTACGTGACCCAAACCGTGCGGCCACTTGCTTGGTACCAGTTTGCCAACCAGATATAACGTTCATCGCGGGATGTGGGGTTGTGTGGGCTCATTGCTCTCTAACAATGATTGTTCCATGGGAACTACTGAACGAGAGATTGAGATTTCTAAGATAGTAATGGTCGATCTGAAGAAGAGAAGATCATATCGTCATTAGTACAATAAGGAAGACTAATTATGTCTTAAGTATTCTTCTTCTTGCCGGGCTGAGTGGCTCAGACGGTTGAGGCGCTGGCCTCCAGATCCCAACTTAGCAGGTTCGATCCTGGCTCAGTCCGGTGGTATTTGAAGGTACTCAAATACGTTAGCCTCGTGTCGGTAGATTTACTGGCACGTAAAAGAACTCCCACGGGACAAAATTCCGAAAACCGACAAGAAAGAACTTAGTGGGAAATAAAAACAATAACATTATTATTATTATTATTATTATTATTATTATTATTATTATTATTATTATTATTATTATTATTATTATTATTCGTGTTGTCAGTCAGTAGATTGGTTTTTAAACATCATTCTTCCATTCTGATCGCTCTGAGCTTTGCTTTTCATGTTTTCATAAGCAATAGCTAACAACATCCATGACTTGCCTGTTTTACTGTAACCTCAGTCTTCCTCGATATTCCTTACAATAAAATAGTTTTCACCGATATAAACTTCAGTCTACTCAGTATTGTTTGTATTATGCGTAGATGTACACATTTGTGCAAAAATATCGAAGCCTTTGAAATGCGGTGTTGTAGGAAGGTGCTAAAAATTCTTGGACAACTCGTCGTAAGTAATTTATCTATTTTGAAACATCTTCAATTAATATCTCACCTAACTACCAGGTCTCTCATTGTATACTGCACTAATCTGGACCGGTCTTGCAATAATAGCTAGTTGGGGAAGAGAAAATCCAAGGTCATGTACCAGCAAGACGAACCTTCTTTCAAACTCTGTTCGCGAGATGACACTAAAGACTTTGGTATATTGAGAGGATTGGCGGATAGGATTCCTTACCATACTACATCGTGACAGTCACAGTATCATAGCAGCGAAGAAGGAGGAGAAGAAAAAATATGGGGTACTTGACTGTCGAAGTTTCTTCAGCATATTCTGAGATAACACAGCTTATTTTCTGTATCTTGGAATCTTCCTCCTGTGAGCTTGGATGTAATATCGTTTACCGGTAATGTGCCCTGTGATCCTCCAATAGCTTGGAATACCAAGCAGCACGAGTACCGTACCTACAACACAATATACAGAGGTGCCATCTGTTACGACGGAATACAAGTTGGATGTGCGCGCCCTCGCGGTTAGATGACGAGGTCCCCCGTCGTTACAACTCGCAGGCTCATTAGACCAGGGTGGTGATAAGAAAACTAATGAATGCAAAATACTGAGAGGACGAGCGAAGAAAGTGCAGGAAAAATAAGAGCTAAAAAGACATTTCAGAGCTGCGATCTCTCTGAAAGAACGGAAAGCAAAAATACAGCTACTTAAATACGCCCTCGAGATATCACATACAACGCGGTTACAATCCAATTTTCAGCAGGGGAAAACCTTGTTAACTTTGTTACTTCATTGCATTTAAATGTTTTATATTAATGTGCTCTAAATTAGAGTCATTGACGTGACATACTGTACATCTTCACATTTACCTCAGAAGCTAACCGTGTATGCTGGTATTCGATTATGCAAACTTGAGTACAATAATTTCGTCTGGCTATTTCTAGCCGAGTGCAGCCCTTGTAAGGCAGACCCTCCGATGAGGGTGGGCGGCATCTGCCATGTGTAGGTAACTGCGTGTTATTGTGGTGGAGGATAGTGTTATGTGTGGTGTGTGAGTCGCAGGGATGTTGCGGACAGCACGAACACCCAGCCCTCGGGCCACTGGAATTAACCAATGAAGGTTAAAATCCACGACCCGGCCGGGAATCGAACCCGGGACCCTCTGGACCGCAGGTCAGTACGCTGACCATTCAACCAACGAGTAGGACAAACTTGAGTAAATAAAATGCTACTCAACTGCACTAAACAGCTTTTAAAGCCAGAACCATTGAGAGAAAATCGTAATAAAATAATAATGAGTTAGTGTAGAGTAAGTTTATAAGGGTTAGACAACGAATATTTAGCGACAAAGAGGCCAGTTAAACCTCCAAAGTCAAAGGACAGAAGAATGAGGGTATCGGTTTCAAATTAACGGAGAAATACACATGCACACTAATTCGGGAAGGAGTGCCTGCTTTAAAAATAAGAAAAAAGTAAATAACCAGAGTGCAAAAACACGAGAACAAACACATATTTAGAAAGAAACAAGTAATTTATAATTTACGATTAGGTCAATCAATGCCCGAATTTTCAACAAATTATAAATAGGAATAAGGAATGCAAATATGCAAATATTATTTCCGTTTCAAAAAATAATTCAGAATATGACTTCGTTCTCCGCCAAATATTCAGCCTTCTCTCTTTTCGGATGAAAGTTGAGAAGTTCTACATTTGATTAACCACGTTAAACGTCGGGAGTCGTCTAATAGTAATGCATTTTATGAAGAAAATCTCTCCACACATATTCTGGCTAAATGGTTCAACTCATAAAAAAATATTTTTGTTGTAAGAAATGAAGTGAATATTGGTTTACTTTTATGATATAATCAAGTAATCCTGACATATTTCCTCACATTTAGGAACGTTTGCAATAAAATAGACTTAAACCGTTATAAATGGTGGTAAAACCGTAATGAATAGGAGAATATATCCTCAGTCAAGTGCTTGTTCAGCGAAATGCATTGAATGGGTTTCTCACAGCAGTCCATTCCCAGGAAGTCTGCGTTATTGATGAAAATGACACCGCAGATGTGAGCTAAGTGTAAAAGGTCCTCTTATTCTGAGGAATATGCGTTCCTTGTTTGCAGCTTTGGAATCTTACGTTAAAATTGATTCTAATATAAAGCTACACGAGAAGGTATTGAATATGAAGCACGAAGCATCTTGACTGAGTTTAAATTCTATATATGTGTTATAGACCATTCAAGTTAATAGTAACTAGAAGACCCATGCTGCTCTGTAGCATTCGTTGTAAATAGGTCAGATAACTCGTCTTGATATGTCTGTCGTAGTCACATTGTTTTGCTTGCCCTTTTCAATGGTTTTATGATCATGTAATACGAAGCGCGTTATGGTATGTACAGTTCGCAGTCAGAATTCACCCATTCTGACGACATCATGCCGTCTGTTTGCTAAAAATATATTCAAATATTAGCTTTTTATAATCCTGTAGTTCTTGATGTAAAGCTTAGTATTGTGTCTTAGAAGCCAGTGGTACTTTTAATCACACTTCTTTTATATAGAACGGTTGACTTGTAAGCTAATAGGTTAGTCTCGAAGGAGCGTATTTTGTCAGGCAGAGAATTTTTTTAAAGTTACATGGCCTTCACTCTTTCTAGTGTAGCTAGGTTATCCTTCGATAGGTGTTCCCAGATAATATCTAAGCCGTATGTCATGATGGGGTCTGTTGGTACGTAGACTTTTTCTCTCAGCAGCATGCAAGTTATTAGGAACTCTTTGCCATCTGTTGAATATATTTGGAAGCTGGGAAAGGTTAGTGAATCAAAGAGTATCTAGTAGGAAATAGTATTCTTCTGTGATCAGAGAAGTGTGTACTCTCTGGGTTGACAGGTAGTAATCAAACGTGGCTGCATGCAAAGACATTACTAAGGATGAAAATCACATTATGTATCAAAATATTAATGCAAGTGTGTGTCGCTTGGCAACCTGATAAGTATAGAATGTATTGCAGGTTAGGGTAAGCCTTCGCCTGCAATTATTGGAGTGATCATTTAATTATTTCATTTTATGATTACTCAAAGATGACTGAACTTACAGACCTATCAATGCCTCATGATTCACCGTCAGTTAATTCCAGAGAGGATAAAACAAAAATGAAGCAAATCGGTCCAGTAGAATGGATGGACGGATTTGCCAAAGCTGTTATTAGTAAACTCTTAATATATAGACTAGAAAATGTACCCTTGCTTCGCTACGGTGTTCTACATTATATATGGATATCGAGTAAATATCGAGTGAATAAGATTTTTTAAATTGCATGTCTCTTAGCGTTATCCAGAAACAGCAGGGGTAGGTTCCCATACGTTTTTTCCAATGTAAAGTGCGAGTTGCGTAGTTGAGATGATAACGGCAGGCTCACTTGCCTACTACCATTCACAATCGAGTAGGTAAATTTTCATTATAATGGGAGGCCCCATTAACTAATGCGAGGCCACAGTCGATTTTGGGGAGTTTCGTTACAACAGCAGGCGCACTTTCCTACTTCCAGACAGATTACAGTTGAGGAGTTTTTATTGTAATAGCAGGCACTTTCCCTACTGCCAGTCAAAATTGAGTTCTGGTGTTATTATTATAATGACAGGCCCCTTTTCTTAATTACAGTCACACCGAGTTGGTGAGTTTGCATTATAATAGCAAGGTTACTACGCCTAATGCCAGTCACATTTTAGATGGGTAAATTTGTTTATAATGGCGGGCACACATGCCTACTCCCAAACACAATCGGTTAGGGGAGTTCTTAACAATATTGCATGCTCTCTTGACTTCTGCCAGTAAAACCGAGAAGGGAATTATTAATTACAATGGTAGTCCCTCCTTACTAATTCTAATAACAAGAGTTGGAGAAAGATCACATTCCTACTGCCACTTAAAGTCAATGTGGACAGTAATTACTACAATATCAGACGCCCTCCTGCTGAGAATCACTATCGATTTAAATATTAATTATAATGGAAAATACGCTATTTCCACATCGCTACAAATCGACCTCACTGAATATACAGTATTTAGATCGACATACGAAGTATATGCATGTTTACAATATTGCAAACCTTCATTTACAGAGTAACTGCTGCTTCATATCGACAAAGTGATTGTACCGTAAGACGCCTCATTTAGCGGTCTAAATGGCTGGTATTGATACATTTTCTCCTGTCTCATCTATTTTTGGGTGAAACTGAGTTATACACGTTGAATAGGGTGAAATTTGGGTAAGGTTTTCTCACAGTGCGTTACTCTCGGGTACTAATATGACAGCTACAAACATCGAATTTGGCTCACGTATGGATACTGGGTGGGCTGATGTTCGTGCAGAATTAGATGTTTCTATATTTCGTACAAGTGGTTCGAACTACGAATTATACGTATGCAAAGAGCAAAATGTAGGTACAATCGAGAAAAGGAGAGAAATCTAACATATAAGGAACAGTGATACTACGAAACGTCATAGGAGCAAAGTTATAGATCACTCTTAATTGAACAGAGATTGTGCCATCCGTTTAGTCAACAAATACCTCAAGAAGAACGTCTGCACAGTCATTAAAATTGCGTCTATATTTAGATATTATTCGGGGGTAAAAGGTGAAAAATTTGAACATCTTGGAATCTTTCCGTCGGTTACAGGTTAAAAGCTATAATTTCGCCACATTTCGATTTTCTAGCTCGTCTGCCAGACTGTCCCTCAATCCTGCTTTGAGGGAGGGGTTAAAAATGAAGACTTTCAGGAAACTAAAGCTAGCAAATATGCAGACTGTCATTATTACACTTGAAACGGGTAACTCTACGAAACTTTCGCCAAAATAGTCAATGTACAGACACACGGTCAATTCGATTTTATTTATATATATACAAAATGTGCTCTACGTAGAACACCTTTTGGGCAATGTCCGCTGTACATAGCCTGCAAAACCAACCGTTCATGATATCTGCATGATTAATCCTCCTATCGAAAAAAAAACACATGAAAAAAGTTATCGAAATGATTATCCATCAAGGTTGGTTGATTTCCAGTCGGGTTAGTCTTGTATATATTGTGGAAGAGTAAAAATCACTATTTCGGTTCCCAATAAACCACCAGTCCATTCCGGGAATTTGAAATGCTATAGATCTCAAAACCTACTTTTCGACAGGTGGCTGCTAAATATGAAGTTTGGTTGACATATCTTGAGTAGTTTCCAACTTATAAGAAATAGGATTTACACGTAACCGGTCTTGAGTTAAGTCGGGTGAGACTTGTACCGGAAAAAGGTCCGTTCATTTTATCTCCCTTATTAATCATCGTATCAAAATGATGCATATGGGAAAAAAGGTTTAGAAATCGATTTGCATTAAGGCAAGTATATTTCCATTAAGTCTGGTTGTGTATATTTTGGGGTAGTACAAAATCACGGTTTCTGTTTCGTAACAACCCCCAGTGAAGTCAGTGATTTAGAAACAATATTGGCTTGGTAGAAATACATCCAGCAGTATTCAAGATATAGACAAACAGACAGACACCAAAGATAAAAATATTCATAGTTCGAAACTTTGAATAGGGTGAAGTTTGAGAACATTTTTAACGCTTTACATTATTTTTTGCATACTTATGTATAAGATAGGATCATGAAATTTTGTCCACGTATGGTATACGATAGTACCAACGTGCACACAAAGCTTTATGGTCCTACCATTCCTATAAGTGTGTCAAACAATGAAATACATTTTTAAAAATCACGAAATTTAGGAACAATCCAGAAATACGGCCAAATCTAACCTATAAGGGAGAGAGATACGACAAAAAGTCATAGGACTAAAGTTGTAGATCACTCGAAATTGAATAGATGTTGTGCCATCCGTTTTGTGATACGACTTACCGTTTAACCAACAAATACCTCAAAGGGAATGTCTGCGCAGTTATTAAAATGGCCTCCATATTTCGATATTTTAGGGGGGTAAAAAGTGAAAAATTTGAACATCTTGGAATTTATCCCTCGGTTACGGACTAAAAGCTATAATTTCTCCAAATTTCAATTTTCTACCTCGTCCAGCAGATTGTGCCACCATCTTGATTTGGTGGGACGGGGGATAAAAATTAGGAAATTCCTAAAAATGTTTTAAGCTCATGGATCCTATAGGTTTTTGCTTTGGATAAATTATACGACTGTGTTCTTATGCTGAGCCCAAAATTTGAGGCCCCCAACGTGCCCCCTTCAGCAAAATTTGAGAATTTTCGATTTTTCTAGGGATCCTGAGGTCATCAGCTTCTCCCGTACCAAGTTTCAAATTTCTGAGGTTTCTGGAAGTGCCTCATTAATTCACGTCTATTTTCATTTTTAAATATTTATATATACATCGCTCCTGACCGACTTGCTTTTATATATGTAGATGACTGATAAGCATGAGCACGTTTAAAAGTGCAGACCTCCACTTCGAGATTCACTACTCCTAAACGGTACATGCTATTAACAAAAAGTTTGCGCCATCAGACGCCCCTTTTATCGCTATACATGTTTGTTACTGAACTATTGCCTCGTATCTCCCATATTTAGGGGGTCAATTGAGTTCGAATATTTGAATAGGGTGAAATTTGGGTTCATTTTTAATGCTTTAAATTTTTTCATACTTATGGATCAGCTAGAATCATGAAATTTGGTACACATACGGCATTTGATCGTGCCAATGTGCATACCAAACGTTATCATCCTAACCTTCCTATAAGTGTGTCAAACAATCAAATAAACTTTTAAAATTACGAAATTTACGAACATTCCAGAAATACGGCCAAATTCAAGGTATAAGGGAGAGAGATACGACAAAAGTCATTGGACCAAAGTTGTAGATCACTCAATATTGAATGGATATTGTGCAATCCGTTTTGTGATACGACTTACCGTTTAGCCAACAAATACCTCAAAAGGAATGTCTGTGCAGTAATTAAAATTGCCTCCATATTTCGATATCTTGGGGGTAAAAAAGTAAAAAATTTGAACATCTTTGAATTTATCCGTCAGTTACAGGCTAAAAGCTATAATTTCGCCAAATTTCAATTTTCTACCTCGTCTAGCAGGTTGTGCCGCCATCTTGATTTGGGGGGCGGGGGAAAATATTAGGAAATTTCTGAAAATGTTTTAAGCTCACGGATCCTACAGGTTTTTACTTTGGATAAATTGTACGACTGTGTTCTTATGCTGAGCCCAAAATTTGAAGCCCTCCAGCGTGCCCCCTTCAGCGAAATTTGAGAATTTTCGATTTTTCTAGGGAGCCTGAGGTCATCAGTTTCTCCCGTACCAAGTTTCAAATTTCTGACATTTCTGGAAGTGCCTCATTAATTCACGTCTATTTTCATTTGTTAATATTTATATATACATCGCTCCAGGCCGACTGGCTTTTATATATAGAGATTAAATGGAATAATATTATGTCAGATATACAATGTAACCAACTAGTACAGGTCTTAAGGACCAAACAAGACTGATAAGAAGGAATATGGAAGTTCTGTAAAAAGGAGTCCACCACGAAGGATTTGAACGTTGGATCGGTTTCAAGCATGGCTCGTGATAAGAGTAAAAGACATTGCTGCGTACAAGAACTGTAATGCGGGCTAGCATCATTACTTGTCTCTGAAGGGGCCGCCAATCGCATTGAGCAGCACAGCTGTAGCGCGGGACAGTATCTGCTGCACAAGTCCTGCAAATCAGCAAAAACGAGTACCGTATACCGTACGAAGAAGACAAGTTTTTATATACATCTGGTACACTTTAATAAGATTATTTAAAAGTGCACTACGTGGTTATCATATGAATTCATATGCAAGAAAAAATAAACATAATTATTATCAGATGTAACATATCCAGCCCGCCTTGTGGCCATGATCGTTAAGGTTGGACACCGTGATTAGCGGGTTCGAGTCCCTTTGGTCGAAAATAGTTTCGCCATCAGAACGTTGGTCGGCAGAGTAGGGGAGGTGGCCGTATACAATTTCTAATCACTAGATTGCGTGCCAAAAACCTGGATTAAACTCCAAACCTCTCCCCAGTGCTCATATGAAGTGAGGGAATATGACGCTCTTGATGGTGATTCGTCCGTCGGATGGGGACGTTAAACCTTGAACAGACCCCTTGGTGCTATTCGACAGGAGTAGGCTATGAGCCGGCGCCGGGTTTCACCCTCTCCCTTCCTACTATCATATATCACGTCATTCACTTCATCGTATTAACTCCTCTGATGAGGTTGATGTCAGGAAGGGCATCCGGTCATAAAACCCCGCCACGACAGGTTCATCTCACCTCATACCCGACCCCGTAGGGATAAGGGTTGGACAAACAAGATGTAACATATATCCACAAACGAATTCAAATGAACAAAATTTTATATTTTTTGTGTAAGCTTATGAATTTATTGTCGATTCTTCATACAAAGGCCTTCGGACATATTGATTCTCTTGTATATGCAAAGGGTGTAAGAAAAACGCCATCTAATAATCACTGCCGGCGATAAAAGGGATCAGGAAAACTAAAATGAAGATAGAAACCAACCGCCTTAGTTCGAATGGTCAGCATTTTAGAGGGTCGAGGATTCGATTCTCAGCCGGGTGGATTAACTAAGGTCCGTCTGGTTACTTCCTCTAGCTGAGGAACTGAGTGTTTGTATTTGTTTCAACATATGCAGTACCCCTTTATATACACACAACACAACACAACACAACACAACACAACACAACACAACACAACACAACACAACACAACACAACACAACACAACACAACACAACACAACACAACACAACACAACACAACACAACACAACACACCATCTTCCACAGAAGCACGCAATAGTGAATTCATACCACGGTATAGGGTTGGCGTCGGGAAGGACATCCGACGTTAAGGAAGCAGTGCTAAGCCCACACGTATGACATAATTCGCACCTGAGACTTCTCCAGGGTGTGGAAAGGCCGGATGAAGAAGAGCAGTTCACATCCTGAGTGAACAGGGAAGAGGATGGTAATGTAGTTTTATGACCATAATTCATCAGGTACGAATCTTCGTAGTCCTTATGTTTGGTTTAAATTCGATTTTTTACTTCACAACGACGGTGTAAGTGAATGGAGTGTTTATTTGCGAAAAATATGAGACATCTCTTTCTTGACTGATCGTGAAGTTTCATCAACATTTGACACCGAAATATTGGGCAATAATCGCGGTTCACGATGTTGTTGGGAGTTCTTTTGAGACATTCGGGCCGCAGAGCTCGTGTATAACGACATACGAATAGTAGTGTATTATACAGTATTGATGTTAAAAATAATGATTAGTCAGGAATATTGTACAAGAGGAATAATTTGTTCGAGAGAATATGTGTGAACAAAAACTGGTATTGACGTACTTTCCTTAGACACATACAATAAGGTAGGGCGCATAGCCTAAAGTTTCCAGTATAAGTATATTTAAGGAGGTTTAATAGGGTATAACAGGCATCAAAAAGAAGTATCATCACAACAGAATACCGTAATTTAACATAAAAATATAACAATGACTCGATAAACACCATAATTCTAACAGTTACATTTAAAGAACCCAGAGTATGTGTCAAAGTAGACCACTGCAATCGTTCTATAATATTTTATACAACCGTTGAATGCACAGCAAGAACACTTCGAGACGTTCAGTACGAGGAGAAGTATGCACCAGTAGTATAACAATGTGGGTTCGAACGCATTAACTCACGAATTTAAGCTAACAGGTTACAGTATCACATTAATGTTATATTAAGTAAAATACGGTTATTATAGTCAGTTTCCTTATAGATTTTTTTACAATTAGTTTTATGTCGTATGGACACAATTAGGTCTTATGGCGACGATGGAATGGAAAGGGACTAGGAGTGGGGAGGAAGCGACCATGACCTTAAATTATGGCACAGTCCCATCTGGTGCGAAAATAGGAAACCATGGAAAATCATATTCAGGGCTGCCAACAGTGGGGTTCGAACCCATTGACTCATGAATGCAAGCTGAGGGATACGTGATGCATACACCGTAGATAATAACTCTGTTCGATTATTATTATTATTATTATTATTATTATTATTATTATTATTATTATTATTATTATTATTATTTTAATAATAATAATATCTTCATCACTAATATCTGAATTGAAATGTACAAACATCTCCAACATAATACGAGATAGCGTGTAAAAATATAAACACAGAACACTTATAACACTGCTGAACGATAAACGGGTAGGACTCTCAATTTATAAGGAATAGACTACGAGTTTTTTTGTTTCAAGGAATTTCAAATACAAACAACATATTTTATTCACGGGTGGAATTAAAGCTCTAACAATCATGGGCATGAACCTTTCAGAGCTCATTCGGATATTAAAATTGGTCTAGAAACTAAAGGAAATGGAATATTGGCTGAGAAGATTAACATTCTACAGTATTATGTAATCTCTGAGAGCATTCTTTTATATCTAGTATCCTGTTAAAAGAGCCTCCGTGACTCAGGCGGCAGCACACCGGCCTCCACCCTTGGGTTTTATGGTTAAAATTCCGATCACTCCACGTGAGATTTGTGCTGGACAAAGCGGAGGCGAGACAGGTTTTTCTCCAGATACTCCGGTTTTCTCTGTCATATTTCATTCCAGCAACACTCTCCAATATCATTTCATTTCATCTGTCTTGCATTAATTGTCCGAGAGGAGTGTGACAGGTTTCGTAAGGCGGCACTACTCCTATACTCGCCGCTAGATGGGGGCTTCATTCTTTCCATTCCTGACCCGGTCGAATGACTGGAAACAGGTTGTGGATTTTAATTTTCATCCTGTCAAAAATTGTGGAATAATGTCCCCGTAAGTTATATTAGAAACTGGGCTCCTAAAGTCCACAATTAAAACTAATTACCAAATTTAACGTGTGTGCAGCTACCAGGAAAAGAAAAAGAGTATTTAAAAAAAATTGGGTGAGAGAGAAAATACACTTTGGATAGCTGCCCTAATATTAGGGAAACTAGAAAGGTTCAGCCTACTGATTAATCCGTAAGGTCAATAAGAAAATACATTTAATACACTTTCATTGGAATTTTTAAAATATTTCAATATTTATTAATTTCGGGCATCTACTCCCCCACCCCCGATGAATTCTATTTATTCAAATAACTTGATTATACAAATGATTGTATACTATTTGGAGTGACTCTCTCAAGTTTGCAACTGACATTTTTTGTAGAACATTAGTATGGAGTCGGAACCTTTTGAAAATATTCACAGAGAAATTCGTGATTGTTCCGCGGACACCAAACAACATATCAGTAACTTCCCAGTTCTTAATTTTATGACTGGAATATACACGTTATCATTTATTTTTACGTTTTTAATTATCTTAAAAGTTATTTTTAGATTTTTTGAATAGTGGAGAGATGGTACTAAAATTTCGTCTTCACACACCTCAAAAAATTAACAGTCCGTTATTTCTAGAATCGGAATTGCAAGAATTGTGTTTCTGAAATTAAAATATATTGTGTGCAACGTGATCTCCCTCTCGAAACTCGTCGGCGTGTCGTAATTGTTATTGGTGAACCGAGTGCAGGCCTTTGAAATATGGGTGTATCAGGAGTCCATGGCTAGATCAAGACACCAACGACGAGGTATTCCGTCGTGCCGGAAAAAGTACTAACCGTAGAAAAACACAGGAAAACAGCCTATTTTGGAGTATCTTCCGAAATTACAGATACAACTGCTCCTAGGAGGCAAGGTAGAAGGGAAAAGTGGATGTGGGCGAAGATTAACTTGGGCGCAAAACCTCCGACAGTGGTTCGACATGCCACGAAATGGCGAACCAGAAATGAATCCCCCACCCCATGGCGCAACAGCCCCGAAAGGCGTTGGCCTACCAAGTGACCGCTGTTCAGCCCGGACGCCAGCAGATTATGAGGTGTCGTGTGGTCAGCACGACGAATCATCTCGGCCGTTATTCTTGGCTTTATTGAGCGGGGCCACCATCTCACCGTCAGATAGCTCCTCAATTGCAATCACGGAGGCTGAGTGGACCTCGAACCAGCCCTCAGATGCAGGTAAAACTCCCTGACCTGGCCGGGAATCGAACCCGGGGCCTCCGGGTAAGAGGCAGGCAGGCTACCCCTACACCGCGGGGCCGGCGAACCAGAAATGAGATACGCAAAATAGGATGAACTATCCCAAGATAGTAGCTAGAAGAAAGAGGTTCTGTGATTTGCTTTGTAGAAATATCTGTTTTGTCTATTGCAGAATATCTTTCAGAGGATCCTTAATTCGAGTCGTGGCTGTGCTAAAGGCTTATTTTCTTTAATGAATGTGTCTTGAGCTCGTTCGATGCAGAGCTTTATAGTTTACGATAGAAAATATAATGACCCTGGCCACGACAAACGGCACTGTAGGTAATGCTTTTGTCGCAGTGACCTCATTTCAACAGCTTCTGAGACGGTAGAGGCAATATGAGTCTATCTTTCCAGCTTATAGTGACTCGTAAATTTATAGACTTCAAAATGAATTTAAGTTAACTAATCCCAAATCTTTCTTTGACCTGTTAATGAAAATAAAATAATAGTAATAAACAAGCTATTTTCATTCTCTGTACATCTTCAAAGTTAATTTTTGAATTTATTAATAGTGGTTGAGTGGTGCTTTCTCAGCTAACGTATATAATTTCAAATTTACACATCTATAAATGAATTGAGTTTTCTTTACTTATTTAATGGAAATACTGTATATTTTCCTTTTTACTGCTGAGTAATGTTCAGAAGATCCTCAGTCGAGCCCTGACTGTGCTAAATGCTTATTTTACAGAATATTACTTGTCGCACCCCTCGTTAAGTTGGTAATTTTTGCATAACTGCTATTTAGCGGAGACGAGTTACAGCAAAGGAAACAAAGCAAACTCCAACTAACAGAAATAGTCTGTATGTCTTTGATGATACTTCTTAGGTTCTTAGAAAACCAGGGGCAATCACATTTTATTTCCTTTCTACTGAGTGATATTAAAGCATTCGAGGCTTAGGCTTCCAACCCCCCTCTTTTATGATTGATTTTCCCTTATCCTTTTTCCAGTTATCGTTCATTCATGTTTTTCTTCTCATTTAGATAGTCGTCTTCATCATTTTACTCATCAATAACAGATTATGACGCCGCAGTTTTCAGCTAATAATCACAACAACAACCACCACCATCGCCTAATAGTTTGTTATTATGACAAGTAAACAATGTAACTATGTCAGTGATTATGAACTTGGCAATACGAACTTAAATTCTTGAATATCTCCAGTATTATAGCTCGTGCGGTAGAACTATATCGTACATAAAAGATTAAAAAAATAGATCGTCTATAATGTTTGTTATGTATATATTCTAGATTGAACTGATATTTCCGGAGATAATTGGAGATTTGTGAAAAATGTAGGCCTAATAATCACGATTATCTCCATTAAATTATTATTATTATTATTATTATTATTATTATTATTATTATTATTATTATTATTATTATTATTATTTGCGAACTATAAGTGCTTAAATGTAGAATATTGAAAATTATTTTACACAATTTTTATAATGTATATCTTTTCAGCACAGCTAATATTAAGGAAGGAATTCGTCATTTCCTGTTTAGATTTCCTTAATCTTCTTACGTCACTGTATAAGACCAAGCACCGTCCAGATGTCCCTGAACTTAAATACCGAATTTCACCAAATCCTGATCAACCATTTTCTCGTAATGTTGGGACAGACAGACAGACAGACAGACAGACAGACAGACAGACAGACAGACAGACAGACAGACAGACAGACAGACAGACAGACAGACAGACAGACAGACAGACAGACAGACAGACAGACAGACAGACAGACAGACAGACAAAAATTGAACCGCCGGGCTGAGTGGCTCAGACGGTTGAGGCGTTGGCCTTCTGACCCCAACTTGGCAGGTTCTATCCTGGATCAGCACGGTGGTATTTGAAGGTGCTCAAATACGTCAGCCTTGTGTCGGTAAATTTACCTCATAATCTACAGGTCTTCGGGCTGAGCGGCGGTCCCTTGGTAGGCGAAGGGCCTTCGGGGCTATTGCGCCATGGGGTTTGGTTTTATTTTAAATAATATTCGCGATTATCCAGCTCTTTGGATAACTAGTCGATGTACTAGCCTTCGGTTCAGAGGACCCCGGGTTCGATTCAGCCACCACAGAAACGTGCAATAGTGAATTCAAACCTCCACATAGGATTGGCGTCAGGATCAACATATGGCCGTAAAACTGGGCCAAATCCACATAAAGTGCTGACTTTCAAAAATGGGGATAGGGTCAGGAATAAGAAGATAATATTCACAACTGGTGAAATTAAATTATGGTTCGTTGATAATGTGTTTATTGTTTCGTTCAAGTCTAATACACAGCCAAGTGGAATGTGTTATCTGATTGCTCGAATATGGTAATTAATTAATCCCAAATCTGTTTTTGAACTTATCTTTGTATGGTACTTCTTGATGTGTTATTATAATTTTAGCGCACTCCACTAATTGGAGAACGCGCTACTGTAATTATAATCTGCAGCACTCAGCCAACTTTCAATTGGAGCCCTCCACACAACTGTGCGCCCTGCCTCGTTACCGGCATTGATTGATGAAGTCTTGACCGGCAAGCATACCTGCACAGTGTTGCTCGAGTGCTCAGGAAACCAGGAGACTGTTGATAACAGGGTCATTTCCTCTCATTTGTGCTCAAGTGTTTCTGAGAAAAATGCTCGTAAAACTTTTAAGCCCAAAAAACGTTCATAGTCTGTCTTTCCAATCCATTTACTTTTTTGATTTTTTAAATTGAAACACCGATAAACTGTGATTAACTTTGCCCAAATGTAAAATTTAAACTGTAATGATTGAAAATAGGTTCGGCATCCATTCATTTAAGACCTGAAACTGACAATTAGGCCCAACCTTCATGCTACGTACGTAAATTTTGAAGGAATCTTACTAATACACTAAAGCACAAAATGCCCCCTGTACAATTATTTTTCTTTCTTTCTTTCTTTCTTTCTTTCTTGCTTTCCTGAATCGTTTTCGACACACTACGAAAGTAGGGTTTTGATGAAACCGGGCTAGGAAAGAACAAACACAGGTAAAGTATCAAACGTGCAGTAATCTAAATTATTTATTTATTTACTTATTTATTTATTCTTAACTTATATTTGTAGCGAAGTTAGGGCGCTCTTACACTTAACCATTTTTTATAATACAATTTTGCTTTACGTCGCACAGACACAGATAGGTCTTATGGCGACAGTGTAAAAGGAAAGAGTAAAGGAGATTAACGTAGTGAGTAGTATTACATTAGAGGAAGTAAGTTGTCAATGAGACAGCGAAAGATGAGCCGAGTCATACTACCGTCTCGGCAGAAGAATACAGACGTGACGGCCTACATGTAGAGCTGGCATCCGCACACATGTGGGCTGTTATATGAAGGTGTGGAGAGGAATAACATTGACAACGTAAGGGGTAGGTGAGGTTTCAGTTTCCGAGCCTCAGGAGACATGTCTGGTCGTGACATCCCAGGGAAGGGTGGTTGCAGTTCCTCACCAGGGGGGTATCGTGGCCAGACAGATTTAGGATAGAGTTAGTATAGATTTAATGTAGTAAGTAGTTAGTTATACGCTTAATTTAGATGTAGGGGGTGCCCTAGTATGTGAGCAGGTCATCCGTCCATGTTAGAGGCAGCTTAGCAGATTTAGTTAGGGGTGGCGCCTTGCATGGTGTCTGGTATTCCACCCGTGTGGGGGCCCACCAAGTTAGTTGTAAGATTAGAGGGTTGTAGGGTTGGCCATTACATGTGGACTGGTCATCCGCCTGTGTAAGGGGCCGCTTAGTAATTTAATTGGTGTATTTATGGTTATAATTGTTCAGTTTAATTGGTTTTAAGTGTTCTTTGTTTATGTAACTTAATTGTGAACATGTATCTGGGCTAAATGCCTCCAATGTTCAATAAAAAAATTCAGTTGGGAAACTAAAAGGAAAGAGATAGGAATGGGAAGGAAGTGACCGTGGCCTTAGTTAAGGTACAGCCCCAGAATTTGCCTGGTGTGAAAATGGGAAACCACGGAACTTTCAATATCAAGATTTTGAAAATGTAAGTATAAAAATAAAAGAGAGATATAGTAATTCAACAAAAACTAAATGCTATCGATTGACACAACATAAATACAAGAAAATTAAATGCTTAATACTGTACGTATAATGTTATACAAATACCTGCACCTAACAGTCAAGTATAATTAATTTATAATAATATTTTTATAATAGATAGCAGAAAATGTGAAATATTAAACTACAGTTGTGTGTTTTATATATTAATTGCTAAACACATGATGAAGGTATAAACAATGAATATCGGAAAACAAATTATTATGGTAATAATAATAATAATAATAATAATAATAACAATAATAATAATAATAATAATAATAATAATAATAATAATAATAATAATAATAATAATAATGTCGGAATTAATATGCTGGTCTGTTTCATATAAATGTATTATAGTGTTGTTTTTGTATATCTAAAGATCATCAGCAAATACGTTGTAGTTACAAATTACGATACAGCCTCGTCATTTGTCTGGTGTAAAGAATCGCAACGACGGAGAACCACTCCAGAACTAACAGTAGTACGGTTCGAACCCACCATCTCCCGAATACAAGCTTTCACCTACATAACGCGTACCACTAGCAAACACTCTCGGTGACTTATATATTTTCTTTCTTAATATATTTAAGTATCGTGAATCGTTCCATATCGCCGGGCTGAGTGGGATGAATTTAAGTATTGTCTCTCCAGGCATTTCGGAGGTTGAACTGAGTGGTTGTAAGATCTATAGACGTTTTGCATGCTGGTACTGAAACCAATCGATAACTTTCGAATGACAATAGAGGCGTATTATCTTTGTGCAGGTAAATAAAAGCGGCAATCAGGTTGACAATATTTATTTTATGAAATAATTTAAACTGAGCTCGATAGCTGCAGTCGCTTAAGTGCGCGCAGTAGGCATATCCAGTATTCGTAAGATAGTGGGTTCGAACCCCACTGTCGGCAGCCCTGAAGATGGTTTCACATGGTTTCCCATTTTCACATCAGGCAAATGCTGGGCCTGTACCTTAATTAAGGCCACGGTCGCTTCCTTCCCATTCCTGTATCTTTCCTTTTCCATTGCCGCCATAAGACCTATCTGTGTCTGTGCGACGTAAAGCAACTTGAAAAAAGTAAAAAGGCATTTCGGAGTTTGAAAGAAGTGGATGTAAGATTCATAGCCTTTTTGCATGCTGGTACTGAAACCAATCGACAACTTTCGAATGAAAATTCAGGCGTATTATCTTTGTGCAGCTGAATAAAAGCGGCAATCAGGTTGAAAATATATATTTGATAAAATAATTTAAATCTTCTTATCGCAGTGATAACTCGTGAATAACTGACTATTCTTTCACATACGGAGTGTATCTTATGCCGACATTTCACTACGAATATTGTTCGATTATACCTCTATCGAATATGTCGATACACAGAATGTATTATGAGTATACATGGATTTCTTGTGTTTATAATGAACGATGTCACTATCAAATTTTTGAGTAGAACGGCTAATTCTGCCTTGTCTACTGGGATGAGCGTATTATCATCGGCGAATATCAAGTCTGAAGTTTTCGACCACCAAATGTTACTCCCCCATTCCATCTTTCAAGTACAACACTTACCGAAGGAAGGTAATACTAATGTTAATGTGTTTACGTCCTAATAACTACTTCTGATGGTTTTCGGAGACGCCGAGGTGCCGGATTTTTGTCTCACAGGAGTTCTTTTACGTGGTAATAAACCTACCGACATGAAGCTGACGTATTTAAGAACCTTCAAATACCACCAGACTGAGCCAGGATCGAACCTGCCAAGTTGTGGTCAGAAGGGCAGTTCCTCAACCGTCTGAGCCACTCAGCCCGACGCGAAGTAATTAAATGGCACCTGCTGTGTACAGGAAACTGAGTGTTAATATATGTGGTGTGAGAAATACACAAAAATTGGGGAAGCAGAATTACTCAGTCCTTGAGTCTAGGAAATTAACATGAAATAACTTGTTCACAATTAAACATTCACCATGTGCCCGTAAATTGAAGCCGAGGCTCCACGGAATGAATGCAAGAACCCTTACCAATATGATAATAATAATAATAATAATAATAATAATAATAATAATAATAATAATAATAATTGTACCGGGCGGTACACCTCCACGCCGCTAATTTAAAATTTGCGCCAGTTGAAACTCCTCTGCTGGAGGAAGTCTGAACTTTATCTACGCTATTAATTCTCTACTTTCTCAGAAGATGTCACCACGTGGAAAATTTTGAGTTTTTGAACTGTGTCATTTTTGATGTGTTTTTGTTTCGCTTGAAGTAAGAAGTGTGAACTTTCTCTTCTAGAGGACACTACTGAAGATCAACAATAGTGCACCCTAGTGCGAAGTCAAAGAACTATTTTGTTGGAGAAATTTTTATTTCAAATGTTTGTTCTTTGCTAAATTTTTTTCAGTCATTGGTTAAGTTGGCAATATTAACCCCTTCTTTCCCCTTGTTTTTAATCTAGCCTATCCCGAATTTCTTAAATTAATTTTCCACCAATTATGTGTTTCTTCTTAGTATTGTGTAGGGGGTTTATTGATGAACCAATAAAATCCTCGTGGGAGGGTGTTCTCATTCCCCTAACGCCTAGAACCTTCCGCGAGAGTATATAAACTGCTGATTTTAGGGTCTCCGGGCCACTTCTGTTCCATCTTTCAGTGTATTAAGTACATAGCAGGAGGCGGGAAGCGCCTCTTTCCTCGGCAGCGGTCAACAACAAGGTAATGGCCGATTAATAACTTCTTTCTTTGCTAGCTCAGCAGTTTAACTCTCGGGGCGGGTTCGAAGCGTTCCACCATGTAACCTTTTCCTAAATGTAACTACTCTTTTCATATATTCTCCTTTAAAGCTACATACTGGGATAGAGAGTGCTAACCCTCTCGAGCTCCCACTCATATTGTTTTGAGGTGAACTTATTTTTCTCAACCTATTCTTCGTTAACGTAAAACAAATTGTTCTCTTCTTAAGTCACCTCTTTAGTATGGGATTAGCCCTTGTATTAACGGCCTAGTGCCAAGTAGGTCTTAATCAAAGTGTATTAGGAGTGCAAGTTCGCCTCCTCTCAAATTGTTATTTTAGAGGTCATTTAATTAACCTCCTTTTCATTTAATAGACCTCAGTAGATTGGGTATTTTACCCCTGTGTTTACGTCCGTTGAGGACAGCTTGAAAGTGGAGTTTGGTGTGGCCTGGGAGAGGCTTAAATTTGAGAGCGAGTGGCTCTTTTGAAAATTGAGTTTTGTATGCCTCGTGGAGGCTTTTCAGTGTAATTTGGAGCAAGGGCTCCTAGTCATGAATGGGGTTTTCTGCCCCTCTGTTGAAACTTGTGTGTGGGGTAAAACTGAGCTGATGGCCCTAGCATTGTGAAGTCAGGGCGCGAAGCCCAAATCCTGTAAATATTGTAACTACCCTTTGGACTTGCTACTTTGTACCTGCCATGCTTGTTATTTCTTTGTTTTGAAAAGAAAATATAACCTTGTTAAATTTTAAATTAATTTTACTTTAGTAGCTTGAGACCTGTTCACCACCCCGCACCTTCTTTCACGTTTAACTACCACAAAAACTCGGTAATAATAATAATAATAATAATAATAATAATAATAATAATAATAATAATAATAATAATAATAATAATAATAATAATAATAATAATAATAATAATAATAATAATAAATGTTGTATGGACACAGGTGTCGTGTTCCAGACATTTTGGCTGCCTGCATGTGAACTACATTTCGTTTTACTCTACCACGGCCAAGGATGATGTCGTCACGCTGGTCACGTTGAACTCTACTACCTTCCAGCCATCTGGTTGAGCAGCAGTCATCTTTGCAGGCCAAGACCCTAACAGGCTACTGCGCCACGGGTTTGTTAGTTTTACTGCCACTAAACCGGAATGCTCTTGAGCGACATATGGCTAAGTATTAATTTATTTTGCCGGGTAAAAGGCAAATAACATGCATCACAAGACATCTTGTATATGCAGACATCGTACGACATGGAGTGAAAAATAAAATTATTTTCACCCTTCAAAAATCCGACTTCTCTTGAGTCTGAACTGGGAGATGCTCCTGAGTCTTACTGAGTGAATTGTGGAACTTCTCAAGATTATATGTAGTACGCCAGGAATGTGTTAGTAACACAATGAGACGATGATCTAAGATCGGTAATATCGGTTCCCAAAATTCCCCGAATCCGCATTTCAGAATAAACTTAGTGTTTTCTTTCAAATATAAAATTCCCAAATCCTTATTCTTGATAGACATTTTCCCAATTGCTTAAATTTCCATTCTCCCGCATTCTAAATTCCCGAATTGTAGTGATACAATACAGTAATGTGTATTACCATGAAAATGTATTTAATTTCCATTTTTCTTTTACTAAGTGGAGCAATGACCAAGTTTCCTCAGATAAACAAGATGTCTGCTATTTTGAATGCCAGTGCCGGTATTAAAAGCCATACGCACTTTCATTATTGATTATGGCTGATTCAAAATTACACACAATGCGATTTAGCAGTGTGAACTGTATGAGAAATGTGTTAGATTCTTTCATTATCTTATGAAACATCGTTTTTTATTAGGTGGCATAAATGCAAACTAAAGGAACAGCGATTTGTATCTCAGTGCCCCAATGTACACCTGCTAGTTTTCTTTTGAAACTAAAAACACGGAAAAGTTGCATGAAGAAATATGAAGATAGATGAATTCACCTTAAAGGTACCATCAGCGAACCAGATTCAAAATTCTGTCTTGTACTAAAAAGTTAGGATTCGATCACCATTTTGTTTTTGCTAGTGGTTGAACATCGTAGTAACACATTGAAGGTTTACGGGGACGCAAGGATGAAGAAGGGATAGGAGTGGGAAGGCAGTGGGTGTGCTCTTAATTAAGGTGCAGCCCTAGTATTTTCCTTGTGTGAAAATAGAAAACCATCTTCAGAGCTGCCGACGGTGGGATTCGAACCCACCATCTCCCAAATGCAGGCTCATAGCTACACTACCCTAACGGCTAACTCACTAGATGCTTTGGATACCACAATGTTATTAAACTATATGGCATATCTTACCATATTCCTTGTGAGAAATCTTCTATTGTAGATAATGAAACGAGGCAGACGCTTTGGTTTGTATCAGTATGGGTTAGTCTTGTCGTATACGAAGTACGAACTAAGAAATAGCAAGAAAAAATGTTCCAAGGAGTGTAAGTGAAAGCCTGCTACGGTGCCACAAAGAAATGTACCTCACACAGTTGACAGCTTGGCAGTTATTGCTACATGTCAGAAGCTTGATAAATCGACGCCGAACATGTGATGTTTGTTTGGTGGTCTGTGTATTTATTTATGGTGGCAATGTGTAAATAACTGGGGCTAGAATTGGGAAGGAAACGGTAGTCGTCTCTGAGTTAGTGTATTTTGCCATTAGTTGCTACGAATTTAAAACCACGTCTCGACTCATTTATGTTATGAAACAGGGTTTAACCTGGTGACAGCTTTTTAATTTAGCGAGCGACAGAAATAATAATAATGTTCCTGGATTCACGTTCCACTAACTACTATTTTTCGGTTTTCAGAGACGCCGAGGTGCCGGAATTTAGTTCCGAAGAGTTCTCTTACGTGTCGGCAAATCTACCGACACGAGGCTGATGTATTTGAGCATCTTCAAATACCACCAGACTGAGCCAGGATCGAACCTGCCAAGTTGGGGTCAGAAGGCCAGACGACAGAAGCAAAAGGCCAAACTTCATTGTCGATCGCACAAAACGTTTAGAGTTGTGGTGGTGGTGATTATAGTATTAAGAGGTAATATAAGTAGGCAATGGAAGGGGTTCGACACTTTGAGAAATGCGGCCATACAAAGACAAGGGCCACGAAGGGTGTGAAAATGAAAGACTGCCTAGCCCTCGAATGCTCTATAGCGTCGGGGTCGGAGAAGAAGAAGAATTGACCAAGGGATGTCGGATAGGAAAAATGAAAATGAGGAGCCTGGCAAAAGTAAGTGTAAGCAATTTCGGGACTCAGCTCAGGGTCCCGTGATCACCAACCCACGCTTCCAAGTTGAGAACCCCTGATTTATTCACGTCGTACGATAGGCAGGGGATACAGTGGGTGTTAATATACCGCCCCCACCCACAGGGGTTAAAACGTTTAGAAATTGACAAAGATGATCCAGTAAGGGATAGTAGTGATACCAGTTTAGGCCAGAAAGCTGCCATATTGGTTCTTGAGGTCCTCCTTTAGACTTCAGGGAATCTGTTGAGATATTCTTAATAATGTGTAGTAATATGCTGATCCATCTTGAGAATGTTTTCACAGTACATTGAAATACTATGGTAACTCATACAACTGCGAAGTAAATTAAATTAAAACTAATTAATTTACATCTAAATACCAGTCGATATTGATGTAATAAAAAATTCTCAAAATTTTTGTACGTCCAGTACATATTGTGAGATGTTTTTTGAAGATTTTCAAGTCCCATGAAAGCGGCAATAAGCATTAGCAAATACTTTATTTTCGAGAAAAAAAGTAACAGATATTTTCAATAATTATCAAACATGAACAAATATGTTCCATTATCTACAAATTTTGGGAGCTGCCCACCCGACGAGTGAAATGCGGAAGGATGCTGGTTTCATTCCTCATAAGGAATTCTAAAGATTGGGGAAAACGATTTCTAGGTTTGGAAGGGTATGTGCCCCTAGAATTCACTCAGCCTACAATAAAAAATCGAACGGTGCTGTCTCGGAGTCAGACCGTGCGTCGAAACCAAGTACCTAGTCATCAAGAATTTCAATTTTCACTGCTGACATTTTATTTATTCATTCTGAAGAAATTTACGCAGTATGCTGAAGACCATGAGTTCCAAATTACATTCTCCTACCGGGGCCGTAGATGTGATCAAGCAGCGCCTCACAATGTTTGCCCGCCGTAACTGTCAAACGCTCTCGATAAGCCTTTTGATGTTTCGTATTGGTTCTTCTGTACATTTTGGAGTTACCACAGTCTGCTGTATTCTCTCGAATTAGTTTCCTATAATTTTTAAGCCAGTTATTGACCATATGTCACGGAATTTAAAGACGGACATTTTTCTCACTTCTTTGCGCTAAATTTTTTAAAAAATTTCACTATTTGATTTTCATTTTTGCAATTAGCTTTACGCCGTACCGACACACAAAGGTCTTATGGCGACGATGGGGTAGGGAAGGGCTACGAGTTTAAAGGAGACGGCCGTGGCCTTAATTAAGACACAGCCCTTGGATTTGCCTGGTGAGAAAATGGGAAACCACGGAAAACCAACAATAGGATTCGAACCTACTATCTCCCGAATGCAAACTGTCCCTACGTGACCCAAACCATGCAGTTAATCGCTCTGTTTATCTGATGTTGTTTTTGCAGTATAGGTGTAGGACCTACTGAGATGATCCCAACAAATAGTTTCACGTTTAAAGTAGATAATTACTAATTCTCATCTTTACACAGACTCAACTTCCACAACATATGGTAATAACAAAGTTTAGGCAATACATTTCGAAACTTCCATAAAAGAACATGTACTTATAAAAATTACGTTACTGTGGTAACTCGGATCTAGGAAGTGACACTGATAATGGACATCCTCAGTAAGGATTATCGCATATAATTTCTACTTTCATTTTATTATTATTATTATTATAATATCAAATGTCAGGTCACCTAAAAGTAACGCATGACGCAACAGCCCCAAAAGGCCGTGGCCTACCAAGAGACCGCCGCTCAGCACGAAGACCTAAATTACGAGGTGCCGTGTGGTCGGGATGACAAATCCTCGTGGCCGTTATTCTTGGCTTTCTAGACTGGGGTCGCCACCTCACCGTCAGATACATCCACAGTTGTAATCACCTCGAACCAGCCCTCAGATACAGGTAATCGGGAATCGAACCCGGGGCTTCCGGGTGAGAAGCAGGCACGCTACTCCTACAATGCGGGGCCGGCAGATCACCTAAACCCAGTTTAAAATCAAAACTGTTACGATAACACGAATTACAGCACATTATTCGGCAGCTGGTGTGAGTAGCGCAGATGGTAGAGCTGAGTTCAACTTGCTGGGATCGATTACAACCCAGTCCGGTGGTATTTCAAGATGCTTCGTATCGGTAGATTTAACAATAAATAAAAGAACTCGTGTGGGACAAATTTCCGGCACCTCAACGTCTCCGAAAACCGACAGGGTAGTGAGTGAGATGTAAAACTAGTGGTATTATTATTTATTTTTTTGCTAGTTGTTTTACGTGGCACCGACACAGATAGGTCTTATGGCGAGGATGGGTCAGGGAAGGCCTAGAAGTGGGAGGGAAGCGGCCTTGGCCTTAATTAAGGTACAGCCCCAGTATTTGCCTGGTGTGAAAATGGGAAACCACGGAAAACCATTTTCAGGGCTGCCGACAGTGGGGTTCGAACCTACTAGCTTCCTAATACTGGATACCGGCCGCACTTAAGCGTTGTATTGTTGTTATTATTATTATTATTATTATTATTATTATTATTATTATTATTATTATTCTACCCCGTCATGTGCAGCAAGTGTGCGGGGTTGATTGTAATTTTGTACACAGGAGTGGAACAGGGTTCTGACGGCTTGGAGAGACCAACTGAGGAACTGTCTGATAAGACAGACAGCGGATTCGGTCATTTTCTTGTTATTGGCTTTACGTCGCACCGACACAGATATGTCTTATGGCGACGATGGGACAGGAAAGGGCTAGGACTGGGAAGGAGTGAAAATGGGAAACCGCGAAAAACCATCTTCAGAGCTGCCGACAGCGGGATTTGAACCCACTATCTCCCGAATACTGGATGCTGGCCGCAAATAAGCGACTGCAGCTATCGAGCTCGGTAGGACTCGGTCATGAAAGCTAAGTGATAGGACTAAGAATGTCGCCACTCTAATTTTTCCAGGCCATCTGACTGGGCAGTAGTTGTGTTGGGAGGTCAGCACTCTTAATCGTCTGTATGTGCGACGGGTAAAGTGGTGTCTACGCTATTTCTACGCACGAATGTGGAACGTCCTTTCAATTAGAATATTGAGAAAAGCCGGAGAACTAGAATATTTCCCAGAAAGGAGTTTTTAATGTCAAATGCGGTCTGAAGTATCAAATTACTGGATTGAAATACGAGAAAATTCAAAAGTAAGCTGTTGTGGGTGATTTCCGGCAAAGGAGTAGTGTTAAGAGAATGTTGCAAATTTTGGGCGGGGAAGACTTGGGAGTAAGGAGACGAGATGCTCGACTATGTGGTCTGTTTCGAGCTGACAGTGAAGAGTTGGCGTGGAATGACATAAGTAGACGAATAAGCTTGATTGAAGCTTTTAAAAGAAGGAAAGGTCATAGTATGAAAATAAAGTT
Organism: Anabrus simplex; assembly: GCF_040414725.1. Classification (NCBI taxonomy): domain Eukaryota; kingdom Metazoa; phylum Arthropoda; class Insecta; order Orthoptera; family Tettigoniidae; genus Anabrus; species Anabrus simplex. Next base: position 903,311,132 of record NC_090265.1, read on the forward strand.
GGAATTCAAGAGGAAAAATTGGGGTAAATATTCATTTATATTACGAGGGGTAAGGGATTGGAATAAACTATCAAGGGAAATGTTCGATAAATTTCTAAGTTCTTTGAAAATGTTTGAGAAAAAATAAGTAAACAACTGAACGTAATCTGCCACCTGCGTGACAGCCCTAAATGCAGATCATTAATGACTGAATGATTCCATAATGTTGAACAGAAAATACGAACGCCTATTGAACAACGCTATGCAGCCGGTCACACATTATTGAGAAACGACTCAAGACCGTAAAATAAAGTAACAGCAGCAAAATCTACAAATATTCCTACGTAGATCCCTCGTTATTAAAGGATCAATAAAATCGGTTGTGCGAAGAACCTGCACCTGCTTCATCAAATGTGTAATGGTCTCATCTCTTTGATTAAGGTCTGTAAGGCACATACAGTACTGTATGAAATATGTCTTGTTCGAATTAATTCAAGTTTTGGGAACTCTGTGATATTGTGTCGCCACCAAACAAAGCGAATGATATGAGCAAACATGTGAATGCGACAACTGATGTGCAAGACATGGAACGCTTTCGTGGAACCAATTCTCTGTCAGACCGTCCCCAAAGTGGTCACAGAAGAGCAACAAAGCATGCTGACGACCACTTGGAATGGCAAATCCCATAGGACTTTGTTATAGAGCAGCGAGACTACACGACATGGGTCAGATTTCCTCAGGATGCTTAGGGGCCTATACAGTAAAACCTATGTAAGTTGACCTCATTTGGTTCCTCTCAATCTGGTCAACATAATTATAGAGATGGTCTTTTACTAAGATTTCCAATGATCTATGTGAATGGTATATTATATTGGTGCACCTAATGAATATGCCTTTGCTGACCAGACATAATGTTAACAGGGCGTTGTGTCTTTTGTCACAGGCTTACTCTCATTGACCTGTCTCGGTCTCATCCTAGGTTTTGAAAACGCGACTGAGGTATGGCCGATGGTGGTAATGCCATTCGTTGTGCAACAAGTCCCTGTTACGAACGGTTTGAAAATATCACTCATACGGTCTGTTGGTGCGTGCACATCAGAGGACTTGGCATACTAATACGTAACAACAACAACAACAACAACAACAACAACAACAACAACAACAACAACAACAACCTGGCTCGATGGGGAAAAACGGGAAACTGCCTCACTCTTCATTTTGCTAGAATGCCTTTTTTTTTTTGCTGTTTGTCTTATGGCGACGATGGGAGATGAAAGGCCTAGGAAGTGGAAGAAAGCGGCCGTGGCCTTAATTAAGGTACAGCCCCGGCATTTGCCTGGTGTGAAAATGGGAAACCACGGAAAACCATCTTCAGGGCTGCCGACAGTGGGTCTCGAACCCACTATCTCCCGATTACTGGATACTGGCCGCACTTAAGCGACTGCAGCTATCGAGCTCGGTAGAATGCCTTTTCAGTGACGCCTAGGCCATCTACGAATATAATAGCTGATGACGGAGCTATTGAGGATCCAACCAGCCTTCGGGCTGATTACTCAACATACCTGTAATGAATAGAACATAGGACATAAAATAGGAATAAGTATTTTGAATAATAACAATAATAATAGTAATTTGAAAGATAAAACATGCAAAGAAACTGTGCCGCATATTTTGGAAATTTTTATATTTAACGATCTTGGTGGTGATAACTGCAACCAATTAGAGTATACAGTACCTACATCATATTGGCAAAGTTTTGATTTTTGGGGTGAACTTCTAAGAGTTAAAAATTCATAAGCTCTACAGTAGGTACTTGGACTAACTCAATGAAATCAGGCGACATATATCCTATTAAATGTGAGAACACCGAGCTCGATAGCTGCAGTCGTTTAAGTGCGGCCAGTATCCAGTATTCGGGAGATAGTAGGTTCGAACCCCACTGTCGGCAGCCCTGAAAATGGTTTTCCGTGGTTTCCCATTTTCACACCAGGCAAATGCTGGGGCTGTACCTTAATCAAGGCCACGGCCGCTTTCTTCCCACTCCTAGCCCTTCCTTGTCCCATCGTCGCCATAAGACCTATCTGTGTCGGTGCGACGTTAAGCAACTAGCAAAAAAAAAAAAAAAAAAAAGATGTGAGAACTCGGAAAAAAATTACAGAGGTATACTGCACAATTTTAGGTTCTAAATGACATTTTGTGATTTCTTCATGTGGTCCTAAACGTTTGGCCGGCACTGCTGTATTATTATTATTATTATTATTATTATTATTATTATTATTATTATTATTATTATTATTATTATTATTATTAACTGTCTCAGCTTTAGGAAGTGTGAAGTTTGAATAGAAATGATTACTCAACATCCGATGAGTAGTTGCATCACTTACAGGAAACAGGAAACAGTGTCACTTCAAGCACAGTGGACCGTGGTGGGCTCTGGTTAAAATTCAGTATTCATCGTTAAAAGCCACCACCACCTTCTTATGGGTGGTCTATTATTTTGAGCCAGTTCTCTTAACATACAAACTATATTTACAGCCGTATATTTCCAACATGATATCAAAAAAAAAAAAATAAAAAAAAAATAATAATAATAATAATAATAATAATAATAATAGTAATGGTGTGTGGTCTTCGGAGAAGCCTGTTGCGGGTCTGTTAAGTAGACACCGTATAGGTGACCTGCGCTTCTGTGAGGATGGGGCCTTACCTATGATTTATTCTAATGCTGAAGACGGGACATATAACCAGTTCCCGAGCCATCGGAATTAACCAATCAAGGTAAAAATTCACGAGTCAGCCTGGAATCTGGAACCTTTTAGACATGGAGCAGTAAATAAATAAATAAATAAATAAATAAATAAATAAATAAATAAATAAATAAATAAATAAATAAATAAATAAATAATCATAATAATAATAATTTCGTATGTCATTACAGCCGGATTTAACCCTTGTGTACAGTACTTCAAGCCCGTTCAGGCATGCCCTCTGATGAGGGTGGGCGTGTTTGCTGTGTATAGAAAACTGCATGTTCTTATGGTTTGGGATGAAGTCGTGTGATTTACAGGAATGTTCGGGACAGCACAAAAACCTACTCTCCAAACCCAAAAAATAAACATTTACTATTAAAATCCCATGATCCATCCGAGATTCAATCCTGGTGACCCTACGCCTGAAGGCTAAGACATTGGTCACTCAATCATAAAGTCGGACATCCATTTCATGATTCTTACTGTTAGATGAATCAAATTATGGATCTGGTAGACACTAGGTAATTTTAACTTAAACTGATTTTGTAAAAGTTTGCATCGAATAATTATTGAATTTTCAGTGTTTCGATATTGTGTCCACGTGAAACCTAGCTAATGTACGAGTCTTTCTGTACGGGAGAGAATTATCTACGACGAATGTTTGCCACATAATTCTTTGCATTAATGTAAAAATAAGGCAGACTATAGCTCCGTTGGAGATATTCCCTCGTAAATATGGACAGCCCTTTCCCATCGATAGATATTTGTTATCCTGGGATGGAGGAAATTCACAAGTTGACCGCACCAAAATCGCATACATAATGTACTAGTGTCAGATCTCATGTTTTACGAGCTGTCTGTGGAACTAGTGGTATTTCCGGCTTCGATCAGTAGCACACACATTCATATGTTGCTGTTTCCTGGTGGACAGACATTACGTAAATTGGCAAATCCCCACTGCTGTTCTGAAAGGCTGTGCTATGATCCGCCATAAATGCTACATTGCTTCCGCATCTCTTTCACTCCAGCAGCTGAATGGGAGCGGAGTCGCTGCCATTAACTCGTACTGACTTCCTACAGATTATACCATAGGAAATTACCTCTGTTGTACGGCCACCTGCTTGCGAACAGCCCAGATAAGGAGGTGAACTGTTGGCTCCAAGAAGGAGGTACAGACGAGATCAAATTATACGCAGTCTTCTGAGTACCGGTATATGTTGTCATTTGTCTATTGTTTTCAGTAATTAGGGATATCAGATCATTATCCTCATGCATTTAGTTCATACCTTTTTCACACTAAAGATCAGACAAGTCAAACAAAAGTTATTTATTTATTTCGCAACTCATAATGGTCTAAATGACTGATATTTAACAACGGTTATTCTCTTCACATCACTTCCGAGCGGAATGGCCGTGTGTGTTAATGCGCTACGGCTATGGAGCTAAGGTCCGCATTCGAGACACGGGTGAGTTCGAATCCCACCGTCGGCTGTCCTGAGGATGGTTTTCTGCGGTTTCCCATTTTCACTTCCAAGCAAATGCCGGGACAGTTCCTATTCATAGCCCACAGCCAATTTCGATCAATCAATCAATCAATCAATCAGTAAGTCAGTCACTACTGATCTGCACTTAGGGCAGTCGCCCAGGTGGCAGGTTCCCTATCTGTAGATTTCCTAGTCTTTTCTTAAATTATTTCAAAGAAAGTGGAAATTTATTGAACATCTCACGTGTTAAATTATTCCAATCCCTAACTCCCCTTCCTACAAACGAATATTTGCCCCAATTTGTCCTCATGAATTCCAACTTTATCTTCATACTAGCTGATGTACCCCTGCTTCGCTACGGGATTCTCAGAAAGACTGACTATGTGGCTTTCCTAACTGAAGTCAACATAGGTCATGACAAAAACGTCAGTAGGAAAGTAGCGATTGAAAGCAATATTATCATATAAAATACTCTATCAATGAAAAACCGCACATTTTCTCACTTTTAGCAAATATTACTACGGTGTCGGTCTAAAAGTCCAAAGTTTCAGAGCTGGAGTGACCAGGCCGCAGACAGCCGTGACCACTCCTCTGCCATTATTCCGTTAAATATGCACACTGCTTATTCCAATCAGTGCCTCAGAGTAGGGATTGAATAGCTCGAATACTATGATGAACCAGTGCGTTACGTACCAGTAGTATCAGAAAATTTAGGAACCAGAGGAATGGCATGCTAAAGAAGAAAGTTATCTAACTCCCCAGCTACTTCCCGCCAATTTTCAGGCAGACTGTTACACTCTGTACGACCGGGCGAGTTGGCCGTGTGGTTAGGGGCGAGCAGCTGTAAGCTTGCATCCGGAAGATAGTGAATTCGAACCCCACTGTCAGCAGCGCTTAAGATGTTATTGCGCGGTTTCCCATTTTCACACCAGGCAAATGCTGGGGCTATACCTTGATTAAGGCATGGGCCGCTTACTTCACACTCCTAGCCCTTTCCTATCCCATCGTCCCCATAAAACCTAACTGTGTCGGTGCGACGTAAGGCAAATTTAAAAAATATACTCGGTACGCAGCAGTAATCCTCTCTATCGGAGATGAATGGCAACAGAAGACACAAAGCATATCACAGCAAACAATGGTCAGAGTAATGCTATTGTTGATAAATTTTATGAGATTTTTATATTATAGGCCTTCACATCTAGTTTTCTTTCGACTCTGTGATATTAGGGCGTCTTATAAAGTTATTTATAGCGTAGACTGTAGTTCCTTATTCTCCAGCATAACATACCGATTTTCATTAAATTCTGTTGACCCATTTTCTCGTGACTCGGCGCTGATATGGACTTAGTAACAACAATTCAAATTAATGAATATCTCTGTGGTCATAGGCGGCATGGTAACAATCTATAAGACATAAATGATCGGAGCATTTATCGATGCGACCACTAATAACATAATTATTTGGGAATTAAATGTTAGGCCTTCCCCTAAACTACTATTTCACTCAGCGTGAATACAATTATTTATGGTCTAGATTATAGCGACTTTGCATACCAATTTTCATTAAGATAGGACCACTAATAACATAAATATTTGAGAATTCTCTTTTAGGCCTTCCCCTAAACTATATTTTTCCTCGGCGTGAATACAATTATTGATAGCCCAGATTGTAGTTACTTATTCTCCGACTTTGCTTACCGATTTTCGTTAACATACAACCATTACTGAGAAATATTTGAGAAATATATATTAGGCCTTCCCCTAAACTACCATTTCACTCAGCCTGAATAAAATGATTTATAGCGTAGATTAAAGCGACTTATTCCCCAACTCTGCATACCGATTTTCATTAAATTCTCTTCAGCTGTTTTCTCGTGATACGTGTACAGATAGACAGACAGACAGACAGACAGACAGACAGACATTACGGAAAAGTAAAAAATACATTTCCTTCTTACTGTGAACACGGCTGATACAGAAATACCACCCTTTTTAAATTCTGAGCAATGTACAGACAAAATTTATATATATAGATTGTGATATTTCCTACTTTTAAAGACACCGCTCAAACTTATTCGTGGGCCTATGACCTTAGATGTTAGGCCCCTTTAAACAACAAGCATCATCATTATCATCAAATTCGTGTACTAAAGTCATTCCACGCCATCTCTCCGCCGACAGCTCGGAACATATCACTTAGTCGAGCAGCTTGTTTTCTTTCTCCCAAGTCTTCTCAGCCCAAACATTTTTGTAACGTACTCTTCTTTTTCCCACCTTTCTTTCTTTTTTTTTTTTTTTTTTGCTATTTGTTTTACGTCGCGCCGACACAGATAAGTCTTATGGCGACGATGGGATAGGAGAGGTCTAGGAGTGGGAAGGAAACGGCCGTGGCCTTAATTAAGGTACAGCCGCAGCATTTGCCTGGTGTGAAAATGGGAAACCACGGAAAACCATTTTCAGGGCTGCCGACAGCGGGATTCGAACCCACTATCTCCCGATTACTGGATACTGGCCGCACTTAAGCGACTGCAGCTATCGAGCTCGGTCTCCACCTTTTTACCCAGATTAATTCACCATCATTCATTTCATCTTCAGCCCACCTGGTGGCCAAGATCGTTAAGGTGTCTCTATGGTCTGACACCGTGGTTAACCGGTATGAGTCCCGTTGGTTGAAAAAATGTTCACTATCAGAATGCTGGCTGGCAGGGTTGGGGAGGTGGTGCTATACAATTTCTAATCACTAGATTGCGTGTCAAAAGCCTGGATTAAGTTCCAAACCTCTCCGCAGTGCTCATATGGAGTGATTGGTATATCACGCGGTTGATGGTGATCCGACCATCGGATGGAGTCTTTAAGACTTGAGTAGACCCCTTGGTGCTAGTCGCCGAGAGAAGGCTATATGCCGGTACCTGGTTTCATCCTCTCCCTTCCTGCTATCATATATCACGTCATTCATTTTAGTTCACTAACTCCTTTGATGAGGTTGGCGTCAGGAAGGGCACCCGATCATAAAAACCCGCCACGACATATTCATTTGACCTCATACCCGACTCCGTAGAGAAACGGTACAAGGGTTGGACAAACAAACTTTCATTACACCTTCATTAGCTCCTCATATGAAGCTAGCGTCAGGAAGGGTATCCGGCCGTAACAATATGCCATATAAATTCATCCCACCTCAATTCTGACCCCGTATAAAGAAAAAGGATTAAAGGGTAGACAAACAACAACAACAAAAACAATATCCACTTCACAGGACTGTTTTGGTAGATGTTACACAGTTGTTTACTCCAATGTTTACACTGAGGTACAACATTTTTGGATTTGCTATCGAAATCGTATAAAGAATGTAGCCATCAAGCAAGAATGGATGAGGAAAAATATTTGAAAGTCACAACAACCAAAAGAAAAACATACTCCCCCTGCCCTCGTCGGGCTGAGTGACACACGGTTGAGGCTCTGGCTTTCTGACCCCAACTTGGCAGGTTCGATCCTGGCTCAGTCCGGTGGTATTTGAAGGTGCTCAAATGCGTCAGCCTTGCGTCGGTAGTTTTACTGGCACGTAAAAGAACTCGTGCAGGACAACATTCCGGCACCTCGGCGTTTCCAAAAATCGTTAAAAACTAGTTAATGGGACGTAAAAGCAATGAAAATTAAGATTATTTAAAAAAATGACACCACCGCCCATTAAGATCCTGGCCTACACAGCCAGATGACCTACAGATACTTGAGTGGCATGTGGTCAGTGTTACGGTATCTACAGCTGTGTTGCTTGGCTTTCTTCACCAGCTGAGAGAAGGAGGTACAGATCTCATCGAAAATTAAAATACTTGGACTCTCCAGGAATAGAAACTACGGCCTCCGGGTAAAAGGGAGGCACGCTATCCCTATATCAGGTGTTGGCACAATAACCAGAATCCAGTAAAATGTTAACTCGCCCAAATATGTCTAGTGTCTAGCCCAGGGGTTTCCAATTTGTAAGAGCTCCACGGCCACGCTGGAAAGCTTAGACAAGATCGCGCGCCGCACTTTAATAATAGACCAATTTTCGTAAATTTCCGCGAATATAACAGAGCTACCAGTATGAAATAATATGCGTAGTTCAACTGAAACGAGGGTTTAATAATGTTAATTGCTTAAAGCACTATTTTTACAATGGAATAAAAGAGTGGCATTAAAATTAAACACTATTATATCCAGAAATCCGCCTCTGGGGTGTAGTGGTTAGTGTGATTAGCTGCCACCCCTGGAGGCCCGGGTTCGATTCCCGGCTCTGCCGCGAAATTTTTGAAAAGTGGTACGAGGGCTGGACGGGGTCCACTCAGCCTTGGGAGGTCAATTGAGTAGAGGTGGGTTCGATTCCCACCTCAGCCATCCTGGAAGTGGTTTTCCGTGGTTTCCCACTTCTCCTCCAGGCGAATGCCGGGATGGTACCTAACTTAAGGCCACGGTCGCTGCCTTCCCTCTTCCTTGTCTATCCCTTCCATTCTTCCCATGCCCCCCCCCCGCAAGGCCCCTGTTCAGCATAGCAGATGAGGCCGCCTGGGCGAGGTACTGGTCATCCTCCCCAGTTGTATCCCCGACCCAGAGTCTGAAGCTCCAGGACACTGCCCTTGAGGTGGTAGAGGTGGGATCTCTCGCTGAGTCCAAGGGAAAAACCGAACCTGGAGGGTAAGCAGATTAAGAAGCGGAAGAAGAAGAAGAAGAAGAAGAAGAAGAAGAAGAAGAATTTGGAAGAAGAGTACCCAATAATGTCGGTTTATTTCAAGTAATATTTGACAAAAAAACACCGAATTACAAAGTGAAATTAATAATGTAGTCGAAACAAAGAAGGAAAATTCAGTGGGAGTAGTGTAAAGGGAATAATGATATACACCTCTAAGAGTTTAAAATCTCAGCAATGTACTTCCAGGAGTAAAACCAAACACCAAACCCCATGGCACTACAGCCCTTGAAGGGCCTTGGCCTACCAAGCGAACGCTGCTGAGCCCGAAGGCCTGCAGATTACGAGGTGTCGTGTGGTCAGCACGACGAATCCTCTCGGCCGTTATTCTTGGCTTTCTAGACCGGGGCCGCCATCTCACCGTCAGATAGCTCCGCAATTCTAATCACGTAGGCTGAGTGGACCTCGAACCAGCCCTCAGGTCTAGGTAAAAATGCCTGACCTGGCCGGGAATCGAACCCAGGGCCTCCGGGTAAGAGGCAGGCACGTTACCCCTACACCACGGGACTGGCTACTTTCACGAGTACTTCCCTGAAAATTTCTTACAATGTGCAGCATTGTGTACACCGGCCAGTACTACCAAGGAGAAAAGAACGGAGAATTGAAACCGCTTCTTACACCAATGGCAATTAAAATACTTCTTGGTATTCATTGCGTGCTACGTTGCACAAAATGTCCAGTGTGAGTTTGGCGTAGAGTTCAAGGATTGGTATGGATCCCATAGATATTTTTATAATGGTTAAAACCTAGCACTGACATTTGTGAGGGCTCATTTTCCACCGAAGTTCGGATTTTAACTTTTCTAAATAAAAGGTAATCTATTCAACCCAAGTGAATACTTAAAAACTGGAAATAATATTAAACTATGAATTAGTTCTGACTTGGGTGAATAAAGTGTATAAAATTTAATACATTTCTGAACCAGCTGTGAAATATGTTTTGTAAATTTTCTTCACATTAAAAAAAATATTTTTTTAAACCCTCGCGGTCCGCCATTGGAAACCCCTGGTCTAACCGTAATCTTGATATCTTATTGCTGAATATTTCGCTCCAGTATGGCCTTGTTTTCGCGAAAACCGCCCATGGAGTAGATTTCATGAACACAGGGATTCGCAAATATCTTGCTGCAATCACAATTCACCACTGATCGAATAATTAAGTTGAAGTGCATATTTTTGCATCTAGGGTCTGAAGGGGATATGAAAACTCCAGTTTCTTGCTTTAATGATCTGTATTATGGTTTTCAATCAATCAATCAATCAATCAATCAATCAATCAATCAATCAATCAATCAATCAATCAATCAATCAATCAATCAATCAATCAATCAATCAATCAATCAATCAATCAATCAATCAATCAATCAATCAATCAATCAATCAATCAATCAATCAATCAATCAATAAATAAATCAATCAATCAATCAATCAATCAATCAATCAATCAATCAATCAATCAATCAATCAATCAATCAATCAATCAATCAATCAATCAATCAATCAATCCCGACAGATCTGCATACCTCACCTTAAGATTGTGGCTTCATAGAGTAAGTGGTTCCAGCCTTTATCAGCGGCCCATGCTTAATAAACCAGAAACACGAGCTGTCAGCACGTTAAGAATCAGACCCAGTTGAACACGGAGTTACACACTGTGTACGCATTGTTAAAGCGTGTTTTACACTATTCTAGGGGTTACGCATTAGTTATCTTCCCTGAGAATATTTTATGTTACGACGGCTCAATTAGCAACTCCAGTATCAAAAGCGGTGTATCGATTCGTTTATAAATAATGAAAAGTCAACGCTGTAAATAACTGTGTTCCATGTATATCTGGTCAGGCAGAAAATAAAATCTGAAAATAACTGTCGGTTTGTCATCACAACCTCCACTCAAATCTGTAAGTTACTTCCAATACTGGAGAGACGAGGATAACCACCAGGCTAGATAGAGTATTAGGGTTGCCTTCAATTACTTTACGTCATTCATCTCAAACCAGCAGCTCTGTTGTAGGTTACTCACTGTTCTCTTCAGATTCGCTTGTTGTTGTTGTTTTAATTATTTCGTTTCTGGTGTTAGATTCATGTTACATCTTCAGTCTAGTGTATGTATGTGTGTGTGGGTGTGTGTGTGTGGAACTACCCGATGACCTGTGCTCTCGTGGTTTTCCACGGGATGTATGTACTTATAGTGTACTATTTCCCCCATTCGAAGACTCATTATCTACCTGTCATCGCGTAAGCCAGGATCTGAATTTTTTCACAACGACCACACTATACGGAGATTTTTAAAGACCGTAAGATAACCTCGCAGTAAGGGTGGTAATTGTTCGAAATAAATAAATAAATAAATAAATAAATAAATAAATAAATAAATAAATAAATAAATAAATAAATAAATAAATAAATAAATAAATAAATAAAACCCATGGCACTACAGCCCTTGAAGGGCCTTGGCCTACCAAGCGACCGCTGCTCAGCTTGAAGGCCTGAAGATTACGAGGTGCCGTGTGGTCAGCACGACGAATCCTCTCTGTCGTTATTCTTGGCTTTCTAGACCGGGGCCGCTATCTCACCGTCAGATAGCTCCTCAATTCTAATCACGTAGGCTGATTGGATCTCGAACCAGCCCTCAGGTCCAGGCAAAAATCCCTGACCAGGCCGGGAATCAAACCCGGCGCCTCCGGGTATGAGGCAGGCACGCTACCCCTACACCACGGGGCCGGCTAAGTAAATAAATAAATTAATTAATAAATAACAGTTTTATGTACCATAACAAATTTTACGGCTTTCGGAGAAGCCGCGGTTCCAGAATTTTGTCAGGCAGAATTTCTTCTTCGTGCCGGTAAATCCACCGACGCAAGGCTATCGTAAACGAGCACCATCAAACACCGATGTGAGCCAAGATCAAACCCACAAACTCAGGTTCTCAAAGCCAGTGCTCTACCGTCTGAGCCACTAATCCCAGTGGACATTTTTCCTGTTACTCCCTGTTACTATAAATATACTGTTACTGTTACTATAAATCTAAAATAATAGGATATTAGCTTTATACTCTCTTGTATAATTCTTACACACCGCATGTACATTACACTGCATGCCCAAAAATTACCGAATGGCATTTGCATTTCTAAGGTATATATGGATGACTAATGTCAACATTTGACGGTGATATACACGTTTCCCCAGTAAATGTTTTAATGGTGCCGGCCATGAAGTATAGAAGTAGCGTGCCTACTTCTTACACGGAGGCACCGGTTTCGATTCCCGGCCAGGTCAAGGATTTTTACCTGGATCTGATGGGCAGTCTTGCCTAAGCCACCGACAAAGGAGGTCGCATTGAGCGGTGAGTCCCGGGAGGGGGAGTGGAGTTCGAGAGTGTGGAGTGCTGGAAGGTCGCCGAGAAGTGGGCCGACAATGATTGGTATAGAGCCGTACAGAGCGACGATAGGAAGATGGCAGAGGAAAATGAAGAAAGAAGAAAAGAAGCCAGGTGGGTGTAAAATGGATATGGAGAGGAAAGGAGAACTATTGTTATCGGCAGCAGTGATCATAATTTTACTATGTATTGGGGGAGTCGAGTTGAACCCAGGCCCGTCATCTAGTAGAAATGAGGAAAGAGAAAATATGGACGCAATCAAAAGAGCTGTACGAGAGGTGTTGACAGAAATTTGCCCTGTCGGGCAAATAAAAGAGATGATTGAAGAACAGACCAGTAAGATTGAAAAAATGGAAGTATGGATAAGAGGAAAAACGGACGACATAGCAGCACAGGTGAGAAATAACACCGAGGAAGTGGTAGCATTAAGGGAAAAAGTAGGACGACTTGAAGAGGAGAATTTAAAGCTGAAAGTAGAAGTGGAAGCGAATACTTTATATAGAAGGAAGAAGTGCTTGTTTATTTATGGAGTGCCTGAGGAGACGAGTGAAGTCAAAGTAATTACAACTTATAAAGTAGTGGACCTAATACAGGGAAAAATGAAAATAAATTTTAGTGAAGTGGATATTGACGATGTGCAGAGAGTGGGGAGAACTAGAGGCAATAGGCCTTTAAAGGTTCAATTGTTTTCAACGTTGATGGCGGATATTGTGTTAGCAAATGCGGGAAATGTCCAGAGGGATAAAATATGGATAAGGAGAGACGTGGGAAGTGACGCGATCAGAAAGGAGAGGCTACTCAGAAAACACAAGATACTGGCTGTAAAACAGGGGCTGAGGGCAACTATCAGAGGTCAAGATCTAGTGGTGTCAGACAGAAACTGGAAGAGAATCTGGTCTGTGGATAGATTGATGGATTTAGAATCGAAGTTAAAACAAGAGGGGGAAAAGGAGAGTAGTGCAATAAACTGTAGGCAAGTGAGGCGAAATACAAATAACAGTGTGCTGAGGATGGACTTAGAGATGAAGTCAAATCGGGCTGAAGAAAAAGGGAGTAGTGCATCGATTAGTGGAGAGGATAGGCAAAATACAAGAAGTAACAGTGTACCGTGTGAAGAGAGGCAGGGAGAGGTGTCAAGTGATAAAGTGACCAATAGCAGTGTTCGGAGTGAAGAAGTGCGGTTAGAGAGGCCAAGTGAGAATGGGACTATTTGCAGGGAAGAGAGAAGTAAGGGAAGTGTATGCAGTGAAGTAAGGGAAGAGCAGGGTAAAAAGGTAACGACAAGGTTAAACTTGAGGAGTCTTGACCAGAGTAGGGCCAGATACAGGAACAGAGATCTGACAGAAATGGGCGGTGAGACAGATCGACAGGAAGGTAAAAAAATTATGAGTAAAGTCAGAAGTAGGAGCTTAAAAGACATATGGGGAAAAGTACGTAAAGGGATGGAAGATACAGAGGACATGGAACGGTGTGAAGATTGAGGGACTATGGGATGTGTTTGTTGGAAAGTAGAAGGAGTGAGGACAAAATTACAAATAGTTATGGAGAGAAGCTCCTAGTGATGTGTGCCGTGAGAAATTTGTATATTCTGAATATGATGGTATTTATTGGTGAAGGCTGAAATGTGGTGATGGAGAAGTGGTATGTAAGTTATGACGTGTTATGGGGCTGAAATGAGGTATTGGAGAAGTGGTGGTAGAAATTGGTGGAGGGCAGAAGGAGAGTGTAATGGTCGAGGAAGTGGAGGTGGTATTTGAGGTGGAGTTGGTGTTATATTGCGGAAATGTGGTGTTGGAAGTTTTTGATGGCTTGGTATGTATGAGTATGTGTTATGATTAAATTAGGAGGTGCTATATTGTTGAAATGAGGTGTTGGAGAAGTGGTGATATAAGATGGTTGATGCAGAAGGTGAGTGTTATTGTCGAAGCATGGTTGAATATGTAGGTAATGAAGTGTGTTTAGAAGGAGAGTGTAATGGTCGAAGAAGTAGAGGTAGTATATGAGGTGGAGTTGGTGTTATATTGCTGAAATGTGGTGTTGGAAGTTTTTGAGGGCTGGGTATGTATGAGTATGTGTTATGATTAAATTAGGAGGTGTTATATTGTTGAAATGAGGTGTTGGAGAAGCGGTGATATAAGATGGTGGATGATAGAAGGCGAGTGTTATTGTCGAAGCATGGTTGAATATGTAGGTAATGAAGTGTGTGTATTTATTGTTGATATTTGGAGATGGAGGAGTGGTGGTAAATGTGGTGTTGGAAAATATTGAGGGCTTAGTATTTATGATTATGTGTTATTTATTTGTGGAGGCTGAAATGTTGTGATGGAGAAGTGATGTATAAGTTATGATATGTTATAGGGTTGAAATGTGGTGTTGGAGAAGTGGTGGTATAAGATGGCGGATGGCAGAAGGTGAGTGTAATGGTAGAAGAAGTAGAGGAGGTATAAGAGGTGGAGTTGGTGTTGTATTGCTGAAATGTGGTGTCGGAAAATATTGAGGGCTTGGTATTTATGATTATATGTTATGATTAATTTATGAAGTGTTATATCGTTGGAATGTGGTGTGGGAGAAGTGGTGATATAAGTAGAGGTGGTATATGATGTGGAGTTGGTGTTGTATTGTTGAAATGTGGTGTTGGAAGTATTGAAGGCTTAGTATTTATGATTAGGTGATGTATGGTTTGGTACTGAGATGGTTTATTTACGGCTGAATTCGTGGGAGTTGGGAGGTGGTATTATTGTATTGGTGTCTGGTATGAGTATTTAATTTTTGGAGCTGGAGAGAGGTGATTTTATTATCATTTTGTAAATTTTGGTTTGTTTGTATGGAGAGGATGAAGAAATATGATGTTGGAGAGGTGTTGGTATATGCGTGATTGGTATTTGTTATTCATTGCCGAAATTTTTGGAGATGGAGAAGTAATTTTATTATGGAGTGTTATGGCGGAATGAAATGAAATGAAGCAATGTTAACGCGGATTGGTAAAAGCTGTGGTAGGATGGATTGGAATGCAATGACGGAATATTGTTGTTATTATTTAGCCTTTTACTATAGGAGGTGGAATCTGAAAGATTGAACTCAATGTTAGTGTTATGGCTGGTTTGGTATGCAATCGTGTAATGTTGCTGTTGTAGCTTATTTTGGAGTAGGTCAGGGAACAATAGAGGTGATGAAAATGCTGAAGCAAGAAGGTTGCGTGATGAGTGGGTACGTGTGAGTGATAACAAGCAGAAAGTTGCAACACCAGCAGTAGAATGTAAACATAGACCAGGCTGAGGAGGTAAGATAGTTTGGGACCAGCAATAAGAAATGGGATAGTTGTTATCCTTAGTCTTATCTTTTCTTTTATTTTTATTCGTGAGTTGTTGTAAACTGGTGTTGATGGAGTTGGTTCTGGTATAGAACCGTGGCGTTAGGTCTTTTTGTTTTATTGTTCATTTCATTTTATTTTGTATATGGTGGAGAGTGGTGGCTTAGGTTGGACTACGTTTATTAATTTTATTCGTTATTTATTTATTTATTATTATTGTGAACATGTATTCGGGGCTGAACGCCTGTTATGTTCATTAATAAATACTAAAATACCTGGATCTGATGGCTGGTTCGCGGTCCTTTCAGCCTACGTACCTGACGGTGAGATGGCGGCCCCGGACTAGGAAGCCAAGAATAACGGCCGAGAACATTCGTCTTACTGATCACACACCTCATAATCTGCAGGCTTTCGGGCTGAGCAGCGGTCGCTTTATAGGCCATGGCCCTTCGGGGCTGTTGCGCCATGGGGTTTGTTTTGGTTTTATGTTCTAATGGTGCCGCTTGTGGTGCCAGTACCATGTATCACATGGAATTTGAACGAGGTATGATCATCAGCATCCGAGTGACAGGTGAAAGTGTTTCCTGTATTGTAACAATGAATGGATATTCTAGGTCGGTGTCACGGGTGCACTGTGAATTAAAGAATCAGTACAAAATATCCAACAGCGAGGTGCTATCCAGTCGATGAAATGAGCCAGAGGCGATTCGGGAGGATTATGTAGATCGACATTGACAGGCTTACACTGAACAGATAATTACGTACCATTCGTCGAACAGTAGCACAGATAAACTATGCCTACAAATATCCTTCAAGAGTTCCCGTGATTGCATCAACGAACAAAGGACGTCCCGTACGGTTTACCAAGGAGTACTGTAACTGGCACTGAGGTATGCTTGTGTAAGGTTTACATTGCTCCATACTGGGGGAGTCTGAAATAGGCGAAAGCAACACGAGCCAATGTGCCCACAGTTGCATGCCCTTAACCCTCTGACGGGTCGCGTCCGGTCGTTTCAACTATTTCTGTTTATTTTGATCAATCCTTCCGTGAACTCTGTTTATTATACTTCCTATTCCTCAGTACCTTTCAATGGACTTGTCCACATATCTGTCACACCACTGTTATCCCTCTCCACTCCTTCAGTGAGTGACAAGCTGGCTATCCGGTCGTTTCGCTCGCACGCGACTCCTCACGTTATCTGTCTTCGTTCTATTCAACCATACTTAGACGTAGACTAATTTATAATGCGGAAAGTGCACTTTTATCATTCATTGTTGAGTAGAGAGAGAAGGAGCATTGTCTGGATGTGTGTTAAATGGAATTAAACATCATTTCAAAAGTAAATGAAATGGCGTATGGCTTTTAGTGCAGGGAGTGTGCGAGGACATGTTCGGCTCGCCAGATGCAGGTCTTTTGATTTGACTCCCGTAGGTGACCTGAGCGTCGTGATGAGGATGAAATGATGATGAAGACGACACATACACCCAGTCCCCGTGCCAGGGAAATTAACCAATTAAGGTTAAAATTCCCGACCCTGCCGGGAATCGAACCCGGGACCCCTGTGGCCAAAAGCCAGCACGCTAACCATTTAGCCATGGACCCGGACATTTCAAAAGTATTTTCCATCAACAGAACTAGAATTTTTATTTTCAATTTCATCAGCAAAAGGCCATCTCATTATAATTATTATGTTGAACAGTGTTTGTCTGTGTTTAAATAGTATTATCTTATATTACTCAACAATAAATAGCGTATTAAATAAGCGTTTGGTGTTTTATTGATTTCCGGTCGAAACGACCGTACGCGATTCCTGACGTTACACTCGGCACGCGACCCCTCGCGGGTTAAAATACAGGGTGATGGTCGTAGTGTGATGGTCTGGAGACTGATTTGCAGGCATAGATTAGACTTTCGTATATCGTGCTGTTGACTCCGATAATTTGTAATTTGTTGATGATTACATACATTCGTACATTTACTTAACTCTTTCAGAGTGGAACAGCAATTACCAGAAATAATGCGTCCTGCCAAAAAACAGTTATCATCTTCCAGTGATTCCATTTCTTGGTGAAACCTATGTTCTCCCGATCTTAAAATAATTCAGCACCCTACGTTAGAGAACGTCATAGTCAATATAATAAAAGACCCACTAAATCAGCATCTCTATAATACATAGAACACGGCATTTTACAGATTCTGATATGTGATATTCACAATATCATTGTGAATCATTTTATTGTATAGAGTAGTATATTTTGAATAATTTGGATTTCACTTTAAGTTCAGGATCCTCGTGATCACTCACAAACTTGTGAACTCACATCATATTGGAATATGTACCAGGTGGCCTACCAGCGCCGTACATTCTTTTTATAAGTCTCTCGCATGCACCAATGATGAATGGGATGTCTAATTGATTTTTCCAGGGGTAATACTGCCTGCAGGTACTGTAGGTTAATCAAAATACAAAGAGATAACAATCGTACGGTGCTCACTACAAGTTCCTCAGCACTACCGGCTTAATGCGCCCCTCTTGCGTTAGTAAACCTCCTTTTCGAGCGTATAGTAGAAGGCTGGTATTTGGTACGGTAGCACTACAGTTTCTGTCAACATATCAACAATGGCTGGTGTGTTCAACAAAGACGAATACACAGGCATAATTGTAATCCTTGGAGAATCCGATCGGAATGGAGCTGGAACTCGCAGATGGTATGCACAGGAGTTGTCGAATAGCCACCTACGATAGCGGCCGTACGATTGTTATCTCTTCGTATTTTGACGTAACCTACAGTACCTTCAGGCAGTAATACCCCTGGGAAAATCAGTTATTAGACATCCCATTCATCATTGGTGCATGCCGGAGACTTATGAAAAGAATGTACGGTGCTGGTACGCCACGTATGTCACCGAACAGAGTTAACAGAGTTGCAATTAAGACCTCGTGAATCGTTTAAGGCACATACAAGCAAATTCTTGGTAGAGTGGAATGTTTGTACGTGTATAACTTAATGAGTTAATAAACTTTATTTTCTGCATCGTTCGACTCGTTGGCTGAATGGTCAGCGTATTGGCCTTCGGTTCAGAGGGTCCCGGGTTCGATTCCTGGCCGAGTCGGGGATTTTAACCTTCATTGGTTAATTCCAATGGCTCGCGGGCTGGGTATTTGTGCTGTCCCCAACATCCCTGCAACTCACACACCATACATACCACTCCACCACAATAACACGCAGTTATCTAAACATGGCCGATGCCGCCCACCCTCATCGGAGGGTCTGCCATACCAGGGCTGCACTCGGCTAGAAATAGCCACACGAAATTATTATTATTTTCTGCATCTTCGGCGTATTTACAAATGCGTCCTCATAAGGAACGTGTGTAGTGAAATGACTCATATTTGTTTCACATTCTTTAACACAGCATATCGTAGCGCTCCTTTGTAAACCAGCGATTAGGCATCCCATTCATCATTGGGTGCACGCGGGATACTTAGAAAGTACGGGTGTGGAAGGCTACATGGTGTGTGTGTGTGTGTGTATTGTGTATATATATACGTGGTGTGGTATAACATCCCTCAGTAAAGCCTTTTTTATTCATGGTTTAATATCGCACTAACGCATAGGTTTCCGTTGACGCAGGGATGAAGGTAGCGTCAGTGGCCTTACTTAAGGTACAGCCCCAGTATTTGCGTAATGTGAAAATGAGAAACCACGGATAACCATCTTCAGGGCTGTCGACGGAAGGATTCAAGCTCACCATCTTCCGAATGCAACCTCACAGCTACACAACCCGAACCGCGCAACTAAATCGCTCGGTCCCTCCGGAATTCTATCAAGAAATTGCGAGATTGTTGCCAGGATGAATCCAGACCGTTGCGGTGTAACACGATAGAGGGTTTGTGTATCTTACCTTTTAGACCTTCAGTGTGAATTGTATGTATAGAAACAATCGGTAAATTTAATGTCATTTTACATCCCACTGACTGATATTACGATATTTCATAGGCGGTGATGTGTAGAACATTTTGTTTAGCATGAGTTCATTTACGTGCCGGTAAATCTGTCGACATGAGGATGGCGTATTTGAATACCTTCATATTCCACCGATTTGATCGGGATCAACCCTTCAACGTGGGCTGCTAAAGCCAACGCTCTACTGCCTAAGCCGCTCGGTCAAGGAAGTTACTGGACGACAGGTTACAGCTGCTCATCTAGTAGCAATATAATTGCGGCGTACTTGCTAATATCCTGAAAAGACTCTACAGTTTTATTTATTCTGGTAGAAGTACAATTATTAATAAGCTTAGTATCACCGGCTGTAATATTTTATCTTATGACGTCATTCTTGCACATTTATAAAAGTGTAAGCATTCAGGTTGAATATTAAGTCGATCTAGTTAGGGTAATTTTGACAGAAACATTGTCGGGGTCGTCGAACATATAGAGCCGAAGAAGGGTTTGCATTTTCGTGATAGCAATGTGAACATACACTGACTGACAGAGCAAATGCAACACCAAGAAGGAGTGGTTCGAAAGGGATGAAAGTTGGGGAAAAAACAGAGACGGCACGGACGAATAATTGATGTTTATTTCAAACCGATATGCAGGTTACACAATGCGCACGGCATCGACTCAGTAGGATGTAGGACCACCGCGAGCGGCGATGCACGCAGAAACACGTCGAGGTACAGAGTCAATAAGAGTGCGGATGGTGTCCTGAGGGATGGTTCTCCATTCTCTGTCAACCATTTGCCACAGTTGGTCGTCCGTACGAGGCTGGGGCAGAGTTTGCAAACGGCGTCCAATGAGATCCCACACGTGTTCGATTGGTGAGAGATCCGGAGAGTACGCTGGCCACGGAAGCATCTGTACACCTCGTAGAGCCTGTTGGGAGATGCGAGCAGTGTGTGGGCGGGCATTATCCTGCTGAAACAGAGCATTGGGCAGCCCCTGAAGGTACGGGAGTGCCACCGGCCGCAGCACATGCTGCACGTAGCGGTGGGCATTTAACGTACCTTGAATACGCACTAGAGGTGACGTGGAATCATACGCAATAGCGCCCCAAACCATGATGCCGCGTTGTCTAGCGGTAGGGCGCTCCACAGTTACTGCCGGATTTGACCTTTCTCCACGCCGACGCCACACTCGTCTGCGATGACTATCACTGACAGAACAGAAGCGTGACTCATCGGAGAACACGACGTTCCGCCATTCCCTCATCCAAGTCGCTCTAGCCCGGCACCATGCCAGGCGTGCACGTCTATGCTGTGGAGTCAATGGTAGTCTTCTGAGCGGACGCCGGGAGTGCAGGCCTCCTTCAACCAATCGACGGGAAATTGTTCTG
Organism: Anabrus simplex; assembly: GCF_040414725.1. NCBI lineage: Eukaryota > Metazoa > Arthropoda > Insecta > Orthoptera > Tettigoniidae > Anabrus > Anabrus simplex. The sequence goes on from NC_090265.1 coordinate 903,332,099, forward strand.
GTCGATATTGGAACAGTCAGGGTGTCTTGCACATGCTGAAGAATGGCGGTTGACGTGGCGTGCGGGGCTGCCACCGCTTGGCGGCGGATGCGCCGATCCTCGCGTGCTGACGTCACCCGGGCTGCGCCTGGACCCCTCGCACGTGCCACATGTCCCTGCGCCAACCATCTTCGCCACAGGCGCTGCACCGTGGACACATCCCTATGGGTATCGGCTGCGATTTGACGAAGCGACCAACCTGCCCTTCTCAGCCCGATCACCATACCCCTCGTAAAGTCGTCTGTCTGCTGGAAATGCCTCCGTTGACGGCGGCCTGGCATTCTTAGCTATACACGTGTCCTGTGGCACACGACAACACGTTCTACAATGACTGTCGGCTGAGAAATCACGGTACGAAGTGGGCCATTCGCCAACGCCGTGTCCCATTTATCGTTCGCTACGTGCGCAGCACAGCGGCGCATTTCACATCATGAGCATACCTCAGTGACGTCAGTCTACCCTGCAATTGGCATAAAGTTCTGACCACTCCTTCTTGGTGTTGCATTTGCTCTGTCAGTCAGTGTAAATCAATAAATTTCCATGAATTTAAAGTTAAGGATAAAACGGAATATGATCTTTGTCAACAGCGATCAAAGCTTTCGAATAAAAAATTCTGCCCAGCTAATGCGTGATCTGCTCTTGGTTCTGCCCAGAATTTAAAGTGACTTTGTAAAGTTCTCATTCAGAAAAAAAAATCAGAAAATTTCACTCTCCACCATTTCAGAACTAGGTCTTTATTAGTACAACAAGCGAATGCTGGGATAGTATCAGACATAATGCCGCAACTTTGTCTATCGTCGCTCCCGTTACTCAGTAATACTTGTACATCTGTACATACACGTTAACTTCACAAGATATCGTGCACAATAAGTACAGTGCTGCTGACCAAAATAATTTAGGCTCATAGTATGAAGAAACGACAACAGTGTCTCAGATGTAACATTAAAGTTTATTTTTCCTGATCTGGAATTATAGTAGAAAGGAAACGTCGAAAGTAACGTACGAAATGCATACATGTCTTCAAATCCAAAGGCCTGAACATGGTGGAGATGTTGTTGTTGTTGTTGTTGTTGTTTAGAGCAGTCTTAAAACCGAAGAATCCAAGCCTAGAAGGAGAATTTAATGACTGGACTCTTTGTTTAGTCAGTATTGGAGCATTCTATTTTTGACAGCTTCCCCCTTCCTGACAAGTTGTTCTTGGCACTCACATGTTCCTAGCAGCCCTTTAGGTTGACTGCTTGTCCCTATGTAAATTTATGTCTATTACTGAGCCATGATTTAAGTTCATTAACTATATTTGTCCTAGCCTTTTAAGCTTGTTTTGGGACTCTGATCAAAGACGATCAGTTAATATATTTGAATCCATTCTCTTCAGGAGCCCCTAAATCATTGTCATTCTTCTCGACTTTCAGTCTATATTGTCCTTCAACTTGCTTGGATCCAAGGCCTTTTTCGATGATTTTCCTTTCTTTACTTTTGTCTATTCCTTATCATGTTATAGCAATCAATTATATAATTATTAAGACGCAGGTAAAACAATTAGAAAGATAATCATTTGTTGTGTACAACACACATCAGCACCATTCTCAAACGGTACTAGAATAGCGAGGAAATACAGCGAGAATAACAGGAATAAAATCTAAAATCTTCGCTTTTCGCATCTCTTTCCTTTATATGCAGTATACAGGGTGAACAAAAAATGCCGCACGTGGAGGTCGGCATGCGGTTCATCGTCGAAATTCACGAGAAAATTTTATGTTGCAAAACCTAGTCCCATCAATAGGTTTAATAGAATTGCGAGTTAACAAACGAGGCTCTGGAAACGCTGTAACGGCGTGTAACGTGGCCAAGCACAGGTCGCATGAACTCGGCGCTCTGCCGGAGCTGTCTCATTAGTTCAGTGAGACGAGGTAATGCCATAAAGGCCGGGTGTGCGGAGGCGCTGATGTTCGAGTCGCGTTCGCACCAATTTTCTTCCAGTTAATGTATCAAATTGTATCCAGTGTACACCTCCACTATGCAATACACTATGTCCTGTCTTACCGTTACAGTTACCTTTATTTAAACATTCAAACATAACAAGAACTTCTTACAGACGTAAACGACCACTTTGTTTCATCCATGGCACAAATAAAGCCAATGCGTAGAACATAGTCAGTCTAGCTCGAGCGGTCGAGGAGAGAGGTCGTGTAGAGTAGTGCGTGCGGTGAACATGGTTGGCATCGAGCAATACCGGGCCGCTATTGGCAAATGGCAGGCGAAACGGAAGAAGGAGAACAAGAATGGAGTGGTGATAAGTAAGGACGGATTAAAAATGAGTGAAACGGTGCTGGTAGTGGCAGTGGTAGCGGTACTACTGGTTATTGGGGGGGGGTGGAATTAAACCCAGGCCCAAATACCAGTGGAAAATATAACACAGAGGATTTGGCCGCACTCAGGGTGGTTGTGAGTGAAGTCATGCAGGAGAAATGCCAGTGGGAGAAAGTGCAGGAAATAAAGGACATGATGGAGGAGCAGAGAAAGGAGATAGGCAACATGAAGAAATGGCTGGAAACGAGGACGGAGGAATCAAGCAGAAGAGTTGATAATAATGAGAAAGAAATCGAGTTATTGAGAGGGGAAGTGAAATATTTGAAAGAGGAGATGATGAGGATGAAGAAAGAAGGGGAGGAGTACAAGCAGGAGAGATGGAAGAAAGCCATATTTATATATGGAGTTGAGGAAGATGTGAGGGAGGACAAGTTGGAACTGATAGGCAAGGTGATCGAAGTTATACGTGATACAATGAAGATAAATTTCAGTAGTGTTGACATAGTCGATGTAGAGAGAATTGGTAAAACTAAAGGTCGGAGGCCAATTAGGGTAAAATTTTTATCTACCCTAATGGCAGAAATTGTGGTAGATAACAGTAAGAATTTACAGGGACAGAAAATAAGGGTGAAAAGAGACATGGGAAGAGAAGGAAGTGAAAATATGAGGATCTTGAATAGGCACCTATGGAGAGCGAGGAACCAGGGGCTAAAGGCCCGAATAAGAGGTCTGAGGTTGGAGGTGACAAACGGGCGATGGGTTAGAGTACATTCAGTGACGAAGCTAAAGGAGATGGACGAAAACGAGAGGGTTGAGGGTGGTGAGAGGACAAGGCAAGATGGGAAGAAGAAAGAAGAAAAGAAGAGGAGGAGAGACGTGGCAGGAAAGGAGAGCATCTCAGAAGAGAATGGGCACTCAACCGGGAGACAGAAGATCAAGATAGTGAAGTGGACGGTGAGAGTGAGCAGCAAGAAACTGGGAGAGTAGAGTGTAGTGTTGCAGTGAGCAAGAAAGGACAAGGGAAAGTGGATTCAGAAGTCCAAAATAGTGAGGGGGTGAGTGGGGGTGAGCAGCAAGAATCGGTGAGAGCAGGGTGCAGTGGTGTAGTGAACAAGAAAGGACAAAAGGAGACAGATCGACAGGAAGGTAAAAAAGTTATGAGTAAAGTCAGAAGTAGGAGCTTAAAAGACATATGGGGAAAAGTACGTAAAGGGATGGAAGATACAGAGGACATGGAACGGTATAGGTTGGTTAAAGAAGGAGGAATGGAGATGAGGGATGAGAAGTCGATAACTACTAGAAGTAAGAATAGTGGGGGAGACCTAGAAGGGAGGGAGGGAAAGTTATAACTATATTGGAAAATAGGATGTGTGAATATTGAGGGACTAAGGAACAAATTAGGAAACAAGAAAGTTCGGGAAGTAATTGAAAGTTTTGATGTTGTGGCACTCTTGGAGACGTGGCTGGAAACAGGGAGGGAGATTTCATGGAAGGGGTTTGTGATAAAATATAAATATAGAAGAAAAGAGAGGAATAAGGGACGAGCACCAGGAGGGATGATAGTTCTAATTAGGGAAGAAATTAGTGAAAGAGTAGAGGATATAGAGACCGATATGATGGAAACCATATGGTTGAGATTGAATATGGGAGGGGGTGAGGGAAGGAGGAAGAAAATAAATCTAGCTTATGTAAGAGCATGTATAAGGGTAGATGGTTAGAAAAAAAAAGGGATTTTTGGAGAGGATATGATTAGGACACCTGTGGGGGGAGGTTTGGTCGAAGATAGAAGTGAGAGGGATGAATATACTGGAAAGGAGAATTAGAGATATCCATAGGCAGAAATTATTGGGGGAAAGCAGACTAAGAAATTCGCTGACTGTTTTGACGAAAATAGAGGAGATAGCAGGGTTGAATATTAGATACGTCGATAGGTCAAAACGGTATGGGATGATGTGGTGGCTTTTAGGTTTGCAAAGGAATACAGGGTGGATACAGGGGAGGGATAAGACAAGGTGTGTACTTTGCGGAGATGTGAATGATGATTTTCACTTGCTAAGAGACTGTGAGGTAACGAGGGGGTTAAGACATGGATTATTGAGTGCCGAGCATCGGGAAATATTGGGGAGAGGGGATGAGAACGCAATCCTGAGATGGATTATTAAACAATGGGGAAAAGGGGGTGAATTGAACAGGTATTTATGTGCGACAAAAAAGGCCTGCGAGAGTAAAATGAAGGAGAGTGAGTTAGAGGGTGGGCAGGGGAATAGGGGGGTGGAATAGTTATGTATATAAGGGAAGGGGATAGTATGATAAAATTCTAATCGATTAGGGAATATAGGGACCGAGTACTTAGTTATGTGGAGTTGGGTAATGATACAGGATTGCATGGCCTGTTTGTTTTAAAGTTAGCTGGAATGCAAGTGCTGAAATGCTGAGTGTTGTTGTTTGATTTATTGATTAGGTGTAGGTCAGGAACAATAATGTGACGCAAGTACAGAGCACAATAAGGACACTGGATGAATATGTTTGAACATTGAGTGAGTGACTGCTACAGCTAATGACTGCTAGAAGAATACTATATTATTATTATTATTATCCTTATTATTATTATTATTATTATTATTATTATTATTATTATTATTTATTATTTATTTTACTCTGCATGTGAACATGTATAGGGGCGAAGTCGCCTGTTATGTTCAATAAATGTATGTATGTATGTATGTACGTTTAAGAAGGGAACAAGCGCCAAGCGTAGAACATAGTGGATACAGTAACATCGTCTCTATCCAATGCGGTACAAGGAAACACAATACAGTACAGTAGGTAGGCTACACTGGATTACCCATTATGCTACGCACAATAATTCCATAGTGTACGTGTGACGTCCAGCCTTATCTTCACAGAGCCGGTAGGTACACTTACGAGCAACGTTCATTTCACAGCAGATATTCAAAGCGACCACCTTGCATTTGCAAACACTTCGTCACTCGCTGGAGCATACTTTGCCGGACCCTACGCAACACACCTGCATCCACCATTGCCGGTGCAGCATGCACGCGAGCTATTAGGTCTTGTATATCTATGGGTGGACTGCTATAAACATGTTTCTTTAAGTGTCCCCACAAATAAAAATCTAGTGGACTAAGGTCCGAGGAATGTGGAGGCCTCCACGACCAATCCGTTTCCCCGGAAAAGCTTCATGTAACGTTACGCACAGTCATTCCAAAGTGTGGCGGTGCACCATGATGCTGAAACCATAGCTGTCGCCGAACACCAAGTGGAACGTTTTCTAAAGCGTCAGGCAAAGTATTGACCAGAAACGTACGATAGCGGGGCGCATTCAACTTGTCCGGCAATAGGCAATGGCCTAAAAGCACTCCTCCCACGATTCCAGCCGACAGGTTTATTCCAAAGCGTGCCTGAAAGCCACGTTCACGGGTGACATGTGGGTTGTAGTCAGACTAATAATGGCTGTTGTGATGCTTGAAAATACCTTCCCGAGTGAAGCTACATTCATCACTCCATATCACATTCTATATAAAATGTTCGTTATCTTCAACTTGTTGCAAAAGCCATTCATAGAACTGTACTGAATGCGGTCTTCTGGCCGCTGGTGTTGAGTTAACGTGTAATGATATGGATGCACTTTTTCGTCGTGCAACACGTCAACAACCAATATTTGAGATATCTGGAATTGCCTTGTAATATCACGGGTACTTCGCCGAGGTGATTAGTGAATGGCTTCAAGAATGTCGTCCTCTGCTTGTGGAGTACGCCTAGTCCTCGGACGACCTCTGTCCACTACTTGTGGACGAAGATTGCCGGTTTCCCACAGGCGTTGCTCAAGGCGACGAAAAATATTCTTATCGGGGTGGCGCCTTTGAGGGTACCGTGCTGCATACTCACGAGCAGCAGCAGAAGCTTGGTTGTCGGATGCACCCAACACTAAAAGCATATCGACGTATTCGCCGTTTGTGTACCCCATCAGGAAGCCGGCTTACATGCAATTGACAGGACCAGTTATGGTTGTGCACTGCGTGTTTAGTTGACTCATGCATTCAGTTCAAGGATCACACTGTCATGTGTTCGACTATTGTCATGTGACAACAGGATGTCATGCTTACAAACATGTTCCTTTAAGTGTCCCCACAAATAAAAATCTAGTGGACTATGGTCAGGGGAACGTGGAGGCCAGAACATTGGGCCTCCACGACCAATCCGTTCCCCCGGAAAAGTTTCATGTAACGCTACGCACAGTCATTCCAAAGTGTGGCGGTGCACCATCTAGTGACCTGACGTCACACACACACAAAAGAAATAACCTGACGTGGATTAGAGCCGTAGCTACATGGTGCATGTGGGTTCGATAACCCAGCAGTGTACTCAGTGAGCTGCGACAGCGGGTACGGTAGAGCGGGATGATGCATGTTTCTCTATTACATTCCGATGCGCTGCAGGATGTGACAGTGTTACCAGCTTCTCGTTTTCGACTTGTTTTCCAACAGCACCAGATCAGATTTGGCCATAGAAACTTTTGTCTTGAAATGGGATGAGGAATCGCATGCCGACCTCCAAGTGCGGCATTTTTTGTTCACCCTGTATATACATGCTACAAACGGTATGTAAATATACAATACTAGCAAGATACCCGTGCTTCGCTACGGTATTATACTGAAATTTATAATTGAATGCTTATTTAGATATATAATCCGCCGAAATTCGCGATCTGACTCGTTCTCTGCGAGAATCCACCAAAATTCCCGATCTATTATTTTACGGCACGTTTCCTCCCATTTTAAAATCTTTCTTTCCAGCAATCGATTTCGTACTTCCCGGGTTAGGCTCAGGTATTCCTCCAGGTCAGTTGGGTCCGTAAATCTTTGCCATCTTTTCCTATAATATTTTTAATACGGATATAATCCTTCAGGAGATCCGGCGTGCTGTCATACTGGGTGCCTTGGCGGCACTGAACCCGCGACCGGACTGCATTCTTAGTCATTACCCGTCCAGGAGCCGTTTCCATCGCGGTCCGCAATTTGACGACGGTCCGGAATATTATTATTATTATTATTATTATTATTATTACTATTATGTGTTGCTGGAATGGCTGATGACAGGGAAAACCGGAGTATCCGGAGAAAAACCTGTCCCGCCTCCGTTTTGTCCAGCACGAATGCCACATGGAGTGACCGAGATTTGAACCACGGAACCCAGCTGTGAGAGGCCGGCGCGCTGCCGCCTGAGCAACGGAGGATCCTTATAAGTACATTAATAACAGTAAAATCAATTGGTCTCACCTCCTTCTACACCCAACCGCCGTTAAGTTTATTTACAGCCACCCCCCCCCCCCCTGAAAAAGAATTAAAAGGATGCTTGTTTCTTTATGTTTAAGGGAGATTCCAAACACCAATGTTCACGTCTATTACCTTCAGTTTTGAGATATAAGTATCCACATAAAAGTAATTTACTTTTTTTCATTTCATTTCACAATAATCTCTCCTCCCCCTAAATGAATTTTCCCGCAAAAAAGTACTTGTTTCTTTAATAGCAAAGGATCTTCTAAATACAAATTATCACGACTCTAACTTCTTCAGTTTTTGATTTATGTGTCCTCATGAAAGGAATTCAACTCCTTTACACTCCCGCCCTCCAAGATGGTTTCCCCACCAAAACGCCTTTTTCTTTGTTTTTAAAGGAGAACCAAATACGAATTTTCACGTCTGTAATAACTTTAGTATTAGATTTATGTATTCTCATACAATTAAGTCAACTAATGTTTCAATTCTTTCCCCCGCCCCCTTCATTGGATTTTCCGAGAATACGTGTTTCTTTACTTTTAAAGCAGATTGCAAATATCAAATTTCACGTCTGTAACATCTTCATTTTTGAGATATCAGTAGCCTAATTAATTCATCACCATTTTCAGTCACTTTTACCCCCCCCCCGCCCTCCACCCAAGTGGTATTTCCGAAAACTAAAAATACACTTTTCTTTATGTTTAATAGAGATAAAAAAATGCCATTTTTCACTTCTGTAACATGTTAAGTTTTTTAGATATCCGTAAAAATTCTCATTTTAAAATTTCACCCCTTTTGGGTTCCCCTTAAGTAGAGTTTCCAAAAACAAATAACCTATATTTCTTTACATTTACAGGAGATTTACACCCACTTTTTACGTCTGTAACATTTTACGATTCCAAGATATTCTGTAGATATAGTCTTTCAAAAAATTCACCCCAATTTGTCACTCCTGTTTAACCGCCATTAATTGGCTTTTCCAAAAACTAAAAAATACGTGTTTCTTTATTTTTAAAGGTAATCCCATATGCGAATTATCAGTTCTGTAATATCTTTCGTTTCTGAGATATGTGTATCCTCATTAAAGGCATTCAACCCATTTTTCACCCTTTTACACCCCTCCTATTAGGACTTACTGGAAACAAACAAAATACGTGTTCCTTTATTTTTAGAGGAGATTCTAACCACCAATTTCTACATCTGTAAATTTTAAAGTTTCAAGATGTAGACACACTCATTTTAAAAAATTCACCCCCGTTTTCATCCCCCAATATTTGGATTTTCCAAAAACGAAAAAATACCTGTTTCTTTACTTTTAAAGTAGATCTAAAATACCAATTTTCAGGTCTGTAATATCTTCAGGTTCTGAAATATAAGTATCCTCATGAAAGGCATTCAACCCATTATTCACCCTTTTACACCCTTCCTATTGGGATTTTCCGAAAACGAAAGAATACATGTTTCTTTATTTTTAAAGGAGACTCTAAATACCAATTTTTACATCTATAAACTTAAAAAGTTTCGAGATATAGATACACTCATTTTAAAAAATCACCCCCTTTTCACCCCCCCCCCATTAATTGTATTTTCCACAAACAAAAAATACGTGTTTATTTATTTTTAAAGGAGATCCCAAACACCAATTTTCAGGTCTGTAATATCTTCAGGTTCTGAAATATAAGTAGACTCATGAAATGCATTCGACCCCTTTTTCAACCTTTTCCACCCTTCCTATTATTATTTTCCGAAAACAAAATATACGTGTTCCTTTATCTTTAATGAAGATTCTAAATACCTATTTTTACACCTATAACCTTTAAAAGTTTTGAGATATAGATACGCTCATTTTAAAATATTACCCCTTTTTACCCCCCTTAATTGGGTTTTCCAGAAACAAAAAAATACGTGTTTCTTTATTTTTAAAGGAGATCCCAAACACCAATTTTCAGGTCTATAATATCTTCAGTTTCTGAGATATAAGTAGCCTCATTAAAGGCATTCAACCCCTTTTTCACCCCTTTTCACACCTCCTATTGCGATTTTCCGAAAACAAAAAAATACGTGTTTCTTTATTTTTAATGAAGATTCCAAATACCAATTTTTACATCTGCAAACTTTAAAAGTTTGGAGATATAGATTCACTAATTTTAAAAATTCACCCCCTTTTCACCCTCCCATTAATTAGATTTTCCAAAAACAAAAAAATACGTGTTTCTTTATTTTTAAAAGAGATCATAAGTACCAATATTCAGGTCTGTAATATCTTCAGTTTCTTAGATATAACTACCGGTATCCTGATTAAAGGCATTGAACACATTTTCCCCCATTTTCACCCTTTTTCACCCCTCCTATTGGGATTTTCTGAAAACAAAAAAATACGTGTTTCCTGATTTTCAAAGATGATTCTAAATACCAATTTTTACATTTGTAAACTTTTAAAGTTTTGAGATATAGGTGCACTCATTTTAAAATTTCACCCCCCCTTTTCACCCCCTTAGCAAAGGAATATCCAAAAATCCTCTCTTAGCGAGCACCTACATCTTAATATGAATGTATCCCCAAAAATTCATTTCATTATGTCCAGTAGTTTTGGCTCGGCGATGATGAATCAGTCAGTCAGTCAGGACAAGCTATTTTATATATATACTAGCAAGATACCCGTGCTTCGCTACGGTATTATACTGAAATATATAATTGAATGCTTATTGTTTTAGATATATAATCCTCCGAAATTCGCGATCTGACTCGTTTTCTGCGAGAATCCACCAAAATTCCCGATCTGACTCGTTTTCTATAATTTTACGGCACGTTTCCTTCCATTTTTCAATCTTCCTTTTCAGCAATCGATTTCGTACTTCCCGGGATAGGCTCAGGTATTCCTCCCGGTCAGTTGGGTCCGTAAATCTGTGCCATCTTTTCCTATAATCATTTTTAATATGGATAAAATCCTTCAGGAGATCCAGCGTGGTGTCATATTGGGTGCCTTGGCGGCACTGCACCCGCGGCCAGGCTGCATTCTTAGTCATTACCCGTCCAGGAGCCGTTTCCAGCGCGGTCCGCACATTTGACGACGGTCCGGAACATTATTATTATTATTATTATTATTATTATTATTATTATTATTATTATTATTATTATTATGTGTTGCTGGAATGGCTGATGACAGGGAAAACCGGAGTATCCGGAGAAAAACCTGTCCCGCCTCCGTTTTGTCCAGCACGAATGACACATGGAGCGAACGGGATTTGAACCACGGAACCCAGCTGTGGAAGGCCGGCACGCTTGCGTCTGAGCAACGGAGGATCCTTATAAGTACATTAATAACAGTAAAATCAATTGGTCTCACCTCCTTCTACACCCCACCGCCGTTAAGTTCATTTACCGCCACCTCCCCCCCCCCAAAGAAAAATTAAAAGAAGGCTTGTTTCTTTATGTTTAAGGGAGATTCCAAACACCAATGTTCACGTCTATTACCTTCAGCTTTGAGATATAAGTATCCCCATAAAAATAATTTACTATTTGCACTTCATTTCACACTACTCCCCCCCTCCCCAAGTGTTTTTCCCGCAAAAAATACTTGTTTCTTTAATAGTAAAAGATCTTCTAAATACCAATTATCACGACTCAAAATTCTTCAGTTTTTGATTTATGTGTCCTCATTAAAGGAATTCAACTTTACACTCCCGCCCTCCAAGATGGTTCCCCCCCCCCCCAACGCGTTTTTCTTTGTTTTTAAAGGAGTTCCAAATACGAATTATCACGTCTGTAACGACTTTAGTTTTTATTAGATGTATGTATTCTCATACAATTAAGTCAATTAATTTTTCAATTCTTTCACTCCCCCCCCCCTTCATTGGATTTTCCGACAATACGTGTTTCTTTACTTTTAAAGCAGATTGCAAATATCAAATTTCACGTCTGTAACATCTTAATATTTGAGATATCAGTAGCCTAATTAAAAGAATTCAACACCATTTTCAGTCACTTTTACCCCCCCCCCGCTCCACCAAAGGGGTATTTCCGAAAACTAAAAATACACGTTTATTTATGTTTAATAGAGATAAAAAATACCATTTTTCACTTCTGTAACATGTTAAGTTTTTTGAGATATACTGTAAAAATTCTCATTTTAAAATTTCACCCCTTTTGAGTTCCCCTTAAGTGGAGTTTCCCAAAACAAATCACCTATGTTTCTTTACATTTACAGGAGATTCCAAACACCCACTTTTTACGTCTGTAACATTTTACGTTTCCAAGATGTTCTGTAGATATAGTCTTTCAAAAAATGCACCCCATTTTGTCACTCCTGTTTAACCGCCATTAACTGGATTTTCCAAAAACTAAAAAATACGTGTTTCTTTATTTTTAAAGGAGATCCCATATACAAATTTTCAGTTCTGTAATATCTTTCGTTTCTGAGATATATGTATCCGTATTAAAGGCATTCAACCCATTTTTCACCCTTTTAAACCCCTCCTATTGGGATTTAAGGAAACAAAAAAAGACGTGTTCCTTTATTTTTAGAGGAGAATCTAAGTACCAATTTTACATCTGTAAATTTTAAAGTTTTAAAATGTAGACACACTCATTTTAAAAATTCACCCCCCCCCCTTTTCACCCCCCAATATTTGGATTTTCCAAAAACGAAAAAATACGTGTTTCTTTACTTTCAAAGTAAATCCCAAATACAAATTTTCAGGTCTGTAATATCTTCAGGTTCTGAAATATAAGTAGCCTCATTAAAGGCATTCAACCCATTACTCACCCTTTTACACCCTTCCTATTGGATTTTCCGAAAACAAAAGAATACGTGTTTCTTTATTTTTAAAGGAGATTCTAAATACCAATTTTTTACGTCTATAAACTATAAAGTTTTGAGATATAGATACATTCATTTTAAAAAATCACCCCCTTTTCACCCCCCCATTAATTGGATTTTCCAAAAACAAAAAATACGTGTTTCTTTATTTTTAAAAGAGATCCCAAACACCAATTTTCAGATCTGTAATATCTTCAGTTTCTGAGATATAAGTAGCCTCATTAAAGGATTCAACCGCTTTTCACCCCTTTTCACTCCTCCTATTGCGATTTTCCGAAAACAAAAAAATACGTGTTTCTTTATTTTTAATGATTCTAAATACCAATTTTTACATCTGCAAACTTTAAATGTTTGGAGATATAGATTCACTCATTTAAAAAATTCACCCCCTTTTCACCCTCCGATTAATTGGATTATCCAAAAACAAAAAATACGTGTTTCTTTATTTTTAAAGGACATTCTAAATACCAATGTTTACATCTATAAACTTTAAAAGTTTTGAGGTATAGATACACTCATATTAAAAAATCATCCCCCTTTTACCCCCCACCATTAATTGGATTTTCTAAAAACAAAAAAAAATACGCGTTTCTTTATTTTTAAAGGAGATCCCAAATACCAATTTTCAGGTCTGTAATATCTTCAGTTTCTAAGATATAAGTATTCTCTTTAAAGGCATCTACCCCTTTTTCACCCCTTTTCTCCCCTCTTATTGGGATTTTCCGAAAACAAAAAAATACGTGTTCCTTTATTATTAATGAAGATTCTAAATACCAATTTTTACATCTCTAAACTTTAAAACTTTTGAGATATAGATGCACTCTTTTTAAAAATTCACCCCCCTTTTCACCCTCGCATTAATTGGATTTTCCAAAAACAAAAAAATATGTGTTTCTTTATTTTTGAAAGAGATCAAAAGTACCAATTTTGAGGTCTGTAATATCTTCAGTTTCTGAGATATAGATACCGGTATCCTGATTAAAGGCATTCAACCCCGTTTTCACCCTTTTTCACCCCTCCTATTGGGATTTTCTGAAAACAAAAAAATACGTATTTCCTTATTTTTAAAGAAGATTCTAAATACCAATTTTCACATCTGTAAACTTTTAAAGTTTTGAGATATAGACACACTCATTTTAAAATTTCATCCCCCTTTTTCACCCCCTTAGCGACGGAATATCAAAAAACCCTCTCTTAGCGAGCACCTACATCATAATATGAATATATCCCCAAAATTTCATTTCTTTATGTCCAGTAGTTTTGGCTCGGCGATGATGAATCAGTCAGTCAGTCAGTCAGGACAAGCTACTTTATATATATAGATAGACTAGCAAGATACCCGTGCTTCGCTACGGTATTATACTGAAATTTATAATTGAATGCTTATTGTTTTAGATATATAATCCGCCGAAATTCGCGATCTGACTCGTTCTCCGCGAGAATCCACCAAAATTCCCGATCTATTATTTTACGGCACGTTTCCTCCCATTTTTAAATCTTCCTTTCCAGCAATCGATTTCGTACTTCCCGGGTTAGGCTCAGGTATTCCTCCAGGTCAGTTGGGTCCGTAAATCTTTGCCATCTTTTCCTATAATATTTTTAATACGGATATAATCCTTCAGGAGATCCGGCGTGCTGTCATACTGGGTGCCTTGGCGGCACTGAACCCGCGACCGGACTGCATTCTTAGTCATTACCCCTCCAGGAGCCGTTTCCATCGCGGTCCGCAATTTGACGACGGTCCGGAATGTTATTATTATTATTATTATTATTATTATTATTATTATTATTATTACTATTATGTGTTGCTGGAATGGCTGATGACAGGGAAAACCGGAGTATCCGGAGAAAAACCTGTCCCGCCTCCGTTTTGTCCAGCACGAATGCCACATGGAGTGACCGGGATTTGAACCACGGAACCCAGCTGTGAGAGGCCGGCGCGCTGCCGCCTGAGCAACGGAGGATCCTTATAAGTACATTAATAACAGTAAAATCAATTGGTCTCACCTCCTTCTACACCCCACCGCCGTTAAGTTTATTTACAGCCCCCCCCCCGAAAAAGAATTAAAAGGATGCTTGTTTCTTTATGTTTAAGGGAGATTCCAAACACCAATGTTCACGACTATTAACTTCAGTTTTGAGATATAAGTATCCACATAAAAATAATTTACTTTTTTTCACTTCATTTCACAATAATCTCTCCTCCCCCTAAATGAATTTTCCCGCAAAAAAATACTTCTTTCTTTAATAGTAAAGGATTTTCTAAATACCAATTATCACGACTCTAACTTCTTAAGTTTTTGATTTATGTGTCCTCATGAAAGGAATTCAACTCCTTTACACTCCCGCCCTCCAAGATGGTTTCCCCACCAAAACGCCTTTTTCTTTTTTTTTAAAGGAGATCCAAATACGAATTTTCACGTCTGTAACAACTTTAGTATTAGATGTATGTATTCTCATACAATTAAGTCAACTAATGTTTCAATTCTTTCACCCCCCCGCCCCCTTCATTGGATTTTCCGAGAATACGTGTTTCTTTACTTTTAAAGCAGATTGCAAATATCAAATTTCACGTCTGTAACATCTTCATTTTTGAGATATCAGTAGCCTAATTAAAAGAATTCATCACCATTTTCAGTCACTTTTACTCCCCCCCCCCCGCCCTCCACCCAAGTGGTATTTCCGAAAACTAAAAATACACTTTTCTTTATGTTTAATTGAGATAAAAAATACCATTTTTCACTTCTGTAACATGTTAAGTTTTTTAGATATCCGTAAAAATTCTCATTTTAAAATTTCACCCCTTTTGGGTTCCCCTTAAGTAGAGTTTCCAAAAACAAATAACCTATATTTCTTTACATTTACAGGAGATTTACACCCACTTTTTACGTCTGTAACATTTTACGATTCCAAGATATTCTGTAGATATAGTCTTTCAAAAAATTCACCCCAATTTGTCACTCCTGTTTAACCGCCATTAATTGGCTTTTCCAAAAACTAAAAAATACGTGTTTCTTTATTTTTAAAGGTAATCCCATATGCGAATTATCAGTTCTGTAATATCTTTCGTTTCTGAGATATGTGTATCCTCATTAAAGGCATTCAACCCATTTTTCACCCTTTTACACCCCTCCTATTAGGACTTACTGGAAACAAACAAAATACGTGTTCCTTTATTTTTAGAGGAGATTCTAACCACCAATTTCTACATCTGTAAAATTTAAAGTTTCAAGATGTAGACACACTCATTTTAAAAAATTCACCCCCGTTTTCATCCCCCAATATTTGGATTTTCCAAAAACGAAAAAATACCTGTTTCTTTACTTTTAAAGTAGATCTAAAATACCAATTTTCAGGTCTGTAATATCTTCAGGTTCTGAAATATAAGTATCCTCATGAAAGGCATTCAACCCATTATTCACCCTTTTACACCCTTCCTATTGGGATTTTCCGAAAACGAAAGAATACATGTTTCTTTATTTTTAAAGGAGACTCTAAATACCAATTTTTACATCTATAAACTTAAAAAGTTTCGAGATATAGATACACTCATTTTAAAAAATCACCCCCTTTTCACCCCCCCCCATTAATTGTATTTTCCACAAACAAAAAATACGTGTTTATTTATTTTTAAAGGAGATCCCAAACACCAATTTTCAGGTCTGTAATATCTTCAGGTTCTGAAATATAAGTAGACTCATGAAATGCATTCGACCCCTTTTTCAACCTTTTCCACCCTTCCTATTATTATTTTCCGAAAACAAAATATACGTGTTCCTTTATCTTTAATGAAGATTCTAAATACCTATTTTTACACCTATAACCTTTAAAAGTTTTGAGATATAGATACGCTCATTTTAAAATATTACCCCTTTTTACCCCCCTTAATTGGGTTTTCCAGAAACAAAAAAATACGTGTTTCTTTATTTTTAAAGGAGATCCCAAACACCAATTTTCAGGTCTATAATATCTTCAGTTTCTGAGATATAAGTAGCCTCATTAAAGGCATTCAACCCATTTTTTTTTACCCCTTTTCACACCTCCTATTGCGATTTTCCGAAAACAAAAAAATACGTGTTTCTTTATTTTTAATGAAGATTCTAAATACCAATTTTTACATCTGCAAACTTTAAAAGTTTGGAGATATAGATTCACTAATTTTAAAAATTCACCCCCTTTTCACCCTCCCATTTATTAGATTTTCCAAAAACAAAAAAATACGTGTTTCTTTATTTTTAAAAGAGATCAAAAGTACCAATTTTCAGGTCTGTAATATCTTCAGTTTCTGAGATATAAGTACCGGTATCCTGATTAAAGGCATTCAACACGTTTTCCCCCATTTTCACCCTTTTTCACCCCTCCTATTGGGATTTTCTGAAAACAAAAAAATACGTGTTTCCTTATTTTCAAAGAAGATTCTAAATACCAATTTTTACATTTGTAAACTTTTAAAGTTTTGAGATATAGGTGCACTCATTTTAAAACTTCACCCCCCTTTTCACCCCCTTAGCAACGGAAAATCCAAAAATCCTCTCTTAGCGAGCACCTACATCTTAATATGAATGTATCCCCAAAATTTCATTTCATTATGTCCAGTAGTTTTGGCTCGGCGATGATGAATCAGTCAGTCAGTCAGGACAAGCTATTTTATATATATACTAGCAAGATACCCGTGCTTCGCTACGGTATTATACTGAAATTTATAATTGAATGCTTATTGTTTTAGATATATAATCCGCCGAAATTCGCGGTCTGACTCGTTTTCTATTAGATTACGGCATGTTTTCTCCCATTTTTCAATCTTCTTTTCCAGCAATCGATTTCGTACTTCCCGGGCTAGGCTCAGGTATTCCTCCCGGTCAGTTGGGTCCGTAAATCTTTGCCATCTTTTCCTATAATCATTTTTAATATGGATAAAATCCTTCAGGAGATCCGGCGTGGTGTCATATTGGGTGCTTTGGCGGCACTGAACCCGCGGCCGGACTGCATTCTTAGTCATTACCCGTCCAGGAGCCGTTTCCAGCGCGGTCCGCACATTTGACGACGGTCCGGAACATTATTATTATTATTATTATTATTATTATTATTATTATTATTATTATTATTATTATTATTATGTGTTGCTGGAATGGATGATGACAGGAAAACCGGAGTATCCGGAGAAAAACCTGTCCCGCCTCCGTTTTGTCCAGCACGAATGTCACATGGAGTGAACGGGATTTGAACCACGGAACCCAGCTGTGAGAGGCCGGCGCGCTGCCGAGGATCCTTATAAGTACATTAAGAACAGTAAAATCAATTGGTCTCACCTCCTTCTACACCCCACCGCCGTTAAGTTTATTTACCGGCACCCCCCCAAAAAAAAATTAAAAGAAGGCTTGTTTCTTATGTTTAAAGAAGATTTCAAACACCAATGTTCACGTCTATTACCTTCAGTTTTGAGATATAAGTATCCCCATAAAAATAATTTACTTTTTTCACTTCATTTCACACTACTCCCCCCCCCCCCCCCTCAGTGAATTTCCCCGCAAAAAATACTTGTTTCTTTAATAGTAAAGGATCTTCTAAATACCAATTATCACGACTCTAACTTCTTCAGTTTTTGATTTGTGTGTCCTCATGAAAGGAATTCAACTCTTTTACACTCCCGCAATCCAAGATGGTTTCCCCCCAAAACGCGTTTTTCTTTGTTTTTAAAGGAGATCCAAATACGAATTTTCACGTCTGTAACAACTTTAGTTTTTATTAGATGTATGTATTCTCATTCAATTAATTCAATTAATTTTTCAATTCTTTCACCTCACCCCCCCCCCTTCATTGGATTTTCCGAGAATACGTGTTTCTTTATTTTTAAAGCAGATTGCAAATATCAAATTTCACGTCTGTAACATCTTCATTTTTGAGATATCAGTAGCCTAATTAAAAGAATTCAACACCATTTTCAGTCACTTTTACCCCCCCTCCACCCAAGTGGTATTTCCGAAAACTAAAAATACACGTTTCTTTATGTTTAATAGAGATAAAAAAATACCATTTTTCACTTCTGTAACATGTTAAGTTTTTTGAGATAAACTGTAAAAATTCTCATTTTAAAATTTCACCCCTTTTGAGTTCCCCTTAAGTGGAGTTTCCAAACACAAATCACCTATGTTTCTTTACATTTACAGGAGATTACAAACACCCACTTTTTACGTCTGTAACATTTTACGTTTCCAAGATATTCTGTAGATATAGTCTTTCAAAAATTCACCCAATTTGTCACTCCTGTTTAACCGCCATTAATTGGATTTTCCAAAACTAAAAAATGCGTGTTTCTTTATTTTTAAAGGAGATCCCATATACAAATTTTCAGTTCTGTAATATCTTTCGTTTCTGAGATATATATATCCTCATTAAAGGCATTCAACCCATTTTTCACCCTTTTACACCCCTCCTATTGGGATTTACAGGAAACAAAAAAATACGTTTTCCTTTATTTTTAGAGGAGATTCTACCTACCAATTTTTACACGTGTAAATTTTAAAGTTTTAAGACATTTTAAAAAATTTACCCGCCCCCCTTTTTACCCCCCAATATTTGGATTTTTCAAAAACGAAAAAATACGTGTGTTTATTTATTTTTAAAGGACATTCTAAATACCAATGTTTACATCTATAAACTTTAAAAGTTTTGAGGTATAGATACACTCATATTAAAAAATCATCCCCCTTTTACCCCCCACCATTAATTGGATTTTCTAAAAACAAAAAAAATACGCGTTTCTTTATTTTTAAAGGAGATCCCAAATACCAATTTTCAGGTCTGTAATATCTTCAGTTTCTAAGATATAAGTATTCTCTTTAAAGGCATCTACCCCTTTTTCACCCCTTTTCTCCCCTCTTATTGGGATTTTCCGAAAACAAAAAAATACGTGTTCCTTTATTATTAATGAAGATTCTAAATACCAATTTTTACATCTCTAAACTTTAAAACTTTTGAGATATAGATGCACTCTTTTTAAAAATTCACCCCCCTTTTCACCCTCGCATTAATTGGATTTTCCAAAAACAAAAAAATATGTGTTTCTTTATTTTTGAAAGAGATCAAAAGTACCAATTTTGAGGTCTGTAATATCTTCAGTTTCTGAGATATAGATACCGGTATCCTGATTAAAGGCATTCAACCCCGTTTTCACCCTTTTTCACCCCTCCTATTGGGATTTTCTGAAAACAAAAAAATACGTATTTCCTTATTTTTAAAGAAGATTCTAAATACCAATTTTCACATCTGTAAACTTTTAAAGTTTTGAGATATAGACACACTCATTTTAAAATTTCATCCCCCTTTTTCACCCCCTTAGCGACGGAATATCAAAAAACCCTCTCTTAGCGAGCACCTACATCATAATATGAATATATCCCCAAAATTTCATTTCTTTATGTCCAGTAGTTTTGGCTCGGCGATGATGAATCAGTCAGTCAGTCAGTCAGGACAAGCTACTTTATATATATAGATAGACTAGCAAGATACCCGTGCTTCGCTACGGTATTATACTGAAATATATAATTGAATGCTTATTGTTTTAGATATATAATCCTCCGAAATTCGCGATCTGACTCGTTTTCTGCGAGAATCCACCAAAATTCCCGATCTGACTCGTTTTCTATAATTTTACGGCACGTTTCCTCCCATTTCTCAATCTTCCTTTTCAGCAATCGATTTCGTACTTCCCGGGATAGGCTCAGGTATTCCTCCCGGTCAGTTGGGTCCGTAAATCTGTGCCATCTTTTCCTATAATCATTTTTAATATGGATAAAATCCTTCAGGAGATCCAGCGTGGTGTCATATTGGGTGCCTTGGCGGCACTGCACCCGCGGCCAGGCTGCATTCTTAGTCATTACCCGTCCAGGAGCCGTTTCCAGCGCGGTCCGCACATTTGACGACGGTCCGGAACATTATTATTATTATTATTATTATTATTATTATTATTATTATTATTATTATTATTATGTGTTGCTGGAATGGCTGATGACAGGGAAAACCGGAGTATCCGGAGAAAAACCTGTCCCGCCTCCGTTTTGTCCAGCACGAATGACACATGGAGCGAACGGGATTTGAACCACGGAACCCAGCTGTGGAAGGCCGGCACGCTTGCGTCTGAGCAACGGAGGATCCTTATAAGTACATTAATAACAGTAAAATCAATTGGTCTCACCTCCTTCTACACCCCACCGCCGTTAAGTTTATTTACCGCCACCTCCCCCCCCCCCCAAAGAAAAATTAAAAGAAGGCTTGTTTCTTTATGTTTAAGGGAGATTCCAAACACCAATGTTCACGTCTATTACCTTCAGCTTTGAGATATAAGTATCCCCATAAAAATAATTTACTATTTGCACTTCATTTCACACTACTCCCCCCCTCCCCAAGTGTTTTTCCCGCAAAAAATACTTGTTTCTTTAATAGTAAAAGATCTTCTAAATACCAATTATCACGACTCAAAATTCTTCAGTTTTTGATTTATGTGTCCTCATTAAAGGAATTCAACTTTACACTCCCGCCCTCCAAGATGGTTCCCCCCCCCCCCAACGCGTTTTTCTTTGTTTTTAAAGGAGTTCCAAATACGAATTATCACGTCTGTAACGACTTTAGTTTTTATTAGATGTATGTATTCTCATACAATTAAGTCAATTAATTTTTCAATTCTTTCACTCCCCCCCCCCTTCATTGGATTTTCCGACAATACGTGTTTCTTTACTTTTAAAGCAGATTGCAAATATCAAATTTCACGTCTGTAACATCTTAATATTTGAGATATCAGTAGCCTAATTAAAAGAATTCAACACCATTTTCAGTCACTTTTACCCCCCCCCCGCTCCACCAAAGGGGTATTTCCGAAAACTAAAAATACACGTTTATTTATGTTTAATAGAGATAAAAAATACCATTTTTCACTTCTGTAACATGTTAAGTTTTTTGAGATATACTGTAAAAATTCTCATTTTAAAATTTCACCCCTTTTGAGTTCCCCTTAAGTGGAGTTTCCCAAAACAAATCACCTATGTTTCTTTACATTTACAGGAGATTCCAAACACCCACTTTTTACGTCTGTAACATTTTACGTTTCCAAGATGTTCTGTAGATATAGTCTTTCAAAAAATGCACCCCATTTTGTCACTCCTGTTTAACCGCCATTAACTGGATTTTCCAAAAACTAAAAAATACGTGTTTCTTTATTTTTAAAGGAGATCCCATATACAAATTTTCAGTTCTGTAATATCTTTCGTTTCTGAGATATATGTATCCGTATTAAAGGCATTCAACCCATTTTTCACCCTTTTAAACCCCTCCTATTGGGATTTAAGGAAACAAAAAAAGACGTGTTCCTTTATTTTTAGAGGAGAATCTAAGTACCAATTTTACATCTGTAAATTTTAAAGTTTTAAAATGTAGACACACTCATTTTAAAAATTCACCCCCCCCCTTTTCACCCCCCAATATTTGGATTTTCCAAAAACGAAAAAATACGTGTTTCTTTACTTTCAAAGTAGATCCCAAATACAAATTTTCAGGTCTGTAATATCTTCAGGTTCTGAAATATAAGTAGCCTCATTAAAGGCATTCAACCCATTACTCACCCTTTTACACCCTTCCTATTGGATTTTCCGAAAACAAAAGAATACGTGTTTCTTTATTTTTAAAGGAGATTCTAAATACCAATTTTTTACGTCTATAAACTATAAAGTTTTGAGATATAGATACATTCATTTTAAAAAATCACCCCCTTTTCACCCCCCCATTAATTGGATTTTCCAAAAACAAAAAATACGTGTTTCTTTATTTTTAAAAGAGATCCCAAACACCAATTTTCAGATCTGTAATATCTTCAGTTTCTGAGATATAAGTAGCCTCATTAAAGGATTCAACCGCTTTTCACCCCTTTTCACTCCTCCTATTGCGATTTTCCGAAAACAAAAAAATACGTGTTTCTTTATTTTTAATGATTCTAAATACCAATTTTTACATCTGCAAACTTTAAATGTTTGGAGATATAGATTCACTCATTTAAAAAATTCACCCCCTTTTCACCCTCCGATTAATTGGATTATCCAAAAACAAAAAATACGTGTTTCTTTATTTTTAAAGGACATTCTAAATACCAATGTTTACATCTATAAACTTTAAAAGTTTTGAGGTATAGATACACTCATATTAAAAAATCATCCCCCTTTTACCCCCCACCATTAATTGGATTTTCTAAAAACAAAAAAAATACGCGTTTCTTTATTTTTAAAGGAGATCCCAAATACCAATTTTCAGGTCTGTAATATCTTCAGTTTCTAAGATATAAGTATTCTCTTTAAAGGCATCTACCCCTTTTTCACCCCTTTTCTCCCCTCTTATTGGGATTTTCCGAAAACAAAAAAATACGTGTTCCTTTATTATTAATGAAGATTCTAAATACCAATTTTTACATCTCTAAACTTTAAAACTTTTGAGATATAGATGCACTCTTTTTAAAAATTCACCCCCCTTTTCACCCTCGCATTAATTGGATTTTCCAAAAACAAAAAAATATGTGTTTCTTTATTTTTGAAAGAGATCAAAAGTACCAATTTTGAGGTCTGTAATATCTTCAGTTTCTGAGATATAGATACCGGTATCCTGATTAAAGGCATTCAACCCCGTTTTCACCCTTTTTCACCCCTCCTATTGGGATTTTCTGAAAACAAAAAAATACGTATTTCCTTATTTTTAAAGAAGATTCTAAATACCAATTTTCACATCTGTAAACTTTTAAAGTTTTGAGATATAGACACACTCATTTTAAAATTTCATCCCCCTTTTTCACCCCCTTAGCGACGGAATATCAAAAAACCCTCTCTTAGCGAGCACCTACATCATAATATGAATATATCCCCAAAATTTCATTTCTTTATGTCCAGTAGTTTTGGCTCGGCGATGATGAATCAGTCAGTCAGTCAGTCAGGACAAGCTACTTTATATATATAGATTATATTAAAATGACTTTTCTAAATTTATTCATATAAATTTACCTTCGAAATAATAAGTTGTAGACAGAGTAAATTTCAACATAAATATTATGAATTTCTTCATGCAGTCTTCATTATTCAGGACTGTACACTCATTTTAATAGTGCCCCCATTAAGAGCACACAAACGAGTGTTTAAACTGACAGAATTCTTGCAAATTACTGCATCATAATATGTTACAGAGAATACGCCGGTGATTTCATACAACATCTCTACTTACTGTAGTCGCAGAAAAGGAATTGATGCGCCGCATTTTTTATTTTTGGCACTGCGTTCTCCCGTAATGAAGACCTCACGTGAGCTATCAAGTTCGAGATTTGTATTTTAAAAGAATTTTCTCGTTGAATTCCACGACATTTTTTGGTACTTAACCCTAATGATACATTGAAAGTTCTCAAATATCAGAAAATTATAAGTGGACAGTTGAAATAGGCCTACTATAATTTTTAAATAAAATTAATTTTATGTTGCCGCCTTTGTGGTGTAGTGGTTAGTGGAATTAGCCGCTACCTCCGGAGGCCTGAGCTCGATTCCCGGCTCTGCACGCGAAATCTGAAAAATGATACGGGGGCTGGAACTAGGTCCTGGGGAGGTCAACTGAGTAGAGGGGAGGTTCGATTCCCACCTCAGCCATCCTAAAAGTGAATTTCCGTGGTTTTCCACTTCTGCAGGCAAATCCCGGGATAGTACCTAAGGTAAAGGCACGGGGGCTTCCTTCCCTCTTCCTTGACCATCCCTTCCGATCTTCCTACCCCCTAAAAGACCCTTGTTCATCATAAGAGGTCAGGCCGCCTAGGCGAGGTACTGGTCTTCCTTCCCAGTTGTATCCCACGACCCAAAGTCTCACGCTCCAGGACACTGCCTATTGAGGCGGTAGAGGTGGGATCCCTTGCTGAGTCCGGGAAAAAAAGCAACTCTGGTGGGTAAAGAGATTAAGAAAAAAAGAAATAATTATTTAACAATAACCTTGGTACAATGAAAACATGTGATTAGAAATATTGTCTATAGGAGAGAAAAATGTATTCACACTTGCTCAACTAAAGAATGAATGCATGGTATTGTACAAATTCCTCCCAGGCATGATTTTTCTCAGGAACAATTGAGCTATACATTATCATGTTCATTGTGCGTATCCCGATGCTTTGTATCTACCTCGGAGGATACATACCAGGTGGCTCCTGAACGCCGTACTTTCTACGTATAAATGTCCCGCATGCACAAGTGATGAATGGGATGCCTACCAACTGATTTTCACAGAGGTACTACTGCCAGCGGGCAGGTTATGTCAGAATATGAAGAGTTAAGAAGCGGACCGTCACTTGCAGCATGTTACTCAGCACTACCGGTATAACGCAGCCCTTGCATTAGTAAACCTCGTTTTCCACCGCGTAGTTCTAGGCTGGATTATGGTACAGCAGCACAATATTTGCTGTCTGCATATCGGCAATGTCTAGTGTGTTCAGCAGCGACGAATACAGACATTATTTTATTCAGGACAACCTGGTTGGAATGCAGACGAAGCTCCAAACAGACGTGTGCCTTCTACAAACGTATTTCGCCGAACAGTATTAGGTTTTGTTTCATACAAGCAACTCTTTTATCGAGTGGAATGTCTACACGTGTATAAATGAAAAGTTATCAAATTTCCTTTCCTGCATATCTGGCGTATTTACAAACAGTAGCGGCGATTAGGGGTTGGGGCGAGGAGGGACAGTCGCCCCACCCCCCCACTTTGTGGAGTAAACATTATTTTATTCCACTTTAGCCAGCTGGAAGTAGGAGTTATTTAAGAAAAGCTCCTTGTACACACCTTGTTGTCTTATCTACTAATTCTGTCTTTTATTTTCTTT
The DNA here is from genome assembly GCF_040414725.1 of Anabrus simplex. Classification (NCBI taxonomy): domain Eukaryota; kingdom Metazoa; phylum Arthropoda; class Insecta; order Orthoptera; family Tettigoniidae; genus Anabrus; species Anabrus simplex. Next base: position 903,357,447 of record NC_090265.1, read on the forward strand.
AATTATTAAACATAATTATTGGCGGAAATACGCACAAAATGCCGTTCGTCGTGGCTAACCGATTTGTATAGTGCTACGGCAAGTAGTGCAGACATTGTATATGTTGTGAGGAAGGGTAGTAGGAGTACATATTATTATGCTAAGGACGTGGACACTGAGTTATGTAATTCACCCGCTTCCCACGCGAATTCGTCAGCTTGGCAGTCTCTTTAGTGTCCGTTAGTTTCTTAGTGTGTGTATTCAAATACTAGATGATTTTTAATTGCATAATCATGCCGTAATTCTATTTAATTGTACCGTGCGATTTGGTCGTGGGGTTAGGAGTGCGCAGCTGTGAGCTTGCACCCGGGAGATAGTGGTTTCTAGTCCCACTGTTGGCAGCCCAGAAGGTGGTTTTCTGTGGTTTCCCATTTTCACACCACGGAGCAAGTTATTTACATTTACATAATAAGTAACTTAACACAAACGAAAGAATTTAGTCCGGTGAAAGTAAAGTTGGTATTATCTACAGTTGAAATTACAATTGCAATGAAATATATATATTTTTTACAATTGGCCTTACGTCGCACCGACACAGATAGGACTTACGGTGAAGATGGGACAGGAAAGGGCTACGCATGGGAAGGAAGCGGCCGTGGCCTTTATTAAGGTACAGCCCCAGCATTTGCCTGGTATGAAAATGGGAAACCAAAGAAGACCATCTTCAGGACTGCCGACAGCGGGATTAGAAACCACTATCTCCTGGATGCAAGCTCACAGCTGCGCGCCCCTAACTCCACGGCCAGCTCGACCGGTACAATTAAAAAGAGTACGGCATGATTATGCTATTAAAATAATTTATTATTTGAACACACACTAAGAAACTAACGGACACTAAAAGGACTGCCAGAATGACGAATGTGCACGCACGGTAAGCGGGTGAATTACATAACTCACTGTCCACGACCTTGGCAAAAATATGTAGGCCTACCCCTACTACCCTTCCTCACAGCAATGCAATGTCTGCACTACTTGCCGTAGCACTATACAAATCGGTTAGCCGCGACGAACGGCATTTTGTGCGTATTTCCGCCAAAAATTATGTTAATAATTAAAGAATATAAAAGACAGAATTAGCCGATAAGACAACAAGGCATGTACAAGTACCTTTTCTTAAATGATTCCTACTTCCAGCTGGCTAAAGTGGAATCAAAATGTAATGTTTACGCCACAATGTGGGGGGGGGGGTTGTTCCTCCTCGCTCCAACCCCTAATCGCCGCTACTGTTTGTAAATACGCCAGATATGCAGAAAAGGAAATTTGATAACTTATTAATTTATACACGTGTGGACATTCCACTCGATAAAAGAGTTGCTTGTATGAAACAAAAACTAATACTGTTCGGCGAAAAACGTTTGTAGAAGGCACACGTCTGTTTGGAGCTTCGGCTGCATTCCAACCAGGTTGTCCTGATCAAAACAATGTCTGTGTATTCGTCGCTGCTGGACACACTAGCCACTGCCGATATGCAGACAGCATATATTGTGCGGCTGTACCATACACCAGCTTAGAACTACGCGGGGGGAAAACGAAGTTTACGAATGCAAGTGGTGCATTATACCGGTAGCGCTGAGTAACATGCTGCGAGCGACAGTCCGCTTCTTATCTATTCATATTATGACGTAACCTGCCCGCTGGCAGCAGTGCCCCTGTGAAAATCAGTTGGTAGACATCCCATTCATGACTCATGCATACGGGACATTTATAGGTAAAAAGTACGGCGTTCGAGAGCCACCTGGTATATTTGATAATAATTAAAAGCCAGGCTGAGTAACTCCGACGGTACACCGCTGGCCTTCTGAGCCCAAATTGGTAGGTTCGATCATGATTCTGTCCGGTGGTATTTGAATGTGCTCAAATACCGTCAATTCTCGTGTCGATATATTTACTGGCACGTAAAAGCACTCCTGTGGAAAGAAATTCCGGCACCTCAGCGTCGCCGAAAACCGTAAAAGTGGTTAGTGGGACGTAAAACAAATAACATTATTAATAATTAAAAGTAAATACCATTAAATACCAGACACTCATTCTTTCTTTGAAACAATGCAAATCTTACTAAGCGTATTTTGACCCTTTAATTTGAAAAAGAAACATGGGCATGGTTCATCTTGTCCATTCCACTGTATTACTATCTCTTTTTCTGTTTCATGATACTTCTTCTATCGGACGAGTTGGACGCGCAGTTAGTAGCGCGCAGCTGTGAAAACGCATCCGGGAGATAGTGGGTTCGAACCCCACTGTCGGCAGCCCCGAGCCAGAAGGATTAATCAGAAGTGATTAAAATCCCCAACCCGGCCGGGAATCTAACCCGGGACCCTCTGAACCGAAGGCGAGTACGCTGACCATTCAGCCAACGAGTTGGAATTTCTGTTTCCTGATAAGGGGTCAAGGAAAACTTTCTTCAGCTTAAAGGCCTTTCCTTTCCCATCGTCGCCATAAGATCCATTTGTGTCGGTGCGACGTAAAACAAAATAACAAAAACAAAATATACTTCCTCTTCTTCTTTTCCTACCGCTTTTTCCCACAAATGTAGGATCGCAGGTGCGAACTATGAATTTGGCCCTGTTTTACGGCCGGATTCCCTTCCTGACGCCAACCCTATATGGAGGGAGGTAATCACTGTCGCGTGTTTCTGTGGTGGTTGGTAGAGTTGTATGTTATCTGAATATGAAGAGGAGAGTGTTGGGACGGACACAAACCCCCAGTCCCCGAGCCAGAAGGATTAATCAGAAGTGATTAAATCCCCAACCCGGCTGGGAATCGAACCCGGGATCCTCTGAACCGAAAGCCAGTACGCTGACCATTCAGCCAACGAGTCGGACTTTCTGTTTCCTGATACGGGGTCAAGGAAAACTTTCTTCAGTTTATTCCAGTTATTTCAGGGATCAGTGGAACCACCCAGGATAATTTTGGTTTGGGCCGTAGGTTTGAGGCCAAATGTCCTTCCATTTGATTTTTTTTTTTTTACTATTTGCTTTACGTTGCACCGACACAGATAGGTCTTATGGCGACGATGGAATAGGAAAGGCCTAGTTGGAAGGAAGCGGCCGTGGCCTTAATTAAGGTACAGCCCCAGCATTCGCCTGGTGTGAAAATCGGAAACCACGGAAAACCACCTTCAGGGCTGCCGACAGTGGGGTTCGAACCCGCTATCTCCCGGATGCAAGCTCACAGTAGCGTGCCCTTAATCGCCCCATGTGATTTTAGAGATGAACGTCAGTCTTCCGGGTGTGAAGCCAGCAGCAACACCCCCCCCCCCCCTCACCTCATAGTCCATTCCGCTGATATCTTATATTCACTATTGACATTTAAAAAAATTATTGCGATTTCCAAGTGCAACGAAGGGTATAATTTTCTCTAGTACTCTCGTCGTTGACGCGTTATTGAACAAATCTCAATCATAGTGTTAGCAGGAGAAGCTAATTAGACGTACTCTACTGCCATGAAAGCCCTTGTTATATGCCTAAATGATGTATTACCAGTGAAGTAATAATGGAGGGACATAACCGCCAGATCTATTTGTGTCAGATACGAAAGATAGGAAACTGGACTTTCTATAAATCTTTGTTACGTGCATTTTTTTATAGTTAGAACTAATATTTCTGAAAATACTTGGAAGAATCGCGAATATCTCCGTCATTATTCCTCGCAAGGTAAGGACACCTGAAACATTATATTATATTTTGCTCGACTTTTATCGCGTATATCACAGAAATTTCACATTTCACATAACTTTTATATTGCTTTTTTGTAATTTCCCCTTAATGTCGTAACAAACAAACAAACAAACAAACAAACCATTTGAACTGGACTTACTTTCGAATTCTGTATACGTAATCCGAGATCAAAACGATGTGAACCGGAAAAGAATGAACTGTATGGACAAAAGTAGGCCTATAAGTTATTTTGACACCTACTGGACAACCCATACACATCACACTATACTTTTAGAGGAAATAGCAAGGCCAACGCAGCTGCATTTTTTTGGGAATGCTGACCGGGCAAGGAAATGAATGAATGACTAGGTGTATGATCGATACATGCAAATGGTGAGTGAGACGCCAGTATGCCGGAATTCCTTCCCCTCAGAAGTCTTTTAACGTCCTTAATACCAATAACAAGGTGGCTGTTACTTTGAAACTCCCTCAAATAGCACCAGACACAGCCGGAATGTAGTTCTTTATCTTGGGGACAAAGAGACAAAGACTATTCCATTTCACTTCTGAGGTCGACTCTATTCTATTTCATCTGCTGCACCAATAACAAATGGGGCCGATGATCTAGACGTCAGGCCCCTTTAAACAATCAATCATCATCATCATCAGCACTCAATAACGAACATAGCTGTTAGCGTGAGTCTCTTCTAATGTATTCATTTAAGGTAATTTTACATCAGATAAATGGACTGGGTGTATACAAGTTACGTTTATGGGTTCTCTGCAGTGGCACATTCCGAAAAGGAGAAGTAGCCCTGGGCAGCTTCTGTCGGGGTTGGAATACTTGCACGGAGTGATATTTGTACGGAGTGACACTTGCACGGAGCCTCCGTGGTGTGGTGGTTAGCGTGATTAGCTGCCACCCCAGGAGGCCCGGGTTCGATTCCCGGCTCTGCCACGAAATTTTAAAAGTGGTACGAGGGCTGGAACGGGGTCCACTCAGCCTCGGGATGTCAACTGAGTAGAGGTGGGTTCGATTCCCACCTCAGCCATCCTGGAAGTGGTTTTCCGTGGTTTCCCACTTCTCCTCCAGGCGAATGCCGGGATGGTACCTCACATAAGGCCACGGCCGCTTCCTTCCCTCTTCCTTGTCTATCCCTTCCCATCTTCCCATCCCCCCGCAAGGCCCCTGCTCAGCATAGCACGTGAGGCCGCCAGGGCGAGGTACTGGTCATTCTCCCCAGTTGTATCCAGCGACCCAAAGTCTGAAGCTCCAGGACACTGCCCTTTAGGCGGTAGAGGTGGGATCCCTCGCTGAGTCCGAGGGAAAAGCCAACCCTGGAGGGAAAACGGATTAAGAAGAAGAAGAAGAAGAAGAAGAAGAAGACACTTGCACGGAGCCTTTCACTATACCTAACAAGACGTGGTGATTCAGAAGTAGGATGGCGACTTTTGCACGGAGTGACACTTGAACAGAGCCGCAACTTTCATATAATCCGGTACTAATAGACATGTACAGTCCATCATGTTTTTCTTTGTAATTACGGTAGTGAATTTAGATCTAATTTATAAGTAACTGTTAATTGTATAAATTGTAAGAGACATTTAGCTGACTTCTCGCCGTTTCCAGAGAACACCACCCGGAAGGCAGACACTGAGTTCCCCATAGATATATCAGAATCAATGGGATCTTTTGTAGGTCGCATTCTTTTTCCGTAGTATGTGATGTAATAATTTTTGGCACTCCTATCTGATGGCAATGATGTCACAATATTATAGCCTTGACTGTCCGACTCGTTGGCTGAATGGTTAGCTTGCTGGTCTTCGGTTCAGAGGGTCCCAGGTTCGATTCCCGACCGGGTTGGGGATTTTAACTTCATTGGTTAATTCTAATGGCTCGGGGTCTGGGTGTTTGTGCTGTCCCCAACATCCCTGCAACTCACACACCACATATAACACTATCCTCCACCACAATAAGACGCAGTTACCTACGCGTGGCAGATGCCGCCCACCCTCATCGGAGGGTCTGCCTTACAGGGGTTGCACTTGGCTAAAAATAGGCACACGAAATTATAGCCTCGACTTAAGAGCTGCGTACTTCTTCGATGTAAATTATTGAAATCATACTGTCTCTTTCCCTTGCACGGTCTTTGCATTTACTACACTCTTCTCACTTCATTCACCGCTTCATTCGGAATGGAAACATGACTTTCCTCGCCTAAAACTGTATTATTTGTTGTCATTCTTCCTTTATATTTACTTCTCTTCAAATCTACGCACCGCCAGCAAATCAGTAGATCTTTATTGCTATAGTCCACAAAATACTGATGTCCGTTGTAAATCAACAAAGGCTCCCCATTGGTGGTCTCGGTGAATGAAATAGCTGAAGAACAATATTATCACCAGTTCAACATGGAACAATCGTTGTCATCAGGTATCAACTGTAGTAAAGAACTCCATTTAGCGGGTGGGACTTCCCCGGCTCTGCTTCTGCATTCCCACCCTACGTGGGCCTCTGCGCAAGTGTCACTGTTTGAAATAACCGATGCTAAGTAATTTCCTGGAATGTTTGGCGTACCGTGCAAAAGTCAACACATTCCATATCCGTGTAAGTGTGTCTTCGTGCAAGTGTCACAGCGTTGTTCTGTCACCCTCCCCTCTCCTATATGGGCCGTACTGTGTTCATCATATTATAACGATAATTAGAACATTTTCCGCCTACTTAAATTTTTACAATCACATATTCGACTGCTTTTCGATGGACACTTCAAAATCCACGGCAAATTCTTTGGGACTGACATATTTCCCAATTTTCTGACATTTCGCAGTTATGCAATGAAATGCCCTACAGTAAGTGCATTATATTATATCATATCATATCATATCCCTGTGGCTGATGACCTAGCTGTTAGCCCCCTTTAAACAACAAATATCCCTGAGCAGAGAGAATCTACGTAATTTCCATTAACTTCCTCGCAGATTGCGAAGAGCTATTCTCCTCTTGGTTGGATCTTATATCTATAATGACCAGTGCGTCGTTAACTTCCTCGACAGTTTTACGTGGAGGTTGCAAGTTTCTTCGTTTCTCGTTCTCAACGCTTCTGTTAATTCTGCGTTTATCATTACTTAGGAAACTGCCCGCAATCTATTTAAGAACTGATAATATTTCCTTTCCTTCCATCTTCGAAGGAAGTTCACAGATTTCTTCACTCGCTTTTCTCTTTACATCGCTAGAAATAAACTTTCTGTGGATCGTGGTGCTTGGGTCTGATTTTGAGATGCAGATAACAGAAAGATTTTCTCACTGCTCGTGAATAAATCCGTAGAATAAGTCTTACTTGTGGACTTCCAATTTGGACCACGTTGTCTTACTTCACACTTACGAAATTTATTCTTGTCTACAGCTCGCAGTTTTGTACAAGGGACCGTATTTCCTCATTATACTGTACCCCTTTACGGAAATTTACCCCCACCTTCTTCGTCACCTAATTAGAGAGTGAAGGAAATCTTGGAAGGAATAACACATGAGAGCAAATCGATCCGCACACTTTTACTACGTCGGCTTAGCAGTCCCAGTAATGATACAGTGTTTAGTTAAAATTATTATTAATCAGCCCATCGGTAATTTAAGCGAGAATTTCCAATTATTATAATATATAAAATAGCAAAACAAAATACACCCGGACATGTGTAATCCTCTCGTCACAACGTGGCTTTGTACTAGTTATCAGCTACATTCGCTCTAGGACGGACGTTGAATGCGAGTGTATTTGTGTGGGATGACTGTCCATTTTCATTTTCAGTATTTAATCTTGCAATACGCGAGCAGATAAAAGATTGGCAGAGAGGTATATTCTCTCGTTGGAGAATATTTTTTCCGTTACGACGTGTAGCTTCTGACTTTATATTTCCAACGCTATTCTATTCGAAAATCTCTTCACCTTAAGAAAGCCCAAGACAAAGTCATTTTTAAGTCACTGTTACGTTCTCTTAAGTAAACTTAAGTAGGCTTATGTTAGCTTAAAGCACCTTAAGTGACCTTACGTCAATTTAAGTCACTTTAGGCACCGATCAAGTGGCCGTGCGGTTAGGGTCGCGTAGCTCTGAGATTGCATTCGGGAGATAGTAGGTTCGAACCCCACTGTCGGCAGCCCTGAAAATGGTTTTCCGTGGTTTATCATTTTCAACAGGCAAATGCTGGGACTGTAAAGCCACGGCCGCTTCCTTCCCACTCCTAGGCCTTTCCTATCCCATCGTCGCCATAAGACCTATCTGTGTCGGTGCGACGTAAAAGCAAGTTTAAGCAACCTTAAGTAATCTGAAATAACGTAAAGTCTTCATAAGTAAGCTTAAGGAACCTTATCTAATCTTGTCGCCTTAAGTTACTTTAAGTAGCCTTAAGTAATATTAGGTAACCATACAAAACATTAAGAAGTCACACTCATAACAGAACGTTATCCGAAAGACTGTCAGATCACACGACGTCCGACATGAGCCATACAATGGGACAGTGTGGTAAAATCTCAGTACACCATGTATTCACGCACAGCATCGACATATGTTGTACATTTTACTTCCATGATGAACACAACAAGGATTGGCATTTGAAATATGGTGTCATAGAAGAATGCTTAAGGTGAGATGGGTTGATCAGATCACAAACGAAAAGGGACTGAACCGACTAGGTGTAAAGAGACCGATTTGGCGATGTTTGATTCGAAGGGGAGATAAGTTGGCTGGCCACAGGATTTGTTCATTTAACATACAGTACACTCATGTTCATAAAAACCAGAACACCTTGAAAGACTAACGACAGGAAGTTCATATTCGCACGACTTGTGCATTAGTATGTTCTGAAGAAATGATTAGCATTCGAACCATGTCGGCTCTCAGGTTTAGGGTCCACATCGATATCTCGGCGCACAATCATCGACAGGTAAAATGTGCCTGCGGCTCTCGTTGTCGCTATAAACCGAAGGTAATGGATCAGTGTGACTTGAGCAGACGTGTAGAATGCCTCGCAGACGTATGCGAGCACGGTACCGCCAAATGAGTGAATTTGAAAGAGGGCGCATTATTGGCATGAGAGAACGTGATGCATCCATCCGGAAAATTGCTGCTCGTGTGCGACGAAGTGTGTCGGCAGTGCAATGGGTGTGTACAGAATGGTTCACAGAAGGCCGTAGAACACGACGAGATGGGTCTGGTAATACCATCCAGACCGCCCCCTGAGAAGATCGACACCTCATCCGAATAGCATTGCAAGACATATCTGTGTCCTCCTCGGCTCTGTTGTAACAGTGGAGCAGTGTACCACATCGCACACTATCAGGTGTGACAGTCCGTCACCATTTATTACGGACTGGGTTACCGGCGCGCCGTGCACTTCTCGGCCTACCTTTGACTAATGTGTATATACGTGGTAGACTGCAGTGGTGTACGGAACGACGTCACTGGGGACAGGAATATTAACAGATAGTGTTTTCGGACGATTCCAGGTTCTGTTTGTTTGAAAATGATGGCCCAATTTTGGTTCGTCGCAGACAGGGGGAGAGGCATCACATTGACTGCATTCGCACAAGACATAAAGCGCCAACTCAAGCATTTATGGAGTAGGTTTTATTGGATACAACCACAAATCATAGTTGGTGCGTGTGAAGGGCACACTGTGACCAGTTCGACCTACGTGAATGACATCCTGCGACCCGTAGCCACACCCTTTCTGCACGACACCCCTGACGCCACGTTTTTTATGAAGACACCGGTACCACAAAGAAAAGGTTTTCAGAGCCAAACGCGCAACAATTGATAGACAATGTTCTACAATAATTCCACATGTAATGGTTAGTAACGGTACTGAATCCACTGATCCGTGTTGCTAACTGTGTCTTGAAATTGGCGGCCATGAATTCGCACTAAATTTTTTGTTTTTTCTGTACTTGTTTACTTTAATTCGCTTCATGTAATTGTACTGTTTTTAATATAATTCATTCCATTAATAAACCTGTATCTTTGTTAATAAATACAACATTTATTGTCATTCAGAGTGTGGGTGAATTTTTGGGGGAGACACCCTGTGTTGTTCTCTTCCCAGTCAAAAGGTATTAGGTTGCGAGGCCTAGGGAGTCTTTAATATCCACGCCCTTCGTCCTTTATTTTTCCGATATACTCATTTTTCAAACTGCTAGTGTTAGGAGAGAATGATTACCCAATTGCACCTCCTCTTAAAACAAGAATCACCACCACTACATAAGTGCAGAATGGAATGAATTAGCGTTGTATAGAAAGTGTTGATGCAACTTAAAGTAAAATTTTAACAATAATTAGGTGTTTAATTTCTTTCTTCAGAACCGTAATTCATGTTCTATAATGAACGTTGATGTTAACGTAAGCAATACCTCGCTTTATGACTGTAGCCAAAGGGAAGGAAACGCTGTTGTAGAATTTCAAAACCTCCCAATTAATTGGCTTCCTTGAAGTCGGATTGCGGTAATAATTTACCCCTTGAATTAACTACCTGATTGAACCTCTGTGTGTCTCAAAGTTCTCCCCTCCACTGCGCACCACGAACTTGGTCTATTGACGCTTCTCAGCTCATCAAATTTCCGTTAGCGAGAATCATTATATATGAGTAAGTTCCAAGACTTGAATAGAAGGCTACGTTTAAAATTGTAAACCAGCTTCTAATCCTCAAAAGAAAGAATGTCGGATAAGAAATATTTTGAGAGTTTAATTCTGAGTAAAAATTCACAGCAGAACACTACGTATAAATAAATTATTTTAATTATCATTATCTCATAAAATAATTCTAAACTAAAATCTGAATCAGATCCGTGGATCAGCCAATTAAGCTCTTGGGAAATGGAAATAATAACATCGTCGTAAGCACTTTGTTACCGAGCGAGTTGGCTGTGTTCACTAGCCGAGTAGTTTAAAGCTTGCATTTGGGAGATGGTGGGATCGAACGTCACTTTCGGCAGCACTGAAGATGGTTTTCCGTGGTTTCTCATTTTCACACCAGGCAAATGAAGGTCATGGTCCACTTCCTTAGAGAACTAAAACTGTAGCAGTATCACTGAGTTTTGTGATTTAGTAACACTCTAAGGTGAATTCGATTGCCCGATGTATTAACATTTTGAAATATTTCGACCAGCTTTTGGCATATTTTGTAAGTTTACTGTACGAGAATGAAGTGACCTTTCAGATTTTTGTACGATGTGTAATTTTATTTTATTTAAAAATTTTTTTTACAAGTTGCTTTACGTCGCACCGATACAGATAGGTCTTATGGCGATGATGGGATAGTAATGGCATAGTAGAGGGAAGGAAGCGACCGTGGCCCTAATTAAGGTACAGCCCCAGCATTTGCTTGGTGTGAAAATGGGAAACCACGGAAAACCATCTTCAGTGCTGCCCACAGTGTGGTTCGAATCCACTAGACTATATCCCGGACACAAGCTCACAGCTGCGCGCCCCCAACCGCACGGCCAACTCGCCCGGTTCATTTAAATTAAAATAGTGTTTTAGACGGAACGCATGTTAAGTAAGAGTGTTTAATTCAAGCACTGAGAGAATCTTTGCTAAGTTTTTGTTTGGAGGTCACGGTTTCGATTCCTCTCTAGGTCGAAGATTTTTACCTGAAAGTGAGGGCTGGTTGAAGATACAATCAATCTGTTTGAGAACAATTGCTGACTGTGAGTTAGCCACCTCGGTCTATACAAGAAAGTAATGACCAATAATTACCGTGTAATCTGCAGGTCTTTGGGATTAGCAGCAGTTGCTTGGTAGGCCATGGCTCATGAGGGGTTTCGTTTTGTTTATTAGGCCTATTTTAGTTGTTTTAAAGTCTTCAGGAATACGCGTATTTTCTGTTCCGTAATTTGAAAGGTAAACTTGCACATTGAATGTGTACAATACTTATCTTTTTTATAGAATAAACTAATAAAATGGTAAAAATTGTAATCAAAGTAAAGAGCACTGTGCTTTATTCTAGGCACCTAGGACCTATATGTTTTTGCCAATGCTACCAACCTAAAATAGTGGAGCCGTTTCTACACATTAATGGAAACTAAAGGTTCCTTAGTTACTTGGTTTTGGAAATTTGAAGGTTTGAAGAGAGTCATTGAAAAATGATGTCATTTTAAGTATAGGGCTAACTTAGAAAACATCCCAAACTTGTTTCACGGGGAGAGTTGGCGGTTAGAGTCGCGCAACTGTGAGTTTGCACCAGGGAGATAGTGGATTCGAACACCACTCTCGGCAGACCTGAAGATGATTTCCCCCATTTCTTCACCAGGAAAATGCTGGGGCTGTATCTTAATTAAGGCCACGGCCACTTCCTTCCCAATCCTAGCCCTTTCCTATCCCATCGTCGCCATAAGACCTATCTGTGTCGGTGCGACGTAAAGCCAGTTGTAAACAATAAAACTTGTTTCTGGAAAATGCTTCCAATAAATTCAAGGAATTGTAAATTTCTTTCTTTGTTCTTTTTATTCCTGGTATTCATCCCAATTTACTGGAGTCAGCACTCGATATGGATTTGGCACATTTTAAGGCCGGAATCCCTTCTTAACGCCAGCCATATCTGGAGGGATGCAATCACTATTGCGTGTTTCTGCCATGTTTTGTTTGTAGATTAAGAGAAGTATATTAAGACGAACAAAAAAAATCGCCCAGTCCCCGGGACAGAGGAAACATCCATACGCAGTTAAAATCTGCTACCCGACCAGCAAATTAACCCTCTGAACCGAAGACCAACATGTTGATCATTCATCCAAGGAGCCGGACTGTTTGGTATTAATCTGAAAAAATAAAATAATTACTCAGACGTAATTTGCCAATAGATGCCCGTGTACTCTGCCATCTGGTAGAGTAAAACAGAACATCGAAATTGGCACGATGCAGCCTAAATGGGGCCACATTAAAATTCCTGCACACGTTAGCTGATACCATACGATTATTGTATGTATATTCAGTTCTCAGCCCTAAGGCTGGTTGGATCCTCAACAGCTCCATCATTAGCTGTCATAGATGGCCGAGGCGTCACTGAAGAGGCGTACTCGGGAAATGAGGTGTGAGGTAGTTTCCCGTTGCTTTCCTCACCGAGCCAGAAGTTGCTATTACATATCAGTCTGCCAAGCCCACCGAAATGCATGCGTCGGCCGACCCTATGAGCAACATTTTCACACCATTCATTGCAGGGACTGGCTGCAAAAGGAATGACATTATTAGCATCGTTCATAGCTCAGTCACTTTTATATTGCCAAAGCGAAAGGTAAGACTGAGACAGGTCAATGAAAGTAACAAAATTGCTATAACCCTATTAGAAGACATAGTGCAATTGTAAACAATAGATCTCACTATCAAAAGCATTATTATTATTATTATTATTATTATTATTATTATTATTATTATTATTATTATTATTATTATTATTTCTTCGATTTTGGTCTACTTTGGACCACGGAAATCGATTGCCTTTCTGGTTAGTCATTTTTTTCCTTCTCCCGGAACATCTTCTGCATTTTGCTGTGGTTCCTCTTACACTCCTCTGACCATATGTTCTCGGAGTTTTCATTGTCCTGGAACTCCTTAAATTTTTTAATTTTAGATCGAATCATATCTCTATTAAAGATTTCTTCTGGATTTACTTCAACTTCCTCCATGTCTTTTCTTGTTTCTTCTACCCATTTAGTAGTTGCTTTTAATTTGATGGTGTAGTTAAAGATTTAAAAAAAAAAAACTGTTAGTCAACTTTCGTTCATTCTTGTGAGGTGCCCAAAAAAGTTCAGTCTTCTCTTACGTATGGTGTTTGTGTTCTTTTCTGCCTGTCTGTCTGTACAGATCTTCATTTCTCATTATTATTATTATTATTATTATTATTGTATCAGCTAAAAAAATAAAGGTGTAAGAAAAACACATGTATAATCAACGTCAGGGAAGAACCTGAGTCAGCCGTTGCCTACGCTAGGCAACGAGTCAGCTAAGGGAGGTCGGATATAAATGATTGAAGACAAGAGCATAACACAAGTACGCAGAGCAAATGTAATTTACATCAGGAGTTTTGAGGTCACCTAGTACGCGTCACATATTGTGCGCCCCTAAAGGAATCATAATCCTCTCTACTATCTAGCGCTCCGTCACCGCTCCGTTGGCTAGCAACTTCAATCTAAGAGCCCCTTGAACTTGAACTACGACAGCACTTGAACGCCGCGGCGCGGTATGCGCGCACAATCTGTTGCCATCTGCACGAAATCTTTGCGGCTTCAAATGCGCCTCGTAGTTCGTGACATAGCCTGAGAGATAGCGCTGAAATGCTTTTGATGGAATTGTGTAGGACTTTGTAATAACTCGACTAGTGCAGCCATCTCTCCTCCCTTTAAGCCATTAAACTTGTGCGCTATCGATCTCCAATCTGTTTCAAGTTTCAGGTGATTGAAGGGCTCCAAAAAAGGACAAATACCTTGACGGTGTTCTACAGAGAGTCATTTGTAATCGATTATTGTATTATTGTCAATCAGATAGCTCAAATCACGCGTAATAACTCGTGAGTCATCGAGTGAGTTGGCCGTGCGGTTAAAGTCACGTAACTGCGAGCTTGCGTTCGAGAAAGAGTGGGTTCGAATTCTATCGTCGGCAGCCCTAAAGATAGTCACCGGAAACCTTTCATGTGTTTGCACAACTTTAAATCTCTCGCAAAAAATAAAGGCATAACAATGCTGCTGAATTTACGTTCCATTAACTACTGTTACGATTTTCGGAGATGTCAATGTACACTGAATATTCATCCAAGGAGAGGGACTGGAAATCAGATTCTTTATCGGGAAAAGGCCTAGAAGTGTCTCTTAAATTGAAGAGTTTGGAAATTATAAGCCAGAAAGAAGTAGTTTTGGAGTTTTGATATTTTAGAATTTAGTTCCGCGTAGATTAATAAGGTAAAATGTTATTCATCAGAGCCCGCCTCTGTGGTGTGGTCGTTAGTTGCCACCCTCGGAGGCCTGGGTTCGATTCCCGGCTCAGCCAGGAAGTTTGAAAAGTGGTACGAGGGCTGGAACGGGGTTCACTTAGTCTCGGGTGGTCAACTGATTAGGAGGGGAGAGGTGTATTTCGATTCCCACCTTAGCCATCCTCGAACTGGTTTTCCGTGGTTTCTTCTCCAGGCAAATGCCGGGATGGTACCTACATAAGGCCACGGCCGTTACCTCCCCTCTTCCTTCTATATCCTTTCCGATCTTCTCATCCACCTACAAGGGCCTCGTTCAGCATAACAGGTGAGGCTGACTGGGCGAGTTACTGATCCACCCCCAAGTTGTATCCCCCCGACCCAAAGACTCACGCTCCAGGACACTGCCCTTGGGGCGGCAGTGGTGAGATTTCTCGCTGAATCCGTGGGAAAAACCAACTCTGGAGGGTATGTGGATTTAAGAGAGAAAGAAAGAAAGCCGGGATGACTGGGTCACATGGTTGAGACGCCGGCCTTCTGACCGTAACTTGGTAGGTTCGAACCTGGCTCAGTGCGGTGGTATTTGGAGGTACTCATATACGTCAGCCTCGCGTCGGTAGATTTACGGGCACGTAAAAGAACTCCCGCGGGACGAAATTCCTCTACCTCGGCGTCTCCGGAAACCGAAAAAGTAGTTAGTGGGACGGAAAGCCAATAATATTATTATTAAAGAAAGAAAGAAAGAAAGAAAGAAAGAAAGAAAGAAAGAAAGAAAGTTATTCCTCAGGAATAATAATAATAATAATAATAATAATAATAATAATAATAATAATAATAACGAATGATTTACCTCCCACTAACTAGTCCATTTCTACGGTTTTCGGAGACGCCGAGGTGCCAGAATTATGTCCCACAGAAATTTTGTTACGTGCCGTTAAAATTACCGACTCGACGCTGGCGCTTTTAGAACCTTCTGATAACAGCGGACTGAGACAGGGTTGAACCGGCCACTCTGCGCTCAGAAAGCCTCCAAGCACTTTACCATCAGAGCAACTCAACCCGGAGAGAAGTTGAATTCTGATTCATAAATTCACCGTTGTTCGTTTTTAATTGATGCTTTTGAGGGCAACGTCAGTAAGTCCTCGATTTTCAAGAAACGTGCAGTAATCCAAATACAAGTTTTATTTTCTTTAAACTCACGAATGGATTGTTATATATTCCTACAACTGTTCGAGACTATCCATCGCTAGACGCAATGCTGGTATTGGAAACTTCTTTTTCCAGGAGTTAATTGCTGAATATTTCCATATTCACGGTAGAAAGCTCTCTAATAAGGTCATTGGTTCTCCTTTAAAGGTATAATAATATTGTCATTCTAGAGACTGACGGTAAGTGGACTTTTCCCAGATGTGGTACACAAAAAGTTGATCGTGTCTCGGGATTGTACTCAAAATTCGTGATTCCCTGTGTTTCGGATTGAAGTTTATTTTTCTGAATTCTCTACTAATAGCTACCTGATTTACAACCCGAGTGTCCTGTGTTCGAATTCTGGTGGTGGCAGGTGGTAGGAAGGGCATTCGGTCTTAAGGCCTTGGCATAGTTGCAAATTGAGTCTTGAGTGACCTCAGATAAACAGTAAAGGAGAATTTGAAGAAGAAACAAAATTCAAAATTCACATATTGTACTTATTTTTGAATATTTACGTTTTGTTATACGGACTACTTAAACCTCTAACTTCCTCAAAGAGCCATATATAAAGAATTAATTTTAATGTCCTGTAAATAATTGAGCCGGACTGAATAGTTGAGATGGCACAGCGCTGGTCTTCTCTGAGCCCATCTTGGCGGCTTCGATCCCGGCTCAGTTCTGCGATATTTGATGATCAAGGAACTTCTGCGTGACAGAATTCCGGCACCTGTGAGTGTTCGAAAACCGCAAACTTAGTTGAACGTGAAACGTATAATATTATTAGCATTATAAATATATGTATATATAGTTGTCTAACGTCGTACTAACACATCAAAGGTTTTCGACGACGCAGGGATGGGGAAGGGCTGGGAAGGAAAAGGTGGTGGCCATGACCTAATTTTTTTTTGCTAGGGGCTTTACGTCGCACCGACACAGATAGGTCTTATGGCGACGATGGGATAGGAAAGGCCTAGGAGTTGGAAGGAAGCGGCCGTGGTCTTAATTAAGGTACAGCCCCAGCATTTGCCTGGTGTGAAAATGGGAAACCACGGAAAACCATCTTCAGGGCTGCCGATAGTGGGATTCGAACCTACTATCTCCCGGATGCAAGCTCACAGCCGCGCGCCTCTGCGCGCACGGCCAACTCGCCCGGTATGACCTAATTTAAGCTGCAGTATTTTATCTTTCTTTCTTTATTCTTTCTTAATCTCTTTACCCTCCAGCGTTGGTTTTTCCCTAGGACTCAGCGAGGGATTCCACCTCTACCACCACAAGGGCAGTGTCCTGGAGCGGGAGACTTTGGGTCGGGATACAGCTGGAAAGGAGGACCAGTAACTCGCCCAGGCGGCTTCACCTATTATGCTAAATAGGGGCCTTGAGGGAGATAGGAAGATTGGAAGAGATAGACAAGGAAGAGGGAAGGAAGCGGCCGTGGCCTTAAGTTAGGTACTATCCCGGAATTTGCCTCTAGGAGAAGTGGGAAACCACGGAAAACCACTACGAGAATAGTTGAGGAGGAAATTGAACTCAGTTCACTGAGTTGACTTCCTGATGCTGAGTGGACCTCGTTCTAGTCCTCGTAACACTTTTCAAATTTCGTGGCAATCGAGAATCGAACCAGGGCCTCCGGGGTGGGAGCTAATCACAAAAACCACTACACTACAGAGGCGGACTTCACTATTTTATCTGGTGTGAAAATGAGAAACAACTAACAACAATCTTCAGAGCTGTCCACGGTTGGATTCGAACCCATTATCTATCCAACGCAAGTTCATGGCTACGCGATTCGAATCGCGGAGCCAATTTACTCGATAATAGGAAATATTGGAGCAATCAAAACTGAAGTGTGCACATGTGGATGCTATTAGGTTTCAACCTCTTAAAAGTCGAAAGTAAATAAGTGGTTTCCGAATGCATGTGCAGTATCGCTGACGACTGGTCGTATTTTCACTAGATTGTCTCCTCGATAAAAGTTGACTGCTATATGTGGCAGAAATTTCAAATTACTCTGCAAGTTTTCAACAAACCCACAAGTACGATTCGCCATAAAGAAAGTCGTTTAGTAGCCACTAGAAATACCGGCGACACCGCTTTGGAAGAAGGCCAGCAAATTGCTAATGCCCCATGACGATCCAATTTCTAACTAGGCCATGTACTGGTTAAACGGAAAATACATTTGGATTTAGACATCAGCAACGAGATGTGCAGTGTCGATCATTAAAATTTATGAGAATAAGTTATAACAAACGGAAAAACAATACATGAATTAACAACGCTCGTTTAGATATCGTAAACATTCTTCTTCTTCCCCCTCTTTTCCCACACATGTTAGGTCATGGCTGTGAACTGTGTCGCACATGTGGATTTGCTCCAGTTTAACGGCCGGGTGCCCTTTTTTACGCCAACCTTATATGGAAGGTTGTACTCACTACTGCGTGTTTCTTTGGTGGTTGGTTGTTTGGTGTCTTGTCTGGATATGAAGAGCATTGTGTTGGGACAAACATAAACACCCAGTCCCCAAAGCCAGAAGAATTAATGACTCAATTAAAATACCCCATGCGGCCTGGAATCGAATCCGGGACCCTCTGAACTTAAGGCCTCAACGCTGACCATTAAGCCAATATAGCAAGCAAGACTAAAATGATTGAGATTTTTTATCTTCTTTTCAGTAACGAGGATTCTACCATCCCATCTCACAATAGATGCTGAGTAGCTGGGGAGACAATAAACGTACTCGTACTTGCCTGACCCCTTTACATACACGAAATGCCTTTGACAGCTCACCGTCAACTTTGACTCTTGCTCGTTATTGTGGTAGGTAAGGGTTATTCTGCCCGAAGGCAAGTCCGAACCTCCGCAGAGGTGTTCCTGAGCCGGAGTTTACCCCCCACCAACAGCACGTGGTAACCCATCCAACTCCTGACCACGCCCAATGTTGCTTAACTTCGGAGATCTCACGGGATCCGGTGTTTCAACACGGCTACGGCCGTTGGCTTATTATGGTAGAGCGCTTCAATTAGTCTAATAAGATGGGATGGAATGCCCATTACTGACAGAACATTTGACACAGCTGTTTCCATATCAAGCAGTCAATATCCTTAAATAAGCACTGGATATAGAATTCTTGGGCCTTCTCGATGAGCTGTTTTATATTCAGAATCTGTTCTATATCCAGGATCTGTTCTTGAGTCCCTTTGCCGTGAATAAATAAATCTTGTTCTGGTGAGATCTATTGCTGTATGAATGGCTTTAGACACTGAATAGTGATATAAATCCTTCACCAATCAGCACCCCACTCCACCACTATATGTCCTACAATCACAGCCCAAAGAGAAGTTACGCAGAACGTTGAACACTTCCCGTACCTTGGTAGCCATTTCTCAGCAAATGCAAATATTGGTGCCGAAATCCAACAACGCCTCAAATGTGCTAGCATGGCTTTTGGTCGCCTTCGGATAAAAGTCTTTATGCGCAGCAAGCTACTGTTATACTACCTCTTACATACGGGTGTGGAACATGGACTACCTACAGAAGGCACATACGATGCCTGAAAAATTATCACCAGCGTTGCCTGAGAAGGATATCGAGAGTGAAATGGCAAGATCGGCGCAATAACATTAGTGTTCTAGAAGAATCAAACTCCGTTGGATAAGGCACATTGTTCATATGCCTGAATTCCGTCTGCCAAAACGAATTCTGTGTTCCCAGCTAAAGGATGATCAAAGACGACTCGGAGGACCACAGAAGCGGCACAATAAAGACCTACATGAAGAATGACACTTAAAACTGACAGCTGGGAAGTTACTGTACTTGATCGTCCAGTATAACTCCGTAATGCCTTGGAAGGAACTCAGCGCTTTGAGCAACAACGTCGGGAAAAAGAAACTTGACAAGCGCAATGCTAGAAAACAACGGGAACAAAACAACCCCATTACATAACCAGCCCCCACCAGACCAAACGTCATCAATGCGGTAGAATCTGCGACTCCACTATTGGCCTCTACAGCCATCTAAGAACCCGCCAAAAACTGAGTTTTGAAGAAAACAATCATACTCGTCAGCGAGTGATAGCCCATCAGTGATATGGAAAAGAACATAACTGACATGAAAGCTATAGTCCGATCTTAGGTTGCAAGTAACAAAAGGCCTGCCCAGTAGCTACTGCAAGCTGTCTAGCCTATGGATGCTACTGTTTCTTCGCCGCTAGAGGCGCTGCAATACCACCTCACATGAATACCTCAGTTGGCGATATTTTTATACATTGTGTGCTTACGAGTGAAGTCATGTAGTTAAAATAGGTTAATTATATTAGGATGGTGTACTGATGCGTACTGTTTTGTAAGACTCTAAGAAATGAAGGTCCTAAAACTAGTTTTCATTAATTCCCTTGCCAAGAGCCAAGTAGGAAACTGTGGATTAAAGCAATAAGCAGCCTTGGTACTGCATAGTACAGTATATTCGTCGACCATGTAACAGCCAAAATCGGTTACTTTGTACGACTGCTGCTCCTGTTATGATGATAACTTCCTTATTCTGTTGTGTAGTTAGTACCAAGGATAAGTTATGGAATCCTAGTGATCACTCCATTGGTGAAGTAATCACTTTATCGAATGTGACTACAGACCTGAATTGCAAGTAATGCGGTTCAAGCCTGATGTGGTGCCTAGAGTCTGCAGTGACTATCGGTCAAGTAGGAAAGTTTAACTGTCATTTTCAAGATCTATCGTAAAATCAATTACACCATTAACACCCAGAACATCTCCCAATGCTGGTCCTGTTCCGGATGATTCTTGTGCTCCTGATGACGTCCCCCAACTGGTGTCTCAAGTGGTTGTGATTTAGTCAAGAAAGATGTGTCTACACAAACAAAGTTACACGTGCGGAATACGATACTGTGTAAGTCATATCGACGTGGAAGGCAGAAAATATCTGCACTGAGACGTTACCAAGAGCACCTCAAACAATAAATCATTCGGCTAGATATAAAAAAGGGTTGACTATAACTTAATATGGATGCAATTGAGGCCTTGAGTGCTGAAGGAAACTTAAAAGTAAATATTCTACAAAAACAGCTTAAAATATTTCGACAAACAAAAAGCCCAGGTAGAGTGATGTAACTGTCAGGTATTGTATTATCTGGCACATTATATCACCGGCAGGTTACAGATTTGTACGAAGTAGTGAACTGTTAAGGTTTCCTTATAAGTCTACCATCAAATGTTTTGCTGGAAGCTCTTCTACCAATTACTATTATCCCCCTGTTGGTGGGTCGGAACGGTAGAAGACAACCACAAAATTCTCTGACGGTCGTGAGGGGCGACCAAAAGGGGCTCTTAACTTGGGAGCGGAAGTTGGTGACCACGGGGCTCTTAGCTGAGTCCTGGCATTGCTTCCACTTATTTGTACCAGGTTCTTCACTTGTATCTGTCCTATACGATCCAGATGGTATTAAAGCATTCGAGGCCTAGGGAGTCTCATTTTCACGCCGTTCGTGGCCCTTGTCTTTCTTTGGTCGATACCTTCATTTTCGAAGTGTGGGATCCCTTCCATTTTTGCCCCTAATAAATGTTCATAGAGAATGGTTGCCACGTTGTACTTCCTCTTAAAACAGCAATCACCACCACCACCTCCTAATACTTTCCATCTTTTCAGACTAATTTTGGTGACAACATTACAGTTGTTCGACCAGGCTTTTCCGTTCCCGTTATTTATAGATTACTCTATTTTCCTTTTCTTTTACATATCTATTACCCTGTACCAAGGGAAGCACAGACGAGATTCTGCGTGGAGCTGTCTCATTTACAGCAGTACGATCAGGCCTGGTTCTGCGTTTTATCATACAGCTACATACTGCTTCGTACAGCTTGATGAAGTAACTTTTATTCGTCATGCACATTTTCTTATATTTTCTTTTCTCAATATTTTACACCTTTTCAGACTAATTTGGGTCACAACAATATAGTTCTTCTACCAGGTTCCCCTTTCTCGTTACCTACAGCTCCTGTATACTGTAGTTACTGTTTCTCATAGCTGATTCCAGTTTTCCTTCTCTTTTCCATAAAAGGATTCGTTAAGCATGGAGATCATTTCTATATGCGGCGGAATGGTACCTCACCGTGTTGTATCTGCGAAGAGAGATGGGACTTATCTAACCCCTTTCCTAATGTACGGTACTAACTTGCTGGCACCTCAGATGCGGGTTAGTGTCGTACAGCACATTAGTAACAACTGACAACGGTTTCAAGTTTTACTAAGTATGATGCTGTGTGGAAATATGTACTGAACCACGGTTGAGTACCAGGCTTACATGTCCCTTCCCACCTAATACGCCAACCACTGCGAAATTGTGGTGCATTGTGAAGGGAATATAATACAACCTGAAGAGCCTGTAGAGGGAAGACCACATTGCGTTTTAAGTGTTCTGATACCTTGATATCATTGGATTTTGAACCACTCCTACTTTACTACGTCCCTCCTCACCAGTAATCCCCCGCTATCACTTAATGTAATCATCCCTGCATTACTGTTTTCTTCTCCAGTGCTCTGCCAATGACAAAACCGACAATGAATTTTATCTCGATGATTATCATCCTCTTCTTAAAAGCAAGTGTATTTTTGTTCTGCCTGATGATCTAAATTCTCCCTCTGACTCAACAAATAGTTCAAAAGTTACATTATTCTATGAAATGCAAAGAGGAAAAAAATGGGCCGCGCTAGATTCACCGATATAGTTAAGATAAAGAATACCGAGCTCGATAGCTGCAGTCGCTTAAGAGCGGCCAGTATTCAGTATTCGGGAGATAGTAGGTTCGAATCCCACTGTCGGCAGCCCTGAAAATGGTTTTCCGTGGTTTCCCATTTTCACACCAGGCAAATGCTGGGGCTGTACCTTAATTAAGGCCACGGCCGCTTCCTTCCCACTCCTAGCCCTGTCCTGTCCCGTCGTCGCCATAAGACCTATCTGTGTCGGTGCGACGTAAAACAACTAGCAAAAAAAAGATAAAGAATGTAAGGTGTGTCTAAAATAAATACTGAAAAAATCTGATGTTAATAGGAAGGCTGTTAAGAAATACACTATGATAAATTCTGAAGTCAATAAAAAATATGTTAGGCTATACAATGAAAATAAACGATTGATCCCGAGGAAAACAAAATGCAACTCAATTGTGACTTCAGCAACAACCTTGGACAACATAATTTGAACGGCAGTAGGCAAGGGGCCCTGCCTTTATAATGATAAACACGCAATTGAGTCGTGACTGGTTGTAGGCAAGGGACACTGCCATTATAATAAAAATTCCTCCAAATCAATTGTTACTGGCAGTAGACAAGAAGACCTACCATTATAATACAATTTCGCTACTGGACTGTAACTGGAAGTAGGAAACGAGGGGGCCTGTCATGATAATGAAAACTCCTCAACCCGAATGTGAGTGAAAGTAGGAAAGGAGCCCTGCCGTTATAATCTAAACTCCCAAAGTCGACTGTGACTGGTAATAAGAAATGGGGCCTGCCATTATAATGAAAACTTCCCAACCCAGACTTTACTAATGTATGGCGACCTCCCTGCGTTTTATCTCGAGTAACGATGAGAGCAATGCAATCTAATAAAACTCTTCCTCACAACGATTATAGTATTTTGCCTACGATTACGCATACAGTGTAGAATTCCGTAGCGAAGCAGGGGTACATCAGCTAGAATAGTATAGAGGCGAATTTGTGCTTGCTGGTTTTAGCTCCTGATAGCACTGCTTATGAGTGTTGACGTGCCTGGTTGCTGCGCCGCTTGGCATCGGTGTTATGGAACCTAACTGAACGAATGTGACCAATGGTGATCAGATAAAAGTACGCTTCGTCCATTGCAACCACAATCTTCCACACACGGTATCTTTTGTAACGTTTTCTGCACTTGCCCTTCATTCGACAATGTGTCTGTCACCAGTTGACCAGCCAGATAAGATAGTTCACAAGAAATGATATCAATAGCATAATAGACTTTAAGTTAAAACCAGTTAATCGGTTATTTATTTATTTATTTATTTATTTATTTATTTATTTATTTATTTATTTATTTATTTACGTGACAATCACCCACTACGATGCCGTCCATCACTTACTACAGGTATTATCGGCCACTTACATATAACATTGTTTTGGACAAACTATCTAAATGTCTTGGATTCACCCAAGTCAGATTTGCTCCGTGTGTCGTAATCACGAATATCTATAAGAAATGTCCTTCCCCTGTTCTTGCCAATATTTCTTTTAAATAATTGACAAAGAACTTGTTTGGAATACTCCGCAGCCTCAAAACTGCCTTTACACAGTTTCTTAAAACTATCGGCTCTATGAAATTCCTAGGTATGCTCTAGTACACGTTTAAAGCCTTAAACATTGTAAACGGTCTTGCTCGGATTCTGCTGCCTACAACTACAGGGTATAAAATGTATTTATCGTTTGTTTAATTAAGAGCCGCTTGCACAGTTCTGTTAACTCACGTATCGCCTTTATTTCTGTCGCTCCATTCCAGTGCCAGTTTAATTGCTAACACTTCAGCTGGGAAAATGGACCACTTACTGAATGCAGATATTCAAGTACACTGAATAAATCACACGATTCAATGACCTCCCGCTCCAAGACCGTAATTGTGTTAGAAATGTAGCTGATTGTTGTTATAGTCCATCAGATCCATCAGATTAAAGCTGTGAATATCATTCATGATCGAAAGGAGATATAAATTTGGAAACATATCCTATAACGATTTTGATACACCGTAAAATCAAATTATTATTATTATTATTATTATTATTATTATTATTATTATTATTATTATTATTATTATTATTATTATCATCATCTGTAAGTGGTTTTACATCCCATTAACACAGAGATTTTAGACAACGTTGTGATGGAAAAGGGTCAAGATTTGAAAGGTATCAGCTATGTTCTTATTAAGATGGGGAAACCACCTTTAGCGGCGCGGACGGAGGCTTACTGGATTTAGATTCTTATTATTATCATCATTATTCTTCTTCTAGCTCGTACTACCGTGTTTCCCACACCTGTAGGGTTGTGGGTGCGAACTGTTAATACATGGGGATTTGACCCTGTTTTACGGCCGGATGCCCCTTTAGACGCCAACCCTATGTGGAGGGACGTAATTATTATTGGGATTTTCTGTGGTGGTTGGTAGTGTGGTGTGTTGTGTTGTGTTGTTTGAATATGAAGAGAAAAGTATTGGAACATACACGAACACCCAGTCCAAGAGCCAGTAGAATTAATTAGACGAGATTAAAATTCTCTTACATGGCGGGAATCGAGCCTGGACCCTCTGAACCTAAGGCCTCAACGCTGCCCATTCATCCAAAAATTCGAACATTATCTTCATCAGTCCCGGGTACGATTCCCGGCCGGGCGGGGGATTTTAACTTTCATTGGTTAATTCCAGTGGCTCGGGGGCTGGGTGTTTGTGCTGTCCACAACATCCCTACAAATCACAGACCACACATAACACTATCCTCCACCACAATAACACGCAGTTACTTACACATGGCAGATGCCGCCCACCTTCGTAGGAGGGTCTGCCTTACAAGGGCTGCACCCGGCTAGAAATAGCCACACGAAATTATATCATCATCATCATCATCACCATCATCATCATCACCATCATCATAAAGGTTCATTACTATGAGCATTTACTTTTATAAAGAGCCACTAATGGATTCCGCTCCAATTTACTACTTACCTCCCTGCAAACTTGTGCCAGAAAGGAAAGCTGCGAAAGCAGTTAGGGCCAACCACTTAAAATCGTAACGGAGTGAGTGATGCAGCTATTATAAACTATTAGCTATGTTCTCACGGATATGGGCCGCCACTAATCCAAATATGATATCTCTACTTTCCGAACCTGTTCCTTAGAAGTCAAGCTACCCTTTTTTGAGCCATAATGAATGCATAGTGCGTGATGATATGCTGGTATAAAGTGAAACGTGCGCACATCGGGAGTGTAGATAGCTTCCACAAGTCGAAATAAATGGTATTTAATAGAACGTTACTCTAAGTCGCAAGTTTAACTGTTAACCCTTGTTGCACGCGGACCAAGAGTATTTACGTATCAACTACCCGCGACGCACACCTTTCATTACTGATCCACTCACCGTAATTCTGAAATACACTGACTGACAGAGCAAATGCAACACCAAGAAGGAGTGGTTCGAAAGGGATGAAAGTTGGGGAAAAAACAGAGACGGCACGGACGAATAATTGATGTTTATCAAACCCATATGCAGGTTACACAATGCGCACGGCATCGACTCAGTAGGATGTAGGACCACCGCGAGCGGCGATGCACGCAGAAACACGTCGAGGTACAGAGTCAATAAGAGTGCGGATGGTGTCCTGAGGGATAGTTCTCCCTTCTCTGTCAACCATTTGCCACAGTTGGTCGTCCGTACGAGGCTGGGGCCGAGTTTGCAAACGGCGTCCAATGAGATCCCACACGTGTTCGATTGGTGAGAGATCCGGAGAGTACGCTGGCCACGGAAGCATCTGTACACCTCGTAGAGCCTGTTGGGAGATGCGAGCAGTGTATGGGCGGGCATTATCCTGCTGAAACAGAGCATTGGGCAGCCCCTGAAGGTATGGGAGTGCCACCGGCCGCAGCACATGCTGCACGTAGCGGTGGGCATTTAACGTGCCTTGAATACGCACTAGAGGTGACGTGGAATCATACGCAATAGCGCCCCAAACCATGATGCCGCGTTGTCCAGCGGTAGGGCGCTCCACAGTTACTGCCGGATTTGACCTTTCTCCACGCCGACGCCACACTCGTCTGCGGTGACTATCACTGACAGAACAGAAGCGTGACTCATCGGAGAACACGACGTTCCGCCATTCCCTCATCCAAGTCGCTCTAGCCCGGCACCATGCCAGGCGTGCACGTCTATGCTGTGGAGTCAATGGTAGTCTTCTGAGCGGACGCCGGGAGTGCAGGCCTCCTTCAACCAATCGACGGGAAAGGGAAATTGTTCTGGTCGATATTGGAACAGCCAGGGTGTCTTGCACATGCTGAAGAATGGCGGTTGACGTGGCGTGCGGGGCTGCCACCGCTTGGCGGCGGATGCGCCGATCCTCGCGTGCTGACGTCACTCGGGCTGCGCCTGGACCCCTCGCACGTGCCACATGTCCCTGCGCCAACCATCTTCGCCACAGGCGCTGCACCGTGGACACATCCCTATGGGTATCGGCTGCGATTTGACGAAGCGACCAACCTGCCCTTCTCAGCCTGATCACCATACCCCTCGTAAAGTCGTCTGTCTGCTGGAAATGCCTCCGTTGACGGCGGCCTGGCATTCTTAGCTATACACGTGTCCTGTGG
Organism: Anabrus simplex; assembly: GCF_040414725.1. NCBI lineage: Eukaryota > Metazoa > Arthropoda > Insecta > Orthoptera > Tettigoniidae > Anabrus > Anabrus simplex. The sequence goes on from NC_090265.1 coordinate 903,384,649, forward strand.
CACACGACAACACGTTCTACAATGACTGTCGGCTGAGAAATCACGGTACGAAGTGGGCCATTCGCCAACGCCGTGTCCCATTTATCGTTCGCTACGTGCGCAGCACAGCGGCGCATTTCACATCATGAGCATACCTCAGGGAGGTCAGTCTACCCTGCAATTGGCATAAAGTTCTGACCACTCCTTCTTGGTGTTGCATTTGCTCTGTCAGTCAGTGTAGGCTATATATATTACGATGATACGTAAAGAAACCCTACTGACGGCATTTTGAAGTGAAAAAAAACATGCTTTTCTCAACGTCCAATATTGAAAAAAATACGCGGAATGTCATCTATATTCGCATTCGTGTAATTTGAGATGCAGGTCGTGAGAAACACCAGAAACCTAACTTCAGTGGTTCGATCCCGGTTATGTAATGTTCTGAGTGTGTGATCATCATGGATTCACTACAGTGACGCCGTAAGCATAGGCGAAGAGATGCATAGTATTCACGCTGTAGACAGCAGCCTACAGAATTTTGGATAGACCACATTTTTCTTTGATAACGAAGGAGCATTTAATAAATACTACTTGGATATACCAAGCTCCTGAAAAAATACGTTCGCCTCCGATTTCTCTGGTTTCAATCAATCAATCAATCAATCAATCAATCAATCAATCAATCAATCAATCAATCAATCAATCAATCAATCAATCAATCAATCAATCAATCAATCAATCAATCAATCAATCAATCAATCAATCAATCAATCAATCAATCAATCAATCAATCAATCAATCAATCAATCAATCAATCAATCAATCAATCAATCAATCAATCAATCAATCAATCAATCAATCAATCAATCAATCAATCAATCAATCAATCAATCAATCAATCAATCAATCAATCAATCAATCAATCAATCAATCAATCAATCAATCAATCAATCAATCAATCAATCAATCAATCAATCATCCTCATTTAGGTTCATCGCCCAGGTGGCAGATTCACTATCAATTGCTTACCTAGCTTTTTCTCAAACATTTTCACGTGATTTCATTCTAGATACCAGCTGAAAACTACATTTCTGGCGTCTCCCGTGAATCGGTGCACGGGAAACATGAAGCTAGTGTCATACTCAACAACAGAATAAGTAACGATATACTCATTCTCCTTGATATGTACTTAAGATCGTCGACATATGCGCCATCCGAAGTAGATCACCAAGGGTTGATTCATTTCCTAGACCAGTCAACACTCCCCATGAATGCAGGTCATACATGGTGACGTCGCGTCCAAGACATTTGAAGGTTTGGAGGCAGGATAGCTGCATGTTGTTGTAACAGATGAAGCCATTCAAGACTGCTGCAGCAGTTCGTGTTGAACTCGTCGGGGGTCACATTCGCTACGATATCCACAGCCATTTCAACCAATGAAATGGGTGTCTGCAAGCCGACGACGACTTCCTCTTACGAACCTTGGAGAATATTTCTCACAAATTAAACAAACAGAACAAACAAAACCTCATGGTGTTACAGCCCTTATGGGTCTTGGATTACCCGAAGACAGCAGGTTACCAGGTGACGCATGGACAGCGTAATGAATTCTCTAGGAGTTATTCTTGGCTCTCTAAACTGGAGCCACTATCTCACCGTCAAGCACCTACTAAGTTATTCTCACCTAGGTTCATTGTACAACAAGCACTTTATAAATTCCCTAGTGTTTAATTCTTTCATACGGGCGAGCTGGCCGTGTGGTTAGGGCCGCGCAGCTGTGAGCTTGAATCCGGGAAATAGTGGCTTCGAACCCCACTGTCGACAGCAGTGAAGATCGTTTTCTATGATTTCCTATTTTCCTTCCCACTCCTAGGCCTTTCCTATCCTATCGTGGCCATAAGACCTATCTGTGTCGGTGCGACGTAAAACAAATTTTAAAAACTCACACCTGCTGATGTACCTTTCGTTCGTCTTACTGAAGCCACTTGAGAAAGCGTTTATGTGATCACATTTCGCATTATATAAAATAAAGAAAAATGCCTCCTGGGAATAATAATAATAATAATAATAATAATAATAATAATAATAATAATAATAATAATAATAATAATGAGTTACCGTGTTTGTGTTTATCAGAGAGGTGTAAGAAGGTATGGGCATGATTGGGTGGACAGAGAAAAGATCAAATCTTAAACTCTAAAATTTGAAATTTTATTTCTTTCCTTGTGTTTTCTTTTTAGATTTTAAACTTTGTTAAACAAAAACAAATAACAGTTGGATAGACAGAAGGGGAGGTCTTCAGCTCTTATATCAATAGTTATGTGAAACCTAAGAATGATTAGGTGTAATAGACATAATGATTTTTAAGATATGAGTTAGGCAGCTGAAACGTTACACTATTACCAAGAGCACAATTGCTCCAACTAACTACAAGTAAGGAGACGGGGCTCCAAAATTTACAACATTCGAAAGAGTATCATTGCTCCACCCAATTAACTCTCTCTAGGAGACTATTCTCCAAAACATATTCCAATCTAACCTCTCCAAGGCACAATCTCAATTTTACATTACGTCAAATACAAACAGTTTTCACTGTCTTACTCGCTCGACAGTCTAAGTTACATTTAAATAGGAAATTAAATAAGAATAATTCACTTTAACAGAGGCAATAAGTGCCCATTCTACATGACCTTAGCAAAAAAGAAAAGGTTAAAGTTATTGGCCGTAAATCAAAATGTTAGAAGGCAAACAATCGTACTCTTATGAAATTCATTTGAAAATTCTTAAAATCTTATGTCGGCTCATGGCCCGAAGTTACAGAGGCTACGGAGGTGACTAGATGGAGAGAAAACTTTAAATTACAAAAGGAAGAGATACATTTTAAAGTTTACGAAATCATACTCACCCCAATACCAAGTTGAATGGGAATCAAAAGAGGGTTCACACGCTTTATTTCCTAAGTTAGAATAAGGTCTTTAGACTTGCTTGAAAATTTACATTGAAATATTGAAATTTACATTACGAAATAATTTTGAAACCTTCCACTCAAGTTAGCTTTCTGAGAATATCACATGATTAAAAGATGTCTGCCATTACCTTGAGCTGGTGGGCCTTCCGACGATGGGCGAAGCTTGCCCCCTGCCACCGACACACTCTAAACCTCTTGACTGGAGCGATGAAAAAGACAACATGGCCCAAAAGGTCCCAGCTTTTATAGCGAAGAGAAAGGCTCCAGAACTCTCTGTGTCAAAGCCCAGTACACACCCACAACTTCTATTGGTTAATTTAATAAATATTCTAAATTCCTGATTGTTCGAAAATGTTGATGAGGAAGGAAGAGATGGCAGTGCTAGTAACCTAAGAACACAGAAAAGAATATACAAATATTGCAGTTTTGCAAACTTAGAAGCTACAAATTTCTTTGAAAATTAACTGTTCATCTTCCCGCCAGATGGGGCACATAAGTCGACAGTAGAGGCATCTGAAGATAAAATTCGAAACTTCTTCGGAAATAAGTTTCACTGTTCATATAACAGATGGCGTTCTAAATGGCACTCACCTTAAATGATCGGAGTGGTGTACCTCCGGTACAAATAATAATAATAATAATAATAATAATAATAATAATAATAATAATAATAATAATAATAATAATAATAATAATAATAATAATAATAATAATAATGTGTTGCCTCCGGAGAAGACCTGGTGCAGGTCTTTCGAGGCGACGCATATGAATGCCTGTCGCACCGACGATGAAATCTAATGCTGAAGACTACGCGAAACATTCAGGCGTGAAGCCAGTGGAAATATAATCAATGTCCGCTAAAATCCAAACCAGACTGAGAATCGAACCTAGGGCCCTTTGAACCAAAGACGAGCATGCTAACCAGTTAGCCATGAATATGGATTTCTGGGACTGACGACTATATTACAATCCTCCATTATATCAGTTTTTCCTTCTTTTTTTCTTATTAGTTGTCGATTATATAAGTATTGTTCACTCCTCCGTTTTGTTGTTGATGGCACTGCATTGTGAAAGGCAGTAGAATGATTGATGGGCATTCTTCTTTAAATTTAGAGTTGTGATATTTACACAATGGCGAACTGACCTCTCTCTGAAGGCTGAGTGCTTCGTTGACGAGCACATAATTAATTATCGCAACAGGAAACTGTGAACAATAGTTTGCTAATTAGTGTGTAATAATATAGCTAGCCACTGATTCCTTTTCAACTTCCACTGTTTATCAAATGTTCATCAAATACAAGCTAGAACACACCGACTAAGTTGGCTACGCGGTTCGCTCCGTGTAGTAGATAGTTTGCATTCGGGAGATGGTAGTTTCGAATCCTACTGTCGGCAGCCCTCATCATGGTATTTCACGGTTTCCAGTTTTCATACTAGACATAGGTTGGGGCTGTACCTTTTAAAGCCCCTGTCACTCTCTTTCCAGTCCTATTCCATTGGTGCCATAAGACCTGCCTGCATCGGTGTGACGTAAAACCAACGGTAAAAGAGAAATAATAATAATAATAATAATAATAATAATAATAATAATAATAATAATAATAATAATAATAATAATAATAATAATAATAATAATAATAATATAATAACAAGATGGAAAGACATTTTTATAAATGTCGTTCATTTCAGGCCCTAGAGAGTCAATATATTATTATCATTATTATTATTATCACACAAAGCCTATAGACTCACCTGGAATAGATATAACAAAAAATCAACATCCAGGAACGCAAAATTAAGATATTATAACTCTGTTATCAATCCTGAAGCACTATACGCCTCGAAAACCTTGATCGCTGGAGGCTGATCACTTATTAAAGATATAGAAAAACAGGAGAGGAAAATATTGAGGAAAATCTTTGGTCCAATCTACTTAGAGGGAATTTGGATCAAACGGAAGTCTCTGAAATAATCACCAACACCACCAGGAAAAGGCGATTAAAGTTCTATGGCCACATTATCGGAATGAACAATGACAGGCTCACCAAAACGATTCTTAACCTTGCTCTCTCAATGAAAGTCAACAACAACTGGCTTACTGAAATGAAAAAAGACCTGCAAAAAACTGGCACCACACAGGAAATTATTCAAGATCACCTCCAATTCAAAAAAGGGCAGAAAACAACCATCATTTTGCCAAGAAAATTTATACCAGGACCAATAAGTCACACCACACAGGAAATTATTCAGGATCACCTCCAATTCAGAAAAAAGGCAGACAACAACGACCATTTTGCTAAGAAAATGTATACTAGGACCAATAAATCATGGACTGAAGAACGGAGGATGAACATGAGCTAAATAATTGCTATCCCGCTCCACAGACAGGCATAACGCTGTGAAAGATAAATAAATGTTGGAACAAGGAAATCCTTGTACTGTATGCAACACTAAAATTATTGTTCGTCTGCTGTCCACATTTCCCCAGCAAAGAACTATTTATTTCTTCTATATGATAATCTGTCAAAGGCAATTATGGTCCTCACAACAGAGGAGAAGATATTATAATACTTAATTTTGGGATTATTAGGGTCGTGTAATGCTTGTAAAATACTGACGCGTTTAGAACCTATGACCAGGATCGTCTTCAGAGGAATAACAAATATTTTATTGGCCACTGTCACTCCATAGTAACCAGACTCAAGACAGAGAGACCCTATTATAAATTTAGTTCAATCCAGGGCTTCCAGAGTCAAGGAAAAAGATGTTGAAGAGTAAACTATGGAGGGTAGCCGTGATCTACTCACGAGGGAAGTACCCCGGCTCGAACGACTAAAACCGACAGAAAGTGGGCTTAAAGTATACAGTTGTACCTATGTGAATAGCTATCAAGGCCATTTATCTGTAAAAGTACGTGTTCGGTCGCCAGCGCACAGGCGGCGCTGCATTGGAGCTGTACACTCAATGCCTGTTAGTTGCAGTGTGTCGTAGTATAGTGCACACACAAACGTTCGACAAGAGTAGGTGGAAGCCAATCAACCCTGTGAATGTTGTGAAGTTGCTGCATGAAAAGGTACGCCGACGCTACACACTGGATAGTGAAGATGTAAGTGGAGTGAAGGACGGGCTATTTGCATGCATGTTATATCATATCATAACGCATAAATACAATGGATCTGTAACAGAATTACATACCGACATATTGGAGAGTAATGGCGATTGTGAGGCGGACGGCGTAGAAGAAACAACACATGAGTATGAGGGTTCCAACCGTATCGACAATCCAGCAACGGAAGGAACTACACGTGACCGTGATTTCGATCCTTCACCTCCGAAACGTGCACGAACAAGTGTCATACGGAGTATTGATGACCGAACATTGGACAACATTTATGAGTATTATTATAATCCAGGTTACAATTCTTATCAGAAACTAATGATACCTTATAGCTGCATTAGGTCGAAATCAAACTATAAGGTAATTTTAGATTATGTGACGCGCAAAAGGCAAGACCCAGGTCTGTTCAAGGGAAACAAAACATTAAAATTGAAGGCTTTAAAAGAGTCTGTAAGATAACAATTTGACAGAGCTAGAGATAATGGATCAGTGGTCCACTACTGGAACATTCAAGCGTGGGCTCTGTAGGCCGCTCGAGCAGTTTCTCTGGACAATCTTAAAGCTTCTTTGCATTTTGTCAGGGCCTTCAAAGACGGATATAATATTTCGTCCAGACATATCACTAAGTTCATGGCTCGCAAAGAGATTGAAGAAGAGCAGAAACATATGTGTCAGACGTAAACATGTTTATCAAGACGGGAATATAATGAAGGAATGCGCGTGGAATAGTGATCAGAGCCAATTTTTATGAACTAACGTCTTCTGCAACACTTTCAAACAGAGGGGAAAATCAACAGTCGGTCTGGTACAGTCTGTGCATAGTTCTACGCATAGTTACACAATTGATGTGGCTGTGTCCATGCATGGCAAATTAGCGAACAAGCTTTACATTTGTCTGCAGAAAAAGGATGTAACGTTTTGTCCACAGGCTGCAAAGATATTGACAGCAATGTATACACGGAACAACCATGAAGCGAGTAAAAGTGGAAAAATGACTAAAGCATAGATGAAGAGCTTCTTTAATTTGGTCCTCGCTGAACATGTTGGTGAGAGAGGTCTATTACTCTGCGATTCCCGGTCAGGACACAAGGACTACAGCATCTTTGAAGAATGTTTTCCAAATAAAGATATTGCATTAAAGATATTGCCACCAAAGACAAACAAATACTGTCAACCTCTGGATGCGTATATTTTTAGGCAATACAAGCTCTATGTCGACGTCTTGTTGATTTTGTACGGTTACAAATAGATACCACGCAGGCCACGTTACATGATCGATACTTCATCATCCGTCTCCACTCCGTCATCTACAACCAACTATCTGCACCGAGATACAGACCTGTGTTAAGATACGCATGACAAAGAGCAGGTTATGATGTGGATCTTCCTGTTGCTTCGTTTGATAATGTGATCACCGTGGCATTTGAGTTCGGACTATTGCACTGCGGGAACACTGTAAATAATGTAGTATGTCTACATGTTGCCCTAGTTAAAGTGTGCATACTGTTCCATTCCATTGTGTTTTAATCACTTCATTGAAACTCCACATTTACACTTCGATGTTGAATAAAGGACAACACCGTATCTTCTATTGTGGGAAAGATGACTATGTCAACACGGTTCTGCATGTGTTAAGAGTTTTTGTTGCAAGCACGTGTTCAACCTTTTGCCAGATGATACTGCACATCTGTTTCTTGTTACTATAATGGTCCGAAGTGCTTATTGCATGGTAGTTTCTGCAATCTTTGTACGCCGTCAAACATTGATTGTACACTAATGCGGGGTTTTACAGATAAATGCCCTTGATGGGTAGTAGAACAGACATATCTTCGTATGTTAAGCGCACTTCCAGTCGGTTTTAGCTGTTCGAGCTGGGGTACTTCCCTCGTCAGTATATAGCCCTCACCTTTGTTAAAATTATTCGGTATTTAGCCATTTCTATTGCCTCACGAATGATTCTGGGTATAAAATGTTTCCCTTTCTAAATGACAGAAGTTGCATAAAAAATGACTTAATGGTCATTATGTATGGCATGTTCCGCCACAGCAGACTTCCCTGGCTGGCAAAGTAAGTGCCTGCAATGTTCCTTAACCCTCGTTGATACCTTCCTTCATGTTCAGCCAACATAAACCAATCCACAGGAATACGGAATCATATACACTGAGTGACCAAAAGTCGCGGGAAAGGGTGTTCCATTAGAAAATGTGCCGTGAATGACCCCTGAGCCTTGCGTCTAGCTGCGGAATCTGTCACAGACACCGGCGTCGTGAAGATGGTAACACTTCGCGAATTAAGTGACTTTGAACGTGGGATGATCATCGGCGCACTGCGCATGGTTCACAGCATTGCGAAGATTAGCGCGAAATCGGGTTTTTGAGATCAACAGTGTCGAGAGTGGATCTTCAATATCACAGAGAGAATGTTGCCACCCACGTAAAAATCCGCACGGGAAGATCACAGGTGTTTAACGAACGGACATCACGTCGCTTCCGCAGAACCACACTGGGCGCTCGACGTATTACTGTGAGTCAGATCTTCGCCCAGTTGAATGTTGGGAGTCAGGAACCCAGTTCTACCAGGACTGTAACGAGGCAACTGAACCGCATAGGCTTCAGCAGCCGACGACCAATTCGGGTCCTTTTGCTGACACCTCGATATAGAGCTCAACGACGTGCATGGGCCGCGAACATCAGCAATGGACCATTGAATAGTTGTGGCGTATGGTATGGTCCGATGAATCCCGGTTATATCGAGCTGATGGGCGTGTGAGAGTGTGGCGTATGGTCCATGAAAGTATGGATCCTGCGTGTCAACAAGGTTGTGTCGAGGCGGGAGGTGGCTCAGTTCTGGTCTGGGCGGCGTTCTCTCAGTTGCAATTAGGCCCTACTGTCAGGCTTCAGTGAGCAATGACAGGTGCACGTCATGTTGACATTCTTTCAGAACATCTGCATCCCTTTCTAGCCCTAGAGATCCCTGATGGAGAAGCCATGTTTCAACAGGACAATGCGCCATATTACCGCTCTGTGGTGGCACGCAGGTGGTTGTAAGAGCACTCCAGTGATGTTACGACCATGAATTGGCCCTCCAGATACCCCAATCTTAATCCAATCGAGCATTTATGTAATGCTGTCGATACTGGGGTACGCTCAATGAACCCCGCACCAACTACACAACACCAAATTGTGGGTAGCAGTGCAAGATGCGTAGGTCCAATACCCTCCAGAACGATTCCAACACCTAGTAGAGTCGATGCCTCACCGTATTACTGCCATCTGTGGGCTCGCGGAGGAGCAATTCGTTATTAACATCCATTCAGTGTCTTACCATGACTTTTGGCCACTCAGTGTATATTCCAGTACTGTTTAAATCAACAGGATCTTTAACAGATCGCAAGCAATTGCCTACGATGGTATTAGGCTTAAAATCTGTCTTGAGATTGTGCGTTCTGGGAATATTGCCAATTCTATTCTTGACAGATTGTACGTGTGGCAAGAAGGCCAGACTCAAAGGACGAGGATCACGTGACAGTCTGTCTTTGGTTTAGAATGTAGCACTTCGTCAATCTGTTACCTTGAGTAGTCGTCAACATGGTATTCTATGGTTTCCAATTTTCATACCAGGCATATGCTGGGGCTCTATATTTTAAGGCCCTGGTCTCTCCCTTCGCAGTTCTATTCCATTGTTGCCATAAGACCTGCCTATGTCTGTGTGACGTAAGACCAGCAATAAAAGAGTAATAATTATTAAAATGTCCTTTAGTGGTCGTAAAAGTCTTCATATTAAGAGGAGAAGATGTTTAGCACGGACATACGAAGTGGGATGTCAGAATGGGCCTAGTTTGCTTTACGTTAAGGAACAGTACGAGAAGCGATTTAATAAGAAAGTACCAAACAACAGAACAATGCTAAATAGTTTTGACAAGTTCCATCATACGCGATCAGTCTTACGTCATTGAAAGGATATAGCAGGCCCACAACAACAGCCACCACAGACGAGAATCATGTACGACTTCCCACACGTGTGTTACAGACACCAAATCGTAGTCTACAACGAAATATTCCTGAAACTCGGTTTGAGCGGTAGGTCTGCTTGGTGGATGTTTAAAGAGTTGGACGGATTTGCATTACGCATTCAAGTTGTTCAGCGTATAACAGAAAGGGATGAGCGAACCCGATTACAATATTGCAGTCGAGTGTTGTCCATGTCCATGCCATATGAGGATCCAGATTTCTTCTGCAACATATGGTTTTCTGATGAAACCCACATTCGCCATTATGGTGGCATCAACCGACAAACAACTCGTTTCTTAGGGTTTGAACGGCCTGACGTCGTTATACAGGAACCACTACACAGTGCGGGGGTTACAATTTGGTGCACCAAGTACGGTCATAGAATATTAGGCCCTTAGTTCTTTGGTGTTGCTTCAGAGAATCGAAAAACCACTGGAACAGGTAGTTTCAACGACAAATGCACAGGCATAATTTTATTCTATGGATAATCTTGTCTGCATGCAGCCGAAGCACGCAGACGATATGCGCAGGAGTTTCCAAATAGCCGCCTGCGTTCTATACACTATTTCGCAATCAAGAGCTAATGGATCGTTCAAAGCGCATACAAATAACTTTATGGTAGAGCGAAATGTCTGAATATGTATACATTAATTAGACATTAAACATTATTTTCTGCATCTTAGGGCTTGTTTACAAATGGTCCCTGTTGTAGAACCTGTGTAGTAAGCTGACTGCTATTTGCTTCACATCCGAAATATAGTACGTTGTAGCGCTCCTTTGTAAACCAACGATCAGGCATCCCATTCTTCATTAGTACATGCGGGGCACTTATAAGTAGAAAGTACGGGGCTGGAGGGCCACCTGGTACATATGGAAAGCAGACTGACAGACATGATTTCATTTCTGTATATAGAGAGTCAAGCTCATTAAGCTTTTTCAATCGTGAAATTATCGGTCTGCTTGAATACTTACCTAATATTCGAAATCGGTTAAATTAAATTATAATGTTGTCTTGATATCCAAGCCAATGGCATGCATTTATAGCAGGTGGAGTACATATTGTACCAGGAAAGCATGGATTTACGCAAGGCGTGTACGGTCCATGCTTGAAATGCGTACAGAGAGAGGTGTTTTCGGAATAAACGTTTTTACATTGAACTTTTCGTTTATTCATAAAGGAAGACAAGTTTCATATCACCTTAAATACAGCCGGAGTTGGAAAAGAGGAGTAAATATCTTTTGTGTTGTGGCAGGCAACGCCCCTTGCTGCTGTTACTCCTTTCCTACACCATAAGTCAGCTCTCTGTACCATGGGACCACGTATATTCTCACGACGACTAGAAGCTCTGGAAGTTCTGGCAGATCGCAGACGGTCTGGGAGTCTAAATTCCAGGGTTCACTCATTCAGTACGATTATGTACACTCGACCGATCTTTGGTGCAGTTTGGAATTAAATTGAATGGTTTCTACGAAGGGAGAAAAGAGATGTGGTTATACTGTGTAGAATGTAAATAGAATCTATCACGAACATTTCTCTATTATAACTGCACTTATGAAAATAAAGAGATCATAAGGCTTTGTTCACTGAGACCACTTTGTTATGTCTAATACTACGGATAGTATTCTCATGACCTTCAACCACTTGTACGAGAAAGTAATTTTTCTTTACTGAAGCTACTTGGTTAAATCTATTCAACTCTAATGTACACTAAATGCTAATCAGCTTGCGAGCAGTATTTAAGAACTCAAGGTCTTATGCACTGTCTTAAAACCTAGCCAACATCTCCACTCGAAGAAAGAAATAAAGAATTTGAATTTCACTTCGAAATACAAGTCCTAAGACTAGCACTCGACATTCAACTAAGTTTGAATCCACAGTTCCAAAATCTAAGTTCAATTGCAGAGTTCTAATATAACTTGAAAAATGCAAGTCCGACGTGCACTATTCGGAATACGAACTGATAGACAGTATCCAGTCACCATTATACGATGGATTTCTGCCGAAGTTTATAGTAACACACTTGTAGAATTTTGTCGTAGACCGTCCTACAGTCAGCCAGCACGGTTAAGCAGTGGAATCACACTCTGTTTATCGCGTCGCTTGATCCTCTATTTATACGAAATCAGCTGGTCGCGTCACGACATTTTCCTTATAAGTTCAACTTGCAATAACTTCGTCAGTTTTCAGGGATTTGCTTGAGACTTGGTAATTATGCATAATTTAGCATTGGCTATACGGTGATGTAGTCCAATTCGTGATGCTAATTTTATTTATTGAGTTATCAGGCATGGGACTATAGAACATTCTAAATAACGTAGCCTGTCCTTGACCGAACAGCACCGAGCTCGCTCCTCGTTCACCAGCTGTGGTCGGCTAATCTCGCGAGCAGCTTTGAGACTGGGCGCTGTAACAATATCGAACAAGCCAGCTTGTAGTTTTACGTAGCTATGGGACCTCCAGTTTTATGTGCAATCGAACCACGGGGACAAGACTTTTCGTTTCAAAAATTTCACATGTGTGATATGTACCACCCTTAGTGCACTGTCGATGCATGGGTTTCAGATTAGGCTTTCAAAGTTGTCTAGCCACCAATTTTCTGGAGAGATACGCTTTTCCAACTGATGAGACAAATTCTAGTATGGGATGAAACTAGTAACTTCATGACTGAAAAAGCCTAAAGAGTGTGTACAAAGTGTAGCGTAATAGTTAGCGATATTAGCTGCCATCCTCGTTGGTCCGGATTCGATTCCCGACAGGAGGGTTGGTGTGTGGTTCAAATGGTTTATGCATCTCACCTTCAGTGGAGGTGTTTCTAATTTGCTTTACGTCCCACTAACTACTTTTACCCAGGGGGTGTTTCTAAAAAGAGCAATAGCATCTCGGGATGAAGACACGAATTTCCATAAAGTACAGTAGTAGTTTTTTAGCTTGCAAAGGCCGAAAAGGTCAAATCCTGAGGCGAGGCCGGAATTTCAAAATGAATACGTGAAACACTTTCGCCTATGTAACGTACAATATTTTAAGACAGTATGCTTAGTTCAGAGCTCACCATTAAAACAATCGACGCTATCCTTCAAGGAATCGATATCATTTTTTAAAATCACAATATGTTTCACATCGCGGTTCGTGGTGCCGGTTACTGTAGTCACGTCCTAGTTCGTGAACCATGCGCAACGGACGAGTGAATGGGAGTGGGCATCTCGGACATATTCTGAATCATAGCCCTTCTTGTGCTCAGCTGGCTAGGACTATACAATCCACCGCTGGTCGCAAACCCCAAAGAGGAGAGATCCTCACTGGGACTATGTGTAAGTAAGGGTAGCATTCTGCTTCAAAGAATTTTCACCGAGCACGCTCGGAACATTTTAAGCAAGCCTCGGACCTATGGGAGTAACGGAGTTCAACTCCCATTTGACAGGCGAGGGACTCCTTGGAAACAACTTGGCGAACGAAACGGAAATCGATGGGGAAAGCTGTCAATATTAATGGGACTTATGGAAGAAAGTAAGTAGAACTGGCTGAGTCAGCAAAGATGATACATCTGTGTGAGCTAGGTGTTATTTATATTCGGGAAACGGAGATAACGAAGGAGAGATAAGAGATTATGAAGTGTAATTGATGGGTATTAAAAAGGGAAAGGCAGTGTGTGGGGTAGTATTGTTCATCTGGAATACTATTGCACGCAACATAGTTTCTGTTAGGCAAGTGAATGAACGAATGATGTGGGTAGATTTAGGCGTTGGAGGAATTAGGAAGATAATTGTTTCAGTGTATTCATCATGTGATGGTGCAGATGAGGATGAAGTTGACAAGTTTTATGAAGCATTGAGTGACATTGTGATCAGGGTCAACGGGAAAGATAGGAAAGTGCTAATGGGTTATTTCAATGGGAGAGTTGGAAATCGAGCTGAAGGGTACGAAAGGGTGATTGGTAAATATGGGGAAAATATGGAAGCTAATAGAAATGGGAAGCGTTTGCTGAACTTCTGTACTAGTATGGGATTAGAAGTTACGATTACATACTTCATGCATACAGCTATTCACCACTACACATGGAAGGATAAGGCACCAGATCCATAATAGACTATATCATAACCGACCTTGAATTCAGGAAATCTGTTAGGAATGTGCGGGTTTTCCGGGGATTTTCCGATCATACGGACCACTATCTGTTATGTAGCGAGCTAAGTATCTTTAGGCCTAGGACAGAGAAAGTAAAATCTGTCTACAGACGAATAAGGGTAGAAAATCTCCAGGATTAGTCAATTGGAAGAAGTGCATAGGTATGATTTGTGGAAAGTTCCAAACAGGTTCAGGACACAGAAAGGGAAAGGGTGGCATACAGGGATTCTGTAGTAGAATAAGGAAGGGAGTGTCTAGGAACAACTGTGTGTAAAGGTGGGTGAAAATCGAACACCTTCGTTGAATGATGAAGTGAGAGCAGCTTGTAAACGTAAAAACAAGGCGTATCATAAATTGCTCCAAACAAGGGCTGATGCAGACAAGGAATATTGTAGGGAGATAAAATGAATAGAGTGAAACAAGTAGTTGTTGAATCCATGAAGAAGTCGTTGGAGGATTTTGGTTAAAACGTGGAAAGGCTAGGTTGAGCAGCAGGGAAACCTTTCTGGACAGTAATAAAGACTGTCAGAAAGGGAGGGAAAAAGGAAATTAATAATGTTTTGGATAAATCAAGTGAACTTACAATAGATCCCAGGCAATCACTGGACAGGTGGATGGAATATTTTGAAAACCTTCGAAACGTAAAAGAAATCCACTTGTAATCGTGCAAGCGAAGAGGAAGGTTGTTGAGTGAGTGAGTGCTGACATGGGGATTTCAATAGAATTGTACCGGGCGACGATAGGTCGTTGGCACGTTAGAGGCAGGCCCACGAGGCGCAACATGGGTTGCAGAGCCAGACAGCAGGTGAGTTTGATTTCAATTTTGAGGGCTGCATCAGTGATGGCAGTGTTGTTGCTCATTGGAGCAGTCGAGATTAACCCCGGACCTGATCATGATAATACGGTTGATTGGGAAGAGATGGAGAAGATAAGGGAAATCGGTAAGGCTCAAGCTCAAGCCCAAGCTGAACAAATGAGAGAGTTACTACGAGAGCAATCTAGTGAATTAGGAGAGAGAGTGAAAGAGGAGATACGCAAGGTGACAGAAATGGTGGCCCAAAATAATAAAGAAATATCAAGTTTGAGGGATAAGGTGAGAAGAATGGAGGAAGAGATAAAAGAAATGAGATGGCAGGAGAAAAAGCGACAGGAGGAAACCCGAAAGAAAAGTATTTTTATATATGGGCTACCCGAGAACACTAAAGAAGACTTGGTATACAAAGTGTTGGAGCTAATTAACGAGAGGTTGAAGATTAGCTGCAGGGAGGCCGATATAGACGAGTTACAGAGAATGGGGAAAGCAAAAGGCAAGAGACCAGTGAGAGTGAGGTTCG
This sequence comes from Anabrus simplex, assembly GCF_040414725.1. Classification (NCBI taxonomy): domain Eukaryota; kingdom Metazoa; phylum Arthropoda; class Insecta; order Orthoptera; family Tettigoniidae; genus Anabrus; species Anabrus simplex. The sequence goes on from NC_090265.1 coordinate 903,400,181, forward strand.
TATCAACCCTACTAGTGAAGAAGATTCTGCACAATACAAGCCGGTTGAAAGGTGAAAACTTATGGGTCAAACAGGAGATGGAGAAAGAAGCCTTCAGGAGACAGAAAATGCTACAGTTCTACCTAGGAAAAGCTAGACGGGCAGGACTAATGGCCTACATAAGGCATAATAAATTAGTGGTGGGTGATGGCAAGTGGACCAGAACATGGGGGGTAGAGCAGCTACAACACAGTGAGTACGTTGGCCGAGGAGGAAGGTGAACGCACGAGGCAGCTGAGACGAGCAGAATGTGGAGCAGCGAGTGACGACCAGATAGTGGAGCGACAAGGACAGAGAGAGGAAGAAGCAGATGCAGAGACAGCGAATAGCGAGAGCAGTCCAGGTGACCTTCAGCGACAGCTGAGTGCTGACTCTATGAGAGACACAACACCGAAACGCAGACGGGTGAGTCTGAAGGACTTCTGGCACAGAAAAGGTAATTTAAACGAGGGTGGCCTCGATAGAGAATGTGTTAATACTCTAGATGAGAACTCTGATGAACTGGGTGTTACAAGGATTACGAGGTCCAAGAAGAACAGCCAGAGTAAGGGTCAGGGGAGAAAGAAGTAACTAGAGATAATAGTAGGGTGTATCAATATTGAAGGCCTTAGAAGTAAGTTACAGAATGAATCTTTTAAAGAGTTGTTACGTAGCTTGCATATCCTCGCATGTGTGGAAACCTGGATTCCACCGAATAGTAATGTAGAAATAGAAGAGTTCACCGTCTACTATAAGGCAAAAGATAGAAGAACCGGCAGGGGCAGATATCCGGGTGGGATAATGGTTATGGTTAGAGAGGATTTGCAAGCTAGAATAGTCCAAATAGAATCAGAAATGGAGGAAATGATGTGGGTCAAAATAAAGATGTACGATGAGAATGAGCCAGATTTATGTATTGGTTTTGTCTACAACCCTCCTGAAGCCTCGCCATTTGCGAAAAGGGATTTCTTTGATGAATTGGCACTAGAAATTAATAGAATGCAAAATATTTTTGAGGATGCAGGCATTCTAATAATGGGGGACTTCAATGCGAGGGTTGCAGACCAGAAGCCGGTGTATGACAAGGAGGCAGAAGAAGTTTATGTACATAAGAGAGTGAGCCAGGATAAGGGTTGTAAAAGGAAATCTTCCTGGTGACGTCGCGAATAACAGAGTTCATGCGGAGGAGGACGATGATATTGGTGAAATTTCGCTTGAGGAAGTGGAAAGGATGGTAAATAGACTTCAGAAGAAATAGATGAAATTAGACCTGAAATAGAGAAATATGTTGGGAAGGTATGGATGAAATGGCTTCATAGAGTAATAAGAGTAACATCGAGTGTTAGCAAGGAACCTTCTGATTGGACAATAGCAGTAATTGCACCTATCTATAAGCAAGGGAATAGGAAGGGTTGCAACAACTATCAAGGAATGTCGTTAATCAGTACACCAGGCAAGGTATTCACAGGGGTTTTGGAAAGAAGGGTGCGATCAGTGGTTGAGAATAAGTTGGATGAAAACCAGTGTGATTTCAGACCACAGAGGGGCTGTCAGGATCAGATTTTCAGTATTTGCCAGCTAATTGAGAAATGATGCGAGAGGAAAAGACAGTTAGACCTACGTTTATGTATCGTAGATCTAGAGGAGATGTATGATACAGTACCGAGAGAAATTAATTTCGCCGTACTGGGGGACAATGGGATTAGTGGTAGAACATGAAAATAAATCATAAACATTTATGTTAACAATTCGCCTGCAGTTATAATTGATGGTAGACGAGCGTGTAATATTTTACCTTTGTTTCTCACAGTTTACTTGGATCAAGAATCATTCGATTGATGTATTGACTTGCTTAGCCATCTGGTAAGTATCTAATTGACGATTTTGCATGCACTGAAAAAGATTTCTTGTAGTATGCTACTATGTTTATATAATTTGAGCGCGGTATGTAACCATCGTAAAGTATTGATGTTCCAATTACCACATCATTTTGAGGAACGCGAACATATTAATTTTGACAGAGTATGAAATATAAATACATTAATTCCAACATTCGAAAGCCCTTCATGTTTCAGTTTATTAACTGGACAATGTTGTTCTAGTACAGTACCGATATTCACGATAATCCCATTAATTGTTCGTGAACTGTTAGACACTTGTAAAAAAAAGTGTGCGACCTGTTGAAAGTAGGATGGATAGTAATCAGAGAAAAAGTAAAAAAAATAGGAAACAAACGCTCGAAACACTGAGTCGTGTGAATGTTACGTCAAGTTGAATTAAAATTGGTGCTAATAAGTGAACATGGAGATTTCGCACGTTGATAGGAGATTGTCTCGTTTATCTATAAATTGGAAAGCAGGCAGAGATCCAACGTTTAAAATGTAGTTGTCAGATTCTGAGAATAATATAGGTAACCAATAAAATGTTTGTTTCTCACTTCACAGTGATTTTCTCCAGCAATATCACTCTCTTAATTACCACAAAGCACCATTTCATAATTTAACAA